>NC_141809.1:9890115-11366365 GCF_057944985.1 Cucurbita pepo subsp. pepo
AAACATTCTTCTTCAATGTGGCATGAATTGAAACATCTTTTGATAATTTCAACAATATTTTCTTCAGATCTTCATTGAAGTACATTGTATGATTGATGTCTCTTGGTTCATATCAGGTACTTAGCAGCCAAATATGAACACCATGGCTTTAAATTCAAATTCATTCAAAGATATCGAGATCAATCTTGTGGCAATTTCCTCTTATCATCACATAAAGATGAACTTTAAAGGAGTAGGGAAGTCGTCCCCTCTGGAAATTCAGATTATGGTGGGGTCATCAGAGATGGCTATGGTGCTGTCATGTGGAATTGAAGAGGTCTCCTCTAGGGATCAAAGATGCAACCTTTGCAGAAGCAGAAGCATCAACTCTCCTGCATGGCCTTTTGTACCAACTATTTATTCTTTTCAAGCTAACTTCGGTGTTAGGCTGCAGTCTTGTAGTCAGTGGATGGGAGGTCTTCCATTCCATCAGAGATTTCCATTGAATCTCTTTCTCCCACTTATCATCTCTCTGTGGCACTTGTTCCCTCTTCAACTCAGCGCCTTTAGATATAGGCATTTATATTGAGAATGCTTAAGGTCCCTTTGTTTTTGTTTTGAAATCCCCGAGCTCTCACAAATCAAATTTCAGTACCACGGGAAAAAGCTAGCTGGATAAACAAGACAGGGATCGCCCGCTCGGCAATGCTACCTTGGGGAGGATGTAAAGCACTTTAATAGAAGAATGGATTCAAACAAAAGCTTTTTCGATATATTCACACTATGGAAGAGTTGGTGAACATTGTTCTCACCCATAGCTCTAAGATGACTAGCATGAATGAGCCAGCTTCAACACCACCATTACTCTTAATCATAGACAGACTTGCACTGACCTCAACATCAAAGGATGAACCAGGTCTGTCTCATTAGCTTAACTCACTCCTAACCTCCCATCACACAGCAAAGAACACATAATGAAAACTGCCTGGTAAGGTCTGTACAAGGGAATGAGAAAGGAGTTTGATAAAAAAGAGTTTGGGAATGTCCCGCTTAGATAACTAACATCGAGTTTGGAGTCGGGGCAGCATGGATACGAGACGAGGGAAGTTTGGAATCATTGTGGTTTTCTATCTTCATCTTACCCAAAGAAATAGGAGAATAAATAACCAAGGCCTTTCAGCGATTCGACGCGCCCCCTAAGCTAGACGTTTACCTACCTAACCTCAGAGAGAATAGAATGAGATGCCCTAGCCCTAGTCTGACTAAGAGTTTGAATTGCTCTATCTTCAATAGGAAAGCGGACCCGCGCAAGTCTTCGCTCTTGCATATATATCTACTATCTCTATTTTCTATAAACCTGGTCAACTGACGCCTACATCACCACTACGTAAACAAAATTTCCTTAGTCCTTTTTCTGTGAAACAAAGCCAAGCCTTTTCCACCTGCCTTCCATCCCGCGTTTCCCTGCTCCGTTTTTTATTAGCCGGTAATGAACCACCCTGGTTGGAGCCATGGTCTACCCAGCAGTGCTTCATATCCTCCTTGCTCTTTGTCTAAGATTAGACTAAAGCTTTAGATTATAGGGATCCTTTTTCTTTAGTTTTTTTCTTTTGGCTAAGAAGCCCGTAGGTTGTGCGCAAGCCATAGGTAGCTTGAACTGTGATGGCCACAATGCTTAGCTATTGCCGATCCCCAAGACGTCTTTGGTTGAATCTTCACACCTGATTGATCCACCGTTTGAACTTCCTACATTCGCTATTTACTCACGAAAATTGAAAGAGGAAAAGAGGAATTGTAACCTCCCGGTCTGCTGTAGTCAGCCTCACGGTGTGCCTGACTGGCGAGTCTGCCGTCTCCACGGCTTTCCCTTTTGCGTGCTGCTCCTCAAGCCTTCGAGTGCCGATCTTCGCTTGGGCCGGTTCCGAGGCTCTACCCTGGCTTTTCATTGGTTCCTCCCAACCTGCTCTTTTTTCTCATATCGCGCGCACATCTTCAAGAGATGGGCTGAGTACATAGACGAGGTGGTCCCGGGAAAGCCCATTCCCTCGTGGTCACTCCTTTACATACATCGGTTGAAGAAAAAAGGTTCAATCTTGTTCAACCATAGCGTAGGCGAAACCTGGCAGCCCGCCCAGAGTTTGACCTTCTCCGGTCCTGGAAGGAAAACCCACTGAACTTTCCTTCCCCCAGCGGGCAACAACACAGGGAGGAAGACGATCAGGATCTCACGTGTGGCAGCTGTTGGAACTAACTCTGAATCCAAGAGGTTACCTAAAGAAAAAGGAAACTCACCACTCACTGGTGAAAGAGGAGAAAAGAAAAGACAATTTCAGGCCCCGAGGTTGAAATGCGGTAGGGTCTTCAAGCCCCACCCTAGATTCTCGAGATTCATGGGCCGTCTCACGAAGATCTTCGATCTAAACCTTCGCATCGACTTTCTCTTAGAGTCTCAACCACGCCTTCGCTACCGAAAGAATATAGCATAGCGATCGAATAGCTATCGCTACTTCGCGTATTATGAAAGTCGTAGTCCCCGAAGGAAGGGGAAGGAAGGGGGCATGCTGCAAGAGCAGAGGTGAGTGGTAAGCCTAGGAGGCGTGCCCAAAGGGCAGCGGCAGTTCTGTGGTTACACGTCGCTAGATTGAGATAGGGGGACGGGGACTTCGACTGCCTTGTATCAGGTCAAGATAAGGGAAGGGGTGGTAGGCTTAATAGGGCTCGAACCTACAATATAACCGTTATGAGTGGTACGTTTCAACCAATTAAACTATAAACCCCTACGGATGGATCTCTACATGCAATTCGCTCACTTCAGGAAGAGCAGATGGAAAGAGGAGGCCATTGCTTTATTTGCTTCTTCCTATGATGGAAAACTAAATGATTTGCTTGATAATAATAGATATAGAATCTTAGATAGATATTATGAATTACAATAAGATCATTAAGCAAGCGGCCCTTTCGCGACTCAAACTGCCGAAATGCTTTCCAGCTCGGAACGACCGACTCAAACAAATGGGTGGGGGCTAGCCATTTTCTTGCAATGCCGGATGTTCGCCTTTAGTTAGAAGTAGAAGTAGATAGAGGGCGCCCTTTTCCCCCACACTGAAGAAAAAGTACATAAGGGGGGGACTGGCTTGTGAAAGTCAGGAGTGAGAGAGAGAAAGAAAAACTTGGTTATAGGAACCGAAGGTTAGGCCGATTTAAAGCTAGACCTAAAAAAGTTGATTCCTACCTCTTCCTGGCAATGTTGCCAATTCCAAAAAGACTCATCTAATAAAGACTCATCTAATAATGTACCCTTGTGCATAAAGTTGCCCAACTACTCTTTCTTCCTTCGACTCATTTAGCCACTTACGAATCCATCGTATGAAGGAAGGAGAGCTTGCTTCGTGGCGGAGGATTTAGCAATACCAGCAGCCTGGTGAGTGAGGGCTGGCTGTATGGGGACAGGTTAAGGCAGGGACCTCTGGGCTTGCTTCTCATGAGATTGGGTGAGGATTGAATATGCGAGACTGGAAAGAAGAGGAAGGAATCAGAGAATATGCGAGACTGGAAAGAAGAGGCAATCGGAAAGGGGCGAAGCTGTGAGACCGAGTGAAATCAAACACCTATTCTATTTACCAAGTCAAAGAGTGAACATAGTGAAAGAAGGAGAAGATCAAGAATGAATAAGAAGGAAGGAAGGAAGGAGTAGAGTATTGATCTTTTACAGTTCAAGAATAAGAAGGGAATACAGGGGCAGGGAAAGGGAAGGGAATAGTTCAATGGCCTAAAAAATAGGGCGAGGCGAAAAGATGAGTGAAAGCAAGAAGGTGTAGGTGAAGGAGAGAAGAGAAGCAGAGGTGAAGGAAAGAGCTACTTTGACCTCCATAAGGCAAGCAAAGAAATAGAGTATAAGTATAAGGTGAAGGAGAATGAAAATAGCTTTACCGAGGGAAAGAGTGTTTGAGAAGTGAAAGATGGAGAAGATCAAGCTCAGGTTCAGGTTCAGTAGTGAGGTGAACAATCACTTCCTTATAATAACTCACAAGAACGGAATGGAACAAGGAGTGCCGGAGAATGAATCGAGAGTAGAGGCTTTCCTTTCTCTTTGTCTTTCTTTTACCTCCAGAAATAAGGGAAGGGAATATCATCAAAGAAGAATAGTCCTGTTTACCCTGTGAAAGAAGGTGAAGGTGTAGGAGAGAAGAGAAGCTGCTTTCTTTACAGTGAAATCCGGTCAAGTAATAGAGTCGAAGAAGAATAGTCTTGTTTACCCTGTGAAAGAAGGTGAAGGTGAAGTAGTGAGGTCTCTCTCTTGACTGATCAATTACCTATAGCCAAAAGTATCCCCAAAAATAGGGTAAAGATAGAAGGAATCTTTCGGATTTACTGACAGTGAACTCAAATGAATCGATAGTGTTTACAGGAGAGGAAAAGAAAAGAGTGTTTGAAGTCGAAGAGAAAGAATGTTGAGGAGAAGAGAAAGATCAAGAAGGAATCTTTCGAATTTACTGACAGTTAAGTCGAATTTCTTCTTCGATAGTCTTGACTTAATAATGAATTAATTACCTTTACTAGATTTGATCCCTAAAAATAAGGGAGAGATACAGTTTGATCCCCAAAAATACGGGGGAGGATAGGATTTTTCTTATTTTTTGAGTGTTTACAGTCGAGTTCCCGAAGGAAGGAAAGGTAAAGATAGACTTTGATCCCCAAAAATACGGGGGAGGATAGAATTAATTAATTCATGGTCTTTACTGGTTTTTGAATAAGGAGTTGAGGATTTACTAATAGTTCACTCTCATTGATTCTTCGATAGTCTTTCCTGACAGTGAACGAGAAAGAATGTTGAGGATTGACTGACAGTTCACTCTCATTCATCTTTCGGATTTATTGACAGTGAACGATCATTAATCTTGAGGATTAGATCAAGATCAAGAAGGAATCTTTCGGATTTACTTACAGTTAAGTCGAATTGATTCTTCGATAGCCTTTCCTTAATAATGAATGAATTACCTTGACTCTCTTTTATCCCTAAAAATAGGGAGAGGATAGAATGAATTTCTTTCTGGTCTTTACAGTCTCATTCATCTTTCTTCTCCCTTCATTCTTGAACTGTAAACAAACTCTTCTTTCGTTTCGTCTCCCTTCTTTCAAACACTTACATTCGTTCACGTTCAATCCAGTCAGGTGATACTGTTTCTGGTTCCGGAGTTCAGTTCGTTCACTCTTATTCTTTTTTCTTCTTTGCTGCTTTACCGATAGGGAGAGAATCCTTAATACTTGATTGTTTCCTTACTGTTCAGGATCATGAATGTTGAGTCTTTCCTTACTGTTCCAGAGCTCAGCAGCGAGACGAGAAGAGTAAAATCAGGTTCATAAGTTTACAGTTAAAGAATCAGATAGGGACAAGAAGGAAAAGAAAAGGAGCCCGAAGCAACTCGAAGAGGCGCAAAGCTAAGAAGACTGTAAAGGGGACGAATTAGCTTTCACAAATGTGACGCTGTCTCAGGTCTCTATAGTATAGCACTTCTTTGCAGATTTACTATCAAGTCAGACAAAGAAAGAACCTTCTTCAAGGCAAACAAGCCATTAGGGTGGTAGTAATTGAGGAGACACTTGATGGATATGGGAGAAAGAAGACTGACTGAGTACATGGAAGTGCTCAGGTTTCCAAACTGAGTCTGTACTAAGGCTAAGGAAAAGCAATATCTCACATCTCTCTCTTCTCTGAATCTAACTTACATACGAGACTAGGATGTTTGACCAGTAGAAGCTATCCGAACCTCTCATCACAGCACCATGCCATCCAATTCATTATGTAAAGCCTGACTCTAACAAGTAAGCAAGTAAACTAACATATTTCACCCCGCCCTTTTGAGTTGTAAGCAATGTCCCTTCGCTTCATAAGACTTCCTATGAGAGAACGAATTTCAAGCTATGACGGATTAGAAAGATTATGATCCCATCCTAAAGGAATGTTTACGTAATGGACAGATTGGACTACTGGAAAACAGAAAGAGCTAATGGAAAGCAGTAATAGACCGCTGACTAGTCTAGACCCCTTTTGCAATTGAAGTGAATCCCTTAAGTTAAGTATAGGAGATTACTATTTTTTATGGTCCTACACCTGCAGCAAGCACATTCCCTGGCTATAATCAAATGGCACAAAAAGAGAGAGAAAGAAAGACGGGCTTCAGCCCCCACATCATGATCAGGGGTGAAGGGTCTATTCCACCAGCTGAAATGAAAGGGAGAAAGACAGAAGGAATCGAAAGAATGGAAAGCTGCCAAGGCCTTATTTAGATGGAATAGCCGATTATAGTCGATCTGATTTAAGTAAGGTGGATTGACTGGCTTACAAAAATGTCCTCGGCTTCTAGGCACAGTTGAGGGTAAAGATTAGGATGATTACTAGGTCTGCTAAACTAGAATAGCAGATGATAGCCCGCCGATTGGACTAGATCGAAAGCCCAGAACATCCTTAATATCGTGAAGTGACCCTCGCACTTCAAAGCACTAGAATACTTGACTGAGACCTTAGCCGCCAATGCTGATATAAAAAAATGCCGATTCCCCCGTTTTTTCAGACTGGTGAAGAGAATCTCTTAGACCGGGGGTTTTGAGATAGAGGTCCTTTAAGGTGAACTTATTCCTTACTAATACAGTCCTTCCAACGGGCTATTCTTGGGAAAGCTTGAACGTGACGAATAGGCTGCACTTCCTTTTTCTTACAATAGGTAGAGTCTCTAAAAGCCTTATAGGAGCATGAGACTCAAGAAGTATGGCATTGGTGTGAATGACTCAGGCCCAAAGGTTAGCGAATCCTACTACTTCCATTCTTTTTTAGGGAAAGAAAGGGGGCTAGCTGTTCTTTTATCCGCTGCTGTCTCTGATCGACTGCATTAGCACTTGTTGAATTGGTCTTCGACAATAACTTCGGAGTCATTCAAATAGAAGTAAGAAACTGATTAGGCAACTCATCCCTTTAAGATTCTCTTTCTCTCTTTTTCTGGCTTAGCCTACCAGGGAAATGGCTCCTTCTTCTTGATAGCACAGGTGAGAACACCCCTACTCGCTTCACCGATCTCTATATAGATCGCCTCTAGATCCCCCATCCATTAGACTGATTTAGTCAAGTATGCCAATAGGGGCTCCGCGCTTACTTACTTGAAATCTGAAAGATATCCCCGAATGGTATTGATGGACAGATTCCCTTGGAGCAAAGGAGAGAGAATGCTAGCAACTTCGAAAGACCCTCTTAGGCGGCTATTGATATTGTTGGAAGAGTCGTTTTCCTGGAAATCTATATGCATCTACTAGTTTCATGGCGCCATACCCTCTTAGCATTATTGACTTTTCAGTCTGAACTTTAGCATTTATACAGGCAGTAGGCTTACAAGTTATATTCCAATTATATGTCAAATTCACTATGGGATATATCTATTTATTTATCAATTACCTAGATCCAACAATCTTTCATTTACTTTAGGGAAGGCTATTCCATTATATGACAGTTTAGGTGGTGGTATCATTCAAAAGAAAGAGATATATGAGATAATTGAACACCAAGTGAGGTTATAGGGTGATAGATATAAGTATGCTGTGATAATTGGGGTATTTATCAACATATCTGATGAATCAAGAGATGATTCCCTGATATCCTTAGTAGAGGAACAAAATAATCGAAAATAGGTAATCACATTTCTGTTATGGATTCCGATATAATAAGTGGGGCTTATCTACCATCAATCAAATCACTGATGTATAAAGTCGTATTCCATCTATCTCCTCATATTAACGCAATCAAAGGGAATAAGAAAAATCTCGTCCTTTCATTGTAGCCGATTTAGAGACTGTACTATAGTGTGAAAGTTCCTTATGGAGCTGGTTACTTAGTGGTTCAGCCTGGTGATGATCTGACTTCTTTACCTTCCTATTCGATACAACCCTTTTTCAGCGAAAATCACGACATTCTATCCGAACTTTGAAGACAGGAGTCAAAGATATTTGAATTTCTCTTCAATTTTGAGGAATGTGTGAAAAGAGTAAGCTTAGAACCGTAGATTTCCATAATTTAGCCTAGCCTGATTTGATGGAATTTGACTGATTAGGTATTATGCTGATCGTCTTAATAGGTATCGAATCAAACCCTTGGTGAGGAAGAATCTAATTTACGAGTTGAAAGTCTATATTGGCAATAATTGATTCTTTTCGAGATTCTTGTACATTGCCGCTCTCTTGCATCATTGGGAAAAACATTATGCCCGGAATTAGGCCTCAAAGGTTCTATCCCACATTCTGATTTGGTTGTGTCTGATCTTCAGGGTAAGAATGAGTCTTTGATAAATGATCTTCGACAAGATATCCTTCTCTTAGGTGGTGTGATCTTTCAAGCTCAAGAAATCCATTGGTATCAGTCTCAGATTGATGTCGAGGATGTGATGACAATGTCTGCGCTTTCCCTAAAAATTGTTCGTAAAAAAGATTTAGATGATAAGGCCTTTCATATCATCAATATCCCTACTAGAAACCAAGAAACTTTTCTTAGGCGCGGCTATTATGGGGGTCATGTGGATGTATATAAGCCCTATGGTTCAAATCTTGACTACTACACAATGTAAACTCTTTATATCCTTTGATTATTCAATCCTATCCGATGCCTTGTGGTATACCTGAATGGCATACTCATTTGGAGGGCGTTTGATAAGATAAGGAAATCAACTACAAGGAGAGTAAGATTCAGATTACCTTGTTGATCTAATATCTCAAGGCAAGAACATTGTTTGAGATTCGAACCACTCCACAAGCAAGATCGATCATGTCTAGCTTGAATGATTCTTGTTGATCAAATATCTCAAACACTTGTTTGAGACTCGAATCACTCCACAAGCAAGATTGATCATGTCGAGCTTGAATGATTCTACATGCAACCTAAACTACATAGAATTGCAAAGAAACTTAGCTATTGGCTAAAGAAGAGCACAAATGCTTCTTTTACTATATTTTCCAAGTCTCCCTTACAAATACAACATACATGGTTTTATATAGCCTCAAAATGAAACTATTAAAGGCATTCCAAAAGTTGTAACATTCATACTTAATGACCATAATTAGTCATTATGTAAATGTAACCTAAAGTAAATAAAATGTCTTAAAATACAATAACTCTAAATTACTCTAAATTGTAACCCACCCAAAATTTGTAACAATCAAACTTCATTCTTCTTCAATGTGGCATGAATTGAAATATCTTTTGATAATTTTGACAACCTTTTCTTCACATCTTCATTGAAGTATATGGTATGATTGATGTCTTTTGGTTCATATCAGCGTTGGTTTGGATAACTTGTTTGGATTTATTGACGCCTATGTTGTATGTCCCATATAGAACGGCAATTTTTGCCATATAAGGATAAAGAATTTGGTACTTGAATCTTTCGGGAAACGAATTGAATTTGAGTATGAGTATGATATAGCGAAGAGCTTCAGTTCGCACGGGATTTAGGTTACCATAGAATTACTCTTAGGGGATATTTGTTTGAGAATCAGTCAAGTACTTTCGAAGGTCTCATCTACGACCTCTATGAAAGCAGACTAGAAGCTAAGAAAAGAAGTCATGAGCCTATGACATTTGTTTACAAGCTATTAATGAACTCGCTCTATGGTAGATTTGGTATGAATCCAGAAAGTACAGTAACCGAAATTCGCAATCTAAATCAATACGAGGATTTGATGAAGATGGAGAATTTTCAAGCTCAAGCCAGGAATCAGATTCGTTCACCAAGCCAAGTGGGATTCAAGTAAAGAAAAGGGGAAATCACATTCTTCAACCCAAAACTGCCTGCCCTAGATCAAATTACTCTTCTCGCTTCTTCTCCAAGCCAACCATCTGATCAAGCAGGAGTTGAATAACCAGTACAAAAAAGATGTTCTCATCCCAGGGAAGGTCAATATGCAGTGGGTCAAGAGTAGGTCAGTCAGTCTTCCAGAATCATGGAGGAAGAGAAGCAAAGACAGACTCAAAACAATAATGATTAGACTCAAAGCTCTCTCTTGAACAACCAGCTCTTGAATTAAGGAGAGGCGAGACTTGAACCACAGGTGGGCTTACCCATTTATTAGTAGTAGTAGATCATGCCTCTGTCTCCGTAGTTTTTGGTATTTCAGCCTGCCATTTCCCATTTCTCTGTGATTGAAGGAACGAATGAATGGGATTTCTACCTCTCCAACTTGACTAGAATCAAGGAGGGTCGGCCGGCCTGTAGCCCGATAGCTATTCTTATGCCCCTTTCTAACTCTGACGTAGCTCAGTTACGAATAAACATCCTATATTTAATGCTTGATTGATCTCTTATTACACTATAGAGTAGATGAAGAAGAAAGTGACGGTGATGCAAATTCAATTACGTGGAATGAGATGAAGAAAGATCATGCTTTGAACAAGTTCTTATAGAATGACCCTTTGATTCTACACACGGAACACTTCTACTCAATTCCCCTTTGAGGAACGAGGACGAGAGCCCTGGAAAGGTGTAGACAAGAAGTCAGCCAAACTATGAGAACTAAAAGAATGTGAGATCATTAAGTTCTTTGAAAGCATTCAGCTCTCAAATCATTCTGTAGGAGCATGGTGACAAGACAAGACGGCTCAGATTATTACAGGGATTACTTCCAAATTAGATAGAGAGAGCCATTGGGCTTGGGATAAGTGCAGACCCTACTTATTTCCTTTTGGAAAAGAATACCAGTAATGGGTGCTAGGGGGGTGGTCATCCCTTACACTTAGCTATACTATACTCGACGTGGCTACATACGGTAGAAAAAAGAGAGTTGCGGGACAAAGGAAACCTTCTTTCGGCAAACTCGAGTAAGAACAAAAAGAGATTTCTGAAGGGGGAAGAGAGTATAAGGAGTGTTTGAAGGTCATATCGGTTCAGGCAGAAGAGAAGAAGAAAATGAAAGAAGGTGAATGAGCTGATCTTTCTTTCATTTCGATAGTCTTGACTTCCGACAATGAATAGCTGAAGAAATAGGTTAAGGAGTTAAGTCGAATGAATCTCTTCTCTTACAGTTCAATAGGAGTGAACTCTCATTAATAGGAGTAAGTAGCGAGACCGATAGGCAGAAGGGCAAACGAATCAACGAGACGAGAAGAGAGACAAGCAAGAAGGTGAAGCAGAGACTCGAAAAGGGAAGATTTCATTCATTTACTCGACTACTGTAAAGTGTCATATCGGTGAAGGAGCAGAGCAATGAGACCTAGAGGGAGAGGAGCAGAGCAATGAGACCAGAAAGAATAAGCTCAGGAGCTTGACCTGATTCTCATCCTAATTACCTAAAAAATGGCCCTAAAAATAAGGGAGAGATAGAGTTTGATCCCAAAAAATAGGGTAAAGATAGAATGAATCTTGAGGATCAGAGAAAGAGAAAGAAGGAATTGAGAGGAGAAGATCAAGATCAAGAAGGAATCTTTCGGATTTACTTACAGTTAAGTCGAATTGATTCTTCGATAGGATTGACTTTTAGTTATTCATTACCTCGGCCCTAAATACCTCTCTTTTATCCCTCAAAATACGAGGGAGGATAGAATTTCTTTTCTTTCAGCTGCTTTCCTTAGGGAAAAAGTGTTGAGTTATGGAGTCTGCTCCCTGTATTTATAGCTTGGTCAATGGCTATATCCGGTAAAGCTATATTTGGTAAAGTCATATATGGTGAAGCTATATCCGGTAAAGCTATATATGGTACATAGCTATATATAGTAGATGGTTAAATCTGGTAAAACTATATTTAGTAGACTGAACCATATATATATCCCGTCCAGTAAAGCTTTGAAATGTACTTTCTATTCTCTGTACTCTCTTGTTGTACATGCCTGAAGTCATCAATAAAAAATCCTTTTAGCCAGAGTTCTTCTTGCAATTCTCTCTATTCTTTTCTTTGTGATCATCTAGATCGAGCGTGTGCGTTGTTGTGCGATCCTAACAACTGGTATCAGAGCAAGGCAAAATTCACCACGATCTGTGAAGATGGAAAGTTCAAAGATTGGAATTGAGAAGTTTGATGGATCCGATTTCGGTTTCTGGAAGATGCAGATTGAAGATTATCTATACCAGAAAGATCTTCACGAACTTCTGTTGGGGGTGAAGCCGGATACCATGACCACGGAACAGTGGAAGCTCAAGGATCGACAAGCCTTAGGGATGATCCGGTTGACGCTATCCAGAAACGTGGCGTTTAACATCATCAAGGAGAAGACAACGTCAGATCTGATGAAGGCGCTGTAAAATATGTATGAAAAGCCGTCGGCTATGAACAAGGTGTATTTGATGCGTAGATTGTTCAATCTACAGATGTCTGAAGGTGGACGTGTTGCGGATCATATAAATGAATTCAATATGATCATAAGTCAACTGGGTTCGGTGGAAATTAATTTCGAAGATGAAATTAAAGCGTTGATTTTGATGTCATCCTTACCCGAGTCATGGGATACTGTTGTTGCCGCAATCAGCAGTTCCCGAGGATCTGATAAACTGAAGTTTGATGAAATTCGAGATGTAGTTCTCAGCGAAAGTATTCGCAAACGGGAAACTGGAGATTCATCAGGCAATGCTCTCAATGTTGATCGAAGGGGAAGAAGCAAATCAAAGAGCTCAAACAAACATGGGCGTTCAAAATCAAAGAACCGGGGAAAATCTCCAAACAAACCCAACGTAACGTGTTGGAGCTGTGGGGGAAAAGGACACTTTCGGACAGATTGTACAAAGCTAAAGACGAAGCAGAATCATAAATCTGAAGATGATGATGATTCTATATACACAATAGAAGATGCTGAGGACGTTTTAATCCTTAGTGTGGATAGCCCAGCTGAATCCTGGATTTTGGATTCAGGTGCATCGTTCCATTCGTCTCCAAGTAAGGAATTGTTTCGAAATTTCAAATCAGGAAATTTCGGGAAGGTGTATCTTGCCGACAATAAAACCTTGGAGATTGAAGGAAAGGGAGATGTCTCCATACAAACTCCAGCAGAAAATCAATGGACATTACAAGATGTCAGATACATTCCTGGTCTCAAGAAGAACTTGATCTCTATTGGTCAGTTGGATAGCACAGGCTATGCAGCAGAGTTTGGAAAGAGTTCCTGGAAGATTGTGAAGGGCGCCATGGTGGTTGCGCGTGGCACAAAATCCGGAACCTTATACACTACTGCAGAGTGTATAAACATGACTGTTGCTGCTGAGAGTGCTTCCAATTCAAGTCTATGGCACACTAGACTTGGACATATGAGCGTCAAAGGAATGAAGATGCTGACTGCGAAAGGAGCTTTAGAAGGCTTAAAATCTGTTGATATGGGTCTTTGTGAGAGCTGCGTTATGGGCAAACAGAAACGAGTTAGTTTCACAAAGGCTGCCAGAGAACCGAAGAAAGTGCGGTTGGAAATGGTCCATACAGACGTTTGGGGACCATCTCCAGTTTCATCACTTGGTGGATCAAGGTACTACGTCACCTTCATCGATGACTTCAGCAGGAAGGTATGAGTTTACTTTCTGAAACACAAGTCAGATGTGTTTACCACCTTCAAGAAGTGGAAAGCTGAAGTTGAAAATCAGACCGTCTTGAAGATCAAATGCTTGAGGTCTGACAATGGAGGAGAGTACAACAAATCAGAGTATATAACATTTTGTGCAGCTGAGGGAATTAGATTAATAAGAACAATTCCCGGTAAGGCAAGACAAAATGGTATTGCAGAAAGGATGAACAGAACCTTGAATGAGCGAGCAAGAAGCATGAGGATTCATTCTGGATTGCCAAAGACATTCTGGGCTGATGCTGTGAACACAGCAGCATATTTGATTAATAGAGGGCCGTCAGTACCCTTGAAGTTGAAATTGCCCGAAGAAGTATGGACAGGAAAAGAACTCAAGTACTCTCACTTGAGAACCTTTGGCTGTACTGCGTATGTTCATGTTGATCCAGAGAAGAGAGATAAGCTTGATGTTAAGGCTGTGAAATGCTACTTCATAGGCTATGGCTCTGACATGTTCGGGTATAGGTTTTGGGATGAGAAAAATATGAAGATCCTAAGACACTGTGATGTGACCTTTGATGAAAATGTCATGTACAAGGACATAGAGAAGATAAACTCTGAGACTACGAAGCAAGTGGGAGTTGAATTTGAGTGGCAAGAAAATTCACACAGTGATGGTACAACAGAAGCTCAAGAAACTCCTGATCCTATTGCTGAAGAACCAGACGTGGCTGATCCTATTGCTGAAGAACCAGACGTGGCTGATCCTATTGCTGAAGAACCAGACGTGGAGCAAGTTGCACCTGAGCAGGTGTTGAGAAGATCATCCAGAACTACCAGAGCACTAGATAGATATTCAACCTCATTACATTATCTGTTGCTGACTGACGAAGGAGAACCAGAGTCCTTTGATGAGGCCCTACAAGTGGAAGATTCAACTAAGTGGGAGCAAGCCATGGATGATGAGATGAGCTCACTTGAAAGGAATAATACGTGGGTGCTGACTGAGTTGCCTACAAAAAAGAGAGCTCTGTTGAACAAATGGGTGTTCAAAATCAAGGTTGAACCAGATGGCAGAAGGAGGTTTAAGGCTCGGTTAGTAGTTAAAGGATATTCACAAAGAAAAGGCATTGATTATGCTGAGATCTTTTCTCCAGTTGTGAAATTAACTACTATCCGAATTCTACTGAGTATTGTTGCATCGGAGAATTTGCACCTTGAGCAAATGGATGTAAAAACGGCATTTTTACATGGAGATCTATATGCAACAACCCGAAGGATTTGCAGCTCCAAGCAAGGAGCACATGGTGTGTAAGCTCAATAAGAGCTTGTATGGACTGAAACAAGCACCGAGACAATGGTACAAGAAGTTTGACTCCTTCATGAGCAAGAGTGGTTTCCACAGAAGTGAAAAGGATCAGTGTTGCTACCTCAAGAAATACACTGATTCTTATGTGTTTCTACTCCTGTATGTGGATGATATACTAATTGCTGGATCAAGTATGAGGGAGATAAACCACCTGAAGGCAAGCTTGTCTTCAGTATTTGAGATGAAAGATTTAGGTGCAGCGAAGCAGATCCTTAGGATGAGGATTTCTCGAGATAGATCTGCTGGCACATTAAATCTATCCCAAGAGCAGTACATTGAGAAGGTGTTGTCCAAATTCAAGATGAATAACGCTAAACCCAGGACTACCCCCTTGGCAAATCATATTAAATTGTCAAAGGGGCAATCTCCCAAGACAGTTGAGGAACGTGAGCACATGGCATCAGTTCCGTACGCTTCTGCAGTTGGGAGTTTGATGTATGCTATGGTCTGCACTAGACCTGACATAACACATGCAGTGGGAGTTGTTAGCAAGTACATGGCAAATCCAAGGAAGAAACATTGGGAAGCTGTGAAGTGGCTCCTGAGATATCTAAGAGGTACATCCAATACTACACTTTGTTATGGCAATGGCAAAGTAGTTCTGCAAGGTTTTGTGGATGCTGATCTGAGTGGAGACGTAGACTCCAGCAAGAGCACATCTGGGTATATCTACACTATAGATGGAACAGCAGTGAGTTGGATGTCCAAGCTTCAGAAATGCGTTGCTCTTTCATCTACTGAAGCTGAGTACGTGGCCATAGCTGAAGTTGGAAAGGAGATGATATGAATGACAGACTATCTAGAAGAATTAGGTCGGAAGCAGTGCAAGAAGATCCTTTATACAGATAGTCAGAGTGCCATACAGTTGGTGAAAAACCCAGTCTATCATTCAAGGACAAAACACATTAGAAGACGGTACCATCTCACTCGCAGGTTAGTGGAAGAAGGCGATATGTGTTTGGAGAAGATAGAGGGTGCAAAGAATCCAGAAGACATGTTGACAAAATGTGTTGATGTTGGAAAATTAAAGCTATGCAAAGCCCTAATTGGTATGGTGTAGGATCAGTCTCCAAGTGGGAGAATTGTTGAGTTATAGAGTCTGCTCCCTGTATTTATAGCTTGGTCAATGGCTATATCCGGTAAAGCTATATTTGGTAAAGCCATATATGGTGAAGCTATATCCGGTAAAGCTATATATGGTACATAGCTATATATAGTAGATGGTTAAATCTGGTAAAACTATATTTAGTAGACTGAACCATATTGATATGAACAACGACCAAGGAATTTCCATACCTCAAGGTCCAATTACAAGGACGAGAGCCAAGAAGCTACAACAAACCTTGATATGAACCAAGAGACATCAATCATACAATATACTTCAATGAAGATGTGAAGAAAAGGTTGTCAAAATTATCAAAAGATGTTTCAACTCATGCTACATTGGAGAAGAATGAAGTTTGATTGTTGTAAATTTTGGGTGGGTTATAATTTAGAGTAATTTAGAGTTATTGTATTTTAAGATTTTTTTAGGTTACATTTACCTAATGACTAATTATGGTCATTAAGTATGAATGTTACAACTTTTGGAATGCCTTTAATAGTTTTATTTTGAGGCTATATATAAAGCCATGTATGTTGTATTTGTAAGGTAGACTTGGAAAATATATTAAAAGAAGCATTTGTGCTTTTCTTTAGCCAATGGCTAAGTTTCTTTGCTAGTTTAGATTGCATGTAGAATCATTCAAGCTCGACATGATCAATCTTGCTTGTGGAGTGATTCGAATCTCAAACAAGTGTTTGAGATATTTGATCAACAAGAGTCATTCAAGCTAGACATGATCGATCTTGCTTGTGGAGTGATTCGAATCTCAATCAAGTGTTCTTGCCTTGAGATATTCGATCAACAAGGTAATCCGAATCTTATTCCCCTTGTATTGATTCCTTATCTTATCAAACCTTATATAGTTATATTCAAGCTATGGTGAGCTCATCAAAGGAAATTCTAGAAGACGTTGGTGACCTCCCTTATATGTTATGCAAATTTGAGCTTCAAGACAGAGATGAATTAAATGCACTTTAAGTTGCATTTAATGAACTCCACTGAATATCAAATAGTCCAAGGATGACTAATAAGCACATTTTATTATTTGCATTATTTAATTATAGTTTAACTATTTGTTTTCATATTTAAGCTAGTTTTAAATATAGGAGTTAAGGTTATATTGTAACCCACATAGGTTACTATATTCCACCATTAACTAGCCATTTTAATATGGAGGTTATGGGTATTTCTCATTTACTAGCCCATTTAATTTTGGAGTTATGTATCACATAGGTTGAGGTTTGTAAAGGCTATATAAAGCCTTCTTTTCTTTGATTAGACATCAGATTTTGGAATTGAGAATAGAATTTCTATTTTAGCTTTGTTGAGAGCTAAACTTTCTTTGCAAATTCTTGTGTTTAGAACTTGCATGTAGAGTCATTCAAGTGGTATTGATCAAACCTCTTATGGAGCGATTCGAATCACGAGTTTAGAAACGAGTTTTCTTTACTCTTGATCTTGATCATCAAGGTAATCCGTTCCATACTTTCCCTTGGGTTGATTTCCATATCACATATATATATCCCGTCCAGTAAAGCTTTGAAATGTACTTTCTATTCTCTGTACTCTCTTGTTGTACATGCCTGAAGTCATCAATAAAAAATCCTTTTAGCCAGAGTTCTTCTTGCAATTCTCTCTATCCTTTTCTTTGTGATCATCTAGATCGAGCGTGTGCGTTGTTGTGCGATCCTAACAAAAAGCTATTACAAGGTTTTACAGTTATATGAGATAGAATTTTTTTTATTGAAGCTGCTTTTGTTAGGGAAAGACCGTTACGAACTTTTACAGTTATATGGGGATAGAATTTATTCATTAATGGTCCTAACAGGAAAAAGAGTGAACGAAGTAGGAGTCTTTGTCTTTGTTTCGTCTCCCTTTATTCTTGAACTGTAAAGGAGATCTTGTCTTGCTTTCGTCTTGACTGACAGTGAGCTCTAACGAATAAGTCGTGTTTACTGTTTCATTCATCTTTCGTCTTTCTTTTCAACACTTTCAGGTTCAATAGTTCACTCTCATTCATAAGTCATCTTTCTTGCTTGAGTCTTTCAAAGCAGCTAATTCATTCTTTCACTGTTCTATCTCATTCCTCTTGAGTTTCGTCTTTCCTTCTAGTTCACTCTCATTCATCTTTCGTGTCGTCTCCTTTCATTCAAAGACTGTAATATCGGTTCCGATTCAGGTTTTCTCTTTCGTCTTTCCTGACAGTGAACTCGACTGTAAACTAATGTTTCGGCTTTCCTTAATAATGAATTACCTTGACTCTCTTTTATCCCTCAAAATAGGGTAAAGATAGATTTTTCATTCTCAAAATAAGGGAGAGATAGAATGAATTTCTTGTTGGTCGGTCCATCAGAGTTCAATCAGGTTCAGGACAAAGAATCTTGTCTGTCTTGCTTCAGTCTTTCAATTCTCTTTTCTTTACTATCCTATAAAGGTGATTGAGCTTAGCTTCTCTTTCTTTCTCGTCAGGTTATGGTTCAGGGCAAGGAGTGAAAGAAGGTTCATCAGTCATAGTCCAGGAGTTTACTGTAATAACAAACAAGAAAGGTAATCTCGGTTCAGTAGCTCAGGGAATATTGGTTCTGCGGAGTGAAGCTCGTAAACAACTCTTGAGTCTTGTTTACATTGAAGGGAAAGAAAAGCAAAGCAAAGATTCTTCACCGAGGTTACAGTTTAAGAAGGGAAAGAAAAGAGAAGAGACTAAGTGTTTGAGTTCAATCTGGTAGAGGAGGAGAAAGAATCAATCAATAGGTGAATGAGCTTTCCTTGTAAAAGAGTGAAATGCCCTAAAAAATAGGGAAAGGAGTTCGTTCACTCTCATTCATCTTTCATTTTAGAATAGAATAGAAACAGGATCATGACTCTTTCAGCAACTTGACTCTCCCTTCTTTGTTTACGAGCAGAATGAGCGAAGCTAGTAGTGAGACGAGAAGACGAGAGAAGAGGATTTAATTGACTCAACAACTGTAAAGGACAGAAGATAAGATGCTTTGTTTACTGTTCTTCCATCAGGGACAGGTTCCTTCTTTCATTCATTTACTAGATTGTAAAGTGAAGGTCAGGTCATATCGGACAAAGAAGAAGAAATGAAATAAATAGTCCTCTTTAACCTTTCAATCACATCACAATCAGGTAATTAAGGTGAAGGAGCTTCTTCTTCTAGCTTGACCTTGTTCTTCAAGAAGAATAGTACGGGAATAGCCGTTCAGGGTGTCGGTTTCAGCTTTCTCTTTGTCTTTATACCGACTGTATAGGTTCAGGGTAGAATGAATAAGGTAAATGGAGAATGAAAAGGTAAATAGGTAAAGGGAAGGGAATATCATCAAAGGAAGAAGATGAGTTTACAGTCTTTCAATAAATGAGTGAATGAACAGTTAAGAAGGAATCTTTCGTTGAGTCTTTACTTACGGGAGAGTAAAACAGGGAAAGAAGGGACAAGTGATTAAGTGCAGGAGCCGGAGTTCAGTTCGTGAAGTAGTTCAGTCTCATTTAGGTTATTGTTTCTTACTTACAGGCAAGAGAGTCAAATAAAAGAAAGAGTGTTGGAATCATCCTACAGTTTATAGAGTTCAATAAGGGGGGAAGGGAATATCATCAAAGGAGAAAGAATCAATCAATAGTTCACTCTCAGGAATCCTTCGTTGAGTATTGAAAGCGGAATCAAAGGAAAGCTAAGCGAACAGACCGAGTGAAATCAGGCAAAGGTTTAAGGTTTTCTCTTTCGTCTTGACTTCATTACCTAGTAGTTCAATCAAATAGTTCAACCCGAGTTGTAGAGGTTCAAGATAATTAATAGGAGTAAGTGGCTCGATTGTTCAAGGGAATGAATCTTGCTTTCGGCTTTCTTCTTTGGTTACGGGTTACATCTGGTGATTGATAAAGGTAAAGAAAGGATAGGTTCAGGTTTGAGCTTTCTTCGTTTACAGTTACAGTGAAAAAAGAAATGGGTTCTGGTTCCGGATTGAATCTGAATTTACTCGACTGTATAGGAATATCTGATTAGATTCTTCTTCTTTCATTCACTGTTAAGTAGCTGATCTTTCTTTCATTTGTTGAGTCTTTCACTCACTAGGGGGGTTGAACTATTCTTTCACAAGGTAAATAGGTGTTTGGTTTGATTCTTTCTCTTCTCTTTCTTTCTCTATCTAAAGAGGTTCGTTCCGGTCAAGTAATAAAGTATAAGGTTCAGTCGCTTCTCTTTCTTTCTCTTCTCTTTCTTTCTCTATCTAAAGAGGTTCGTTCCAGTCAGGTAATAAAGTATAAGGTTCAGTCGCTTCTCCTTTTTTGTCTTCGTTTACCAAGAAGATTTTGACTAACTTCTGTTAAACGAAGATAGATATTCTTGATCTTTGCTTTCATTAGCTTTCTTCCTAGGACAATTAGTTTAGCCATTCCTATCTCAAGTCCAGGAGGATTCCGCCTCTTCAAACAAAGGAAGAAACTCAGATTTATGATCCAACTCCCCCTTATTGTCTTGAGCCCTAGCACCACCCTTATTGCCAAAATCTCCCTATCATACTGCGGTTATATCAACCACTCACCTCCTATCTATCCTACTTCTACTCCTCCACCCTCACCTAAAATCTACCAAAGTCAGCCAGCCTTCTTACTTCTTAGCCATGGAATCCAAAAGCTTGTGAGGTACCTTCCTTAGGTTGTTCTTTGACTTTACCTCTCTTTCCCATCCCATCAAGCCTCTTCAAGGAAGCTAGCTCAAGACCCTCTGGCGGATCAAGACGACTGACTTACCAAAGGGGGCAAAAGTATGGATTACTCGCCTTTGATCAAAGAAAACTATACCTGCTGAAGAATGGGATAGAGATTGACCAGCACAAAAGCCATCTCTATCAATCTACGCTCATTGATGAGGCGGCAACATAGAAAAGAAAGTCTACCGATCCATTCCCCCTTTTTCACTGAAAAGTCAAAAAGAGAGAGAACCTTGGGAAGTTTAATAGGGTGGGATCAAGGATGGAATCGAATAGCAAATACACTTGCGGTTAAGACAGGTCCTGCATCTCCTACTCTAATGCAATTGACCGACCCGACATCTCTTTCGTTCAATAATGCCTTCGTTCGCTTCCCTTCCAGGCGCTATTTACCAATAAGAATAGGAAAGACTACTTGAATTGAACTCAACCTTGAAAAAGAAAGGTGGTAGGCCGACGTTGAATGCTGAAACTTGGCCACTGATGAAGGCGAAGACTGGGCAAAGACTAGGTAGGCCCACTTACTTACTGCTTACTGCCATGGTTTAAGCTTTAGGCTCCATAGACGGAACTTGTTTTTAGGTATTAGGGAGGTAGGGACACTACTCAACACCTAAGGTGGGTGGGGTTCAATGCCTAAGAAAAACGGCCAAAAGAGATGATGTGGAAAGAAAGAACACATGCATAGAGATTTCGTCTGTCGGAGGTTCGAGAATCTATGAAAGGACATCTAAGGCTAAGTTAAGGAATAATGAAAGGAAGTCCATTACTGAGAAGGTGATCTCGTCTTGCTTGCTGTGAGAGAGGAAGCTTCCGGACCACCTTTTCCAGCCAGATAGCGAGCGATCACTCAGCAATTCATACTAAGAGAGGCCGGGAATGAGTACCTATCCCTTACGGGAAT
This sequence comes from Cucurbita pepo subsp. pepo, assembly GCF_057944985.1. Lineage (NCBI taxonomy): Eukaryota > Viridiplantae > Streptophyta > Magnoliopsida > Cucurbitales > Cucurbitaceae > Cucurbita > Cucurbita pepo. The sequence goes on from NC_141809.1 coordinate 9,911,692, forward strand.
CGAACCCGTGTCTTCGACATGAAAAGACGATGTCCTAACCACTGGACGAAAGAGACCAAAAAGCCATTCTTCATATACCTAAGCTCCGATCGTAGAAGTGGTTCGTTTTCTTTCTATACATAAGCAATTTGACGATTTCGTTTGTCTTTATGTTGTCAATTTCTGATGTGAATTCGATTCGATGGGTCGTCTCGCCCTTCCTACGGGTTCCCCAACCGACCCAGTGACACACCAACCACGCCCCTTCCCTTTCTCTGATCATCAAGCCGACTTCTCCCTTGACTTTGTCTTTCATCCTCCGTTCATCCTATACAAATAGTTAATTAAGTGAGGCCCCGTTCTTTCTATTCTAATTCAAAAAAGAAAAGAGGGGTCATTTGAAGGAAGGCCTATGCTAAAGTCAGAAAGATAGTTAAGGTGGTTACTCAGGTCAGCTGGTTAAGGAAAGAAAGCTCAATCGCTTAGCCATTAATTAATTAATAAGTAGGTAGTAGGTAGTGAGGCGTCGGTACGGAGTTGCGTCAGCTGTAGATATAGACTAGGCTAAGGGACTGACTGAATCTCTTCTTCTATTCTCTTTCTTGACTTACACCTTAGACTTCCGCTGAGTCGAACCAATCTCAGGTGCGGAGCCTTCCACTGTGGACCGAGACTAGGCAAAGGTAGAACACCAAACTTCGCTGACTTTCTCATAAACCTTGATTTCTCTAAGCTCAATAAGAACCTGGAATAGCTACAATGGGTTTGTTTGTGCTCCGCTTCCAAAGTCAGCCGTCTTTGCCCAAGTATGAACTGCGGACGACTCTCCTGTGGTTCCATTCCTTCTTACTTGACTTCTGCGGCAACCCAACCCGAATAGGAAGAAGAAAGAGGGTCAGCAGCGGTCCACTTTGTAAATTTGCTGAGGCAGACCCTTTGTATAGGGCATTTTCGAAAAGGGAAGGGAACAACTCACCGAAAGAGGCTGGCAGTAGGAATGAAGGAGGCGGGAAGCTACCGCTTCTAGAATGCAAGCAACTCCTTTCCTTTACAGCGTACCCCGTGAAATAAGAACAAAAGGTTGATGGATGAAGTAATGGGAGTGAGAAATGATTACGGTTGCGGAAACCAGAGAAAGTAGGGAACCGTCGGTGACTTTTTGAATCAAAGTAGGGACGAGCCAAGTACTACGACTACAGGGGGGAAGCTTTGCTTCTACGACAGCTTTCTTCCTCCTCGCTTCTTTTCTTTCTGGCGACTAGCTTCTCAAGTGGGTGGCTCTTGGTAAGCAAGCTACCTTCAGCATCGGTCAAATCCCTATCAATAATAGGCCGGAATGAATGGTGGGGAAGGATGCCCTAACGAGACTCTGAGTCAAGCCTTAGCCTATCTCTATAGTCAGGGGCCTTTTCTTCAAATATCCCATCAAAAAGGGGCTGAAAAGCTTTGAGTTTAGGGGTGGTTTGGAACCCTATACAAACAAGAGGCTAGCGCGTAATGGCTTTCTCTGATAGGGGAGGGGCTCGCTTCTTCCTGCTTGCTGCTTTTCATTTTTTTATAGGAGTAGGTATGCTTGTCAAAGCCGTAGCTTGCTGTCTACTAAACGAGCCTTCACTGCCCCTCCTCTATCTTTTTGAATCTTCAGTCAAGTTCAGTCAAATCAATGAAGTTCACAGCCTAACCTCGGTTGTTTGAAGCTTTGCCAGGAAGCGGCCGATTTGTTGAAGCTTTGCTTCCCCTAATTCCAAAACACAACAATAGACTTGCAACTCTCATATAGGAAAAAGCTTCTCTTTGATAGCGGTCATAGGGTGTAAGGATCTGATCGTATCTCGAGACTGAAACACCTGTGCGGGGGTAGGGGCGGATGTAGCCAAGTGGATCAAGGCAGTGGATTGTGAATCCACCACGCGCGGGTTCAATCCCCGTCGTTCGCCCATCAATAAATAGCTCATTTGTTACGGAGACACAAGACAAACAAACAAACCTATCAAGCATTTTTTTGGCAAAACATCTCTAGGCTTTAAAGGCATCCAACCAATTGGTATCCCATTGAAAGATAGAAAGAAAGAAACCATAGATTCGAGGCGCCTACTAGCTTCAAGCACAAATGTAATGGCTGATCATTAATTTCATTCTATTCAGTTTTTAAGACCTCACTAATCAGGCATACACTTTTGAGTGAATAATGAATTCACCCCCGGATGAAGAGCAAATCTCCCCTCTTACTAAACCATGGGGAGACCCGAGTAGTTTACAGGGCAAATTGAGTTGTCGTGACGATACCCTTTCTTAGTGTAAGATCGGAAAAGACTGATATCTTCATCACGAGACTGATCGGATACGCCGTAGACACCCGAGAGACCTCCACAAGGCAGACTCAAAGAGTAAGAGGACAACAAGCAAAGAGTGTTGCTTTCATTTCTTTATTGAGATTGAAATCAAGTTCTTTAAAAAGAAAGGGGAGAGGTATAATGCACACAGGCCAAGTCAAGAAAAGGACTTCCTTACTTGATTTTGAATAATAGTCAAGACCGAGGTTCAGGTTAATAAATCATGTAATGAATGGACGGACTCTCCTTTACACACAGCTTCTCCCCTCTCCTTTACAGTCGAGCAGTTTCTCCCCTCTCCTTTGGCAAGAAGATATACCTTCGGAACCCTCTCCTTTGCATCATCAAGTCGACGTTCAGTTTACTTTTTCGATTAGGAACTCTTAGTCCAGAGATGATGGCGAGATAGATCGATTTAGTGTTCGGGGGGAAAGAGAAAAAGAGAGGAACCACCGCCCAATGGTGCTTTTACGAAAGAGCTTAACTAATATGGCATTTTTCTAGATGTTGAAGAGGTAGGTTCAGTCAGGGGCTAATACCTTCTCGACACTATCGAACCGGAAATCCACTCTCAATCGCTCATTTTAGTGGGGAGGAATTGTTTTCGTATCCTGGACTTAAGTAAGGAAGGAAAAAAGTACCCTATCTGTCTTGTTTTGATAGGGTGGGCATAGTTCTCCGTATCTATCCCTCTCTCTTTTTAGGTTGGCATAACAAAGTCAAGAGAGTGCCAAGAAACAAAACATACCCCACTCACTTTTGGAAGGTTCGGGATCGTCAGGGAGCCCCTAATAGACTTGACTTCACTGAACCGTCACTATCACTACTCTTTGTCGGCTTCTACCACTCGTCCCTCGTCTGCTCGTCGAGTGCATCCCTGGCTCTTGCTCGTCTCTAGTAGCCGATTGAGTTTCTTCGTCTCTCTCCCGCCGCTTATTGATTAGGGAGAGTCACTCAAGTCCCTTGGCACTCGTTCCTCTTTTCTTTGACTTTTACGAAAGAAAATCCCAGGGTTTATGCGTTTGGTTTTTGGAAACTCAAGTAGCTCGTCAAGCTAAAAACGAGTTCCCTCACTAGTCAAGATATATAGCAAATGGCGTACTGATAGATCTCCTATTCGTTCTGGATCCAGCTGATAAAGAAAGAGCCCTTTGTCTCTTTATTCTAGTTGTTTGATATTAGTAATAAAGCGCTAACACGCCCCTGCCATCTTTCTCTTTCTAAAGCAAGAAGCGAGAAACTTGGACTTGAAGAAAGCAACAGCAACCCATCAACCTAATAATAATGAAGGGGCTTGGCTCGAAAGGTTTACGGTAATTCTTCAGAGTTAACTTTGAAAACTCTCCAAAACAACAAACAAAGCAACAAGGATACCCATTCCATTTCCTGCCCCTTTGCTGAGCTACTTCACCTATTTATGGAACTGTAAACAAAGACTCAAGAAGAATGAACCAGATTGAACAAGGTAAAAGAAAGTGTTGAAAGGAAAGACGAAACAAGCAAGAATGAGAGTTGACTCCTTCTTTATTCTTTCACTCCTCTCCCTATTTTTGAGGTCATTTAACTAGTAGGGTTTCACTATTCAAACACTCGGTAAATAGAATAGGTGTTTTCTTTCACTCGGTCTCTTCTTGAACTGGAAACAAGGGAAAGCTCTGTCAGTGAGTTTGCTTCTTTCACTCCTGAACCTGATTGAACTGTAAGAAAGATTCATGATCCTAAACCTGGGCTTCTTTCGTCTCCCTTCTTTCACTCTGTCTTCGTCTTCGCCCCTCTCCTTTGTCGAACGGCTTCGCCCCTGAACCAAATTGAACAAGGTAAAAAAGAGAAAGACTCCTTCTTAATTATCCTTCCCCTCCTCCTTTGTTTGGGGACTGATTGAACTCCTACACCTATCGGTCTCACGGCTTCGCTCAATAACCTGTCGGTCTCACACAATTCCATTGTCTCTCCTTTCTCAACTATTAGTACGGGAGCCCTTTGTATATATATAAAGGTAAGGCTCTTCTGCTATCAATTCAACCGAAAGAAAGACTAAAACCCTTGGTGGCAAACGACCCCCCTAAAACCTACGGTACACTCAAACCACTTACACTAGGAACAGGTACATAAGGAACGGTTACATTCAGAACAGTTACTACTACTAGAAACAGTTACACCAGAAACATCGGTCAAAACATTCTCCGCAAACCACTCACTAATACTTGACCACTAATACTTGAACTACCCTTTCTTTGCTTTACGTACTCGGTAAAGAGGAAAATGCAAGCTTTCTGGAATTACTGATTAACATGGTTAGGTGAGCAACCGGGCCTCCCATCATTTGAAGATTCCGCCGGGACTTTGCTTGGTCTTTGTACATACTTGAAGTCATCAATAAAAAATCCTTTTAGCCAGAGTTTTCCTTGCAATTTTCTCTATTCTTTTCTTTGTGTTCATCTAGATCGAGCGTGTGTGTTGTTGTGCGATCCTAACACTAGGAGCCCCAGAAAGAATGTTTTACAGTTTCGTGAGCCTAATCAAACAACGGTAGATAATTCGAACATGAAAATCACATTGGCGCATTAGCGGCCGGGAAGAAAGTCACTCAGAGTCCAGGGTGAGAACGAACACATTCAGAAGTTAATAAGGAAGAGCCCACACCTACTCAGGATATCTAGTCTCATAGGGGACATAGCCACTCGGGGTTACAAACCTGACTCAAATACCTGTTACTTAAGTTAAGTAAGGTAGCTTCCTCCTAAAAGCAGGAACGAGACAACCCCGGCTCCGACTGCACATAAGTTCCATAGCACTAGCCGCCTAAACTCAACAGCCAAGAACAGCTACCATGCCTTGAATAGCTTACTACTAACTACTTAGCTACTAGGCTCGGAAGCAAACTCACTGTTGACACGAGGGGAAGGAGACTGAACCAAACAAACACCTATTTACCGAGAATAAGAAAAAAGAGACTGAACTGGAAGGAAAGAAAGACAAAACATTAATTCGACTGAACTACTTCACCTCTCCCTATTTTTTAGGCCATTTATTGAGGTAAACAGGAGGATGATTCTTTCATTTCACTCTTTTACTCGACTGTAAGAAAAGAAGAAGGTCAAGCTCATGAGCTTATTCTTTATGGTCTCATTGCTCCGCTCCTCTCCCTCGCGGTTGAGTTGCTCTGCTCCTCTCCCTCGCGGTTGAGTTGCTCCGCTCCTAAACCTGAAGCTATGGATTCTTTCACAAGGTCAAAGAAAAAGAGAACTACTCCTGCCTGATTAATGAGACTGAACCTTCTTTCACTCTGTCACCTATTCTATTGGTCTCACTGCTTGCTTCGCTCCCTCCTCTTTATTCGAGAACAAGGTAATGAGTAAGTCAAGACTCAACGAAAGACTCAACCCCTTATGAATGAGACAGAACTACTGAACCTATTGAAGAGTAAGAAAAGAGATGAATGAGACTTATGAATGAACCTTTTCTGATTTCACTCGTTTACTCTCCTGTAACAAAGATAAATAAGACAGAACAGTAAGGAAAGACGAAACGAAACTCAACATGAGAGTTCACTGGAAGGAAAGACTATCGAAGAATCAATTCGACTTAACTGTAAGTAAATCCGAAAGATTCCTTCTTGATCTTGATCTTCTCCTCAAGATTAATGATCGTTCACTATCAGTAAATCTGAAAGATGAATGAGAGTTCACTGTCAGTTAATCCTCAACATTCTTTCTCGTTCACTGTCAGTCAATCCTATCGAAGAATCAATTCGACTTAACTGTAAGTAAATCCGAAAGATTCCTTCTTGATCTTTCTCTGATCCTTCTTATTCATTCTCGTTCACTGTCAGTCAATCCGAAACATTCTTGATCTTCTCCTTTCTTTTGTTGTCTGTAAACTCCAACTCAACCTTAACTAACCCTGAACCTGTGTGCCGCCCCTCTTTCTTATATTATTCCCCGAGCTTATTTCGTAAAGCTAGAAGAAGAATCAGCCTTTCCTTTCTAAAGACTAAGAGGCAAGACTCTCGCTGAATGATAGTTTACGGTGTTTGACTAAATTCCGGAGTTAGAGCAGCTGCTTTAGCTTTGAAAGACTCAACGTAAAGAAGAGGAGAATGAGCCGTAACAGGAAAGAAAGAATCAGACTCGGATATCCCTTTACTGGGTGTGGAGTAAATTCATTCAATCCCGAACCTTATAGTCTAGTTGATTATTCCCTTACCTTCTTAAACAAGTAAAGACTGCAAGACAATATTCATGAGACTGAACGCAAGATAGATTCATTCTCCTTATTTATTACCTACCCTAACTCCTATACACCTCTTTATTCTTGAACAAGGAAGGTAAAGCTTTGTCTATTTATTTGCTTACTCGGTTTGGTTTCACTATTTCTTCTCTTTCTCGTTGAGGTACTTACTCATTCACCTTTCCAGCTCGGTCTCTTTTCTTATCTGACCTCATTCTCTTCTTTCACTCTTTCTTTCATTCGGTAAAGCATATGAAATCCTTCTTTCACTCTTTCCCCTTCACCTTCTTTCTCTGATCCTCTCCCTACTTACTGCCTCTCCTCTGTGCTTCACACAATTAGTAGGAGCTTTCCAACTCGGTTTCACAATTCCATTCCCTTTTCTTTCTTTCTTTCTTTCTTTCCTTCAAAGACAGTAAACGAATCAAAGCTTCACCCAATTAGTAGGAGCTTTCCAAAGAAATAGCTTAGTAGCCACAACGGAATCATTAGCTGACCTGTCTTTGTTAGAATGCTTTCCTTATTCCTCTTTCTTTCGTTAAGCAAAGGAGTCAAAGACCTCCCTAACAATTGAATAGTGTAGTTTTGTAGCCAAATCAGTATACTGGGGCCGATAGGTTCAGAGTCTGAAGAGGTGAGCTGTGTGCTGCTACGCTGTGAACGAGATTCCACCCAAGAATCTGTTCATGTTGATTGAGTCCTGCCTATCCACGACTTTAAAACCACACTGAGCTAGCCCCGCGAAGAAATAGGTAGAGGTCTATTTTCCATTAGCCTTTGTAGCAGCGAACAGGCAAAAGAGACTACTATCAGCTCGGGGTTGGTTATTAGACCCACGAGCCTCCATAAGAAAGGCTGAACCACTACTATAGGAAAGCGAAACCATTGAGGACGAAGTCATTTAAGCTGATTATGATGCAATTCTCCACCAGTTCAATCATTGAATAAAAGAGACTACTTACTTCTTCTTTAATAAATAGCTCAATAATCTAGGGTGAAACCTAATAAGGGTGGCTGACCTTTCTTTCCCGGGCTTGTGTTCCTTTTCCAATCTTTCCAATTCTGTAATAGTGGCTATAAAGGACATCTAACGGCCGCTAGACCACCGTAATGGGGTCCCCCTCTTCGTGCAGTTCGACTTATCCTTTCTCAACCAGTCTCATATGAGGAATTATTCCATTTTCATACCTGCCCTCAGATCCTCTGACCATCCACCACCATCAGAATCAAGGTCCTGCGGCGCTACGCCACGAACAGTTAGAATCATATCATCATGCAAAGAAATCCCCCTAAGAAGGAAGGCAGGGTTCTTGTCTCACCTATAAAGACACTCTTTCGCATTGCTTATTAAGTTAGCCCCTCGTCATACTCTGAACCTATCGACTATTCATAGCTTTCCTTGAGTTTGATTGCAGGGTGTTTAGACGAACCAGAGGACTTTTTTCCTTCCCTTCTTAGCCCTGAACTACGGGAAAGAGTGAAAATCTCATTACAATCATTCCGCCGCTATTCTTCCGGATATGGGATCCCATTATCATCGAGGTTCTAAATTTAGGGATGCCGGGCTTTAGCCCTCAAATCTCAATCGAAAAGAGAAACGGATATTCTCACTTTACTTGCCGAGATTCTATCAATCAATATTCTCCTTGCTTATCTTTCTACGGACTATTGCTCCCTTTGAAGACGAAGTTGGACTTTACTATAGGGCGAGCGAAGTGGTAAGACCCGCAATCATCCTCCAAGAATGCTACCTCATCAATAACTCGCACTGGGATAATGGCTTTGGGAAGTGAATATCTATGGCTTCTATGTCTCAATCTCTGGCAGGGAACAAACAATATATATAGGTTGCTTGCTGCTGCTGACTTCGGAATGCTATGGTCTCCTAACACTGCTCTTGTCGTAATGCTCTAGTTCCTTACTTTAGCTTCAAGCTAAGCAGTCAAGACTCAATCTTCATCTATCAGTCCTGAAGCTATCACTCTTCTCTTTCTTATCACTCAGGCTATAATCTTCCTTTCGAACCTAACTAGCTCCCGTGTAAGTCAATCGTAAGTACCTTAAGGCATAGTTTCAAAACTAGCCCATTTACCTGGGGCGGTACTGCTTGTAACAAAAGAATCTGACTTATCCCCACCTGCAAGCGCATCCTCTGGGAATCAAGTGATATCACTATCATTTCTGTTTCAGTCTCGGGTTACGTTTTATACCCCTAAACTTCAAGTAGAGGTCTTAGGGCGCTTTATCAATCGACGAGCTCTCTATCTATCTTCTTTCGACTGATACAATTCCTTAGCTTATGAGATCCCCGGCTCTTATTGACTGAGAAGTTCACTACTATTTAGAATGACTTATTTCCTGCTCCTCTATATAAGGTCCTTGTGCTTTCCTTTTTTGCAACTCAGGTTCCTCTTAGCTTCCAGACGTGACTACAACCCCTTCTCAACTCTTGAGGAAGAGGATGCTTTCCAGGCTCTCGGGCTTCAGTTCTATGGCTGTTCTTTCCTCAGTAAGTTCCCTTCTGTGGTAACTGACTACTGATCTTGGTGTTGGATGAGATTCTATAGGATAAGGGTTAAGACACTAATTGATGTCTTATTTAAGAGTTCGCTCCATTCATGTTGTATGCATCCCCAATAGAATAGGAAGGAGGTATTTTGCAGTTATTCTCTTGGGTATTTGAAGTGATTAGGAGGGAGAAAGGCCAGATCCGTCTTTTATTCCCTAACGAAAGAGGAAGCTCAGTCAATGCTTTGCAAGCTCAATCTCTTTAGTAGTGCTCAACCTAAATTCCAATTCCATAGTCACTGACGGAAGTCATTCACCGGAAACTGTCATTCTTTACTCAGAAGGATCTGATGAGATTCTTTCTTCTTTCCTTGCGCCTAGAAGATCTGCTTCAGTCAGGACTTTGAAAAAGCTATAAGACTCATCTGACCTTCTACCTTTTATTATCAGTCTGAGAATGAGTGGTTTTCTCCGACTTGAGAACTTGCTTTCTACTTCCTTTACTCCTAGATAAGAGACGGGAAGCTCAATAGAAAGATTGATTGATCTTGGAGGCTATAGGCCCTGGGACGACTTTCTTACTGCCTTTCCTAAGTCATAGGATAGAGAAGGGACTAGGAGCAGAGACAGACGGGAAGAGAATCCTTAGCTTGACACTGACTTTTCAACTTCCTTGCTTTAGACTGATAAAGACGGGAATGCAATAGATCGATGATGACTTGCTTCCTTTGATTGAGGAGGAAGCTGGGGGAATAGCCCAGACCTGAAAGTGGTTGGTGAGTTAGGTTTACTTGGAGCTCCCCTGTAACTCGTTAACCTTACTAGACTAGAATGAACTTCCTAACAACCTAGCCTCAAGTATTATTATTAGAATGAGTTCTTCCGGATAATAGAATAGGCTTTCCGAGCAGCCTACTGAGATGTTAGCTTCTAGTTGATCTTCTTCTATATTCTATAGCAGGTTGTGTGTGGTAAATCTGTGCTTTAAGGCCTTTTCTTGTCCTCATGTGGCTTCTTCTTCTAGCTCTAATGCCTGAACCAGGAAAGAGAGCAAAATATAGGTATTGATTCGAACTTCCTCCCGTAAAAGACTTCCTTGCCCATTTCTTATTGATTCCAAGTACGGCCTCTACTAACACTAACTAGATCGAGGTTGCGAATGCCATGGTTCTTATTACAGGACGGGACATGACGAAGTCAAGACCGAAAAAAGCTGCATCCTCCGTATGTTACCAAGCCAGATAATAGGGGAAATCCTTTAGCAGATAAGGAGATTTGGCTGGATATAGAAGATCTGGGAAGAAGAAGCTAGATAGGATCCTTATCCTTTTACTGCTTATCCTTTAGTTGAGAAAGTGGCTTACCTTAGATGGCTTTTCTTTCCCACCGTGGGACTTATAAAGACTAGGTTTTCAACTAATAATCATACTTCCAGCTTGAAACTCTTTCATCAAAGTAAGGGCTTGCTTCACCACCAGGTTTAGTAATGGAATTCCAGGATAAGGGATTTGAAGGGCTTTTGCCTCAGTCTGATTAGTGGCTTTATTCCCGAGTTACCTTCTTGGTATTATGCCTTGCCTACACAGATTCAGCAGGGGCATTGTATAAGAACACTGAAATACTCACTGAAATGGGAAGTCTGGGCTAACAGAAAGAAAGCTATAGGAATGACTGAAGTCAGGCTCTAACCTTCAGCCTTAAGGCGTCTAAGACAGCTAGCTCGGTCTGTCTTTCTTACTTAGTGATGCTCTTCTATCAGACTTCGTAATGCTTTAGCCTTCTAACACTGCTTGTAACTACCAGATCAGATGAAGCAGGGGGAATAGCCGGGAATAGCTAGGAGGATAAGAGAGGAGATGAGCCGAAAGGAAATTCTAAATAAGAGAATCTAAGGCTTTTGCCCCAACTATTTGATTTGAGAAGTTACGCTTCTTCGATCTTCTCTTTTCTTTGATTTATGAGTCTTTGTTTACTGTTCCTGAATAAATAGGAATTGGAAGAACACGAAGTGAAGGAGAAAGACTACTTACTATTTACCTCGTTCAAGAAGGAAAAGGGACGAAGAAGCTCGACCGAGAGGGAGAGGGGCGAAGCCCTGAGACCCGTAGGGCGAAGAGGCGAAGACGCTCGACAAAGGAGAGGGTCGAAGACATGAAACCGAGAAAAGAAAAGGGAGGAGAGGGTGTCGGTGTCGAGTCGTTTCTTCTTTAGGCTTTACAGTGAAGGGAAGGAGAGTCAAACGCTCAGAGTATTTCTTTCTTCTCTTTTACAGTTCAAGAATAAATTCAGGTAAAGAAGGATCAGATCAAGAATGAATAGTCTTTCCCTCGTTCAAGAGTTCAATGACCCAAAAAATAGGGTAAAGCATCTCTTTCTTTATTTATGGTCTTTACAGGAGTGTTTGAAGGTTAATCAGTAATAGTCTTGTTCTGTCCTGTCTATTTCTTCTTTAGTTTCTTCTTTCCTTTCGTCTTTCAAAGCTGCTAAGGAGTTCAATCAGTAATAGTCTAGCCAGCCAGGAGTTTACAGTTCAATCCCCGGTCAGGTAATATCTATCTCGGTTCAGGAGCTTGAGCTTCTCTTTCTTCTTCGTTTCTTACTGTTCCAGAAGGTGAAGGAATAAGGAGTTTCGGCTTTGTTTACAAGAAAGTGAAAGATTGAAATGAACGAAAAAATAGGGATTTGATCCCAAAAAATAGACAGAAGATAGCTTTTTTTCATTAATGGTCCTAACGTCAGAGTGAAATCTGGTTCGTGAAGTAGCTCAGAGAATAGAGGTTCAGGTGTAGGAGAGAAGCTGGTAGTTTACGAGCGGAATGAATGGGTTGTTGCAACCGCTGTTCGTTCCTCCCCTCAGAGAAGCTGATAGTTTACGAGTTCAATCTGGCTGATTCATCTTTCGTATTGACCTTCCTCTTTTCTTACCGCTCCATCAGGGAAAATGGACTAAAATAGCCCAAAAAATAGGGAGAGGATAGACAAAATTCATTAATGGTACTAAAAGGATCATGAATCGGAGAATATCGGTTAAGGTTCAGGTTCAGGATTTCATTAATTTCCTCTCCTGTCAGCTAATTCATCTTTCGTTTCGTCTTTCCTTGATCTTCTCCCTTAAAACACTGTAAACTCGGAGTCGGAGAAGGTTCTTCAGGAGAATGCATCTTGTTGAGTGGAGTCTTTCCTTGATCTTTGTCTTTCATTTTCTTCTTCTTTTCTTACTGTTCAATCTGTCTCATTAATCTTTCTTCCGTCTCATTCATCTCTTTTCTTACAGTTCAATCTGGTTCAGGAGTAGGGTCATTCATCTTTCTTGTCTTGCTTTCGGCTTTCTTTCTTCTTTCACTGTAAAGTTTCATTCTTCTTTCTTCTCCCTTCTTTCATTCTCTATCGGTTCCGGAGCTCAGCAATGAGACGACCATAAAGAATAGGTTCATGAGCAGTTATCCATCCATGTAATTGAAGAAGCTGTAGAAGAGCACCACCACGGTTCAGGTCCCGACACATAGGGGATTAATTCAGCAGCAAGGATCGTGAATCAAGGGAAGGGAAGAATGTTACCAGAATTTGGAAGTCACCCACGACCGAGACCTAGATGGCAACCTCACCTAGTACCTCATAATTGAGAAAGGGAACACCCCCCTAGGAAAAAAGCGAAATAAGAAAACACAGGCAGAATGTATTGAGAGGCCCACTCTTTGCATTCGGCTGAAAATGGTCATAGTCTAGAGTTCTGACTCGGGCTCGGGCTGTTACCATCAGCACCAAAGAAAGAAGCCTTATCCTACAGGGAGACTGCGAAGAGCTCCAGGTGGAAGGGAGTTTTCTTAGCTCCCGATACGCTGAATGTCGAATCCCTAACAGGTGACGATGACCATTTCGGTAGACACGGAAGTCCAGTACAAGATGAATAAGGAATCTTAAGAGCCGAGGGGACATACCTTTCAACCAAATCTAGACATACCTGTATGAGATCGTTAAATAGATCTTCAGGGACAGAGGTCGTCCTCTGAACGAGAGAATCGTACCTTTCTTTCTAAGACTAAGAAGAATCCACTTTCTTAACGAAAACAAAGAGAGTGAACCAGTTGATCCTTTCGCCCCTCCTACTTATTTATTAGGATGAAAAGAAGGAATACACCTAGGAATGCCCGAGTGGTTAAGTGAGGCCGGAAAAGGTAAAGGGAGGTTCATTGTCCTTTCCCTAAGAATACCTCTGAAGGACTACACCGCAAGACTGAATATACAAAGCGGTGCCGAGGTTCAGTCGCACCATCTCTGGTTCTTGGTAATGCCATCTGTCCTTTTGCGCCTTATCCGCCGGCTCCAAGAATGTCTTTGATAAAGACTATATACTGGCTGGGGCACGCCTTAAAGTAAAGTGCTCCTACCTAGGTCCACCGTCGTCAACTATCGATGACCTGCCTTCAGTGTTCTTACAGCGCTTCATAGTCTTTATATAGTCTTTCTCGTACACCTGTAGAGCTGCTCATCAAAAAAGGTTTCCCAAGTCGTGTTGCAACGACTCCATCTCTCTCTTGTATTGTGTCCTTCATCCTCAGAATCGGTGTCTGATGGTCTGAATCTCCACTGGAATCTGAACTTGGCGTCTTGGCTTCCTCCTTTGATCCGTCTTGCAAGTGCAGGGTAACCCTGTCCCCGGATCTACTTTCTCGACTGTGTGCTTGCCGCCTACCTAATCCTTCCCAACTTTGGCCGCCTGTAGCTAATCTTTTCCGAGTAGCGTCTCGTAAGCATCTTCGTGCTGAGCCGTCAAAGCAAAAAAGTAGATGCTAAACTAAAGGTGCATCATCAATGGATACCTTCTGCCTCAAACACTTCTCCAGCGGCTTTACAGCAGGTCTGCCATTCTCAGTGTCTAGAACTAGAAACATCAGCTTACCAATCGCCTACCATGTCTCCTCTGTTTTTGGATTTCACTTACCCTTGCTTCGACACCGTGTTTTGGCTTGACTTCTTTAAAAGGAAAAGTTTCTTTTTCAATCTTTTTTGAATCCACCAATCGGACAGATATTGATTTTGATGAAGAGACAGAAGGAGGGGAGGATATATAGATTTGCGTGCAGAAGAACTCTGCCTGAGAAGTTAGCCCGAGAAGCTTGAGCTTGAAAGGGGTATCGTACACATTTTCTATAAATAAGCACTTGGCTACGGGTGGCCATGAGATCGTTCACTCAATCCCGGGGAAAGAACTCCCTGAGCCTTATAGTTGGAAGCTAAACCAAAGCTAAGTAGGCTCGTAGAGAAAGCCATTTTGCAGGTATACCCACGGATCTATGTTCCTGAATAGTAAAGGAGAAGGCCACCAGCACCTGACTTACCAGAATGTCCCGTGGCAGCACCATGAAAGTCTTGGTTCCTCTTGGAAGCACCTGAAGTATTGAATTTTAACCGGAAGTCAATTCCCAAGCAAGAAACTTGCTTACCTTCATACTTGGCTTTTTAGCAGAGACAGCAATTTAAACATCGTTAGCAATCCTACGATTAGAATCATGAGGGGGAATAAATAAGTCTCCATCAAAAACAGCTCGACACCTTCACTCTAAACCAAAATCTTCCATGTTATCGCACAGAAGGTCGTACGCCACTGGCAATCAAAACCAAACTGCAGATCCTTACAAGAAGCATTGCAACATAACCCATCCGTGAATGCCAAGGAGTAGAAGGTACTTGCAGCTAAGGCCAAAAGCGCACTTTATATATACTATAGCTTTAGAGTGTGAGGGGGAAGTAGAGGAAAAACCAACCCTTGCGAGTCTTTAGGTTGCACATTCATGCCCAGAATAGAATCCGCTGCTTGAGCGCTGCTGGGTGAATATCCCTTGCTATTGAATCTGCTCCAGTTATCTCATCTATAGAAGGGTATAGAATAATAGTAGGCTTTTTTTGATCTTCCTTTAGCCTTTCTTTTCGTGATAGCTTAAGTTGATTATAGAACGTTAGGAAGCCCTACTGGCACATCTCCAATCTTGCTCTTGGCTGCTCCTTGGCTTTATCACACTCGATAGCGGGGTTACGATCACTTTTAGAACTAGTAAGAAAACTAAACAGAACAGGGGTTTCTTTTCCCATAGGTTTCTATCTATCAATTACGAGGGTAGGTACGTCCAGTCAAGTAATCAAAGACTTGGACAATATCGCATACCAAGACTGAACAACAAACAACTTTCCTTCCGGGGGGTCTACCCGTCTCACTTGCTTAGTTGACTAAGGTAAGGTAGCTTAACCTTGAAGAAGGGGCATTTCCCTCTCGTCCTATTGTGGTAAGGTTGTAGTCAAGTCTTGGAAGCAAGCAAGTCTCTTAGTGAGTATGGTAATCTGGTCTGTATAGGCAGTCTGGTTGTCTGATTGAGTAGCCCCACAGTCCGTCCAGCCTAGTTTCCTAAGAGTGGTCGATGTCGGCAAAGTTCCTTTTCTTTTGTTTCGGGCCAGCTTTCTCTTGTAAGCATAACTCCCCCTCCTTTCTTTCCCCTATACTGAATCCTACCCAGAAGTAGAGGAAGTAGTCTTTCTTTGACTGAGTCCCCTAGTCTTCAATTCGATTCGGTCCTAAGAGCGGTCAAAGTCGTATCAGGTCCAGTTGCTTCTTTTGCTTGAGTTCTTGTCTATTCCTTCAGGAAGTAATTGATTTTGTTGTTGCTCCCCCCAGTGAGCGATTTCTCTTTCCAAGCCAATTCTTCGATTGGTCTATTCCTCTAGTCGGCTTTAGATTAAGGTTCATATTTCCTTGAGAATGAAAAACTCCTCATCCTTACCCGCAGCAAGAGGAAGGACTGAGTTTTCTTTCTTTTTGTTCCCTGAGCTTGAAACTGTATAAACAGCAGCCCTGGACAAATTCCTTATTGTGCAAATCTACGAAAGGTACTCAGAGGTGTGTGTGATCGAGTCAATGTGCTTTCCTGGTGGATAACCATCTCTGATGCTTTCTTCTGTGTGTGATAGGTATGATTTTTTGTGTATTATAGAACTTCTCTGTCTTTTTTGTGTAATGGAGAAAAGGAGCTTGACTTTAGGCCCAGCCGATCTTGGAAAACTCAAGAAGGAGTTCCTGCTTGGAGATTAGCTGCTATTCTTTAGTCCTATCAACTTTTGCTTTTGCTGGATCAAAAGAGGTCTATACGCTTGGTTGACCGCTGATTCTATTTTGCATTCTGTTTTTGCATCTTGATCCGTGATCAGGGCTTTAGTTCTTCTTTGTTAGTTTTTCAAATCTCTGGAAAGATTCTTTCTCTGAGGGCGTCGTGCACCAGCCCGAACTGATCCGGTGAGGGTAACAAGACTGACTCCATCTGTCTCTGAGATCCGAGAATAACCTATGCCATATATATCTGGAAATGTTAATCGATTTACGGATTCCCCCGGGTTTCCAATGATTTAATCTTCCGGAAAGAGACTCCCCTGGCTATGCTTACGAGTTGACTAGCGGTTTCCGAGTCAAATAGCTGGACTGCCATAAAAGAACCTTGATTGATTCCCATTGTACTCGCCTACTATACTGAAACTCCTGGATCCGAAAACGGAGCCAATCATTCTAACGAATCTATAAGAATATGCTCAAGGGTCCCTCTTTTTGCTGATTGAAGGAGGTATTCCTTTCTCTTGGTAAGGTCTATATATATTCTTAGCCGAGCATCCCACACAGAGCCAGAACACAGGGGCCGACCTCCAAGCTTTTCATGAGCACCGGCACAAGTGAATAAGAGAGGATCACGTCTCCGAAGGTGGCGGTATCACCGTCTACAGGTCGAGTCACGAAAGAGAAAGTGCAAATACTCGAGCCGTGAATCAAGAAATTTGGGTGATAGACGAAAGGCATTGGTCCGTGCCTTAGGGGCAATCATCCGCGCCAGTGTATAAAAAGACATTTGAAATTCTTACACGAGGAGAGCTTATGGACAAAAAATGAGGATTCTGGCGGCTTTTGCCACTGATGATCAGTGTTCACCAAGAGCAAGACGGTTCAATGTCTTACAATGTTCAAGCAGCCAGCATTCTTGTCGGAAGGAGTTTTTAGCCCAGACACCTACCGAACCTGAAGGATGGAACAAGATGATGAAGAAGCCACAAAGAAAGAAGAGTCAAGGTATAGAGGAAAATCTGGGAAAAGAACAAGGAGATCTCTGAAAAGGGAAGGCAAGTAAGTAGTAGTCGAAAGGTTGAAGAGGAGACAACCCTTCAGACTATGCGCGTCGCGTGCTCGATCTAGCAATCTTGGACAATTGTTTTGATTCACTCTCACTAAACTCAAAAAGAAAGAAGAGAAAGAACTTGGAGTTGGGGCCTACATAACAGGTTGCTTGCTTACCAAGCCATCCTGGCTTCGCTCCTCCCCTCGTCAACTCGGTAAAGCAATTCCATTGCCTCCAGTTCTATTATTATTCTTGACTTGACTGATTTTTATATATAAAAACGACTCACTATCAAAATGAAAGACGATCGATTATCTACCCAAGAAGATAGAGAGTCCCACATACGAGAAAAGGTCACAAATAGAGTTAAACCAAGTAAGATTGCAAAGGCATAATGATAGTAAGGTCGGGATATCCCCGCCCTCCGAACCGGACGTGAAGGTCTCCCCTCATCCGGCTCTCTGCAGGGGAATCTCTACTCACTGCTTCCCCTAATATCCTCCCTTTATCACATCATGGGGGTTTACAGGAGATCCCAGAGGCTCGCTCGGAAAGGCTGCTATACCATACCTTTTGACTCAACTCGACTCTAGTAGTCACTAGACTCACTATAGTAGTCCGTCCGGCTGCTCTTGCTGAAATCATTACTGATATGAACAACGACCAAGGAATTTCCATACCTCAAGGTCCAATTACAAGGACGAGAGCCAAGAAGCTACAACAAACCTTATACAGTTATATTCAAGCTATGGTGAGCTCATCAAAGGAAATTCTAGAAGACGTTGGTGACCTCCCTTATATGTTATGCAAAGTTGAGCTTCAAGACAGAGATGAATTAAATGCACTTTAAGTTGCATTTAATGAACTCCGCTGAATTTATCAATAGTCCAAGGATGACTAATAAGCCCATTTTATTATTGGCATTATTTAATTATAGTTTAACTATTTGTTTTCATATTTAAGCTAGTTTTAAATATAGGAGTTAAGGTTATATTGTAACCCACATAGGTTACTATATTCCACCATTAACCAGCCATTTTAATACGGAGGTTATGGGTATTTCTCATTTACTAGCCCATTTAATTTTGGAGTTATGTATCACATAGGTTAAGGTTTGTAAAGGCTATATAAAGCCTTCTTTTCTTTGATTAGACATCACATTTTGGAATTGAGAATAGAATTTCTATTTTAGCTTTGTTGAGAGCTAAACTTTCTTTGCAAATTCTTGTGTTTAGAACTTGCATGTAGAGTCATTCAAGTGGTATTGATCAAACCTCTTGTGGAGTGATTCGAATCACGAGTTTAGAAACGAGTTTTCTTTACTCTTGATCTTGATCATCAAGGTAATCCGTTCCATACTTTCCCTTGGGTTGATTTCCATATCATTTTGGTATCAGAGCTTTAGGCTCAAGATCGGATATATGTTTCATTGCGCTTATCTCTTTTAATTCTCTTATTATTTTTTTTTCTCAGTTTGTGTAGAATGTTCATATTCTATCACAAAAATATATAACAAAAAAAAAAAAAAAATACATTTTTTTTTCTGTTCTTTAAAGTGTTAGATCTCGATCTTATCAACACTATATTCTTCTTTAAGATCTTCTAAATCAATTTTCTTGTTGGTAAATTGATTAGATTTTGCGAATAAGAAGAAAAAAAAAACCATTGAAAGAAAGAAAGCATATTGATGTTAAATGTCTTTCTTTTTTCCTCTTGATTATTATATGTAACTCTCATATGTTCCTACGTCTAAATTAGTCCTTAATCATTTTCTTTCTGTAATTCGTTTCTTTGTCGTTATTCGGATTGCTCCTTCAATACCCTTGTTTATGTATTGAGTGTGCTGTCTATTCACATTGAATTGCACTTAGCTCTATAACATAGCTTGTCTCACATCCCAATTTGTTTTTTTGAGTGTGATTTGTGTGTGCTCAATTGTGAGGGTGAGTTTGTAAGGGAGTGACACATTGATTCGAGTGTTGAGTGCTAAACACGAGTGAACTACATTTACGAGTGAATACACGTGAGGGAGCGCTTGTGAGGTCCTTTTTTTCTTTTACCTTTCTTTTGTAGCATGGAAAATCCAGACGACAATACTAACATTACTGATGCACGATTGAGAGAAGCACAACAACGAACCATGGAAAGACTAATTCGAGGAATAGAAGAGTTGACTGATCGAATAGGAAGATTGGAGATTCAAAATCAAGCACGACAGAGGATTCCACAACCTACGCCCTCAACCGATACATATGAGGGCGACAATTCTGATCACCACGAGGATAATCCATATGCGGTTAGTCATGGCTTGATGCGAGGGCGAGACCATGGAAGAAGGTATCATAATTTACAACAACGAGTTCCTTATGATGATAGAATTGATCGTAACATGGGGAGCATCAAATTAAAACTTCCCAAGTTTTATGGCAAAACCGATCTAGAGGAGTACCTTCAATGGGAGAAAACGGTGGAGTCGGTGTTCAACTGTCATAATTTTAGTGATAAAAAGAAGGTACTGTTATGCATTGCTCAATTCAAACAATATGCTCAAATTTGGTGGGATAAATTGATGTCAAGTAGGAGAAGAAACCTTGAAGCACCAATTGATTCATGGTACGAGTTCAAAGAGTCCATGAGGAAGCGTTTTGTTCCACAATATTTTCAACGGGACATGGCGCAAAAGCTTCAAGCATTGAAACAAGGACACAAGTCTGTGGAAGATTATTACAAGGAGATGGATACATTGATGGATCGACTTGATCTCGATGAGGACATGGAGGCTCTCATGGCGCGGTTTCTTAATGGGTTGAACACAGAGATTGCAGACAAGACTGATTTACAGCCTTATTCTAATATTGAGGAGTTGTTGCACATTGCAATTAAGATCGAGAGGCAAATCCAAAGAAGATCTCAACGGTATTCTTCTAAAACTTTTCCCAATTCTACCTCTACATGGAAAAAGGATAGTAAGAACATTGATTATAAGCATAGAAATCCAGAGATTAATGAGAAGCCTCAAGCTAAATTTGAGAAAGGGGAGAGTTCTAGAACAGGGAAAGAAAAAGTAGAAAAGTCTAATGTTCGAAATAGGAATTTAAAGTGTTGGAGATGTCAAGGGGTAGGACACTATAGTAGAGATTGCCCAAATGCAAGAATTATGACCATCAAGGAGGGAGAAATTGTTACGGATGACGAGGCACATGACGACATAAATGAGGAAACTGATGAGAGTGAGGAGTTTAGTGAAGAGGACCCTACACATATATCTTTGGTTACTCGACGAGCTCTAAACACCCACATTAAGGAGGACGGCCTAGACCAAAGAGAGAACTTGTTTCAAACTCGTTGTCTTGTTCAATCTGTACCTTGTAGTGTTGTCATTGATAGCGGTAGTTGCACCAATGTTGTGGGTTCCATTCTGGTCAAAAGACTTAATTTGAAGACACAACCACATCCAAGACCCTACAAGCTTCAATGGTTGAATGATTGTGGGGAAGTACGGGTAACTCAACAAACTCTTGTTTCATTTACTATTGGAAAATATGTTGATGATGTTTTATGTGATGTTGTATCCATGCATGTTGGAGATTTACTACTGGGGAGGCCATGGCAATTTGATCGTCGGGTAATGTATGATGGGTATGCAAATCGATACTCTTTTACTCACAATGGTAGAAAAACTACTCTTGTTCCATTGTCTCCAAAAGATGTATTTATTGATCATTGCAAACTTGAAAAGAAAAGGCAAGAGGCTGATGCAAAAGCAGAGATTGAAAAAGAATCAAGTGAAAAAATGAGCTTGAGTGAAAAGCAAGAGAGTAACACTCAGCCTAGAGAAAAAAAAGAGAGAAAAGCCAAATCAGTAAGCTTGTATGTTAGATCAAGTGAGGCTAGGAATGTTTTGCTCTCTAACCAGACTATTCTTGTACTTATGTGCAAGGGGTCTTGTTACTTTACTAACATGCTTAACCCTTCTTTGCCTAGTGATTTTGTTGTGCTTTTGCAAGAGTTTGAAGATTTATTTTCTGAGGAGATGCCTAGTAGTTTGCCACCACTTAGAGGGATTGAACACAAGATTGACTTCATTCCTGGCGCGCCCATTCCAAACCGACCAGCATATAGGACTAATCCAAAGGAGGCTGAAGAGATACAAAGGCAAGTAAGTGAACTCCTTGCTAAAGGGTATGTACGTGAAAGTTTGAGTCCTTGTTCTGTTCCAGTTATTCTTGTACCTAAGAAAGATGGCTCTTGGCGTATGTGTGTTGATTGTAGGGCTATAAACAAGATAACCATAAAGTATAGGCATCCAATTCCTAGATTAGATGATATGCTTGATGAATTGCATGGATGTAGTCTTTTTACTAAGATTGATTTAAAATCGGGTTATCATCAAATTCGCATGCATATTGGGGATGAGTGGAAAACAGCTTTTAAAACCAAGTATGGTCTTTATGAATGGTTGGTTATGCCTTTTGGATTAACTAATGCACCTAGTACATTCATGAGACTAATGAACCATGTCTTACGAGAATACTTAGGTAAGTTTGTGGTTGTTTATTTTGATGACATCCTTGTTTACTCTAAATCTTTAGATGATCATATTACCCATGTACGCAATGTTTTGACTACTTTAAGAAATGAATGTTTGTATGTAAATTTAAAGAAATGTAGCTTTTGCATGGAAAAAGTTAACTTTCTTGGGTTTGTAGTTTCATCTAATGGTGTTGAGGTTGATGAGGAGAAAGTGAAGGCTATAAAAGAGTGGCCTACACCTAAAAATGTAAGTGAGGTAAGAAGTTTTCATGGTCTTGCAAGTTTCTACCGTAGGTTCATTAAGAATTTTAGTACAATTGCTTCACCCTTGAATGAACTTGTTAAGAAAAATGTATCCTTTATATGGGAAAAAGATCAAGAACTTGCTTTTAATACTTTGAAAGAAAAATTGAGTTCTGCTCCTTTGCTTGCATTACCTAATTTTGAGTCTACTTTTGAAATTGAATGTGATGCAAGTGGAGTAGGGATAGGTGCTGTCTTAATGCAAAATCAAAGACCTTTAATGTTCTTTAGTGAGACGTTGACTGGTGCATCTTTGAGGTATCCAACTTATGACAAAGAGCTTTATGCTTTGGTTCGTGCATTGCAAACCTGGCAACATTATCTTTGGCCTAAGGAGTTCATTATTCATACGGATCATGAAAGTTTAAAGCATTTGAGAGTACAAAATAAACTCAACAGACGACATGCTAAGTGGTTAGAATTTATTGAAACATTCCCTTATGTCATAAGATATAAACAATGTAAGGAGAACATTGTTGCCGATGCTTTATCACGAAGGTATGTCCTCCTCAATACTTTGAATGCTAGGTTGTTGGGTTTTGAACACATAAAGGATTTGTATCAACATGACATGTTCTTTGCTCCTTTTGTTGAATCTTGTGAAAAAGGACTCATTGTGGATAATTACTTGTTGTTAGATGGATTTTTGTTCCGAAAAGGCAAACTTTGCATACCATCTTGTTCCATACGTGAGCTACTTGTGAGGGAAGCTCATGGAGGTGGTTTAATGGCACACCATGGAGTTTCTAAAACTTATGATATGCTCTCTGAACATTTTTTTTTGGCCTAAAATGAGACATGATGTTCATAAAGTTTGTGCTCGTTGCATAGCATGTAAACAAGCTAAGTCTAGGCTTCAACCACATGGTTTATACTCCCCATTACCAGTTCCTAATGGTCCTTGGATTGATATATCAATGGATTTTGTTTTAGGTTTACCTAGGACTAGGAAAGGTTATGATAGCATCTTTGTTGTGGTTGATCAATTTAGTAAAATGGCTCATTTTATTCCTTGTCACAAAACTGATGATGCAAAACATATTGCAGACCTGTTCTTTAGGGAAGTTGTACGATTGCATGGCATTCCTAAAAGCATCGTTAGTGATCGTGATGTCAAATTTTTAAGCCACTTTTGGCGTGTTTTATGGGGTAAGTTAGGAACTAAGCTCGTATATTCAACTACTTGTCATCCTCAAACGGATGGACAAACTGAAGTTGTTAACAGAACCATGACTACTATGCTTAGGGCTATTATTGATAAGAATCTTAAGACTTGGGAGATTGTTTGCCATTTATAGAATTTGCATATAATAGGGTTGTTCATAGCACTACTAAATGCACACCTTTTGAAATTGTTTATGGCTTTAATCCTTTAACCCCCATTGACTTGTTACCTATACCGTCAAAAGAATTTGTGAATTATGATGCAAATACCAAGGTTGAGTTTGTTCATAAATTGCACAAGCAAGTAAAAGAACAAATTGAGAAACAAAATTCCAAGGTTGCCACCCGAATTAATAAAGGACGTAAGATTGTCATCTTCAAGCCAGGAGATTAGGTTTGGGTGCATTTTCGAAAAGAAAGATTTCCTACTCAAAGAAAATCTAAGCTTTTACCACGAGGAGATGGACCTTTTCAAGTTCTTGAGCGCATCAATGACAATGCTTATAAAATTGATTTACCAGGTAAGTACGGTGTTAGTGCAACTTTTAATGTTGCTGATTTGAGTCCTTTTGATGTAGGTGATGGATTGGATTCGAGGACGAATCCTTCTCAAGAGGGGGAGAATGATATGAACAACGACCAAGGAATTTCCATACCTCAAGGTCCAATTACAAGGACGAGAGCCAAGATGATATGAATCCAACAACTGTTCACTTCCATGTACCCGAACGAGCAATTACAAAAAGCAATACAAAGAAGATTCAAGAATCAAATCAAGAAAATAATGAAGTGGCTGATATTGGAAAGTAATTAGAAGACTTGCCTTTGGTTGTTGAATTACCAATTAAAGAAATTTATTCATGCCTTATTTTCTTCGATTTATATTTAATATCATTTATTAATAGTTTGTATGAATTGTCTTATATTCTTCAATTTGTATTTAATAGCATTTATTAACATTTATTAGTGATTGGTGGCTGAACCATATTATGTTAGGGTTACCTTTTAGACCTATTTAAAGGCATGTAATACTCATGTTTGAGGGATTTTGGTTGAATACAGAAAAAAACATTTGTGTTTTCTTGATAACCTTTTGGTGTTATTCTTTTTCAAACCTTGCTTTAGGTTTGATGTTTAAACCGATTCATTGAATTAGTTTTGATCAAGCTAATTCTGGAGTGAATTGTCTTGGTATCTAAGAGTGACCATCATAGATTCCAAGTTCGATCTAAGAGTCATTCATCTTCTAACCAGCTCTTGGTTGGAATCAATCCGTTAAGTTAGCTTTCTCTGTGAGCGTTTTGCAAGGATTCTAGAAGGACCTCTAGCTTTGCAAATTCCAGCATTGTAGGCGCTTATCATTTGGTATCAGAGCATTTGGTCGACGTTCTTTGGCCGCTCTAGAGGTGAAATATCTTTACTGTTAGTTTTTTTTTTTCTCCTTTTTGTCTCTCTCAAATTATCGGAAAAAAAAAAAACAAAAAACAAAAAACCAGACTTTACATTCTTGACCTAGTACCAAAAGTCCACCTTTGAGTGTTAAACACGAGCGTCCCTGAGTAAAATTTTTGTGAGAAGTGTTGAGAGGCCCCTTGATAACAATGTCACATAATGGAGAAGCAGTACCACCAGTTCCAGATCTTAATACAACCATTCTTCAAGCAATTCAAGGTATGATGGAAATGATGATGGAAGATAGACAAGAAAGAAGGGCGCAACAACAAAGACAAGAACGAACATTACAAGAAGATGAAGGTATAGTAGTACAAGAAAGACAAGTTGATGGTAGATGGAGAGGAAGAAATAACCATGCAACTATTATGCAACCTAGAAGGATGGAAAGAGTACATGAAGATAGAGATGGGGGAGTTAAACTCAAAATCCCGCCCTTTTGTGGAACGGCAGATTCTGAGGCATACTTGCAGTGGGAAAGAAAGATAGAGCATGTGTTTGATTGCAACACCTATAGTGAAAATAAGAAGATGAGACTTGCTATTGCCGAATTTACCAATCATGCTAGTGATTGGTACCAACATCTCAAATCCGAGAGAAGAAGAAAAGAGGAGAATCCAATAGAGACATGGGAAGAACTTAAAGAAGTCATGAGAAAAAGGTATGTTCCAAAACATTATGAAAGAAATTTGAAAACTAAATTGCAAGGTTTGAGGCAAGGAACAAAAAGTGTGGCGGAATATTATCAAGAGATGGAAACTATGATGAAAAGAGCAAATGTTAGAGAAGAAGAAGAAGATACCATGTCTAGATTCCTTGGAGGTTTGAATCGAGAAATTGGTCATCTTGTTGACAG
Source organism: Cucurbita pepo subsp. pepo (assembly GCF_057944985.1). NCBI lineage: Eukaryota > Viridiplantae > Streptophyta > Magnoliopsida > Cucurbitales > Cucurbitaceae > Cucurbita > Cucurbita pepo. The sequence goes on from NC_141809.1 coordinate 9,937,197, forward strand.
AAATTCACCACCATATCTGGAAGACATGTATCATTATGCTCTCAAAATTGAAGACCAATTGAAGGAAGAAAAAGAGCATTCAAAAAGGTACACATCACGAACTAACACCTTTTCAAATTCTAAAACTTGGAACAAGGATAGTTTTGTGAATAGAAATGAATCAATGTCACCAAAAGAAAAGTTTGTGGCTGCTAAAAGAGTGGAGGCTGAGAGTTCCATTGGTAAAAAGAATGAAGCTTCAAAGACGGTAAAGGAGAAGTCTAGTTCTATTCAATGTTGGAAGTGCAAAGAGTTTGGACACATGAGCAAAGAGTGTGTTAATAAAAAAGTTATGGTGATAAGGAATGGTGTACATGATTCAGATGATGAATGTGAGGATCATGACTCACAGCTTGTGGAAGAAATCGCAGCATATGATGATGAGTATGTTGAAGAAGGTAATTCCATATCTTTGATCACAAGAAGGGTACTCAATGTTCAAATCAAGGAAGAGAAATTTTAAGATCAAAGGGAAAACTTGTTCCACACAAGATGTTTGGTCAAAGGAAACCCATGCAGCTTGGTGATTGATAGTGGAAGTTGCACAAATGTGGTAAGCAGCTTTCTTGTAAAAAGACTTCAACTTTCTGTCCATCCCCATCCAAAACCATACAAACTTCATTGGTTAACAAACAAAGAAGAAATTAAGGTGAATTCCCAAGCTCTTATTTCTTTTACTCTTGGAAGATATAAAGATGAAGTTCTTTGTGATGTCGTACCAATGCATGCGGGGGACATCTTATTCGGCCGACCTTGGCAATATGATAGAAAGGTAACATTTGATGGTTTGATGAACAAGTATACTTTTACTTTGTGTGGGAAGAAATTTACTTTACTTCCATTGTCTCCATATGAAGTACATTGTGACCAATTGAAATTAGAGAAGAAAAGAAAAGAATATGAAGAACAACAGTGGAGAGAAGAAACAAAGGTAAAGGTGAGAAAAAAAAAGTGGAAAAAAAAAATAATATTCAGTTCTTGCCCGGAAAGAACGATGAATTTGATTTGAGGACAAATCCTTTTAAAGAAAGGGGGGATGATATGAATCCAACAACTGTTCACTTCCATGTACCCGAACGAGCAATTACAAAAAGCAATACAAAGAAGATTCAAGAATCAAATCAAGAAAATAATGAAGTGGCTGATATTGGAAAGTAATTAGAAGACTTGCCTTTGGTAGTTGAATTACCAATTAAGGAAATTTATTAATGCCTTATTTTCTTCGATTTATATTTAATATCATTTATTAATAGTTTGTATGAATTGCCTTATGTTCTTCAATTTGTATTTAATAGCATTTATTAACATTTATTAGTGATTGGTGGCTGAACCATATTATGTTAGAGTTACCTTTTAGACCTATTTAAAGGCATGTAATACTCATGTTTGAGGGATTTTGGTTGAATACAGAAAAAAACCTTTCCTATTGATCTTTTACAGTGAAGGGGGAGGAAATGAAAGCGAAAACAAGTAGCTCTTTCCTGAACTGAATTACTTGACCGGAACCAAAACCTCTCACCTCTACAACTCGGTTTCCCAATTGCATTGCCTGCCCCTATCCGAGTTTACAGTGAAAGAAGGAAATGGAATTGTGAGACCATAAAGAAGAGGTTCAGGGGCGAAGCCGTGAGATCGAGTTTACGAGGGGTGAAAGAGCGAGACCGAGAGGGAGAGGGGCAGGAGCGAAGCTGTGAAACCTTAAGGGGAGGTTCAGGGGAAGAGAAAGAATGAATAAGGAGTGTTTACAGGAGAGGAAAAGAGTGAAATCAGTAATAGTCTGTCCTGTTCAGTCTCTCTCTTCTCATCCGAATTACCTCTACTCTAAAATGGCCCTAAAAATAGGGTAAAGCATCGATTTTATCCCAAAAAATAGGGAGAGGATAGGATGAATCTAGTTTTAGTAGTCTTTACAGTCGAGTTCCTGAGGGAAATCAGGGAAAATGGACTCTTTTATCCCCAAAAATAGGGTAAAGATAGACTTTTTAATCAAAAAAATAAGGGAGAGATAGAATGAATCTTGAGGATTGACTTCCAGTTCACTCTCATGTTGAGTTTTGTTTCGTCTTTCCTTAATAATGAATGAATTACCTTAACTCTCTTTTATCCCAAAAAATAGACAGGGGATAGAATTAGTGCATTAATGGTCCTAACACTCAAAAGGGTTCAATCAGTCCCATTTAGCCGATTTGGAACTCTTTGACCCCAAAAATACCGGGAAATCAGGGAAAATGGACTCTTTTATCCCTAAAAATAGGGGGGAGGATAGAATTTCTTTTCTTTCAGCGGCAGCTATTAGGGAAAAAACCTCTTTTAATGTTTTACCCCTATGCTGGATACAAAATCTTTTCTTTCTGGTCTTTACAGGTTCAGGTTCCGTCATTCATTTACTACTCTCCCTCTTGTAAAGGTTCTTCAAGTGATTGAGTTTACCTTCCTGTTCAGTCTCATTCATCTTTCATTGGATTCTCCCTATCACTGTAAAGTCTCATTAATAAGGAGTTGATTCTTTCCTTACTGTTCAGTCTCATTCATAAGGGGAGTATTGATCTTTGACAGTGTTTGATTTCTTATTCTTTTGTTTCCTGTAAAGTTCAGGTCATATCGGGGAAGGAGCGAAGCTGTGAGACCCGGAGGGCGAAGGAGCTCTGCAATGAAACCGACAGGGGAGGGGAAGGAGTTTACAGCTCGAGGAGAAGAGGAAATCAGGTGTGAGGTCTGAGGTCAACGGTAATATCCCTGCTTTAATGAGAGTACTCTTTACATTAGAAGCTTCGCCCAGCTGAGCTAGGCTACTTCCCTAATTCAACTAATCAAGTATAAAGGTCAGATTAAGAAATAATATCAATTCAGTATCAAATTCAGTTAGCAAGCATTGGCGATAAAGAAATTGATGAAATATTAGATCGATTCGGTCGATTCTTCTTAGGCTGATGAGAATAGGCTCAGGCTCTGTACGGCTTATTTAGTCTTTTTTGTTTGATAGCGCCCTGTTAAGCGTTAGAGAAATTCCGGTCTTAAGCAGCCAATTTTTCCTAGTATAGTCGTCATTGGATAACCATTCCATTATTTGTTCTGGGGCTCGTATAAGGCTTCGGCCTCCTGATCCGAGAGGGACGCGAGGCGAGATGATGATGGGTCAACCGCGACTGGCGCTGCTGGTGGAACTGCTGCTTTCCCTCGGTTCATAAGAATTCATCCTCCAATTGTTCTTTGGATAAATGACTGGATTTTGATCTAAGACTTCATTCCTATCTGCTTCGTGGATTAAACGGTGGTGGTGCCTCTCCCACTGGTTATTGGTGTGTTCGAATATGGCACAGGAGTTGCTGACTGAATTCAGGTGGACACTGCAATTATGCCTCGATCAAATATCTAAGAGATTACTTGTATACCAACTATACTGCAGCTAGCTCAAAAGCAGATGGATCAACTATGGTAACTCAAACAGGCTCCGAAGGAGTCTAGCTTTGTTGGGGGTGAACTGACTGCTCCTGGCTTTCCTTTCCTCATAGGGGTAGACAGGCATCTTTCTTTTTTGGTTCTCGAGGTAAACGACTGATTCTTAGTCAACTCGGTTAGCTTCCTCTGCTTCCGGTGGTGGGCCAACCACTGATGCGGACAGAGGCTAGGTAATGTGTCTCCAACTAGCTCTACCCTAGTCACAGGGTCAATAATGGGTCCGGTGGTTCTTCTTGTTTTGATTGCTTTCAAATTCAAATGGCTTTGGACTCGAAGAAGGGGAGCATGGAAATCAAAAGTCTCCTTAAGTAGGACCTCCCGGTCTTTACTTGCAACTCTAGTAGAGGTTCTTCTATCACTGTAGTTTACTGCTCCTCAGTGCTATAGAAAAAAGAAAGGGGTCGGGTCGCCGGACTTGCTGAACATATACCCTGCAAAGAGCAGGAGCTTCGTTCTTTCAACACTAGAACAAGACGCCTGTTCGAGAAGGAAATCACAGACGACTCTTTAGATAGAGTGCGTTGGTTGCAGCAGCAGTTTTGGATTGCCTTTAATAGCAAGAGACAAGTCTCGATTTGACAACTCGACAACGGACGGGGCAAGGCCCGATAGCGAGAGGGGAATAGATAAGAGGTCCGCTAGTTACGATCTTGCACTATGCTATAGTAACGAGACTAGACTAGACTGCCTCCTTCTACCCACGGACAACTACTAGACCGCCTCACTCAATCTATGCTCGTTTAGATCTAAGGAAAGGCGCCTTGACTGACGGGCTTGGTCAGTCTACATAACCTGTCTCCACACCACAGCTCGGTTCCTTTCTCTAAACTCAAACCGAGACCGGGAGACCCTCATTGGACCATATTCAATGGGGATGTTAGGCTTATGTACACGTACCTGAAAAGGGGATCCATGCTAAGAGTCGGGGGGTCTTCCTTATAGTATTTAATAGACTTTAGAATCCCTAGACTAAGCAAATCTTAGAGAGCCGCGGGATGTTCACAGAGATAGAGAACCTTTCTTCGTTAGTGGTAGCTTAGGTCAGGAGGCCCAGTGAACAGGACTTTCAGACAAATATCACTAGACTTATACGTAGAGTCCCTTATGTTGAACCAGATGAGCTAGAGGAGAGCACGATGATTAGCCCGTGGGAGATGTTCAGGAGCCAGAGCCTCTTAGGATTAGGAGGTCTACTCGAGTCATCCTGAGACCCTACTATTTGATTTATATAGCACATGGAGTTGCACCAGATGAGACTCCGTGGAGTAAGCATGGGCTTTGCTTAATGCTATGTAATACATGGCATGGAGCCATAGATGAGGAGATCCATTATCTAATTCGTAATAAGGGGGTTGGTTTTTCACCTATCTTCTTTCTTTAGCTAAGGAAGGTTGCACAAATGGATCACAGTAGCGGTGCTCGACTTCTAGCCCTTGACTTACTCTAAGATAGAAAGAAGACATCGATTCTCTTTGTACAGTTAGTTTAGCTCACAACTATTCGAGTTCGGACTAGCAGCATCACTTGATTGAAGAGGAAAACAGGGATGAAAAAAGCTTTTTGATCCCTTTGATATGTAGATATCCATGAAAAAAGATTCTTCTTCTTTATACGCGCCCGGTGATTGAAACTCAGAGAGCCGGAAGCTTGCCTACAACCAGCATCGGGTGGCAATTCGGCACAAGGTATTCCGGTAGAGAGCTCTTGTCCTTCCAATTGGATTGGGAGCTTTTTAGATTGCTGGAGCTGTAAAGTTACTCGGACTTACAGTTCTTCTTATGTATGGCTCGAATCTAATCTAAGCGGTGGGTTTCTTCGTGATGGATCCGTGGTAGCCTCCTGCTTAGGTTAGGGGTCACCTTAGCGATCTGCTTTATGAGGATACTGGGTGTTCCGCCTTTTATTCTTTTATTCTTTTATCAAGGAATACGCAAGAAAAGACCACCTTGAAGTATGCATCCATATGGCCTGGCCGCCCCATGAGTTTCTTCTTCGTATTGCGAGCATTATGGATCTGATAGTCTATAAAAGAAAGGTTCAAGTCAAATGTGACGGTAAGCAGACGCCGCCACTTGGCTTAGTTGGAAGAGGATGAAAGTTTTCCACCTAATTATCAGTCTTTCATAAAAAAACAGAGTTTGTTGCTCTTAGTGAATTGAACCAAGGTGAGCCTATAAGAAAAGAAGCTTTAAATTCCATTCTTCTGAGAAGTTATGATAATGAATGAAGTGGCCTTGATAACGTGCATTATAGCGGTCATGGTCTTGGTGCAGATTGATTACCACGCCTCCCCCTGTAAAGAACTCCTATTATAAGAAGAGAATGAATTCAGATATTATATCATCCTCCTATCTGAGACAAAAAGAAAGAACTTCCTCAATGAAAGAAGAAAAGAAAGAAGGTTAGACCTTTGCTACGGGGAAGAAAGAAAGATTTTGTTGGCTCCGAGGAGAAAAGCATTGGCTTTCTATCTATCTGTATTGGTCTTTTCACTCCTATGTATGAGGATTTATTATTGCATAGCAGAGTCAGTCGGGATTCATAGAACCAAAGGAGTAGAGTACAAGCATTCGGAGTCAGTCGGGATTCATAGAACAAAAGGAGTAGAGTACAAGCATTCGGAAACATCTTAACCACCTGGGCACAGGTCGATCCTATTGCATGCACCTATGATGGGCCCACTGCTAACCAAAGTGACTATTTCCTTCGGTCAAAGTCTTAGATTGGCGACCAAGTCCCTTCCCTTATCCTTCTCTTTTCCAAGGGAGGGGCCAACACCATAGAAAGAAGTTAGGTATGACGTTCAACTGGGCGGTACTCTTTCCGTCTTCACGGTAAAGACAAAATCTGTGCTATTACTTTAAAAACCTCTATTCTTTGGGAAAAGCAATCGAGAAAGAAGTATGATCTATGATCTTCTGCTAGTCGAGTCTCCAGCGCTTAATTCTTTGATAGAGACAGACCAACCGAAGCACTTCTGAAGTTCGGAAGAAAATCAGGGAGGGGAAAATTGATAGAAGAATTTCTATTTACATCTCTCTAAGTAAGTAAGAAGAGAATCCATCTGATTAGCTAACGATGAAGAAAACTGGTCTGACTGTAAAGAATCGGGCTAGAAGCACTAATGGCAGTCCTATAGGTTGATGGATTAGTTAAGTAGGACGTTGCCCTTTTCTTGCAATAAAGAAAAGCAAGCCCCTTTTTAAAAGAACTAGAAATGGGTTTACCGAGACAGTGGAATATCCTGACTATATCCTAATCTACACCTATTCTTTGCCCTGCCACCACTTCTGATTCAAAGACCAACCAACTACTATTACCAATTCCCAGAAAGCAAGCAATCTACACTGGAGCGGGAATAACTAGAAAAGTCACCCTCAACTGTTTATCCAACTCGTTCCTACCTTTTGTAACCTCGGTGGCTTGGATTCGTCTCCGTCTAAACTCTCTGCCCTTCGCATACTCGTATGTCCCCCTCCACCTTTACTAATTGGTATGATGACCCGTAAGAGGAAGAAGCAAGATAGTCAAATTAGCCAGAGCACCCTAAACCGGCCCGGCAACACAGCCAGCAAGACCAACCAACCAAAGAAAGAGGAATAGAAAACGGGACTCGATTGAACCTATCAATATACATTTCCTTTAAAGTCTGTTCCTTTCTTCTGTCAAAATGAAATGGCAAGAACTCATCTCGGGAAAGAACCCCTTTTTCACTCATTTCGTAGATCCAGAAATTATACACTGGAGGGAGAGGGAGCGCAGGGCTTCCTCTTTGAGTTACAGCCCCAACGGAACGGTCAACTAAGAGTGAACAATTAGAATTGACTAAAGAAGCTTAAGGGGAAGGGGAACAGTCTGAGATTCACAGTCAATCAAATGAACGTGAACGAGTTGGTCCACTTGCTAATCAGCTTGATCAAGTAGGGCTAGGGCGATTGTTCGAGTAGGTCCTATCGGCTTGACCTCTTTTCGTCGGTAAATCATCACAGGAGAGGAAGTCAAAGAGTGAAATCAGTCCATATACAACCAGCAGTGGTCGAAGTGCTTCCTGAAACAAGCACGAAGAAAGAAAAGAGATAGTGAAACCAGAACCGGAACAAAAACTGGAGAGGAAAATAGCTCTTGAAAACAAGAGGAAAAGGAGTCAAATCAGTCCCCAAACAAAGGAGGAGGGGAAGGAGATCAAGAAAGAATCGGAGAGGGAGAGGAGCGAAGATGCAAGACCATAAAGAATAGGGAGAGGATTGAATTGACTCTCTTTGTTCAAGAAGAATCGGCCAGTTTACCCTGTTCCATCAGTCAAAGGTGTAGGTCAGGTAATAGGGGTTCCGGATTGAATGAATAAGCTAAATAGGTGTAGGTCAGGGAATATCGGTTCAGGAGAGAAGCTAGCTGGCTGCTTTACCGAGTTCAATCTGTCTTTAAGGTTGAGTCTTTCTCTTTGTCTCATTCTTCTTTCTTACAGGAGAGTCAAAAAGTGTTTGAAGGAAAAGGAGTTCACATAAGGAGTCTTTGTTTACAGTTCAATCAGGTGAATGGAGAGTCCGTCCATTCATTAGCTGCTTTACAGGAGAGGAAAAGGAAGAAGACTCAGACAGAGTGTTTGAAGGAAAAGGAGTTTCCCGTTCAAGAATCCATAGGTGAAAGAAAAGAGCAGAGATACTTCATATGCTTTACCTTGTTCAAGACTGAGTGAAGGAGAGAAGCTAAGCTGCTTTACCGAGCCTAGTTCAATCAGTATAAGGTTACGGAGTAAGTAGTGAGACGAGAAAGATCAGTCTTTGAATAAATAGGTATAGAAGGCAATGGAATAGCTTTCCTCTCATCCAGCTGCTTTACCGACTCCAAGAGGAGAGGTTCCGGTTTCACTATCTCTTTTCTGTACTCTTTTCTGTACTCTTCTTTCCTTACTGTAAAGTCTCATTCTGGGTTCTTACAGGCAGGAGAGAAGCTGTTACGAGTTCAATCCGGTCAGTCAGGAGAATTCTTGGGAAGGAGCAGAGTAATGAGACTAGAAAGAATAAGCTCAGGATCAAGAGTAGTTCCATCAGTCAAAGCAAAGGTTTAAGGTAGAGTATTGATCTTTGACAGTTCTTCTCTCAGGGGGAGGCAATGAATTAGCAGCTTTACCTCCAGAAATAGGGGAAGGGAAAGAAAAGAGAAGAGACCAAGTTCAATCAACCACCCGGTAAATGGAATAGGTGGTTGAAGGTTCAGGAGCGAAGCCGCGAGACCGAGTTCCATCAGTCAAAGGTTCATAAGTAGGGACATTAATAAGGAGTTTCTCTTCTGACTGTTCACTCTCATTAATCGATAGTCTTTCAAAGCAGCTAAGGCAATGGAATTGTGAGACCTAAGAATGAGCGAAGCCGTGAGACTGTAAAGGAAAGGAGAGGAGTGAAACCGAAACCGCGAGACCAAAGGGAGAGGGGCGAAGACCTGAGACCTAGAGGGCGAAGAGGTTCAACCGCTCGACGAGAAAAGAAAAGGGAGAGGAGTGAAAGCAGCAAGAAGGTCAGGGAGGGTCAGGTCATATCGTCAAAGAAAAGAGAAGTAGCGAACTTTACAGTCTTTGAAAAGGGAAGACATAGTTCAACCCTAGTTCCAGAATGAATAGTCGTTAAGTAAGTCGAATTCATCTTGCTTTCATTTCATCTCATTAATCTCTTGCTTTTGTCTTTACTTCCAGTTAACTCTCATTAATCCTTCGATAGTCTTGACTTGTTCAAGGATAGGTGAATGAGCTTCTCCTTCCGGTTCATTCGCTTCTCCTTCAGGTTCTGTCTCAAGAACCAATGAGACCCTGCTGTATAGGGGCAGGATTGAAGAGGAAGAGAATAAGGGGTTTGAGGCTGTAAAATGGCTTGACCTTGTTCTCGAATAGTTAAACACTTGTTTACGAGGTTCATGAGTCAAATCAGGTTCTGGTTTAGTCTCTCCCTTGACGAACAGTAAACTCGGTTCAGTCGCTTCTCTTGACTTAAAGTTATGGATTGAACAGTTAAAGGGTAGAGTAGATAGGGTCAGGGAATATCAGTGAATGAGGTTACAGTCTTTGAAGGTTCAGGGGATTGAGCGCAGCAACTTTACAGTTCAAGAAAGAAAAGGAAAGAAGATCAAGAAGAGAACGAGTTCAATCAAACACACTCTCTATGTTACAGAGTTCAGGGGAACAAGGAGTTACAGAGTTCAGGGTCAGGAGCGAAGGGAAGTCTCATTCATCTTTCCTTAAACCTCTGACTTAAAGAAACAAAGAAAGACCTATTTAGAACCTAGTGAAAGAAAAGACATAGTTCCACCCGAGTTCAAGCAAGAAGGGAATAGGGGTTCAGGTTACGGGGCAGGTTTCGGCTTTCTCTTTTCTTTCCTTTCCCTCTTTATTCACTGTAATATCGGTTCAGTCTCATCTTGTCTTGCTTTCGTCTTGCGAGACATAGGGGAAGGATTGAATGAAAGAATAACTGGTTTCCGGTTCAGCAATTAAGGATAAATCATCTGACGTCTACCTTCTTTACCTTCCGACAATCCTACTATCCTCCTTTCGTGGAGTCTGACAGTTAACGATGACGAATAAATAGGAGAAAAGGAAGTGATTGAGTTAAGGATGATGATGAAGAAGAAAGGTGCGAAGCAAGCAGTGAGACCTTGTTTACCCTTCCAGAAGGAAAAGGAAAGAAAAGGAGCTTGGACATGAGACCGGAGAGGAGTGAAGTTCGTTCACTATCAGTAATTCATCTTTCTTTCGATTGAGAATTCTAACAAAGAAGGAGAGAAGACGAAGACAGAGTGAACGAAGGGAGCAAAGCAAGCAGCTTTACCGAGTTAGTAGTTTGTTAAAGAAGGCAAAGGAATAGAGGATCAAAGGGGAAGGAAGGCAATTCCATTCTGAGCTGAGACCGAGGTTACAGAAGAGGTTCAAGAAATAGGTGAAGGAGAGAGAGAGGTTCAGGAAAGAGCTACTTTTACACCTCCTTTAATAAATAAGGCCAGCAAGGTCATATCGTCTTTGGTTCCGGCAATAGAATAGTTTTAGCTTGAATTTACTACTCTCATGTAAAGGTGAACAAGAATGAATCAAGAGAAGAGTCTTGACTTACAAATTACCTTGTGTTTGAGTTCAATCAGTCTAATGATTCGTTTCGTCTTTGTTCCGGTTCAGTAGTGATTGAGAAAGATCAGAGAACGAAGCCGGCCGAGGGGAAGGGGCGAAGAAGCTCGACTGGAAAGGAGAGGGGCGGGAGCCCGAGCAAGCAATCAAGGAGTGTCAGAGAAATCATCAATCTTTCTTACAGGCAGTCGAGTAAAGTAATATAATAAAAGAGTGAAAGAAAAGAAAAGTAGTTCAGTCTCTGTTCAAGAAGGTGATTGATTGAGCTTCTCTTTCTTGACTTACTCTTCAGCAGGATCATTAATAAGTAGGTCAAGTAGTTCAGGGAATACCGGTTACGAGGCAGGGGCAGGAGGGAAAGAATAACTCACACGAACTCAAGGGAATATCGGTTAAGAAGGAATCGAAAAGAAAGGGGCGAAGCCACGAGACCCAGTTCAAGAAGGAAAAGCTGAATGAGTCAGTAGGCAGGCAGAGGTTGGTTAATAAGGTTACAGAAAGAAGGTGAATGAATGAGTAAGTAAGTAGAGTAGGGAGAGGAGTGAAAGAAGCAAACTCACTGACAGAGCGAGCGAGCTAGCTTGTGTTTCAATAAAGAAAGAAAGAAGAGGAGCCCCGAAGGGAAGGAGTTAGTTTACAAGCAAGCAAGAGAGTCCATGAAATCCTCAGCTGCTTTACCTTACCCTGTGTTTGTTTGAAGGAATAAATAGGAAGAAAGATAAAGGAGTGAACATTCATCTGACGTCTTAGTTTACAGTTCAAGAAGAAATAGGTTCAAGAAGAATGCATCTTGTTGAGTTCAGTCTTGACTTTCTCTTTGGCTTTTACCTACTCTAAATGAACAAGAATTGAAGGGGGAGGGAATGGGAAGGGCAAGGAGCGAGGTGCAGGAGAATACGCTTTACCTTGCCTTGTGTTTGAAGGAATAAATAGGAAAAGAAGGAGTTCAGGATAATTTCTTAATAAGTAGGTTCACCTTCCAGTTCTGTCGAATTAATCTCGATCGGGAGTATTGATCTTTTACTGTGAAAGAAGGGAGAGACTCATTAGTACAGTTCAGGGACAGGCAATGAATTAGCAGCTTTACCGTACCTACGAGTGAAAGACTGAAATGACCTCTTTAATAGGGAGAGGTGAATGAATCTTTCTGAGAATAACTCACAATCACGGAACAAGGGGCGAAGCAAGCCTATTTACCTCCCTCGTTCAATTAGTCAAAGGTTCATGAGTTCACTCTCATTCATAAAGAGTTCAGTCTTAGTTTACCCGGAAAGAATAATCAAAAGGTACTTACACGAAAAAGAGTGAAATCAGGGACAAGTGAAGGAGAGAAGCCAGGTTACCGTTCAGTAGCAGGAGAAAGAAGAATAAGTAGCTCAACTGTAAAGGGACTAGAGTCTTTGGTTCTTCAAATAGCTTGCTTTACCTCCTTCATTCAATAAGGGAAGCGAATACAGGGAATACTGGTTCCGGTTCATGAGCAAATCCGTCTTTCATTCTCTTCTTCTTTCAATTCATTCTGTAAAGGTGAAGGAGATTGATAGATAAAGGTTCTGGTTTAGGTAATACTGGTTACGGAGCTCAGCTGCTCAGGTCATATCGGTGAAGGCGGGAGCTTGCTTCTTTTCTTTTACCGTAGAGTCTCATTCATCTTTCATTTCGGCTTTCCCTTGGTTACAGTCTTTGAATAAATAGGTTCAGGTTCAGAGTGTCTCATTAATCTTTCATCTCCTTTCTTGCCTTCCTGTTCAGTCGCTGCAAGGAATTGAATCTAATGTAAAGGGTCTGGTTTCACTATATCTTTCATTTACTGTACCGTAAAGGACTGATTCTTCCTTTTTCATTCCCTACTCGTCAGGTTCCGGTTCTCAGGAGAAAGACTACTAGTTGCCGATTACCGAGAGTTGAGTCTTTCAAAATAGAGTGCAGCTAATTCATTTATTCTTTCACTCTAAAAAAGGGTAGTCAAAGGTTCCTTCATCAGTAGTTCAGGATTGAATGACTTTCCTCTACAGTTTCCCTTCTTTACTGTTCAAGAATAAGGAACACTCACTGACAGGAATAGAGGTTAATTAGTTCCGGCTGTCTCATTAATTACAGGCAGGAGAGAGCGTAAAAGAGTGTTTGAAGAATAGCCCGTCCTGGTTCCTTTAGTAGTTCAGGCAATGGGATTGTTCAACCGACAGGTGAATGAGTTTACCCAGTGAAAGACAGAAGAGGAATCGGAGAAAGAACCAAAGAAACACCTCTTTACATCCCCGAAAGGTGAAATTGCTCTAGAGTGAAATCAGTACAATGCAGGGTTACTATCTACTTCTTTATCTGCGCAAAGAAAGAACTCACTCACTCACTTACTTTTTCTTAGTGCTTGTAAGACCAATAAGGGGAGCGAAGCAAAGGGAAAGGAGTTAAGGAGAATTTCTTAATGGTGACGAGGTGAATGAGGTCAGTTCCTAAACTAGCATGAATCGAGCGAGAGGCTTTACAGACAAGAGAGGAAATTCATTAGCTACTGAATGAACCCACCCATTTACCCAGGGAAAGAATACATAGGGCAACCCCAACGCAAGAAGAAGAAAATCAAAGCAAAAGGAATAAGAAGAGACAGACCTAAAGGATAGGAAAAGGTTCCGGCAGGCAGGGCAGTATCATTAATCTTTCGATAGTCTTTGTTTATTGTTCCTGACTAAATAGGTAGAGGTGAATGGAAAGTCATTTCATGCTTTACCGAGTGAAAGAAGCAAGAGGAAAGAAAAGCAAAGAAAAGATTCCATTCCAACCCGAGGGGGAGAGGGTCATGAGCTCTCGTGGCAGGCAACCAACCACTGACCCTTTTGACTTACTGACTGAATGAATAGGGTTACGATCTACTTCATTATCCGCGCAAATAACTGACTTACACTTAGTCCTTGTAAGACCAATAAAATAAGGGAATCTCAGCCGGGAAACCCATAGAATAGGGAGAGGAGTTAAAGAGAATGAATGAATCTTGCTTACAAGGGAGGGAGAGTCCATTCATTAGCGGCCTTCCTTTCCTTCCCTTGTTTACGAGCGAGGTGGAATAAATAGGCTCAGTAGGTCACAATAGAATGAATGAATTTCATATGCGAGTGAAGGGAGAGTCATTAGCTACTTCTTCTTAACCTATTTACCTTGTTCAAGAGTGAAATCAGGTTACGGGTCAGGAGAGAATGAATCGGAGAATGCATCTTTCGGCTTGCCTTCCTGGTCCGGATTGAATGAATCTTGCTTTCGGCTTTACCCCTTCCCCCTTGTTCAAGACTAAGTGAAAGAAGTAATAGTCCAGGAGACGAGGTTACAGTGAAAGAAGGAGAGAATATGCTCGAATTCATCTTCAGTCTTGACTTCAACATTACCTACCTCGGGAAAGAAAAGATCAGTTAAAGAAGAAATAGGTAGAAGAGGTTCAGCAGAATGAATGAATTGAATATGCATCTTCAGTCTTTTCTTACAGTTCCTTCAATCAGGGACAGGAGACAGACAATACGCCAGTTCATGCGGGAGGGAGAAGAGAAAAGAAAGAATCCATCTTTCGCCCCTTCTTTACAGTGATGAAAGAATACAGAAGTAGGTTCAGGGGAAGTAACTAGTTGTTCAGAAGAAGGAATAAGGAGTAGTTCTCTTTTACCGAGTCAAAGAAGGAAAAGGTTTGCGCTTGAGTCTTAGTTGACAGTTCCTTCAATCAAACAAAGAGCTACTGAACCAACCACCTATTTACCTCCTGAAATCAGGGACAGGAGATAATATGACAGTGAAGGAGGGAGAAGGAATAAGGAGTCTTAGGTTACAGTGAAAGAACCAACCCAGCCAGCAGTGAGACGCGAAGAGGAGAGGAGAGGAACAACGAGACAAGGGGACGAGTCATATCCGAGTGAAGGAGATAAGGAAGGAAGGGAAGGAGTTTAGACTTCAAACACTTTCTTTGGAAGGAGAAAGAATATGCTTTATCGAGGTGAATGAGAGAAGCAAGCAGCTTGACCCAGTTCAATGAAAGAAGGGAAGGCACAGGTGAAGAGAGAGGCAATGAATTAACTACTGAACCTAGTGAAAGAATAGTGATAGTGATTGAGTTCCATCAGGATCGTTAATCGATAGTCTTGACTTTCTTTTTCAGGATCAAGAGCAGTTCAAGAATCCAGAGGGTCAGGAGGTAAGATCATAAGAGTTGCAGTGAGTCTTGCAAGCGGAATCAAAGGAAAGAACAGAGAAAGAGGTCAATCAAACACCTATTCCATTCAATTCCATTTATTTACTACCTTGTGAAATGAAAGAAAGAAGAATAAAGAGGAGAAAAGCAACTCGACCGTAAAATAGCTTTACCCATTTAGAAAGAATGAATGAATGAATCTTGCTTTCCGCTTTACCTTGTTTACAGACAGGAGAGTAACAGAGTGCCATCCGTCTCATTCTTGTTGAGTCTTAGTTTACAGTTAAAGAATCCATAGGCGAAAGAAAGAAGGTGATTGAGTTACAGGATTGAATAGTCAGTCAGTTCCGTCTCATTCATAAGGAGGTGAGTCTGGTTACAGTGAATAAATAGGAAGGGAAGAAAAGGAGTTCGTTCCACATCAGGGTCAGAAGTAATAGTACGGACAGCCAAGCCAGGAGGTTACAGTGAATAAATAGGAAAAGGAAGGAGCGAAAGCAACTCGACCAAGAGGGAGAGGAGCGAAAGCTGTGAGACAAAATAAAGCGAAGGAGTCAACTCTCATTCTTGCCTGTTTCTTTCGGCTTGCCCTTGGTTACTGGTCGTGTTTGAATAGTGAAACCCGAGTTCCATCTCTCTCATTAATAAGGAGAAGATCAAGAGAATCCATCCATAGGAAAATAGGAAAAGAAAGGAGCGAAGCAGCGAGACCGATAGGTGTAGGAGTGAAATCAGTCCCCAAACAAAGGAGGAGGTGACGGAGAAAGAACCAAACAAACACACATTTACCGAGCGAAGGAAAGAGAAAAGGCTCCGTCAGACAGACAGGAGAAAGAATCCATAAAACAGAACGAAAGGAGAAGACAGAGAGAAGGGTCCGGTTCAGTCTCATTCATCGATCTTCAGTCTTTACAGTCCAGTAAATGAATTAGCAGCTTTACCACCTTGTCTTTGAAGGAATAAATAGGGAAGGGAAGGGACATCAGGTTCGGGGGTGAAGCCAAGCCACTTTACCGAGAGAGGGGCAGGGGCAAAGCTGTGAAACCGAGTTTATGAGGGGTGAAAGAGCGAGACCGAGTTCAAGAGTGTTTGAAGGAATCTTTCGGATTTACTTACAGTTATGTCGAATTGATTCTTCGATAGTCTTGACTTCCTGTTCCGGAGCTTGACCTGATGATAGTTTACGAGGTTCAGGTTTTCTCTTTCTTCCTTCCTGACTGTTGAGTCTCATTCATCTCTCTCTTTTCGTCAGGTTCGTTCCGGTGAAGGATTTCATTCATTGACTCGACTGGCAAGTGCTGGTAATATCCGTGAAGGGGAATTAATCTAATCTTTCTTTCATTTGAAGAGTCTTTCCTTGCAACACTTGTGATAAGATAAGGAATCAACTACAAGGGGAATAAGATTCGGATTACCTTGTTGATCGAATATCTCAAGGCAAGAACACTTGATTGAGATTCGAATCACTCCACAAGCAAGATCGATCATGTCTAGCTTGAATGACTCTTGTTGATCAAATATCTCAAACACTTGTTTGAGATTCGAATCACTCCACAAGCAAGATTGATCATGTCGAGCTTGAATGATTCTACATGCAATCTAAACTACATAGAATTGCAAAGAAACTTAGCCATTGGCTAAAGAAAAGCACAAATGCTTCTTTCTATATTTTCCAAGTCTGCCTTACAAATACAACATACATGGCTTTATATAGCCTCAAAAATGAAACTACTAAAGGTATTTCAAGAGTTGTAACATTCCTACTTTATGGCCATAATTAGCCATTATGTAAATGTAACCGAAATTAAATAACAAGTCTTAAAATACAATAACTCTAAATTACTCTACATTGTAACCCACTCAAAATTTATAACCATCAAACTTCATTCCTCTTCAATGTGACATGAATTGCAACCTCTTTTGATAATTTTGACAACATTTTCTTCACATCTTCATTGAAGTATATTGTATGAATTATGTCTCTTGGTTCATATCATTCTCCACTTCTTCAAGAGGATTCGTCCTCGAATCTATTTGTGAAACTTTGCTGCAAAACATAAGATATGAAAATACAAAGGCCCTCACAACAATCTCTCATGTGTATACACTCAAGGATTTTTTTTTAGGCCACTTTGTTTGCACTCATTTACACAAATGAAGCTCTCAATCTCACCTCTCAAAATTTTGAATAGAGCAAAGATTGAATTTTGAACTTTGGGTCGATTAAAATCTAAAAACATGAAAGTAAATAAAAATCAAATTGAAAAAAAAAATGCAAAGGAAACATATATCCGATCTTGAGCCTGAAGCTCTGATACCAAATGATAAGATAAGGAATCAACTACAAGAGGAATAAGATTCGGATTACCTTGTTGATCGAATATCTCAAGGCAAGAACACTTGATTGAGATTCGAATCACTCCACAAGCAAGATCGATCATGTCTAGCTTGAATGACTCTTATTGATCAAATATCTCAAACACTTGTTTGAGATTCGAATCACTCCACAAGCAAGATTGATCATGTCGAGCTTGAATGATTCTACATGCAATCTAAACTACATAGAATTGCAAAGAAACTTAGCCATTGGCTAAAGAAAAGCACAAATGCTTCTTTCTATATTTTCCAAGTCTGCCTTACAAATACAACATACATGGCTTTATATAGCCTCAAAAATGAAACTACTAAAGGTATTCCAAGAGTTGTAACATTCCTACTTTATGGCCATAATTAGCCATTATGTAAATGTAACCGAAATTAAATAACAAGTCTTAAAATACGATAACTCTAAATTACTCTATATTGTAACCCACCCAAAATTTATAACCATCAAACTTCATTCCTCTTCAATGTGACATGAATTGCAACCTCTTTTGATAATTTTGACAACATTTTCTTCACATCTTCATTAAAGTATATTGTATGAATTATGTCTCTTGGTTCATATCAACTTGCTTGATGAATAAGGTTCCGGTTCAGTTCAGGAGTTCAGGGAAGGGACATTTCGGTTCAGTCTCTTCTCTTCTCTTTCTTGAATGAGATGATGATGATTCTTTAACCTATACATACTGGGAAGTCTCATTCTTGTTTCACTCTCTTCTGAATGAATAATAGGGGAAGAGAATAGAGGTTCAGGTTCAGTAGCTAATTCATTGACTCTTTCAAGATTTCATTCATTGATTCAAACACTGTCAAGTCTCATTCATGTTCCTGTTACGGATTTCATTCAAGAATAAATGGGTTCAGGGTCAGGTAATAAAAGAAAGCTAGAAAGGCTAAGACAGACAGAGAGGAGCGAAGGATCATTCTTCTTTCGTCTTTCAAGCGAGAGGAAAGAAAAGCAAAGAGAAGAGATCTCTCTCGTTCAAGAAAAGAGCTACTGAATGAACCAACCCATTTACTGAGTGAAAGAATCTGGGAAGGGAGAGGAAAAGAAAAGGAGAAAGAATACGGAGGAGGAGCGCAGCGAACATCCTTTCATTTGTTGTAGAGGTTCAGGTTACGGTTCATGAGCTGATCTTTCTTGACTTACTCTTGAGTTGAATGAATCAAGAGTCTTTCCTTGAAACACTTCCCTTCAACCACAGTAAAGGTAAAGAAAGGATAAGTTCAGGTTAATTAATCTTACCGACAGTAAAGGTTCAGGGGAGAAGCTGATAGTTGGAGAGCCCCAGGGGAAGGTTTTCTCTTTGTCTTTTACCGAGTTCAATCAGGTGTAGGAGTAAACGAGAATGAATAAGGAGTCCCCATTCTTTCATAAGCTAAATAGGGGAAGGGAATAGAGGTGAGGGAGTAGTGAAACCCCTTGTTGGAGAGGTGAACTCAGCAGCTTTACCTTAAGGGGAGGTGAAGGATCGATCATTCATTCTTTCTTCTTTCTTACAGTAGAGTAAGTAAAAGAACATCAGGTCATATCGGTGACGGTTCCGTCATTCATTTACTCGACTGGAAAGGTAAAGAAAGGATAGGTTCAGTCTCATTCATCTCTTTCCGAACTCATTACCCAACCAGGTTCTAGGTCAGTCGCTTCTTTTTCTCTTCGTTTACAGTTACAGTTAAAGAAGAAGAAATAGGGAATATCGGTTCAGCTGGCTGAATGAGTAAGTAGTGAGAGCAGAAAGATCAGTTCAATCAAAGAGCTACTGAATGAACACCTATTTACCTTTGATGAAAGAATAACCGAACAAGAAGGGAACAAGGAGTGAAAGAGCTCGACGGAGTGAAGGAGAGAATGAAGAGTAAAGGGGCGAAGCCGAGGTTCAGGATTTCTTATTCTTTTGTTTCCTGTAAAGGGGTGAAGGAGAAAGAAGAAATAGGAGTAGCTCGACAGTAAAGGTTCTGGGAAGGGAGGTTCAGGCAGAAGAAGAAAATGAAGCTGAATGAGCTGATCTTTCTTTCATTCTGTTTCCGTAAAGGAGAATGAATCTTGAGTGTTTACAGTCTCGTAAATGAATTAGCTACAGACTGAACCTATTTACCTAGTTCAACCCTCGTTCAAGAATAAAGAGAAAAATACATTCTGACTGACTCTCATTCATCTCGAGTTTCCTCTTTCCTTCCTTAATGGAATAACTGAACACTGCTTACTTAGTATAGTTATATTCCCATCAAAAAGCTTTCTTCGTCTCGTCTTTCCTTCCAGTGAACGAACTCTCATTAAGCTTGATTTCCTCTTTCCTGACTGTAATTCATCTTCTCTTGCTTTCTCTTCTTCGTTTACTTTGAATAAATAGGTGAGGGTCAGGTAATTGAGTATAAGGTTACGCTTCCGAAGGAATATCTGATTCTGATTCTTGCATTCTCTTTCTTTCTCGTCAGGTTTAGGTTCTTCAAACACCTACCTATTTATTTACCGAGTTCTATCAAAGAGATAGTTCAACCCTTGCTTACGGGAGAGGTTCCTTCTTTCATTCATTTACTCGACGGGAAAGTTCCGGGAATATCTGATTCTTCTTCTTTTTTCATTCTCTAAACAAGGTAAAGAAAGCGTCTTCCTTCTTCCTTCTTTCTTTCACCTATTGATTTCTTTCTTCTTGATCCTTCCCTGAATCCCGATCTTCCACTGCCTTCTTTCTGGAACTGTTAAGTCGAATGAATCTTTCATTTCTTCTTTAACTACTAACTCCTGACTGACCGGATTGATTGAATTGTAACCTCCTTCACTCGCATATGAAATCCTTCTTGCTTGTCCCTATTTATGAATGAACTCTGTAAACTCATGAACTACTTCCTTCACCTTCTTTCTTTAACTCTGTCTCAAGGTCAAAGAAAAAGAGATAAACTCCTTATTCCTTCTCCTTTTCCTTCTTTCACGGTAAAGTGGCTGGCTGGCTAGCTTCGCTACTTGTCTTTCTCTTTTCTTTCAGCTATTGATTTCTTCTTTAACAACAGTAAACTCATGAACCTGATTGAACTCCTTCCCCTGTCGGTCTCGCAGCTGAGCTTATTCGCCTCTCCAACTCGGTCTCACTGCTTCGCTCCTGCTGCTGAACCTGATTTGACGAGGTAAATAAATAGGCTTGCTTTAAACAAATAGACTCACCAAGCATAAATGTAAACTCATGAACCTATTCTATTGGTTGAACAATTAATTCCATTGCCTTGTGCAGTTATTGTGAGTTATTCTCATCAGGTAAAGCTCAATCACCTTCCTTTCGAGTCGAGCTACTTACTCATGAACCGGAAGGAAAGAGGGGAGAGGAAAGACTCCTGAATCGGGGACTCCTTATGAATGAGAGTTTACAGTTAAAGAAAGAGTCAATTCATTAGCTAACCTATTTCCAAAGAAAAGAAGAAGAAAGACTAACGAGACTTCCCTTCGCTACTGAATGAAACCCTGACCTTCAGTCAATCCTCTCCCTTACGGTCTCGCACTTCGTCCCTCTTCCTTAACCCTTTGACTATCCCCTTTCCAGTCTCGTAAATGAATGAAATCCTTTAGCTCTACAACTCGGCGGTAAAGTGTCTTTCTTCGCCCCTGAACTGAACCGGGTACGGTTTCATGTCTTCGCCCCGTCACCCCTTTACTGTGTTTAGAGAGTAAATTCCTTAGCAGCTCCTGAACAACAGGAAGAGAAGCTCCGGAACCTTTGTTTTCCTCTATTCTCGGATTGACCAGTAAACAAAGACTGAACTCAAGATAGATTAATTATTCTTCACCTATATTACTATCTGTTATTGAATTAAGGAAGTCAAGCAAGAAAGATCAGCTCCGGACCCTTCTCCTCTACTCAAGCTTAATGAGAGTTCACTGGCAGACTCATTAGCCTGATCCTACTGATTTGACTCTTTCACAAGGTAAATGGAATAGGTGTTTGTTTGGTTCTTTCTCCTGAACTCCGGAACAGGAATGAGGAAAGAAAGCTTAATGAGAGTTTACTGTGTTTGAATCAATGAAGAAGTTAGCTGCTTTGAAAGCCGAAAGCAAGACAAGATTCATTCTATTCTGTTTGATTGAAGAAGAAAATGAAAGATTCATTCTCCTCAACCAACTCCTTATACTCCATATTACCTGAGCTACTTATGGCCCCTATATGACCTAATGAATGAAGGAACCTATTTCTTCTTGAACCTATTCATTGTCGGAAGGAAAGATGAATTAGAGTAAACTCCTGAACTATTCTTTCACGGTAAACAAACTAAGACTCAACTCTCAACAAGCAAGATGAAGACGACTGATTTCACTCTTTCACTCTTTTACTCCCCTACCTCTACTCTAAGAAGGACTCATTCGACGGAACCTGAGCTACTTCACCGTAGAGTCAGTCCATGAATGAAAGACTGAAGATTCATTCTCGTTCACTGGAAGGAAAGACAAAAGATTAATTCGACTTAACTACTGAACTTGTCCCTTCTTTCTTTAACTGTCTGTAAACTGGGAATCTTAGCTCAAATCTTGCTTGATCCTTACTTAATTCTTGTTATGTATGGTTTGTTATTCAACAAAGGCTATTCTTTCACTCTTGGACTCTCCTGTAAGTAAGAGATGAATGAGACAGACGTATTTCCCTCCCCTATCGGTCGAGCGGCTGGCTTCGCTACTGAACCTCTATTATTCCCTTATTTCCGGAGGTAAAGAGCTATTTGAGGAGCCTTTCTTTACAGTCGAACTGCTGAATAGTGTTTTCGTAATCTCTTAGCTCTGATCTTGATCCTCTTACTCAATCACCGGAACCAGATTGAACTTCTCTTTCTCCTCTACTTACTTACTCATGAACCTAACTCTTTATTCTTTCGGTAAAGCATTGAAGTAGCTCTTTTATTTGACCGAGGTAATTAGGATAGGAAGTACTCAAGATTAACGATCAATCACCCCGGCTCGGCTTCTTTCTCTTTCTTCTCCGGTAAAGCATATGAAATCCTTCTTTCACCTATGATTCTTTCTCTCTCCTCTGACTCATGAACCGGAACCGGATTGAACTGCTCTTCCTTCTCCCCTTTCCTCTGCATTATCCTATTTATTCACTGTAAACACTCAACGAAAGCAAGATTCATTCTCTGGGGAACCAATATTACTTGACCTTCCTTCCCCTGAACTGAATCACTTGTCCCTTCTTTCACTCCGTAACCTATAGGTCTCGCGGTTGAACTCGTTCGCCTCTACAACTCAGGCTCACCGCTTCGCTCCTCTCCCTACCGGTCGAGTCGCTTTCGCTCGTTCGCCTCGTAAACAAGGGCTCACCGCTTCTTCGCTCCTTACCTTAACTGCTTTGAAAGACTCAACAAGAATCAATGAATTAGCTGCTTGACAGTAGAGCGATTTACTCCTATTTCTTCTTGAACTGTAAACTAAGCATATTCAATGAATGAGACTGAACGAACCTTTATTCCCTTCCCTGATTGAACCTATCCTATATAGTGTTTGAAGGTAAAGTCAATTCATTAGCGGTAGCAGCTTGCCGAAACCTTAAACCTTCGACTCTCCTCTAAGTAAGAAAAAGAGATGAATGAGAGTTCAGACTCAACCTCCTATCCCCTGATCCTCTCATCACTACTTACTCATTCAGCACGATATTCCCTGAACCTAGTTTATTCAAAGATAGTAAACAAAGAGAAAGAGAAGCTCAATCAAATCACCTTTACAGAAACAGAAGAAATGAAGGGAGAAGAAAGATGAATGAGAGTGAACTCCGGCCGTAACCTATTGATTATGGATCCTTCCCCTCTCCCTTTGAACGAACAGTAAACATTGATTATTCATGATCCTGAACTCCGTAACCTGTCCCACTCGGTAAAGCTGCTTCGCTCAATCACTGAACCTTTACAGTCGGTGGAGTAAAGAAAAGAAGAAGAAAGCCTCATTAGACTGATCCTCCTTCTTTCACTCTTGAAGAATTCCCTTCCCTTCGCTACTGAATGAAACCCTGACGGGAACGAACCTTCTTTCACTCCTTAGCTTCTTTACAGTAGAGGAAAGAGGAAACCACTACCTTCTGTAACCTAAACGGAGAGCTACCTCACCTAAACCGTAACCAGAACCTATTTATGTATTCTTTCTCCTAAACTTATTGGTCTCACTGCGTCTCTCCTTCGGCTCTAAACTGGTTGCTTGGTTCTTGATCCTCTTTATTCTGACGAGGTAATTAATTAGGAAGTCAAGATTGAACTCTTCTCTTTCTCCTTATTAATCAAGTGTTGAAAGACTCAACTCTCGCTCGATTCATGAGCCGGAACCGTAACCAACAAGTCAAGCCGAAAGAAGAAGAAATTCATTAGCTTAGCTGCTAGACTCAACTAAAGATGAATGAGAGAGAGTGAACTGAACTCCTGCACCTATCAGTCTGTTTGCTCCTTCCCCGATATGCCCTGAGAGTCAATTCCGATTCAATCCCGCTCCTTCTTTGTTACAATTAGAAATAGTAGAAAGAAGAAGAAGAAGAAGATATTCCTGTCTCGTAAATGAATGAAAGAAGGAACCAGAACCGGAACAGGAAGAAGAAGAAGAGAAAGCAAGAGAAGAGGAATGAGAAATAACTACTTCACCTTAACCTGACCCGATATTCCTTCTATTTATTTCCCTTATTAATTCAATCCGTAACCTATTGAGAAAGAAGAATCAGATATTCCTGTCGAGTAAATGAAAGAAGGAACCAGAACTGCAACCGCCTGTATTCCCTTCGCTCCTGAACTACTTACTCATTCAGCTTTGACTCTACTATTCCCTGACCTACACCCTCTGGAACTGCTCTTGATCCTTTCTTGCTTTCACTCTTGAACAGTAAATAAACTCGGGAAAGAAGGGAGAGTCAATTTCGATTCAATTCCGAACCTTTATCAATCTCCTGAACCTGAACCCCTATGACCTGCTGACCTGAATACTCTATGGATTACCTGACTGCAACCTCTATCCCCTTGAACCTATTTCTTCTTTCATTCAATCCGGAATCAGGGGAGAGAGTCAATTCATGAAAGAAGGGAGATTCATTCGACTTCACAGGAAGAAAAGAAGAAGAAGAATCAAAACCCTATTTATTTACCGAGAAAAAGAGAAATAAGAGATAGTTGTTCAACCGGAATCGGAACCCCTTTATCAATCTCCTGAACCGTAACCTTTTCCCATATTCCCTGGCCTGAACCTATTTACCTTATTCATTCATTCAATCAATCCTGAACCGTAACCTTTGACTCTATGACCTGACCTCCTTTTCCTTTACAATCGAGTAAGCGTCTTCATTGAGTGAAAAAGAAAGAGTAGTGAATGAAAGAAGACTCAGTCTTTGAAAGAAGGGAGACTGAGAATGAGAGTGAACTACTGAACCTTCTGGAAGGAGTTTACAGTACAGTGAAAGAATCAAGAAGGAGCGAAGGAAGCCTAGGTGATTGAGTTATTGATCATGAATCGGAAAGAAAAGCAAAGAGAAAGGAGTCTTGAGGATTGACTGACAGTTAACTCTCATTCATAAGTCGTGTTTACTGTTTCATTCATCGAGAGGAGAAGAGAAAGAGAAAGAAGGAATCGATAGTCTTTCCTGAGAGTTCACTCTCATTGATTCTTCAATAGTCTTTCCTTGATTTTGAAGGGAATATCGGTTCCGGGGAAGTAGCTTGGCTTGACCTTCTTCCTTCTCATCCGGCCGCTTTACTTACCTTGTTCCAGAGTTCCATCAGGTTCATCAGTAATAAATAGTCCAGGAGCGAAGACTCAGACAGAGTGTTTGAATAGTGAAACCCTCGGGAAATGAACAACATAGGGGGAGGCGAACAAGAACTTCCTTCTTCTTGAACTGTAAACAAGGGAAAGCCGCTAATTCATTTACTCTGGCTTCTTCTTTCATTCTTGTCAGGTTCCGGGGCAGGTTCCGGTCAGGGAATATCGGTTCAGGTTAAGGTTTTCTCTTTCGTCTTTCCTCTCCCGTCTTGACTTACTGTTCCGGAGAATTCCTCTTGAGTAGTCTTTCCTTTCCCGTCTTTCATTACTGTTTCATCTCATTCATCTTGAGTTTCGTCTTCACTCTCATGAATAAGGAATCGATAGTCTTTCTCTTTTTCTTTTACCTCGCCTCGTTCAATCAGTCCAATGGAGGGTTACTCTCATCTTCTTTGTCTTTGTATAGGGAAGTTTACCTCGTGAAAGAATTGTCTTCTTCTTCTTCTTTTATAGGATTGAATGAATTTACTCGACTGGAAAGGTTCAGGATTGAATAGGAACAAGGAGAAAGAGAAGAAAAAGAATAAGTTCGGGAGCTAGCTTCTCATCCTGCCTATTTACCGTGAAGTAGCGAAGGAAATATCGTCAATTACCGATTGAGTGAAAGAAGGTAGGTTCGTGAAGTAGTTTAGTTCTACAACTCTCTCTCATTCATTCATCTCTTTTCTTACAGTTCCTGGTTCAGTAGTGAACGATGACGAATAAGTCGTCTTTCCTTCTTGAGTCTTGAAAAGCAGCGTCTTCATTCTTGAACTGTTCTGTCTCATTCCTCTTGAGTTGAGTCTTGAAACACTTGATGAATAAGCAGAAAGAGAAGAGAAAGATCAGGGAAAGAACAAGAACAGAACAGATGGTCATAGAGTCAAACAAAGGTTCAGGATTGAATAGGAACAGAATAAGAAGAAAGAGCTGTTCAAGAATAAATGGGTTAAGTTAAGGAGCTTTACCGAGTCTTTGAATAGTTCCACCCTAGGGAAATGAAAGAATAAATAGGCAGAGGAGTCAGGTTCCGTCACTCTCCTTAATCCAATAACTTCTGGTAATAAAGGTGAAGGAGAATGACTGAGAGAAGAAAGAATAGGAATTGAATATGAATCAGGGGAAGGGAATTGAGCGGAAGGAGATTGATAAAGGTTACGGTTACGGTGAAGTAGTGAAGGGAATAGCGCGGAAGGAGAAAGAGAAGTTAAAGAAGAAATAGGGGAAGGTGATTGAGCTTGACCTTGTGAAAGAACGAAAGAAGCCGAGCCGAGTTTACTGGTCAATCAGGGAGAGGCAATTCATTAGTACAGTGAAGGGAGAGGAAAAGGAAGAAGACGAAGACAGAGTGAAAGAATAGTGAAACCCGAGGTCAATCTGTCTCATGAATAAGGAGTGTTTACAGTTCGTGAAAGGGAGAGGGGCAGGAGCGAAGCTGTGAAACCTTAAGGGGAGGTTCAGGGTCATTTGCTTCTCTTTCTCTTCTCCCTGGATTCTCCCTTACACAGTCAAGTTGCATTCTTCTTTCGTCTTTCCTTAATAATGAATGAATTACTTCTAGCCCCAAATAGCCCTAAAAATAGGTTGGATGACAGATCGGCCATATTAGTACTCATAAATCAGGGTAATTGAAATGAAGTTACCGAAGGAGGTTGTAAATAAAGGAAAGGGTCGTTTTCGCTTTGAATATAACTTCTTCTTGATTTGTTTGTAAAAAGTAAATAGGAAAGGAATTGACGTCACTTTTTCTATTTGAAGATTGAAGAAAGACAGAGGCCACAGCTGATATACTAAAGGTATAAGGAAAAGCCTTTTCTTATAACACAAAATTGGATAAGTCAAGCTACATTTAGGCTGCCCACATGCTTTTTATTTGTTCAAAATCAAAGCACTCCATTCGCATCCGCCTTTTCTAAATCTCACATGAAAATAGAAAAAATATACACAAAAATCTGACTTGCCAAACTGAATAAACAGAATGGGGCAAGACAGCAATGAGGAAATAGCTCGAGTCAAGAACCTAAATAAGCCAAATGGTAGGCGCTACTTACTAACTCATATAACTTTCATGTTTAGACTTTAGTTTTCCTCTCATGATGATTGATTATCAAGGTAGTGCCTCAAAATAAAAACAGGAAAAGAAAGAAAGTACGGACGAGCTACATGCAGAGAAATTAGCATGTGTGGTTGGGGACCCCGGTATACTGTTAAAATATGTGTAGGTTCCTGTAATTTGAGTGAGATTGTCGTGGCTGGCGCAAAAGCGGATATGGTTTGGGATTCCCTTGTTTGTTCCCAGTATTGGTTATGGTTCTTTATTTCTTGTAACGCAGAAACTAATCGAGCTCCCTTTGATCTCCCAGAAGCTGAATTAGTAATTAGTTGCAGGCTATAATGTAGAATATGTGCGGCGAGCCTTAAGAGTCCACTGTTGGCGGAAGTCAATGTCCCGGAGATTCATTCTGACTGAAACAAGGGTTCAAACTTGTTTGCATTTTGTTTGAAAATCCAAATTGAAAAAGTGGGGGCAAACGAGAGAGCCCACTTCCAACGAGCAACATATATCTAAGTGGTCTTTTCCTCTCTCTTATCTTGGGAACCATCACAAATACGGCACGGTAGTGATATGAACCAAGAGACATAATTCATACAATATACTTCAATGAAGATGTGAAGAAAATGTTGTCAAAATTATCAAAAGAGGTTGCAATTCATGTAACATTGAAGAGGAATGAAGTTTGATGGTTATAAATTTTGGGTGGGTTACAATATAGAGTAATTTAGAGTTATTGTATTTTAAGACTTGTTATTTAATTTCGGTTACATTTACATAATGGCTAATTATGGCCATAAAGTAGGAATGTTACAACTCTTGTAATACCTTTAGTAGTTTAATTCTCTTATTATTTTTTTTTTCTCAGTTTGTGTAGAATGTTCATATTCTATCACAAAAATATATAACAAAAAAAAAAAAATACATTTTTTTTTCTGTTCTTTAAAGTGTTAGATCTCGATCTTATCAACACTATATTCTTCTTTAAGATCTTCTAAATCAATTTTCTTGTTGGTAAATTGATTAGATTTTGCGAATAAGAAGAAAAAAAAAACCATTGAAAGAAAGAAAGCATATTGATGTTAAATGTCTTTCTTTTTTCCTCTTGATTATTATATGTAACTCTCATATGTTCCTACGTCTAAATTAGTCCTTTATCATTTTCTTTCTGTAATTCGTTTCTTTGTCGTTATTCGGATTGCTCCTTCAATACCCTTGTTTATGTATTGAGTGTGCTGTCTATTCACATTGAATTGCACTTAGCTCTATAATATAGCTTGTCTCACATCCCAATTTGTTTTTTGGAGTGTGATTTGTGTGTGCTCAATTGTGAGGGTGAGTTTGTAAGGGAGTGACACATTGATTCGAGTGTTGAGTGCTAAACACGAGTGAACTACATTTACGAGTGAATACACGTGAGGGAGCGCTTGTGAGGTCCTTTTTTTTTTCTTTTACCTTTCTTTTGTAGCATGGAAAATCCAGACGACAATACTAACATTACTGATGCACGATTGAGAGAAGCACAACAACGAACCATGGAAAGACTAATTCGAGGAATAGAAGAGTTGACTGATCGAATAGGAAGATTGGAGATTCAAAATCAAGCACGACAGAGGATTCCACAACCTACGCCCTCAACCGATACATATGAGGGCGACAATTCTGATCACCACGAGGATAATCCACATGCGGTTGGTCATGGCTTGATGCGAGGGCGAGACCATGGAAGAAGGTATCATAATTTACAACAACGAGTTCCTTATGATGATAGAATTGATCGTAACGTGGGGAGCATCAAATTAAAACTTCCCAAGTTTTATGGCAAAACCGATCCAGAGGAGTACCTTCAATGGGAGAAAACGGTGGAGTCGATGTTCAACTGTCATAATTTTAGTGATAAAAAGAATGTACTGTTATGCATTGCTCAATTCAAACAATATGCTCAAATTTGGGGGGATAAATTGATGTCAAGTAGGAGAAGAAACCTTGAAGCACCAATTGATTCATGGTACGAGTTCAAAGAGTCCATGAGGAAGCGTTTTGTTCCACAATATTTTCAACGGGACATGGCGCAAAAGCTTCAAGCATTGAAACAAGGACGCAAGTCTGTGGAAGATTATTACAAGGAGATGGATACATTGATGGATCGACTTGATCTCGATGAGGACATGGAGGCTCTCATGGCGCGGTTTCTTAATGGGTTAAACACAGAGATTACAGACAAGACTGATTTACAGCCTTATTCTAATATTGAGGAGTTGTTGCACATTGCAATTAAGATCGAGAGGCAAATCTAAAGAAGATCTCAACGGTATTCTTCTAAAACTTTTCCCAATTCTACTTCTACATGGAAAAAGGATAGTAAGAACATTGATTATAAGCATAGAAATCCAGAGATTAATGAGAAGCCTCAAGCTAAATTTGAGAAAGGGGAGAGTTCTAGAACAGGGAAAGAAAAAGTAGAAAAGTCTAATGTTCGAAATAGGGATTTAAAGTGTTGGAAATGTCAAGGGGTAGGACACTATAGTAGAGATTGCCCAAATGCAAAATTTATAACCATCAAACTTCATTCCTCTTCAATGTGACATGAATTGCAACCTCTTTTGATAATTTTGACAACATTTTCTTCACATCTTCATTGAAGTATATTGTATGAATTATGTCTCTTGGTTCATATCAGGTAGGCTTTAAACGTTCTGCGTCGTCTAGCCGAGCCTATCATAAGATAGATGATTAGCGCAGACCTGCTCTTTCCTTTCAATATTTAAGAATAGTAAGTCAAAACCCAGCTGTCTAGTCAATCTCTTTTATTGGACAGCAAACAGGATAATGAAGAAAACTCAAACCGATCACGACATATATTTGTGAGATTTTGGATTTAGACTATAGCTTTTTTGTTTGTTTTCTATTTAGTTTTGGTAATGGAATTTTTCCAGATGGGTAAAGCCTGAGCTGACTTTCTCTCGGGTATTCCCTGTTGTTTTTAAACTGAAACTATTATAGAAATAATGATGAGATTATTCTATGTTTTTATTTTGATTTTCAATTCCAACTTGATATTTGATAATAGAAAATTCTATAAATGCCCGTTCCTTTATCGTTGGGGGTCATAATCTTACTAGCCGTAATCGTAAATCGTAATCAAAAAAGCAAAAATAGTGGATAACCTATGGCTGGATTGAATCCTTTTTTCTAGTAGCGATGTGAACTCTTTCGCAGGAGGAGTGATTGAAACAAAAGGATGTTTGCTTGTGGAGCTGACAGTTGGCCAAAAGAAGGTCATGGCCCCACGCGCTACACACAAGAATGAATGAAGTAGAATGAATGAAGGAAGGAAGGAAAGTCAAACAAAGGAAGAAGTAGTCAACGACGGGAATAATAGAGTACCAGAATCAAACGTAGCTCGAGCCAAAGGCGACAGACAGCGAGGAGAAAAAAGTGGGTTCTTTCACTTTTCATACTTTTAAGAGAGGTTCTGACCTAGTAACTTCGTCACTTCAAAGGTGATAGTAGGGGTAGTTCCGCTCATTGAAGTCAGTTCGTCATCCTTCGTCCTTGGAGAGAGAGAACGGGAGAGTCAATTCATTAGCGGCTTGATCGAGTGAAAGAATTGTCTTCTTCTTCCTCTTTCATTCTTTTACCGGAGCAACTCTTTGTTCAATCAGGTTAATTAATAAATCAAGGTTCAGGCAATGGAATCCCTTTACCGTTCAATCAGGTAATATCGGAAAAGAAAAGGTGAGTGAAGGAGCAAACAGACCCACAGAAGGGAATGAGGTCAGAGAAGCTGCTTTACCGAGTGAGTGTTTGAATCAATAGGTGTAGGAGTGAAGGATAAGGATCACTCTTGTTGAGTCTTTCAAGCGAGAGGAAAAGCAAAGAGAAGAGACAGACCGTAAAATCACTTTACCCCTTGTGTTTGAAGGATTGAATATCCGAGAAGGAATAAGGAAGGAGCAAAGATCTTTTACAGTTCAGGTAGAGTCCAAGTCAGAAGACGAAGACAAAGTTCTAGAAGGGAATGAGAGCAGATCAGAAAAGAGACCGAGCTGGAAAGGTTCAGGAGTAAGTACCTCAACGAGAAAGAGAAGAGACCGAAGGAAAAGGATTTCATGAAAGAATAAGTAGGAGCCGGAGAAGATCAAGAATGAATCGAGAGTTGAGGATTGACTTCCGAACTAACTCATTACCTAAATCAAAAATGAAACTTGACAGTCGTAAAGCATCAATTTAATAAGAAATGGGCCTTACAGTCTCATGAAGAAATAGAGTAGTT
Organism: Cucurbita pepo subsp. pepo; assembly: GCF_057944985.1. Lineage (NCBI taxonomy): Eukaryota > Viridiplantae > Streptophyta > Magnoliopsida > Cucurbitales > Cucurbitaceae > Cucurbita > Cucurbita pepo. Next base: position 9,968,426 of record NC_141809.1, read on the forward strand.
AAGGAGTGAACGATCATTAATCTTTCGGGGAGTCTTTCCTTTCAACACTTGATGAATAAGGGGGAGAGAGAAAGAGAAGAGCTAAGATTCCCTGTTTACAGTTCAAGAAAGAATCCGAAGGAGAGAAGTTCGTAAACAAACACCTATTCTATTTACCTTGTGAAAGAGTGAACAGAGTGAAAGAAGGTGATTTCAGTAGTTCTGTCTAATTCTGCTTGAGTTGAGTCTTTCCGAACTCAAATACCGGGATTTTATCCCAAAAAATAGACAGAGGATAGAATTTGTGAATTAATGCTCTTTACACGAAAAAGAGTGAAAGAATTAAGGTTTCTTCTTCTTCTCATCCTTCCAGCCTTCCGAACTCATTACCTAAAAAATAGCCCTCAAAATAGACAGAGGAGTAAAATCTCATTCTTGTTGAGTCTTAGTTTACCGTGAAAGAAGAAATATAGGAAAAGGGGCGAAGTAGTGAGACCTTGTTTACAGTTCGTTAAGGGAGAGGTTCAGCCAGCCAATGGAATTGCTTTACCTCCTTCAATCAGGAAAAGGTTTAAGGAAAAGGATCGTTCATCTTTCTGACAGGGAATATCGTCAAAGGTGATTGAGCTTCTCTTTCTCTTTTACCTTGTGTAAAGGTTCAGTAGCTCAGCAATGAGACCGATAGGTTCAGTAGTTCACTCTTTCTTTCATTCTCTGATTCTTCTTTAATAGAGAGAGGATTGAATGAATTTACTCGACTGTAAAGGGGAAGGAGTAAGTAGGGCTAGGATCAAGAGAAGAAAAAGACGAAATAGGTTCAGGCAATGAAATTGTGAAACCGAGTTGTAGAGGTTAAGGCAATGAAATTGGGAAACTGAGGTTACGAGGTGAGAGGGCGAAGGTAAAGGAGAGGAGCGAGAGGAGTGCTCTTCGTAGCTAGCTCGAGGTCAGCGTGACACTATGACTGTTTACAGTGGAAAACCCCATTCTACCTCTTCAAACGACAGTGGTACCATTTCTTGTTTTGACTACTATTGTATGTTATGATCATTTTGATTTGCTGCTACAAGGTCAGATACCGAGAAAGCAAAGGAATTTGACACTGCAATAACTACAGATCACATCCACACTCTCATGGTATGAATTCATCAATGGGGATACCCACTAGTCGGGGATGTCTAACTTAACCACATTGACAGCTGGAACTTCATTAGCAGCAGTGGACGCAAGAGCATACTTCCCAACCAACACAAAAGCCGGGATTGGAATAACCTTTGCTTTTGGACCCTTATTGCTCAGGGCTAGATTCTTTTCATTCACCTTCTAGTTACTCTTGTGAACTCATAGCATTCTCTTCACTTAACGGCTTACCCGTGGGATATCATTAGATAAGGGCTCCCCCATCTTCTTCTTCTTTTCCAAGCTTTTCACCGGCTCAACCGACTGGCTTACCCAGGCAGGGACATATTTCACCGTAGCTAGTCGGGCCCAACATGAACTAAGCTCATTTTACACCGCTCATCAGTGTTATGGGATGGTCTAATTGGGGTAGCTATTCATAAAAAGGTTGCCCCGGGGTCAGAGTAGTATATCTAGTGAGTCTTACCGAGGAATATCTGAAGGTGGGTAGGTAATCCTATTTAGCTATCTCTGCCGAAAGATTCTCTGTGAGTTGGTCCATCTTCCAAAGGAAAGGAGTCTCAGCGATCCCAATCAGTAGTGATTTCTGACGTAGTTCAGGCATTGGTGATCTCAGTGGCTGATTCAGGGTTAAGCCAGGGTTATCCCCCGATATATAAGTGGCCGAGATCTTCTCTCTCTCCGTGTCAATCTATGGTATTCCGTATCCGTGGTATCCTCCGCTGCAGTCAAACAAAGTTGTTGGGCCTTCCTACAAGGTTCGTCAGTCTCTTCCCTCACCGCAGTCTCTCTCGTGGCTTCCAGTCGGATTAATAGTTGGAATTCTTCCTCAGGTGCAGTATGCCAAGCGGTATCCTATCTTTGTCCGGCCTCTAGGTGATATATTCGAATAAAGTGAGCTATCTGGGCGGAAATCCCCTGGGTAGGAAAGAACTAGGTGTTGATTCACCTGGCCTGGCTATCTTTGAAGACCAAGAAAGATGGATATTGCAGCGCTTACTGATTCAATCACAACTGATACGCATTCATTCAATTGCAGCTACTTCGAAAAGCCTATGTAAAGGGCCCGACTTCCCAGCACGAACGTCTTCTCTTTCTCTCTTGCCGATTCCGAACTCCTGGCCGACTAAAACCAAAATAGAAATGCAGTTGATCTTCTTGCAGCTGAGAGAGATACTGGCATTGAATGAAGCTGATTCCCCCTTCCTTATTGGAAAGAAATCAGTCTAACCATATTTGATCATCCCCCGCCTCTCTCTCAATCTCATACGTGGGTAGCCCTCTCAATGGATCCCTCTTGCCTGTGCCGGGGAGAAGTGGTTGCTTCGCTTCCTTAAGTAGAGTGCCAAGAGCTTGTAGAGAGCTATCAATCATTCTGCATTCACTCAGTTACTAAGATTCAACCATTTTTTCTTGAGAGATTGAATAACCAAAATGAAGTACCCAAGCGCGGGATGAGCCTTTCTTTAGGGATTCCACCTTTAGGGATTCCACTTTCAGGTGCGGGACTTCCTCTTGATGCAAGGTTTTGCCAAGAATCTGCTTTTACTGTTCACGACTCCGATCTTCTTTAATGGAGAAAGGCGTTGACACATGACTGCATTTCAATGCTTTAACTCTTTCAGTACGTGGAAGAACCTTCTTTGCTCAGCCGATTAGCTTTTCTTCCTGCCGGACCGATCCCAACAGTAGCCGATCCTAGCCCAGGGAATGAGACTGACGTTTACTATCAGAAGTGAGCCAAGCTACCTTCATACTAAAGAACTTATAAGTGTTGACACTCAAAGTCAGGAAGGACTCCACCTATACCTATCTAGCTATCCATTTTAGAGCTGTAAATAGAAGAAAGCTACAATCTCATAAAGCTTGCAGGCAAGGCGTTGAAAACAAACCTCCGCTCTTGGCTAGCATCCAGACTGCCTTAGTTAGCTACATCCCTCAGGGTTTAACAGCCAGAAAGTCACGCAGCGAGCTATCAAACAATCGTCCAGAAAGGAAAGAAAGAACTCCAGCAAAGAGAGCATAGACGGTTACTGCTACTTTCAAGCCTAAGGAAAATAGCAGGGGTTCTCATTACTATGGATATATCCTCACCATCGTCCTTCTCTTCCATTTTCTTTGTATCCTTTTTAAAGGCCCTGTCTTCCAATCAGTCTTTCGTACTCCCTTCTCCCCCTTCGGTTAAGCAAGCCCGTCCAATCCTCTACGCATTAACCCTTTCCCGCCTTCGACTTCAGTAACCAGCTCGCTGCTCTAACGGGTGGGTTTGAGCCAGGGGTTACCCAAGTCCTTCTTCTAATTGGCAAAAAAAGAGAAAGAAAGAAGAACATACGGGAGTAGGAAGAGCAAGTCAGCTACCCTGCCTCTCAGCTACTTCTATGCTCTTGTTTTCAATAGATAGGATGGAAGCACTATCTGTGCCTTTGTCTATATTAGTTTATGTCTAACTCAAGAAATTGTGTGAAGGTGGATCGAGCTTAGACTCTTTATTATCCTGTGTCTACTCTTTAGGCATAATACCCTGACCAACAAAATGGAAAGAAAGGGAAGAAAGAGATGTAGAAATGGCAAATTCCGAAACGAAGGGGGGAAACCCATATGGTCAGTGGGTACACACCCAGATATCAACAATCAATCACATTACCCCTCAACTCGTCCCTATTCACTACAATCACCATACATAACCAATTTGCTACACCGTGTACCCTCTACAAACACCAACCCAAGACCCACCAACCACCCCAACCAGGAGTAAAGAAGAGAGAGAGAGAGGAATTACTCCCCATTGAGGAACAAGGAATGGGCCAAGTTAGGCTGGTCTAAGATAGCAAGGGAAAGGCCTTACAACACAAAGTCTTGCTCATTCTAGATTATACTGCCTAGACGGACTTAATAGATGAAAGGTGGAGGTGATTGCATTCTCCATTTCTTCTTCTTCACTACTCATACAGGCTTGACGGTCTGCCTGGAGGGAAAGAAGTCAACTTCCACATCGATATCCTACACATGCAAGTAGAACCTCTAATCCACCTTACAAGGCCCTTACTAAAGAGGATGGGCTTGAATAATCGGTTCGAATCCGAATAAGGGTTGGTTTTCTTCTTTTTTCGGTATGCCGGGGAGCGAGCAAGGAGCGATAGAAGGAAGTGGGATAGCCTGAGCTTTGGCAATGTTGCATAATGAGTACTGTCCACTCCAGCCCCTACGAATAGTCCTATCAAAACACAAAAGTCAGAGTTAGTGCTCACACCCCTTTTTGTTGTTCAAAGTCAATTCATTCCTTTTGCAATTGAAGTTGGAAATGCTTGCATATTCAGACTTCCAAAGTTTAGGAGGTTTTTGGCCCTTTACCCTTGGGCTTTATCTTCTTAATTTAATGGAGTTTCAGATCAGATACAACTTGTACTTTTTCATCTACTCATTCCGTGGAAAAGATAGTACCTCGGTACCATTACAACACGAAAAGAAAGAAAGCGAGATACTAGAATACGAGGGGAAGGAGAGAAAGAAGCAGGCAGGGAAGAAAAGAAAAGGTTAATAAAGAAAGAAAGAAATAATGGTTTACAGTTGAGTGGAGCGTGAAAGAAAAGAAAAGAGAACGAATAAAGAAGGAAAAGGATTTCATTCAAGAATAAGTAGGAGCCGGCGGAGAAGAGAAAGAATGAATCGAGAGTGAAGACTTTCAACACTTGAAGGGGAAGAGAAAGAGAAAGAAGGAATCTTTCGGATTTACTTACAGTTAAGTCGAATTGATTCTTCGATAGTCTTTCCTTAATAATGAATGAATTACCTTGACTCTCTTTTATCCCTAAAAATAGGGAGAGGATAAAATGAATTTCTTTCTGGTCTTTACAGTCTCATTCATCTTTCTTCTCCCTTCATTCTTGAACTGTAAACAAACTCTTCTTTCGTTTCGTCTCCCTTCTTTCAAACACTTACAACTCATTCACGTTCAATCCGGTCAGGTAATACTGTTTCTGGTTCCGGAGTTCAGTTCGTTCACTCTTATTCTTTTTTCTTCTTTGCTGCTTTACCGATAGGGAGAGGATCCTTAATACTTGATTCTTTCCTTACTGTTCAGGATCATGAATGTTGAGTCTTTCCTTACTGTTTCGAAGCTCAGCAGCGAGACGAGAAGAGTGAAATCAGGTTCATAAGTTTACAGTTAAAGAATCAGATAGGGACAAGAAAGAAAAGAAAAGGAGCCCGAAGCAACTCGAAGAGGCGCGAAGCTAAGAAGACTGTAAAGGGGACGAATTAGCTTTCACAAATGTAACGTTGTCTCAGGTCTCTATAGTATAGCACTTCTTGGAAGATTCACTATCAAGTCAGACAAAGAAAGAACCTTCTTCAAGGCAAACAAGCCATTAGGGTGGTAGTAATTGAGGAGACACTTGATGGATATGGGAGAAAGAAGACTGACTGAGTACATGGAAGTGCTCAGGTTTCCGAACTGAGTCTGTACTAAGGCTAAGGAAAAGCAATATCTCACATCTCTCTCTTCTCTGAATCTAACTTACATACGAGACTAGGATGTTTGACCAGTAGAAGCTATCCGAACCTCTCATCACAGCACCATGCCATCCAATTCATTATGTAAAGCCTGACTCTAACAAGTAAGCAAGTAAACTAACATATTTCACCCCGTCCTTTTGAGTTGTAAGCAATGTCCCTTCGCTTGATAAGACTTCCTATGAGAAAATGAATTTCAAGCTAGGACGGATTAGAAAGATTATGATCCCATCCTAAAGGAATGTTTACGTAATGGACAGATTGGACTACTGGAAAACAGAAAGAGCTAATGGAAAGCAGTAATAGACCGCTGACTAGTCTAGACCCCTTTTGCAATTGAAGTGAATCCCTTAAGTTAAGTAAGTATAGGAGATTACTATTTTTGATGGTCCTACACCTGCAGCAAGCACATTCCCTGGCTATAATCAAATGGCACAAAAAGAGAGAGAAAGAAAGACGGGCTTCAGTCCCCACATCATGATCAGGGGTGACGGGTCTATTCCACCAGCTAAAATGAAAGGGAGGAAGACAGAAGGAATCGAAAGAATGGAAAGCTACCAAGGCCTTATATAGATGGAATAGCCGATTATAGTCAATCTGATTTAAGTAAGGTGGATTGACTGGCTTACAAAAATGTCCTCGGCTTCTGGGCACAGTTGAGGGTAAAGATTATTCTGATTACTAGGTCTGCTAAACTAGAATAGCAGATGATAGCCCGCCGATTGGACTAGATCGAAAGCCCGGAACATCCTTGATATCGTGAAGTGACCCTCGCGCTTAAAAGCACTGGAATACTTGACTGAGACCTTAGCCGCCAATGCTGATATAAAAAAATGCCCATTCCCCCGCTTTTTTAGAATGGTGAAGAGAATCTCTTAGACCGGGGGTTTTGAGATAGAGGTCCTTTAAGGTGAACTTATTCCTTACTAGTTAGCTTTTTCATACAGTCCTTCCAACGGGCTATTCTCGAGAAAGCTTTGTTAGTGAAATAGGGATTGATTGAATGATTGATGAGAAGATTGAATTATGAAGAGCAAGAATGCTCCATATTTATACAGAGATAACAAAAGATATTCAGAAAATCTACCTAAAAATCTGCAGAAAATCTGGTAACAAACGAGTAAACAAATCAAAATAAAATCTAATCAAATCAAAACTAAATCAAATAAAAAACTAGATCTAACTCCTAACGGAGATTTAATTAGATACTAACTGACAGCATTCTAAACAAATACGTGATCTTTAACACTCCTCCTTGTTTAGATGCTGTGAACTCCAAGCTTTTTTCTGAACACCCATCTTGCTTCAATTATTTTTCTGTTTAGAGGTCGATCAACCAACTCTCAGATTTTGTTTTTCTCGATCACTGAAAGCTCCTCCTTGGACAGGTGCATCATCAACCAAAGCATCTTGTCGTTCATCTTTAGACTCTTCTAACATGCCAATAAAGATGCCAACTTCTAACTTTTTGTCAAGCTTATCACGCTTGACCTGTGGAATGTAAATGAAGCAAAGACACCCAAATACTCTAACGAACTTTAAAGAAGGTTTGTAACCATACCAAACTTCAAATGGTGTCAGGTTCTTTACAACTTTTGTTGAAATTCGATTTTGCAAGCACATAATAGTGTTTGCTGCTTTTCCCCAAAAACGTTTTGGAAGATCCTTCTCATGAAGCATGCATCTCGTCATCTCCATTATGAATCTATTCCTCCTGAAACTGACGCCATTCTGTTGAGGAGTGTATGGTGTTGTCAATTGATGTTCAATTCCAGCCTCTTCACAAAACCTATTAAAAGTTTCTGAAGTGTACTCTTTGCCATTATCTGATCTTACAGTCTGAATCAAGCATGCACCTTCATTCTCAACTCTGGCTTTGAATTTCCAAAATACACCCGCAACTTCTGACTTTTGCTTCAGCAAGAATATCCAACACATTCTTGTTAGATCATTAATAAAAGCAATGTAATAAAGATTACCATTTAGTGATGGTGTTCGCTGAGGACCACAAAAATCAGTATGAACCAGTTGTAGCTTTTTCGAGCCTCTCCATGCCTGTTTAGGAAAGGGTTGCCTATGTTGCTTCCCAAAGTTACAAGCACGGTAAGGAGACATGTCATCATCAATGTCAATGAGTTCTTCTACCAGCTTCTTTGACTGAATCTGAAGCAAACCTCGATGATGAAAGTGTCTAAGTCTTTTGTGCCAAATCTCAGTGGCACTAACTCTGGATATAAAGGCCGTCGGATTTAGAGCAAAGCTTTTTCCTTCCATTTTGACATTGAACAAGTCTTTGCCACTAGCATCTTTGATCAAACACTGCTTATTCTCAAACAACACTTTATAGCCTTTATCAAGTAACTGACCAACACTTAAGATATTTTGATCAATTTTAGGCACAAATAAAACATCTGGAATAAATTTTGTACCTTCATAACTTGTTATAGCTACTGTGCCTTTACCCTTGACTTCCAAGTGTTCACCATTGCCAATCCTCACTCTCTTATCTTCTTCGGTGTCTCTTAATTCCTCAAAAGACTCCTTGTCATATGTCATGTGATTTGTGCACCCACTGTCAATCAACCAGCTCTCGCTTGATTCTTTGCTTGAGGAAGAAGTGACCATACACAATTGATCTTCTTCTTCTTCTTCTTGATCAACTACCTGTGCATCTACTTCTTTCACCAGATCTTTGGCTTTGCAGATCACAGCTTCATGTCCAAGTTGATTGCATTTGGAGCAGAAGGCGTCAGGTCTTCTCCAACACTTGTATGGTGGATGACCTTTCTTCTCACAATGGCGGCAAGGTGGATAGGATTTTTTGAAACCTCCTCCTTTTGTCTTTTGATAATTGGCAGATGAATCTCCATACGTCAATTGATTTTTGAAATTTTTGTTGTTTTTATACCTGCGGCTATCTTGATGCTTAACAAGTAAGGCACCTTCAATCACCCCTTCTTGTCTCATAGACCTCCTTTGCTCTTGCGCTTGTAAAGCATTCAAGAGCTCTATAAGAGAAATCTTTGACAAGTCTTTGGTGTTCTCCAGAGTAGTAATGGTGGCTTCAAACTTCTCTGGAAGAGTGACTAGCAGCTTTTCAACGATCCTGGAATCATTTAATACAGAACCAAGCAATCTCACCTTGTTGGCGATGCTGAGAAGTCTGTCAGAATACTCTTTTACCGACTCTGACTCCTTCATCTTCTGCAACTCGAAATCCCTGATCAAATTCAAGACTTTCATTCCACGAATCCTCTCATCTCCTTCATATTCAGCCTTGAGATAATCCCAGATTTCTTTTGCTGTTTTGAGGGACATTATTCGCATGAAGATCATTTCAGATACAGCGGCAAATAGGCAAGCTTTTGCCTTTGATTTCCTTGTCTTCTTTTCCTTCTGTAATTTGATTTGTACTACAGTAGGATTTGCTGGAAGCAGAGGGACCTCGTAATCCTCTTCTATTGTTTCCCAAAGATCCAAGGGCTCCAAATAAGTCTCCATACGAACTGCCCACATTTGATAATTGTCTCCATCGAAGACTGGTGGTGCAACAGCTGAAAAACTTGATTCTCCCATTTTGATCTCACAGATCCCTTAAGAAGATAGCTCTGATACCAATTGTTAGTGAAATAGGGATTGATTGAATGATTGATGAGAAGATTGAATTATGAAGAGCAAGAATGCTCCATATTTATACAGAGATAACAAAAGATATTCAGAAAATCTACCTAAAAATCTGCAGAAAATCTGGTAACAAACGAGTAAACAAATCAAAATAAAATCTAATCAAATCAAAACTAAATCAAATAAAAAACTAGATCTAACTCCTAACGGAGATTTAATTAGATACTAACTGACAGCATTCTAAACAAATACGTGATCTTTAACAAGCTTGAACGTGACGAATAGGCTGCACTTCCTTTTTCTTACAATAGGTAGAGTCTCTAAAAGCCTTATAGGAGCATGAGACTGAAGAAGTATGGCATTGGTGTGAATGACTCCGGCCCAAAGGTTAGCGAATCCTACTACTTCCATTCTTTTTGAGGGAAAGAAAGGGGGCTAGCTGTTCTTTTATCCGCTGCTGTCTCTGATCGACTGCATTAGCACTTGTTGAATTGGTCTTCGGCAATAACTTCGGAGTCATTCAAATAGAAGTAAGAAACTGATTAGGCAACTCAGCCCTTTAACATTCTCTTTCTCTCTTTTTCTGGCTTAGCCTACCAGGGAAATGGCTCCTTCTTCTTGATAGCACAGGTGAGAACACCCCTGCTCGCTTCACCGATCTCTATATAGATCGCCTCTAGATCCCCCATCCATTAGACTGATTTAGTCAAGTATGCCAATAGGGGCTCCGCGCTTACTTACTTGAAATCTGAAAGATATCCCCGAATGGTATTGATGGACAGATTCCCTTGGAGCAAAGGAGAGAGAATGCTAGCAACTTCGAAAGACCCTCTTAGGCGGCTATTGATATTGTTGGAAGAGTCGTTTTCCTGGAAATCTATATGCATCTACTAGTTTCATGGCGCCATACCCTCTTAGCATTATTGACTTTTCAGTCTGAACTTTAGCATTTATACAGGCAGTAGGCTTACAAGTTATATTCCAATTATATGTCAAATTCACTATGGGATATATCTATTTATTTATAAATTACCTAGATCCAACAATCTTTCATTTACTTTAGGGAAGGCTATTCCATTGTATGACAGTTTAGGTGGTGGTATCATTCAAAAGAAAGAGATATATGAGATAATTGAACACCAAGTGAGGTTATAGGGTGATAGATATAAGTATGCTGCGATAATTGGGGTATTTATCAACATATTTGATGAATCAAGAGATGATTCCCTGATATCCTTAGTAGAGGAACAAAATAATCGAAAATAGGTAATCACATTTGTGTTATGGATTCCGATATAATAAGTGGGGCTTATCTACCATCAGTCAAATCACTGATGTATAAAGTCGTATTCCATCTATCTCCTCATATTAACGCAATCAAAGGGAATAAGAAAAATCTCGTCCTTTCATTGTAGCCGATTTAGAGACTGTACTATAGTGTGAAAGTTCCTTATGGAGCTGGTTACTTAGTGGTTCAGCCTGGTGATGATCTTCCTTCTTTACCTTCCTATTCGATACAACCCTTTTTCAGCGAAAATCACATGACATTCTATCCGAACTTTGAAGACAGGAGTCAAAGATATTTGAATTTCTCTTCAATTTTGAGGAATGTGTGAAAAGAGTAAGCTTAGAACCGTAGATTTCCATAATTTAGCCTAGCCCGATTTGATGGAATTTGACTGATTAGGTATTATGCTGATCGTCTTAATAGGTATCGAATCAAACCCTTGGTGAGGAAGAATCTAATTTACGAGTTGAAAGTCTATATTGGAAATAATTGATTCTTTTCTAGATTCTTGTACATTGCCGCGCTCTTGCATCATTGGGAAAAACATTATGCCCGGAATTAGGCCTCAAAGGTTCTATCCCACATTCTGATTTGGTTGTGTCTGATCTTCAGGGAAAGAATGAGTCTTTGATAAACGATCTTCGACAAGATATCCTTCTCTTAGGTGGTGTGATCTTTCAGGCTCAAGAAATCCATTGGTATCAGTCTCAGATTGATGTCGAGGATGTGATGACAGTGTCTGCGCTTTCCCTAAAAATTGTTCGTAAAAAAGATTTAGATGATAAGGCCTTTCATATCATCAATATCCCTACTAGAAACCAAGACACTTTTCTTAGGCGCGGCTATTATGGGGGTCATGTGGATGTATATAAGCCCTATGGTTCAAATCTTGACTACTACACGATGTAAACTCTTTATATCCTTTGATTATTCAATCCTATCCGATGCCTTGTGGTGTACCTGAATGGCATACTCATTTGGAGGGCGTTGGTTTGGATAGCTTGTTTGGATTTATTGAGGCCTATGTTGTATGTCCCATATAGAACGGCCATTCTTGCCATATAAGGATAAAGAATTTGGTACTTGAATCTTTCGGGAAATGAATTGAATTGGAGTATGAGTATGATATAGCGAAGAGCTTCAGTTCGCACGGGATTTAGGTTACCATAGAATTACTCTTAGGGGATATTTGTTTGAGAATCAGTCAAGTACTTTCGAAGGTCTCATCTATGACCTCTATGAAAGCAGACTAGAAGCTAAGAAAAGAAGTCATGAGCCTATGACATTTGTTTACAAGCTATTAATGAACTCGCTCTATGGTAGATTTGGTATGAATCCAGAAAGTACAGTAACCGAAATCCACAATCTAAATCAATACGAGGATTTGATGAAGATGGAGAATTTGAAAGCTCAAGCCAGGAATCAGATTCTTTCACCAAGCCAAGTGGGATTCAAGTAAAGAAAAGGGGAAATCACATTCTTCAACCCAAAACTGCCTGCCCTAGATCAAATTACTCTTCTCGCTTCTTCTCCAAGCCAACCATCTGATCAAGCAGGAGTTGAATAACCAGTACAAAAAAGATGTTCTCATCCCAGGGAAGGTGAATATGCAGTGGGTCAAGAGTAGGTCGGTCAGTCTTCCGGAATCATGGAGGAAGAGAAGCGAAGACAGACTCAAAACAATAATGATCAGACTCAAAGCTCTCTCTTGAACAACCAGCTCTTGAATTAAGGAGAGGCGAGACTTGAACCACGGGCGGGCTTACCCATTTATTAGTAGTAGTAGATCATGCCTCTGTCTTCGTAGTTTTTGGTATTTCAGCCTGCCATTTCCCATTTCTCTGTGACTGAAGGAACGAATGAATGGGATTTCTACCTCTCCAACTTGACTAGAATCAAGGAGGGTCGGCCGGCCTGTAGCCCGATAGCTATTCCTATGCCCCTTTCTAACTCTGACGTAGCTCAGTTACGAATAAACATCCTATATTTAATGCTTGATTGATCTCTTATTACACTATAGAGTAGATGAAGAAGAAAGTGACGGTGATGCAAATTCAATTACGTGGAATGAGATGAAGAAAGATCATGCTTTGAACAAGTTCTTACAGAATGACCCTTTGATTCTACACACGGAGCACTTCTACTCAATTCCCCTTTGAGGAACAAGGACGAGAGCCCCGGAAAGGTGTAGACAAGAAGTCAGCCAAACTGTGAGAACTAAAAGAATGTGAGATCACTAAGTTCTTTGAAAGCATTCAGCTCTCAAATCATTCTGTAGGAGCATGGTGACAAGACAAGACGGCTCAGATTATTACAGGGATTACTTCCGAATTAGATAGAGAGAGCCATTGGGCTTGGGATAAGCGCGGACCCTACTTATTTGCTTTTGGAAAAGAATACCAGTAATGGGTGCTAGGGGGGTGGTCATCCCTTACACTCAGCTATACTATACTCGACGTGGCTACATACGGTAGAAAAAAGAGAGTTGCGGGACAAAGGAAACCTTCTTTCGGCAAACTCGAGTAAGAACAAAAAGAGATTTCTCAAGGGGGAAGAGAGTATAAGGAGTGTTTGAAGGTCATATCGGTTCAGGCAGAAGAGAAGAAGAAAATGAAAGAAGGTGAATGAGCTGATCTTTCTTTATTTCGATAGTCTTGACTTCCGACAATGAATAGCTTAATAAATAGGTTAAGGAGTTAAGTCGAATGAATCTCTTCTCTTACAGTTCAATAGGAGTGAACTCTCATTAATAGGAGTAAGTAGCGAGACCGATAGGCAGAGGGGCGAACGAAGCAGCGAGACGAGAAGAGGGACAAGCAAGAAGGCGAAGCAGCGAGACTTGAAAAGGGAAGATTTCATTCATTTACTCGACTACTGTAAAGTGTCATATCGGTGAAGGAGCAGAGCAATGAGACCCAGAGGGAGAGGAGCAGAGCAATGAGACCAGAAAGAATAAGCTCAGGAGCTTGACCTGATTCTCATCCTAATTACCTAAAAAATGGCCCTAAAAATAAGGGAGAGATAGAGTTTGATCCCAAGAAATAGGGTCAAGATAGAATGAATCTTGAGGATCAGATCAAGAGAAAGAAGCAATCGAGAGGAGAAGATCAAGATCAAGAAGGAATCTTTCGTCTTTCCTTACAGTTAAGTCGAATTGATTCTTCGATAGTCTTTCCTGACAGTTCACTCTCATTGATTCTTCGATAGTCTTGACTGACAGTGAACTCTCATTCATCGATAGTGTTTACAGGAGAATGAAGAGAGAGGATTGACTTGATGAATAAGCAGCAGAAAGGGAAGAGAAAGAGAAGGAGCGCAGCAAGCTGTGAGACCCATAGGTAATCAATCTCAGCCTATTTATTTACCGAGAAAAAGATAAGAACTAGAGAGAGAGAGAGAGGGCTTTACCTCCTTCAATCAGTCCAATAGAGCAGAAAGAAAGAAACAACACCCATTATACCGAGAAAAAGATAAGAGAGGGCTTTACCTCCTTCAATAATAAGGCAAGGCAAGGTAATATCAAGAAGAAACAGAGAAGAGACCGATAGCTGAATCACTTTCATCAGTTTCTGGAGTGAAGGATGACGAATCGAAAAGAAAGGGGAAGGAGAGAAGCTAGCCAGTTCCGTTCCAACCCAGCCAGCTGAGGAAAAGAAGTAGTTGAGGATTGAAAAGCAGCTAAGGTGAAGGAGAAAGAGAAGTTAAAGAATCCATAGGTTCCGGAGCTTGACCTGATGATCATATAATTACCTTTCCTCGATTTGAATCAAAAAAATCAGGGAGAGATAGAATGAATTTCTTTATGTTACAGTCTCAGATCAAGAATGAATAGGGGAAGGAGTGTCGGTTTCGTCTTGAAAAGCAGCTAATTCATCAATTCATTCTTTCACTGTAAAGTCTCGAATCTGTTCTTTCATGTCTTTCCTTCCTTAATGCAAGAACTGAACACTGCTTAGTATAGTAATCTCACCATCAAAAATCTTTCCTTCCTTAATGAAAGAACGAAAGAAGGAAAAGGAAAAAACAGAGAAGAGACCTACCGATAGGGAGAGTAGTGAAATCTGTCTCATTCATCGATAGTCTTAGTTTACAGTTCGTGAAAGAATAACTCACAAGAACTGCACACTGCTGAGTATAGATATCTTACCATCAAAAAGCTTTCCTTCCTTAATGAAATGAGCGGAACACTTGATATCTGCTGTCTCAATCAAAGACAGTTCCATTCTGATATCTTAGATGATCTGAGGTTACTCGACAGTTCGGCCCGGCAGGGCACTATTGGAGAGTCTCTTGAGGCCCGCCGCTTTCTCAATATCAAATGGAAGCTGTAAAGATGAGCTGCTCTGATTATCTATGTCACTTTGCCCGAAGAGAAGAGAAAGAGAAGTAGCGAAGCCACTTTACCGTTCAATCAGGAAAAGGAAAGAGGTTTCTTTCGTCTTTCTTTCCTTAATGAGCGGAACACTTTCTTTCTATATATCCGCAGTCTCAATCAAAGACAATTCCATTCATTCTATCTTAGACGACCAGGGGTTACTCGAACAGTCCGGCCCCGCAGGGCACTAGTGGAGAGTTTCCTGAGGCCCGCCGCTTTCTCAATAGAAAAAATAGAAGCTGTAAAGATGAGCAGCGAATATATATTATCTATGATATTTCTTTGCCCGAAGAGAGAGAGTAACCCCTAGAAGTCAGGTCAGGTTAATTAAGATAAGAAAGAAAGGGGAAGGAGAAAGAGAAGAGAAGAGACCGGAGAATAGTTCAACCAACCCTCGTGAAAGAAAGGAGAGAAGATCAAGAAGAAATAGGAAAGGGAGTCAAGGATCGATCATTCTCATAGGAGTCAGTAGTGAGAGGAGAAAGATCAGAGACCGTAAACATAGACATAGTTCAACCCTTGTTCAAGAAGGTGAATGAGTTTACAGTCAATGAAATCCGAAGCTGCTTTACCGAGTTAGGAATAAATAGGGACAAGTGAGTGAAGGAGAACGAATCGATAGTGTTTACAGTCGAGTAAATTCATTCAATATGCTTGCTTAGTTTACAGTTAAAGAAAGGAGAAGAGAAAAGAAGCTGAGTTCAGTAGTTCATGAGTTCAGTTCGGAAACAAGAATGAATCTTGCATTAATCGATCGTCTTGACTTTCTTACAGTAGAGTAAAAGAGTGAAAGAAGGATTTCATATGCTTTCCCGAGCTTACAGTTCAATTAGGCAGAGGTGAACGAACAAGAACTTCCTTTCCTGCCTGATAATAACTCACAATAAGGGAATATCGGAAAAGAGTGTTTGAATCATCCCCCAGTTTACCTCATCTTTGCATAAATAACTGAAAGAAGGAGAAGGAGAGAGAGAAGGATTGATTGAAGGAGAGAAGCTGCTTGACCGAGTGAAAGAATAGTGAGTGAAACCCTTACAGTGAAAGAAGGATTGAATATCCAAGTTCAGGATCATGACTCTTGCTTTTGTCTTTGTTTACAGTCGAGTAAATTCAGATGCTTAGCTGCTTTACCGAGAGTTCCATCAGGGACAGACAGGCAATGCAATTGTGAAACCGAGTTGTAGAGGAAACAAGAACATCAGGGTCCGGTTCAGGTTCCTTCTTTCATTCATTTCTTACTCTTTCCTTCTGGTTTAGTCTAATTCTGCTTTCTTTCGTCTCCCTTCTCTTTCCCTTCTTTCTTGAACTGTAAAGTCTCATTCAATTCTTCTTGAGTTTCGTCTTTCAAAGCTGCTAATGAATGAATTTAGTCTTTCCTTCCGGTTCAGTCTAATTCTGCTTCCTTTCGTCTCCCTTCTCTTTCCCTTCTTTCTTTCACAATAAACTCGGATAGTCGGTTTCGGTTCAGTTCTGGATTTCATTAATTTCCTCTCCTATAAGAGGGGACTTTCTCATGATCTTACGAATCTACAACTCTCTTTACTGAGCGAGACTCTACCCAGATCTAAAGAATTTGCCAAAGAGCCTGAATCTAACTAGTTATTTATATAATTTCTCCTTTTCGTTTGACTTAGGTGGGTGGAGCAATCTTCACTCTCGACAGAATATAAAAGAGGTTTTTCTTTCTTCCTGTGTAGACACCTCAACGAACTCATGTGGACACTCCTTAGCCCGAGGACAATCTCTCTCTCAAATACTAATGTTGGTAAGATAGATGTAAGTTTTTCTTTTCTTTACTGATTCCCCTCTCAATGAAATTTGCCATGTTGCACTAAGTTACTTACGGATGTATGCATGTAGTCCGGGAACACTTTTGGGTGAACACCCATCCAAACAAGTAGGGTCAATAGTTTAGCATTTAGGCTGTAACATTTAGCAACAACAAACAAAATCTTTAACCCAACAAGTGCTCTCCGAACCAAGCTAGATAGTTTTTCCTATCACTAGGCTCACCAACCAACCTGGACTTTGATTTTTCTTATTCCTACCGGATATCAAAACCATAAGGATTGTTTCCAGCCATGAGTTCCCATATGACTGACATAAGCGCTCTTTCTTGGGGCCATTCCATTAAATCTTTGAGAAGGTCGGTATTTGATGGTCGGCGTGGCGATAGGCTTCGTTTCTACGACTGCCTCCCCAGCCGTTGCAAACACTGAGCGAGAACGGTAAGGGGCGCACAAACAATGTCGTTGCGCGGGGATGCGATTCGCCAAGCTAGGGCAAACAAAGCCGTCCGGCCCCCCATTAGGAATGCGAAGGCCTTTACCCTTCCTTCTCAAGGAGACCCGGGAAAGAAAGAGCTATGCTATTGACCGACCCTTTCGTAATGACTTCGAATCAATAGGCCTCTCTCTCCTTTTTTCTCATTTTGTTTGAGGCGAATAGAGAATGAAATGCAGAAATAATAGGGGAAGGGTTCCAAACCTTTAGTTTTTGAAAAAGGATATATCGAGCCTACCGAAGTACCAAAGGCTTGAAGTAGCGTAGAATCAATCTAAGCCTTTTGACCAGTAGGTGTAGCAGTGGGTAGGGCTTTCTTTCGTTCTTATCGCTCCGGGTTCCGATCCATATGACCTCCGGGCAGTACAAAGTCAACCTCTTCTGTAGAGGCAGGTAGTAATCCAACCTTTAAGAGTCTGTTCAAGAGCCCTCTGACAATGGAAAGATCTCCGTGCGTGGCGTGATAAGGAATCCTGATCGATTGAGACTCCCTCCCCGGTCACACGAGTATCTCTACGTACTTGTCCAGTCCAGGACAAGATCTTCCGGTCTGCGTGCGTGGGAGCAGCTCAAACAAAGAAGAGTCTGGTCTGAATTCAGGCCCGGCCTGCCCGTCTGCTGCTAGGTCCGGGAATGGGGCCAGGCAAGGGCGCCGCTATGCCCCTCTGCTGCGACCAGAATTTGATTCCTCCGGCCGACATAGATCTCACTTAACCCGCCCACTATTACGACGAAAAAAGCCCTTTCCCTTTTCCTTTTCCTTCGCTACTAGGAGAGTCAGCTACTTCTATTAGCGCCAAACCTTGAGTCGAATTGATCCTGTATCATGTGCAACGTCCATCAATGATGGTTCATTAATGTCCATTGATTTAGACTCCTTCCCCCTTCCTAACTACGAATAAGATCGAGAGGAGCCAGAACCAAACCAAGAACGAAAACGGATTCGATTCACTCCCCATTCTCTCTTAAATAAAGAGTGAGCCCTCGAGTAATAAATAGTCAGGGGCCGGTCGGCCGGGTCTTTCCTGTTCTGTTCCCGCCACGAGAAGCACAGAAGAGGTATGCCCAGCGCGCTACGGGAGGATCCATCTGTTGAGACTTTCTCTTGTCTCGGTAGGTAACTGTACGATCTTTTCCCCTAATTGTATTGAATCAATAAAAAAAGAGGTCAGTGCTATGGCCCCCTATTGTTTGATCCAATATTGACCGGGGACGAGCCCCGACTTGGATAGGTCCTTGGTTTGCCCTCCCGTAGTGGTCCTTGCTTTTCTTTTAATAAAGCGGAGCGGGGCGAAGCGGTCAGCCCCCATTCGAATTACGTTAGGAGGTCTTTCGCTTTTGCCAGATCGTCAGAGATACTACGAGTCCTCCGTCCCAGATTCCATTGCCGCAGCCATCTGGTTCACCGGTAGTACCAAAAAGTCTCATGCTTACGTTACTGTTATTGATGGTTTGATTATCTTGGACCCCGGTCGTGCTTCTGGTTTCCATTCCCATCATCATATTGATGAGAAATCCCCTCGTGCTCCGCCATAAGAACTTGGAGTCCGTATCATGGTGAAGGTAAGGTAACGCTGTGATTCTTGCTCAAAAAACAGACCGAAGGCGTTCGAGTTATTGGCTCGTCCAACCCGGCAGCATTCATGAGTCGCTCGTTCAACTGTCCCTCAGAGACACGGTCGAGAAGTACCATGCATGGTTGCCCCCCATCCTTTCTTTCTCTTGGTCCCAGCAATGGCTCCCGACTAAAGAAATGGATCAAAAAAGGGGGGACTTCCGCAACGGGCTATGCCACCCAAACCAACTGAGGGAAGTCGCATCTGTCCCATCGCAAGCACCTACAATGTCATGATCACATACATTGGTTTACCCCTTTTTCTTTGGTAGTTCAACGGGCGGTCGCCCCTCCAACAAGAAAAGGTATAAATATGGAAACTTCTCTGCCATTTGGATCGGAGAATTTATGGAGGAAATCGGTTTTTAAATTTCCAAAAACCACACGATTATATAGCCAAAGGGAATACGCCGCCCTTAAAATCATCCCAAGCGCGGCTAATGTGGCTACTAAGCTATTTCTTTGGAAAGCTCCTACTGAGATGGGAAATTCCCCGATAAAGCTGCTAGTACCAGGTAAACTCATATTGGCCAAAGTGAAAGAGAAGGAAATGGTAGAGAGATTCGGCATGGTGCTCACTAAACCTCCGTAATATCTAACAAGTCGAGTCTTATGTCGGTCATATAGAACCCCAACACATAGAAAAAGGGCTGAAGGAACCAGTCCATGACTTAACATCAGTACAATGCTACCTCCAATTCCTTGTATGTTCGATAGAGCCAAAGATTCCCCCACACGGATACGAGTACGACGATTACCCCCGAACCGTACAAGATAGTTACCACCTATCATACGGCTTTCTAACTTCACTTCTTTTTCTGGTTGTTCCTGTTGAGTTATGGAGTCTGCTCCCTGTATTTATAGCTTGGTCAATGGCTATATCCGGTAAAGCTATATATGGTACATAGCTATATATAGTAGATGGTTAAATCTGGTAAAGCTATATTTAGTAGACTGAACCATATATATATCCCGTCCAGTAAAGCTCTTAAATGTACTTTTCTATTCTCTGTACTCTCTTGTTGTACATGCCTGAAGTCATCAATAAAAAATCCTTTTAGCTAGAGTTCTCCTTGTAACTTCTCTCTATCCTTCTCTTTGTGTTCATCTAGATCGAGCGTGTGCGTTGTTGTGCGATCCTAACAACTGGTATCGATCCTAACAACTGGTATCAGAGCAAGGCAAAATTCACCACGATCTGTGAAGATGGAAAGTTCAAAGATTGGAATTGAGAAGTTCGATGGATCCGATTTCGGTTTCTGGAAGATGCAGATTGAAGATTATCTGTACCAGAAAGATCTTCACGAACCTCTGTTGGGGGTGAAGCCGGATACCATGACCACGGAACAGTGGAAGCTCAAGGATCGACAAGCCTTAGGGATGATCCGGTTGACGCTATCCAGAAACGTGGCGTTTAACATCATCAAGGAGAAGACAACGTCAGATCTGATGAAGGCGCTGTCAAATATGTATGAAAAACCGTCGGCTATGAACAAGGTGTATTTGATGCGTAGATTGTTCAATCTACAGATGTCTGAAGGTGGACGTGTTGCGGATCATATAAATGAATTCAATATGATCATAAGTCAACTGGGTTCGGTGGAAATTAATTTCGAAGATGAAATTAAAGCGTTGATTTTGATGTCATCCTTACCCGAGTCATGGGATACTGTTGTTGCCGCAATCAGCAGTTCCCGAGGATCTGATAAACTGAAGTTTGATGAAATTCGAGATGTAGTTCTCAGCAAAAGTATTCGCAAACGGGAAACTGGAGATTCATCAGGCAATGCTCTCAGTGTTGATCGAAGGGGAAGAAGCAAATCAAAGAGCTCAAACAAACATGGGCGTTCAAAATCAAAGAACCGGGGAAAATCTCCAAACAAACCCAACGTAACGTGTTGGAGCTGTGGGGGAAAAGGACACTTTCGGACAGATTGTACAAAGCTAAAGAAGAAGCAGAATCATAAATCTGAAGATGATGATGATTCTATATACACAACAGAAGATGCTGAGGACGTTTTAATCCTTAGTGTGGATAGCCCAGCTGAATCCTGGATTTTGGATTCAGGTGCATCGTTCCATTCGTCTCCAAGTAAGGAATTGTTTCGAAATTTCAAATCAGGAAATTTCGGGAAGGTGTATCTTGCCGACAATAAAACCTTGGAGATTGAAGGAAAGGGAGATGTCTCCATACAAACTCCAGCAGGAAATCAATGGACATTACAAGATGTCAGATACATTCCTGGTCTCAAGAAGAACCTGATCTCTATTGGTCAGTTGGATAGCACAGGCTATGCAGCAGAGTTTGGAAAGAGTTCCTGGAAGATTGTGAAGGGCGCCATGGTTGTTGCGCGTGGCACAAAATCTGGAACCTTATACACTACTGCAGAGTGTATAAACATGACTGCTGCTGCTGAGAGTGCTTCCAATTCAAGTCTATGGCACAATAGACTTGGACATATGAGCGTCAAAGGAATGAAGATGCTCACTGCGAAAGGAGCTTTAGAAGGCTTAAAATCTGTTGATATGGGTCTTTGTGAGAGCTGCGTTATGGGCAAACAGAAACGAGTTAGTTTCACAAAGGCTGCCAGAGAACCGAAGAAAGTGCGGTTGGAAATGGTCCATACAGACGTCTGGGGACCATCTCCAGTTTCATCACTTGGTGGATCAAGGTACTACGTCACCTTCATCGATGACTTCAGCAGGAAGGTATGGGTTTACTTTCTGAAACACAAGTCAGATGTGTTTACCACCTTCAAGAAGTGGAAAGCTGAAGTTGAAAATCAGACCGGCTTGAAGATCAAATGCCTATGGTCTGACAATGGAGGAGAGTACAACAAATCAGAGTTTATAACATTTTGTGCAGCTGAGGGAATTAGATTAATAAGAACAATTCCCGGTAAGGCCAGACAAAATGGTATTGCAGAAAGGATGAACAGAACCTTGAATGAGCGAGCAAGAAGCATGAGGATTCATTATGGATTGCCAAAGGCATTCTGGGCTGATGCTGTGAACACAGCAGCATATTTGATTAATAGAGGGCCGTCAGTACCCTTGAAGTTCAAATTGCCCGAAGAAGTATGGACAGGAAAAGAACTCAAGTACTCTCACTTGAGAACCTTTGGCTGTACTGCATATGTTCATGTTGATCCAGAGAAGAGAGATAAGCTTGATGCTAAGGCTGTGAAATGCTACTTCATAGGCTATGGCTCTGACATGTTCGGGTATAGGTTTTGGGATGAGAAAAATATGAAGATCCTAAGACACTGTGATGTGACCTTTGATGAAAATGTCATGTACAAGGACAGAGAGAAGATAAACTCTGAGACTACGAAGCAAGTGGGAGTTGAATTTGAGTGGCAAGAAAATTCACACAGTGATGGTACAACAGAAGCTCAAGAAACTCCTGATCCTATTGCTGAAGAACCAGACGTGGCTGATCCTATTGCTGAAGAACCAGACGTGGCTGATCCTATTGCTGAAGAACCAGACGTGGAGCAAGTTGCACCTGAGCAGGTGTTGAGAAGATCATCCAGAACTACCAGAGCACTAGATAGATATTCAACCTCATTACATTATCTGTTGCTGACTGACGAAGGAGAACCAGAGTCCTTTGATGAGGCCCTACAAGTGGAAGATTCAACTAAGTGGGAGCAAGCCATGGATGATGAGATGAGCTCACTTGAAAGGAATAATACGTGGGTGCTGATTGAGTTGCCTACAAAAAAGAGAGCTCTGTTGAACAAATGGGTGTTCAAAATCAAGGTTGAACCAGATGGCAGAAGGAGGTTTAAGGCTCGGTTAGTAGTTAAAGGATATTCACAAAGAAAAGGCATTGATTATGCTGAGATCTTTTCTCCAGTTGTGAAATTAACTACTATCCGAATTCTACTGAGTATTGTTGCATCGGAGAATTTGCACCTTGAGCAAATGGATGTAAAAATGGCATTTTTACATGGAGATCTATATGCAACAACCCGAAGGATTTGCAGCTCCAAGCAAGGAGCACATGGTGTGTAAGCTCAATAAGAGCTTGTATGGACTGAAACAAGCACCGAGACAATGGTACAAGAAGTTTGACTCCTTCATGAGCAAGAGTGGTTTCCACAGAAGTGAAAAGGATCAGTGTTGCTACCTCAAGAAATACACTGATTCTTATGTGTTTCTACTCCTGTATGTGGATGATATACTAATTGCTGGATCAAGTATGAGGGAGATAAACCACCTGAAGGCAAGCTTGTCTTCAGTATTTGAGATGAAAGATTTAGGTGCAGCGAAGCAGATCCTTGGGATGAGGATTTCTCGAGATAGATCTGCTGGCACATTAAATCTATCCCAAGAGCAGTACATTGAGAAGGTGTTGTCCAAATTCAAGATGAATAACGCTAAACCCAGGACTACCCCCTTGGCAAATCATATTAAATTGTCAAAGGGGCAATCTCCCAAGACAGTTGAGGAACGTGAGCACATGGCATCAGTTCCGTACGCTTCTGCAGTTAGGAGTTTGATGTATGCTATGGTCTGCACTAGACCTGACATAACACATGCAGTGGGAGTTGTTAGCAAGTACATGGCAAATCCAAGGAAGAAACATTGGGAAGCTGTGAAGTGGCTCCTGAGATATCTAAGAGGTACATCCAATACTACACTTTGTTATGGCAATGGCAAAGTAGTTCTGCAAGGTTTTGTGGATGCTGATCTGAGTGGAGATGTAGACTCCAGCAAGAGCACATCTGGGTATATCTACACTATAGATGGAACAGCAGTGAGTTGGATGTCTAAGCTTCAGAAATGCGTTGCTCTTTCATCTACTGAAGCTGAGTACGTGGCTATAGCTGAAGCTGGAAAGGAGATGATATGGATGACAGACTATCTAGAAGAATTAGGCCGGAAGCAGTGCAAGAAGATCCTTTATACAGATAGTCAGAGTGCCATACAGTTGGTGAAAAACCCAGTCTATCATTCAAGAACAAAACACATTAGAAGACGGTACCATTTCACTCGCAGGTTAGTGGAAGAAGGCGATATGTGTTTGGAGAAGATAGAGGGTGCAAAGAATCCAGCAGACATGTTGACAAAATGTGTTGATGTTGGAAAATTAAAGCTATGCAAAGCCCTAATTGGTATGGTGTAGGATCAGTCTCCAAGTGGGAGAATTGTTGAGTTATGGAGTCTGCTCCCTGTATTTATAGCTTGGTCAATGGCTATATCCGGTAAAGCTATATATGGTACATAGCTATATATAGTAGATGGTTAAATCTGGTAAAGCTATATTTAGTAGACTGAACCATATATATATCCCGTCCAGTAAAGCTCTTAAATGTACTTTTCTATTCTCTGTACTCTCTTGTTGTACATGCCTGAAGTCATCAATAAAAAATCCTTTTAGCCAGAGTTCTCCTTGTAACTTCTCTCTATCCTCCTCTTTGTGTTCATCTAGATCGAGCGTGTGCGTTGTTGTGCGATCCTAACAACTGGTATCGATCCTAACAGTTCCGCTCTGTCGATCAATGGTAGTATAAGAGATCTGTAACCCCCCGAAATGAATTACATAATGGTTCCTGCTTTCTACCCATAGTTAGCATGTATCTCTCCGGGTCATACTTGACGTATCACATCTGTCACCCCAACTCTATCTTCTTTATCAGTCAACCGGAAATAGTAATAATGCATAGAGACTCTTAAATGCTGCGGTGCGGGGACGAGACGAGGTGAGATACTACGATCACGTACAGACTGCCCTTCGACTCGGCAATATGGAACCTCTCACTCCCGTTCCTTTATGAGGTCCTATCGGGATAGGTAGGCCCAAGCCTTTCGCCTCTTCCCGACCGAGCAGTAGTTCCCCACGGCTGACAAATAGGAATTCAGGCCGTAAAAGAAAGGTACCGGCCCCCCACTGGGATTTGGCTGTTCTACGTGCGCACTGCATCAGCACTGGCGAAAAAGAGAAAGAATATCTATCATCAAGTCTTTCTTCTCTTCTTTCATGTGAACGACCCTATCTTGTATCGAAAGGGTTTTCGTGCTATACACCACGTTGAGAAAGACCAGCCTCCTATGTACCTTACCATTTATTGACCTCGAAAGGGGGTCCTCCTTATGATGCTACGGACGGCTAAGTGCAAGGGTAAACTCGGACTCAGATAGGAGATAGGATAGGATTGTGCGCGCCGGGCCCGTCGGGTGTCATATTTTGGCTGAGTTTACCGTACCTCCCTTCGACCGTAAGATTTTGTTATGTTATGTTTCACCGCAGTTACGCCAGAAAGAAAAGGTTCCACACGAGCTCCCGTTCTGCGGCATGGTGGCAGGACCGATAGGGGATTGCCTCCGAGTGTAGATAGAGTCAAATCTGCAGGGGTCATGCAAATACATAGGCCCCTTCTCTTTTGTATGAATGGGGTTCTTTTTCCGGCGCTTTCCGATCTACAGTCCCTCATAGCGAGGGGTTAGGCAGGTAGTATGGGCCCTCTGACTTCAAGCTATGTGCTGTGCGGCTCCCGCGAAGCGAATGAAAGGAAGCTGGCGGAGAAAGCTCGAGGCGGCTTATGTAGTGGTCGGACGGTAGAAAGCTCGCTAAGCTTCGCTTCCATCTTCTCTCCTTCCCTTTTTCAATGAAGTGGAAAGTCTTCCAGCCTCTTTGATTGGTAGGCGGCCCCCTATTGATTGAATTCAGATTCCATTCAATGAATCAAGGTAGTAATTAATTAGTTGTTGTCGTGACGCTTTGATTAGGCCTAACTTTACGAGAGGCTACTTCTATCTAGCTTCTATAGTAGCCCTTCCACTTTAGTGTAGTTGTAGTTTGTATTGGTACTGAATGAACATATCAAACAAAGGCAATCAGTATAAGCCCTTCTCCGGCCTGGGAAAAGCAGCGAACTCTAGAAGCTAGGGCTTTATTCACCTTTGGCCACGAACACTATTCTGTTCTCAGCAGAAACCCGCCTTAGAGATTGAACGTCGACTTATCTTATGGAACGGCCCCCTTATTCAACCAACCGAAATCAGCCTTTGGTACAAGATGTTGTAGTTAAGGTTTGTAACCCTTGCAACTATGATAGAAAGTCGTTTGCTTGTTGCCAAAAACCCCTGAGCCTTTCTTTTGAATCAAAGTGTAAGTAGGTCGGGGGAAGCTAGCGTTTATACGACAGCTCTGCTTCCTCGTCTTGCTTCTGGCAAAGCTTCGATTTGACTTTGCTTGCTTGCGCAAAGGCTGAAAGTCCTTTTCGCTCGGTCCAAAAGCTTCCCGAAAGATCAGATCCAATGGACGTAGGAAATCCCGCATATTGAGCGCAAACGATTTGATATGTATAGAGAGATCCCATCCCCTAGATGACGATTCATTCCATGGATTCTGTTGGGGCAAGCTCATCCAAATGAATCATTCTTCTGGTCTCTCTTCGCTCCCCGCCCCGAAACTGACCCAGAGCACAGCGCCAATTCGCTTCGCGCGCAGGAAGGCAACGAAGTTCAGTTCATGAGACCGCAGCGTAGTGGAGCAGCCGCGACACGAAGTTCCTTACCTTAGCTGGATCTCGCTGGTGCCACCTAAACGGTAGGTAACGGATGTGTGACATTTGGAGTTGTCGTTCGTGCACCTGTCCCCAATGGAAGAATGAGTGATCTGTTCCCCTGCGGATCATGGCCTTACCATTTGGTCCCCGATGGGCAGCGGGGGATTCAGTATAGCAGCTCCCGTTCGGTTGCGCTGCGCGTTCCGGACACGTGTTAGCTGTAGGAAGTATGGTTCCGAAAGTGACTTCGTTTCGCCAGTTCAGGCTCAACTCCTCGCTTTACGTTAGCGGACCCACAGGTCGGGCCGAGGCTCTGCGCTCTTTCTTTCTGTGTGGCACGATGCCGGGGAGAGAAGGGAATGCGTCGAGGCGGCGAACAACAAGACTACAACTCAATGTTTGGCTTTTCCCTCCACGAGATGACAGTGCATTGGACCGATGGATAAGAGAACGTAGCAGGCCTAAACTTGGGCGCTCTCCGTACAATGTAGACTCCATCAGATACATATCAATTTCTTTCAGATGGATCAAGAATAGATAGAAATAGGGGGGGATTGATCCTTATTATTGACCCCTCTCGAGACATTTCGACTCTTTCGATCTATCAGAACAGATCAGGCTATCTATCAATCGATTTGAAAATAGCACGTTCATTTCCGCCATAATAATAAGCAGACGAAGTAGCTAGAAGAGAAGCGTCAGCTTTTAGCCCTTTCATTCTGATTCACGAAAGAATTGGGAAAGCCAAAAGATTCGATTCTGACTTCGTAGAGCTGGTGCTGCTGTTGCCTGTGCGTCGGGCCGTCCCCCACTCCCCCTCCTGTCCCGGGGCACTAAGGGGCTTTTGTTTTTGGAACAGACGACAGTGTTTTGCTGACGCCTCGAATCAAGCTTTTGTTGCGACATGCTATGTTTTCTCCCCCATTGCTAGTAGGTTGATGGGTCGCATGCCCGGCACACATGTTTTTGCCTTGTGTGTCCATAACTCAAAATAGGTGACCTAACGGCCGCCGCCCGACTAAAGATACCAATAGTCACCAGATTCATATGGGCTACTGAGGAGTAAGCAATGATCTTCTTAAGATCGATCTGTCTTGAAGTGGTCAAGGAAGTATATATTAGCAATCGGGCTTATATATTTAGTGCCGAGTGCCGTAGGTCCGCTCAACAAAGGATCATATGTTTTTGGTAATTCTATTTCCTTATTTATTTATTGAGGTAAAAGTAAGTAGCTCTTTCCTGAACCGCTATTCCCTGACGAGAACCTAGTTAGAAACTCAGAGTTTACTGGATTTCCCTGTCAAAGTGAAAGACTCCTTTTATTCATTCTCCTTCACATTCTTTCACTGTAAGAAAAGAATCTGGTCAAGCTCCTGGAACCTTCAAAGACTGTAAACTCGGCTTCTCTCCTTCAGTCTCTCTTTTCTCTGTCTGTTCTTTTATTCTCTTTCTAGAGGTAAACAGTAGGATGATTCTTTCAGTCTTTTAGTCGGAGGTCTTTTCTTTCCTTCTTTTTTGAGTGAATCCCAGAGAAGGTAGGTGTCCTGTGGGTATGATTGAACAACCTCTGAAGGAGAAGGGGAGATGCCTGCGTTTGTTGTTGATATGGGAGGTCTAGGTACCGGTCACCCAAATTCTCGAGTACAGTGTCGAAGACGCTCGACGAGAAGAGGAGAGGGTCGGGGTTCATCATATTGAGAAAAGTGGCATGGCTTCGGTTTCTATGAAAATAGAAAGAATAGAACCTACTATCTACCCACGCCAGATTCCCTAAACAACCTACATACAAAGATGGTTAGAGTTAGAGCCTTTTTAACGGCTTATACCCTCAAGTATGACACGCACTAGATGTAATGGAACGGACGGGATGAAGCACAGAAGAAAACTACAATAAACAAAGAATGGAATGGAATGAGGGCATAGGTTGCCTTCGGAGCTTCTCTTTACGAAAATGTTCTTTGACCCCGAGGGGCTGTGGAGGGTCTGCCATTCTTAAACGGGAAAAGATCAGAGTGGGACTTGAAAAGAGGATGGGAGAGAGGGGAACTCAAACAAGTAGATAGAAGAGAGGAGAGAGCCTGAAAAAAGCCGTACTGTGTTCTTTCTATAAACAGTGTGAATTTAGTTAGCGGCAGCTATCATGAGACACTTTTTCTTCACTGTAATTCCGTCTCCGTTTTTTACACAGCAGCATTCCTTTCAAAACACAAAAGTCAGAGTTAGTGCTCGCCCACCCCTTACCCTTATTTGTTGTTCGAAATCAATGAAATTCATTCCTTTCTTATCTTATCGCAATTGAAGTTGGAAATGCTTGTTGCGTATTTAGACTTCCAAAGAAAGGTTAGGAGGGTTTCGGGGTCGCCTTTCCCCTTGGGGTTTATCCTTGTAGTTTCAGATACAACTTGTACTTTATTCATCTACTCAGTCCGTAGAAAAGCTAGTACCTCGTTAGCATTGCAACAACACCAAAAGAAAGAGACTGGAATACGAAGGGAAGGAGCGAAGCAGACTGATAGTTGTAGGTAGAGCCAGGTTAGGGATAATTAATTAAGAGGAGAGGGGCGAAGGAGCTCTGCAGACTGATAGTTTACGAGGTTCAGAATAAAACACCTAGTTATTTACCGAGTCTTTGAAGGGAAAGCAAAGATCAGAGAATGAGTCAAAGAAAAGAGACAGAGTTTACTGTGTTTGAAGGGGAAGGAAGACAAAGAGAAAGGAAAGAGTAAGCTGCGGTGCGAGCGGAAGAAGATATTCCTTCGTAACCTGACCCTGATGGAACTACTTCACCTATCCTGACGAGTGAAAGAATGAATTAGGAGCTTTGAAAGACTCAAGCAAGATTCATTCTCCTTCACCCCGGCTCGGCTTCTTGATCTTCTCCGGTAAAGCATATTCAATTCATTCTCCTTCACCTTTGACTGATGGAGCCTATTTCTTCTTGACCAGTAAACAAGGGAACCTTCTTTAACTCCTGAACTAGATAGATTGAACTCTTGAACTCGGGTTTCACTATTCTGGAACAAAGGAAAGCATATGAAATCCTTCTTTTTCACTCTCGCTACTTACTCCTATTAATGATGCTTCAGCTTTTCCTCTACTCTAGATAGATATTACCTGACCTTCACTTTCCAGTCTAGTAACTGAATGAAATACGAAACCTGAACCAGTAGTATTACCTTCCCTGATTGAACGAGGTAAATAGGATAGTAGTCTCCTTCAAAAGAAAGTGTTGAAAGCCGAAACTCAAGATGAAAGTTCACTCCTCTCCTTTCCAGTCGAGCCGCTTCGCCCCTTTTCCTATTTCTTCTTGATCCGGTCGGAACCTGATTTAACTTCTCTTGATCTTCTCCCTACTTACTCAATCACCTATACCCATTTATTCTTGAACTCAGTCTTGAACTCAGTCAAGCTATTTGAAGAACCGTTACAGTCGAGAGAAAGAAAGAAGGGAGAGTGTAGAGTCACTTCATTAGCAAGCAGAAAGACTTAACTCAAGATTTTAGAGACAGAACAGGAAGTCCAGACTAAACTAGAATTATCCTGACCCTTTTACAGAGAATGAGAATGAAAGAAGAATAAGAAATCAAAGAAAGACTGTAAACACTCAACCAACGAAAGAAAGAAGAATTAGACTGAACTACGGAACCTTTACAGGAGAGGGAGTAGAGTCAATTCATTCAATCCTGAGCTTGACTGTGAAAGAAGAAATGAAGGAGTTAGTCGCTTTGAAAGACTCAAGCGAAACCCAGGCAGGATTATAAAGACTCGGTAAAGCTATTACCTAAACCTGATCTCACTCTTTTCCTCTCCCTGAACTGTAATCAAGATTCCTTATGAATAAGACTGAACTGCTGAACCTTCTTTCACTCCTCTCCCTTCCGGTCTCGCTGTTGAACGAGTTCGCCTCTACACCTCAGGCTCACCGCTTTCGCTCCTTTCCCTGTCGATCTCGCAGCTTCGCTTATTCGCCTCGTAAACTCGATCTCACAATTCCTTCACCTCCTCCGTCGGTTTCACAATTTCATTTCCTGAACCTCCCCTATCGGTTTCATGGCTTCGCCCCTACCCCTCTCCCTCTCGGTCGAGCTCTTTCACCCCTCGTAAACTCAGTTTCACAATTTCATTTCCTTCACCTCCTCTTAAGGTTTCACAGCTTCGCTCCTGCCCCTCTCCCTCTTTCTTGGTCGAGTTGCTTTCGCTCCTTCCCCGAACCCTTCTTTAACTGATCTTTCTCCCTTGAACTCGGGTTTCACTCTGTAACATAGGCTGGATGAGAATCTCCTTCCCCTGCACCTCTCCGATATTCCCCTACTGAACCACCTATTGAGAATGAAAGAATCAATGAATTAGCTTTAGCAGTTTTCCCGTCTCGTAAATTCATGAAATCCTTCTTTCACTCATGAACCTCTCCTTTCTTATCCTATACTGGCTGGAGAGTAAGTAAATAAAAGAAGAAGAACCCGACAAAGAGCTACTTCACACTGATATTCCCTTTTTGACAGTGTTTGAAAGAAGGGAGACTCAACATTAATGAATGAGACAGAACCTCTATTGCCTGGGCTACTTCACTGGCGGAACCTCTCTTCCCTTCGCTACTGAACCTGAAGTCAAGACTGAACCCTTATTGCCTTATTTATTCCCGCTTCTTCTTTGTTTAACTGTATGGAATCTTAGGCTCTGATCTTTCTGCTTATTCTCTTCACCTTTTACTGATGGAACTCTTGATCCTGAACGGGCCCCTTCACTGTCTGTCGAGCTACTTACTCATGAACGCAACCCCTACAACTATCAGTCCGCTGAACTACTCACTCTCCCTATCGTTCTACCCCCTATTTATTGTTGAACTCGGTCAAGCTATTTGAGGAAAGCAAGACAAGATGAAGAAGCTCATTCCCCTATCCTTTCTTATCCTGTTACAGTCTTTGAAAGAGGTAGTAAGTAAATATAAAGCATATTCAATTCGTTCCTTATGCATCCTTTACAGTCGAGTAAAGAAAAGAAGAATCCGGTAGGAAGTCAAGATTGAAGCAAGACAAGATTAATGATCCCTTCCTTACCTTACTTCTTGGTCGAATAAATAAAAGAAGGAACCTCGGCTTCGCGCTCAATCACCTGTGGGTAAAGCAGCTGAGCTACTGTGGTCAGTCAAGACGAAACTCCTATTGATTCTTGATCCTTTATACTGTTTGAAAGAATCCACCGACACCCTTCTTCTTATTCCTCTACTCTATTGAGTAATTCTCCTGAACCTCTTACTTCTTTGTTCCCGAGTAAATTAATTCAATCCGTCACCTCTACAACAAGGTCTCATTGGTTCTTTCTCCTTCAGAGGACATATGGCCGGTCAAGAATCTATTCTTTCACAGTAAACTAAGACTGAACTCAAGATTAATTAGACGGTATGTAACTATAAGACGAAACGAAAGAAGAAGACGACGGAAAAGTCGGTTTCATTGCTCTGCTCCTGACCCTTAACTGATCTTTCTCCTTTCTTGAACTGTAAATAAACTGAATAACTACTGAACCTTCCCCTATCGGTTTGATTACTCTGCTCCTGAACCTTAACTCACTCTTTCTGGCTTTCTTGAACAGTAAACGAAATAACTACTTACTTTATCACCTTCACTCCCTCTTGGACAAGGGAAAGCTATTTTACGGTCTCTCTTTCTTGTTCGTTATATTCTTTCAGAGGTATCAGTGTATTGTTGAGAGTTTTTCTTTCTCCGGACTTTCCCAGGATTTGAGGCTTAATGTAATGAGACTGATTTCACTCTTTCACCTTGTATGTAATTGAGCGGAAGGTCAAGCTCATTCACCTATTCTATCTATTGATAAAGCTGCAGCTAATTCATTGACTCTTTCACTTCCAACTCTGCGCTCCTGTCCTTTGCTTAACTGATACTAAACTCCTAATTCACATTATCTTTCATTCACTCGGTAAGTAAATGGTATTCTTTCTCCTGAACCTCTGTCTGAGTCTGAACTCTGGAACCTGAACCTCTCTCTGTCTGAGTCTGAACTCTGTAACCTGTCCAACTCTTCTTGAAGAAGTCAAGACGAAAGACTCAAGATTCATTCTCGTTCACTGTAAGTCAAGACTATCGATTCATTCGACTGATTGAAGGAGGTGTAAAGCTGCTTCTTCCCTTTCAGATTCTATAGCTACTTAATTTATCCTGAACTACTGAAGGCACTCACCTTCTTTCTTGAACAAGTAAAGACGAAAGATCAAGCTAGCTACTGAACCTTCTTTCACTGCCTACTTACACTTCCAACTCTCTATTGCCTACTTTCACTTCCTACTGCTTACACTTCCTCCCTCTCGCTACTTTAACATTACACTTCCCTCTCCCTACTTTGACATTACACTTCTAACTCCCTACTCATTACATTAAGCTCTATTCATTCATTCCCTGACGAGAACCTATTTACTTTGACTTGACTTACCTTCAATCCTGTAAGTAACCTTAACCTGACGAGCAAGCAAGACAACAACAAGATTATGAATTAGAGGAAGGTCAGTCAAGTCCTCTCTCTCCTGTAAAGCCGAAAGCAAGACAAGAACAACAAGATTATGAATTAGAGGAAAGAAGGTCAAGCTCAAGCTGCTCATTAACCTCTAGCAAGACAACAACAAGAAGATTTATTACAGGAAAGAAGGTCAGGTCAAGTCCTCTCCTGACGAGCAAGCAAGACAACAACATGAATTACATACAGGAAGGTCAAGCTAACCTCTCTAACGTGACGAGAAAGCAAGACAAAGAACAAGATTCACATTACAAGAAAGGGAAGCTCATTCACTCACCTGACGAGCAACCAAGACAACAACAAAGAACAAGATTTATTACAAGAAAGAAAGGTAAACTCATTCAACTCTAAAGCAAGACAAAGAACAAGATGAATTACAGAAAGCTCAAGCTAACCTGACGTCCGAGAAGAATATAATCAAACAATATTGATTTCTCTGTCCCGGACTTATATGATATTTCTTGATTGAAAAAAGACTAAATAAAGATGACTGAGAGTGAACTGTCAGACTCTCTCTCAAGCTCCTTTACAGTCTTTGACTAAAAGTAACTGCATAAGAGGAAGGAACCTATAGTGTTTCAAGACTCAAGCAAGAGAAAGCCTTAAGCAAGATGCGTTCACTCCCTCTTTCCCCTGCCTGCCCCGTCACCTGATTGAATTTCTATTCTTTAACTGTCAAAGGATGAAGAAAAGTTGCTTGCTATTTTCCTCTGGATTCTTTCTTCTCGGTCTGGCAGCTTCGCGCCTTAGCTTTGGTTTTTTCTCCTAAACTACTGAAGGCACTCACCTTCTTTCCTCTCCTCCCTTCTTTGCAAGGGTTTAACTATTCTTTCACTCACTGTAAAGACTGAACTAAAGATGAATGAGACTCAACAACTCTTTCCTCTGTCCCTTCTGGAACTCATGAACCTCGTAAACAGGGGTTTAACTATTCGAGAACAAGAGAAAGCTATTTGAAGGTCTGTCTTTCCCCCCGTATTTCTGTTCTTTTGCAATCCGGCACCTAGTAAACCCAGTCTCATTGGTTCTTTCTCCTTAGCAGGAAGTAAAGGTAAGCTCATTCATGATCCTATCCTTGAACAAGTAAACACTCGACTCCTTGTTCTTATTCATTCTCTCTAACTACTGAACCTGCCCTGGAACCTCTACAAGTGGCTTCGCTCCGATGCATTCTCCTTAGCTACTTCACTCCGTAACCTATCCTTTGGCTTATTCTTATTCCTTTACAGGAGAGACTAAAAGGAAAGAAAGATTAATCAGACTTGACAGGAGAGCTACTTACTCTCGAACCAGATTGAACAAGGTAAGTAAAGACTACTTATTCTTGATCTGCTCCTGCCCGCTCCTCTCCCTCTTGGTCGAGTGGCTTTCGCTCCTCTCCCTCTTGGTCTCGCTGTTGAACGAGTTCGCCTCTACACCTCGGGCTCACCGCTTTTGCTCCTGAACCTCCCCTGTCGGTTTCATTGCTTCGCTCCTGAACCTTACCCTATTTACCTTATGAATGAAATCAATCTTGAACCTGACGAGAAAGAGAATGAAAGAAGAAGAGAAAGCAAAGATTGAGTAAGATGCAGAATCAGAGAAAGGAAAGATTGAGGCGGACTCAGATATTCCTTCGTAACCTTCACCGGAACCAGATTGAACTCTTTAACTCGATAAAGCCGCTAATGAATTTACTGTCCCTTCTTTCACTCCGTCACCTATTCTATTGGTCTCACTGCTTGGCTCCTTGAAAGATTGGTTACCTCCTCTCTGTCTTAGCCGCCCCTTTCTTTCACTATTCTCCCTGAACTGTAAAAGAAGAATAAGAGCTACTGAACCTCGGCTTCGCTCCTCTCTTAGTTCTAGCTTTGCTTTGTTTTATTCCTTCACTCTTTTACGAGGTAAATAGAATAGGTGTTTGATTGAACGAACTGTAAACACGAAAGATTCCTTCTCCCTATTTACTCCTTTTCCTTCCTATTTCTTCTTTCACTCGGTCTCGTGGCCGTGGCTTCGTCGCTCCTGAACTATTGAACCAGGAACAGTAAGAAAAGAAGAAGAAAGATTCATTCGACTCAACCGAAACCCTTTTAATTGAAGAACAAGGTAAGCTTCTCTCCTTCAATCCTTCTTTCACTCTAACCTCCTCTCCTTTTCTTTTCCTATTACTGATTTCACTCGGTAAATGGGTTCATTCAGTACAGTAGCTCTTTTCTTGAACTCGGTAAATAGGCTGATGAGATTACCTTCCTTATTTTATGGGGTAAGCACTAAACTAAGGTTAAGTCAGTTCTTTGCCCAGATTCAGTTCTTTGCCTGCCCAGATAAAGAAGATGAGAGTAAGTAACCCAGCCTACCCTGCATTGGACTGATTGAACAAGGTAAATAGGCTTGTCTCCTGAAATCCTTCTTTCACTCTTCTTTCACTAGGTTCAGTAGCTAATTCATGGATTCCCCCTGAACAATGAGACTTCACAGTAGTCAAGACGAAACAAATGAAAGAAAGAGACTGAACAACTACTGAACTCACTCTTTTACTCGACTGTAAGAAAGAAGCAAGAATGAGAGTGAACAGAAAGATCAGCTCATGAACCTGAACCGATATGCCCTTGCCTTATTTATTGAGGTAAAAGAAAGTAAGTAGCTCTTTCCTTCACCGATATTACTTACCTTATCTCCTTCTCCCATTTATTCAAAGACAGTAAACAAAGACTCCTTATTCATGATCGTTTACAGTGATAGAGGGGAGAGTCGGAAATGAAGACGTTGCTTTGAAAGACGAAAGATTCATTCTTGAGAGAGAGTTTATGGAACTGGCTTTCTTGCTTGCTTTCACTCCTGACCCGCTATCGCTATTGCCTTCATTCTTTCTCTTCTCCTTCCACGATATTACCTTCAGTGAGTGTTCCTTATTCTTTCTCTTTCACTCGGTAAACTCAAGCACTACTTGACGAACTAGATTGAACTCCCTGACCGATAGATATTACCTGATCTTATTGAAGGAGGTAAACTGGAGTATGATTCTTTCTTTCACGAGGGTTGAGCTATTCGATCACTCTGTCTGAGTCTTCTTCCTTCACCGATATTCATTCCCTGAAGTTATTTATTAGTTATTCTTTCACTCATTGTAAACTAAGACTCACCGAAAGAAGAATGAGACAGATGTAACTCTTTGACTCTACGAGGAAGAAACCGAACAAGAGCTACTGAACCTAGGCTTCTCTCAATTGTTGGATTTCGATAATCGGCCACGTAAATCCTTTCTTTTCGGTGAGAGGAAATTGTCGACAGGAGGTTGTTGGAAGAAAAAATAATGCATAAAATAACAGAGAGAAGGACTGAAAGTTTGACTGCTCTTCAAAATCAGGTTATTAAATATTCTGAACAGATTTCCTATTTAAATATAACCTATCCTAAAAATGGGTGGAGAGTGGCCAACTGAATCTGTGCCACTTCCTACAAAATTGCCGTCTAAGAATTAGCTAATCCATTCGACGTGTTTGTCAAATGGTTAAATGGAGAATTAAATGTAAACGTATGAATCTAAATAAGGAAAAACAAAGGTTTTATCTAACAATCTCCTCCTAAAACCTGTGTTATATCTACCTTATTTCGTTTCGTTTGAACTCCGTTTTGAGCCCTATGGCTCGGTGTCCCTGGCGGCATGTCCTCCAGACTCCACGTCTTGTTCGGCCGCCTCTTCTTCGAGTTGGCGCGCCGCCAGTCCAGGTGGTTCACCTCTCCCTAATAGGTCTTCCATCTTCCGGTACCTGGCCGAGAGGTTGACCGGTTGCTCGGTGTCCCTGGCGGCATGTCCTCCAGACTCCACGTCTTGTTCGGCCGCCTCTTCTTCGAGTTGGCGCGCCGCCAGTCCGGGTGGTTCACCTCTTCCTAATAGGTCTTCCATCTTTCGATACCTGGCCGAGAAGTTGACTGGTTGCTCTATCTCTAGCTTTAGGATGTAAAGGCAGTTTGTCGTGCACCGAACTTGCGTGAGCAACCGTCGTCGATCATCGCGGATCCTAAGTAGCCCGCGTTTGATGGAAATGTGGCAGCCGGCCTTATCGAGTTGACCCAGGCTCACAATATTAGCCTTGAGTCTCGGGATGAAGTAGACGCCGGTCAGCTTGTGATGATTGCCTCCCTTGCCGACGAATAGGATGGTGCCGTGCCCTTCGATCTCGACGACGGAGCCGTCGCCGAATTTCACCGTCCCGCGAATCCCGAGTCAAGCTCGGAGAACGCAGACTTGGCTTCGGTCATATGGTTTGTTGCCCCCGTGTCGAGGACCCATCGCCGGTGCTCTTGCTGCTCGCCTCTTTCACCGATTTGAGCGAGCACTCGCTCCTCCTTCAGTCGAATTGGCTCCCCAGCCGGTGCATTTGTTATGCACAGTTGGAGCTCTTCCTCGGGTTCGACGCTCACCGGAGCAGTTATGCCGTCGTCGATTACCTCTGTGGATTTGGGGAGCTCTTCCTCGGGTTCGACGCTCACCGGAGCAGTTATGCCGTCGTCGATTACCTCTGTGGATTTGGGGAGCTCTTCCTCGGGTTCGACGCTCACCGGAGCAGTTATGCCGTCGTCGATTACCTCTGTGGATTTGGGGAGCTCTTCCTCGAGTTCGACGCTCACCGGAGCAGTTATGCCGTCGTCGATTACCTCTGTGGATTTGGGGAGCTCTTCCTCGGGTTCGACGCTTACTGGAGCAGTTATGCCGTCGTCGATTACCTCTGTGGATTTGGGGAGCTCTTCCTCGGGTTTGACGTCAGGTAGGACTGATGCAGTCACCATGAAAAGGGTCGGCTCATCCTCCTCGGATTGAGCCACATGGGCCTTTTCGGCCGTCTCCTTGTTCCTGAGCTTGCTCCAGCAATTCTTGCTCAGGTGACCTCTCTTCCCACAGTACGAGCACTGGATTGGCCCGTCATCAGTCGACTCCTTCTTTTGATCCGCCTCTTTCCCGTGGGCTTCTTACCGCCTTTGCGGCTGGAGGGCCCATTGCTCTTGCCGGTGTCGTCACGGAGCTTTAGGCGTGCAAGCCATTCCTCCTAAGTGAGGAGTAGACGACCCAACTTGTCGACAGCTGAAATGGTATTTTTCTTCCGCTGCTCGACGTTACGCAGTCTTCCGGTCACCTCTTCCACCGTTAGGTCATTCACGTCAAGCAATGTCTCGATTGAAATTGCAACTTGCTCGAGGTGATCGGGGACGACCTGCAGCATCTTCTTCACAATTTCTGTCTCGCTGATGCTGCCACCGAGTGTGGTGATGCTGTTGGCGAGCCCCGTGATTCGCATTGAAAAATCATCGACGAATTCGCCGTCCTTAAAGCGGATCTCCGAGAGCTCCTTCCGCAGCTGCTCAATGTTGGATTCCCGCACTCGCTGTACACCGACCCGACGGGACTTAATTCCTTCCCACGCCGATTGCGCGGTGCGCTTGGTGGAGAGAGATGCCAGCATCTCTGGGGGCACAGATCGTAATATGGTGGCAAACGCCAGCCGATCCTCCCGATACTCAATCGTTTGTCCTTCCTCTGGCTCAACAGCGTGCCATAACCCTTGCGCCTGTAGGTTGACGCGCATCAACAAGGTCCACTCGTTATAGTTGGATCTTGTCAATATCGGATACTGAACGACGGCAGTCGTTGTTCTCCCCTGATCACTCGCTCAACGACACCTCGACGCCCGTCATCTCGACGTTGGCCTCTTCGTGGTGGTGATGGAGATGCCGGCACTTGGCGGCGGCGAGGAGGAGTGAGCGAGCCTGCTCGGGATGGAGGACCCCACGATGTGCTTATTTTCGCACTTTGCATTTTCTTCTACTCGAACCTGAGACCTGTGTGTTGTTAGGTCGACACTCTAACCACTTGAGCTATTCAACTTGATTGTTGATAGGATGG
Organism: Cucurbita pepo subsp. pepo; assembly: GCF_057944985.1. Taxonomy (NCBI): domain Eukaryota; kingdom Viridiplantae; phylum Streptophyta; class Magnoliopsida; order Cucurbitales; family Cucurbitaceae; genus Cucurbita; species Cucurbita pepo. The sequence continues at coordinate 10,007,174 of NC_141809.1, forward strand.
CTCCTCCGCAATGATATACACCAATGGCTTCAACTTGGCTCTGATACCACTTGTTGGATTTCGATAATCGGCCACGTAAATCCTTTCTTTTCGGTGAGAGGAAATTGTCGACAGGAGGTTGTTGGAAGAAAAATAATGCATAAAATAACAGAGAGAAGGACTGAAAGTTTGACTGCTCTTCAAAATCAGGTTATTAAATATTCTGAACAGATTTCCTATTTAAATATAACCTATCCTAAAAATGGGTGGAGAGTGGCCAACTGAATCTGTGCCACTTCCTACAAAATTGCCGTCTAAGAATTAGCTTATCCATTCGACGTGTTTGTCAAATGGTCAAATGGAGAATTAAATGTAAACGTGTGAATCTAAATAAGGAAAAACAAAGGTTTTATCTAACATCAATAACCTATTTATTCAAAGACGAAGACTGTAAACTCGGGAAACTCCTTAACTACTGAACCGGAACCTATTTCTTCTTGATCTTCCCCTTTCTTGCTTGAATTGTAACCTAAGACTCAAGATTAATGAGACTGAACTACCTTCCCTATATTATTCTTGAACAGTAAACAAGGTAAACTGAAATTCCATTGCCTTTATGGTTACAGTCGGTAAAAGAAAAAGAAGAAAAGACTGACCCGATATTACCTGATGTTCTTGTGAGTTATTCCAAGTTATTCTTTCACTCGGCTTCGCCCCTTAACTACTGAACCAGATGGAACTCCCTCACCCCTATTCCCTTCAGTGATTTTAGGAGGTAAACTCAATCACTTTCAGCAGAACCTTGCCAGTCGAGTCAATGAATGAAATCCTTTACTGTCTTTGTTTGAAAGAAAAGAGATAGTTCAACCTGAACCGAATCCATCTCCTGCCCCGGACCCTTATACTCTATTTTCTGATTGTGATTGAAGAGGGTAAAAGAAAAAGAGAAAGACTCCTTACTTATTCATTCTCCGATTCCTTCTTTCACAGTAAAGGAAACTCAATCACTTGTCCCTGATTTCACTCTTTCACAAGGTAATTGGGAAGGAACGACTCAAGCAAGATTCATTCTTTCTCTTTCTCTTCTCCTTTCTTTCTTGAACTGTAAACTAAGAAACCGCCTTCCCCTTCTCTCACTACTGAGATTGATTACCTTATTGGTCTCACAAGCACTAAGTTTAATTCAGTTCTTTGCCTGCCCGGATAAAGAAGATGATCTACACCCTGCATTGTACTGATTTCACTCTACATCAATTTCTTTCACCTTTCGGATGTAAATAGGTGTTTGGTTCTTTCTCCTTCCTTCACCTATCAGCTCTTGGCTTATTCTAATTCGTTCCATTTGTAATAGTCAGAAAAGAAGAATAGAATTTGGAGAGAGTAACCCAAAGGCATAAATTGTAAGCTTCCTTCTCTCTCGGGGAATGGAGTCTGCGGTCAAGCAGCTAATGAATTTACTCGACTGTAAACACGACTTATGAATGAGAGTGAACTGGAAGGAAAGACGAAACGATGAAAGAAAAGGTGAGACTGAACTGGAAGTCAATCCTCAAGATTCATTCAACAGTAAACACTCCTTATGAATGAGAGTTCACTGTCAGTAAATCCTCAAGATTCGTCATCGTTCACTGTCAGGAAAGACTATCGAAGAATGAATGAGAGTGAACTGGAAGTCAATCCTCAAGAGTCATTCTTTAACTTCTCTTTCTCCTTCACCTTAGCAGCAGCTTCAATCAAATCTTTTGTATCTCCATATAACTGTAAAAGTTCGTCAGAGGTTTTTCCCTAATAGCTGCATAGGAAAGAAAAGATTTTGTATCCACGGGTAAAACATTAAAAGACCTTTTTCCCTAAGGAAAGCATAGGAAATCAAATAAATTCTATCCAGCATAGGGGTAAAACCTTGTCATAGCTTTTTCCCTTAATAGTTGAAGCTTCAAGAAAAGAAATTCTATCTTTCCCGTATTTTAGGTGTATTGCACTTTTTCCCTTAAGGAAAGCAGCTTCAAGAAATTATTTTCTATCTTTCCCCTATTTTTCGGGATAAAATCCCGGTATTTAGGGCAGAGGTAATGTTGAAGTCAATCCTTCAGATTCATGAGAGTTAACTGTCAGTCAATCCTCAAGATTCATGAAACTGTAAACACGACTTATTCATTCGTCATCGTTCACTGGAAGTCAAGACTATCGAAGAAGAAATGAGAGTGAACTGTCAGGAAAGAAGAATCAATGAGAGTTCACTCTCAGTCAATCCTCAACTCATTCTTCCTTCTTGATCTTTCTCTTCTACTTCAAACACTCTTGAACTCGGTCTCGCTCTTTCACTCGTTCGCCTCGTAAACTCGGGCTCATCGCTTCGCTCCTTCCCCTCTCCCTTCCCTGTAAAAGAAGAAGAAAGATTCAACTGAACTACTTCTCCTGTAAGTAAACAAAGAAAATGAAAGGATGTTCGCTTCGCACCCTCTATCTTCACCCAAAGAAAGCGGCTTCATACCCGACCTTGGATCTTGCATTGAAGCAAGGACTAGCAACGGTCGGATTCTACTGCCTATGAACGATCTCATGCTAATCACGGAAGCAAGTTCGCATTCCGCTCAAGGCCTCTTCGATCCATTTGACGCCTGAACCTAGGACTCCTCTTTCTTGCTTGCTTGAACAGTAAACGCCTTTAAAGACTTTTTCTTCTTTTTTCTATCTTCTGTCTATTTTTTGGGGTATTTTTGAGGTCAAAGAGTGAATTTCCCCGGATTGAACTAGGTAAAGCATATTCAATTCATTCGACTGAACTACTGAATGAACCAGGTAAGCTGGATGAAAGGTCAAGCTCCGCTATGAATAGGGGGGCAGGGGGAGACAGTAAAGATTATCTCAAATGAGAAAGGAATAATAGTTAGGGTATGCGATAGATAGTGATCCATGTTGATTGACTCTTTTTATACACTCATTTTTTCATGTAATTCAGGACAACAAAAGAAAGGCTAGGTCTTATTATTCCTACCGTCATGGTATGGGACTAACACTCCTTTGAGACTTCCAAGAGGTTCTCCGCCCCGCCTCTTTTCTTTCTACTTCATTTTGTCGATTATACTCTACTAATTAATAGTTCTAATTCGATTTTGGGGATTGTTTCATCAATGGTGTTGTGTCCGAATCCCTTTTTGACTATGTGCTAGTGATTCTACTATAATTAGTCCAGAATAAGGAATAATTCTTTTCTGAGAGATAGGGACAGAATTCACATGGATATGGTAAGTCTCGGCTGCTTTCAGGGTAGTCTTTCGATTTTCTCTTTCACTCGGAGTATGGGGAAGAAGTGGACTCGAGAAGTACTACTAAGAATCAAACTGTATCAATTGTTTTTGGTTGGTTTATTTGATGGATCATTCTGCAACACTTTTTCTCTTTTCTTTTTTACAGTAAAAAACACAAAAGGAGTTCCTTCCGATTATCCGTTTTGAAGTGGGATACATACTTGCGACACCAAACAAAGAAGATAGACATAGTGGTTGTCCAATGAGATACTCCGCATAATAGTACCTCGGGGTAGACCCCCACATATTACGTGCTTCCCACTTGTTTGATTTCTTTCTTATTCTTAGTTAGTCTTTAGGATTCTGCTTGCTTGTTTTATCGAACTCATTTCATATCATGGTTCAAACGGGAAAGATGGGGTTTACTAATTCTTTGAGAGAAATCCGAAGAGAAAAAGTGCTGCCTACGGAACCGAACCCCTAGATCATCTGTGCTCAATCAATTACTTCTTTATCATGCTAAAAGAAGGAAGGAAGGGATTAGTGGCCTTTCGATTATTTCATTTCCGATTCATTGGAAGGAATCACCATGAATTATGAAGCAAAGAGTTGGGCCACGATGGATATTTCATGAACGAACATGGGATATATGTAATTGATATGATATCCCTATAGAAAGGGAAGATGAATTCAAATTCAGCACTTTCGACTCTTTTGACGTCTATTAAAAGGGGGTAGGAACTAGAATGAACAGTGCAGTAGCAATAAATGCGAGAATAGAGACTTCCATAATCTCATCGTTTCAGTTTTGATAGGAAGATCATCTCAGCCATTTCTTTCTCATTTGTTGCATTCTTTCTTTTCTCTAATCTACTGCCCTCTTGTCCAATGCAATTAGCTGATTCAGTCTCAGCAGACTGACTACCTTTACCCTCAGTTTATAAACAAACTCAAGCAAACACACACTGCTCAATTCTAAAAAGGAAAAGGAGGTAGGTTCGAACGTCACCCCTTTTTGTGTACTGATCAAATCTTCTTCAAAAAAAAGAATGAAAGAAGAAACGGAAACTTTCTAAAATGATGAATTCCCTCACTAAGAGAGATAGATGGGGATCCTTCCTTGTTTGTATTAATATCCTCTTTTCTTTCATTAGTAGTGGAACGTATATATCAAAAGTTCAGTGTGAGATTAGAATGAGATAGATTATTTCTAATTCCAAGTAGTTTAGTAATTCAATTGACTGACTAATTGAGGTTACACAAAATCGGAGCCTGAACGGAACGTATATATTTTGCTTGCTTGCTTTCAGACTAAAAGTTAGATCAGAGTTGACGTCACTCCTTCCTTTTTGTGTATCGTATAAATTCCCTTTGTGTATGTGCTTCCCGGAAACGTATAGTACTCGATTCCATTAGCTAAATCGGGCGTAATCAACTAGACCCAGTACGGTATTCATTCGAATCGGGAATATGATGCTACCAATAATTGCGGTATGGCACATATGGCTTTCTCCCATCAATCAAGACTCGTTGAAGAAATGGAAATTGCCCTATTAGTTTTTATTGGATTTGGATCCATCGGGACTGACTGACGGGGCTCGAACCCACAGCTTCCGCCTTGACAGGGCTCTTACCAATTGAACTACAATCCCGGGGAAATCAAGTGTACATGTTGTTGATTTCATTTCCTTCAAACAACCCTTTCCATGTAGATTTGTGATTCGAATTGGCATATTTTACCAGACAGAGACGCGAGGAATAGATTGATATGCTATGAGACAGTTACTTTAGTAAGAGGAGCATGGATTCATAGTCCTTATTGTCAAATTGATTGATAATCCATCTATCTGGCAATCAATCAAAAAAGAGGGAGGGGTTACTATTCCTTCCTTCATATCCAGCACTTCTGGCGAAGGACAAATGGAACATATCATTTTATGGTGGGATATGCGAATTAGTGGGCCGAGCTTGATTTGAACCAGCGTAGACATATTGCCATTTACAGTCCCTACACATTAACTGCTCTCGCATCGACCCGGGAAGAATCCATTCCAAGCTTATTCATAATCCATGATCCACTTCCTTTCGGAGTACCCTACCCCCAGGCGAAGGCGAATCCCAGCTGCCTCCTTGAAAGAGAGATGTCCTGAACCACTAGATGATGGGGGCATACTTGCCCGACTGCCATCATACTCTGACTATCCCTGAAGTAGAAATAGAATAGACTCATATGATGCAATTGGTAAGGATTTTTCTGTCATTATTCCATAGAATTCTAACTAGATTATTCTTTTATTGATTGAAATAATACGAAGGCTAGTACCCTTCCTTCGGCAAGTTATTGGTGGTTTCCCATATGCTATAAACGGGATGAAACTCTCTCATACTTAATCTCATTGATTCACTCATTGGTAAGATTAGGTTAGGTAGGGATATTTCGATCTCACACTAAGCCAACCAAGAAAGACAAACAAAAGGAAAGAAAAGGAGGTAGGAACTCACTGGGGAAGAGAGGGATAGGGATCAACAAGTTATTTCAAATGGGGTTTCTCGCCAGCCAAGTCTAATTGCTTTCTCAATGATTCGGTGAATGGATCCATATTCAGTGTACATGTCTCAATCAACTGAATTGGGTTAGGGTGGGGCTCATCAATTGAATTAGGCTCGATCTTATGATTCAACAATGAATTGATCAAATCCAATATCAATAAATAAACCATTTTACCTATACTCAGTAGATAGAGTAATCCCATTTTCCGTTCCTGAATGAGCGAGTGGATAAGATCGATCCATTTATGTACATTCTTTCTTCTCATTGATAATAATTATATACACGCAACTCATCGGGCGGGGCTAGTGGCTTATTCAGAAATTGAATCAAATAGGCCGGCCTTTTTCACTCAGTGGTAGAGTAACGCCATGGTAAGGCATAAGTCATCGGTTCAAAACAGCCCTTTTCTTGCATTTTCCTATTGATTTGGCCCACACACAGGAATCCGGATTTCCGATTCAATCCTCTTGGTTGTAGACTATAGGAAAAATGGATGGCTATTTCCCTTTCGCCACAGAGAAACCCGTATTCCAAGTCACAACATATGAGCCCTTTCCAAACAGAGAAGATCAGATAATAGAGGATAAGATCAATCTATGTGCCAAAGATTTTCCATATTCTTTGGTGGTCCAACAATGTGACGAAGAATAGAAAGGAGAACGAGACTTTCATTTACTTTACCAGCAGTACAGTATTGAGTGAATAATATTAATCTAGGTCAGGTTATGGACCAATCAAAAAAGGATTGATATATTCGAAACCCATTAGATAGAAAGAAAGAAAGAAGGGACAGTAGAAATCAGACAGAAATGATAGACTCGAAGGCCCTTGCTATGCTATGAGGTGTTCGAAAATAGTTCACCTTAGTTGGTTGAATAGGAGGATCCACTATGACTGACTATAGCCGTTGGTAAATTGACCAAAGACTCAAATGATTTCTTCTTAGAGATTATGGATGACTCGTTACGGAGGTACCGGTTCGTTGTTTGTTGTAGGTTGGTCCGGTCTATTGCTCTTTCCTTGTGCCTATTTTGTTGCCGTAGGAGGTTGGTTTACAGGTACACCCTTTGTAACTTAATGGTATACCTAACCATATTGGATTGGCAAGTTCCTAGTTGTTTGGAAGGATGCAACTTCTTAACCGTCGCTCTTTCGACTCCTGCTAATAGTTTAGCACACTCTTTCTTTGTTGTTACTATGGGGGCCTGCCTGAATCCATTACCATTAGGCATAAGGAGATAGATTTGACTCGTTGTGGTCTGTGCACTTTTGTTGCTCTCCACGGTTCGGACTAATAGGTTTCATGGTACGTCTGAACTTGTTCGATCTCTGAAATTGCTTTGTTTGTTTCCGTATTCCTGATGATTGATCCACTAGGTCAGTCTGGTTGGTTCTTTGCGCCTAGTTTTGAGCAGCTATATTTCGATTCATCCTCCTTTTCCCGGGAATGAAATAATTGGACATGGAACCCATTTGATATGATGGAAGTTGGTTGCGGGTGTATTGGGCGCTGCTCGGCTATGCGCTATTCATTCATGGTGCTACCGTATAAAATCCCTTATTTGAAGGAAGATGGTGATGATGCTTCAAATACATTCCGTGCTTTTAACCCAACTCAAGTTGAAGGAAGAAACTTATTCAACACTGCTAACCGGCTGGCTTTTGGTTCCAAATCTTTGGGGTTGCGCTTTTTCCACTAAACGTTGGGTACATTTCTTTCTCTTATTTGTAAGAGTAATTGCTTTATGGCTGAGTGCTCTTGGAGTGGGAGTAGTTGGTCTGGCCCTGAACCTTGAACCTACGTGCCTATGACTTCGTTTCTCAGGAAATCCTTGCAGCAGGGGAAGATCCGGAATTTGAGACTTTCTATACCCCCTACTACTATACCCAGAATCTTCTCTTAACCAAAGGTATTCGTGCTTGGTTGGATGGCGGCTCAAGATCAGCCTAATGAAAAGACCTGATAGTCCCTGAGTGAGGAGGTTCTATACCCCGGGGAAAGGCTCTTTCTTTATTTAATGGAACTTTCTAGCTGGTGTCGTGACCAAGAACCGGTTTGTTTTGCTTGGTGGGCTGGGAATGCCCGACTTATCAATTTCTCCGGTAAACTAACTACTGGGGGCTCATCTAGCCCATGCCAGATTAATCGTATTCTGGGAGCAATGAACCTAGCATGAACAACGATGAATTTGACTTCCCTTCCCCACCTAGCTACTCTAACTCTACTCTAGGTTGGGGCGTAGGTCCTGTTGGGTAAGTCAGTTATAGACACCTTTCCGTACTTTGTGTCCGTCTGGAGTACTTCACTGAATTTCTTCCGTCCGCAGTATTGGGTTTTGGCGCTATGTATCATGCACTTCTGGGACCCTCAACCCTCTCCCTTTGGTCGAGCGTCTTCGACCCTTGAAGAATCTTTTCCCTTCTTGGTTATGTGTGGAAAGATAGATAGAAAGAAAATGACTACTATTTATGGATGGGGTATTAACTGAATTTTGTTAGGTCTAGGTGCTTGCTTTTCTTCTAGTATTCAAAGCTCCTTACCTGATTTTGGGAGCGTATATGATACCTGGGCTCCGGGGCGAGGAGATGTCAAATTACCAACTTGACCCTTAGCCTGTGATATTTGGTTATTTACTCAACCTTTTGAGGGAGAGAGAGAAGGATGGATTCTTAGTGTGTGTGGACGATTTGGAAGATATAGTTGGTTGGGGGGCATGTATGGTATGGCTAGGTTCCATGTTGTATACTTGGTGGAATTTGGCATATCTTAACTAAACCGTTTGCATGGGCTCGCCCTTGTATGGTCTGGAGAAGCTTACTTGTCTTATAGTTTAGGTGCTTTATCTGTTCGTTTTGGCTTTTATTGCTTGCTTGTTGTTTTGTCTGGTTAATACTTTACCGAGTGAGTTGGGCCGGCTGGACCCGAAGCTTCTCAAGCTCAAGCATTTCTGTTTCTAGTTAGAGACCAACGTCTTGGAGCTAAGGTTGGGGCCGCTACATGTTTCGGTAAATATCTAATGCCCACCGGTCGAAGTCATTTTGGGGGGAGGGAGAGACTATGCGGGGGATCCGCGTGCTCATTGGTTAGAACCACTAAGTAAGGGGTCCTAATGGTTTGAACTTGAGTAGGCAAGCAAAGATATACAACCTTGGCAAGAACGAGGTTCCGCGGAATATATGCCCCATGCTTTAGGTTCTTTCAATTCTGTGGGTGGCATGTAGCTAATTAATGCAGTCAATTATGTCTCGCGGTTAGCTACCTCTCGTTTTGTTCTAGGATTCTTCCTATTCGTGTAGGTCATTCATTTATGGCATGCAGGAAGGGCTCGGGCAGCTGCCGCAGGCTTTGAAGGAATTGATTGTTCGTTTGAACCAACCAACCAAACAAACTCTTCTTTTCATGACTCCTTTTAACTGAGACAGGCGATCTAATGCTTTCAGTCTAAATCAATTAGATTCCACCATATATATATATCAGGTTGGCCGGATCGGGTTCTATTTGATTCAAAGTCTTCCTTTTTCCTTTCTTCTCTATCTACTCTTGGGCTATCTATCCCACCTAGCCATTCCCCTTTATGATACTGAGCCGGGGAAACAAACCCAATCAAATAAATAAAGAATTTATTCACCGAGCAAAAGGAGAGAGAGGGATTCGAACCCTCGATAGTTAGTTCTTTGTTTCGAACACTATACCGGACCGGTTTTCAAGCCCGGAGCTATCAACCACTCGGCCATCTCTCCGAAAGAGAATTGCTATTTTCTTTATATTCTATCCCATCGAATAGAATAGAACATTGACATATAAGTTGATATCATTATAGTCTAGACTATATCTCAGGCGTAAATATAGAAGTCTATTTATATGGATCTAGATATATATGGTCGAGTATTATCCCCCTTCTTTGTGAATGAAAAAAAGAAAGAAAGACTACTACCCGGAATCCCATACATGCTCAAGTCTTAAAAAAGAAGGAAGTAATATAGAAGAATACATTTCAATCTCTACCTGGTACATTTTATCAAAATGGTGGCTGACTGGTTAAGGGATCAAATAGTCTTTTTTATAATATGGAGGATTAGAAGAGAAGCATGATTATTGCTTTTCCATTGGCTCATTAATTAGTACTTCAATAATCTGACTCGTTAGCGTGCCCCTTGCATTTGCTTCTCCTGGGGGTTGGTCGGCGAACAAGTAAGTAGTATTTTCTGGTACATCGATATGGATTAGTCTGGTTGGTGGGTATCCTTAATTCTCTTATCTATCTCTTTCACCTCTTCGTTCTTGATACAAAAATGAAATGAAACGACCCTACTCCTAATTAATTCTTTATCCTCCTATCCGTAAAGAAAACAAAGCTAATATTAATAGTCATTATAGTTACCAAGATCAAACCTCTTTTGAGACAAAACAATGAGATTTAGCGGAGACAGGATTTGAACCCGTGACTGAAAGGTTATGATGAGCCTTGTGCGAGCTACCAAGCTGCTCCACCCGCGAAGAGAAGAACTGTGAACTAATAGACAAAGAAAGATTGAAGCCCCTACCCTATAACCATATCTTTACAAATAGAATAGTCGAGATTTATACAGAGAATGGTAAAGAAAGAAAGGGAGATTTTCATCCTTACTTGATCTTCTTCCCCCAGGCAACAAGCATGCATGAACCATTTCACGAAGTATAAGTCAGTATGTGTCCAGATAGCCCAAAGAAAGTCTCGATCGTGTTAGCTCTAGGTCTTCCGGTGAAAAAACAACGTCCGGTCGATGAAGACGTGTGGGTGCACTATTCCGCGGTGGGGATTGTCACTTGCCTTCCATGAATTTCCCATTTCTCACTCAAGGATGGAACTTGGCTTATTTCTTTTTTTAAGGACGAATCAGATATTTGTGTTACAATTTTGCCCTCTTCTTCTCCCTCTACCTATTACACTTTTCCTTGCCATAATGATTCCATTCCTAGTAGTATCTATCTATCAATGATACAAGTCAGATAGATGTATAAATAGAAGAAAGAACCCTTCTCCAAAGAAATGAGATGAGGATAGACAACACATACAAAATGAACCCAATTTGCCTGATGTAGAGGCAGAAGCCGCATAAGTCTATAACCTACAGAAAAGAAAAGTGGGCTAATCCAACTAATCTTGCACAATGGAAAGAAAGAGCCACTGGGTTGGTTCTCTCTCCAATCAAATTAGTCAAGGGTGTGCGTTCGTGAGCCCACGCTAAAGTTTCAATCAATTCTTCTTGCCAATATCCCCCCGACAGGAAATGAAGAACATAAATAAATCCGGTAGCCCAAACAAGATGTCCAAATAAGAACATTTGCGCCCCCGGACTGATAAACTATTCATACCAACAAGGATTAGAATTATCCCATTGAGAAGTTGTGAAGAGTTTAACCATAGAGAATCTCTTAACCATCCCAGCAAATAAGTGGAAGGAAGATGAATGAAAGAAACTGTGAAACGTGACCCTGCCTGTGATGTGCTTCCAGTGCCAATCTAAAGTAACCAATGTTATTTCAGAAAATGGCCAAAGGCGTCCCCGAAATATAACAAGTACCACCTCTTTATCCGGCATTCATTTGGAACCATGTCTATCTAAAGCACCTTTTACTAAGATCCATGGAGTTGTATGTAACCCTAATAGCATGATGAACCAATCAGTCTCCGGGCCCTATTGTTCAGAATAGTGCTGCATTACTATTTAACAGCATTGAACGCCCCTTATTGAAGATAAAAGGACATCGAACCTATATTCAGTTTGACCATGAGCAGATTGAATCTATTGGGCAAATATAGGTGTTCATTAAGATTTCTTTGTTTCTCCGGAGTACCAAAAGCAAGCATGACATCATTATGAACGAACGTAAAGCCCCAAAGTATGGAACCCCCCCAGAAAAAGGATGGCCCAACTTCAATGGAATATATATTCTAGCTTCTTTTCTTTAATGGTCTAACATTCTTGACAATACATTATCTTAATTCTGTTCGGGATTGTAATCTCTAGAATATAGCTCCATGAGCAAAAGCTCCTGTCTATCTTCATCCTGCTATGTATTGGTGATGGGTATATAACGCAGCTTGAGTAGAGTAGTCGAGTCTTCTTGTGCTATGAACGCATAAGCAGGTAAAGAAAGAGTACATGTGTTGAGCTACCAAGGAAGGAAGGTAATGATAATGAGAGAGAGGAAGAACCCCGTCAGAGGCTAAAGCAAGGCAAGGCCTAATTGAAAATGAAGCTAATTCTTGATTGTGTCATAACTTTATGTCCACGCCCCAATCAATTGTCCCCCCGAATATGTGCTTCTAAAAGATCTTTTATACTTTGTCCCGAAGTTAGTTCGTTCTATCTCTACATATGGCCAGCAACAAGAAAAAGAAATGCAATAGCTAAGCTAAATGATGATGAGCCATATCAGTCAGCCAGAAACTTTGCGTATGAAGAATCAATCCCCAGAGAAAGAAGGGTTAGAATGTCAGTTCCTGCTCCTTCGGCAGTACCAAATCAATGATTATTTGTTTGAATCGGGGTTTGTTTTGAGCATAAGGATTACACTGACCGGGCTAAAGTGGTCCTAATGGGGATGTGGCAATACGTCTAAGAAATGATTCCATCAAACGAACATCTATTCTCCCCCGGGATGCAGGAATAGCGACATGGATGAAATGGCCTGTCCAAGCCAAGGAACTGACTCCGAATGATTAGTCCTGACAAATGATGATTGAGACGAGATTCGGCATTTTGAAACCACGAAAGGCTCGCTTTCCATTTCGCTTGTAGGTGTAACCAATCCGCTATGAAAGATATGGCAGAAAGAAAGAAAGAATAGACAAAGAAGAGCTCCCCTCCCGTATAAAGAAAGATCCATACCCCTTAGTACCTAAACCGATTGTATACCACCACTGAGAAAGAAAGAAACACCAGAATAAGCGATATTCACTGGGAGCATCCCCTCGAGTAAAAGCTTTTCCGGTTGACCAAGGATCCCAAATTGCAAATAGGTCTTAGATGGAAAGGGTCTTGCTTGTACTCATGCTTCAAAATTGCCTTGACAAGCTACATGAAAGAGATTTCGGGAAGTATACACAGACAAATTCTTACTAATTGCCCGAAATGCGAAGTAAGCAAAAAGATGATGATAAAGTCAAGACGTGTTCTTCAGTAATATCATCATGCCTTTCGAAGTCAGGCGCAGTAGCAATATCAAACCAAATACCACGAGTAGTAGAGTAGAGTGGGGTCCTGAGCTAAGCCTTGGCTAAACCTTGTAAATCCTAGTGCCATAATTCCTTTCAAATCCTCCTAGCCATTATCCGACTGCAATAATTCTTGCTAAGAAGAGAAAGAGCGTCTATGTTGTGGCAATTCCACCCAGAAGGTAAGGTAATGAATAGATGGGTTACTCCTACATACAGCACGTCCTTGGACAATCCTCAATCAAGGCTCTATCTAGGCTGAGAGTAGGAGGAGCCACTTTCTCATTGATTATGAGCCCAAACCAACCGCTGGATTCAATCAATAAGTTCTTCCCAATACAATAACCACGCCTGCAGAATAGAAAGATGAAACTAAAAGCCCCTACCAAAATTAGCACCTAGGAAAAACGAACGGGCAATATGCGGGAAGAAGAACCATAAGACAGAATTACCTGTGCCTATAAGAGCGAAGCCACCCATTAATAGTAATGATGGAACTCTGCGCAAAGTTGACTCCCGTAATATGAGTTACTCCCCCTTGCTTGATCACTGTCACTACCCCAAACATCTGACTGCATTTTCCACCGTAAATGGCAGGCATACATATTACTTACTACCCCAAAATGGAATTGTCCATCCAAAATAGTCCTTAAGAAGACATGATCCCAAGCAAGCGTATACTTGACATGTACCCCCTCTTCCCGGTCCATCACACACAAGGGAAACGAAACCCTTGATTCGATTTGATTTGCTTTATCCGGTATCAAAGGCGAGCTACGAGAAAATGGAACCCCTGAGTATCAATACCCTTACATGAATTGTAAATGCCTGACTATGATGTACCAAAGAATCTGCGGCTCCTACCGGAATAGGTAACAAAGCCACTTTGCCGCCCACTGCCACTAAATCACCATTCTCCCACCAAGTCAAACTGGTGCCTGTTGTTGGACCTGGGGCCGTTCTACTAGGTGCTAAAGCATGGGTCTTTTGTATCCATATTGTATAGGGGGAAAAGATATCTTGGGGCCGCCCTAAAGCACTCATGGTATCATTATGAATGAATATACCAAAACAGTGAAAGCCTCAAAATATCCATACCCTCCCGGTTGAGATGTGATATGATTGCATCGCGATGCCTAAGTCCACGAGATCTAATAAATCGTTGTTTGTAGCGAGTAGTTGGATCATAGTCTCTCTCTTACCATCTATAAAACTGGCTGCATGCGCGGCAGCACCAACTAAACTATGAGAAATCCACTATGATGTGTGAACAATGAAAGTTGTGTCCCATAGTCAGTAGCTAGGGATAAGGGGGCAGGCATCGCATGCATATGGTGAGCTAGGCTAGAATAATGGTGAAAGAGCCTAACTAGGTGGAATAGATAATGGAGCATGGCATTACGAGGATCTCATATAGTCCTTTATGACCCTGGCCTGTAAATGGACCTTGATCAGCCTCCCTCTCAAATATCTTTGATTTTATACCCTGACCAATGCCCCAGTTGGTCCTATCTATACATGTGACCAGCTATCAAGAGAGGAAGTGGAATCTCTTTAGGATCTACTCCAGCCAGCATCATTTAGAAATTCAATTGGTTAATCTCAATCGGTAAAGAAAGATAGGTGTACTTGATGTCTGTCCCGCCCAAGAAAGAGACCCAAGTCCTAGCAGACCCGCTAAATGGTGATTGAACATGTGGATTCTACATCTTGGGGAACCAAGCCCATTAGCAGCCTTGTGATAACCAACCGGCAAAAAGCATTAAGGCTGAACTAATGCACTGCGGTACAATAATGAACTTGTTATTCCGGATGCTTGCCACATCTGACCCCAGAGAGAGGTTATTTGTATTCCTCGAAACAAACCCCACGCCTACATACATCACCATGTCAATATTTCAATGTGAGTAGGATTGCCTAGCCATTATAATTGGAAAAACGAGCACCGTGGAAATACATCCCAACTAACTCAGCCAAAGAAAGAAAGATGAGGGAGAGTTGGCCGAAATGCGCACTAAAGACTTTTTTCGAGAGATCCTCCTCCAAATCACTAGTATGGCTATCGAAATCGTGAGCATCCGCATGAAGGAAGGTTCCAAATCAATCCAAGTGGTAGTATCCCCTTAGCTATTGTTCTAGAGAAATAAATGCCCCGGCTGGCCCATTCCTCGAAAGAAGGGTTGACGCCCTATCTCTACCCCACCCCAATTTTGACTGATAGTTACGGCGAACGAATAATCACACTCATGCTCATGGAGTCCTCCTCTTTCCGGACAACACATACAAAGAGCCCCCAGTGAAGTAATTAGTGAACCTATGAGAGATTTTGATACTGAGTTTCTTTCTCTGCTCTGCTATCTCCCATTTTAGTTTGAGTTATTCACTAGAGCCCAATTATGATCTGGAAGTGGATCCGGCCGGGACAAGTGTTCGTATCTATTATGCCATAGTCAAGAGGTGCTCAACGGACCTTGTTGAATCTTATCAACCCTTTATAGAATTAGCTTTTTCTCAAATGGATTCTCTAATCTATCTCTGTATCGTTTACTACCCTTATACCAAAGGAAATTGAACGATCTTGCTTGCTTGGTTCTTCCCTGCTTGAGCAATTCTCCCTTTTAGTTGATTTGACTGATGGATGCGGATTATAACAACTATATTCATTGCTAACTAATAATACTATATAAATATAATGGAATAGCTATGAAAGAAAGAGAGAGTTTTCTTATTTGAAACGCCTTGTGATCTTCAACCCATTATGATATGAACAACGACCAAGGAATTTCCATACCTCAAGGTCCAATTACAAGGACGAGAGCCAAGAAGCTACAACAAACCTTATACAGTTATATTCAATCTATGGTGAGCTCATCAAAGGAAATTCTAGAAGACGTTGGTGACCTCCCTTATATGTTATGCAAAGTTGAGCTTCAAGACAGAGATGAATTAAATGCACTTTAAGTTGCATTTAATGAACTCCGCTGAATTTATCAATAGTCCAAGGATGACTAATAAGCACATTTTATTATTTGCATTATTTAATTATAGTTTAACCATTTGTTTTCATATTTAAGCTAGTTTTAAATATAGGAGTTAAGGTTATATTGTAACCCACATAGGTTACTATATTCCACCATTAACCAGCCATTTTAATATGGAGGTTATGGGTATTTCTCATTTACTATCCCATTTAATTTTGGAGTTATGTATCACATAGGTTAAGGTTTGTAAAGGCTATATAAAGCCTTCTTTTCTTTGATTAGACATCAGATTTTGGAATTGAGAATAGAATTTCTATTTTAGCTTTGTTGAGAGCTAAACTTTCTTTGCAAATTCTTGTGTTTAGAACTTGGATGTAGAGTCATTCAAGTGGTATTGATCAAACCTCTTGTGGAGTGATTCGAATCACGAGTTTAGAAACGAGTTTTCTTTACTCTTGATCTTGATCATCAAGGTAATCCGTTCCATACTTTCCCTTGGGTTGATTTCCATATCACATTATTTAGTGCTTCAATAGAATTACCGGGAGTCAGTACTATAGTATAGCTTGTTTCCAATACTCAGCTGATTGAACCAAGCCTCTGCAATTTCCGAATCTCCCTGTCGAATGGCCGGCCTGTTCTCCCCGGTCGGAATAGGCAGGTAAATTCCTTCCTTCCCTTATAACCGTACTTGAGAGTTTCCTACCTCATACGGCTCAACCAACAAAGAGTCAATTCTTTTGTTGTCCAAACCATATGGAATCGAATTGAATGAAATTTCTCATAGATCTAGTAGTAGCCTTTTTCTCGAGTTATAAGCAAAAGAGGTGAATTATCTAAGTTTCAAACTTCTTGCTTCATAATTCAGTTTGATCTTTACTCCTAAGAATAAAGCATAGCCATTCCCTTACAATTTGATGAAAGATAACTATCTCTCATCTATCAATTGATATAGAATCCTTGAACAAAGCCTTTCTTTCATAAGACGGAAAAGACTGACTGTCTTTGGGATCTGATGCTACACCGCTGCTCACTCAATATGGGACGGTATCAACCCTATTACATATCCATAAGTGGATTCCTTCATTTTGATCTTATATATAGGCATAACATGATATAAGTAACCAGTTTTGATTGTATCGGCCAAAACCCTGACTAATGGATCTTTGCGGTTTTCTATCAATTAGATCCTTTCTCCATAGAATCTCAACTATCTCTAGGCATACCTATTTCTTCATATTTCGACTTCCATTCTGTTTCTTTCTTTGCTACAGCTGATACAAATCCTTAGGACAATACATATGATATGTGGAAAGCCTCTTTCTTTTTCTTTCTTTCTCCGCCATATTATTAAAAGCTTGTGGTGTGGTAAGAAGGGGTGGGGTTTAGTTCTAGTGCGCGAAAAGAGTCTCGTATTCCCCAGCTTTGGTATGTTCTCCCTCCGTTCCTTGTGTGGATAAGACAAGACCTATGTTATAGAGTATCTAACTTCGATGATAGGGATAGGGATCGATTTCTAGTCGCATAACTGAATAATGATTCTGTAGAGCTTCCGCATAATTTCCTTCGGATTAAGCCTTATGGTCGGTTCGTTATTCCATTCAAAGAATCTCCGTTACAGCCAGAAAGAAAGAACCGTAAAGATTGAAATACTCTCATTATGAACTGATGGGACTAGCTTACACAAAATCTCTACTCTAACCAGCCGACCTTCCTTCAAGCATCTTGTTACTAGATCAAAAGCAAAATGGTAACAATTCCTTTTTCTTTGTCCTCAACGTCTCTCAATTTCCAGGAATTAGTAACTTCAACAGTCTTCGATGGTTAGGTATCCAAACAAAATACAAACGAGATAGATCTTGTCCCAACCATTTTTATAAGTTACGATCCCGATAAGGAAAAGGGATGGGGATAATTGCTAACAAAGTTTTCGTGTTGGTGATTCCTAGGTGTATGTAGTGCTTCTTCCCTTCTGCTACCTATTTTGACTAGTGGAGTAGGGTTGACTTAATCCATAGGTTCTTTCGCTCGATACTAAACTAGAATCGACAATGAAAGCATCTGAGGTTACATGAATGGGGGCGACAGACAGAAGGCATTTTTGTATTTGAAAATTGCACCTCCACCAAGAAGCGTAGATTTATTTCCATTATTGTTTTCTTTCTATCCCGAATACTGTGTCTTAAGACGGAGAGCGGTAAAGAAAAGAAGAATATGTATGAATGACTCCCTATTTATTAACTCGGTTTCTGGGCCATAATCATTCTGTAGGAGAGATGGCCGAGTGGTTGAAGGCGTAGCATTGGAACTGCAGTGCTATGTGGGTAGGCTTTTGTTTACCGAGGGTTCGAATCCCTCTCTCTCTTTCCGGACTAATGAAAGAATGTAACTGACCCCAATGTATCAAATCAAATAACAATGGATACTATGTAATGGTTATACCTTTCTTGCTTGGATATAGATTTTCTAGTTCGTCTTTGTCTGGTACGGAAACGAAAAGACTGGCTGGCTGGAAAGAATGGACAAGAGATGAAAATCCCCCTACCGATCAATGATACTACATGAATGATAGACTAATTTCCGAATCAAAACCTGACTTTCCTTCGGTCTCTTTACTTAGACTTCGGCGAAGGGGAGGCCTAAATTGTCCGAACCTTTGTTTTTTAGTTAGGTTTCAGTCTATTCTACAACGAGCATTGGTTTGCAAACTGACCCATTTACTATCTATTATTTGATTGACTAATCCTTTCTATTGCAATGGCTGGCTGAGGAGTCAAATCTTTTGGCAATTCCGGGATGATGAAGAAAGAGAATTTGGAATCAGTGCTCTCGATTTGTTTTCATCCTTCCTTTGCTGTAATAATAGGGGTTTGCAACGATAACTATCTATATGCACTATAGAACCATTAACTCAAATATGTCTATGATTAACTAATTGGCGGGCTTGAGGAATAGCCGAAGCCATACCCAATCGAAAAAGAAAGGATGTTATCCAAACGCATTTCAAGTAATTGTAGTCAAACTTGACCCCTTGATCCTTTGTTTCCGGCGACCATAACGCGATTGGTTTTGAAGATCGTTTCCTGCTTTTGACCTTTTACTAGTTAGTCCCGGTAAAGCCCCCAGACGGTGTATTCTTTTGAAACAAGGCCGTAAGTAACGCAACATAAAGACTCCTTCCCCTCCCCTGTCGGTTTCACAGCTTCGCTCCTGCCCCTCTCCCTTTGGTCTCACTCTTGAACCTCTTCGCCCTACGGGTCTCAGGGCTTCGCCCCTCTGAAACGGAAAATCACTTCTCAATTACCTCGCTAAGAGAGATGGGATCTTTGTTTGATCTTATTAATATCCTCTTTCCTTGAATTAGTAATGGGACGTCTATCTATATCAAAAGTTCAGTGTGAAATTAGAATGAGATAGATTGTTTCAAATTCCAATTTGTAATTCATTGAGGTTGATCCCGAAGTTACGGAGCCTAAAATCGACTTGCAATCTATCTTCAAACAAAAAAGTAGGTAGAATGAGTAAATTGCTTTTGTATCGTACGAATTCCATTTGTGTATGTGCCCCCGGTAAACATATAGGACTCTGACTTATTGTTTGCGCAGGGTCTAAAAAAAAGCTAGATCCGTTACGATATTCCTTGGAATCCTGAATATGATGCTACCAATAATTGTACTAATCCACATATGTCTTTCTCCCATTCATCGGTACTAGTGGAAGAAATGGAAATTCACATATTTGTTTGATGAGGTGAAAGGAAAAAACTCTCAAAATAGATAATAAGTGAAAGGAAAAAACTCTCAAAATAGATAATAAGAGGATCCCGGAATGAAATTATGCTATTTGTACTCCTTTTCACACGTAAAATGGAGAGATTAATTTCTCTTGTATTTTGATATGTCGGGACTGACGGGGCTCGAACCCACAACTTCCGCCTTGACAGGGCGGTGCTCTGACCGATTGAACTACAATCCCAGGAAAATCAGGTGTACAGCCTACCTAATTCTTTTTGCTCATTGGATTTCATTCGAACCATTTGGTTTCGCCCTGTTGTAACAGAGACACGAATGCTAAAATCATTTGAATAAGAAAGAGATATAGAAAGATATCGATTATTATGGATGCAGTAAACTCATAGTGGGCTAATTCATTCATGGAATCAAATGGGCCCTTTCTTTAACTAAGCAGTAGAGTCACGCTCTTTAAACGCCCTCAGAATCAGAAATAGGCGTAAGTCATCGGTTCTAATCCGAGAAAGGTGCTATATATATTTTCCACTCAACTCCTGCTCCTGTCTTAGTCTTTCTTTTTTAGCAGAGGATATAGATATGAAAAAGGTAACCGCCTGTCGACTCGTTTATTAGTTTTTAAGCAGAATGTGAATTATGATGAGTTGTAATTAGGAGAACCGCTATGTGACTGACTACAGGGTTTACTCTTCCTCATCTTTCATTATTCATATTTTCTGTCCTGGGCCATAGTCGAGATATTCATATCGCCAAAGTCTTCCTACTTCTCCATTGTTCCAATCAGATACACAAAATGAGAAAGAAGGACGACCAGAATTGAATCATGACTATATAAGCTATATAAGCTATTCTGATATTCAGATTCGATATAGATCAAATCGTGTAAGCCGACCTTTTCCTTCCTTGGCCCATGTAAGAATTCGTCGTCTGATTTCATCTTCTTCTTCCTCGATGCTCAATAGGAATCCATCGCTATTCCTTTTCTTACACCGAGAAAGGGTGATTCTGAATCACAAGAGTTTCATTCATTTTGATTTGAGGATGAGGCATTGGCAGACTGACTCGCCTTACCACCTTTCCCTCTGAGAGTCACCCTATTCAGTCAGAAAAAGAGGAAGTGGGGTTGAGACGAGAGCTACGGAACCTGAATTACCAGATTGAACAGGGGAAACTAGCCGATTCTTCTTTCATGAGGTAAATGGATGGGTTGGTTAAAGCATCTTCCGGCCTTCCTGTCCTTTACAGTCGAGTCGAGCTACTTACTGATTCAGTCTTCTCTCTCTACACCCTTTGAAGTCAGAAAAAGAGAAAGGTCAGTGGTTGACACTTTCGCTCATGAACCTTTGACTGATTGCCCGAGGGTTGAACTATTCTTGAACAAAGGAAAGCATATTCAATCCTTCTTTTTCACTCTTTGACTGTAAGAAAGATGAATGAGAGTTGACTCCTCTAGCGTAAGGTCTCGCTCTTTCACTCCTCTCCCTATTTTTAAGGTCATTTCCGTCTTTCACAAGGGAAGGAAATAGGTCAAGCTATTTGACGGTCTCATTGCTGCCCTCGTTCCTCTCTATTCTTTCACTATTCTTTCGCGAGGTAAACAGGAGGATGATTCTTTCACTCTTGAATTCAGGAAGGAAAGAGACTGAACTCAATCACTACTTCACGCCTGATTGCTTGAACTCGGCTCGGTAAAAAGAGAAATACTATTCATTCTCCTTCACCTCTGCTTCTTTCTTCTGCTTTCAAGACTCAACAAGAATGAGAGTGAACTAACTGAACTCCGGAACCCGAACTGATATGACCTTTGCTACTTCATAGGCTTCCTGATCTGACCTCCGTCACCTATCTGTCTGTCTCATTGCTTGGCTCCTCTCACGGTAGAAGAACAGATAATGACTATGTTATACCGTAACGAATGGTTATCTTGATTCATTATAAATTGAACAAGTAAGAAAATGTCTCGTTGAGTTACGTACTTACGTGTAAAAACGAATAAACCTCAGTTTCAAGAAAGAATCTCTTCCACCAAGACATTAACCCCTGAAGCGTAAGCACTTTTGAAAGAAGCTATTCAGGACCAACAGATGGAACGTTTTCTACTTCAAGACCAAGTCAGTCTAAAACAAGTAGTGTAGTAAAGTATCAATCAATTTGATAATCAGAATAGCAGCGTGGGAATCGAACCCGCATCGTTAGCTTGTAAGGCTAGGGAGTCGCCGTTGGTTGATTCATCATTTTGAACGTCTCTAATTCTAAACGGAACGGTCAACTTTGGTTTCATTCGGCTCCTTTATGGAAGATGGATAAATTCTCTGACATGTAAGATGTAAAGAAAAAAGAAATACCTGCCACCCATACATAACATCTATCTCAGCCTGCCAACCTTTCCTTTCCGTCTTCATCCATTCAAAAGAACCTGCTTTATAGATGATCCCTATACAAGAGGAGATTCCTACAATCTTTCCAGTTATTTATTTTGTTCCCTATTTCTATTGAATAGAATCCTTAGTCAAAGTAGTTTGTTTCCGCCGGCCGAGCTAAGGATGTCGACGTCTCTAGTAAACCAAAGACACAGTTTCATAGCATAGCTCTTTTGTTTTGCTTCTCCCTTATATATACAAAGACACAGAAGATTTAGTTACGATTCTAATTCCCCCTTTATCCATGGATCCCTTATTTATTCCTTCAATTGTCTGGTCAGTATTGATCCAATTGAGTTGGGGCGAGATGGCTGAGTGGACTAAAGCGTCGGATTGCTAATCGGTTGTACGAGCTTTTTGTACCGAGGGTTCGAATCCCTCTCTTCTCTTTCCCTTTCTTTCTGTCAATTACTTTTTTGATAGTTTAGGAAAGATGTGGAATAGATCAAATTAGGAAGAGTGGAGTCGTTCATTACTTGAAATTGTATTTAATACCAACAGACAATTATATATTGTGTGTGACTCTAAGAGGCAGGGTCGTTCAATGGAAAGAAAGTCAGAATAAGAAAATGAGAGTGATCCTTCTCCCAGCTATAGAAGAATTGCCATATTGGACTCAACTGAAAGGTTCGTTCAGACTGTATGGACGATTTCTCTGATCTTATAACAATCTCTTTTTCTAGTAAATCATCAGTCTCGGACAGTATTCAAAATCTTATCGAAAGCTTACCCTTGCCAAACAAAAGCTAATAGAAAAAAGAATACAGCTATTACTGGCATAACATCTACTATTGGATTCAAAAAAGCGTAGGCCTCAGGCAATTTGGAGACGAAAGAAAAAACTACTTGACTTGTGAATAAAGGAAAGAATGAAGACAGATACCGATGAAACTTAAGAGATTATAAGCCTCACAATTTCTTTTGATTGAGTTATTAATCCCCTATTTCTTATTAAGGGATACGGAATGAATAACATCAAGTAGGTCAAAACCCCTTTCTTGCTTGAGCTCAGCCAATAAAAAATCCTTCAATTCGAAAAAGAGAATAAGAAATAGAAGAAATCCTACTTTCAGACATTATCTTAATGGGGAATTATATGTAATGATTCATAAATGCAGTTTAATTGGATCTCTAAACGTATCAAAATCCGAGCATAGAATTCTTTCTATAAATCTTTGTACTGGAATTGACGACCAACCACTACGAATATTAGTGTTTATTAGTAGTGAATATAAATGGGGCGTGGCCAAGTGGTAAGGCAACGGGGTTTGGTCCCGCTATTCGGAGGTTCAAATCCTTCCGTCCCAGAGTATGTCTATTAGATAGAGAACAGTATATTCAACAAAGATATATAGAAAAACCATATCATATCCGACTAAAGCTTGCCCTTTTAAATTAAACTACCCATATGTCATAACAGTATAGATTACTATGGACCAACTAACCAACTAAACCAATGACTATACATGATTCCATAAATTAATCAATTGATACCAGACCCCTTTGTTGCACGAAATGTGAGGGGCAAACTTCGGTTAAAACGATGGATGTGGTAGAAAGCAACGGGCGACTTGAAGGACATGATCCACTGTGGATTCTGATACCCCACATTTTCCATTATATAGGAATGAAGCTTGACTCGACATCCTTTGTTCTCTTACACTGGAGCTCGAGTAGAAAGTCTTGATTCCTTTATCAAGGGCAGAGATCTAGGGTTAGTAGTGTCAATCAATAAGTGAAAACGACTAACTCAGTATATGTTAGGTATAGAAAGAGAAAGGAGCCAATTCGACCCATTTAAAGTGTATCACATGAGAATCCATTGGTATCTTGCTGCCATTTTGAAACGATTAAAGATCACCGCACCGAAGTAATGGCTAAACCCAATGATTAAAGGCAAGGATAAGGCAAGGATAAAGGATCTCCTCACTCAACAAGCAAGTCAAAATCCTTTTCAATTGTCTCAATAACGAAACTAGATCAGAATGAAGAATTGAAATAGATGATAAAGGAGACAGGCAAAAATGAAGGGGTTAGAGACAGACCGCTCAATAAATGAAATGCTTAAGCTTCAGGGTTCTTTTCCTTTGAGTGAGAGTTATACCTACCACTTGATTGAGTTATGAGGATAAGTCAGAATGGAATGAGTTTCTTTCACAAAAGAAGAAGAAAGTATTTAACTAATTGATTGAATAATCTATAAATCAATTTGACATTCATTATCATTCTATACATGACTGTGAATTTCCTCGAGCCGTACGAGGAGAAACCTTCTTATACGGGGCGGGTCTTCTTAATTTACATCTATCCCACAGGTTGGTTATCGAATCATTGCAATTGATGTTCGAGCCCGAAGAGAAGGAAGAGATCCTCGTAAAGTGCGTTCTTATGAAAAGAATCTAACCTATTTCCATCTGCCTTCTATTCCATATTTCCTTGAATCCGATAGAGAAGGAAGAGACTCTCGTAAAGTAGGTTGAGTTTGATGTATGATCCTATAAAGAACTGAATCTAACCTATTTCAATCCGATATTCTATATTTCCTTGAAAAGAAAGGGTGCTCAACCTACAGGAACTGTTCATGAGATTTTAAAGAAGGGGCTGGCTGGGAGGGTTTTTTACGGAACTGAACCTTAATCAATAACCGAAATTCTATGTAATGAAATCAAAAAGGGTGTGGATAACTTTATATAGCTTTGCCTAACCTTTTCTTCTTTATTATTATTTCCCCCCTCTCTTGTTCTATTCATACTGATTACCTTCGTCTTCTGTCTTTGATAACGCCAAAAATCTCTCTTTTTTTCTTTCTACTTCTTCCTTCATTTTGTCTTTCGCCTACATCTTTATATGTCCATCTATGTTGATTATCTCTATAGTGCCAATCCAAGTAGTTTTGATAATTCTTTAGTTTTCTCCATTGTATAGTGTAGTCGGGTTTCACTATTCACATTCATATTGACAACAGTGTATCAAATAAATAGAATCCGATCGTGTATAAATGAAGCTAGTTATCTCCTCTCCGTTTCAGGACCTTTGCTTTTCACGCACATGATGGTCTCAAAGTGACTTTTCTGTGATATAAGAAGTTTTGTCTATTTTTGGGGTTGGTTGCTAACTCAATGGTAGACTACTCGGCTTTTAAGTGCGGCTAGCATCTTTTCTTTTGTTTACACATTTCTATGAGGAAAGAGATTCGTCCATACTATCGGTAGAGTTTGTAAGACCGCGACTGATCCTGCCTGAAAGGAATGAATGGAAAAAGCAGCATCTCGTATCAATGCTAAATTCTAGTAATATTTTGACCTTACTAGATTAGGGCAGCCAACCCCCTTGTTTGAATTCTTGATGCGGAAAGAGTCAATCAAGTCAAGTGGAGTGAGTCGAATGAATAACTGGATAGAGCCCTAATTCTCTAATTATAGAGAAAGAAAAAGTCACGGGCTTATGTTCGTTCTTAATTGAATGATTACCCGATTAGACGTTCAAACTCTATTAGTGCTTGATGCGGGAAGGCCTTTTCTGATGAGTGAGTTATTTCTTCTTTTCTAAGTCTTAACTATTAGTCTGACTCTACATTATGTATGGGGTAGAGGGGAATGTGTCAAAAAAGAAAGGATAGAGAGTCCGTTGATAAGTCTTACCTATTTACAGGGTGGGTATCCATTATTCTTTTGTGATTCTAATACCCGCACTATGTATCATTTGATACCGTAATAACTCCATGGAGGGAGGGGAATTTCAAGGATATTTAGAACTGAAGAAATCTCGGCAACGTGACTTCCTATACAATTCTTATGTGAATACGAATCCATTTCCCTTTTTCTACGTAACCAATCTTCTCATATACGATGCACTTCTTATAGGAGCCCTTTTGAACGAATGAATATATTTCTATGGAAAGAAGATCTTGTCAAAGTGTTTGCTAATTCCTTTTCGGCTATCTTACGGGACCTTTCATACATTATGTTAGATATCAAGGAAAATTGATTCTGCAAAAGATACATACGCCACTGATTAAGGGGAAATATTACAATTTATGGCAATCTTGTGTGGTCACAACAAGAAAGGATCGATCCATATAAACCCATTATCCAACCAAGCGTTCTCTTGACTTTTTGGGCTATATTTCAAGTGTGCGATTAAATCCTTCAGTGGTATGGAGTCAGATGCTAGAAAATGCATTTCATATAGATAATGCTATGCTACAAAATCGAGACACTAGTTCCTTTCCTATTAAGTCAGACTCCTTGCTTGGATCATTGGCTAAAGCGCTATTTTCTAATGTCTTAGGGCATACCATTAGGAAGCCGACCTGGATCGATTCGTCTTTTCTATTATTGATCGATTGTATATCCGGAAATCTTTCTCATTATTAGAGAGGATCTTCAAACAAAAAGAATTTGTATCGAGTACAGTATATACTGGCACTTTCTTGGCTTCAAACTTTGGCTCGTAAACACAACAGTACTGTACGCCTTCTTTTAAAAAAGGGAAATTCGCAATTAGTGGAAGAATTATATACGGAGCAAGAAGAGGTTCTTTCTTTGATCTTCCCAAGAGCTTCTTTTCTTTACAGAGGGGATATAGGGGGAAAATGGGGGATTTGGCTATTATTTGCATCAACGATTTGGCCAATAATGAATGATTGGTTCTGACACCATCTAAATTGAAATTGGACTTAATCAATGCATATACCAAAATCAATGAATTTCTATACTGTGAATTTGGTAAGAGTTGCTGAATATTCCACTTTCTTAGTTAGAATCCTGCCTAGGGAAGTAACTGCGGTTTAGATGTATACATAGGGAAGTGTGCAATGAAAAATGCAAGCACGGGTTGGGGAGGGCCTTTTTTGACTTAGTTTTGAAATCAGTTATCTACTCCATCCGACTAGTTACGGGTTCGAGTCCCGGGCAACCCATTAAAAGAAAGCAGAGGAGGAATATCTATTTATATTTCTCGATGTTGATATTGGTTGACATGGGTATATAAGTCATCTTATACTCTGGGAATAACAAGCCTTTAATTTTCTATTGAGAGAGAATGAATGTGCTTGGGAGGCCCTGATGATTCATGATGAAATAAACCAAGATTTGACCATGACTGCAAGAGAGACGCGAAAGCCTATGGGGTCCTTTCTCTAACTAGATAACCCGCACTGAAACCCGGCTAACCATTGGATGGTTTGGTCTTTTGATGATCCCTACCTTATTGACCGCAACTTACGTATTGATTATTGCCTTCATTGCTGCTCGGAGATATTGATGGTATTCGTGAACCTCTTTCTGGATCTCTACTTTCGGGGGACGGAAACAATATTCTTTCTGGTCCCATTATCCCTACTTCCTTCTGGTGCCATTATCCCTACTCTGCAGCTATCGGGTTGCACTCCCAATTTGACAAGCTACTTCTGTTGATGAATGGTTATACAATGGTGGTCCTTATGAGCTAATTGTTTGTTCTACACTGATGACTTGGTGTAGCATCTTACATGGGTGGAGGGAGAGTGGGAACTGAGTTTACGTATGGGCGTCCTTGGATTGCTGTTGCTCCGCTCCTGGTGCAGCTGCTACTGCTGGTTTCTTGATCTACCCAATTGGTCAAGGAAGCTTTTCTGACGGTATGCCTGACGGAATCTCTGGTACTTTAAACTGAACGATTGTATTCCATTACAGGCTGAGCACAGCATCCTTTGCACCCATTCCACATGTTAGGTCTAGCTGGTGTATTGGCTTGGCTCCCTATTCAGCACTATGCATGGTTCCTTGGTAACTTATATCTAGTTTGATCAGGGAAACCACAGAGAATGAATCCGCTAATTCAGGTTACAGATTCGGTCAAGAGGAAGAAACTGATAATATCATCGCCCTTTTCATGGTTATTTTGGCCGATTGATCTTCCATACAATATGCTAGTTTCAACAACTCTCGTTCTTTACACTTCTTCCTAGCTGCTTGGCCTCTAGTAGGTATCTGGTTCACTTAGGTATTAGCACTATGCCTTTCAACTTAAATGGTTTCAATTTCAACCAATCCGTAGCGTAGTTGATAGTCAAGGTCGTGTAATTAATACCTGGGCTTAGATTCTTAACCGTGCTAATCTTGGTATGGAAGTTATGCATGAACGTAGTGCTCACAACTTCCCTCTAGACCTAGCTGCTCTTGAAGTTCCATCTATCACATGGATAAGACTGACTTCTTTCTTAGTGTATACAAGTTCTTGAAAGTCAAGGAGCAATAACAAGAATCTTTCTAGTGGAAGAATGAAAGGGTGATATAAAATAGGTATATTTCCGGCATCATATCCATAGTTAGCGACGCATTCATCATAATCTACAAAGCTCCAGCTACGTATCAAGGTCACAGAGAAGAGAACTGCGTGGGAACAAACTGCCTTTGGTCTTAATCTTAAGCTGACCTTCGCCGAAAGAGTTGATTGAAGACGGTAAGGTAGAAGCGAGTTTATCTTGACTAGTTCCCCCTTTCTCTAATAAATAAGAAGATATCCACCCAGAGGGAATACAAAGAAAAATAGTAGGAACGTAGGGAATTACAGAATGAGGGAAAAGAGAAGCTCGAAGAAGAAGAAAATTCAAGCAAAAGAGAAGAAAGAAAGATGAAAAGGTGAGACTGAACAATGAAAGAAGAAGAATCAGACAATTACAGGGGAGTAGATTCATTCAATCCTGAACCTCGTAAACTCGGGGGGTTGAACTATCTCTTTGATTGAACGAGGTAAATAGACTGGATGATCAGCTAGCTCCTTCACCTGTCGGTTTCACCATTGCCTGCCCTAGATTTCACAAGGTAAATAGAATAGGTGGTTGATTGAACTCGGTCTTCGTCTTCTCTCTCTCCTTCACCTTCTTTCACTCCTGAACCAGATAGATTTCACTCTTTCACTCGGGTTTCACTATTGGACGGTCTCTAATCAAGATCCTTCATTCTTCCCTCCCTTCATTTCTTCTTTCACAGTAAGGGAAAGCCGAAACTCAAGATTCCTGAACTACTGAGGGAACCACCTTCTTTCTTTCACTCTTTCACTCGCTCGGTAAAAGACAAAGATCAAGGAAAGCCGCTAATGAATTGACTCTCTCTTCCGGATTGAACTGTCAAAGAAGAAAGCTCAAACAAACCTTTTCCTTCTTTCTCTAGGTAAATAGGTCTTAGCATCTTCCCTTCCGTCCTGTCCTGGCCTTGACTTACGGTCTCTTCTCTTTTCTTGAACTGTAAGAAAGACTCAACCTGAACCTTTAAACACTCGATCAGTCAAATCAAAAGAAAGGATGGAAGAGAATGCGACTCCTTCCCCTCGGCTTCGCTCCGTTCTCCTCTTATTCTTCTTTCTCCCTAACCTAAGAAAATGATTCTATTCATCTTCCTCTCCTTTACAGTGGGGCTGCTGAGCACCTTTCCCTTTTCGCTCCTCTCCCTTACTTTACAGTCTCGCAATTCCCCATTTCATTCACCTCGTAAACTTGTCTTCTTCCTTCACCGATATGACCTGACCGGAACATTCTTTCAATGAAGACGCTTAGCTGCTTTAGAGGAGAGTAACAGAATGAGGAGACTCCTTATTCATGAGCCAGAACAGTCAGGAAAGACGACGAAACAAGAAGAAATGAAGACGCTGCTGCTTTGAAAGACTCAACTCCTTATGAATGAGAGAGAGAGTTTAATGATCTTTTATTAATTCATTCTATCTTCTCCCTATTTTGAGGGGTATTGACGAGGTATTTGAGTGAATTTGCCCTTCACCTTTACTGGAAAGAAAAGAGAATGAAATCGGGGCGGGGAGACTCTCGACTCATTATCCTAAACTACTGAGCCTGCCCCTTCCCCTTATACGATATTCGCTGTAAACAAAGACTAACCGAAAGAGTTTCCGAACCTCATTCCTCTCCTTTTAGGTGTCATTGAACAAGGGCCGAAAGATGAATGGACTCTCCCTGCTTGACCAGTAACCAAGGGAAATAGGTGAATGTGGTTGGTTCAGTAGCTAATGAATGTACTCTCTCTTCACCTATTGATTCTTTCACTTACTCTCTGGCTGGTAAACAAGGACTCCTTATTCATTCTTCTTTTCCTATTTATGATTGAATGAGGGAAAGCATATGAAATTCATTGCCTCTCGCTGAACGGTAACCAAAGACTATCGATTAATGAGCTTGATTGATTTCACTCTTGAACAAGGTAATTCATATAGGCTGTATGAGAGGAAGAAGAACCCTCAACCCTCTCCCTTCGGTCTCGCGTCTTCGACCCTGTCCCTTCTTTCACGGTAAACTACTGAACCTATTGATTGATTCATTCTTGATCCTGACCCTATATTCTTCTTTCACAGTAAAGAAGGGAACGGAACCAGCCCGATTTCACTCTTTTACTCGGAGGTCAAGCTGCTAATTCATTGCCTGTCCTGTAAACTCAATCACTACTGAACGAACCAGATTGAACTGGGTAAAGCATATGAAATCCTGTCCCTGATGATTGTCCCTATTTATTCTTGACTTTCACTCTAAATTAAGACGAAAGAGAAACCCGGAACCGATATGACCTGAGCTACTGAACCGAAATTAGAAGAATGAGACAGAACTACTGAACCTATTGATTGATTCATTCTCCTCACCCTATTTATGAATGAACTGTAAAGAAGGGAACCAGCCCGATTTCACTCTGTCTTCGTCTTCGCTCCGTCACCTCTACAACAAGGGTTTCACTATCTCTCTTTGATTGAAGAATCCAATGAAAGATTCATTCTCCGGAACAGCAGGAAGGCAAGAAGAAAGATTAATTCCTTCTCCTTTACTGTTCAAGAATAACTGAAGGGAGAGTGGAGAGTCAATCCTATCGAAGAATCAATTCGACTTAACTGTAAGGAAAGACGAAAGATTCCTTCTTGATCTGATCCTCAACTCTCGATGAATGAAAGAGTAAGCACTCTCGAAGAATCAATGATCCTGAACTGTAAGTCAATCCTCATTCTTCCTTCTATCTCCCCCTGATTTTGAGGGATAAAAGGGAGGTCTTGAGGGCAGAGGTAATGTTGAAGTCAATCCTCTCGAAGAATCAATGAGAGTTAACTGTCAGTCAATCCTCATTCTTCCTTCTTGATCTTGATCTTCTCCTTCTTTCACTCTTTCACTCGGTCTCGCTCTTTCACCCCTCGGCTTCCTTCGACCTTATTCGTTATCCTTCACTCTGTAACCTACTAATTGATTGATTCCTTCTCCTTCAACTCATTGAAGTGATTGTTTGTTATTCGAGGAAGTTCTTGTTCCCCTCTTTCACGGTAAACTACTGAACCTATTGATTGAATTAGATTCTCCTTTCAAGACTCAAGCAAGACAAGAGAAAGGAGTGCAAGAGAAGCTGATGAACCTGCCCATATTACCATCTGTTCTTCTTCCGGATTCCTTACCTCTATTTTCTTTCTCCAATGCCAATCACAGAACTAACTGGAATGGAATTCCTACATCCTGGTAAGTATTCTTCTTTCTTTCTTTCTTTTGTGAAACTATAGCTCAAGTAGAATCTTACTGAATTGACTCAACGGCGGCTCCAAGGTGATTCTTTCTGGTATCCGTCCTCTCTCTCTCATACTGCTTTAAGGTTGGAGGATTTAGTTCAAGCTAGTCCCGTTCAGATATCTGTCTTTTTTAAGACTGTATGAAAGAACATATAGTAATTATCTAAACTATGAATATATCTATAATGGTTGCATCTAACATTTGCTCATAGTGTGGATAAGGCAGTCCCCGGAGCTAAGATACGCTATTCAAAGCAATCTGTCTGCCCAAGGCTAGTCGAGTCTAATGCTAGGCTGGCTAGGTGATTCCTCTCTATTAATGCCCGAAGCTTAATCCAGAGAGAGAGCTCACTATACCAGCAGGTTGCCACGTTTGCTTATGAAAGAATACCAGCTTATCCCGCCTGTCACGTCACCCAGCGCAGTAATAGTACGGACTTTCTTCCAGGCTTTCTCTTGCTTCATTGTAATTTAGCCAATACCGAAATTGACTGACTTGGTATTGTTAGCCTACCCCGCTTTTGACCGACCAGCCCTCCTTCCTTGTTTGAGGGAAGATTCCAATTCATATAACAAAAAGCAATCCCGAGATCTTCCCATTTGGAATAGTAAAGAGGTGTTTTTATCCCATCTTGATAGCCGGGGCTAACCCTCTCGGAGCATGTCTCAGCAATAATTCATGAAAGAGGGATGGATATTGGCGCATCTTCACTAGTTGCCTTTCAAAAGTTCCTTCAGGTCTTAGTAAGAGCATTAATTCCTCGGATTCAGATGTATTTTGTAACACCCTATACAAGGAAAGCTAGAGCTGGATATCATGTCCCGTAGAGATAGGACTCGAAAGATTGTCCCATGTGAATATGAATCAAAATGAACTTGAAAGAATCCTCCTTGTTCTAAGAGTTCTGGCAGGGATCAGTGAGGGAACTAAACTAGCTTATTTGCTGTCTAGCCTTAGAACCTGCTATTGATCTATATGAACGGCAAGAAACTAGCCGCTTGAAAAGGGACATGGACTACTACTGAATAACGGAGACTTTCTTTATCCTTTATCCCTTGTCGTCAAAGGGTACTGGCTCGAAGACAGAAGCACTCGAACGTGATTCACTTCTTTCTATTCTAACATTTTCCCCTTACCTGTAAATAAGCACAATAAAGGGGTTACCCCGAAAGGAGACGGAGTGACTCGCTAGAAAGGAACTGTCCTTTCCTTACTCTGTCGATGGTATACCTGAGATGGTAGTCTTTCTCCTTGGCTTGTACCCGAGATCCGATGTTCGAAAGACAACCCAATCCTTTTCAAGTAACCATTCATTCTGAGTGGCAGTTCGGATCTATGTTCAAAGGAGGGAGTCTATTAGCAGAGCGTCAATAATCGGGTTCTTGCCTTTCGTTTTGACTGGAGCATTTTCATCCCTTGCATTGGTTTGAATTTCGCACTATCTGGTCACTGGTTTGAAGTGAGTGCTCCGTGAGTGTATGGAGAACCTAATGTTCTTATTTACTTGTTGGACAGGTTTATGCCATTTATCAATCACAGTCAAGCGCGGTTTCATGCTCGCAAAGAGACCCGGCATTTATCCCTGAATTTCTCTAGGATTATCTTCTTCCTTAGTGGGTAGTGGGAGACCTTAAGAACCTAAGTAGAGTAGCAGTACTTGCCTTTTTCTTAGAGAGTGTATTTTGGAAGTCTATAGAATAGGGACTCCCCGGCCAATAAAGAAAGAGTTTGCTAACCACTCAGAGCTCTTTTGCAGTTAAGGATATCAGCTAGTTGGTTGGTTGGCTCTTCGATTAGGACTATAAGTAGCTTTTTTGGACCGTTTGACTCCTAGCTCTTTTCTTTGCTAGTGAATGGAGGAATGCTAGTTTGGTTGGTGGAGATGGATCCCGGAAAACGAAACTAATGAACATGAATCCCATCCATAGAAGTCAATCTGAGTGGTTCCCTCCCGTACGAAAAGTAGCATCCGCAGATGAAAGAGTGGACGAGCTTTCAATTACATCGTGTTGGCCGATAACTCTCTGGTATCTGTTCATGGATGGTAGTTAACTGATTGGAGTTTGTGGAACAATCCCATCCTTTCTAGTACTTGTGTATTCTGCACACGAGTAAGAAATAGCTTTAGTTGTTGATGGAAGAGTGCCCTATTAACTTTGGAAACCATAGTGCCACCTAGCAACACAACTGAGGTCCTTCGTGTCTGTAATATTATTATGACCATAGGCTTGACTGAGCGCTATGTCCCGGGCATTCGCCAGATACCCCTTAACCTGGGTCTGGTCTTTGCTCCTACATGGAAATCTGTACCTAGTGCGTCCAACTATCGCAAGAGGTTGGTAGAAGACGTCAAGCAATAGGATGTTTGTTCTAACAGGTCTTTCTTCTTCTTCTTTCCCAAATCGATTGTTTGCTGGGGCGGGTCGCAAGATGTGGCTTTTTCCTTCTGTCTGTTCGGGGTTGTCTCTTCTTCCTCTTCCTTCCTTTTATTAAGGAGGTCCCGCTCCGTCCAAAGCTTCTGATAAAGAATAGCATTCAAGGTCCAATGGCAAAGATCGAATGAGGGAAGGATTGATTCACAGGTCTAGCTGCTCGGTATCGATTCATCTTTAGTAGCAAAAGCTCTTCCTTCTTCTTTCTTATCTGTCTTCTTCCATGTCTTCCTTTTTTCTCTGACATTCCAGCTTTTTCTATTTTCTTTGTTTACAAACGCTTTTATACGCTCTTATTAATATTAAGCCAAGTCAGTCCTTTTGCAGCCTAGTAAGAAGTAGTGACAGGCTCATTCTAAGTGGTAGTAGCATATGAGATAGTGGAACTAGCAGTCTCAGTTTTTGTTCAAGTTCAAATAGGCCTAGTCTTTTTTTGCTCGAGTCCAATCCCTTATTGTCATAGATCGGAGGAATGCCCTTCTTTCCTTTAGTTTGCCCTTTCAGTGGAGTAAGCCAAAGCGAGTCTTGCTGGTCTGTCAAGTGCCATCTGCAGAACTTCTCGAACGAGGAAAAGGATCAATGACTTCGAAAGAATTGAACGAGGAGCCGTATGAGGATCTCATGTACGGTTCTGTCGAGTGGCAGGCAGTAAGGGTGACTTATCTGTCAGCTTTTCCAATATCACACCCTCAACCAAACTCTGCCTTACGTAAAGTTGCCAGAGTACGATTAACCTCTGGATTTGAAATCACTGCTTATATACCTGGTATTGCCCATAATGAACAAGAACATTCTGTAGTCTTAGTAAGAGGGCGAAGGGTGAAGTAAGGAGGAATTACCCACCCGGTGTGAGATATCACATTGTTCGAGGGACCCTAGATGCTGTCGGAGTAAAGAAAGGATCGTCAACAAGGGCGTTGACGTGCGTTGTAGATTCTTATCCAAGACTTGTATCATTTGATGATGCCATGTGAATCGCTAGAAAGATTGAAAGAAGTATATAGCTAACCCAATAACGAAAGTTGACTAAGGGGACTGGAGCAGGCTACCGTGAGACAAAAGATCTTCTTTCGTCAGGGATTCGATTCGGAACTATTAGATAAGGTCCAATATTGGAAGAATTTCAGAGGTTTTCCTTTACTTTGTCCCCGCGTCAACAAAGAATGAGAAATGCCTCGACTTAGAACAGGTACGAGTCCACTAGCAATGATTCGAAGCACCTCTTTTGACACTATTTCGGAAACCAACCCAAGGACTCAATCGTATGGATATGTAAAATCAAGAAAGGATTGATTTCCAATCCTAGCAGTAAAGGGAGGGAAAGAGATACTCAATTTCAAGTGAGTAAACAGAATTACATACTCTCTATCATAGATACATATAGAATGATGTGGAAAGTAGTATGTACGGCTTGGAGGGAGGTCTTTCATATCTTTCGAGATCTGGAAAAGCCAAAATCCATGATTTTCTTAGCCCTTATAAAAGAAAGGAAAACTACTGATTCTTGAGAACCCCTTGCACGCTCATCTCACGTCGAGGTACTGCAGAAGAAAAAACAGCTAAATCAGACCCAATTTCTCGTAAAAGATTAGTTAACATCTTGGTTCACCTTATTCAGACGAAAACAAATCATTGGCTTATCTCTCTATCGAGCCATGAAAAAGATTCAACAAAAGACAGAAAGAAATACACTCACTATTTTACGTCAAGCAATACGCGGAGTCACTCCCGGCAGTAAAAGCAAGACATGTAGGCGGATCGACTGATCAAGTTCCCGTTGAAATAGGATCTACACAAGGAAAAGCACTTGCCATTCGTTGGTTATTAGGGCCGAAAACGTCCGGGTCGAAATATGGCTTTGAAATTCAGTTCCGAATTAGTGGAATGAGGGAGAAAGAGACGGATAGGGTGGGAATGGATGTAGTTGAGTTGGAGTTTTTTCCTTTTCAGTCTGACAGTATGGAGATTGAATTGCCGCGATTCCGGCTACCTGTCCTTGTGGGAATCTCAAGTCGTCTCTCTGAGCCAGATCGAATCTTTCCTAGCCTCTTCCTGTTATCCCCTGCTCCTTTTCGGGTTGGGTTCAGGGCCCAGGCACCCTTCTCTTCTCCTCCTTACCCGTTAGTTGTTCGTTCTTTTTGAATTTGGTTTTGCGGGGTCTTTCTTAGGCTGTCACTTTAAAGAAGACGATCTAATACGGGAAGTTGATGTTGATGTTGTTGGGTGCCCCTCCTTGCGAGGTTCCGGTCCGACCTCTATTTTTTTTGGCCTAATTGGAGTGTAAGGAGTCTTGCTGTGTAGATGGTTTACTCTGAACTTGAGATGGTAGGTTTGGTAGTGGAACTTTGTTTACATTCCCCGGAAAAGAGTCAGTGTTGAATGGTTTTATCCCCCGCCCATCCTCCCTTGGTTGGTTGACTGGACATCTTCAGTATCCCCCTCATTCTCACTCTAATAGAAAGGCCGGGAATGACCAGAGGTGTATGGAGGTTGACTCTGTCTACCTTTTTAACCGAAGGCATACATGGAGTTGGAACCCTTTTATCTAATACTAGTATGCGCGGGAAGTACTTCTGCCTCATCCTCTTCCTTCACGGTAGGTACGCTTGGCCCCTTGTTACATTGCCTTTTTGTATGCTTAATGTAATGGTTTGAGACATCAAGTCGCATCGGCTGCCTTCTCTTTGATTGATAATAAGGGAGAAAAGGTTTTAATGCACGCGTCTAAGTGCCCCTTTTTTTTAGGGGAGCCGTTCCGTGTGGTAGAGGGCGAACAAAGGATAGCGTGCTTGTGTTGGAAGGGAGCAAGCGGGTGAACGAATCATCAACCAACTGGGCCACTTGGTAACTAGGAGTGTCTCTTCATCTTCATAGCTGGGATGCTTCGAGCTTCTGGGCCTCGGAAACCGGAATTGAATCTCGTGCCCCGAGGGCGGCTAGCACGTCCCGGCTAAATCTGACCTGATTCTTTCCACTCTCCCCCATCCCGTCGTTTGTTTCTTACCTAACCGGTGGCGTACGAGAGGGAGGAGCCTAAATACCCTGCCCCCATACTGGTGCGGACCGTTCTTGCCTATGGTAATATCTGGTTGCTAGTCTGCTTCACATGGGTCCCCCTTTCTTTTTCATACTTCTGTTATTCGACTTTTGCCGGAGAAAGATATTATGACCTTAGTGATGCTTGCGTTGAGTATAATAATAAATACTCGTGATGAGTCCCCCTTAACTACACTATGCCTTTCTCTTTCTGTTTTGTTTAGTGTCATTTTCTGCTCTCTCACGCAAACGCTAATACTTCATCCTTTTTCCCGCTGTTATCCACTCCTATAAAATGCTAAAGAAGCCGGGCCATCCATCCTCTTTATCCTCATTGGACTCAAGGACATCGATAGGCGCTAAACCAATTAGTCAGTAGATTCGATCGATCTAAATCTGCCTAGCTCCCTTCCGAGAAAGAATCAATCCCTTATACAAAAAACATCGAGAAAGATATTATGAGCACCAAGTGGATGCTGCATATCTTTTCTTCTTCTATATTTTGATATATCACACCCCCTATCCTTATGAATTAGTTCCAAGAAAGGGGCCGTTCACGTCTTTTTTTCTCGGTTTTTGATGTAGTTGCAATAAGTTTCCTGATTTTCGTCAAGATGGGGTGTGAAGCGTCAGTACCTTTTTTAGAGTAGCCAAAGGGAAGAGCCGGCCGGTGGGAGCGAGAAGTTTTGGATTCGTGACTGGAATGTAGGGCAGGAAAAGTCCCGCCAAAATGTCCAAGACTGAGGGGCAGAAGGCTTTCCGAAACAAATCCGTTTTTTTAATCAGCTTGAGCTGGACAGGGAAGGGCGAAGAAGACAAAAATACCAAGTAATTTACAGAAAGGGAAAGAGAGGGTTTGTGATCGAATGCCATTGCTCCCACATCTTTTTTCGGTCCGACCACGAGCATAAATGTTTTATTGCATTTCGGACCTTATTCACTCGCCTTATCTTCTTTAACTTGGCATCCTGTAAGAAAAATGGTTGGTGCAGCAGTTGACTGACAATGCGGATTTGGAACTGGCAAATGAAAGAGAAACCCGAGAGGGTCTTTTCAATCTTTTTTCTTAATTGGTTGGAGAGAATCACCAATTTCTTATTTTTTCGGATTTGATTGTGTTCACAAGGGGAAAGGAGAAGAAGAAACCCAAAAACAGAAGCAGAAGAGGAAATACTGGTAAATGGCTAGCAGATTCGCAGCAAAGTCCGCTTATAGTTCCTTTTGGCACAACAGGGTAAGTAGTCAACTCTAACAAACCAGCAAAAAGACTGAAGCATTCAGATAACAAGAAAGACACTGACCGTCCAAGCATCAAAAGAGGGGACTGGGCATTGGTCCCTGGTGATACAGTGTGATAAGCGCCTACAATGCTGGAATTTGCAAAGCTAAAGGTCCTTCTAGAATCCTTGCAAAACGCTCACAGAGAAAGCTAACTTAACGGATTGATTCCAACCAAGAGCTGGTTAGAAGATGAATGACTCTTAGATCAAACTTGGAATCTATTATGGTCACTCTTAGATACCAATACAATTCACTCCAGAATTAGCTTGATCAAAACTAATTCAATGAATCGGTTTAAACATCAAACCTAAAGCAAGGTTTGAAAAAGAATAACACCAAAAGGTTATCAAGAAAACACAAAGGTTTTTTCTGTATTCAACCAAAATCCCTCAAACATGAATATTACATGCCTTTAAATAGGCCCAGAAGATAACCCTAACAAAATAAAGTTCAGCCACCAACCACTAATAAATGCTAATAAATGCTATTAAATACAAATTGAAGAATATAAGGCAATTCATACAAACGATTAATAAATGCTATTAAATATAAAATGAAGCAAATAAGGCATTAATAATTTCCTTAATTGGTAATTCAACTACCAAAGGCAAGTC
This sequence comes from Cucurbita pepo subsp. pepo, assembly GCF_057944985.1. Taxonomy (NCBI): domain Eukaryota; kingdom Viridiplantae; phylum Streptophyta; class Magnoliopsida; order Cucurbitales; family Cucurbitaceae; genus Cucurbita; species Cucurbita pepo. The sequence continues at coordinate 10,046,196 of NC_141809.1, forward strand.
TTCTAATTACTTTCCAATATCAGCCACTCCATTATCTTCTTGATTTGATATGCTAATGCTATAAAGATTTTTGGGCTCAAAAGTCTTTGTTTCAACCAATACACTAGCTAGCTTTTGAAGATTCAATGTATAGGCCTCTTGAATCTTCTTAACCTTGCTTCTTGTAATCGGTCATTCGGGTACATGCACGTGATCAGTTGTTGGATTCATATCACAGTGAATATCGAACCATCAACAACTCAGAAAGCATCAATCCCAATAACCCTGAAATTGCGATCAACTACCTTGCCCACAAGGCATCCACCATGGTAGTGCCATATAGTACTCACTGCGGGCAAAACTCTCCCATCAGCCGATCGATCATTTGATTGATCAACGGGCAATGCAGGCCCCACGTATCTTCAATCTCTGCCCCCAAAACAAACCATTCCCTGAATTGGAAATCCTCCATGGAACGGCTCCTCAGTACATCACCGATCTTGCAGGTGCCATTCACACACCGCTCCATCCACATACATCACTGGGATTACTAAAGTAGTTGAACCGTACAATTGGGTTAACCCTGACATCTGTAGATGGCAACCGGAGTGAACAGAGAGTGGCCCAGTAATCTTCTCCATTAGGGTAGCCACAGTGAGATAGAGTGGTGAAGCTGGGTTCCGAATGAAAAGAGAGCGAGCCGGGGAGACAAAAGGTATGAGATTGGAAGTTGCTTCAAGGTAAGCCCCTGTCCCTGAATTGGTTATGCCCACGACTTGTATCAGAGAGTGCTCCAATGGGATTGGGGGCACAATTGAGATGCCATTTCGGGGGTTCTCATAGAGGAACTGTCCGACATAAGGCAAGTGATGAGACAGAGGAATTCCCCACGATGAGAGGGACGGCCTCGGTCCAATGCCACTTAGAAGCAGAAGCTGTGGGCTTCCGAGAGCCCCAGCACAGAGGTGATCCTCTCCCTTTGCATTGCATGGCCCTCTTTCTTTGGTCGCGAAAAACGACCCCAATTACCGATTGCTTCGATCCGCGAAGAAGAGGCTAAAAGAATTCTTTCAACACTTGCATAGCTTGCATAGACTGCACTCTCATATTCAAAGCTTTCGCATAGCTGAGGAGATCAGCAACACTGTGTGATATGAACAACGACCAAGGAATTTCCATACCTCAAGGTCCAATTACAAGGACGAGAGCCAAGAAGCTACAACAAACCTTATACAGTTATATTCAAGCTATGGTGAGCTCATCAAAGGAAATTCTAGAAGACGTTGGTGACCTCCCTTATATGTTATGCAAAGTTAAGCTTCAAGACAGAGATGAATTAAATGCACTTTAAGTTGCATTTAATGAACTCCGCTGAATTTATCAATAGTCCAAGGATGACTAATAAGCCCATTTTATTATTTGCATTATTTAATTATAGTTTAACTATTTGTTTTCATATTTAAGCTAGTTTTAAATATAGGAGTTAAGGTTATATTGTAACCCACATAGGTTACTATATTCCACCATTAACCAGCCATTTTAATATGGAGGTTATGGGTATTTCTCATTTACTAGCCCATTTAATTTTGGAGTTATGTATCACATAGGTTAAGGTTTGTAAAGGCTATATAAAGCCTTCTTTTCTTTGATTAGACATCAGATTTTGGAATTGAGAATAGAATTTCTATTTTAGCTTTGTTGAGAGCTAAATTTTCTTTGCAAATTCTTGTGTTTAGAACTTGCATGTAGAGTCATTCAAGTGGTATTGATCAAACCTCTTGTGGAGTGATTCGAATCACGAGTTTAGAAACGAGTTTTCTTTACTCTTGATCTTGATCATCAAGGTAATCCGTTCCATACTTTCCCTTGGGTTGATTTCCATATCATTTTAGTATCAGAGCTTTAGGCTCAAGATCGGATATATGTTTCATTGCGCTTATCTCTTTTAATTCTCTTATTATTATTTTTTTCTCAGTTTGTGTAGAATGTTCATATTCTATCACAAAAATATATAGCTAAAAAAAAATACATTTTTTTTCTGTTCTTTAAAGTGTTAGATCTCGATCTTATCAACACTATATTCTTCTTTAAGATCTTCTAAATCAATTTTCTTGTTGGTAAATTGATTAGATTTTGCGAATAAGAAGAAAAAAAAAAGAAAAAAACCATTGAAAGAAAGAAAGCATATTGATGTTAAATGTCTTTCTTTTTTCCTCTTGATTATTATATGTAACTCTCATATGTTCCTACGTCTAAATTAGTCCTTAATCATTTTCTTTCTGTAATTCGTTTCTTTGTCGTTATTCGGATTGCTCCTTCAATACCCTTGTTTATGTATTGAGTGTGCTGTCTATTCACATTGAATTGCACTTAGCTCTACAACATAGCTTGTCTCACATCCCAATTTGTTTTTTGGAGTGTGATTTGTGTGTGCTCAATTGTGAGGGTGAGTTTGTAAGGGAGTGACACATTGATTCGAGTGTTGAGTGCTAAACACGAGTGAACTACATTTACGAGTGAATACACGTGAGGGAGCGCTTGTGAGGTCCTTTTCTTTTCTTTTACCTTTCTTTTGTAGCATGGAAAATCCAGACGACAATACTAACATTACTGATGCACGATTGAGAGAAGCACAACAACGAACCATGGAAAGACTAATTCGAGGAATAGAAGAGTTGACTGATCGAATAGGAAGATTGGAGATTCAAAATCAAGCACGACAGAGGATTCCACAACCTACGCCCTCAACCGATACATATGAGGGCGACAATTCTGATCACCACGAGGATAATCCACATGGGGTTGGTCATGGCTTGATGCGAGGGCGAGACCATGGAAGAAGGTATCATAATTTACAACAACGAGTTCCTTATGATGATAGAATTGATCGTAACGTGGGGAGCATCAAATTAAAACTTCCCAAGTTTTATGGCAAAACCGATCCAGAGGAGTACCTTCAATGGGAGAAAACGGTGGAGTCGGTGTTCAACTGTCATAATTTTAGTGATAAAAAGAAGGTACTGTTATGCATTCCTCAATTCAAACAATATGCTCAAATTTGGTGGGATAAATTGATGTCAAGTAGGAGAAGAAACCTTGAAGCACCAATTGATTCATGGTACGAGTTCAAAGAGTCCATGAGGAAGCGTTTTGTTCCACAATATTTTCAACGGGACATGGCGCAAAAGCTTCAAGCATTGAAACAAGGACGCAAGTCTGTGGAAGATTATTACAAGGAGATGGATACATTGATGGATCGACTTGATCTCGATGAGGACATGGAGGCTCTCATGGCGCGGTTTCTTAATGGGTTTTAATAGAGATTGCAGACAAGACTGATTTACAGCCTTATTCTAATATTGAGGAGTTGTTGCACATTGCAATTAAGATCGAGAGGCAAATCCAAAGAAGATCTCAACGGTATTCTTCTAAAACTTTTCCCAATTCTACTTCTACATGGAAAAAGGATAGTAAGAACATTGATTATAAGCATAGAAATCCAGAGATTAATGAGAAGCCTCAAGCTAAATTTGAGAAAGGGGAGAGTTCTAGAACAGGGAAAGAAAAAGTAGAAAAGTCTAATGTTCGAAATAGGGATTTAAAGTGTTGGAGATGTCAAGGGGTAGGACACTATAGTAGAGATTGCCCAAATGCAAGAATTATGACCATCAAGGAGGGAGAAATTGTTACGGATGACGAGGCACATGACGACATAAATGAGGAAACTGATGAGAGTGAGGAGTTTAGTGAAGAGGACCCTACACATATATCTTTGGTTACTCGACGAGCTCTAAACACCCACATTAAGGAGGACGGCCTAGACCAAAGAGAGAACTTGTTTCAAACTCGTTGTCTTGTTCAATCTGTACCTTGTAGTGTTGTCATTGATAGCGGTAGTTGCACCAATTTTGTGAGTTCCATTCTGGTCAAAAGACTTAATTTGAAGACACAACCACATCCAAGACCCTACAAGCTTCAATGGTTGAATGATTGTGGGGAAGTACGGGTAACTCAACAAACTCTTGTTTCATTTACTATTGGAAAATATGTTGATGATGTTTTATGTGATGTTGTATCCATGCATGTTGGAGATTTACTACTGGGGAGGCCATGGCAATTTGATCGTCGGGTAATGTATGATGGGTATGCAAATCGATACTCTTTTACTCACAATGGTAGAAAAACTACTCTTGTTCCATTGTCTCCAAAAGATGTATTTATTGATCATTGCAAACTTGAAAAGAAAAGGCAAGAGGCTGATGCAAAAGCAGAGATTGAAAAAGAATCAAGTGAAAAAATGAGCTTGAGTGAAAAGCAAGAGAGTAACACTCAGCCTAGAGAAAAAAAAGAGAGAAAAGCCAAATCAGTAAGCTTGTATGTTAGATCAAGTGAGGCTAGGAATGTTTTGCTCTCTAACCAGACTATTCTTGTACTTATGTGAAAGGGGTCTTGTTACTTTACTAACATGCTTAACCCTTCTTTGCCTAGTGATTTTGTTGTGCTTTTGCAAGAGTTTGAAGATTTATTTTCTGAGGAGATGCCTAGTAGTTTGCCACCACTTAGAGGGATTGAACACAAGATTGACTTCATTCCTGGCGCGCCCATTCCAAACCGACCAGCATATAGGACTAATCCAAAGGAGGCTGAAGAGATACAAAGGCAAGTAAGTGAACTCCTTGCTAAAGGGTATGTACGTGAAAGTTTGAGTCCTTGTTCTGTTCCAGTTATTCTTGTACCTAAGAAAGATGGTTCTTGGCGTATGTGTGTTGATTGTAGGGCTATAAACAAGATAACTATAAAGTATAGGCATCCCATTCCTATATTAGATGATATGCTTGATGAATTGCATGGATGTAGTCTTTTTACTAAGATTGATTTAAAATCAGGTTATCATCAAATTCGCATGCATATTGGGGATGAGTGGAAAACAGCTTTTAAAACCAAGTATGGTCTTTATGAATGGTTGGTTATGCCTTTTGGATTAACTAATGCACCTAGTACATTCATGAGACTAATGAACCATGTCTTACGAGAATACTTAGGTAAGTTTGTGGTTGTTTATTTTGATGACATCCTTGTTTACTCTAAATCTTTAGATGATCATATTACCCATGTACGCAATGTTTTGACTACTTTAAGAAATGAATGTTTGTATGTAAATTTAAAGAAATGTAGCTTTTGCATGGAAAAAGTTAACTTTCTTGGGTTTGTAGTTTCATCTAATGGTGTTGAGGTTGATGAGGAGAAAGTGAAGGATATAAAAGAGTGGCCTACACCTAAAAATGTAAGTGAGGTAAGAAGTTTTCATGGTCTTGCAAGTTTCTACCGTAGGTTCATTAAGAATTTTAGTACAATTGCTTCACCCTTGAATGAACTTGTTAAGAAAAATGTATCCTTTATATGGGAAAAAGATCAAGAACTTGCTTTTAATACTTTGAAAGAAAAATTGAGTTCTGCTCCTTTGCTTGCATTACCTAATTTTGAGTCTACTTTTGAAATTGAATGTGATGCAAGTGGAGTAGGGATAGGTGCTGTCTTAATGCAAAATCAAAGACATTTAATGTTCTTTAGTGAGAAGTTGACTGGTGCATCTTTGAGGTATCCAACTTATGACAAAGAGCTTTATGCTTTGGTTCGTGCATTGCAAACCTGGCAACATTATCTTTGGCCTAAGGAGTTCATTATTCATACGGATCATGAAAGTTTAAAGCATTTGAGAGTACAAAATAAACTCAACAGACGACATGCTAAGTGGTTAGAATTTATTGAAACATTCCCTTATGTCATAAGATATAAACAAGGTAAGGAGAACATTGTTGCCGATGCTTTATCACGAAGGTATGTCCTCCTCAATACTTTGAATGCTAGGTTGTTGGGTTTTGAACACATAAAGGATTTGTATCAACATGACATGTTCTTTGCTCCTTTTGTTGAATCTTGTGAAAAAGGACTCATTGTGGATAATTACTTGTTGTTAGATGGATTTTTGTTCCGAAAAGGCAAACTTTGCATACCATCTTGTTCCATACGTGAGCTACTTGTGAGGGAAGCTCATGGAGGTGGTTTAATGGCACACCATGGAGTTTCTAAAACTTATGATATGCTGTCTGAACATTTTTTTTGGCCTAAAATGAGACATGATGTTCATAAAGTTTGTGCTCGTTGCATAGCATGTAAACAAGCTAAGTCGAGGCTTCAACCACATGGTTTATACTCCCCATTACCAGTTCCTAATGGTCCTTGGATTGATATATCAATGGATTTTGTTTTAGGTTTACCTAGGACTAGGAAAGGTTATGATAGCATCTTTGTTGTGGTTGATCGATTTAGTAAAATGGCTCATTTTATTCCTTGTCACAAAACTGATGATGCAAAACATATTGCAGACCTGTTCTTTAGGGAAGTTGTACGATTGCATGACATTCCTAAAAGCATCGTTAGTGATCGTGATGTCAAATTTTTAAGCCACTTTTGGCGTGTTTTATGGGGTAAGTTAGGAACTAAGCTCGTATATTCAACTACTTGTCATCCTCAAACGGATGGACAAACTGAAGTTGTTAACAGAACCATGACTACTATGCTTAGGGCTATTATTGATAAGAATCTTAAGACTTGGGAGGATTGTTTGCCATTTATAGAATTTGCATATAATAGGGTTGTTCATAGCACTACTAAATGCACACCTTTTGAAATTGTTTATGGCTTTAATCCTTTAACCCCCATTGACTTGTTACCTATACCGTCAAAAGAATTTGTGAATTTTGATGCAAATACCAAGGTTGAGTTTGTTCATAAATTGCACAAGCAAGTAAAAGAACAAATTGAGAAACAAAATTACAAGGTTGCCACCCGAATTAATAAAGGACGTAAGATTGTCATCTTCAAGCTAGGAGATTGGGTTTGGGTGCATTTTCGAAAAGAAAGATTTCCTACTCAAAGAAAATCTAAGCTTTTACCACGAGGAGATGGACCTTTTCAAGTTCTTGAGCGCATCAATGACAATGCTTATAAAATTGATTTACCAGGTAAGTACGGTGTTAGTGCAACTTTTAATGTTGCTGATTTGAGTCCTTTTGATGTAGGTGATGTGATATGAACCAAGAGACATCAATCATACAATATACTTCAATGAAGATGTGAAGAAAAGGTTGTCAAAATTATCAAAAAGATGTTTCAATTCATGCTACATTGAAGAAGAATGAAGTTTGATTGTTGTAAATTTTGGGTGGGTTACAATTTAGAGTAATTTAGAGTTATTGTATTTTAAGACTTGTTATTTAATTTCGGTTACATTTACATAATGGCTAATTATGGCCATAAAGTAGGAATGTTACAACTCTTGGAATACCTTTAGTAGTTTCATTTTTGAGGCTATATAAAGCCATGTATGTTGTATTTGTAAGGAGACTTGGAAAATATAGAAAGAAGCATTTGTGCTTTTCTTTAGCCAATGGCTAAGTTTCTTTGCAATTCTACGTAGTTTAGATTGCATGTAGAATCATTCAAGCTCGACGTGATCAATCTTGCTTGTGGAGTGATTCGAATCTCAAACAAGTGTTTGAGATATTTGATCAACAAGAATCATTCAAGCTAGACATGATCGATCTTGCTTGTGGAGTGATTCGAATCTCAAACAATGTTCTTGTCTTGAGATATTCGATCGACAAGGTAATCCGAATCTTACTCTCCTTGTAGTTGATTTCCTTATCTTATCATGATGGCTTGGATTCGAGGACGAATCCTTCTCAAGAGGGGGAGAATGATATGAACAACGACCAAGGAATTTCCATACCTCAAGGTCCAATTACAAGGACGAGAGCCAAGAAGCTACAACAAACCTTATACAGTTATATTCAAGCTATGGTGAGCTCATCAAAGGAAATTCTAGAAGACGTTGGTGACCTCCCTTATATGTTATGCAAAGTTGAGCTTCAAGACAGAGATGAATTAAATGCACTTTAAGTTGCATTTAATGAACTCCGCTGAATTTATCAATAGTCCAAGGATGACTAATAAGCCCATTTTATTATTTGCATTATTTAATTATAGTTTAACTATTTGTTTTCATATTTAAGCTAGTTTTAAATATAGGAGTTAAGGTTATATTGTAACCCACATAGGTTACTATATTCCACCATTAACCAGCCATTTTAATATGGAGGTTATGGGTATTCCTCATTTACTAGCCCATTTAATTTTGGAGTTATGTATCACATAGATTAAGGTTTGTAAATGCTATATAAAGCCTTCTTTTCTTTGATTAGACATCAGATTTTGGAATTGAGAATAGAATTTCTATTTTAGCTTTGTTGAGAGCTAAACTTTCTTTGCAAATTCTTGTGTTTAGAACTTGCATGTAGAGTCATTCAAGTGGTATTGATCAAACCTCTTGTGGAGTGATTCGAATCACGAGTTTAGAAACGAGTTTTCTTTACTCTTGATCTTGATCATCAAGGTAATCCATTCCATACTTTCCCTTGGGTTGATTTCCATATCACTCTCCTTTCCAGTCTTCGCTGCTTCTTCTAACCTCTCCTTTCCAGTCTTCGCTGCTTCTTCGCCCCTCTCCTTTCCAGTCGAGCTTCTTCGCCCCTCGCAATAGTCCCATTTTTCCTACACGCCCATAAGGGGCTAAAAGATCGATCTACTACTTTCATTCCTCTTTCCAAAATAGATAGATAATTTTGTATCTAACTCGATAAAAGCAGGTAGGGGCAGATCCATGAATAGGAGATCTTGTCCGAGTATCTACAGGACCCAAATTCTCAATAGGCTCTCTACAAGCACCTTGAAAATTAGGCCCAGAGAACCAGTGAGCCCAATAGAATAGGTGAATGAGTGAAAGTGGCAACCACTGACTCTTCATAGGGTTACAAGAAGAGGGAGTAAGTTAAGTAGCGAGAAGAGGAGAGAAAGAGGAGTGAAAGAAGGTTAATCAGTCATAGTCCTGAATAGTAAACGAGAATGAATAAGGAGTAGTTCTCTTTTACAGTGATAGAAAGAGCCAATTCATTAGCTAACCTATTTACCGAGTCAAAGAAAAGAGCTACTCAATGAATCTTGAGTCCGTCTTTCCAGGAGAGTCGTCAATTCATTAATTAGCTGCTTTACCTCCGAGTAAGTGACAGAAAGGAGAAGATCAAGAAGTCGGTGTTCAGGAAGAAGACGAGAATAGGTGAGTGATTGATTGAGTTCAGGAGAAAGATCAGTTCAAGAATAAATAGATGAAGGAAGGTGCGAAGCGAACATCCTTTCAGTTGTTTACAGGAGAGTACGTCAGCTCAATCAAGGATCAGAGAAAGAAGCCCAGGGGAAGGAGTTCCATCTGGTTCCGGTTCAGGAAGGAGCTTTGCAGTGAGACCCTACGGGCGAAGGCAATGCAATTGTGAGACCGGCGAAGGAGCTCAGACGCTCGAACATCCTTTCTCTTCGTTTACTGTGAATAAATAGGGAGAGAGAGTCAAGTCCATTCATTAGCAGCTTTACCTCGCGTTCAATCAAGTTCGTTCAGTAGTGATTTCGTTTAACTCTATAAAGAATAGTGAAAGAATCAGTCACAATAACAAGAAGAGAAAGATCAGATTCGTTTACTGTTCAAGAATAAATAGGTGATTGGGCAGTAGTTAAGTCTCATTCTTCCTTCGACTTAGTTTACAGTTCAAGAAAAAATCCATCAATAGGGGCCGCCAGCCATCTCGTTCAGTAGTAAAGGAGAAGAATAACAACAAACAATAACACAAGAAGAGAAAGATCAGATTCGGTTACAGTCAAAGAATAAGGGAGAGGAAAAGAAAGAGTGTTTGAATCGTTCAACCCTTACAGTGAAAGAAGGAAAACAAGAGTGAAAGGAGCGAAGCCACGAGACCGAGTTCAAGAATAAGAAGTAGTTCAGTCTTAGTTTACCAGGAAAGAAGGAGAAAAAGAGTTTGACCTGATTCTCATCCAGCCGCTTGACTGACTCTTCCGTCTCATTAATCGAGAATTGAGTCTTAGTTTACCGTGAAATCAGGAAAAGGCTAATTCATCTTGTGGTCAGTTGAGTCTTGAGTTCAGTCTGAGTTTACTGTTCAGGGAGAGATAGTCAAAGAAAGGATCAAGCACAGAGAAGTTCCTCAATAACTAGGTGAAGGAGAAGGAATAAGGAGTCTTTCCTGACTGTTCCGTCTCATTCTTAGTCTCCCTGATTGCTGAATTTCTTCTTTTTCTGTAAAGGAGTTAAGTCGAATGAATCTCTTTTCTTTTACCCCGACTGGCAAGTGAAGGGAATATGGGTTTCGGTGCAGGGGCAGTAGTTAGTTAAGTCGAGAATGAATCGGAAGGTGAAGGAGCAAAGCCAGCCGTGAGACCTTACGGGAGAGGATTGAATGAATAAGCTATAAGTAGAGAGAGGAGTGAACTCGTTCTTGCATTGCATTCTCTGATTCTTCTTCTTTTCTTACAGTTCAAGAAGGTGATTGAGTTTACCTCGACCAAGAACTTCATGGGAATAAGGAACACTAACTGATGGTAATAGAATAGAGGAGTGAAGGCAATCGAATTAATTGTGAAACCGTAAGGTGAAGATCAAGAAGGAATCTTTTGTCTTTCCTGACAATTAAGTCGAATTGATTCTTCGAGAGTGTTGACTCTTTCTTGTTGCTTTAGTCTTTCCTTACAGTTCACGATCATTCATAAGGAGTGTTTACAGGAGAATGAGCAAATCTTTCTTTCATTTTCAATTCCCCTTTACAGTTAAAGAAGGGAGAGGAGCCAAGCAGCAAGACACACATTATATATAACCTTGTTTCCAGTTCCGGAATAAATAGGTGAAGGAGATCAGCCCAGTCTTTGACTAGTTCAACCCGAGAATCATCCTCCGGTTTACCCCGTGTTTAAAGGATTCCTTATTCTTTTGTTTCCGGTAAAAAGAAAGGTTGTGTTTGAGGTTTCGTCTTGACTGACTGTTCGGGAGAATTCATCCTTCTTCTTCTTTGACAAGAGAGAGTAAATTCATTAGCGGCTTTACAGTCAGTGAATAAATAGTTCAAAACCCGAGGGAAAGAAGAAATAGGAAGAAAAGTCGTCTTCATCTTGAGTTCAGTCCTCGTTTACAGTTCGGTCAAGAAAAGAGCTACTGATACTTCATTCATTCACCCATTTACCTCGTTCGTTCAGTAGTGATTGAGGTTACCTTGCTCAATAGACAAATAGGGAATATCGTCAAAAGGTGAAGGAGCTTGACCTTGTGAAAGAATAGTAAAGGAGAAAGAAGAAGAAGAAATCAAATAGGTGTAGGAGCGAGTGAGACCGAGAGGCGAAGGAGTTCACTCTCTCTCATTAAGGATCTTGATCAGAGACAGAGCTAAGCCACTTTACGGTTGACTCTGAAAGAAAGAAGGGGAATGAGTAAGTAGCGAGAGGAGCGAAGCAATAAGACCGTAAAATAGCTTGACCTATTTACCGAGTTCAATGAAAGAAGAAATAGGGAGAGGTGAACAAGGAGTTGAATCTCTTTTCTTTCGTCTTAGTTTACCGTTCAAGAATAAAGAGGATCAAGAACAGATTCGAGACAGACCCGCCATATGTCCTGTTCTAATCTTTCTTCTTCTCTTACATCCTTTCATTTTCTTTGACCTTGTCTTTGTTTGAAGGTTCAGGTCCGGTTCATGAGAAAGAAGCAAGCAGTCAGACCTTGTTTACAGTTCATAAATAGGTAAGTCAAGGCTCAGCTCAGTTGATAAGATAAGGAATCAATACAAGGGGAATAAGATTCGGATTACCTTGTTGATCGAATATCTCAAGACAAGAACATTGTTTGAGATTCGAATCACTCCACAAGCAAGATCGATCATGTCTAGCTTGAATGATTCTTGTTGATCAAATATCTCAAGGCAAGAACACTTGTTTGAGATTCAAATCACTCCACAAGCAAGATTGATCATTTCGAGCTTGAATGATTCTACATGCAACCTAAACTACATAGAATTGCAAAGAAACTTAGCCATTGGCTAATGAAAGCACAAATGCTTCTTTTACTATATTTTCATGTCTTCTTACAAATACAACATACATGGCTTTATATAGCCTCAAAATGAAACTACTAAAGACATTCCAAGAGTTGTAACATTTATACTTAATGGCCATAATGAGCCATTATGTAAATGTAACCTAAAAATACATAACTCTAAATTACTCTAAATTGTAACCCACCCAAAATTTACAACAATCAAACTTCATTCTTCTTCAATGTAGCATGAGTTGAAACATCTTTTGATAATTTTGACAACTTTTTCTTCACATCTTCATTGAACTATATTGTATGATTGATGTCTCTTGGTTCATATCATTCTCCACTTCTTCAAGAGGATTCGTCCTCGAATCTATTTGTGTAACTTTGCTGCAAAAAATAAGTTATGGAAATACGAAGGACCTCACAACACTCTCTCACGAGTATACGCTCAAGGAATTTTAGGCCACTCTTTTTACACTCGTTTACACAAATGAAGCTCTCATTCTCACCTATCAAAATTTTAAATAGAGCAAAGATTGAATTTTGAACTTTGGGTCGATTAAAAATTAAAAAGATAAAAATAAATAAAAATCAAATTGAGAAGAAATGCAAAGGAAACATATATCCGATCTTGAGCCTGAAGCTCTGATACCAAATGATAAGATAAGGAATCAATACAAGGGGAATAAGATTCAGATTACCTTGTTGATCGAATATCTCAAGGCAAGAACACTTGATTGAGATTCGAATCACTCCACAAGCAAGATTGATCATGTCGAGCTTGAATGATTCTACATGCAATCTAAACTACATAGAATTGCAAAGAAACTTAGCCATTGGCTAAAAAAGAGAACAAATGCTTCTTTAATAATATTTTCCAAGTCCACCTTACAAATACAACATACATGGCTTTATATAGCCTCAAAATGAAACTATTAAAGGCATTCCAAGAGTTGTAACATTCATACTTAATGGTCATAATTAGCCATTATGTAATTGTAACCTAAAGTAAATAAAAACTCTTAAACTACATTAATGAAATACAATAACTCTAAATTGTAATCCACCCAAAATTTATCACATGAAACTTCATTCTTCTTCATTGTGACATGAATTGAAATACTTTTGATGATTTCAACAATATTTTCTTCACATCTTCATTGAAGCATATTGTATGATTGATGTCTCTTGGTTCATATCATTCTCCACTTCTTCAAGAGGATTTGTCCTCGAATCTATTTGTGAAACTTTGCTGCAAAAAATAAGATATGGAAATACAAAGGACCTCACAACAATCTCTCACGTGTATACACTCAAGGATTTTTTTAGGCCACTCTGTTTGCACTCATTTACACAAATTAAGCTATCATTCTCACCTCTCAAGATTTTAAATAAAGCAAAGATTGAATTTTGAACTCTGGGTCGATTAAAAACTAAAAAAGATAAAGATAAATAAAAATCAAATTGAGAAGAAACGCAAAGGAAACATATATCCGATCTTGAGCCTGAAGCTTTGATACCAAATGATATGATAAGGAATCAATACAAGGGGAATAAGATTTGGATTACCTTGTTGATCGAATATCTCAAGACAAGAACATTGTTTGAGATTCGAATCACTCCACAAGCAAGATCGATCATGTCTAGCTTGAATGATTCTTGTTGATCAAATATCTCAAGGCAAGAACACTTGTTTGAGATTCGAATCACTCCACAAGCAAGATTGATCATTTCGAGCTTGAATGATTCTACATGCAACCTAAACTACATAGAATTGCAAAGAAACTTAGCCATTGGCTAATGAAAGCACAAATGCTTCTTTTACTATATTTTCATGTCTTCTTACAAATACAACATACATGGCTTTATATAGCCTCAAAATGAAACTACTAAAGACATTCCAAGAGTTGTAACATTTATACTTAATGGCCATAATGAGCCATTATGTAAATGTAACCTAAAAATACATAACTCTAAATTACTCTAAATTGTAACCCACCCAAAATTTACAACAATCAAACTTCATTCTTCTTCAATGTAGCATGAGTTGAAACATCTTTTGATAATTTTGACAACTTTTTCTTCACATCTTCATTGAACTATATTGTATGATTGATGTCTCTTGGTTCATATCATCAGTAGTAGTGATTGATAATTAATCTTCAGTCTTTACTTGATGAATAAGCGGAAAGACCAGTGAAAGAGTTTATCGAGAATCAATAGGTCATTGTGAGCAGTTAAGTTCTCTTGATTATAAACACTATGAAGCAAAGCAGCGAGACTCTAACTAAAAGGGAGGATTGAATGAATTTCCCCTCTCATGGAAAGTTCCGGAGGAGTACTCGGTTTACCTTTCATTTCTCTTTCTTATTCAACGAGGTAACAAAAGGTCAGGAGACAAGCAAGCAGTCAGACCGAGAAGAGGCGCGAATTGACTCAACTCTAAGTAAGTAAAGGAGAGGGAGGAGAGAAGAGAAAGAGCTTTCTTTAGAAGGGACAGGTTACGCAGTTCAGCTGAGAGAGAGATAAAGAATATGTATGAGAGTCAGAAGGAAGGGAATATCGTAGAGCCAAAGCAAAGAAAGGTGAAGTAGCTTATTCAGTTACTAGACTGGAAAGGAAAGGGGAAGGAGCTAATCTTTCTTTCATCAGTTTTGGAATCAAAGGAAAGAAGAAGAGACCGGATAGGCTTAGGTCAGGTTAATCAATAAGGTAATAGAAAGGGATTGAATGAATGTACGAGACTGGGGCTAGAAAGGACAGGGGATTGAGCGAAGCTGCTTTACCAACAGGTTCAGGATAATTAGAATAGAATGGTGAGGACTTCCTGGTCCGGAGAATTCATAAAGAGTATTGATATCTTTGACAGTTCTTCTCTCAAGGGGAGTCAATTCATTAGCTTACCTACAGAAATAGGGAAAGAAAAAGAAAAGAGAACGAGACCTAGTTCAATCAAACAACTATTCCATTTACCGGGGAAGGTAAAGAAAGGAGCAAGGCAGTGAGACTCTAACTAAAAAAAAGGGGGAGAGAGCAGAGGAGTGAAATCAGGAAAAGGTTACAGAGGTCGCGTAAACAAAGAAAGAAGAAATACTTTTGAAAGAGGGGAACAAGAAGAAATCGTTCAAGAGAGAGGGAACAGGGTAATTCAGAATAAGGAGTCTTGTTAAGAAGGAGTATTGTTATAAGGAGTAGAGTCTTGCTTTCAGGTTCAGGCAATGGAATTCTAAGCCCAAGGTTACGAGGCGAATAAGCTCAGCTACTTCGACCATAAATAAAGAATACGAACAGGAGGTCATTCAATCAGGTGGTACGGCCGGCCTTGGTGGAGAGGGGAAGGAGCGCGAAGCAGCGAGACTCTAACAACTAAAGGATCAGCTATGGAATTCGGAGACATAGAATATAAGGAGCTCATTCAATCAGGTGGTCCCGCCTTGTTCTTGGTGGAGAGGGGAAGGAGAGAAGCAGCGACGAGACTCTAACTAAAGGAGAGAGGAGCGAAGCAGTCAGACATAAGTTCAGTCAATCAGGTGTTCCTTACGGCCTTGTTCTTGGTGTTGGAGAGGTTAAGGAGCGAAGGAAGCAGCTTGACCTTAAGGGAAAGGAGCGAAACAATGAGACATAGAATATAAAGAGTGAAAGAAAGAAAAGCTTACAGAGTTCAACCTTCGTAAACAAGAAGAAAGAAATCATTCTCAATCATGCAGGGACAGGAGCAAACCAATGAGACTCCAACAGGAGAGAGAGAGGAACCAACCAAGCAATGTCAGACACACAACGAATGAGCGAAGCAACGAGGAGAAACCCAGAGGGAGAAGAAGAGCGAAGGAAGCAATGAGCCCGCTGAGGTGTAGGGGAGAATGAGTAAAGCAATCAGCCTGCTATAAGGTTACGAGACAAATGAGTGAAGCAACGAAACTGGAAAGAAGAGGATAGAAGCAATGATGAGACAAGAAATAAGCTCATGAGCCAAGCAAACGAAAAAACCAGAGGGAGAGAGAGGACAGAAGGATCAATCATCGTGCGTGAGAGAAGGTAAGGGAGTTCTCAGTCAATTCAAAAAGGAAAGGGGGTTACGGTTACAGTCTTGGTGGAGAGAGAGAAGTTAAGGAGTGAAACAACTCGACCGGAAGGGAGAGGAGCGATGCAGCTTGACCTTAAGGGAAAGGAGTGAAACAACTCGACCGGAAGGGAGAGGAGCGATGCAGCTTGACCTTAAGGGAAAGGAGTGAAACAACTCGACCGGAAGGGAGAGGAGCGATGCAGCTTGACCTTAAGGGAAAGGAGTGAAACAACTCGACCGGAAGGGAGAGGAGCGATGCTATGAAACCGAGTTGTAGAGGTGAAGGAGCGAAGCAAACTGATATGATAGTTGTAGAGGCGAACGAGCGAAACAGCTCGACAGTAAGTAAAGGAGAGGAGTGAAAGAAAGAGGTTCAGGTGATGGTTCTTCAAATAGTGTTGTGCTTTACCCCGGGTAAAAGAGTGAAATCTAATCTAATCTAATCTGGTTCATTCAGTAGCTTTACCTTGGAGTAAAAGCAAGAAGTAAAGAAAAGGCTGTCGGAAGAGGAGCGAATCATCCAGCCCCAGCCAGTTACCACAAAGAGTCTTTGAAAGAGGACAAAGAGAAGTAAAAGAGTCGATTCATCTTTCAGTAGTCTTTACAGGTAAAAGAGTGAAAGAAAGAAAAAGGGTGTCGAGGCGTTTCCTTACTGTTCAGAGGGAGGGAGAGTCCAAACAAAGAGTGACATCCGGCCGGACAAAGGAGTTAAGGAGAAATAATAAGGAAGAGTATTGAGTACAGTGTGAATATAACTAGGTTACGTTGAAGGATCAGAGAAAGAATAGTCAGTCTTTACCTCGCTCAATCAAGTTCTGGGTCAGCAGAAGTAGCTCAGGCAGAATAGATAGAGTATAAATAAGGGAGTTATAAGGAGTTGTTCCAATCAGGTTCATCATCAGTAATAAATAGTCTTGTTCTCTATAATAAGGAGTAGAGGCTTTACCGAATAAAAGAATAGGGTAGGGCCAAGAAGTTATTGAGTTCCCCGTTCTACAACTCTCTTTCGGCTTTACCTTGCTTACAGTGGTTGAATAACTCACCTCTGAACAATAACTGATGGTCATAGAATAGAGGTGCAAGAGTTCGGTTTCTTCGTCGTTTACTAGGAAGACAGAATGAATAGGTTCATCGCTCAGGAGTTTACTACCAAGTTGTAGAAGAGGAAAACAGAGAATGAATCTTTCGAGAATTAATAAAGAATCAGAATTGAATATGAATCAGGTGTTTAGATGGCTCTTCACTTTACCTTGGGAAAAAGAGTGAGCACAATACCTATCATCTTTACCTTTAGTCTGTCTACCTTCAAACAAAGACTTACAACTCAGATAGTCAATCGGAGAAGGAATCTTGACCTTCTTCCTTATCATACAGAGAATTTACTTACCTTGGGAAAGAGGGACATACGGGACAAGTCATTGAGTTAAGGAGAATAAGAGTCTTAGGTTACAACAAAGAGTAAAAGAGAAGAAAGAAATAGGAAGAGGAAAGAAAAGAAAGAGAACACAAGAAGTGGAAAGAGTGAAATAGTCAGGTTACGACGGAGAAAGAATATGCTTTTGACCCTTACCTAGTCAATGAAAGAATAACTCACAACACAATTACTTTCTTCTAAGTAACTAACAATAAGAAGAATTAAGGAGAGAGAAGAGAAAGATCAGAGCTCAGCAGACAGACAGATTACCTACTACGAGTTCCATCCGGCAAAGGAGTATTGGGTTCAGGGAATGAAATTGTGAAACCGAGTTGTAGAGGTTCAGGGGAAGGATCAAGAATCAATCAATCAATAAAATAGGTTACGAGTTAAGGAGAACGCATCTTCTTTCGGCTTTCCCTTTTTCTTAATCCTTGCTTTACCCAATGAAAGAATAAATAAAGAGGTGTAGGAGCGAAGCAGCTTTACCGACAGGGAAAGGAGTTCAAGGGTCAGAGAAAGAAGCTAAGGGTCAGGTTACGGCAGATAAAGAGAAGAAATAGTGAAACCAAATCGAGTAAGCAAACAAAGAGACAGAGCTTTACCGAATAAAAGAATACAGAGGTGTATAGGAATTAAGGTAGGTAATAAATAAGGAGAAATAATCTATCTTGCGTTCAGTCTCACGAATCTTGTCTTGCAGTCTTTACTTGTTCAAGAAGGTAAGGGTAATCAACTAGAGTATAAGGTTCGGGATTGAATGAATTTACTCCACACCCAGTAAAGGGATATTCGAGTCTGATTCTTTCTTTCCTGTTACGGCTCATTCTCCTCTTCTTTATGTTGAGTCTTTCAAAGCTAAAGCAGCTGCTCTAACTCCGAAATTTAGTCAAACACCGTAAACTATCTCTCAGCGAGAGTCTTGCCTCTTAGTCTTTAGAAAGGAAAGGTTGATTCTTCTTGACGCTTTACGAAATAAGCTCGAGGAACAATATCAGAAAGAGGGGCGGCACACAGGTTCAGGGTTAGTTAAGGTTGAGTTGGAGTTTACAGACAGCGAAAGAAAGGAGAATCATATCCCGTTTACCTACCGACCGAGTAGGATGAATCTTTCTTCTTCAAGGAAAAGGAAGGAGCCAACCAAGCTGCTGCTCGACCGGAAAGTAACAGAAGATGCAAGCTTTAACTAACCTATTACCGAAAGGGCAAAGAAGAAAGAGTATAAGGTTCAGCCCCATTCTCCTCTTCCATCCTTTCATTTGTTTACAGTCAAGTAAAATAGTTCATTCAAGAATCAGACTCCTATACTCTTGTTTACCAAGTTCAATCAGGTCAAGGAATCGACAGTCTCTTTGGTTATAGAACCATACAGGAAATATCGATCGGAAAAGAGAGAGAAAGAAGTAAGTTAAGTAGTCAGAGGGAGGAGAGGACAAAGATCAGCAGTGCACTCTCAGTCACAAGGAGTTCAGTCTTAAAAGCAAGCAGAATATACAAACAACAAAGCAAAGAACAGAGAAAGAGAAAGAAAGAGTTCCACCCTTCAGCCGTAGAGTCAATAATTAATTAGCAGCTTTCTTTACCAGAGAGAGAGTAAAAGAAAGAGTGAAATAGCAGTCAGAAGAGAGGGGCGGTTCAGTCTTGACTTACTGGCGAAGTCTCAGTGAAAGGTGAAGAGGAGAATACTATCTATTTATTACCAAGGGGTTGAATGGACAGACAAGTCATTGAGTTAAGGAGAAAGACTATACTACTATCCCATTTACCTGAAGTAAAGAAAAGAGAAAGAAGAAAGAGACCAATAGCTGAATCACTTAAATCAGTTTCGGGCAATTATATTGTGAGACGAGAAGAGGTTAATGAGTAAGTCAAGTAGTAGGTTAAAGAGAGAATTGCGAAAAGCAGACAGACGAGAAGATCAGAGGAGTTACAGCGGGTTCAGAGTAAGGAGCGCAGCCTTCCTTCTTCAATAGGTGAAGAAAAGAAACCGGAAAGAGGATAGGTTCTGGTTCCGGAGCTAATCATCCAACCCAACCTATTTCCATTGCTTGGGCAAGAGTGAAAGAAGAGACAAGTTATTGAGTTAAAGATAATTAATTAATAAGTAGGTGAGTCTTCACAGTGAAGGGAGAGTCATTAGCGAGACCCCGAGTGAAAGAAAAGAGCTACTGAACTTGACAGACAGGAGAGGACATTCATTAGCTGCTTGACCTCCGAGGAAAAGAAAGCAAGGATCAGATCAAGAAGCGAACAATTTATGCCTTTGGGTTACTCTCGACAAATTCATTCCTCTTTTCTTAACAAATGTAACAGCTTAGAATAAGACAAGAGCTCATAGGTTCAAGAAGGAGAAAGAAAGAAAGAAAGACCTATTTACATCCGAAACCGGTGAAGGAAAGAAGAGAGAAAGATCAGTCGCGAAGACAGACACTTTACTACCCACCCTTCAATCAGGAGAAGAGAAAGAAAAGCAAAAAGAGAGAAGAGACCGACAATGAATAGGAAAAGGGGAAGGAGCGAAGCAGTGATGCTTTCTTCTTTCAAACACAGTAAACTCTCGATAGTCTTTCCTTTCAATTTCAGTTGTTTACCTACTTCCTGCCGTAACCTATTCTTTCTATATTAAGAAATTACCTACTGAGCAAAGGGGTTCTATTCCGTATTACCTAGCGAGTCAAGGGGAATGGAATTCATCTTTCGTCTGCCTTCTTTCTTCTTGTCTTGCTTTACAGATTGAATGAATAAGTTGTTGGTTCAGTCTTTCCTCTCCCTATACTAGAACTGTAAGAAGGGATAATGCATCTTGTCTTGCTTTAGTACTTGTTCAATAGAGTGAAATCAGTTCATCTTTAGTCTACCTTCTTTCCTTTTAGTCTCTACTGTAAAGAAAGAAAGCATAGGGGAAAAGGATGTCATATGCAAGTTAAGGAGAATGATGAAGAGAAGAAAGGTTCTAACCCTCTTTCCTTTTATTCAAAGACTGTAAACTCTCTGGCTTTAGTCTTTTACTTGTTCAATCTTCAGGTTTAAGGTTAAGTAAGAGTCGGAAGATAATTAATCTTTCGGTTTCGTCTTTCTTTGTTGTTCAATATACTCTCAGCTAATAAATAGAATAGACAGAGTATAAGGTGTAGGCAAGCAATGGAATAAAGCTTGAGGATTGAATGAAGTAGCGAAGGTAATGTCAGGGAGTGAAACCCTTGGAGGGGAGAAAGGAGAGGGGAGGGCAGGAGCAGATCAAGAATAAATAGTCGTTACTTACCTTTTCCAATCAGGAGAGAGAGTAAGTAGCTCTCCAGGCAAGTATGATTCATCTTTCCTTTTAATCTCTACTGTAAAGGAATAAGAATAAGCCAAAGGATAGGTTACGGAGCGAAGCTGTGAGACCAAGAGGTCGAATGAGTGAAGTAGCTAAGGATCTAGAAGAGGAGCGAAGACACTTGTAGAGGTTCCGTCCGGGGCAGGTTCAGAAGTAGTTAAGGAGAAAGCATCAATAGGAGTAGAGTGTTTACTTGTTCAAGGCTAGGTGAATGAGCTTACCTTTACTTCGAGCTAAGGAGAAAGAACCCACGAGACCCTGTTGTAGAGGCTCTGGATTGGAGAATCACAGAAATACGGGGGTGTATTGAGACCTGAAAACTGCTTTCTCTTGTTCTCGAATAGCTAAACCCTTGTTGGAGAGGTGAAGCTAATAGAGGAAGAGTATTGACTTGGGAAAGAAAGAGTGCAAAGAAGGGCAAATAGAAGGAGTTGAGTCGTCTTCATCTTTAGTTCAGTCTTTACAGTGAGTTGAGTGAAGGTTCGTGAAGTTCGTAAACTCTTCAGTCTTGAAAGCAGAAGAAAGAAGCCGCATTCTATATCCATCCTTTTCTTTAGCTTTTACCGCCGACCGAGTAGTGATTGAAAAGAGAAAAGCAAAGAGGAAAATAGCAGCAGAATACTTCAATCAGTTCAAAGAATATAAATTCAATCATCAAGGGCAGGGGAAAGAGTTCGTTCACGCTCATTCAATAGGAGCTTGAGGGAGAGTCTTGAAACACTATGGGTTACTCTTATGCAGTTACTTTTCCTATTTATTCAAACACCGTAAACTCTCTTGTTTTAGTCTGACGGTTCACTCGTCTTCATCAATATTTAGTCTTTTTTCAATCAAAAGAAATATCGAGAAATAGAGTATAAGGTCCGGGAAGATAAAGAAATATTGTTTTATTGTATTTCCAGTTGTAACAAGGTTTAGCTTTACCGCTTCTTCCTTCCTGTAATGAATGTATGTAGTTGTAGTAGTAGTTGTAGTTGTTGTGTTGTTTGGTTGTCGTCACTAGGGGTAAGCTTTACCTTACCTTTCTGTAATTCATATCTTGTTGTCTGTCTTGGTTGGTTGCTTGCTCCATAGGTGTGAGTGAGCTTGAGCTTCTCTTTCTGTATGTAATGAATTGAATGTTGTCTTGTTGTTTGTCTTTCTCGTCACGTTGGCTTTACCCACCCCTTCCAGCCTGTAATGAATATCTTGTTGTTGTTGTCTTAGGGGAGTGGAGTAGCTTTACCTACCCGGCCGTAATGTAAATCTTGTTGTTTGTCTTGCTTAGGCGTTGGGCTTTACCCACCGCTGCCTGCCTGCCAGTAATTCATATCTTGTTGTTGTTCGTCATGTCAGGTTACTTTACCCTCTTTCCTGTAATGTAGTTCTTGTCTTAGGGGAGTGGAGTAGCTTTACCTTCTTTCCTGTAATGTAGTTGTTGTCTTAGGGGAGTGGAGTAGCTTTACCTTCCCGTAATTCATATCTTGTTGTCTTTCTTTCTCGTCACTAGGGAGGGATTAGCTTGACCTTCCCGTAATTCATCTTGTTGTCTTTCTTTCTCTTCAGTTAGAGGATTTCAGGTAAATAGGTTCTCGTCAGGGAATGGAGCTTGTAGGTAGTAGTATCGCTTAATGAGTAGGAGAGGTTAATGTGTAAGTAGGTAGTTGTAAGTGAAAGTAGAGAGTAGGTAAAAGTAGGTAGGGAGTTGGAAGGCTAAGTATAGAGTTCTAAGTGAAAGTAGAGAGGGAGTTTACCGTTCTTCAAGTAGAGAGTAGGGAAGGGTTTGTTTCAGGTTCAGGTTAAGTAGCTAGCTAGCTTGAGGTTGAGTCTTTCCTTCTGTTCAAGAAGAGTTAGGTTCCGGAGAGAAGCGGTAAGACTACTAGCCTACTTCAGTCTTGACTTGATCTTTCTCTTTCATTTGCTGGCTTAGTTCAGACTTTCAACACTTGCTAAGGTAGGGAAGTATAGTGATTGAGTGAAGTAGAATGAATCTTTCGACTTTCCTTTCAACACTTCCTCCCCTCAAACACAGTAAAGGTAAAGAAAGCAGAGGATAGGGCAAGGAGCAAAGCAATGAATATCTTACCGACAGTAAAGGTAAAGGAGATCAAATTGATAGTTGGATACGAGGGGCGAAGCAGTGAGACGAGAAGATCAGGGGGGAGAAGCCGCTCGACGAGGAGAGGAGAGAGGCTGGGCTGGTTAGGAGAGGGAAGAAGACATGAAACAGACAGAGTTTACGAGGGGAGAAGCCGCTCGACGAGGAGAGGAAGAGGAGAGGGGCTGGCAATTCCATTATATGAGACCGATAGATAGGTTCATGGGCGAAAACACTCACTTGTAGTGGTTCCGGGGCATGGGTTGGTTCTCTTTGCCTTTTACCTTGGGCAATCAGGTTACGGAGTAAACTCTCTATAATAAGGAGTCTTGCCTTCCTCCTGGTCCGGTTCAGAGGTTGATTCCTTCCTTTTTTTCTTTTTGAAAGGTAAACTCGAACTCTAAGCAGCTTTCTTTCCTTTTCTTCTTGCACTGTACAAGGATAGGATAGTCTCAAAGGTTGGTTTCGGTTTCTTCTTTAAAGGTAAGGCTTCCGGGGAATGAGCTTCGCTTAATCTCATTTGTTGAGTCTTGAAAGAATCATCCTCCTGTTTACCTCCATCAATAAGGGAAGGAGAAAGAAGAAATAGGTGAAAGAAAGAAAGTATACTTTACCTTGTTCAATCAGGAAAAGGAGAAGATCTAGAATAAGGAGTTGAGTCTTTCCGAACGAATTACCGAGTTTAAGAGTGAAATCAGTCAAAGGTTTAAGGTTGAGGAGAATGAGTAAGGAGTTTCGTCTTTCCTTTCAGTTTCAGGAGGTAATCAAAGCCTATTTACCGATTACCGAGTGTTTGAATAAATAGGTATAGGTGAAGGAGATAGTTAGTTTACTCTCCTGTAAAGAGAATAGAGTATAAGGTTACGGAGTTCAGAATAATGAGTCTTGAGTCTACCTCTTTGTTTACAGTTCAGGGAGAGTCCTAGAGTTCCTTCCATCTGTAGTGTAGGAGTATTGATTGCTCTTTTACAGTTCATAAATAGGGTAGGGTAAATCCAGGGGCGAAGCAAGCAGTGAGACAAGGAACCGGGCGGGGACAAGAGAGTCAATTCAATTAGTTAGAATAGGGGAAGGATCCAGAATAGTGTTTCCCGAGTTCAAAGAGTGAAAGAAGTCGAATTCATCGTGGAGTCTTTCAAAGCGGCTAATGAATTTCTTCTTGTTGAGTCTTTCCTTGATTCATAAGGAGAAAGATCAGTAGTGCAACCCTTCCCTTCCTTGTTTACAGTCGTCGAGTAAATGAAGATGCTGCTTTACCTTGGTTACTGTTCTTCAAGTGATTGAGGTCAGTCTCATTAATGTAATGGTGACGAGGTTCATGAGTTTACTGTGAAAGAAGAAGGACAAGAAGGTGAAGGAGCGAAGCTGTGAAACCGATAGGTGAAGCAGTTTACAGTCGACTAAATGAATTAGCAGACCTCCGACTAAAAGACTGAAATCAGTCCAATGCTGCTTTACCGAGTTCAAGCAAGAAGGAAAAGAAAGGAGCTCAGCAACCAACCAACGAAACCGATAGGAAGAGGAGCGAAGCCGAGGGAAAGGAGTTGTAAGTGAAAGAATCCATAGATAGGTGTAGGCCGGAGTCAACTCTCATTCATCGATAGTGTTTACAGGAGAGTCCAGTCATTAGCTAATGAACCAAATGAACCTATTTACCTCCTAAAAGAGTGAAATGAACCTCAAAATAGGGAGAAGAGTCAACTCTCATTAATTTCATATGCTTTGGTTACTGTTCAAGAATCAATAGGAAAAGCAAGAAGAGATTCGAGACCCTAAAGGATAGGTGAAGGGGAAGATCAAGATCAAGAAGGAATCTTGAGGATTGACTGACAGTTCACTCTCATTGATTCTTCGATAGTCTTTCCTGACAGTGAACGAGAAAGAATGTTGAGGATTGACTGACAGTGAACTCTCATGAATCTTGAGGATTTACTGACAGTGAACGATCATTAATCTTGAGGATCAGAGAAAGAAGGAATCTTTCGGATTTACTTACAGTTAAGTCGAATTGATTCTTCGATAGTCTTTCCTTAATAATGAATGAATTACCTTTACTAGATTTGATCCCAAAAAATCAGGGAGAGATAGAATGAATTTCTTGTTGGTCTTTACAGGAGAATGAATCGGAAAGGTGCGAAGCTGCTCGCCGAGTTTACCTCCAGAAATAAGGGAAGGGAATAAAGGTGACGGTTTTCTCTTGAGGATTTACTGACAGTTCACTCTCAGTCATAAATAGTCTTTACTGTTTCAATAGGGTAAAGATACACTTTTATCCCTCAAAATAGGGAGAGGATAGGAAAATCTCCCTAAAAATAGACAGAAGATAGAATGAATCTTGAGGATTTACTGACAGTTCACTCTCATTCATCTTTCGTCTTTACTATTTCAATAGGGTAAAGCATCGATTTGATCCCCAAAAATAGGGGGGAGGATAGAATTTCTTTTCTTTCAAAAGCTTTACTGAGGGAAAAACCGATTACGAACTTTGACAGTTATATGGGGATAGAATAAATTAGCTTGAAGCTGCTTTCCTTAGGGAAAAACCTCTTTTAATGTTTTACCCGTGGATACAAAATCTTTTCTTTCAGCTCCAGCTATTAGGGAAAAAGGTCTTACGAACTTTTACAGTCATATGGGATAGAAAAGAATTTATTGAAGCTCCCGCTATTAGTGAAAAAGCGATTACGAACTTTTACCCCTATATAGGATACAAAATCTTTTCTTTCAGTAGCTTTTGTTAGTTCAAAACCTCTTACAAACTTTTACAGTAGTAAAGCGTCAATTTCTTTCTTTCTTTCTTCTCCCCTTATTCTAGAACAACTGTAACTATTAGTGGGATAGGTTGAGTCTGATTAATGTGGCATCTCCCTTCTTTCTCTACTCTATCTCCAGGGAAGGTGAAGTAGTTCAGTCTCTTTCCTCTCCCTCCCTTCTTTGTTCCGGTTCTGGTTTTCTTTTCTCTTTCTTCTTCTTTTCTTACTATGAAATCTGGTTCAGGTTTTCTCTTTCGGATTTACTCAAAGTTAACTCTCATTCATCGATAGTCTTTACTGTTTCAATAAGGGAAGGATACAATTTCTTTATTTCTGGTCTTTACTGTCTCATTCATCTTTCTTCTCCCTTCTTTCTTTAACTGTAACCTCGTTCAATCTGGTCAGGTCATAGAGTCGAGTCAAAGGTTCCGTCCGGTCAGGTAATAAATAGTGGAGGTTCTGGTTCCATAGCTTGACCTTTCATCCAGCTTACCTGGTTCGTTCAGTAGTTCAGTCGAATCAATTGAATATGCTTTACCTAGTTCAATCCGGGGAAATTCACTCTTTGACCTCAAAAATACCCCAAAAAATAGACAGAAGATAGAAAAAAGAAGAAAAAGTCTTTAAAGGCGTTTACTGTTCAAGCAAGCAAGAAAGAGGAGCCCTAGGTTCAGGCGTCAAATGGATCGAAGAGGCCTTGAGCGGAATGCGAACTTGCTTCCGTGATTAGCATGAGATCGTTCATAGGCAGTAGAATCCGACCGCTGCTAGTCCTTGCTTCAATGCAAGATCCAAGGTCGGGTATGAAGCCGCTTTCTTTGGCTCAGTAGGCTTTGACATTCCACTTTTGGAAATATAATAGTGACTTTGGCATGCCAGAAAGGAAGCATTTCGCTGTGGTTCAAGATCCTTGATTGAGTAGATCCAGAAGGGAGGGAGTTGAAGTGATCCGAGGGGAGAGGGAAAAAGCAGTTACGGGGTTTGAAAAGGAAACTGTACCGGCAGCGCGAACTCTAAGGTTTGGCTTTTTCTTTTATTTACTTTAGTCAATGTTGCATTTCGAGTGCTTGGTTAGATCTCCTAATGTATAACTCTTAATGCCCTAGGATTGGATTCAATAGTAGTCACTAGCTATTAATAAGAATTTTCAGTGTGAATAAGCTAAAGAGGTCCCGAGGACTTGGTAGCTCTGTATCATCCGTATCACAAGATGATTCAATTGCTACTTATAAATGAATCTCTGGATAGAAAGTGCCCTATTCCTTTAATTCGTTATCCATACGACGCAAACAACGAACTAATTACCGCTTCATTATATTATGTCTTCCTGTAGCTGCCATTTAATTGACTTTACTAACCAACCCTCGCAACAAACGGCTTCTTTCTTTTTCAGCTCTAGTTCTCACGCATCCTAGCTTAAACTTAAAGATATGACTTTCTCTTTGAGCGCGAAGCGGTTTGCTGAGATCAAATGAGATATCCCAACCTTTGATTGTCCAGCCAGTTCCCATGAACCAATTACTTGACTTTCAACTTGACTTTAAAGGATGCCATCCCGGACTGATAAAGGATCCACTAGGCAGAAAAAGGATTGATTCTTATCCGCAGTAGAATCAGGACATCTATCAGATGATTGATTATTGCCATTTTCTTGACTTTATTACTTTACAGGGCATTGACTGAAACTAGACCAATAAAGCTCGAAAAGGATTGAATGGAAAAGAAACCCAAACGAAAGCGCGCGGATATATAAGTTCTATATAGAGAGCTTACCAGACGAAACCAGGCCTTTCTGACTTTCTTCTTTATTAAATAAAGGCTGGAGTAGAAGGGATAGTAGACCCGAGAGCTGCTAGTATTAGAGCACACCAGCCCTCATCGAGACAAGAGACCATACATTAACTATGGCAAGAACATTCAATGGTCTGCCTCATCAAAGAAGCTATCGACCACTGTCTTCTAGAAAGAGTATAAATAACATCGCCAAAAAAAGTCAATCAACGTGAGTAAGAAACAGAATTGACAAAATTAACCAGTGAAAAAGGCAATGGAATTGTTTGTGTTCCTGGGAATATAAAGGAGAAAGAGCAATTCATCCCTTTGCTTTATATATTTCTTGAGTTAGCGCTAGGATTGCGTAGCGAAATGTAGTCGAAATACAGCATTGGACAGAAATCATGAGGCAATGACATGATCGATGAAATCAAGGAGTTTCCCGGTAGGTTTTTATCCCTCAATTGAATGCGCCTTACCAGACATATAAAATGGGGAGAATGTCTTTTAATCGAAAAGTTTACCGAGTCAAAATGGGTAAAGGAAAGGCATTGGTTCGCTGTTGGACATAAGACTCCAATTCATTCTTTCATCTTTTCTATGATTTCTTACTGATCATGTAAACAGAGACCCTTCTAAAGTTCCAACTCTCTTATCCCACCAAGGTGTTCAGATCCATGTCATCTTACCTGGAGCCGATCGGTTGGTCTTATAGACACGAGACTGAGAGTGACTTTCCTCCCCTCGTGCTCTTTTCTGATTTTGATCAGGGACAGATTCCACCTTCCCGTCTAGATCTAGATGAGCCTGTAAGTTAACTTCCTTCTTGTTGGGTTTTATGTCCTAAAACTCATAGTTTGTAAACAAAGATATATTCTATTTTCAATAAAGTTATTATTGATGTTTATTCAGTAAAAAATTGTTATTGAATAAAGTGAACTTTACGATCGTTAATCTAAATCCAATAAACTAAGAACACTCTGGCTATAGTATGATTACTTGAACTATATGTAGAGACATAAGAGTGGATCAAGTTCAAATATATAGTCAAAATGATCTATAGTATAAGGATAAGGCTGAGTACCTTATTCTGGGGACACTATGGACGCGGCCCACTTTTGTATATGATATAAACAATGTGATCACTAAATTGTGCATGTGGACACATGTGGGTGGGGGCGTCCTATGCAATGAGTATTGCATAAGATCGAACCATGAAGAAAACCACTCTCACTTTATAAAGTCGTTTACTGTTGAGACTGATTTTCTTTTCATTCGATAACCTAGGTAACTCGATTTTAATCCTGAGCTAACCATGAACTCCTGTTTATTCGGAATTATCCTTAGATTTGCATGGGTGAGAGTGGCTCTAGTTCGCCGACTCAACAGGCCTCCCATTTCAGGGGTAAGACTGGGTGAATGGCTGGGGACGTGGGGTGCAAGACGGAATTCACTCCTACCAACTTTTAGGGATAGAAGAAAGGTAGTTCCCTTAAGCACTGACTCCAGGTCTTGAACAAGAGGCCCCACTCTCTCATTGGCCTGAGAGGGATTCGGTTTACTGGTTGGACCACAAACCAATTGTTTATTAGAGGATCAGTGAGACATAAGGAACAAGAAGTAACTTCAGGGGTAAAACGGTAAATTGACCCAGCTCTAGTTACGAACAACCTGTGAAGGATCGACTTACTAATCATGGTTATATCAAATGGACAGAAATATATCTATAGCGAGGGGAGTGCAACTACTAGGCTATAGTGGAGTGTCCTAGTAGTTAACGAATGTTGGTTAACCAGGTTAATGAGTTTAATCGGTTAATCTTGAATCGTTGGAGCCCATGATCTATAGGTCCATTAGGTCCCTCTACTAGCTCATATCGGACTAAATCATAGAACAGTGTGACGAGTGAGTTCGAAGTGTTCGAATTCAAATTAGGGAATATGCGTTACATATATACGATATATTTAATCGCAATTTTGTTTTATTTACGAATTAAACGAAAAGAGAGAATCTGAGATATTTAAATAAGATTTAAATATCTTAATCAATTATGTGTCGGAATTGATTGGGATTGGCATTTGAATTAATATTAAATATTAATTAAATAGTTTAATTAATCATTTAATGTTATTTTAATTTGAAATTCATTATTCAAATTAATTGTTGAATTAAAATGAAGAAAGTCAAAATGTTGACTTTCATCTAATGGAAAAATCCATGATAGTGAAATTTTGAGGTGTCAAAATTTGGTTTAACCAAACTTGCATGTTTGCCAAACAAACCCCACAAGTTTGAGTGGAATTTTGAGTGTCAAAATTTGGTTAACTCAAACATGCATGCTTGCCACATAATCCCAAACATTTGAGTGGAATTTTAAGTGTCAAAATTTGGTGATCTCAAGTTTGCATGAACATGCAAACTTGACTCTTTAAATAAAGTGATCATGATACTTGCAAAAGGGATTCTTGATCTTGATGAAAAACCTCTCAAAAACACTCTCTTCCATCTTTACAAAATCCCTCCCAAGTCTAGTCACTCACCGGATTCCACAATCCCGTTCTAAGGCCGGAGAATAGTGGAGAAGACACTAGTGGTGGTTCGAAACCGGTTCGTGAGGCAAAAGGAGTTTGAACTACAAAAGGTTAGTATTTAAACTCATTAAGTTTTAATACTTATGAACATGCTAGTCATTTACAATAATTGATGTTCTAAAAGTGCCTAAGATCCAAATTGCTTCCGCATGTGTTATAGTAACACCATCACTTCTTTCCATAGAGCGAGAGAATGGATTGATTGGTATACGATCTTTCCCAGAGTGGGCGGTATCCCTAGCAGTAAGGTTTCCATAGGAGGTTTGGCTATTTTTGCTTTTGAGAAATTGTATTGTGGGGGTAGGATTCGTAAGTATAAGTACTAGCCTCTTTTCCCGTAAGTTGTGTTACATCCCCTTGAATTCCTGCTATTCGCAGAAGAGTGGATATTGAGACTCTGTAAAGGAGAGGACTAGTGGATAGGGTCAGATTTGATAGGTTCCCCATCCAGACGAGATAAGATAATAGGGTGGAAAGACTTTCTCGAGTCTATAATTCTTTGTCGAATTCCGCCCAGTCTTGACTGCCGAGTTTTTCCTTTTCGCCCTTAAGCAAAGCCAGAGATTACCTTGGGTATGTTGGTGACAACAGAGAAATTTTGTATCATTCTTTGAGAGGAAAGAACTTAGAAACAACTATGAAAGAAGGCTTGTTTGATTTTCAATGCCTTCCACCAATGCCAACATACATATATATATAAGTGATTTGGGACATTCCCCATTTCCATCCATTATCCAAGAATACATGTACAAGTGACCCTTCAACAGAAAAACATGCACCTATCTAATTAGGAACTAATGAATCTATTCATGTATCTACTAGTGTCCCTTCCCTCCCTTAAACTGAATTCTGCGTAAATCTGTTTAGGACTGAACTTCATCTTCTTGATATACATCTTGGATTCCGCACATCCCCATCTTTCCTTTCTTCTAAGCTTCTCGAACAATGGTTGTTTCAAGGGCTTTGTGAATAGGTCTTTCATCACTTCGGCTAAAATTGAGTGAAATAATGCCTTCTTTACACAACGCAAGAAATGAAATCGAACATGTGCTTACTCCTTCCATGCAACACAGGATTTTTAGACAACTTAATAGTTGACATATTATCACAATATATAACCGTCGTACCTGGTTGCTTCTGATTAAGAATTTCAAGCATTTTTCTTAACCAAATTGCTTGGCACGAGCATGCTGCTGCTGCCCCAAATTCTGCTTCTGTAGTTGAGATACAAGAGGTTGCTTCTTTGAAGACCAGCAAATAGCTCCTTCACTCATCATGAAAATACTTCCTTCAGTACTTTGACGATCATCTATATCACCTGCATAGTCGCTATCTGTATAGCCAACCATCTTCGGATCATCTCCTTTCTTGTAGAATACCCCCAAAGAAAAAGTTCCTCTCACATAACGAAGTATCCTTCTTGCTGCATTGAGATCTTTTTTTGTTGGATGCTCCATGTAAGGACTTATCATACTAACCGCATACATGATGTCTGGTCTTGTTGAAGTTAAGTACATCAAACTTCCCACAATTTGTTTGAAGTACCTATTATCAACCTCTCGCCCTTCAATATCCTTGTGCAACTTCAAACCCAATTCTGATGGAGTTCCAAATGTGCACTCATCCAATTTCAATCTTTCAAGTCATTCTTGAGCATATTTCTTCTAACAGATAAAGTGACCTGCGGGAGTTTGAGTAACTTCTACTCCAAGAAAATATCTCATCAAACCAAGATCTGTCATTTCTAATTCCTTCATCATGCTCTTTCAAAGATTTCTTCATTATTGCCAGTAAATATTTAATCATCAACATATAAGCAAATAATGAGAATGTTACCTCCCTTTTCAGTTTTCACATACAACCTATGTATGTTCATATGGGCATTTAGTGAATCTCATCTTTTCAAAATGAGAATCAATGCGACTGTACCATGCTCTCTCCGCTTGCTTCAAACCGTACAAAGCTTTCTTCAACTTGTATACTTTTTCTTCCCTCTTTACCTTTTTGATTGAACAAAACCTTATGTCCACATATACCTCTTCTTGAAGCTCTCCATGTAAGCTGATTTCACATCAAGTTGATAAATAGGCCATGATTTCTGTGCTGCAATAGACAAAATTATAAGCCTGATAGTATCTTGACGTGCCACTGGTGCAAATACCTCCTTATAATCAACTCCATACTTCTGCTTGTATCCTTTTGCAACGAGTCGCGCCTTGTACTTATCCACCTCACCGTTTTCATTCAACTTGATTTTGAAAACCCATTTGACTTCGATTGTTTTATGCCCTTGCGGAAGATCAGTGAGCTCCCAAGTCTTCTTCTTCTCTATGGATTTGATTTAACTGTCAATGGCTTCCTTCCATTTCTTCTCCTTTACCGCTTCTTCATAGACAATTGTTTGTATCACTATCCATAAAGAATGCAAAATAAGCACTATCACTTGAGTCATAGTTCATCTTATAATCAACCATCCAATTTTCTCTCTTTCTTGTTCTTGGATTTCTTTGATTATGATCATTATCTTCTTCTACTGGTTGTTCTTGTTGAGCTTGTGATGAGCTCTCTCTCTCTCTCCATGCTCATAGTGAGGTTGAATAGGGGCTGAAGCTTGTTCTCCTTCAAGATCTACAGGAATTTGCTGATTCACAGTGATCTTTTCTTCCCATGTCCAACCAAGTCTGATTTTCGTCAAAGATTACATCACGACTTACCACCACCTTCTTTGTCAAAGGATCATAGAGCTTGTACGCCTTAGAAGTCTCGCTTACTCCAAGGAACACACACTTCAAACTCTTGTCCTCAAGTTTCTTCCTTTTCTCATCAGGAACGTGTGCATATGCTATGCACCTAAAGATTCTAAAGTGGTCTACTGCAGGTTTCCTTCCGCTCCATGCTTCTTGTGGAGTCATATATATATATATATATATCTAAGAGAAAAAGTAGGGCTCCGGTTGAGAATGTGAACGGACCACACGACAGCTTCTGGCCAGAATTCCTTCGGGACTTCTCCTTTCTTTATTTAGTCAACTTCGAACCATGTTGAGAATGGTCCTGTTTTTCCTTTCAGCCACACCATTTTGTTGTGGTGTATATGCTGTTGTTAACTGCCTCCTTATGCCCTTCTCTTCACAAAATTGAATAAACTTGTTCTAGCAGAACTCTCCACCTCTGTCAGTTCTTAAAGCCTTGACTCTTCTTCAAGTTTCCGTCTTCATAGTAGCACAAAATTTCTTGAAGCAATCAAATCAGATTTGGTGTGCAAGAAATCAGTCCATGTTTTTCGACTAAATGAGGGTCATGAAATATTTCTTGTTACCATTTGATGCTGGAGAGATGGGACCACATATGTCTGAATGAATCAACTCCAAAATCGCTTTTTCTCTTCTTTCTGGCGGATGGAAAAGAATTTCTTTCATGCTTTGCTACGACACAGCTCTCGCTAATTTCTGTTGGAGGAGTAATGTAATAAATATCAGGCAACCCAGTTACCATCTTCTTTGAAGACAACGTCTTTCATCCTTTTCAGTGTAGATGACCATACCTAAAATGCCAAAGCCAGTTGGTATCTTCTTTCTTCACCATCAAACTTTTGGCAACGATATTTAACGTCAACGGATATAGACGGTTGGTGGTCATCTTCATCTTAGCAATCGATCCTCTTTTGGAGTCATAAATCTCACATTCATCATTTTGGAATGTGATCACATACCCCTTTTCTTGTAACTGACCGATACTAAGTAAGTTGGCCTTTAGATCAGAAATGTAGAATACATTTGAAATAGACTCTACAAAGCCATTTCTAGTCTTGATAGGTTCCTTTCCCCATCACTTGGATAGTTGTTGAATTGTTGCCAAGAGAAACCGTAGTATGAAAATTAGCATCCAGAGTTTAGAAGAATTCCTTACAACCTGTCATATGGTTGCTGCATCCAGAGTCTACGACCCATACACCTTGATCTGCAACCTTCATAGCATGGAATGACATTAACAATCTTTCTTCTTCTCTTCTCTCCACAAAATTGGATTGATCTCTTTTCTCCTTTTGGAGCCAGCCTGGTATAGCATTCATTTTTGTAATGTCCAAGGTGTCCACATCTGTAGCATTCCACCTTAGACTTGTCAAAGTCTCTCTTGCCTTTGTTGTCATAATCGTCTCTGACTAGATCTACTGACCTGCCAACATCTCCACTTCTTTCTCGACTGCCTCTCCCACAACCTCTGCCTCCTCTTCTTTGCCCTCTACCTCTAGAGCTTGAAGTTTCACCTGGTGTGGATATCGGCTGTCATCTCCTCTATTGCACTTGTACGATTGAGCCTATGCTCATGTACTAACAGGGAGCTTTGGAGTTCATCTATTTGCATCTCTTCGACATTGTTTGCTTCTTCGATAGAACATACAATGTAATCTCACTTTGGAGTTAGATAGAGCTAAATCTTTTCTACGACCGCAACATCCGTGATTGAATCACCATGCATCCTCATTTGACTTGCAAGACTCATAACCTTGTCAATATAATCATTCACCGTTTCTCCCTTTTGCATTTGGAGAATTTCAAAGTCTCTTCTAACCGCTTGAAGTTGAGCACGCTTTACTCTCGTTGAGCCTTGATACTTCCCCCTCATAGAATCCCAAATTTCCTTGGATGTCTTCTTCTTCAGCATTGTTTCCAAGATAGTCCTATCACATGGACTGAAATAAATAGTTCTTGACCTTCAGGTCCTTCAACTTCGATGCTGCCAACCGTTGCTGTTGACCAGCTGAGAGTACCTCGCCTTCATTTGACTCTGAATAACCCGTCTCCACCATATCAAAAAACTCCTTTGATCTGATCATAGTGACCATCGAACGGCGGGCTGAACGTAGCTCTCAACTTGTCTTTCTGCTCCCATTCTTGCTGCTGCAAGATTGCTCTGATACCTGTTGTTGGTGACAAGAAATTTTGTATCATTCTTTGAGAGGAAAGAACTGACTTTGAAAAAACTATGAAAGAAAGAATGCTTGTTTGATTTGAAACCGCAACACCAACTGGAACCACCCATTTCATTGCCTTTCATTCTTAAGCCATCCCGCCAGCTTCTTCAAGTCATTCAGATTTGGGACCTGCACTTAGTGGTTTTCCCTGAAACTCGTCTATGTCCTTGTGTGTGTGATCAGCCAGCTCAAGTTGACCAGAGCCTATAGTATTAGTATTTAGTAGAGTCGTGCAGTGACGATAATCAAATAATTGATTGTTATAAATAGGGCTAGTAAGTTCAAGTTGAAAGTTATTGTGGTTGGTAATTGCTATCCTTTGGACCGGAAAAGCAAGTTCTCACGCTTTCGAGTGGGGCTCATGCTTCCACTTCTAATTCATATACTCTTTATTTCAGCCATTTAAATCAAACTAACTCTCAACTGTTCTAACTTACCGTTTAGGAGGAGCAAAAATGAGTTAGAATGCCGGAGATAGACGAGGGCCAACATATTGAAAGCTTTTTTAGAGTTGATAGATAAATCAAATAACGGGACAAAAAGATCTTTAGTTTGACTTTTCCGGGTTATGTTATTAGGTAACAAGCCAACAAGCAGAGGTTGAGAAAGATCAGTCTCAGTCCCCCCCTTGTGCCCTAGCCTCACCTTGTGCTGTCGAGTTCTTTCGATCCAATGGCGCTACAAAGGCCGAATAGTATGATTCACGCATCCAATCTCATTTCTCTTTTTACATCAATCAAAGCCTTCCTTCTCATCCCTTATCATCTTGGTTATTTCATTGAGGTTTTTAGCTCTTTTAGTTTCAGTGTACCCGTCTGATAAGATAAGGCCAGTAAACGTTCGCTCGTTTATAGATATATAAGTTTGAGCATATCAGGTTCAAGTCAAGTTTGGAAACAAAGGTTTAACACCCCTCATCCTCTGGTAGAGCAGAAGTCCGATAGCCAGTTAAGCAAGTCAGTAAAAAGCCTGGCCTGGTTGGATGTCATTTTTCTCTTTCAAAGCGTAAGTAGAAAGAAAGAAAGCAAATGTCCTGGCGGAAGACAGTGCGTTCAGACTTTCTATCATCAAAACCTCTTAGTCAATTATGGCTTTTCCCGAGATTCAAAATCAAGAGAAATCCTCTTTTTGAAAAGAAAAGAATGATGATATATATAAATAAGTAAGCTGAAGCTGACCTTCAAAGCAATTGAGCCTGTGCAGGCTTCTTTCTTGCTTACACGGAATCGTCAGTCTTGCTGCCATGCCAATTTGCAAGCGTTAAGGCAAGGAAAAACCATCAAACTCTGATGACCAGAATGACGATTACCGGGATCTGTCAGGCTATTGGGCCTGGCATGGCCTTTCCATTCCAATATATCTTGACATGGGGTACCGAAAAACCCTAGCTCCTGTAACAGGGCCACTAAAGGGTCATTATTCTTCCTTGTCCTTTCTTTCCGCTTTCCTTTCTAAAGCTGTTGAGTAATAAGCTAGCTGCTGCAAGAATTGGTTGTTTGCAAGGGGTGTCAAGGTCTTTACTATAACTATATAACGATGGTGGGATTTAGTCAGGCAAGCATCAGTCTCTTGGTTGATGAGTCGTAGCATGTGGCAAGGCTGTTAAAGTTAGTGAAATTCCATTATTCATTATTAATGCGGATAATAAGGGAGTGCTCCGTCAACGTTCAAATTGTCATGATTGCGAACGAGTTGCCGCCTTGTATCCCGGGTGGCCCTTTCCAGGATTTCCTCAAGTCAGCTTCCCTTCCTGAGCTCGAGGAGGAGCGTATTATTTCGACATTTTGAGGCTCCATAGACGGAGAAGTAATAACGAACTGCAAAATCCTCTTCCCTTCTAACCCGAAAATCTCAAAAAAGGGGCGGGGGGACACCAATGTCTGCTATTTGAGGAGCTTAGAGGACAAGCGTTGGCTAAATACCAAAAACTCCGTATCACAACGGATAGGGAAATCGGCATCATTTCCCAATGGGAACTCAGAAGAGTAGGCACACAAAAAATCTTCTCTTTTTTCGCGGGTAGATGAGGACTCCCTTCTAGCTCGTTTTGAAGACAGATAAGTCTGGACCTCTCTTTCTTGAATTACGCGACCCTCTTGCGAAAGGTAAGAGGCCTCTCTCTTGGCATTGGCATTTGCTTTCTTTCATGAGGGCTATAGCTTCGTCAACTTTGGTTGGCTTCAAGAAAAGAAGCGGTTCTCCCCATGTTCTGGATTATTTCTCTTGGCCAGCCAGTGCTGATGACAAAGTCCGCAGAGTCAAAAGTTCTTGGAAGTGAGGCTTTATTAAAGGGCTTTGGTGGGTGAGGCTTTTTAGAGTGCAGTCTATGATTATGATGTGTTATTCAGTCTCAATGAAATTTGCCAAAAGGAGTCCAATTCGAGCCATCTTTTGCTGGATGGATTTGGCACCGAGGATCTTCAAAAAGTGGGAATTTATACTGGGCGGGACGGAAGGGCACTGAAAGAGAAAATCGAACATCTTTACGATTGCCTCTAATTAATCTTAATAAAGCCCAAAGGGCCGTGAAAGAATAGAATAGAATAGAATAGGCTGTTAGGGAGATGGAAGCAAGTCAAGGAATGAATAGCTGTATCCGTATTAATGAATTAACTAACTGCGACAATAAAGCCACTTTTTAGACTCCTTGCATCGGGTAACAAGAGTAGAGTCATAGAAGAGGGCCCTATCAAGGGTAGCCGCCTACTGGAGGTTACGAGACGGCAAAGGAAAAAGGAAGCAGTGAAAGCGTAGAAACTAGAACGAAATAGGCAAAGAATCAAGTCTGCCCCCCGTCTAGTTAATGGGGCTGAATCCCGAACCTTACACAAGAAACTAGATTGAGAAAAAGACATTTCTTTCAGTTGAAAAAAGAGTTAGTCGGATAAGATTTAGAAGTAGACGAAAGAAAAGGACTATTATAGTATGAAGCCACTTCCTTTCCCGAGCTAGCTACGTCTCCTTACTGTAAGGTTCCATTCCCCAGTTCATGAATCAGGCTAGTTCCCTAATCGAGTTATTTGATTGAGGAAAGCCCGTCTTTAGAGTTAGTATGAGCCTCTATCTATCTGTTCATCTCTTTTACAGAGTCAAGCTAGTCCTTTCCTTCCCTTCCTTCTAGGAGTCATCATTCCCCATTCCTTAAAACTGAAAATGAGTGTCCGCTTGCACTTGTAAGAATAGGGTAGGCTAAAAGTTGAATGCCCCAACTGTTCAGGTGATGAGTATAACCTTTTTCTAGAAAAGGCTTGAGTCCTTGTAGTCAATGTTCCGCTTGACCAACCAAACCTCATCCCCTCGGAATTTGACTTTTCATTTTCTGCAAGAAAGAATCCACTTTGACCTCTTATCTTGACTGCTACTATCGGCAATTGCCCCGATTAGATTTGCCGATGTTACCAATCCTCTCTCTACCCTATAATGAATTTACCATGGTTTCCGGTTGTAACTCAACCGCCCCTCTCCTTTCCTTTCCAGTCGAGCTTCTTCGCCCTCTCACCTCGTAACCTCGGTTTCCCAATTTCATTGCCTTAACCCCTACAACTCCGTTTCACAATTCCATTTCCTTCGCCTGTCGGCCGCTGCTGCAGCTAATTCATTTACTGAGACTCTCCACTCCAGATGAATTGGAACCCCTGGCCCTGTACTATGACTGATGAACCTGAACCTTACTGTAAACAAAGACGAAGACAGAGTTGTAAGTTAAAGAAGGGAGAGGAAAGAGACGGAACAGGAAGAGAAGCGACTGAACCGGAAGTCAATCCTCAACTCCTTAATATGATAGATATTGCCTTACAGTCTTTGAATCAATGAAGACGCTTACTTTCCCGTCGAGTAAATTCAATCAAAAACAAGTACAACTCCGGAACAACCTTTGACGATATTCCCCGAACTTGACAGGATAGTAAAGAAAAGCTAATTGATTGAAGAATCCAATGAAAGATTCATTCTCCGGAACAGTAAGGAAAGAAGAAACATCAATTATCCTGAACCCTTACTGGCGGTAA
This sequence comes from Cucurbita pepo subsp. pepo, assembly GCF_057944985.1. Lineage (NCBI taxonomy): Eukaryota > Viridiplantae > Streptophyta > Magnoliopsida > Cucurbitales > Cucurbitaceae > Cucurbita > Cucurbita pepo. The sequence continues at coordinate 10,085,136 of NC_141809.1, forward strand.
AAGAAAAGAGAATTGAAAGACTCAACCTCAAGCTAGCTACTGAACCTGAACCTTCAAAGACAAGGTCAAATCGAAAGGATGGAAGAGAATGCGGCTTCTTCCTTTTCCTATTTATGAATGAACTGTAAACACTATCGATGAATTCTCCTTCACTCCTCCGCTTTATTTTGTTCACTGTTGAACTCCTCTCCCTCTCGGTCGAGCTGTTTCACTCCTCTTCTCGTCTTCGTTGCTTCGCTCCTACACCTGAACCGGAACCTTAGACGATATTACCTGATTGTGATTGAAGAGGGTAAAGAGGACGACTATTTATTCTTCTTTTCCGATATTCCCTGACCTTCACTTTCCAGTCTCGTAAATTCATTCAATCCTGAACCTTCACCAACAATTCTGTTTCGATCGAACCCCCTTTCTCTAATAAGTAGGAGGTCTTCGTAAACATGTTAAAGGGCTAATCTTATCCCCGCAAGTGAGATGAGGATACTCTACTCGTTTGAACTCTACATGTGAGGCCTTCTCTCTTTCTTCTGACCGTCAGTCTTTTCTTCTTTATTAAGAAGAGATTGCAGCAAGATCAAATATGAAGGAATGCAGCTAAACCTCCCAATCCAAGAGCCATCTCTACCTACTGCCTTTTTTCTTCTTTCATGAGGATCAAAGGGAAAGGGCATTGATGCTTTCATCCTCAGAATAGCACAAAAAAGAGTCCCCTTCTTTCTTGGTATCCATAGGAATCACCGAGAGAAGAAACCCAAAGGTCTGGAATTGCCACCAATCAACAATGTGAACTGTTGAGCCCTGTCCGTTAGAGGCAGAGAAACCAACACGCATTCAATCTTTTAATTACTCGGAGAGGTAAATTGGGGAAGAAGAGGACTTGGAGGCCTAATCGGCGAGTACCCGATTCACACCCGGATCATTTTCATTGCATCTCTGTACTCAATCCAAACCGTTATCCGTCTACCACTGGTAAAATCAATCCCCCTTTCAACAAAGAACATTAACGGAAGCCAAAGATACTCGCTTATATACCTAGATCCCATTGATGTCAACAAGCGAAGGGTCAAACTGTTATCAAATTCCACAGCGATGAATGAATCCCATCTAAGGACAGTTCTGGTAGACCCATATACATACCCGGGAAAGAATCTGCATTAGAGGTGATCATCAAGGCAATCCCATCTACGGAAGGACACAGTCAGTGGGGAAGATAGTTTTGAGAAGGAGAAAGGGCATGAGAAAGATGCGGTGGAGTTCGTCAAGAAACCGAATAGGGTAGACATAAAAAGCTCTGCCCACGCCTGAAGCAGAGGAAGAAGAAGAGAGGGACTGATTGAGTGAGACTAATGGCTTTCTGAAGTAAGCATCACCAGGGTGACATTCTTTGCAGGCAAGAAAGGTGTACAAAGCGTGGGAATACTGAAGATGACAAAGAAAAGGAAATGGCTCCGGAGAAGAGTCAAACAGCAGGAGAATGCATTATAGAGTCACAAATGGGAAAGATCACTGGGTGGAGACTACGAATTAGACAAAGAGAGCTCCTTCGGCTGAGAAATTTGTAGAAGATCAAGAGTCAAGAGATTTGATCTTTGATTTGGTCAATCTTCTTTCTCTTGGAAGTTTTACAGCTTGTTTCCATATGGCCTCCTCGTTTTGAGACATTATCACTTTGGAGTGGTTTATCCGTGGACACCCCTAGGCTCTGCTCTCGCTTGCTTTCATGTACACGTCTTACCTCTTCCCTACAACCCATGACATACATACCCGGCTTTCTATGCCATGCTTCCTCCAATACTGGAACAGGGCCTTGACTTTAAGCTTAGGCTGACCTGCTTCTGTAGCTGTCCTTCCTTTCCTCATTGCCACTGGACTCGTGCAAAAACCTAGATTTCCGAACCTTTCTTTCCCACCCCATTCAATGGAGGGCTGTAACTGAAGCAAGCACTTGGCTGACGAGCCCTATCACGTCAGGGAGAAGAAAGACTGAATGTGTGAGTGGGTCGGAACTCCCTGTCTGTCATCTGCGATCAATGCACTCAATTTATCTTGATTTGGGCAGTCACGGGCTCTTCTCTTTGAGGTCCTCCACAAATGAAACAACCGCAACCCCCTCCCTCTTCTTTGTTAGGTTTACCAGGCTTGTTCCCAGCTCTTTGGTATGGTAGCATGTTCTTCCCCTTTCTTTTCTTTTGCTCTCTACTCCCCCCGTCTTGTTGCCTCGAAGAGGTTTCCCCTTTGTTTGTGCGAGTAGGTTTTTCCATGTCATCTACCATTCTTTCTGCAGCAATGATCGCTTCAGCCAAATCCGGTCCATTTTTCCAACGAAGTTCTTGTCTAGCCCAAAAGGATGAAGATCGTTCGGTAAGAAAGCCTTCCTTCCCCCTGATTTAAGGCTTTAAGGCTGCAAACACTGAACTCTCTTTTCCCTCTTCTTCAGGCACTAGTCTCCGCCTCAACGGATCTCCGACAACTCAACCTCGACTCCTGAATGGTGGCTTAAGGAAGCAAGGAGCCTCGCAGAACACAGTAAGATAGATAATGCGACAGATAGCTAGACATACAAGAGGAAAACTAAACTAAGAATAAGAAGATGGATAGACAGTTGGTGAGAAGAGATCACTACTACTCTACGCTGCTATACAGACCACAAGAACAACAGCTACTGCGCTACGCTCATTCCTAATCGATTTGTACCATACAAAGATGCAAGGAAGATGTATAGCTGATTGACTTAGAATACCAAAAGAGAGAAGAAGGATCTGAAAAGCTTTTAGTGGAGTAGGTAAGACGAAACCGAAAACCTGAACCTGAACCGGAACCTCTTTACAGTTCAAGAATAAATGAATTAGGAAGGAAAGAAGAAAGAGAAAACCTTAAACCTTTGACTGATGGAACAAGGGAAAGACTATTCTTGATCAGATCCTTCCCCTTAACCTATTTATGAATGAACTGTAAACTCATGAAACTGATTTCACTCCTCTCCTTTCCTTTACAGTCTCACGGCTTCGCTCATTCTTAGGTCTCACAATTCCATTGCCTTAGCTGCTTTGAAAGACGAAAGCAAGACAAGAAAGAGTTGTAAGTGTGTGTTTGAAGGGAGACTCCTTATTCATTCCCCCTCTACTGAGCTACTGAACTTATTTCTTCTTGATCCTGAAACTGAAAGTCAAGACTCTTCAAATAAAAGAGAAGCTCATTCACCTGTCCGAGCATATTCAATCCTGTCCCTTCTTTCACAAGATAAAAGCAAAAGAGTAAGGTAAGACTCCTTATTCATTCTTGCATATTCTCTCCTTCTTTCCCTGGGTAGATAGGTAAAAGGTTCTTGCCTCTTCTTACTTACTCTACCTATTGATGATTCTCTCACTGGAACAGTAACCTCGGCAGCTTCTCTTTCTTTTCTCTTTCTCCTTATGCTTTTAAGGAAGGGCTAAAGAAGACTCAACATTAAGACTGAACTCAATCACTTGAAGAACTGTAAACAAGGTAAAGGTAAAGCAGTTTCAATTCTATTGCCCGGACTATTACTTCTTGAACTCGGTAACATGGAATAGGTGTTTGGTTTGGTTCTTGATCCTGAAACTGAAAGGAAAGACGAAAGAAGAATAAGCCAGATTGAACTCGTCTAAAGACCTTTGATTCTTTTTTTGATGCTTTACCCTATTTTGAGGGCTATTTTTGGCTATTTTAGAGGTAAGTAAGTAGAGCGGCGGGATGAGAAGAAGGTCAAGCTCATTCACTCAATCACCTATTTCTTCTTGAAGGAGGTAAATAGGCTATAGGCTAATGGACTCTCTTGGAAACAAAGAGAAAGGATGTTCGCTTCGCACCTTCCCGATTCATTCTACTGAACCTCAGCTTCTTTAGTCTCCCTTCTTGAACTGTAAAGTGGCTTCCCTCCTTCACCAGATTCAACAAGGTAAAAGAAAAGGATCAATACTCCTCCTTCTTATTCATGAGACTGAACCTCCTAAACTATCAGCTTCTATAACAGAACCGGAACCACCCCTCCTGAGCTACTTCACCCATATGACCTGACCTGATTGATTGAAGGAGGTAAAGCAAGCACTAAGTTTAAGTCAGTTCTTTCACGAGGTAAAAGACAAAGAGAGAGAATGAATTGATTGAAGAAGAAAATGAAACAAGAAACTGATTGAACGAAATCACTTGAAGAAGAGTAAACAAGGTAAAGCAGCTTCAATTCTATTGTCGGAACCTTCAAACACTCGGTAAAGCATATTCTATTCGTTCCTTTGCCTTTGCCTTTACGGTCTCGCAGCTTCGCTCCTGCTCATGAACCTCGTAAACTATCTCTCTCCTTTCCTTATTCTTTAACTAATCCGTTCTTTCATTAAGGGGAAGTCAAGACGAAAGACTCAAGATTCATGAGAGTGAACTGGAAGTCAATCCTCAAGAGTCATTCTTTAACTGATCTTGATCCTGAACCTTAGCAGCAGTGTCAATAAAACCTTTTCTATCTAGCATAGGGGTAAAACAGTAAAAGACCTTTTTCCCTAACAACTGAAGCTGAAAGAAAAGAAATTCTATCCAGCATAGGGGTAAAACAGTAAAAGCAGTTTTCCCCTAAGGAAAGCCGCTGAAAGTTAAGAAATTCTATCTTTCCCGTATTTTTGGGGATCAAATCGTCCATTTTCCCCTATTTCCCTCGGTAACTCAACTGTAAACACTAAAAAAACTAGAAATCAGTCTATCTTTCCCGTATTTTGAGGGATAAAAGTGTATCTTTACCCTATTTTTGGGGATCAAATCTAGGTATTTAGGGCAGAGGTAATGTTGAAGTAGAAGTTAATCCTATCGAAGAATCAATTCGACTTAACTGTAAGGAAAGACGAAAGATTCCTTCAAACACTCTTGAACTCGGTCTCGCTCTTTCACCCCTCGGCTTCGCCCCTTTCTTATTCATTATCCGATATTCCTTCACTATTCTTGAACAAGGTAATGCAGAACAGAAGTCAATCCTCAACTGACGATTAATGAGAGTTCACTGTCAGTCAAGACTGAAGATTCATTCTACTTCTTTCCCAGCCAGGGTAAAAGACAAAGAGAAAGCCGAAACAAGAAACCCTTATTCCTTCTTGAACAAGGTAAACTCATGAACTATTGAAGGAACCTTCTTTCCCTCTTGAATTGAACAAGGCCGGTTGGTCAATCTCTGGGTTTGACTATCTCTTTTCTTTTCAAAGACTGTAAACAAAGCCGAAACTCAAGAAGATTCCTTTACCTTCACCTTCCGATTCATTTGACCCAACAGTCAGTCAATCCTCTACCTCAACCCTTTGTTATTACCTGATTGAACTGTAAAGCCGAAACTCAAGATGAAAGTTCCCCAGCTCTTGCTTGATCCTCTGCCTTCTTGTCCTTATCTATTGATTCTTGAACGGTAAACTCAATCAATCACTACTTACTCAACCTCAACCCTTTTACTGAACCTGATTGAACTGTAAACAAGGTGTGTCTCAAATTTGTTCTCTTTCTCCTATTTCACTTCTACTGTAACCAAGGAAAGAAATAAATCATTATGAAATCCTGAACCTCTTTCTTCTTTGACTATTTTACGGTCTCATTGCTTGGCTCCTCTAAAAAAGCATTACTTACTTACTTTACTAGCGAGTCAATTCTCTCCTGATTTCACTCCTTCAAAAGCGGGGGTGGGTTGGTTACCTTCTGTCTGTCTTAGCCTGAACTCTTCCCCCTGAACTGTAAGAAAGGAAAGACTAACGATTCATTCTAAAGAGAAAGTCAAGACTATCGATTAATGGAGAGTTTACAGTCTTTGTTTGAAGGGAGACTGAAGCAAGACAAGATGAATTACAGGAAGGAAAGAAAGAGAAGCGACTGAACCTATAGGTCTGTCTTATTGCTTCGCCCATTCATTCACCTATTTATTCTGGAACTGTAAACAAGGTCAAGCTAGAAGAAGAACCTGAGCCATTACCTATTTATTCAAAAGGTAAAGCAGCGTCTTCATTTACTTACTCATTAACTTCTCCCTATTTTTTCTTTCATCTTCCGGACTGCTATCTTTTATCCTTGAACTTATACAGGAGGAGGTGTTTGTTTGTTTGGTTCTTGATCCTGTCCCTGATTGAACGAAGAGTAAACAAAGACGAAAGCTTATGAATGAGACTGAACCGGAAGGGTTGAGGAAGACTCAAGATTCATTCTAGTTTACGAACTGAACAACCTATTTACCTTCTTTCACGAGGTAAGGCAGCTAATCTAATTCATGGACTCGCCCTGAACCTATACCTATTGATTCATTCTTGAACAGTAAACTCATTCACCTTCTTTCACTCAAACACAAGGTAAGGTAAGTAAAGGGGCTGTATGAAAGGTCAAGCTCATTCTTTATAGGTCTCATTGCTTCGCTTCGCTCCTGAACCCATTTATTCAAAGACTCGGTAAATAGAATAGAAAGAAAGATGAAGGATTCTTTAAAGTTCAAGAATAGGGAGAACCAAACTTAAGAGCTCCTTCCGCGATATGCCCTTCCCTAAACTTGACAGTCGAGCTACTTACTCCTATTTCTTCTTGATCCCTTTCTTTACAGGAAAGAAAAGAAAAGAGATGAAACGGAACTCCGGAACCTGACCCTGCCCCTTTCGTAAACTCGTTTGGTTGAACAATTCCATTGCTGATCCTTTATGACTTGATCTGATGGAACTATAAACTAAGACTCTCCGATGACTGAGACGTAACAGGAAAGAAAGAGAAGTAGTGAATGAAACCCCCTTGTTTACAGTTGAGTAAAGAAAAGATAAGAGAATTGAAAGACTGAAGCAAGAGAAGATTCATTCTCCAGATTTCACTCTTCAACTCGGTAAAGCTATTTGAATGAGACTTTACAGTAAGGAAAGACGAAAGAGAAAGATTGATGAAAGTGAACTACTACACCTGACGAAAAGATAGAGATGAATGAAACTGAACCCCGGAACCTCTCCAACTCGTCTTCGCTCCTCTCTCTCTGTCTTAGCCTTTGCTAGCTTTGTTTTATTCCCTTCTTTCACAGTAACCGAGGTAAATAGGTGTTTAGCATCTTCTGGTATCCTTACTGCTTTCTTATACAGGAAGAGGTGTGTGTTTGTTTGTTTGTTTCTCCTTCACCTGATTGAACTGTAAACAAGGTAGCTGCTCTCACTACTTATTCAGCTTTGCCTTTGACTGATTGAACTCGGTAAACTCATTCACCTATTTATTCAAACACGAGGTAAATAGAAGGGAGGGAGTCGAGTAAGCTAATTCATTGATTGAAGAAGAAAATGAAAGATGAATGATCCTGCCCCTGAACCTTTGATGATCCTGAATAGTCAGTCAATCCTCAACTCAAGATGAAACCGAAAACCTTCACCTTCTTGCTTGAACTGCTACTGCTCAAGATCCTTTCTTTCACTTACTCTCCTCTCCGGTAAAGCTGCTAATTCATTTACTGAGACTCTCCTGTAAAGACTAAAGATTCATTCTCCTCAACCTTAAACCTTAGACTGATTGAACTCGGCGAGGTAAAGCAGCTTAGCTTCTCTCCTTCTTATTCTTTCACCTATTTATTCCAACACAAGGTAAAGCATATATATTCAGTAGCTCTTTGATTGAACTCACTCTTTTACTCATTCTCTCTTCACAGTAAATAAACTCGGGAAAGAAGGATTTGCTCATTCACCTGCCCCGGAATCTCTGCTTCCTTCATTATCCTCAACCTCTTCCCTTCCCCTTTGATGATATTCCCTGACCTGATGGAACTCCTCTCCTTTACAGTTTCGCTGCAGAGCTCCTTCACCGATATTCCCTCTTTCTTCTTTCACTCTGTAAACTCCTGTACTGATTGAAGAAAGATGCATTCTCCTTCACCTCTACAACTCGGTCTCTTCTCTTTCTCCTTTCCTTATTCTCCTCTTTGACTCTCTATTCTGTTCGCTCTTTCTCTTTTCTTTACAGGTGGAGTTTGTTTGTTGGATTCTTGCCGGTCTTTCTTTACTTAGATTGCCTCAGCAGAAAGATTCTAATTATAAGCAAATCTGATTGGTTTAGACTTTTCTACTATGTTCCTGGAGTGACTTCTAGTCTTTCTTTCACTAGAGCCGCTACCCCCTTGACTTAACCAAAGATAGAATTATTGACTGAGTGTAGGAGATTTAGACTCTGTTACTGGGCTTCCTTCGTCTCAGCAGTATTTACTTCTTCGATTGTATGATTTATGGCCTAAACTTATAGATCAAAGGCAAATCTTTCTTCGTCAATGTCCCTATCCGGAAGTGGAGTCTGATGTTAGGAAAACAATAAATTAAGAGCTCTATTTTGGTGCATTCATTCCGTACTTAGAACTTAGAAGTAGAAAGGCTTTGTTTTGTGTGCACGCCTTTCTGAATGAGTTGCAGTCCTGGCGGAAATGGAACTAGGGTTAGCTTCAAGCTATTTCTGACTAAATCCCATAGAATCTCTTCCCATGCTCTAATAATCAAAAATCTAAGAAAATCAGCCTGTACTGTAATTAACTTAATCTTCCCCTCGTTAATCTGATCTGGCAGCAAATCAGTCTAAAGCCGCGGATTCTCACTTTTGAGTTATAAGCTAAGCTAGCATCAAAATTCTTATCTCACAAAATTCCTTCATCTGTTAAATGTTAAAGGAGCCAAGGAAGTCTTATACAGCAAGTAGTTATAAGAGAAGGCGAACCATCAATCACCACGACGGGAGAAAGAGCAGCGAGGGAGACATAGGCTTAAGTTAGACCTTGAGGCTAAGTCAATAGGGTAGTCATTCATTAGGTATGTATCTAACCAACCACTATCTGGGGTATATGGTCTATCAAGTCGTCTAGGGTGCAGTTAAAGAGCAGCTACAAAGCTATAATTCTTAAGCATCTAACTGGAATAAGTTAGAATCTTGCTATTCTTGTCCAAGAGCCCGTGCTGAGAATTAGAAGGCATTAGTCAGACTTCAGGGACTAGCTTATTTTGTTTTAAGAGATTCCCAGGGAAGATACTACAGAATCTTATCCTTCGGACTAAGTTGTAATTGAGCTGTAGTCCTTAACTAAATTAATTCACACTGATGAAGGTGCAATTCGGGCTGTCTGTATTATCCAATTTCTCTTCCTCCATCATCAAAAGTAGGCCAAGAACAGAATTGAAGATGATACTGATGACGAAATAACAGTCTTTGAGGCAGGGAGATTCATTCCTCTTAAATCAATCAGGAAGCAAAGAAGTACCAATGGCCGCTGAGCTCATTAGCCCTTAATGCATCTGATTGGGGAGCACTCCGAGCGGAGAAGTCTAATTTTGCTCGAACTTCCCGTCCTCTATGAAAGCGAGCTAGTAGTATGATTTAGTTAGACGTCCGTACTGTGATGGAGAAGCAGACAGAGATCCCCTTTTCATAGTTAGTTCTATTTTTCTTACACGTCCCCCGACCTGAGATGATTGAGAAGAGGCTTAAAGCCGGGGATAAGTATTGATCTTTCTTTTCTCTCCGATTCCTTTTTCGAGATTGAGTTAGACGTCTGACCTGATACAGAGAATAAAGCCACTTTTTCTACTGGTATTAATGAGTAAGTTGCTTGCTGTTGGATGATCTACATTCTGCCCTCTGATAAAGGCCTGACGCTTAGTTCGCTAAGATCGAATGTGTGAGCTGGAGAAGCTGCAAACTCAAACTATTGAGATTTAGTAGTAGCTGAGGATCTAGAGATTCGAAGAACCGTAACCTAAAAGATCTAAAACATCAAGGAGTTGACCTTCGGCTGAAAGCCTTATCTTCAATATCTATTCCCAATCCCTCAATAGTTGACTTTTTCTGAACTAGGAGGCAGTAAGACTGAGTACCGCTTCAGGAGAGATAGAGATGTGGATTAGGCCCTTACCTGATAATGTCTTCCAACAGGGAATAAGCCGAAACCGAAGAAGACAGACTGAGTTCACTCATTCGCATGTGTCACATGTCCGGAGTAGTGATGTATTGACTTTAACTCGATCTATTTCGTGATTGGATGAGTGTTCTATGGGGGTGCTTAGGCAGGCCTTATTGAGAAGTCAGAGTGGAGCGCTATTCCTTAGTTTCAAACCGACCTTGATTCAGGGCTAGGCAGTAAGTCAGGAATAAAGCAACTCTAAAAGCTAAGGCAGGCGTGAAAGCATCCTACTATATCTATTTTATTGCCATCCGAAAACGAAGAGCCGGAGATTCAGACCTATGAATGTAACTTGAGTTGCCGGAAGTCATAAAAAGGCCTAATTATTGATTATATGTCGACCTTTTCGAACTCTTAGACAATCCCTAACTTTAGGGAAGAAAGGATGGATTAGCCCACTTTTCTTTTCTGTAGGTTATAGACTTATGCGGCTTTCTGCCTCTACATCAGGCAAATTGGGTTCATTTTGTATGTGTTGTCTATCCTCATCTCATTCCTTTGGAGAAGGGTTCTTTCTTCTATTTATACATCTATCTGACTTGTATCATTGATAGATAGATACTACTAAGAATGGAATCATTATGGCAAGGAAAAGTGTAATAGGTAGAGGGAGAAGAAGAGGGCAAAATTGTAACACAAATATCTGATTCGTCCTTAAAAAAAGAAATAAGCTAAGTTCCATCCTTGAGTGAGAAATGGGAAATTCATGGCAGGCAAGTGACAATCCCCACCGCGGAATAGTGCACCCACACGTCTTCATCGACCGGACGTTGTTTTTTCACCGGAAGACCTAGAGCTAACACGATCGAGACTTTCTTTGGGCTATCTGGACACATACTGACTTATACTTCGTGAAATGGTTCATGCATGCTTGTTGCCTGGGGGAAGAAGATCAAGTAAGGATGAAAATCTCCCTTTCTTTCTTTACCATTCTCTGTATAAATCTCGACTATTCTATTTGTAAAGATATGGTTATAGGGTAGGGGCTTCAATCTTTCTTTGTCTATTAGTTTATAGTTCTTCTCTTCGCGGGGTGGAGCAGCTTGGTAGCTCGCACAAGGCTCATAACCTTTCAGTCACGGGTTCAAATCCTGTCTTCGCTAAATCTCATTGTTTTGTCTCAAAAGAGGTTTGATCTTGGTAACTATAATGACTATTAATATTAGCTTTGTTTTCTTTACGGATAGGAGGATAAAGAATTAATTAGGAGTAGGGTCGTTTCATTTCATATTTGTATCAAGAACGAAGAGGTGAAAGAGATAGATAAGAGAATTAAGGATACCCACCAACCAGACTAATCCATATCGATGTACCGGAAAATACTACTTACTTGTTCGCCGACCAACCCCCAGGAGAAGCAAATGCAAGGGGCACGCTAACGAGTCAGATTATTGAAGTACTAATTAATGAGCCAATGGAAAAGCAATAATCATGCTTCTCTTCTAATCCTCCATATTATAAAAAAGACTATTTGATCCCTTAACCAGTCAGCCACCATTTTGATAAAATGTACCAGGTAGAGATTGAAATGTATTCTTCTATATTACTTCCTTCTTTTTTAAGACTTGAGCATGTATGGGATTCCGGGTAGTAGTCTTTCTTTCTTTTTTTCATTCACAAAGAAGGGGGATAATACTGGATCATATATATCTAGATCCATATAAATAGACTTCTATATTTACGCTTGAGATATAGTCTAGACTATAATGGTATCAACTTATATGTCAATGTTCTATTCTATTCGATGGGATGGAATATAAAGAAAATAGCAATTCTCTTTCGGAGAGATGGCCGAGTGGTTGATAGCTCCGGGCTTGAAAACCGGTCCGGTATAGTGTTCGAAACAAAGAACTAACTATCGAGGGTTCGAATCCCTCTCTCTCCTTTTGCTCGGCGAATAAATTCTTTATTTATTTGATTGGGTTTGTTTCCCCGGCTCAGTATCATAAAGGGGAATGGCTAGGTGGGATAGATAGCCCAAGAGTAGATAGAGAAGAAAGGAAAAAGGAAGACTTTGAATCAAATAGAACCCGATCCGGCCAACCTGATATATATATATGGTGGAATCTAATTGATTTAGACTGAAAGCATTAGATCGCCTGTCTCAGTTAAAAGGAGTCATGAAAAGAAGAGTTTGTTTGGTTGGTTGGTTCAAACGAACAATCAATTCCTTCAAAGCCTGCGGCAGCTGCCCGAGCCCTTCCTGCATGCCATAAATGAATGACCTACATGAATAGGAAGAATCCTAGAACAAAACGAGAGGTAGCTAACCGCGAGACATAATTGACTGCATTAATTAGCTACACGCCACCCACAGAATTGAAAGAACCTAAAGCATGGGGCATATATTCCGCGGAACCTCGTTCTTGCCAAGGTTGTATATCTTTGCTTGCCTACTCAAGTCCAAACCATTAGGACCCCTTACTTAGTGGTTTTAACCAAGGAGCACGCGGATCCCCCGCATAGTCTCGCCCTCCCCCCAAAATGACTTCGACCGGTGGGCATTAGATATTTACCGAAACCTGTAGCGGCCCCAACCTTAGCTCCAAGACGTTGGTCTCTAACTAGAAACAGAAATGCTTGAGCTTGAGAAGCTTCGGGTCCAGCCGGCCCAACTCACTCGGTAAAGTATTAACCAGACAAAACAACAAGCAAGCAATAAAAGCCAAAACGAACAGATAAAGCACCTAAACTATAAGACAAGTAAGCTTCTCCAGACCATACAAGGGCGAGCCCATGCAAACGGTTTAGTTAAGATATGCCAAATTCCACCAAGTATACAACATGGAACCTAACCATACCATACATGCCCCCCAACCAACTATATCTTCCAAATCGTCCACACACACTAAGAATCCATCCTTCTCTCTCTCCCTCAAAAGGTTGAGTAAATAACCAAATATCACAGGCTAAGGGTCAAGTTGGTAATTTGACATCTCCTCGCCCCGGAGCCCAGGTATCATATACGCCCCCAACATCAGGTAAGGAGCTTTGAATACTAGAAGAAAAGCAAGCACCTAGACCTAACAAAATTCAGTTAATACCCCATCCATAAATAGTAGTCATTTTCTTTCTATCTATCTTTCCACACATAACCAAGAAGGGAAAAGATTCTTCAAGGGTCGAAGACGCTCGACCAAAGGGAGAGGGTTGAGGGTCCCAGAAGTGCATGATACATAGCGCCAAAACCCAATACTGCGGACGGAAGAAATTCAATGAAGTACTCCAGACGGACACAAAGTACGGAAAGGTGTCTATAACTGACTTACCCAACAGGACCTACGCCCCAACCTAGAGTAGAGTTAGAGTAGCTAGGTGGGGAAGGGAAGTCAAATTCATCGTTGTTCATGCTAGGTTCATTGCTCCCAGAATACGATTAATCTGGCATGGGCTAGATGAGCCCCCAGTAGTTAGTTTACCGGAGAAATTGATAAGTCGGGCATTCCCGGCCCACCAAGCGAAACAAACCGATTCTTGGTCACGACACCAGCTAGAAAGTTCCATTAAATAAAGAAAGAGCCTTTCCCCGGGGTATAGAACCTCCTCACTCAGGGACTATCAGGTCTTTTCATTAGGCTGATCTTGAGCCGCCATCCAACCAAGCACGAATACCTTTGGTTAAGAGAAGATTCTGGGTATAGTAGTAGGGGGTATAGAGAGTCTCAAATTCCGGATCTTCCCCTGCTGCACGGATTTCCTGAGAAACGAAGTCATAGGCACGTAGGTTCAAGGTTCAGGGCCAGACCAACTACTCCACTCCAAGAGCACTCAGCCATAAAGCAGTTACTGTTACAAATAAGAGAAAGAAATGTACCCAACGTTTAGTGGAAAAAGCGCAACCCCAAAGATTTGGGACCAAAAGCCAGCTGGTTAGCAGTGTTGAATAAGTTTCTTCCTTCAGCTTGAGTTGGGTTAAAAGCACGGAATGTATTTGAAGCATCATCACCATCTTCCTTCAAATAAGGGATTTTATACGGTAGCACCATGAATGAATAGCACATAGCCGAGCAGCGCCCAATACACCCGCAACCAACTCCCATCATATCAAATGGGTTCCATGTCCAATTATTTCATTCCCGGGAAAAGGAGGATGAATCGAAATATAGCTGCTCAAAACTAGGCGCAAAGAACCAACCAGACTGACCTAGTGGATCAATCATCAGGAATACGGAAACAAACAAAGCAATTTCAGAGATCGAGCAAGTTCAGACGTACCATGAAACCTATTAGTCCGAACCGTGGAGAGTAACAAAAGTGCACAGACCACAACGAGTCAAATCTATCTCCTTATGCCTAATGGTAATGGATTCAGGCAGGCCCCCATAGTAACAACAAAGAAAGAGTGTGCTAAACTATTAGCAGGAGTCGAAAGAGCGACGGTTAAGAAGTTGCATCCTTCCAAACAACTAGGAACTTGCCAATCCAATATGGTTAGGTATACCATTAAGTTACAAAGGGTGTACCTGTAAACCAACCTCCTACGGCAACAAAATAGGCACAAGGAAAGAGCAATAGACCGGACCAACCTACAACAAACAACGAACCGGTACCTCCGTAACGAGTCATCCATAATCTCTAAGAAGAAATCATTTGAGTCTTTGGTCAATTTACCAACGGCTATAGTCAGTCATAGTGGATCCTCCTATTCAACCAACTAAGGTGAACTATTTTCGAACACCTCATAGCATAGCAAGGGCCTTCGAGTCTATCATTTCTGTCTGATTTCTACTGTCCCTTCTTTCTTTCTTTCTATCTAATGGGTTTCGAATATATCAATCCTTTTTTGATTGGTCCATAACCTGACCTAGATCAATATTATTCACTCAATACTGTACTGCTGGTAAAGTAAATGAAAGTCTCGTTCTCCTTTCTATTCTTCGTCACATTGTTGGACCACCAAATAATATGGAAAATCTTTGGCACATAGATTGATCTTATCCTCTATTATCTGATCTTCTCTGTTTGGAAAGGGCTCATATGTTGTGACTTGGAATAAGGGTTTCTCTGTGGCGAAAGGGAAATAGCCATCCATTTTTCCTATAGTCTACAACCAAGAGGATTGAATCGGAAATCCGGATTCCTGTGTGTGGGCCAAATCAATAGGAAAATGCAAGAAAAGGGCTGTTTTGAACCGATGACTTATGCCTTACCATGGCGTTACTCTACCACTGAGTGAAAAAGGCCGGCCTATTTAATTCAATTTCTGAATAAGCCACTAGCCCCGCCCGATGAGTTGCGTGTATATAATTATTATCAATGAGAAGAAAGAATGTACATAAATGGATCGATCTTATCCACTCGCTCATTCAGGAACGGAAAATGGGATTACTCTATCTACTGAGTATAGGTAAAATGGTTTATTTATTGATATTGGATTTGATCAATTCATTGTTGAATCATAAGACCGAGCCTAATTCAATTGATGAGCCCCACCCTAACTCAATTCAGTTGATTGAGACATGTACACTAAATATGGATCCATTCACCGAATCATTGAGAAAGCAATTAGACTTGGCTTGCGAGAAACCCCATTTGAAATAACTTGTTGATCCCTATCCCTCTCTTCCCCAGTGAGTTCCTACCTCCTTTTCTTTCCTTTTGTTTGTCTTTCTTGGTTGGCTTAGTGTGAGATCGAAATATCCCTACCTAACCTAATCTTACCAATGAGTGAATCAATGAGATTAAGTATGAGAGAGTTTCATCCCGTTTATAGCATATGGGAAACCACCAATAACTTGCCGAAGGAAGGGTACTAGCCTTCGTATTATTTCAATCAATAAAAGAATAATCTAGTTAGAATTCTATGGAATAATGACAGAAAAATCCTTACGAATTGCATCATATGAGTCTATTCTATTTCTACTTCAGGGATAGTCAGAGTATGATGGCAGTCGGGCAAGTATGCCCCAATCGTCTAGTGGTTCAGGACATCTCTCTTTCAAGGAGGCAGCTGGGATTCGCCTTCGCCTGGGGGTAGGGTACTCCGAAAGGAAGTGGATCATGGATTATGAATAAGCTTGGAATGGATTCTTCCCGGGTCGATGCGAGAGCGGTTAATGTGTAGGGACTGTAAATGGCAATATGTCTACGCTGGTTCAAATCAAGCTCGGCCCACTAATTCGCGTATCCCACCATAAAATGATATGTTGCATTTGTCCTTCGCCAGAACTGCTGGATATGAAGGAAGGAATAGTAACCCCTCCCTCTTTTTTGATTGATTGCCAGATAGATGGATTATCAATCAATTTGACAATAAGGACTATGAATCCATGCTCCTCTTACTAAAGTAACTGTCTCATAGCATATCAATCTATTCCTCGCGTCTCTGTCTGGTAAAATATGCCAATTCGAATCACAAATCTACATGGAAAGGGTTGTTTGAAGGAAATGAAATCAACAACATGTACACTTGATTTCCTCGGGATTGTAGTTCAATTGGTCAGAACCCTGTCAAGGCGGAAGCTGTGGGTTCGAGCCCCGTCAGTCAGTCCCGATGGATCCAAATCCAATAAAAACTAATAGGGCAATTTCCATTTCTTCAACGAGTCTTGATTGATGGGAGAAAGCCATAAGTGCCATACCGCAATTATTGGTAGCATCATATTCCCGATTCGAATGAATACCGTACTGGGTCTAGTTGATTACGCCCGATTTAGCTAATGGAATCGAGTACTATACGTTTCCGTGAAGCACATACACAAAGGGAATTTATACGATACACGAAAAGGAAGGAGTGACGTCAACTCTGATCTAACTTTTAGTCTGAAAGCAAGCAAGCAAAATATATACGTTCCGTTCAGGCTCCGATTTTGTGTAACCTCAATTAGTCAGTCAATTGAATTACTAAACTACTTGGAATTAGAAATAATCTATCTCATTCTAATCTCACACTGAACTTTTGATATATACGTTCCACTACTAATGAAAGGAAAGAGGATATTAATACAAACAAGGAAGGATCCCCATCTATCTCTCTTAGTGAGGGAATTCATCATTTTAGAAAGTTTTCGTTTCTTCTTTCATTCTTTTTTTTGAAGAAGATTTGATCAGTACACAAAAAGAGGTGACGTTCGAACCTACCTCCTTTTCCTTTTTAGAATTGAGCAGTGTGTGTTTGCTTGAGTTTGTTTATAAACTGAGGGTAAAGGTAGTCAATCTGCTGAGACTGAATCAACTAATTGCATTGGACAAGAGGGCAGTAGATTAGAGAAAAGAAAAAATGCAACAAATGAGAAAGAAATGGCTGAGATGATCTTCCTATCAAAACTGAAACGATGAGATTATGGAAGTCTCTATTCTCGCATTTATTGCTACTGCACTGTTCATTCTAGTTCCTACCCCCTTTTAATAGACGTCAAAAGAGTCAAAGTGCTGAATTTGAATTCATCTTCCCTTTCTATAGGGATATCATATCAATTACATATATGCCATGTTCGTTCATGAAATATCCATCGTGGCCCAACTCTTTGCTTCATAATTCATGGTGATTCCTTCCAATGAATCGGAAATGAAATAATCGAAAGGCCACTAATCCCTTCCTTCCTTCTTTTAGCATGATAAAGAAGTAATTGATTGAGCACAGATGATCCAGGGGTTCGGTTCCGTAGGCAGCACTTTTTCTCTTCGGATTTCTCTCAAAGAATTAGTAAACCCCATCTTTCCCGTTTGAACCATGATATGAAATGAGTTCGATAAAACAAGCAAGCAGAAATCCTAAAGACTAACTAAGAATAAGAAAGAAATCAAACAAGTGGGAAGCACGTAATATGTGGGGGTCTACCCCGAGGTACTATTACGCGGAGTATCTCATTGGACAACCACTATGTCTATCTTCTTTGTTTGGTGTCGCAAGTATGTATCCCACTTCAAAACGGATAATCGGAAGGAACTCCTTTTGTGTTTTTTACTGTAAAAAGAAAAGAGAAAAAGTGTTGCAGAATGATCCATCAAATAAACCAACCAAAAACAATTGATACAGTTTGATTCTTAGTAGTACTTCTCGAGTCCACTTCTTCCCCATACTCCGAGTGAAAGAGAAAATCGAAAGACTACCCTGAAAGCAGCCGAGACTTACCATATCCATGTGAATTCTGTCCCTATCTCTCAGAAAAGAATTATTCCTTATTCTGGACTAATTATAGTAGAATCACTAGCACATAGTCAAAAAGGGATTCGGACACAACACCATTGATGAAACAATCCCCAAAATCGAATTAGAACTATTAATTAGTAGAGTATAATCGACAAAATGAAGTAGAAAGAAAAGAGGCGGGGCGGAGAACCTCTTGGAAGTCTCAAAGGAGTGTTAGTCCCATACCATGACGGTAGGAATAATAAGACCTAGCCTTTCTTTTGTTGTCCTGAATTACATGAAAAAATGAGTGTATAAAAAGAGTCAATCAACATGGATCACTATCTATCGCATACCCTAACTATTATTCCTTTCTCATTTGAGATAATCTTTACTGTCTCCCCCTGCCCCCCTATTCATAGAGACAATCAGGAGATGGGATGAGCTATTACATGCTAGAGCTTATCGAAAAGAAGGAAGTTGTGTGTTCCTTTCCTTTAAGATTGATTCTAATAACAAAAAGAGCCAATGACTGCTCGAGCACTCAGATACTTTCATGAGTCCATATATAAAGTATCTTCCTTCTTTCTGTAACTCAAAATGAAATGAGATTCCCTACCCCCTAATTCAAGACCCAATCAGTCCCCATTCGGAGTCGAGGGGTTATCATATCCAGATTGAACGATGTTGCATGACATTACTCTACTAACACTGAATTCTTGAAACGAAACCTAGACGCAAGGATGTGTATAGCATTTTACCGAACCCCTAAGGATGCTTAGAATCAAGCAAATCGAAAGAGGCTTGCTTTGTTTTGTTTTGTCTTCTCTCTCCTTCTCCTGTAAACAAATGCTAAAGATAAGGTTATATCAGCAAAATAGCGGAAAGTCTTTCCATTCTTTTGTTTGTTGATGAGGCGACACCCGGATTTGAACTGGGGAAAAGGGGATTTGCAGTCCCCCGCCTTACCGCTCGGCCATGCCGCCAAAAGACTACTAAATCTTGGATTGGCCCTATCTCTTCGATTGATATTATCTTCCACAATATTGAAACCTAAAAACGGAACTTGACTTTTTCTATTGCCAAAAGGATTTTCAGTCACAAAAGCTAAAATGAAGGAGACAGACAAATGGGAACCGTTCACTTTCACTATTGACTGTGCTGTTCATTCCTAAATGATTCTTGGATTCAAAGGGAAGGAAAATTAGGTAGGGTTCCCTAATGATATCAGAAAACAATCCCCGATACATAACTAATCATTACTAATCCATCCGTATTGATTCGTTTCCATAACCATAAAAGAGAATCCTTCTTAATGAAAATGAGAATAGCGATTATTAGTGTAACCCCCAGAGCATAAATTCTGATTATTACAATTAGCTAAATCGGGTATCTTAATAAGATGCTTATAGGAAATGTTCAGAATGCCATTTTGAGAATCCTTTTTCTATTATAAATGGGAAATCAACAAAATGCTTGGTTGGGGGTGGAAATGAGAGAATGTCGACAATGCCTGGCTGGGTTTAATCAGATAGATACAATTTGAAGTTCAGTTGTAGGTTCATTGATCATGGCTTAACGGAAGAACTTTCTAAGTTGCCCAAAATGGAATTTCCATTATTTGCAGAAACATAGAAATTGTTAGAACCATTGATAAAAGAAAGAGATGCTGGCTACTCATCCATCACTCACATATTCCTCTGAATTATACGTATCCGCAGGATGAATTTGGAAAACCCGGAGGGATAGGCAAGAACAAACCATTTTGATTGGAAACATTCCTCTAATTCATTCATTCCCTGGGAACTTCTATAGTCAGACTATACAGAATCGGGATCAGTCACATATTGCAAAGCCACGCCAGTATCTATTGCCGGGCAGAATTGGACCATAACGGAATTTCAGTCTATACCCACCACACCATAATATCTGATTGGGGAGGATAGAATGAGAGAGTGATCAAAAGCAAGGATATGGGCTCGACTCGGGGGAGTAGGAAACAGAAAATATCTATTCTAGTTCTATCATCAGCTATGGGTTCGAATCTAAGAGAAATTCTCGAGAATGTTTGCTACCCGGAAATTGTTTGGTCTTTCCTGACTCACTCGAATAAGGAGAACAAACAAATGGAATGGGATCAGCGGAGATCCGGTATTTTCTTCATCCTTAAGTAAGGAATTACAAAAGAAATTCTTTCAACAAGGATTGGTCGACGAAATCAGAACCAGAGACTGAATCTTGATATACCTTATAAAACAATACATTTTTCTTACCGCCGGATATATTGTATTGGCAGCTGCAGATCATTTGATTGGACTGAAATTGGGAATGGGTACACTTGCCGGTATGGTATGAATCATTTGAAAAAGAAAGGGATTCGCTCTGTCGCCGGTCTCTTACAAGATCAATTCGGATTGGCTGACGTTCGTTTAGAAAATATGGATGGTTAGAGGAACTATATGTGGATTAGACATAAATTGATACCGACTCCTCCCTCAGAATTTGGTAACTTCCACTCCATTAACAACCACGCCACGGTTGAATCAGTTTTCGGATTACACCACAGGTATCTCAAGTTTGAGATCGAACTCATCCATTGACACAACTAGTTCATGGGAGAAAATTGAGTGATTTGGGGCCAGGAGGATTAACAGGGCGAACAGCTAGTTTGACGAGATAGCTAGCCATCCTAGTCATTGTGGACCCATTTGCTCAATTGACATGTCTGAAGGAAAAGGAATGAATGTTGGACTTATTGGATCATTAGCAATTCATGCAAGGATTAGTCATTGGGGATCTATCTCGATAAACTCCATTTGATGAACTGAGAGAGGGAGAGAGAGATCAAAGTGCGGATGCTTTATTTATCACCAAGTATAGATAGATTCATACTATATGGTAGCGACAGACAGGAAAAATCTCAAAGAAATCAGGTACTCAGCAGGAACAGGCAAGCAGCTCTGTACCAAAGGTTGATGAGACAATACCAATACTCAGACCGGCAAATCTCGAAATATTTACAAAAAGGATTTCAAAAGAAGAGGCTGTAATGGCCAAGATAGAGGAAAAGTTGGACAGGATATTAAATCCCGCCATGACGCCTCAAGATTCATCTGTCAATGTCGTTAATAATGACGACGAGAACCAAGAATTCGAAGACGAGATTGCAAATGAGAGAGAAGAACCTTTCTACAATCGAATTGAAAGGATCTCTAGAAGAAGTCAAAATAATGCCAGTAATCAGAAAAACTGGTATCCTCAACCGTCTTTTTCGGATATCCAATTCGAAGAAAAGACACTACAAACTCAAGCTCATTACGATGGTTTAGCAATCTATGAATGGAATATCGATGGATTGTCTGACTATCTGATAATGAATGTTGTCAATGAGATGATGATGGCTGCAGGCGCGTATAAATTACAAGGCCATAAATCCAACCATCAGATAGCTCAAGTTTTAGTAACCGGATTTACCGGGAAACTCAAGGATTGGTGGGACAAATATCTCGACGAAACGACCCGCCAACAGATATTAAACCACTATGTCATTAGGCCAACTACTCAAATTATCAAAGAAGAAGGTCCATCAACTAGGACCGAAGTACAACATGAAAGGGTAGAGGATGCTGTCAACACCCTCATATATACCCTCATAGAATTCTTCGTCGGCGACCCTCTGAAATACCAGGAGAGATCCGCCGAGATACTCATGAATCTGAAATGCCCTACCTTAGGTGATTTCAGGTGGTACAAAGACATGTACTTCAGCAAAGTTCTTATTAGAACAGATAGTTCGTTGGAATTCTGGAAAGAGAATTTCGTCAATGGACTACCAAAACACTTCTCAAGGAGGATCAAAGATGGCCTTAAGACAAAGTACAATGGAACAATTCCATGGCAAACTTTGTCGTACGGATCCATAGCATCCTTCATCATAGAAGAAGAACTCAGACTTTGTAATGAGTCAAAGATTCAAAACAAGCTCAATTCTTCAATATCAAACAGAAAAGAGCTTGGTAGATTTTGCGATCAATATGGATGCAAGGGAATAGAAGCTCCCTCAACCTCCAGACGAAAGAAGGTTAAGACGCATCCAAAACCTTATCATTCATACAGGCCTAGAGAAGCATATCGGAGTAAACCCGTGCAGTCTCAGAAGCCAACGTATTCAAGAAGGAAGTATATTCCTACAAAAACCCATAGAGGAAAGAAAAAGCAAACTTGCTTCAAATGTCGTGAAGAAGGACACTATGCTAACAAGTGTTCAATCAGAGGAAAGATCAATGAGTTGGATATAGATCAAGAGCTGAAAAATCAGCTATTACGCCTGACCCTAACCGACTCAGAGCAATCAAGCGAGGGAGAAATCCTCGAACTCCAAGAAGAATCTGATTCATATTCTAGCACAGAATACGAATCAGAACAAGAAGGAAAAAGGACGTGCGAATGATGCATAAATGTCCTTACCAAGGATCAAAAAATTCTACTCGAAGTAGTAGAAAAAGTTCAAGACCCAGAAATTCAACAAAAGATTGCTCAACGACTTAGGGATGCCATGACAATCTCTAAGCCACCCGAAAGGGAAGAAAGAAATCCCTACAGACTCCAATCTATTCTCCAAAGATTTGAAAAACCGAGGGAACTCACTACTCAAGACTTACAAAGAGAGATTAATAATCTCAAACAAGAAGTACAGGCGCTGAGATCTGAAACCAGGTCAGAATCTTATACGCTTCGTCAAGAAATTCTCAATCTTCAGGAAAGGCTGCCCACACAAAAGGAAATGGCGCAACCGAACCTGGATGAAGAAGATTTTCAAAGTTCCTTCATTGGAGCCATCACCACTTCTCAATTTCAAAAATGGTACGCTCTCGTTACCTTAAAAATTTATGATTTCAAAATTACACTAAAGGCTCTCATAGATACTGGAGCCGATCAAAATTGCATTCAAGAAGGCCTAATACCTACAAAGTATTTTGAAAAAACTACTGAGGGCCTTATAGAGGTGCTAACAACAACAAACTCAAAATTAATTACAAACTATCAAAAGTTCATGTTTGCAATGATGGAATTTGCTTCGTAAATTCCTTCCTTATAGTAAAAGACTTAGGACAAGAACTAATCCTAGTACTCCTTTCATTACTCAATTATATCCTTTTAGAATAACTGAAAAGGGGTTAGAATCAAAAGCCTTAGGAAAGAAGATAAAATTTAACTTTCTTTCCCCCACAAGGATTAGCGAAATAAATAACCTTCAAAAGAATACAATTATTCAATCAATATGTATTAAAACATAAAGAAAAACAAATTTCTTTTTTGAAAGAAGAAATTTCATTCAAACGAATAGAAGAACAAATTCAAAATAAGACTGTCCCATCTAAAATCAAAACTTTACAAACTCAATTAGAAAGAGAAGTTTGTTCAAATATCCCAAATGCCTTTTGGAATAGGAAACAACACATAGTTGATCTTCCTTATATCAAAGCTTTCGAGGAGAAAAATATTCCTACGAAAGCCCGACCTATTCAGATGAATAGAGAATTACTAACATTCTGCAAAGCAGAAATTAATGATCTGTTGCAGAAAGGTCTTATTAGACCATCAAAGAGCCCCTGGTCATGTGCGGCTTTTTACGTCAACAACCAGGCAGAAAAGGAACGTGGAGTCCCGCGACTGGTAATTAACTACAAACCCTTAAATAAGGTTTTGGAATGGATCAGATATCCAATTCCAAATAAATCAGATTTAATGCAAAGAATTTCAAATGCAAAAATATTTTCAAAATTTCAGAAAAGGACAAGTACAAAACGGCTTTTAATGTCCCTTTCGGACAATACGAATGGAACGTTATGCCATTTGGGCTAAAAAATGCTCCATCAGAATTTCAAAAGATTATGAATGATATTTTCAATCCTTTTCAAGACTTTTCAATTGTCTATATTGACGATATTCTGATTTTTTCTCAAAATATCGATCAACACTTCAAGCATCTTCAAACATTTTTTACGACAGTCAAAAGAAACGGTTTAGTTGTGTCTAAAACCAAAATTAAACTTTTTCAAACAAAAATCCGTTTTCTCGGATTTGAAATTCATTTGGGTCTAATTAAACCCATTCAAAGGTCCATTGAGTTTGCCTCAAACCTTCGTGACCAAATTACAGATAAGACCCAACTACAAAGATTTTTGGGATGTCTCAATTATGTGTCTGATTTCCTTCAAAATATCAGACCCATTTGCAAGCCACTTTTTTAGAGACTCAAAAAGAATCCAAAGCCCTGGACTGAAGAACACACCAAAACAGTCCAAAAAATCAAATCCCTTGTCAAGTCAATTCCGTGTTTATCGTTGATAAACCCAAGGGCTAGTTTAATAGTGGAGACCGACGCATCCGATATTGGATATGGAGGAATCCTAAAACAGTCCCTTGACAAGAAAGAATCCATTGTCCGTTTCCATTCGGGAATATGGAATTCTACTCAAAAAAATTATTCAACAGTAAAGAAAGAAATACTTTCAATAGTACTTTGTGTACAAAAATTTCAAAGTGATTTAATTAACAAAAGTTTTGTTATCAAAACCGACTCAAGGGCATCTAAATTTGTTTTAGAAAAAGATGTCAAGAATCTTGTGTCTAAACAAATTTTTGCTAGATGGCAAGCCATTTTATCTTGCTTCGACTTTCAAATTTTGCCTATAAAAGGGATCGAAAACCCCTTGGCAGATTACCTCTCAAGAGAGTTCTTACTCTCAAAGAAAAATTCTCCCTAACCAATCTCCATTCTCCCAGCAATGACCGGAAAGAAAGTGATCGAAAAAGGGAAGAAGCCCAATGCTTCTTCAAGCACACCTACTCCAATGACATCCGACAGCTATGCAATGGATGCTGGTTTCACATTGGTGACCAGATCTAAAGCAAAGCTTTCTCAAAAACAGGCGGAGGTTATCACTCCGACGAGGCCTTCAGCCTCTTCAACATGGCCATCTGCCGTTACTCCATTGAGACCCACTGTCTCTTCCACTTCAAAGGGACCTTCTGTCCCCTCGACCTACTCGGACGCGGTTGTTCCCGTTCGTTTTTCTCCAGTTCCTGAAATCAAAACCTATTTTCAAAAATCTGTGTCTATACCAGAAGCTCTGGTAGAACCAGAATACGACGACCCGAAAATCGACGAAGTCGTTAAAAAGGCCTATCCATCGGGATTCTTTTATATCCCAGAAGATCTTCATAAAACTAGAAGGTTTTATGAATTCATTTTAGTCGACACAAAGTCCGTCGAAATTACTCATATTCCGAGTCGCGATGATCCTTCGAAAATCGCGTATTCAAAATTAAAAATTTTTAAAGTCATGAATCCGACGTATTGGAATCAAGATCCATACACGGAAAAGACATTCTCAAAACCTTTTGTTCCTCATTCTTACTCGTACAGAGACTACCAGATGGCATGGTTCAATGTCATTTGGTATCAAAATTACGAGCATTCATGGTTCATTCAATTCTGCCAGAATGCTCATAAAATTCATTACCTATTTTGGTTCATCAAATGGTGGAAAATCTTTGGATCAGCCAAAGATATATTTCCAGTTCCAATACAAGAATCGTTCCACTATTTCGTTCAAAATATATTCAAAATCTCATTTCCATTGACCATGCGCTTTTGCATATATTTTAAAATTTCTTGGATTTTAACTTGGAATTTTCAAATTAAAGAGACCGAAGACCAAATAAAACAGGTCTTCAAAACTATCAAAATCAAATGGTGGGATAAATATACTTATACTCACGCAGACATCAAAGCGGTAAAGGTCTGGCTATCTGAGAATGGCCACCTTCAGGATTTATCCAAGAAGAAGACCTCCGAATTCCTTAATTCAAAGTCGAGGCTACTCGCCGCTTTAGCCCAGACAACTTCGGAAGCTGATTTCCAAAAGCTTCTTCAAGAAGCCGCATCAGTCGGTTCGACGTCTTCTCCTTCTATTATAGAGGAAGAAGATGAAGACACGATCTATGATCTCAATGATCCATTTTTGGATTCACAACCACCCTTGTAGATATCATCATCTCAAACACTGAATAGTCGTTAAACTAATTGTAAAAAAAAAAAAAAAAAAAAAAAAAAAAAAAAAAAAAAAAAAAAAAAAAAAATCCAAATCCGTGAATGGAATAAGTTTTTTCTTTTGGCACCTTGACTAATTTGGTTTTTTAATTATTAATGTACTTTTTGTCTTATTTCATCATTTCATAAAGAAATTGATGAATGTTTGGATTAGGTAAAAATTTGTATGTACATATAGGTATTAACATGTATTAAAAATATTAATTAAGCTAGGATGATAGAGCTCATGTCAATCCAAGATTAACCGGTTAAACTCATTAACCTGTTTAACCAACATTCGTTAACTACTAGGACACTCCACTATAGCCTAGTAGTTGCACTCCCCTCACTATAGATATATTTCTGTCCATTTGATATAACCATGATTAGTAAGTCGATCCTTCACAGGTTGTTCGTAACTAGAGCTGGGTCATTTTACCGTTTTACCCCTAAAGTTACTTCTTGTTCCTTATGTCTCACTAATCCTCTAATGAACAATTGGTTTGTGGTCCAACCAGTAAACCGAATCCCTCTCAGGCCAATGAGAGGGTGGGGCCCCTTGTTCAAGACTTGGAGTCAGTGCTTAAGGGAACTACTTCTCTTCTATCCCTGAAAGTGGGTAGGAGTGAATTCCATCTTGCACCCCACGTCCCCAGCCATTCACCCAGTCTTACCCCTGAAATGGGAGGCCTATTGAATCGGCGAACTAGAGCCACTCTCACCCATGCAAATCTAAGGATAATTCCGAATAAACAGGAGTTTATGGTTAGCTCAGGATTAAAACCGAGTTACCTAGGTTATCGAATGAAAAGAAAATCAGTCTCAACAGTAAACGACATTATAAAGTGAGAGTGGTTTTCTTCATGGTCCGATCTTATGCAATACTCATTGCATAGGACGCCCCCACTCACATGTCTCCACATGTACAATTTAGTGATCACATTGTTTATATCATATACAAAAGTGGGCCGCATCCATAGTGTCCCCAGAATAAGGTACTCAGCCTTATCCTTATACTATAGATCATTTTGACTATATACTTGAACTTGATCCACTCTTATGTCTCTACATATAGTTCAAGTATTCATACTATAGCCAGAGTGTTCTTAGTTTATTGGATTTAGATTAATGATCGTAAAATTCACTTTATTCAAAAACAATCTTTATTGAATAAACAACAATAATAACTTTATTGAAAATAGAATATGTTTTTGTTTACAAACTATGAGTTTTAGGACATAAAACCCAACAAACTCCCACTTGGACTAAAACTCTAATGGGGTTTTATAACGTTGAGTAGAG
This sequence comes from Cucurbita pepo subsp. pepo, assembly GCF_057944985.1. Classification (NCBI taxonomy): domain Eukaryota; kingdom Viridiplantae; phylum Streptophyta; class Magnoliopsida; order Cucurbitales; family Cucurbitaceae; genus Cucurbita; species Cucurbita pepo. The sequence goes on from NC_141809.1 coordinate 10,112,535, forward strand.
AGAAATACAATAAACTAGCGCATCACATTCTCATGCCTTTTCTCCCACTTGCCCTAGATTACATAACTCGTAGTCCTAGACTAACTACGTGCCCTTCAAACACTTCAGCCGTGAGTCAGTGTACCCTGTAAGGATCAGATCCTTAGCACCGTACATTAGCATATAGTCCCTCATTCTCCTAAGATACTTGAGGATATTCTTAACGGCAGTCCAATGAGCACGTCTCGGATTGGACTGATATCTGCTGACAATTCCCACAGCATAGCATATGTTGGGTCGGGTACATAGCATGGCATACATCAGACTACCGGCCGTTGATGCATAGGGAATGTGTCTCATATCCTCAACTTCTTGAGGTGTCTTAGGACTTTGTTCCTTCGACAAATGAACTCCATGCCTGAAAGGTAATAATCCTTTCTTGGAGTCCTACATCTTATATCGAATCAACATTTTGTCGATGTACGATGCCTGAGACAATGCTAGTGTTTTGTTCTTGCGATTCCGAACAATTTGGATTCCAAGAACAAATTGAGCCTCTCCCAAATCTTTCATTTGGAATTGTGTCGCTAGCCAATGCTTAATGTCAGTCAGAAATCCCACATCATTTCCAATGAGTAATCGTCAACGCACAACACCAGGAAAGCTCTTGTAAAGTTGACTATCCTTTTATAAACACAAGGTTCATCAAAATTCTGTTTAAAGCAATAAGATTTGATCGCCGTATCAAACTTTATATTCCAGGATCGAGATGCTTGCTTCAACCCATAAATGGATCTTTTAAGCTTGCAAACCCTTTGCTCGTGATCCTGTTCAATGAACCCCTCTAGTTGAGCCATATAGATACTCTCTTCAAGATTGCCGTTTAGAAAGGTTGTCTTAACATCCATTTGCCAAATTTCATAATCATAAAATGTGGAAATAGACAAGAGTATTCTAATCGATTTAAGCAGAGCAACAGGAGAGAAGGTTTCTTCATAGTCCACCCCCTCTCTTTGGGTATAACCCTTTGCTACTAGTCGAGCTTTAAAGGTTTGTACCTTACTGGTTTGGTCTCGTTTCCTCTTATAGAATCATTTGCAACCAATAGGTTTTACTCCATCTAGTTGATCTACAAGTTCCCAGACTGAATTGAAGTACATTGACTCCATTTCAAGATTCATGGCTTTAATCCACTGATCTCTATTTTCATCATTCATTGCCTGTTTATAGGTCAATGGATCCTCAACGCCAACATCAAGTATGATGACTTGAGTTTCTACCAAACCCAAGTAACGATCGGGTTGAGTTATAACCCTCCCACTACGTCGAGGCATTCTCAACTCTTGAAGAATGTGATTGACTAGAAGTGTCAGCTCCATCAACAACTCTTGTTGAAGGACCAGCTTAATCAACAAATCTTGTTGTTTTATCAGTAGCTTCTTTAGAAATCTCACTTAATACTAGTTTGCTGCAAGGTTGATGATTTCTTACGTGGTCTTTGTAACGACCCTAAATTTCCACATACTCAGAGTCGCTACTAACGTCTCATGCTCATCTATAATGCGGAAATATAACTCTTACATGAACATAGTTGATAACGTTAACTTCAAAAAAACGTTTAAAACAACTTCTTCTCTGGAAAACTGAAATTTAGAGAAAACAAAAACAAATACAAAATAATTTAAAACAATGAAATGCAAAACAACCTATTCTAACTTAAGACTAGAAATTTAAATATGAATCTACCTTATACACGTGCCACAGTCTCTGCTCGCGATGCCGACGTCCTCCGTACAAGTGCGCCTTGCCTTTACCTGAAAAATGATGTGGCACACGGCCTGAGTATTTCAAAGAATACTCAGTAAGTGGCCCCACTATAGGGGTCATGCAAATGCAAACACATGCAATCATGATTTAGGGACCTATCTCTAATCATCTTAGGGGTGGCCTCCAGTCTTGGACAAATTGGATGTGTAGTACTTCCCTACACACGACTCACACGTACGAGTGTGAATCCCTAGGGCGCTCGCACACCCCCTGGACCCTCTGGTCAAGCTAATCTGTAGCGACGTCCGGAGGTCAGCTGAACCCCAGAGTGTCATGCACCTCATGAACGCCTTCATCTGTGTGCTTTTGCACCTGTGCGCATACGCGCTCATCATATGATTCGCGTCCGCACTCATCATCTCTAGGGGAAGTAGCCCTATGCTTATGAACATACAATATGCATGAGGTCCCTTTAAATCCATCAGAATGTCTCTTCTGACACAACCCTCTAGTCTCATCTCTTTGTTACTCTAGGTAACACATACTCGTGGATATTTATATTAATATCATTTTCACGCTCTTAGGGTTGTGTCCTATGTCGATCTAACGACATGATGCAATATGGCACTCATCACCATATAGCATGCTCAATATGGAAAACGTCATCATATTAAGGTAAACGTCACGCAATCATCATACTCATCATATTGCCACAAAGTGCATCAAACATATCAAGTACGACATTCATCAAAATATATATATACTGAGCACATCATCAGGTATCATAACCCACACATCATCATAACTCATACATCATCAAAGTCATACATCATACATTATCATAACTCATCTACCGCATCGTACGACATAGTTCATACATCATCGTAACTCATACAATTTTTAGCCTATCCTATAGTAAGGCCACTTACCTGGTTGGCCTCAGCCGAAGTATTCCCTAATTTAATTAACGTAAGCACCCGTTCCTCGAGAGCTGCTCCAAAGGTTGCTGGAGTTCGCTTCATATCCCATCGTTCGTCACCTTTTGTTAGTATTTCACATTTTAATTAATAATCCAACTAACAATGTGAAATACGGCTCTAAAACGGTCTCAGTAAAAATCGAATTCCAAGTTTTCATTGTTTCTAAATTTTCTAAAACTCAAATTGAAAATATGTCAATATTATTTCATGCTGCTTCGAATCATTCAATCCAACTATGGTTTGTTATAATATTATATTCTCTAGATGCAAACAATAATAATTTTTCACATCTTCCATTTTCCTTCTCTTATGTTGTACCTCTTTGTTCTCTTCTTTCTGTATTTTTTTTTTCTTCCTATAAATGAATATGCAATTATAAAACAAATTTCAATCAGTTCTGTTCTCCTCTCTTTCCACTCTCCAATTAACAGAAAAATATTTTCAATCTATTCTGTTTTCTTCTCTTTCCTACAAACTACTATTATTAACCGAACCCATTTTCAATCTATTCTGTTTTCTTCTCTTTTCCAAATGACTATCCAATCAAATAAGTCATTTACAATCCATTCTTATTTTCCTTCATAAAACTGATATGCATCAATCAATTATGATTTTCTTCTCTTTCCTAAAAATGATGATCCATGCAATTGACAAAACCATTTTTCAATCAATTTTGATTTTCGATAAGATATCCAAAAATCTAAATAATTGAAAAAAGAGATCTAAAATAACTTTTCTATTTCGTGGAAAAATAAGAGAAGAGGAGATCTAACTTACCCATAAGTTTTCTCTCTTTCCCTTCCTATCAAATCTCTTGGAGTGAAGCCATTGGATCCAATTTTTCTCTCCCAAAATCTTCTATCTTTCTTTTGTTTCTTTCTCCCATTTTTTCTCCTTCCCAAAATCTACTATTTTTTTTGTTTCTGTTTTGTTTCTTTCTTTTGCAGATCATTTTGCAGTTGGAGGTGTTAGGGAAATATTTGGGGAAGGTGGAGAGAGGGTCGATAATTTTTTTTTTTTATAATTATTATTTACTTATTATTATTATTTTCTTTTTTTTTTTCGGGTCGTTACAGTCTTCCTCTAAGAATGTAGCATTTGTTGATACGAACACTCTATTTTCTTGAGGGTCATAAAACAAACCACCTTTCGTCTCTTTGGGGTATCCTACGAATAGACATAATTTTGAACGACGTTCTAATTTCTTGGGATTTTGCAACAACACATGTGCTGAACATCCCCAAATTCTAAAGTGACGTAAACTACCTTTGCGCCCTTTCCATAACTCATAAGGTGTTTTTGAAACACTCTTAGTAGAAACCATGTTCAAAATGTATGTAGAAGTCTCCACTGCATATCCCCAAAACGGATCGGGTAATTGAGCGAAACTCATCATAGACCGAACCATGTCTAACAGAGTTCTATTTCTCCTTTCTGATACACCATTTTGTTGAGGCATACCAGGGGCTGAGAGTTGAGATCTTATTCCATGTTCTATCATATAGTCCTGAAATCTTAAGTCCATGTACTCTCCTCCTTGATCTGATCGAAGTGTTTTAATAGTTTTACCTAATAGATTCTCAACCTCAGTCTTATACTCTCTAAAATTTTCAAGAGCTTCAAACTTGTGACGCATTAGGTAAAGATAGCCATACCTTGAATAATCATCAATAAAATTGATGAAATATTCATACCCTCCTCGTGCTTTGACATTCATTGGACCACAGAGATCTGTATGCACCAGTTCTAAGGTTTCTTTGGCTCTATAACCTTTTTCGGAAAACGATCGTTTAGTCATTTTACCCTCAAGACAAGACTCACATGGAGGTAAAGAGTTGTCTTCTAACTTATTTACAAGTTCTCTTTTAACCAATCTCTCCATCCTATTGAGATTAATGTGGCCTAGTCTTAAGTGCCAAAGATAGGTATTAGGAGAAATCTTTTGTCGTTTATTTTGAGTTTCAGCTGTTTTAAATATCTCGGTATTTAAAATAGCTTTTTTTCGCTCGGTTTTAACATATATAACTTGTTTTCTAGTTTTGCAGAACAAATATGAATACCTCTTTTGAAAATGAACACTTCATTGATTTCAAAAGATACTTTATACAATTGCTCTAATAAACAAGAGATAGATATTAGATTTCTTTTTATTTCAGGAACAAAAAGTACATTATCTAATATAATGAATCTATCTCCAAAAAAAACAACTTTAAATTTCCTACTGATCTTGTTGAGACAACCTCTCCTCTTCCAACCCTAAGTGTTATCTCGCCGTCCGCAAGCATTCTCCAGGAGCTAGTTTCCTGGTAAAAAGAACAAATATGATTAGTCGCCCCTGAATCTAGTATCTAAGTTGAGTTGTCATACTCTACTAAAAATATTTCTACAACGAGTAAATCATATTTACCTTGTTGTGTCTTTTCGACTTTCTTCTCTGCAAGGTATTTTGGGCAATTTCTCTTCCAGTGCCCATTTTCGTTGCAATGGAAACATTTTCCTTTATCTTCTTTTTGAATCTTGTGTTTGCGGTTAGTAGGAATCTTATTTTTCCCTTTACCCTTCTTCTTCATCAAAACACTTTTTAGAAGTTAGAAGGTCCAGACTTATTTTTGGAGGACGATCCTCGTAGTAATTTCTTTGAGATAACAACATTTGCTTCTCCTATTTGTTCCTTGTTCGTTAAGAGGGACTGATAAGTCTGTAGCTCATTGAGAAGAGCAGTCAAGTTATATTCTATTTTGTTCATTACCACATTGGTGCGGAACTGGAAGAAGCCCTTCGGAAGAGACATCATGATAAAACTGACTTGAATCTTCTCATCAATGATAGCTTCATTTTCTTCTGCCACATTGAAATGGATCATCATGTCCAGGACATGTTCTCTAATTGAGGTCCCTTCTTTCATACGGCAGTTGTAAATGTATTTTATGGCTTCATGTCTAAGGGAGAAGGACGGTTGTCCAAACATCCCTTTTAGAGATTCCATAATCTCTTTAGCAGTACCCATAACATCGTGTTTCTTAGCCAAAACATCAGATATGCTGGCTAGAATGTACACTCGGGCTTTGTCATTTGCCTTTATCCATCTGTCATACGCATCCCGAACTGTTCGGTTTGCATTTGAGCTGGGGTTTGGAGGACACTCCTCAGTTAAAACAAACCTTAAATCATCAATTACCAGTATTGTGTTTAGGTTTGATTTCCAAGTTGCGTAATTGTCGCCTTTTAATTTCTCAGAAGCGAGTAATTGTACTATTGAGTTTGTGATGCTGTGATATAAATAAAATTCTATTAGTGATTTGACTTAATCCTGTTTCATCCAATCAGTTTTAGCAAATGTAATGTACCCAAAAATTATTAATTTGCAACGATACTTTAGTGAGTTAGAGCAACTGCTACCGAGGGGCAGTCAATCACTCATTCACTAAACCAAGACATTCTTGACTTAAACACAAGTCCCAGAATAACTCTTGTTCCTACAGTGTTTTTAGTTATCGTTATTTTGGTCAAGAATATACTAACTCTTAGTAATTCTTCGTAAGTGTGACCCGCCATTTTCAGACCTCAAAGATCGGTCTCAACAATGCTATCGAATGAAAAAGCCAAAGTTGGGAACGGATCTAAGAAATCCTATCCATTTCTGGAGTTTGCGTTGTTTCGACTCCCATGTTACGACCCTCCGAATGGGTAGTTTCTCTAGGGCAACATGCAGGCAGAACATGGGAATCTCACGGTGCAACCTAGTGGTGGAGACCATAGGACGTGTTGATATACTTCCTTCTCCCACTTACTATAAATACTTTCTCTATTCACCTTGTTATTGACTCATGCAAATACCTTTCGAATGGAGGACGCTCCCAGGGCGTCACGAGGCCGAGCATGAATCTCACGGTGTGAATTTTTCAGAGAGCATGAAAAGGAAAACAATGTATCTTATATACCTTTTTCCTCCCACTAAGTATTTTAGACAGTTGGGTATACTCATTACTTAAGTATATTCCGGCTAATTAAATATAACCTAAGTCTAGGTGATTTTTCCAAAACTTACATCACTCAAGCATGCTCATAAAACTGGGCTAACTAAGCTCAAGTACTGGTCCGATCTCTAGGTAGTAGGTGTTCCGTAAACCGTCAACTTAAGTACCTCAAGCCTTAGACAAGATCGTGCCAGGTGAGCTTTCTCGTAACCACAATTTTGTAAGACATCGACCTATTTTAACTTTTAAAATTAATCGTGCTCGGTTCTTAACCCTAAGTGAGCATGCACTTATCTTTATTATAGATTTAACGTCTATCTCGTTTTATGACGTTGAAAATAACCTATAACATGCATCTAACATGCTTTATATAACAATTATATAATCATCCATTCCATGCAATAATATAACAATTTATATCTATTACTCATGGAACCCTAAACATGCATACTATACATTATAACACTTATAACATACTTGGAATGCATGAAACATGCTTAGCCTATGGTGGGATTTTAAATCTATATGACATACTTTATGCATATACATTTTCTATTTAATTAAACCATACATTCATAATGCATAATTAATTAAACACGCTAAAGTGGATTGGTTTTGGCATTTTAAAACAAACAATTAACTAAATTATTACATTAATAATTAAAAACAACTTGAACCGCTCCTGAGGATCACAAACTTGAAAACTAATTCCCTTCTTGAATAATCTTAAAAATCTAGCATTTTAAACCCTTTAAAATTAAATTTAATAGATTACTCAAAATTCTAATCATATTAGAACAAATCATAATCATATTAGGTAAATATCATGAATTCAATTTAAGAAATAAATATCCTAATTTAATTTCCAAGCATAACAATTATACTCGAATGCATAAAGAAAATACATCCGAATTAAGAAATCATCTTATTTCTATAAGAAAACAACCTAATAAAAAAATTTCAAATATAATATTTATATTTAAAAAAACAATTAAAATGCATGATTATGCTTAACCTATAATGGGATTTTAAACTAAATGACATACCAGATGCATTTATTCAATCAATTTAAAACATAGAACATATGCATAATTAAATTTAAAAAAAAAATCAAAATTGACCGGCATATCTGGCATATCCTAGAAATTGAAAATGAATTAAATTACAATAATTTAGATGGAAGACATATCTTGATGTTCAAGATCTTTTATGTTTGGAACAATTCCAAATTTAATAAAACTAGATTTTAAGATCTTTCCTATGGTAACCAATTCCAAATCTAATAAAATTAGGGTTCGAGATTTTGTCGATTGATGGTGTTAATATAACACATGCGGAAGCAATTTGGATCTTAGGCACTTTTAGAACATAAATTATATTAAATAACTACCATGTTCATAAGTATTAAAACTTAATGAGTTTGAATACTAACCTTTTGCAGTTCAAATTCCTTTTTCCTCATGAATAGGTTTTGAACCACCACTAGTGTCTTCTCCACTATCCTACGGCCTTAGAACGGGATTGTGAAATCCGGTGAGTGACTAAACTTGGGAGAGATTTTGTATATATGAAGAGAGTGTTTGTGAGAGGTTTTTCTCAAGGTTTTTCACCAAGAAGAAGAAGACCTTCCATGTACCATGATCACTCTATTTAAAGAGTCATGTTTGCATGTTCATGCAAATTTGAGATCACCAAATTTTGACACTCAAAATTCCACTCAAATGTTTGGGATTATGTGGCAAGCATGCATGTTTGAGTTAACCAAATTTTGACACCTCAAAATTCCACTAACATGGATATTAAATGAAGTCAACATTTTACATTTCTTCATTTTAATTCAACAATTAATTTGAATAATTAATTTCAAATTAAAGTAACATTAAATGATTAATTAAACTATTTAATTAATATTTAATATTAATTCAAATGCCAATCCCAATCAATTCCGACACATAATTTGATTAAGATATTTAAATCTTATTTAAATATCTCAGATTCTCTCGTTTTGTTTAATTCGTAAATAAAACAAAAATGCGGTTAAATATATCGTATATATGTAGCGTATATTTCCTAATTTGAATTCGAACACTTCGAACTCACTCGTCACACTGTTCTATGGTTTAGTCCGATATGAGCTAGCAGAGGGACCTAATGGACCTATAGATCATGGGCTCCAACGATCCAAGATTAACTGGTTAAACTCATTAACCATGTTAACCAACACTCGTTAACTACTAGGACACTCCACTATAGACTAGTAGTTGCACTCCCCTCACTATAGATATATTTCTGTCCATTTGATATAACCATGATTAGTAAGTCGATCCTTCACAGGTTGTTCATAACTAGAGCTGGGTCAATTTACCGTTTTACCCCTAAAGTTACTTCTTGTTCCTTATGTCTCACTGATCCTCTAATGAACAATTGGTTTGTGGTCCAACAAGTAAACCAAATCCCTCTCAGGCCAATGAGAGGGTGGGGCCCCTTGTTCAAGACCTGGAGTCAGTGCTTAAGGGAACTACCTCTCTTCTATCCCTCAAAGTGGGTAGGAGTGAATTCCATCTTGCACCCCACGTCCTTAGCCATTCACCCAGTCTTACCCCTGAAATGGGAGGCCTATTGAGTCGGCGAACTAGAGCCACTCTCACCCATGCAAATCTAAGGATAATTCCGAATAAACAGGAGTTTATGGTTAGCTCAGGATTAAAACCGAGTTACTTAGGTTATCGAATGAAAAGAAAATCAGTCTCAACAGTAAACGACATTATAAAGTGAGAGTGGTTTTCTTCATGGTCCGATCTTATGCAATACTCATTGCATAGGACGCCCCCACTCACATGTCTCCATATGTACAATTTAGTGATCACATTGTTTATATCATATACAAAAGTGGGTCGCATCCATAGTGTCCCCAAAATAAGGTACTCAACCTTATCCTGATACTATAGATTATTTTGACTATATACTTGAACTTGATCCACTCTTATGTCTCTACATATAGTTCAAGTAATCATACTATAGCCAGAGTGTTCTTTGTTTATTGGATTTAGATTAATAATCGTAAAGTTCACTTTATTCAATAACAATCTTTATTGAATAAACAACAATAATAGCTTTATTGAAAATATAATATGTTTTTGTTTACAAACTATGAGTTTTAGGACATAAAACCCAACACCGATATGTAACTATTCCATATGTAATAAAATTAGGGTTTGAGATCTTTCTCTCGTATGGAACTATTCCATATGTAAAAAAAATTAGGATTATTTCCTGGTTGGAACAATTCCAAATAGAGAACTTTTACTATTAGAACAATTCTAAATATACATATTTTACTTTTAGAATAATTCTTAAGGTAGATTTTTTTTAAAAATTTTTTTGGAACAATTCCAAATGTAGTAAAATTAGGCTTTCAAAACTCTAAATTGTACCGCGAATGGATGAACGTCGTCATGGCCGCCGCTGTCACTTTTCAATTTACAATGAACCTAACCGTATACATTTGTCTAACAAATCGGTAAATCTAATGCCACACTAATATGCCAAAAACAATCAATTTTACAAAACAATATTACATATATCTTATATATGAGAAATCAAATACCCACTATACTACTTTTAATTCAAAATAAAAATCAACAGGCTCTATACCAATGGAAGGGAACGAACTCTTCAATGTTCCCCCAATCTTGTTCACTCGTTACATGAACTAGGCATATGTAAATATACATTTTGATTCTTGCTTCGAGTTTATCACATTGCTTGTAAAGTTTTAAACTCGCACAAATTTTTTTGTAACTGTTTTTTCTGTTAGTTGTTCTTTCATTTTCATGCATTGCATAGTGTATTTGAGTCACTCTCGATCTTTCGATGCCTCAAAATTCGGGGTGTAACAAAATAGGTCTCTTAGGTATGTATTTCATAATACAATTTTACATACAATGTATATCCTAGTCGTTTTTCTTTTTTCCTTTCATAAAGTTAACATGGAATAAAAAACCTAAGATTTAGTGTTCGAGTATTTGTTTGGTTGTCGTTTTAGTCTTCGATACGTATTTTTTTCAACTGGCACTCGTAACTCAGTTAGTTAGAGCACTTGTTTCGTAAGCGAGAGATCTTGAGTTCAACTCTCAACAAGAGCATAAATAAATTCAATGTTGTTAGACTGAATTCTAAAATTTTACCAAAGCTTTAGGTTCTAGGTAAGATACATAATATGTATTTCAAATGATGATAGAGGGGAGAATGAACGAAATAAGGTGTCTTAATTATGCCACAAAAACTTCTTGGTGGATCATGAGTTTATAAATGAGTTTTTTCTTTTCTGTTTATCCTTATCGTTTTGGGGTTTCTTGGATAATATTAGATTGAATTCCAAGAGTTTCACAACATATCTATTTTATAATACAATTTTATTTGATTTGGGTTTACATTATAAAGATAAATTAGTATTTTGCTTATTTTTCTCATTCCTATAAATATGTCTCTTTGGTTTGTATTTTATGATACAATTCTATGTACAGTGTATTGTAGTAGTCTTTTCTGTTCTCTTCCCTAGTTGCTTGGGTGTTTATTCGTTTTGGCGATTCAAGAATTAATATGTTTTTAGTTTCAAGTAGCTCTTGTAGCTCAGTTGGTTAGAGCACTCGTTTAGTAAGTGGGAGGTCTTGAGTTCAACTCTCAACAAGAGTATTATTGCTCCCCACAATTGACCTAAGTAAGTGGGATTTAGGCGCATTATTCCATTCTACTTTAAGTAAGAAATTGGTTCAAAATTTCAAATACGAATTTTTTTTTAAGGTGTATCTTGCCGACAACAAAAACCTTGATGATTGAAATGAATGGAGATGTCTGCAAACAAACTCGAGTAAGAAATCAGGACATTAAAGAAGTTTAGATATATTTCTAGTGTCAAGAAGAATATAATCTCTATGGATTAGTTGGATAGCACATGTTATGCACCAGAATTTGGAAAAAGTTCGTGAAAGATTGTGAAGGGTTCCATGGTCAGCACATGACACAAAATTTGATATATACGTAGAGTGCATAAACATGGTTGTCGTAAAGTGGAATCATGAGGGATGATTAGACGGTGAGAACCTACAACCCTGAACCATGAAAGACTCAAGGAGTCAGGAATTATGAGAGTGGAGACTTGAGTCCCTACCAAGACCGCCTAACCACCCTTGAGACCTAGAAGGCCACCTTAGTACCTCAGGATGTAGAAGAAAGATTTCTAAACCGATAGTAGCTGGTATGGCGTTCAACTAGTTTCCACTCACCTTTCCACTCTTGTACGATACCATCAAGCGAGGTGTTACATTGGTTAGGATTGTGATACTCAGTGGTAGATTGACTATTCTGCATGGTGGGTCCATCCTATGGTAGAACATTGAACACGCAAGTAGTTAGAGGTTAACCTGCACATAAGATTCTTCCTATGGGAGGATTTCCTATGGGAGGATGTTGATCATGCAGGTTGTTGGGTTTTATGTCCTAAAACTCATAGTTTGTAAATAAAAACATATTCTATTTTCAATAAAGTTATCATTGATGTTTATTCAGTAAAGATTGTTATTGAATAAATTGTATTTTACTATCCTTAATCTAAATCCAATAAACTAAGAATACTCTAGCTATAGTATGATTACTTGAACTATATGTAGAAACATAAGAGTGGATCAAGTTCAAGTATATAGTCAAAATGATCTATAGTACAGGGATAAGGCTGAGTACCTTATCTTGGGGACACTATGGATGCGGCCCACTTTTGTATATGACATAACAATGTGATCACTAAATTGTACATGCGGAGACATGTGAGTGGAGGCGTCCTACGCAATGAGTATTGAATAAGATTGGACCATGAAGAAAATCACTCTCACTTTATAATGTTGTTTACTGTTGAGACTGATTTTCTTTTCATTCAATGACCTAGGTAACTCTATCTTAATCCTGAGCTAACCATGAACTCCTGTTTATTCAAAATTATCCTTAGAATTGCATGGGTGAGAGTGACTCGAGTTCGCCGACTCAATAGGTCTCCCATTTCAGGGGTAACACTAGGTGAATGGCTGGGGCGTGGGGTGCAAGATGGAATTCGCTCCTACCTACTTTTAGGGATAGAAGAGAGGTAGTTCCCTTAGGTACTGACTCTAGGTATTAAACAAGGGGCTCACCCTCGCATTGGCCTGAGAGGGATTCGGTTTACTAGTTGGACCACAAACCAATTGTTCATAAGAGGATCAGTGGGACATAAGAAACAAAAAGTAACTTCAGGGGTAAAACGGTTAATTGACCCAGCTCTAGTTACGACGAGTGTTGGTTAACAAGGTTAATGAATTTAACCGGTTAATCTTGGATTGTTGGAGCTCATGATCTATAGGTCCATTAGGTCCCTCTACTAGCTCATATGAAACTAAACCACAGAACAGTGTGACGAGTGGGTTCGAAGTGTTCGAATTCAAATTAGGGAATATGCGCTACATATATACGATATATTTAACCCTTTTTTTGTTTTATTTATGAATTAAATAAAAAGAGAGAATCTGAGATATTTAAATAAGATTTAAATATTTTAATCAAATATGTGTCCAAATTGATTGGGATTGGGATTTGAATTAATATTAAATATTAATTAAATGGTTTAATTAATCATTTAATATTACTTAATTTGAAATTAATTATTCAAATTAATTGTTGAATTAAAATGAAGAAAGTAAGAAGGTTGGCTTCACTCCATGGAAGAATCCATGTTTGAGTTAGTGGAATTTTGGGATGTCAAAATTTGGTTTAACCAAACTTGCAAATAAACCCACAGACAAATTTGAGTATTATTTTGAGTGTCAAAATTTGGTAAACTCAAACTTGCATGTTTGCCACATAATCCCAAACATTTGAGTGGAATATTGAGTGTCAAAATTTTGTGATCTCAAATTTGCATCAACATGCAAACATAACTCTATAAATAGAGTGATCAAGGTACATGAACTTCTCCCTTCCAAAAACCATGAGAAAAACTCTCACAAACTCTCTCTTCATATATACTAAATCCCTCCAAGTTTAGTCACTCACCGGATTTCACAATCCCGTTCTAAGGTCGGGGAATAGTGGAGAAGACACTAGTGGTGGTTCGAAACCGATTCGTGAGGAAAAATGAATTTAAACTACAAAAGGTTAGTACTCAAACATCTTGAGTTTTAATACTTATGAACATGCTAGTTATTTACTATAATTGATGTTCTAAGAGTGCCTAAGATCCAAATTGCTTCCTCATGTGTTATATTAACATCATCAATAACTTTTCGAGCTGGCTTGTATCGAAAAGTAGCACGCCCCAACCTTGGGCGATCTCATGGCCTGTGCGACGGGTTTGCCAGTTCACTCCTGCATCGACGACAAGCAGGCTGACACTCACCATGTTCCTCATCTGGTACAAAGTTATATGTCGTAGCGCCTCATCCTTAGATGTCGGATACCGCTATGAAGGTTAAATCTTCTGCCCAAGTGTGTGTACCAAGACTGTGAAACTCTAGAGCCTATAGAGTAAGCTGGTGGTTCCCTACTCTGACATGGATGCGATAAGAGCCTATAAGTATGTTGCTTATTGAATATATTTATACTCATTCCTATTTACATTTCTTTTTCAGGTCCGTGAAGCTACAGATCATGGCGATAGGGTTCTCGGGAGCTTAGAAGTCACAGAGGAATTGTCGACTTGAGGTGTTTTTGATATGAACCAAGAGACATCAATCATACAATATACTTCAATGTAGCATGAGCTGAAACATCTTTTGATAATTTTGACAACCTAAGGCAAGAACACTTGATTGAGATTCGAATCACTCCACAAGCAAGATCGATCATGTCTAGCTTGAATGACTCTTGTTGATCAAATATCTCAAACACTTATTTGAGATTCGAATCACTCCACAAGCAAGATTGATCATGTCGAGCTTGAATGATTCTACATGCAATCTAAACTACATAGAATTGCAAAGAAACTTAGCCATTGGCTAAAGAAAAGCACAAATGCTTCTTTCTATATTTCCCAAGTCTACTTACAAATACAACATACATGGCTTTATATAGCCTCAAAATGAAACTATTAAAGACATTCCAAGAGTTGTAACATTCATACTTAATGACGATAATTAACCATTATGTAATTGTAACCTAAAGTAAATTAAAAGTCTTAAATAACAATCAAACTTCATTCCTCTTCAATGTGGCATGAATTGCTTGATAATTTTGACAACATTTTCTTCACATCTTCATTGAAGTATATTGTATGATTGATGTCTCTCGGTTCATATCATTCTCCACTTCTTCAAGAGGATTCGTCCTCGAATCTATTTGTGAAACTTTGCTGCAAAAAAAAAAAAAAAAAAAAAAAAAAAAAGATATGGAAATATAGACGACCTCGCAACACTCTCTCACGTGTATACACTCAAGGAATTTTAGGCCACTCTGTTTGCACTCATTTACACAAATGAAGCTCTCATTCTCACCTCTCAAATTTTTTTAGTAGAGCACAGATTGGATTTTTTTTATTTTAGGTCGATTAAAAACTATAAAGATAAAAACAAATTGAAAATAAACGCAAAGGAAACATATATCCGATCTTGAGCCTGAAGCTCTGATACCAAATGATATGATAAGGAATCAACTACAAGGGGAGTAAGATTCGGATTACCTTGTTGATCGAATATCTCAAGTCAAGAACACTTTGTTTGAGATTTGAATCACTCCACAAGCAAGATTGATCATGTCTAGCTTCAATGATTCTTGTTGATCAAATATCTCAAGAAAAGAACACTTGATTGAGATTCGAATCACTCCACAAGCAAGATTGATCATGTCGAGCTTGAATGATTCTACATGCAACCTAAACTACATAGAGTTGCATAGAATGATATGAACCAAGAGACATCAATCATACAATAACTCTAAATTACTCTAAATTGCAACCCACCCAAAATTTACAACAATCAAACTTCATTCTTCTTCAATGTAGCATGAATTGAAAAATCTTTTGATAATTTTGACAACCTTCTCTTCATATCTTCATTGAAGTATATTGTATGATTGATGTCTCTTGGTTCATATCAGTTTTTCTAGACTACGTACATATAGTTGTCACTTAATACATGTCATATTTGTTGGAATTTATGCCCTAAAGCCTCGTAATTAATTATTTAGTTTTTAACAATAATTTTTATTAGTTTATTTGTAATTTAATTGTTATTCATGGTATGAAAATCCAAGGTTATTAATGTAATCTTGAACCGTATTTGGTTGACATACAAGAGGATCGTGTTCAAGTAATAACCTAAAAAGTCTATAGTATATGGATAAAGTTGGATGCCTTATCTTGGTAACACTATTGATACGACCCACTTTGTAATGGTTACAAATGATTTTATTCAAATCGTTCATATGGAGACATGTAAGTGGGGCTACCCTATATAATGAGTTTGTATAAGACTGGACCAATAAATGTTTAATCTCTCTTTATAAATCCGTTAATTGAGAAGATTAATATTTCACACAATGATCATATGCGAGTCGATCTTAATCGTGAGTGAGTTATGAACTCCTGCCAGTGAGGGCTTGTTCTTTAATTTACATGGGTGAGAATGGCTCTTTAGGCCGATTCAATGTGCCTACAATTTTAAGGACTTGACCAATCAGGGAGTTTGAAACATAATATCATGAGATGAAATTCACTCTTTTCCAGATGAGGAAACTAGATGAGTTGTTCTCTTAAGTACTGATTTCGGGACTTGAACAATGGGGCCCCACCTTCTCTCTGGCCCAAGAGGGACTTGGTTTATGATTGGATCATAAACAAATTGTTTATTAGAGAATCAGTGGTACTTAAGTTGAAAAATGTAATTACAGGGGTAAAACGGACTTTTGACACAGCTACAATTATGAACAACTCATGAAGGATCGACTTGCTTGTAATGATTATATCAATGGAAATAACTTGTCCTACAGTACATAAGAGTGCAACTCTAGGTCTATAGTGGAGTGACCTATAGTTAATGAATGGAAATTGATTAATTAAAGAGTTTAATTAATTAATTTTGTATCGCTGGAGCTTATAATCGGTAGGTCCATAAGGTTTTCTTGCTAGCTCATAGCAACGTTAAAGATTCAATTTATTTGAAAGAATATTTGAAGTGTTCAAATTGATATTTAAAATAATTAGATATATTAAATATAAAGGGGAAAATAAATTTAATTTGAAGTGTCAAACTAATATTTATATATTAGATATTAAATAAATTGAGAAAATATATTTAATTTGAAGGTTTCAAATTAATATTTAATATATTAAATATATTTAAAAAGAAAAATATATTTATTATATATGATACCATTAAATATTAAATTATGATACATTAAATAAAAATATATTTGAAATTTGAATCAAGTTCAAATTAATTAAATATATATTAGGATATCTTATAATATTTAAATATAGTTTAGATGAGGTATTATATCCTAATAATATTAAATATGTAATTATATTATTTGCAAACATTCTCAGAGTCATAACAGACCAATCTCTCCCCCTTTCTTTGGAGAATGAAATTACATCTGGAGAGATTTTTCCAAACTGATTACATCTTAGGAGACATGAACAGGATTACATCTCAAAAAAAAAAAAAAAAAAAAAAACAAGAACCCCTTAAACCGATTAGTGTAATGTCCCATGAACAGGATTTGAACCAAATTTTTTAGTATGAATTTGACACCCAATGGCTCCAGCATTTTTCGACATCTTTTGCAATATGACATATTATTTACTCCTCATGAAGTGTTTCTAAGAAGGAAAATTATTCTTACGGATCAACATGAGTTGTTTTTAGCATATTTTGCTTTACCCACATGTTTGTTAAAGACAATTTCAAGAGGTAGCCAAACATAATATTGTTGGAAACTAAACACGCTTAACTTTTGAGTCTTATGATTGAACCACCAAAAGTAGGCAACGTGATTTTTAGAGATAGTTTTCACTCCTAGGAACAATTTAAAACAAGTAACTAATGTGACCATATCATTGAAGATGCAAGGAATTGTGGGGGCCATCAGATGCCAAATTTGGATTCCAAATCCTGGTCCAAATTTTAGGCATGAGATTACATCTTAGGAGGCATGTGAGTAAGGAAAAAACATGCTACAAAAAATGGTGTTGGTTTGTGTGGATAGTTTTCACTCTTATAAGCAATTCAAGATAAGTTGGTAATGTAGGTATGTCATGGTAGATGCAGGGGAACGTCAAGGTATCAGTTGCTAGTTGCTGAATCCAAATTTGAAATCGTGGTCCAAATCTTAGCATGGGTACCATTTGCCATTTCCAAATGGCTTAGTTCCCTTTTTTTTTTTTTTTAGATATTATTCTAAACATAAAAATCAAAAGATTTAATTATGTAATAAGGGTTGTTTGAGTTGAATAAATTTATGATCCAATTAACTTACTTAGGCCTCAAAGATATCTCAACTCGACCCAGCTAAACTCACGAACAACAAATATCTTAAGATTTGAAAACACAAAACATAGCATCATGGATCGAGACCAAGTTTTGTTTTTATTTTCTCTCTTTTGTGATTTATGTTGTTTTTTTGGCCTTATTTAGCACGGATTTGGGCCAATTTTGATGAGTTCCTCTACATTAAACTCCTAGAACATTTAGCTACTTTTGATATTTAATTTTTCTAGGACTATCGACATTTTTCCTAAAACTAAACTTGGTCGGGATAAATAGGTAGATAATTCAATATTAAATGTAAATTCCTAAAATACATATTAATACTTGTCACTTAATTTTCTAATCTGAAACCTAAATTTTTTCAAGTCATATCCAAAAGTTGCAACGAAAATTACATGATTGACGAAAAAGATAGATTTAAGGACACGACTTGCTAGATTAGTCACCTCTAATGTCAATTCTTCTTTAACGATAATGATGGATGTGTGCCATATGGGACGGATATAGTTAGGAGATTCGATCTAACTTATCGATTCTGTCTAAAAGATTTCTAATGGTAATTGATTTGTTTAGGGTAAACCGAAAGAGGAGTTAGATGTTTTTGTTGGTTAAAGATTCTTTCCTTGAGTTATGGATTAGTTTTTTTTTTAATAATGGTTGTTACAGTTACATTGTCTTATTTCAAATTCAAATCTAGAACGAAAAATAAGACTGTAACCAGTTTATTATATAAGGTCGAGGTACTAAAAACATTAGGTTGTTCACGACACAAAGTCTCCTTCAAACATTCGACCATCTTATTTATTTCGAAAAGTACAACAAAAGAAACTCAAAAGAATGAGAGTCAAATGGATAGAGGCAGTCTACTTTTTTAATTAAGGCTGTCTATTATTTTGAAGTTCTATGGCAATGAACAATTCAAGGGACAACATAAGGAGAGGAGCATATCTTGGGGTTCTGTCTTAATGAAATGATAGGTTTCACATTCGTGCATTGGGAGGAAATAGGACCTTTTATTCCATTGTAAGTGAGGTCAATGTTGCTTACTTTTACATCGTCACATGGTAAGTGACGGCTGCAAATAAGTTTGATTACCAGCGGAGTTGCAGAACTTCCTCTAATGTTCTTGAAGCTCACTATACTCATCTTAATTTTTTAAGGAATCTGAAAATTAAAATGAGACAACAAATGGTTTATTTGTGAAGTTGTAATGAAAAAATGAATCAAAGGTTCGAGAATGCGATCCATACCTACCGATTGCACTGATTCCACGGACAATACTCTTGGTCTATTAGAATAGGGTTGCTAACATTGACCATTATAATGTCCAAAAAGTGCATATTGGTGGCGGTGCCGTTAGCCGCAGAAGCTGGCCACGTTTTGATCCTGATACCATTAGTGGTGTTATTTAACGTGCAGTTCTTTACGATGACACCTTCAACAGGTTCTTCGTTAGTGTATCTTCCAAGACTTCCGATGCTTATTCCATGTCCTGGTCCGCACGTCACATTGGTGACTTCAATTAGTTTGCTTCAATCTCCAAGAGAAATGCAATCATCTCCAATTGCAATTTTGGACTTTGTGATTGTGATCTTATTTGATCGACCGATGTGTATTCCATCAGTGTTGGGATTGTTTTCGGGTGCCATTATATTGATATTATGGAATGTGAGGTTGTTGCAGCCCATGATGTTGATATAGAAGTTCTTGCTATCAAGTGATGTTATTCTCTTAACGGTTGAATTGGTGATGAAGTTGAACCTCAAACTCTAAACATTTTGTATAATCAAATAATATTTTGTGAGAGTCGGTAATGATGCTAAAAATTTGAATAGAACCCAATAAAATTGAAAACTCAAAAAAAAATTACTTTTTTCGTGGATTGTTTAAAGATTATCCTCTAGAAAATGAAGAACATTGACCAAATCGTAAATGTCAGAACATTAGAGAAGACATGTAAGAGGCTCTTTCAAAAACAACAAGATGCATGAGATTGAGAAGGAAAGCTAAAGGAATATTACTTACAACCCAGAGTTGGGCACAATTTATGCATTTGTGGCAATCGTTCCTTTTCCAAGCTGCCTTTCCTTGGCCATCAAAAACTCCTTCACCTGATAATGTCAATCTATCAACACGTGCAAAAGTGATCCAATTATCTCTGGGAAGACTTTTTAGTGCCTGCAATGTTCCTCCAAGTTGAAAGTCAATTGGGCTATTACAAGGTCCTTCAAACTTCCCTTGCTTTACTCTAAATATCCCTCTTGGAATAAAAATTGCACTATAACGATTGGACGTGCATGCATCCCTCCATGCATTTGCTAAAGCCTACATTTCACAACTAACAAAAACTTATAGCAAACAATTGATCAGCTCAACTAGTGATAATATTGATGTTCATATTATATATTTACCTTCATGATGTCAGTACCAGACACTATGTTACCATATCTTTTCAAAGAAAAAACAACATCGGCACTAGATTGAGCATCGACGGTAGGAGCTAACAATAGTAACATCAAAATTGTAGCGGCCAAGAAATTCGATTTGATCGTACTCATGAAGCCTTTTCTTTCTTTTCTTTTTTTATGTATATCATTTGAAAACTTCAATGATATTTGGTTTTAGATTTGGAACTTTTTATGTATTTAATACAAATTGAAAAATAGGAATCAAATTGAGTTGTTTTTAGCATATTTTGTCTTTACCCACATGTTTGTTAAGAAAATTTCAAGAGGACGCCAAACATAATATTGTTCGAAACTAAACACGCTTAAAATTGTAGGCATATTATGGTAGGCATACGCTTAAAATGACTTGTATGACTATAATAAAGCAACAAAATCACTTGTCTCAAAGTATGGTATTGTAACACCCAAAAATGAAAGGAATTAGATCTAACAAGAATAAGCCGCCCATGTAAGACCTAAATGATCAAAAGGGGAGGAATTAAAAGATTAAGGAAGGATGATGATCTCAAGCAAGTCATTTTTATACCCTAACAAGTAATGTTAAGGTGTTTAAGACCTATGGAGAAAGGATTGGAAAGTAAAAGTAAGTGAAAAGGGCAAAAAGGTCATTTTACTAATTATTAAGGACCTTCCCGAATTTTTAGTTGCTTATCTAGAAAGAATTTAGAGATGCTCAAGAAAAAATGACCAACATGAGATAAAAGATTTTTAGAAAAATTATGGATTTTTCAGGAAATATAATATTAAAATATTCGGAAAGCGGGAAATGACCCAAATACCCCTGGAAGAATGTATAATTACGAAAATGGCCCTCTGATGCATTTACAGTGACCATCTGAGAAATATCTCACGAAACTCAAATCTCAGCCGTTGGATCTTCCCCAAATTTGGATATGATCTAGAAGATGGACAGATCATCACATCAAACGACTATTTTGCAAAACCAAAGTCGGTGAGGCTCTGACTGAAGTAGATATTTCGGGCGGATTTTCCAGAAAATCTAACTGCCAATTCACGACGATTCTGGAGCTTTCAATGTCGGTTTAAGCTCGCCTATAAAGTCTGGAGTATGGGAAACAATATGGAATAAGACTCGAGCAAGGTCGAGCACCCATTCGAGAGTTATGAGAGTTTAGTTTGTGGGTCTCCTACTCTCGGGTTTCTTCCAAATTTGAGAGCAATTCTTCACCATTCCTCCTTAAACTTATTCCAATAGTTTCCAAACAAGATTACCCACAAGTTATATGAAGGAATTGAGAGCTGAAACGTCGTAGAACAAGATACCCATGATATCGGAAATCCGGCGTTTCGAGTGAGTTGCATACCGAGAACGATTTCTGAAAATTAAGGTTCCACACTCAAAGACATTCCTCCAAATCAATTCCTATAGCTTGATGAAAGGATATTTAAGAGGTTCCATGAAGAAATCGGGCCTTGAAAACCCCTAGAATCGGCTACCCGATAAGAAATCCCCTGTTTTAGCTCTGGCGAGGAAAATGATTTTGGACGAACTTTGGAGGCTAATATCTTAGGCTATGATCCAAGAAAATGTATGAAATCAATCTCAAGCTCTTCCTTGTAATAGGCTAATATCTTAGGCTATGATCCACGAAAAGGTATGAAATCAATCCCAAGCTCTTCCTTGTAATATCATCGTTAAGTTTCATGAAGAAATCGAGGGGATAAACGAAGAGATCGGGGCTGTGGAAGGCCACTTTCAGACGACGGCGCAAAGGACGCACGTGTCTTCTTCCTGTCCAGAGGAAGAAGACGATGACGTGGCCGGTTCAGTTGAACCGGCCAAGTAAGCCTAAAATTTGGTCTTCCCTCAGTGTTTTTCAATTTTAACCCCCTTCCAGGCTAGTTCTCATGATATACCTTATGGTTCTAGAAACTAGACACAATAAGGAGTCTATAGAAGGAAAAGTGAAGTAATTCAAATACCGGAAGCTCAAGAACGGAGGTCCTGAACATCAACAATGAGGTAAGTAGCCACCTTGGACTTTTCTTAAGAAATACTTGTAGGAATCGCTTGGATTTTCATATGAACCATAAACCAAGTATTACACAAGGATCTATGAAAAAAAAACTCAAAGAACCGTAAGTTAAGGCGCTGAACCGACCAAATTGCTCGGGATTTAAGGAACATTAAAGTAACCCACTAAATGAGCCCTGATGTCTATGAAACTTTAATGATGAGCATATTATAGCAAGTTTAGGTTATATGTGAAATTTAGTGGTCAATGGATAAGGATAATTAGGTAATCCAAGAAACGGGGCAAAATGACCATAATGCCCTTAAGGATCTCTACCTACGGTTCATGAGCTAGATGACCTCCAAATACTATGAAACTCTACAGTAGATCTTATTGTATGATGATTGATGAGGTGGTGAAGTTTGAAAGTCACTGGAACTCGTTAAGTACCAAAACCAAGACTTAGGGATAAAATGACCATAATGCTCATAAGGAAGACTACCTACGGGTTAAGTCCTAAATGACCTCCCAACATTATGAAATGTTGTATGAATCTTTATCTCATGATGTTGTATAAGGTAATGAAGTTTGGGAATCATTGGGAAACGTTAGATAGCGAAACCAAGATATTGGAAAAAATGTACATCACGATCCACATGACTTTACCTCCTAGGATGACTAACGAGGTACCCATGAAATAAGAGATTCCCCCATAGGTATCCTTGGTTGCTAATAAGATTCTAAGTGTACAAGGTTCCGTTGGACTATTCCTAAGAAGAACCTTTAGGTTCCAACCTTGACCCAAGACGTTATGCATAAACCTAGGATCCCCAAGAGTACAAGGAAACACCTAGGTTAATATAGATGGTATGCTTAACAAGTTGCTAGGATCCATGCTCGGAGTAACCATTATCTCCCATCACGAAGTGTACCACGAGATTCCTATTCCTCTTTAGGTGAGATGCCCTGCTATATGTACCACGAGTAGGTTGTCATGATGGACTTATTATTTTCCTCACCTAAATGAGATGCTCTGCAACACGATATGCTAGCAGGATGCCACGTTTGTGATAATGTCACCTATGCACTCATGGGGAGAAAACTAAGGGTTACTTTGAAAGTGTTTTCAGGACTAAAACATGATATATGACATGACAACCTCTAACGATTAGTTCCTGAAAACGAAACAAGAAGTCATATCCTAGCTCAAGGTCTAAATATGCTCCAAATCACCAACCATGTCCTATAAGGTTTATTTTATATGACATGAGAATAAGCTCAAGATTTCAAGTTGGTTGGAGCAAGTTTGGAATATAAGCCAAGATGGAACTTAAAGAAACGCCTAAAGAAAACATGTCAAGATTCAAGACCCTTCTAGAATCCTCTAAGGAGCCCATTATGAACTTATGACCTTCTAGAATAATTCATGCTAGTTATTACGATGGGTTCATATGATCACGAATGTATATAACGACTTACGCCTAAAGAAAATAAGAATCTTAGCAACTTATAAGATTAAGAACCAAGAACAAGTTATACAACCACCAAGACAAGAAGAATGTTAGGTACCACTCAAACATAAGGGACCAAAAGTCCACAAGACTCAAAATTCAAGAATGCTAGGTATTACTCTAAGCATGTCTAATTGTGGCCCATAACTCCCACCATGCGGTGCTTTCTAAGGAGGATTTTTTCCTCCTCTAGGTGGGATGCCCTGCACCATGTTTGCTTTGCAGGATGTCACGTTTGGCCTCATTCCCCTCACCTAGATGAGATGCCCTACGCCATGTTATGATTTGCAGGATGCCATGTTCATGTATGCACCGATCACGCGACCTATATGGTCTATGTTATATTATGCGACCTTTATGGTCTATGCCATGTTCATGCATGCATCGATCACGTGACCTTTATGGTCTATGCCATGTTCATGCATGTATCGATCACGTGACCTTTATGGTATATCATGGGGAGAACCTATGGCCACGATGGAGCAAGAAGAGAGTAAGTTACCCTAGCCATGAATTAAGATTCTCCTAAGACCTCCCATGGTACGTCATGTGTATGACTTAGACTACGTTGCTTGGAACGTAAGAAGCCTTGAGCGTAGGTATTAAGACTGTGTCGCTTGGAATGTATGAAGCCTCAGACACAGGTTGACAAGTTTATGTCTAGTACCGTAAATCATAAGGGGAGTGTCTTGGAGAACGAATTAAGAACTTACAACAAGAACAAGAATAAGAACAAGAAAAACAAAAAGTGTGGTACCCTAGCATATCAAGGACACGATTAAGAGCCTACAAGTAGGCTGCTTACTGAGTCTTGTACTCATTCTTTATTCTCCATTTTTTCAGGAAATAAGAAGCTGGTCAAGGTCGAGAGCGGACTCTGGAGCTGGTGCCATAGACAAACCTCACCCATCGTCCTTCTACCCTTTTGTGTCGTCCCTTAACTTGTGTTTTAACTGTTATGTTGTGTTTTAAAATACTTTGTATAAACTTTATTTTTGTTTGATATGTTTTAAGTTTTGGTTGTTTTATTTTGTTGAAAAATTTACCCGTCTTTTTAGAGTCATCGAGTCAGCCCGATCTTTACAGGTATGTCCCTAAAATGGTAGGTATATTGAATCGGCTAAAAGAGTCATTCTCACCCATGTAAATTAAAGGACAAGCTCTCACAAGCAGAAGTTCATAACTCACTCAGGATTAAGATCAAGTCGCATATGATCATCATGTGAAATATTAATCTTCTCAATTAACGGATTTATAAAGAAATTTTAAATATTTTTTGGTTCTGTCTTATACAAACTCATTGTATATGATACCCCTACTTACATATCTCCACATGAACGATTTGGATAAAATCATTTGTAACGATTACAAAGTGAGCCGTATCAATAGTGATACCAGGATAAAGCACCCAACTTTATCCATATACTATAGACTCTTTAGGTTATTACTTGAACACGATTCTCTTGTATGCACCCAACTTTATCCATATACTATAGACTCTTTAGGTTATTACTTGAACACGATTCTCTGCTATGTCAACCACATATTGTTCGAGATTACATTAATAACCTTGATTTTCATACATGGATAACAATTAAATTACAAATAAAATAATAAAAATTATAGTTAAAAAGTAAATAATTAATTACCAGGCTTTAGAGCATAAATCTCAACAATCTCCCACTTGCTCTATACCCAACACCTTCTCTCACTTGCCCTAGAGAAGATGAGACATGTCTAGTAATCCTAGACATTCTAGATGACCCTCAAACACTTTAGCCTAGAGAGTCATTTTATATAAAAACAAAATAATTATCATTAAAAGTCATTTTGGTCACAACCATGATGCTTTCTCTCTCAATATCATTTTTTATAGATTGATCTTTTAAATTTCCTTCATATTAGTCTTTGTATCACTATCATCACAATGAAAGTCACAAACTAAATCACATGTGAAACACCTTTCAAATGTTTAAGAAATTATTATAGTCATACCAGTCATTTTGTTGCTTTAAAAGTAAAAAATGTTCGGTATACCATACTTCACAATCTAAGGTAAAATTGATCTTAACCTAAATTTTCTAAATTTATGTAACTAGTGTATCACTTAAAGATCAAATCTTTAACTCCATACACAAAATAAAAAAATTCTCATTATCCAGGGCTACTTTGAGAAAACTTTAATTTTTCCGGTCATACATTAGTTTAACTAATATAATTTAATTAACTATATATTTAAGGTTAATTCTCATCTATGCATTAATTATCTCCCACTCAGGAAAGATAATTAATTATACTCTCAACATTTGAGGTTACTTACGATACTCTTCCTCTTACTTTATATTTCAATGATCATTATCATTCTTTGAAGTCTTGCATCAAATATTTGACAATTTTGTCAACATAATATATATGAGACAATATTGACATTTATCCTTAAATCTCTATTTTTAGGAGATACAAAATTATTCCAAATCTATTTATGTTAGAGTGAAAGATCACATCAATTCATAAGGAGTAATATGTCTCCAGCCTAAAAAAAATTGAAAAAATTCACTCAGTAATTTTCTTGTTTTCACAAGCTCATTACAATTTATTTAAAGTTATAGGTTATCAAACCTTCTATTATAGATTAAATTCATTTCAAAAATCAACTTTTACTCCTTTAGCAAATATTTTGCTTTTGAATTTTAATAATAAATCCATATAATAATATGTGCAGATGTATCCTCTTAGATTTCTTTTGACAGAAAGAATTCTAAATATTTATTTAACATATCTCATATATACAAAAATGAATTAGAGAATAATAATAGACTCTAGAATTTTAACAGGAGAGAAAGTCTACTTCTAGCTACTTTCTCCCATTAAGTTCAACTCTTTGTCATGAATCCTGTTTTGAAGATCTATATCTTCTTATCTATACATAATTTTTCTTTTGTAGGTCAATTCATATCGTATGAGTTTAACCTCATCAAGAATATCTACAAATCTCTGGATTTTATGACTTTAAAATATTTATCCTTCGTCATCATCCCTCATAACTATTTTGAGGGTAATAAGTCCTTAAATTGGTCATCTAACATGACAATTTGAATTTTAGTAGGATTGAATCATCTCATAATTTCCCCACTACAATGAGACTTATTGAATTAATGACTAGGATCCACTTGACTCTCAAACGAAATTAAATTGTTAACAACTTTGGTTAGCTATAAGGGCTCCACTTGGAACTATTTAATTAACACTATCTCACCTTATTATAAGTATATGTCCTTCTATGAACTTCTTTAGAAAATTACATTTGTCATACCAATATGTTTTTCTATTTAGAATTAAATAAAGGACTATTTTGTTTCTCTTTAGGAGTAGCCTACCGTTAGGCATAATTTTGAACATATTTGTCTTAGCATATATGCTTGATTACAATTATTGAAGTGTTGTAAACTAAGTTTACTACATTTCCGTAATTCCAAAAATTGTCTCATAGACAATTTTGAAGGCAATCATGTTCACTGTGCAATCTCGATTGCATATCCTAACAAGAGTTCAATAATAGTGTATAATTTTTTTTTAATACGTGACTATATCTAATATAGTATTGTTTTCTCCTCTTACATCACAATTTTACAAAATTGTATTATGTTGAGAGTTGGAAATAAATTCCACCTTCTATCAACTAATTTTAGTACACAATATTCTCGGACTATTGACAGATGTCCTTCTCGTACTATCAACTAAACCTTAAACCCTAAACTCTAATATTAAATGATTACATATATTCCATAACTAATTCAAACTAGAAAAAGAAAATATAAACTAACTAAATCTAGAGAATAAAATAAAATATACTACTATTCAAATTTAAAATATCTAATATATATTCCCTAACTAATATATTCTTCAAATATTAAATGATTACCTATATTCCATAACTAATTCAAACTAGAAAGAAGTTGCACTAAATTCTAACATCTACATCATCAAGTATTTTTCAAGAATTACATATCAAGTGTAATGAAAAACAAATTTTGGTAGTAGATCTTATATCAGCTATAAGGGGTGTCATCTAGTCTCCACAAAAAATCTAGTAAATCAAATTTACTTTCATTTAGTTTTTTTTCCATAGAGTAATTTGGAAAATTTCTTTCACTATAAGCTAGGAACTATTTCCTATCAATAGCTTCAGTCATAAAATTTTTCTTGATTTTTATAATACTTAATTTCCAGATTATTTAAATAAAATTTAACTTCTATGGACTTAATCATCTCATATGTTTTTTTGTCTTTTTTCTTATCTTTTAGTCATGACATCCAACATATTAACTAGAAGATATAAACAAAGCTTTCTCATCACCTTTGATTCATCAATCATGTGCTCTTCGAATAATTCGATTCACAATAGGTCTTGAGAACATTTCAAAATAAAGACAAAAAAAAAAAAAAAAAATACACTTCCATCATAGTGCTAATATTATTTTTTCAAGTATTAAAATTTTCTCAACACAGTAGTGAAAATTAAACAATGGAGAGATCTTGAACATTATATTTGAAATATATAAAATATTATTTAATTACAAAGTTCAAATATAAAATATTATTTAATTACAAACCATCAACTATCCATTCAATTTGAGCATGAGAACAAACAATTTTATAAAATGAACCCTATAAATCATTTCTAATGCTATGGTACTTTAGTGATTTAGAACAAGTGCAGCCGTAGGGTAGGTCAAGTGTTCCTTCACTAAACTGATACAATCTCAACCAAACATTATATCAGAATAACTCTTATTCCTATAATATTTAATTACCATTAGTTCAATCGAGAACATCATTAACAACCTTAATGATCTATTTGTAAATGTAACCCATCATTTTAGATCTTGTAATTTTATACCAACAAGTGCCGCTGTAGGGTAGGTCAAGTCTTGGAAATATAATTACTATCTTATCATTCCCAAGAGTTCACCCTGATATTGACCCATGCAAACACCTTCCGTATGGGGACGGTCCAAAAGCCGCCATGAGGCCCCGCATGGATCTCACGTTATGAACCAATAATGGAGACCATAGGATATGTTGACACATTTCCTTCTCTCATTTACTATAAATACTTTCTCAAGATTCACGTTGATATTTACTCATGCAAACACCTTCCATGGGGGATGGTCTAAAAGCTGCCACGAGGTCCCGCATGAATCTCACGGTGTGAATCAATAATAGAGAACGTAGGATATCCTGACATGTGTCCTTAATATCTTTATATTGACCGATGTCCTTCTCCACCTAAGTATTTTGAAATAGGGTTTTCTATTACTCAGACAAATTAGACTAATCTCATTTATCTAAGTTTTCAATCTACCCTTTCATAACCCTCATGTTTGTTGGATTGCTTTTAATGTGAATTGCAAAGTTTTTAAACTATTAAAGAAAACTAATCACATCGTGAGCTTGCTTAATGAAATTAAATAAAATTTGACTAATTCAACTCCCAAGTCGGTTCCGAGGTACAAGTGTTCCATTTCTGTCAGCTTAAATACCTCAGCCTAGCCAAAACCTTCCTTAGACAGAGTTCCCTTGTAGTCAATTTTTATTTAAAATTCATTCCTCTTTAATTAACTATTAATTACAAGATTAATGAATGAATTAAACTGTCTTTAGGATCCTATTGAAAACTAATTCCCTTCTAGAATAATCTTAAAAATCTAGCATTTTAAACCCTTTAAAATTAAATTTAATAGATTACTCAAATTCTAATTATATTAGAACAAACCATAATCGTATTATGTAAATAGCATGCATTCAATTTAAGAAATAAATATCCTAATTTAATTTTCAAGCATAACAATTATACTCAAATGCATATGGAAAATACATCCTAATTAAGAAATCATCTTATTTATATAAGAAAACAACCTAATAAAAAAAATTTCAAATATAACATTTATATTTAAAAAAAACAATTAAAATGCATGATTATGCTTAACCTATAATGGGATTTTAAACTAAATGACATATCAGATGTATTTAATCAATCAATTTAAAACATACATCATATGCATAATTAAATTAAAAAAAAAAATCAAAATTGACCAGCATGTATAGCATATCTTAGAAATTGAAAATGAATTAAATTACAATAATTTAGATGGAAGACATATCTTGATTTTCAAGATCTTTTATGTTTGGAACAATTCCAAATTTAATAAAACTAGATTTTAAGATCTTTCCTATTGTAACCAATTCCAAATCTAATAAAATTAGGGTTCGAGATTTTTCCGATTGATGGTGTTAATATAACACATGCGGAAGCAATTTGAATCTTAGGCACTTTTAGAACATCAATTATAGTAAATAACTAGCATGTTCATAAGTATTAAAACTTAATGAGTTTGAATACTAACCTTTTATAGTTCAAATTCCTTTTTCCTCACGAACCGGTTTCGAACTACCTCTAGTGTCTTCTCCACTATCCTCCGGCCTTAGAACGGAATTGTTGAATCCGGTAAGTGACTAAACTTGGGAGAGATTTTGTATATATGAAGAGAGTGTTTGTTAGAGGTTTTTCGAAGAATACCTTCCATGTATCATGATCACTCTATTTAAAGAGTCATGTTTGCATGTTCATGCAAATTTGAGATCACCAAATTTTGACACTCAAAAATCCACTCAAATGTTTGGGATTATGTGGCAAGCATGCATGTTTGAGTTAACCAAATTTTGACACTCAAAATTCCACTCAAATGTGTGGGTTTATTTGGCAAGCATGCAAGTTTGGTTAAACCAAATTTTGACACCTCAAAATTCCACTAACATGTATTTTTCCATTAAATGAAGTCAACATTTTGACTTTCTTCATTTTAATTCAACAATTAATTTGAATAATTAGTTTAACTATTTAATTAATATTTAATATTAATTCAAATGTCAATCCCAATCAATTTCGACACATAATCAATTCCGACACTTATTTAAATATCTCAGATTCTCTCTTTTTGTTTAATTCGTAAATAAAACAAAAATGCGGTTAAATATATCGTATATATGTAGCGCATATTCCCTAAATTGAATTCGAACATTTCAAACTCACTCGTCACACTGTTCTATGGTTTAGTCCGATATGAGCTAGCAGAGGGACCTAATGGACCTACAGATCATGGGCTCCAATGATCCAAGATTAACCGGTTAAACTCATTAACCTGCTTAACCAACATTCGTTAACTACTAGGACACTCCACTATAGCCTAGTAGTTGCACTCCCCTCACTATAGATATATTTCTGTCCATTTGATATAACCATGATTAGTAAGTCGATCCTTCACAGGTTGTTCGTAACTAGAGCTGGGTCAATTTACCGTTTTACCCCTAAAGTTACTTCTTGTTCCTTATGTCTCACTAATCCTCTAATGAACAATTGGTTTGTGGTCCAACCAGTAAACCGAATCCCTCTTAGGGCAATGAGAGGGTGGGGCCCCTTGTTCAAGACTTGGAGTCAGTGCTTAAGGGAACTATCTCTCTTCTATCCCTAAAAGCGGGTAGGAGTGAATTCCATCTTGCACCCCACGTCCCCAGCCATTCACCCAGTCTTACCCCTGAAATGGGAGGCCTATTGAATCGGCGAACTAGAGCCACTCTCACCCATGCAAATCTAAGGATAATTCCGAATAAGCAGGAGTTTATGGTTAGCTTAGGATTAAAACCGAGTTACCTAGGTTATCGAATGAAAAGAAAATCAATCTCAACAGTAAACGACATTATAAAGTGAGAGTGGTTTTCTTCATGGTCCGATCTTATGCAATACTCATTGCATAGGACGCCCCCACTCACATATCTCCACATGTACAATTTAGTGATCACATTGTTTATATCATATACAAAAGTGGGCCGCATCCATAGTGTCCCCAGAATAAGGTACTCAGCCTTATCCTTATATTATAGATCACTTTGACTATATACTTGAACTTGATCCACTCTTATGTCTCTACATATAGTTCAAGTATTCATACTATAGCCAGAGTGTTCTTAGTTTATTGGATTTAGATTAATGATCGTAAAGTTCACTTTATTCAAAAACAATCTTTATTGAATAAACAACAATAATAACTTTATTGAAAATAAAATATGTTTTTGTTTACAAACTATGAGTTTTAGGACATAAAACCCAACAAACTCCCACTTGGACTAAAACTCTAATGGGGTTTTATAACGTTGAGTAGAGAGAAATACAATAAACTAGCGCATCACATTCTCATGCCTTTTCTCCCACTTGCCCTAGATTACATAACTCGTAGTCCTAGACTAACTACGTGCCCTTCAAACACTTCAGCCGTGAGTCAGTGTACCCTGTAAGGATCAGATCCTTAGCACCGTACATTAGCATATAGTCCCTCATTCTCCTAAGATACTTGAGGATATTCTTAAAGGCAGTCCAATGAGCACGTCCCGGATTGGACTGATATCTGCTGACAATTCCCACAGCATAGCATATGTTGGGTCGGGTACATAGCATGGCATACATCAGACTACCGGCCGCTGATGCATAGGGAATGTGTCTCATATCTTCAACTTCTTGAGGTGTCTTAGGACTTTGTTCCTTCGACAAATGAACTCCATGCCTGAAAGGTAATAATTCTTTCTTGGAGTCCTACATCTTATATCGAATCAACATTTTGTCGATGTACGATGCCTGAGACAATGCTAGTGTTTTGTTCTTGCGATTCCGAACAATTTGGATTCCAAGAACAAATTGAGCCTCTCCCAAATCTTTCATTTGGAATTGTGTTGCTAGCCAATGCTTAATGTCAGTCAGAAATCCCACATCATTTCCAATAAGTAAGATATCGTCAACGCACAATACCAGGAAAGCTCTTGTAAAGATGACTATCCTTTTATAAACACAAGGTTCGTCAAAATTCTGTTTAAAGCAATAAGATTTGATCGCAGTATCAAACTTTATATTCCAGGATCGAGATGCTTGCTTCAACCCATAAATGGATCTTTTAAGCTTGCAAACCCTTTGCTCGTGATCCTGTTCAATGAACCCCTCTAGTTGAGCCATATAGATACTCTCATCAAGATTGCCGTTTAGAAAGGTTGTCTTAACATCCATTTGCCAAATTTCATAATCATAAAATGTGGCAATAGACAAGAGTATTCTAATCGATTTAAGCAGAGCAACAGGAGAGAAGGTTTCTTCATAGTCCACCCCCTCTCTTTGGGTATAACCCTTTGCTACTAGTCGAGCTTTAAAGGTTTGTACCTTACTGGTTTGGTCTCGTTTCCTCTTATAGAATCATTTGCAACCAATAGGTTTTACTCCATCTAGTTGATCTACAAGTTCCCAGACTGAATTGAAGTACATTGACTCCATTTCAAGATTCATGGCTTTAATCCACTGATCTCTATCTTCATCATTCATTGCCTGTTTATAGGTCAATGGATCCTCAACGCCAACATCAAGTATGATGACTTGAGTTTCTACCAAACCCAAGTAACGATCGGGTTGAGTTATAACCCTCCCACTACGTCGAGGCATTCTCAACTCTTGAAGAATGTGATTGATCAGAAGTGTCAGCTCTATCAGCAACTCTTGTTGAAGGACCAGCTTAATCAACAACTCTTGTTGTTTTATAAGTAGCTTCTTTAGAAATCTCACTTAATACTAGTTTGCTGCGAGGTTGATGATTTCTTACGTGGTCTTTGTAACGACCCTAAATTTCCACATACTCAGAGTCGCTACTAACGTCTCATGCTCATCTATAATGCGGAAATATAACTCTTACATGAACATAGTTGATAACGTTAACTTAAAAAAAAACGTTTAAAACAACTTCTCTGGAAAACTGAAATTTAGAGAACAAAAACAAATACAAAATAATTTAAAACAATGAAATGCAAAACAACCTATTCTAACTTAAGACTAGAAATTTAAATATGAATCTACCCTATGCACGTGCCACAGTCTCTGCTCGCGATGCCGCCGTCCTCCGTACAAGTTCGCCTTGCCTTTACCTGAAAAATGATGTGGCACACGGCCTGAGTATTTCAAAGAATACTCAGTAAGTGGCCTGAGTATTTCTGTTAAAGAAAGTTTCAGATTATGCTCCATAGGAAATCTTTCTGGATGTGCTCCTGTAAGACCAGTGTCTTGAAAAATGTCTAGAGCATACTTCCTTTGAGAGATAAAAATTTCTTTTCTAGACCTAGAAAATTCAATGCCTATAATATATTACAAATTCCCTAAATCTTTGATAAGGAATTTCTCGAGTAAACAAGTCTTGAGATGTTGAATTTCTTTGAAAAATGTCTAGAGCATACTTGCTTGATCCTCTTAATTTCAAGTCCTTGAATCCTTTGGATCTTACATGGGGCGCTTGTTATTTTTGGAGCTAATTTCCTTTATTTTTTTGGGGCGTTACATCATATCTCATCACTTGGCTCCCCAAATCGTATTTATCAATCACAGTTTTATACATGATCCCAAGATGAATTGGTTAACTCTTTACTAGTCTCTATGTCGTACATCTACGTATCATGAATACATGATCCTAAGATGAATTGGTCCTCTCTTTCTTATAACATTTTCCATACTACACCAAACATAATTATTTCATTCATAAGCATCGTAAACAAAACCTTAAACCAAACCACCACGAAGAGATCCAGATCAGCTACATAGGGTTCATTTGAAATAGTTCTTACTTTCTTTCATTAAATGACACAACAATTTGATAACTATTTGACAAACCCCGTTTATTGTTCTTTATAATCCAAAATGGTTTAGAAATTTTGGAAACTCCTCGTTCTCAGTTTGTTTAAAAAAATAATGACCCTTTAAATTGTTATTTTACCGTCTACGATCGAGATGCGAAATGCCTTCTTAGGGTAAGTCCGTATTTCCCTCCTCTAATATGTCATTTCTCAAGGAAAATGTATGTATTATTACCTTATGACATGATGTAAAGTGCCTTTTGTATCATATATTTGTTTTATCATTTCCTTATATAAACCCAACATTTTCTATTAATTTCTCCCAAAGTTGGGAACTTAAATAAATGGGACTACTACCCCGTGACTGTCTTCTAATAACAATTGGTTGTGAACTTGATTCGATGGACCTCCCTGTACATTGTGTTAGCATTTTCAAATATTGTCACAGTCGTACATTTTCAACCATACAACATCACGATTTTGTCACACTCATGGAAAATTTTTTTTTTGCCTGACTTTATGGGTACGATTTTGTCACACTCATGAAAAATCTTTTTTTTGCCTGACTTTATGGCTACATTAGACTTTAGACAAGGTTGGTCACTAACCGAACATGACTTATATAGAAACTAAACTTTGTTCAATCATACATGTAACAACTCTAACCGACTTGCCTCTACTCTAGGCCAAGCCTAAGGCTCTACCTCACCTTTACCCTACCTCAAAATCCTTCTAATGCAATGTCCCATCTGATATAGTTGTTTTGATTATCAATCGTGACCAAAATAAGTTAACAAATGTTCATATTATAATTTATGTCGATAGGTAATTAACATCGTTTATATTTCACTCGTACTAATCATGTCAAGCTTTAAAAAAAAAAAAAAGTAATAATAATAATAATAATCCCAGATAAACAACATATAAAAAATATTTATTTATTTAAATATTAAAATCAAACTTTCATATTTATGGATACATGAATTTTTTGCCTGACCAGTTGTAGCAAATATCATAATTATCGGTTTATAGTTGAACATACAGACATTTCCTCACTCATATGCCACGAACATAGCATACTTTCACAATTATCTCTATCTCTCTTATCTATGTAGACATTGAAGTAATGAAACGAGCTAGGCCATTGGAAGGAACAGTAAAACAATGTTGTGCCCCATAAATTTGGACGAAAACTGAAGTCGTAGCTGGCCAAAGGAGTCAGCATGTGGACTCCCAAGTCATCATTGCTTGATTTGCAGTGAACAGCGAGCTGATTTTTAGATTTTAGAGCATTTGTTATCTTGACCATAATCTTTGGGTTTTGGAGGAATGATCCTTCGATGGTAGTCACTTGGTTAGCAAAGAATAATGAAATTAAGAGAGAAAGTGCAAGTGTTGAAAATAAACTCATGTGGTTGAAATGGGAGAGAAAAAGAGATGGGTATGAACACATTTGTTTGTGCATGATTTGTTTCACTCTTTATAGTTGAAAAGGAGTGTAATGGAAGATAACCGTCGATGGGTAATAACCCAAAAATAAATAAATAAATAAACTAACCCATTTGTTTGTATTTCCAATTCATTATTTTCTTTTTTTTGTAACATATGGTGTTGTGAGAAGAAGTTAGTTGAGTATTTTAGGGTGGTAGTTATTGGGAGAGGGAAGGGATTAGTTATTATTAATTAATTCTTTTATTATTATTTTTTTTACTGTTGTTAAATAGTTTATAATAAAAATAGAACCGTGATTGATAACTGTTATTTTTTAAATGGAAAAATATATGATTGAAACTGTTATTTCTCTCTAAAATTTTTAATTAAAAAAGTAAAACTATAATATGAAAATTAATTTTATGTTATGGTCGTTCGGGTCCTTCACCTAGACTAATTTCATAGTGTTTCATGACCTAGCCCAACGAGGCTTTTATCTGGTCATCATATGTAAGGACCGGTCTGACTCGATACTCCAAAAAGGTGAGTAAACTTTCACGAAATAAAACAAACAGTATTTAAAACATAACATTACTTAAAACAAAACAGTGTTCATACATGAGTAATTAAAACACAACATAAGAGTTAAAACACCGAATAAGGAACGAACACAAAATATTTCAAAACAAATGGGTTGAAGACGACGGGTGAGGCTTGTCTATGACACCTGCTTCGGAGTCCGCTCCCAACCTCGACTAGCTCCTTATTACCTGAAAAAAAAAATGCAAAATAAGGAAGGAGTACAAGACTCAGCAAGTAGCCTACTTGTAGGCTCTTTATCGTGTCCTTGATAAGCTAGGACACCACACTCTTTCTTTTCTTGTTCTTGTTTCTTTTGTAAGTAATTAGGCCCGTTCTATTTCTGACTTGGAGTTATGTTAAGAATGAGAAATAGAATTGGGACAGAAAGTTACATCTTCATTAATATTCACAATGTTTAAATAGGATACAAGCTACCGACGAATACCTAAAATTAAGGGAAAATATTAACTAACTAAATCTTGAGAGTCAAATAAAATATACTACTAATCAAATCATAAAGTAAAAAAAATATTAATTAAGAATGTATAAGATATATTCCAACACTAATTATTATAATATATTCTCCTAATATTATATCTTAATACTCCCCCTCAAGTTGGAGAGTGGCTGTCAATCACACCGAACTTGTCTTTCAAAAAATCGAACTGACTTCTTCCCAAATTTTTAGTGAAAATATCCGCCAATTGCATTTTAGTCGAAACATAACATGGTTTGATGATTCTAGCTTGTAATTTTCTTCGAACTATATGACAATCTATTTCTATGTGTTTCGTACGTTTATGAAAAACTGGATTGGCTGCTATCTGTAATGATGCTTGATTATCACAATACAATAATGCTGGTTCGGACAGTGGAACTTTCAAGTCTTGAAGAATGTATCTTAACCAAGCTAACTCTAAACAAGTATTTGTCACCGCTCGACACTCGGCTTCTGCTGATGATCTGGACACATTGGTTTGCTTTTTAGACTTCCAAGGAATAATTGAATTTCCAAGGAAAATGCAGAACCTAGAAATTAATGGTCTGGAAGTTCGACAACCGCCCCAGTCTGAATCGCAATATGCTTGTAATCTTAAGTTGATTTCAGATGGTACTACAAGTCCTTGACCAGGAATACCTTTGATGTATCTCAGAACTCGAAGAGTTGCCTCCCAATGTGGTTTTCTTGGTTCATGCATAAATTTACTAAGCACACGAACTGAATACACTATGTCAGGCCCAGTAACGGATAAATATATTAATCTTCCAATCAACCGTCTGTATCTACTTGGATCATTCAACTTCTCCCCTTCTGTTAAAGAAAGATTCAGATTATGCTCCATAGGAAATCTTTCTGGATGTGCTCCTCTAAGACCAGTGTCTTGAAAAATGTCTAGAGCATACTTCCTTTGAGAGATAAAAATTTCTTTTCTAGACCTAGAAAATTCAATGCCTATAATATATTACAAATTCCCTAAATCTTTGATAAGGAATTTCTCGAGTAAACAAGTCTTGAGATGTTGAATTTCTTTGAAAAATGTCTAGAGCATACTTGCTTGATCCTCTTAATTTCAAGTCCTTGAATCCTTTGGATCTTACATGGGGCGCTTGTTATTTTTGGAGCTAATTTCCTTTATTTTTTTGGGGCGTTACATCATATCTCATCACTTGGCTCCCCAAATCGTATTTATCAATCACAGTTTTATACATGATCCCAAGATGAATTGGTTAACTCTTTACTAGTCTCTATGTCGTACATCTACGTATCATGAATACATGATCCTAAGATGAATTGGTCCTCTCTTTCTTATAACATTTTCCATACTACACCAAACATAATTATTTCATTCATAAGCATCGTAAACAAAACCTTAAACCAAACCACCACGAAGAGATCCAGATCAGCTACATAGGGTTCATTTGAAATAGTTCTTACTTTCTTTCATTAAATGACACAACAATTTGATAACTATTTGACAAACCCCGTTTATTGTTCCTTATAATCCAAAATGGTTTAGAAATTTTGGAAACTCCTCGTTCTCAGTTTGTTTAAAAAAATAATGACCCTTTAAATTGTTATTTTACCGTCTACGATCGAGATGCGAAATGCCTTCTTAGGGTAAGTCCGTATTTCCCTCCTCTAATATGTCATTTCTCAAGGAAAATGTATGTATTATTACCTTATGACATGATGTAAAGTGCCTTTTGTATCATATATTTGTTTTATCATTTCCTTATATAAACCCAACATTTTCTATTAATTTCTCCCAAAGTTGGGAACTTAAATAAATGGGACTACTACCCCGTGACTGTCTTCTAATAACAATTGGTTGTGAACTTGATTCGATGGACCTCCCTGTACATTGTGTTAGCATTTTCAAATATTGTCACAGTCGTACATTTTCAACCATACAACGTCACGATTTTGTCACACTCATGGAAAATCTTTTTTTTGCCTGACTTTATGGGTACGATTTTGTCACACTCATGAAAAATCTTTTTTTTTTTGCCTGACTTTATGGCTACATTAGACTTTAGACAAGGTTGGTCACTAACCGAACATGACTTATATAGAAACTAAACTTTGTTCAATCATACATGTAACAACTCTAACCGACTTGCCTCTACTCTAGGCCAAGCCTAAGGCTCTACCTCACCTTTACCCTACCTCAAAATCCTTCTAATGCAATGTCCCATCTGATATAGTTGTTTTGATTATCAATCGTGACCAAAATAAGTTAACAAATGTTCATATTATAATTTATGTCGATAGGTAATTAACATCGTTTATATTTCACTCGTACTAATCATGTCAAGCTTTAAAAAAAAAAAAGTAATAATAATAATAATAATCCCAGATAAACAACATATAAAAAATATTTATTTATTTAAATATTAAAATCAAACTTTCATATTTATGGATACATGAATTTTTTGCCTGACCAGTTGTAGCAAATATCATAATTATCGGTTTTATAGTTGAACATACAGACATTTTCCTCACTCATATGCCACGAACATGGCATACTTTCACAATTATCTCTATCTCTCTTATCTATGTAGACATTGAAGTAATGAAACGAGCTAGGCCATTGGAAGGAACAGTAAAACAATGTTGTGCCCCATAAATTTGGACGAAAACTGAAGTCGTAGCTGGCCAAAGGAGTCAGCATGTGGACTCCCAAGTCATCATTGCTTGATTTGCAGTGAACAGCGAGCTGATTTTTAGATTTTAGAGCATTTGTTATCTTGACCATAATCTTTGGGTTTTGGAGGAATGATCCTTCGATGGTAGTCACTTGGTTAGCAAAGAATAATGAAATTAAGAGAGAAAGTGCAAGTGTTGAAAATAAACTCATGTGGTTGAAATGGGAGAGAAAAAGAGATGGGTATGAACACATTTGTTTGTGCATGATTTGTTTCACTCTTTATAGTTGAAAAGGAGTGTAATGGAAGATAACCGTCGATGGGTAATAACCCAAAAATAAATAAATAAATAAACTAACCCATTTGTTTGTATTTCCAATTCATTATTTTCTTTTTTTTGTAACATATGGTGTTGTGAGAAGAAGTTAGTTGAGTATTTTAGGGTGGTAGTTATTGGGAGAGGGAAGGGATTAGTTATTATTAATTAATTCTTTTATTATTATTTTTTTTACTGTTGTTAAATAGTTTATAATAAAAATAGAACCGTGATTGATAACTGTTATTTTTTAAATGGAAAAATATATGATTGAAACTGTTATTTCTCTCTAAAATTTTTAATTAAAAAAGTAAAACTATAATATGAAAATTAATTTTATGTTATGGTCGTTCGGGTCCTTCACCTAGACTAATTTCATAGTGTTTCATGACCTAGCCCAACGAGGCTTTTATCTGGTCATCATATGTAAGGACGGGTCTGACTCGATACTCCAAAAAGGTGAGTAAACTTTCACGAAATAAAACAAACAGTATTTAAAACATAACATTACTTAAAACAAAACAGTGTTCATACATGAGTAATTAAAACACAACATAATAGTTAAAACACCGAATAAGGAACGAACACAAAATATTTCAAAAACAAATGGGTTGAAGACGACGGGTGAGGCTTGTCTATGACACCTGCTTCGGAGTCCGCTCCCAACCTCGACTAGCTCCTTATTACCTGAAAA
Source organism: Cucurbita pepo subsp. pepo (assembly GCF_057944985.1). NCBI lineage: Eukaryota > Viridiplantae > Streptophyta > Magnoliopsida > Cucurbitales > Cucurbitaceae > Cucurbita > Cucurbita pepo. Next base: position 10,153,580 of record NC_141809.1, read on the forward strand.
AAAAAATGCAAAATAAGGAAGGAGTACAAGACTCAGCAAGTAGCCTACTTGTAGGCTCTTTATCGTGTCCTTGATAAGCTAGGACACCACACTCTTTCTTTTCTTGTTCTTGTTTCTTTTGTAAGTAATTAGGCCCGTTCTATTTCTGACTTGGAGTTATGTTAAGAATGAGAAATAGAATTGGGACAGAAAGTTACATCTTCATTAATATTCACAATGTTTAAATAGGATACAAGCTACCGACGAATACCTAAAATTAAGGGAAAATATTAACTAACTAAATCTTGAGAGTCAAATAAAATATACTACTAATCAAATCATAAAGTAAAAAAAATATTAATTAAGAATGTATAAGATATATTCCAACACTAATTATTATAATATATTCTCCTAATATTATATCTTAATACTCCCCCTCAAGTTGGAGAGTGGCTGTCAATCACACCGAACTTGTCTTTCAAAAAATCGAACTGACTTCTTCCCAAATTTTTAGTGAAAATATCCGCCAATTGCATTTTAGTCGAAACATAACATGGTTTGATGATTCTAGCTTGTAATTTTCTTCGAACTATATGACAATCTATTTCTATGTGTTTCGTACGTTTATGAAAAACTGGATTGGCTGCTATCTGTAATGATGCTTGATTATCACAATACAATAATGCTGGTTCGGACAGTGGAACTTTCAAGTCTTGAAGAATGTATCTTAACCAAGCTAACTCTAAACAAGTATTTGTCACCGCTCGACACTCGGCTTCTGCTGATGATCTGGACACATTGGTTTGCTTTTTAGACTTCCAAGGAATAATTGAATTTCCAAGGAAAATGCAGAACCTAGAAATTAATGGTCTGGAAGTTCGACAACCGCCCCAGTCTGAATCGCAATATGCTTGTAATCTTAAGTTGATTTCAGATGGTACTACAAGTCCTTGACCAGGAATACCTTTGATGTATCTCAGAACTCGAAGAGTTGCCTCCCAATGTGGTTTTCTTGGTTCATGCATAAATTTACTAAGCACACGAACTGAATACACTATGTCAGGCCCAGTAACGGATAAATATATTAATCTTCCAATCAACCGTCTGTATCTACTTGGATCATTCAACTTCTCCCCTTCTGTTAAAGAAAGATTCAGATTATGCTCCATAGGAAATCTTTCTGGATGTGCTCCTCTAAGACCAGTGTCTTGAAAAATGTCTAGAGCATACTTCCTTTGAGAGATAAAAATTTCTTTTCTAGACCTAGAAAATTCAATGCCTATAATATATTACAAATTCCCTAAATCTTTGATAAGGAATTTCTCGAGTAAACAAGTCTTGAGATGTTGAATTTCTTTGAAAAATGTCTAGAGCATACTTGCTTGATCCTCTTAATTTCAAGTCCTTGAATCCTTTGGATCTTACATGGGGCGCTTGTTATTTTTGGAGCTAATTTCCTTTATTTTTTTGGGGCGTTACATCATATCTCATCACTTGGCTCCCCAAATCGTATTTATCAATCACAGTTTTATACATGATCCCAAGATGAATTGGTTAACTCTTTACTAGTCTCTATGTCGTACATCTACGTATCATGAATACATGATCCTAAGATGAATTGGTCCTCTCTTTCTTATAACATTTTCCATACTACACCAAACATAATTATTTCATTCATAAGCATCGTAAACAAAACCTTAAACCAAACCACCACGAAGAGATCCAGATCAGCTACATAGGGTTCATTTGAAATAGTTCTTACTTTCTTTCATTAAATGACACAACAATTTGATAACTATTTGACAAACCCCGTTTATTGTTCCTTATAATCCAAAATGGTTTAGAAATTTTGGAAACTCCTCGTTCTCAGTTTGTTTAAAAAAATAATGACCCTTTAAATTGTTATTTTACCGTCTACGATCGAGATGCGAAATGCCTTCTTAGGGTAAGTCCGTATTTCCCTCCTCTAATATGTCATTTCTCAAGGAAAATGTATGTATTATTACCTTATGACATGATGTAAAGTGCCTTTTGTATCATATATTTGTTTTATCATTTCCTTATATAAACCCAACATTTTCTATTAATTTCTCCCAAAGTTGGGAACTTAAATAAATGGGACTACTACCCCGTGACTGTCTTCTAATAACAATTGGTTGTGAACTTGATTCGATGGACCTCCCTGTACATTGTGTTAGCATTTTCAAATATTGTCACAGTCGTACATTTTCAACCATACAACGTCACGATTTTGTCACACTCATGGAAAATCTTTTTTTTGCCTGACTTTATGGGTACGATTTTGTCACACTCATGAAAAATCTTTTTTTTTTGCCTGACTTTATGGCTACATTAGACTTTAGACAAGGTTGGTCACTAACCGAACATGACTTATATAGAAACTAAACTTTGTTCAATCATACATGTAACAACTCTAACCGACTTGCCTCTACTCTAGGCCAAGCCTAAGGCTCTACCTCACCTTTACCCTACCTCAAAATCCTTCTAATGCAATGTCCCATCTGATATAGTTGTTTTGATTATCAATCGTGACCAAAATAAGTTAACAAATGTTCATATTATAATTTATGTCGATAGGTAATTAACATCGTTTATATTTCACTCGTACTAATCATGTCAAGCTTTAAAAAAAAAAAAAGTAATAATAATAATAATAATCCCAGATAAACAACATATAAAAAATATTTATTTATTTAAATATTAAAATCAAACTTTCATATTTATGGATACATGAATTTTTTGCCTGACCAGTTGTAGCAAATATCATAATTATCGGTTTTATAGTTGAACATACAGACATTTTCCTCACTCATATGCCACGAACATGGCATACTTTCACAATTATCTCTATCTCTCTTATCTATGTAGACATTGAAGTAATGAAACGAGCTAGGCCATTGGAAGGAACAGTAAAACAATGTTGTGCCCCATAAATTTGGACGAAAACTGAAGTCGTAGCTGGCCAAAGGAGTCAGCATGTGGACTCCCAAGTCATCATTGCTTGATTTGCAGTGAACAGCGAGCTGATTTTTAGATTTTAGAGCATTTGTTATCTTGACCATAATCTTTGGGTTTTGGAGGAATGATCCTTCGATGGTAGTCACTTGGTTAGCAAAGAATAATGAAATTAAGAGAGAAAGTGCAAGTGTTGAAAATAAACTCATGTGGTTGAAATGGGAGAGAAAAAGAGATGGGTATGAACACATTTGTTTGTGCATGATTTGTTTCACTCTTTATAGTTGAAAAGGAGTGTAATGGAAGATAACCGTCGATGGGTAATAACCCAAAAATAAATAAATAAATAAACTAACCCATTTGTTTGTATTTCCAATTCATTATTTTCTTTTTTTTGTAACATATGGTGTTGTGAGAAGAAGTTAGTTGAGTATTTTAGGGTGGTAGTTATTGGGAGAGGGAAGGGATTAGTTATTATTAATTAATTCTTTTATTATTATTTTTTTTACTGTTGTTAAATAGTTTATAATAAAAATAGAACCGTGATTGATAACTGTTATTTTTTAAATGGAAAAATATATGATTGAAACTGTTATTTCTCTCTAAAATTTTTAATTAAAAAAGTAAAACTATAATATGAAAATTAATTTTATGTTATGGTCGTTCGGGTCCTTCACCTAGACTAATTTCATAGTGTTTCATGACCTAGCCCAACGAGGCTTTTATCTGGTCATCATATGTAAGGACGGGTCTGACTCGATACTCCAAAAAGGTGAGTAAACTTTCACGAAATAAAACAAACAGTATTTAAAACATAACATTACTTAAAACAAAACAGTGTTCATACATGAGTAATTAAAACACAACATAATAGTTAAAACACCGAATAAGGAACGAACACAAAATATTTCAAAAACAAATGGGTTGAAGACGACGGGTGAGGCTTGTCTATGACACCTGCTTCGGAGTCCGCTCCCAACCTCGACTAGCTCCTTATTACCTGAAAAAAAAAATGCAAAATAAGGAAGGAGTACAAGACTCAGCAAGTAGCCTACTTGTAGGCTCTTTATCGTGTCCTTGATAAGCTAGGACACCACACTCTTTCTTTTCTTGTTCTTGTTTCTTTTGTAAGTAATTAGGCCCGTTCTATTTCTGACTTGGAGTTATGTTAAGAATGAGAAATAGAATTGGGACAGAAAGTTACATCTTCATTAATATTCACAATGTTTAAATAGGATACAAGCTACCGACGAATACCTAAAATTAAGGGAAAATATTAACTAACTAAATCTTGAGAGTCAAATAAAATATACTACTAATCAAATCATAAAGTAAAAAAAATATTAATTAAGAATGTATAAGATATATTCCAACACTAATTATTATAATATATTCTCCTAATATTATATCTTAATACTCCCCCTCAAGTTGGAGAGTGGCTGTCAATCACACCGAACTTGTCTTTCAAAAAATCGAACTGACTTCTTCCCAAATTTTTAGTGAAAATATCCGCCAATTGCATTTTAGTCGAAACATAACATGGTTTGATGATTCTAGCTTGTAATTTTCTTCGAACTATATGACAATCTATTTCTATGTGTTTCGTACGTTTATGAAAAACTGGATTGGCTGCTATCTGTAATGATGCTTGATTATCACAATACAATAATGCTGGTTCGGACAGTGGAACTTTCAAGTCTTGAAGAATGTATCTTAACCAAGCTAACTCTAAACAAGTATTTGTCACCGCTCGACACTCGGCTTCTGCTGATGATCTGGACACATTGGTTTGCTTTTTAGACTTCCAAGGAATAATTGAATTTCCAAGGAAAATGCAGAACCTAGAAATTAATGGTCTGGAAGTTCGACAACCGCCCCAGTCTGAATCGCAATATGCTTGTAATCTTAAGTTGATTTCAGATGGTACTACAAGTCCTTGACCAGGAATACCTTTGATGTATCTCAGAACTCGAAGAGTTGCCTCCCAATGTGGTTTTCTTGGTTCATGCATAAATTTACTAAGCACACGAACTGAATACACTATGTCAGGCCCAGTAACGGATAAATATATTAATCTTCCAATCAACCGTCTGTATCTACTTGGATCATTCAACTTCTCCCCTTCTGTTAAAGAAAGATTCAGATTATGCTCCATAGGAAATCTTTCTGGATGTGCTCCTCTAAGACCAGTGTCTTGAAAAATGTCTAGAGCATACTTCCTTTGAGAGATAAAAATTTCTTTTCTAGACCTAGAAAATTCAATGCCTATAATATATTACAAATTCCCTAAATCTTTGATAAGGAATTTCTCGAGTAAACAAGTCTTGAGATGTTGAATTTCTTTGAAAAATGTCTAGAGCATACTTGCTTGATCCTCTTAATTTCAAGTCCTTGAATCCTTTGGATCTTACATGGGGCGCTTGTTATTTTTGGAGCTAATTTCCTTTATTTTTTTGGGGCGTTACATCATATCTCATCACTTGGCTCCCCAAATCGTATTTATCAATCACAGTTTTATACATGATCCCAAGATGAATTGGTTAACTCTTTACTAGTCTCTATGTCGTACATCTACGTATCATGAATACATGATCCTAAGATGAATTGGTCCTCTCTTTCTTATAACATTTTCCATACTACACCAAACATAATTATTTCATTCATAAGCATCGTAAACAAAACCTTAAACCAAACCACCACGAAGAGATCCAGATCAGCTACATAGGGTTCATTTGAAATAGTTCTTACTTTCTTTCATTAAATGACACAACAATTTGATAACTATTTGACAAACCCCGTTTATTGTTCCTTATAATCCAAAATGGTTTAGAAATTTTGGAAACTCCTCGTTCTCAGTTTGTTTAAAAAAATAATGACCCTTTAAATTGTTATTTTACCGTCTACGATCGAGATGCGAAATGCCTTCTTAGGGTAAGTCCGTATTTCCCTCCTCTAATATGTCATTTCTCAAGGAAAATGTATGTATTATTACCTTATGACATGATGTAAAGTGCCTTTTGTATCATATATTTGTTTTATCATTTCCTTATATAAACCCAACATTTTCTATTAATTTCTCCCAAAGTTGGGAACTTAAATAAATGGGACTACTACCCCGTGACTGTCTTCTAATAACAATTGGTTGTGAACTTGATTCGATGGACCTCCCTGTACATTGTGTTAGCATTTTCAAATATTGTCACAGTCGTACATTTTCAACCATACAACGTCACGATTTTGTCACACTCATGGAAAATCTTTTTTTTGCCTGACTTTATGGGTACGATTTTGTCACACTCATGAAAAATCTTTTTTTTTTTGCCTGACTTTATGGCTACATTAGACTTTAGACAAGGTTGGTCACTAACCGAACATGACTTATATAGAAACTAAACTTTGTTCAATCATACATGTAACAACTCTAACCGACTTGCCTCTACTCTAGGCCAAGCCTAAGGCTCTACCTCACCTTTACCCTACCTCAAAATCCTTCTAATGCAATGTCCCATCTGATATAGTTGTTTTGATTATCAATCGTGACCAAAATAAGTTAACAAATGTTCATATTATAATTTATGTCGATAGGTAATTAACATCGTTTATATTTCACTCGTACTAATCATGTCAAGCTTTAAAAAAAAAAAAGTAATAATAATAATAATAATCCCAGATAAACAACATATAAAAAATATTTATTTATTTAAATATTAAAATCAAACTTTCATATTTATGGATACATGAATTTTTTGCCTGACCAGTTGTAGCAAATATCATAATTATCGGTTTTATAGTTGAACATACAGACATTTTCCTCACTCATATGCCACGAACATGGCATACTTTCACAATTATCTCTATCTCTCTTATCTATGTAGACATTGAAGTAATGAAACGAGCTAGGCCATTGGAAGGAACAGTAAAACAATGTTGTGCCCCATAAATTTGGACGAAAACTGAAGTCGTAGCTGGCCAAAGGAGTCAGCATGTGGACTCCCAAGTCATCATTGCTTGATTTGCAGTGAACAGCGAGCTGATTTTTAGATTTTAGAGCATTTGTTATCTTGACCATAATCTTTGGGTTTTGGAGGAATGATCCTTCGATGGTAGTCACTTGGTTAGCAAAGAATAATGAAATTAAGAGAGAAAGTGCAAGTGTTGAAAATAAACTCATGTGGTTGAAATGGGAGAGAAAAAGAGATGGGTATGAACACATTTGTTTGTGCATGATTTGTTTCACTCTTTATAGTTGAAAAGGAGTGTAATGGAAGATAACCGTCGATGGGTAATAACCCAAAAATAAATAAATAAATAAACTAACCCATTTGTTTGTATTTCCAATTCATTATTTTCTTTTTTTTGTAACATATGGTGTTGTGAGAAGAAGTTAGTTGAGTATTTTAGGGTGGTAGTTATTGGGAGAGGGAAGGGATTAGTTATTATTAATTAATTCTTTTATTATTATTTTTTTTACTGTTGTTAAATAGTTTATAATAAAAATAGAACCGTGATTGATAACTGTTATTTTTTAAATGGAAAAATATATGATTGAAACTGTTATTTCTCTCTAAAATTTTTAATTAAAAAAGTAAAACTATAATATGAAAATTAATTTTATGTTATGGTCGTTCGGGTCCTTCACCTAGACTAATTTCATAGTGTTTCATGACCTAGCCCAACGAGGCTTTTATCTGGTCATCATATGTAAGGACGGGTCTGACTCGATACTCCAAAAAGGTGAGTAAACTTTCACGAAATAAAACAAACAGTATTTAAAACATAACATTACTTAAAACAAAACAGTGTTCATACATGAGTAATTAAAACACAACATAATAGTTAAAACACCGAATAAGGAACGAACACAAAATATTTCAAAAACAAATGGGTTGAAGACGACGGGTGAGGCTTGTCTATGACACCTGCTTCGGAGTCCGCTCCCAACCTCGACTAGCTCCTTATTACCTGAAAAAAAAAATGCAAAATAAGGAAGGAGTACAAGACTCAGCAAGTAGCCTACTTGTAGGCTCTTTATCGTGTCCTTGATAAGCTAGGACACCACACTCTTTCTTTTCTTGTTCTTGTTTCTTTTGTAAGTAATTAGGCCCGTTCTATTTCTGACTTGGAGTTATGTTAAGAATGAGAAATAGAATTGGGACAGAAAGTTACATCTTCATTAATATTCACAATGTTTAAATAGGATACAAGCTACCGACGAATACCTAAAATTAAGGGAAAATATTAACTAACTAAATCTTGAGAGTCAAATAAAATATACTACTAATCAAATCATAAAGTAAAAAAAATATTAATTAAGAATGTATAAGATATATTCCAACACTAATTATTATAATATATTCTCCTAATATTATATCTTAATACTCCCCCTCAAGTTGGAGAGTGGCTGTCAATCACACCGAACTTGTCTTTCAAAAAATCGAACTGACTTCTTCCCAAATTTTTAGTGAAAATATCCGCCAATTGCATTTTAGTCGAAACATAACATGGTTTGATGATTCTAGCTTGTAATTTTCTTCGAACTATATGACAATCTATTTCTATGTGTTTCGTACGTTTATGAAAAACTGGATTGGCTGCTATCTGTAATGATGCTTGATTATCACAATACAATAATGCTGGTTCGGACAGTGGAACTTTCAAGTCTTGAAGAATGTATCTTAACCAAGCTAACTCTAAACAAGTATTTGTCACCGCTCGACACTCGGCTTCTGCTGATGATCTGGACACATTGGTTTGCTTTTTAGACTTCCAAGGAATAATTGAATTTCCAAGGAAAATGCAGAACCTAGAAATTAATGGTCTGGAAGTTCGACAACCGCCCCAGTCTGAATCGCAATATGCTTGTAATCTTAAGTTGATTTCAGATGGTACTACAAGTCCTTGACCAGGAATACCTTTGATGTATCTCAGAACTCGAAGAGTTGCCTCCCAATGTGGTTTTCTTGGTTCATGCATAAATTTACTAAGCACACGAACTGAATACACTATGTCAGGCCCAGTAACGGATAAATATATTAATCTTCCAATCAACCGTCTGTATCTACTTGGATCATTCAACTTCTCCCCTTCTGTTAAAGAAAGATTCAGATTATGCTCCATAGGAAATCTTTCTGGATGTGCTCCTCTAAGACCAGTGTCTTGAAAAATGTCTAGAGCATACTTCCTTTGAGAGATAAAAATTTCTTTTCTAGACCTAGAAAATTCAATGCCTATAATATATTACAAATTCCCTAAATCTTTGATAAGGAATTTCTCGAGTAAACAAGTCTTGAGATGTTGAATTTCTTTGAAAAATGTCTAGAGCATACTTGCTTGATCCTCTTAATTTCAAGTCCTTGAATCCTTTGGATCTTACATGGGGCGCTTGTTATTTTTGGAGCTAATTTCCTTTATTTTTTTGGGGCGTTACATCATATCTCATCACTTGGCTCCCCAAATCGTATTTATCAATCACAGTTTTATACATGATCCCAAGATGAATTGGTTAACTCTTTACTAGTCTCTATGTCGTACATCTACGTATCATGAATACATGATCCTAAGATGAATTGGTCCTCTCTTTCTTATAACATTTTCCATACTACACCAAACATAATTATTTCATTCATAAGCATCGTAAACAAAACCTTAAACCAAACCACCACGAAGAGATCCAGATCAGCTACATAGGGTTCATTTGAAATAGTTCTTACTTTCTTTCATTAAATGACACAACAATTTGATAACTATTTGACAAACCCCGTTTATTGTTCCTTATAATCCAAAATGGTTTAGAAATTTTGGAAACTCCTCGTTCTCAGTTTGTTTAAAAAAATAATGACCCTTTAAATTGTTATTTTACCGTCTACGATCGAGATGCGAAATGCCTTCTTAGGGTAAGTCCGTATTTCCCTCCTCTAATATGTCATTTCTCAAGGAAAATGTATGTATTATTACCTTATGACATGATGTAAAGTGCCTTTTGTATCATATATTTGTTTTATCATTTCCTTATATAAACCCAACATTTTCTATTAATTTCTCCCAAAGTTGGGAACTTAAATAAATGGGACTACTACCCCGTGACTGTCTTCTAATAACAATTGGTTGTGAACTTGATTCGATGGACCTCCCTGTACATTGTGTTAGCATTTTCAAATATTGTCACAGTCGTACATTTTCAACCATACAACATCACGATTTTGTCACACTCATGGAAAATTTTTTTTTTGCCTGACTTTATGGGTACGATTTTGTCACACTCATGAAAAATCTTTTTTTTGCCTGACTTTATGGCTACATTAGACTTTAGACAAGGTTGGTCACTAACCGAACATGACTTATATAGAAACTAAACTTTGTTCAATCATACATGTAACAACTCTAACCGACTTGCCTCTACTCTAGGCCAAGCCTAAGGCTCTACCTCACCTTTACCCTACTACCTCAAAATCCTTCTAATGCAATGTCCCATCTGATATAGTTGTTTTGATTATCAATCGTGACCAAAATAAGTTAACAAATGTTCATATTATAATTTATGTCGATAGGTAATTAACATCGTTTATATTTCACTCGTACTAATCATGTCAAGCTTTAAAAAAAAAAAAAAGTAATAATAATAATAATAATCCCAGATAAACAACATATAAAAAATATTTATTTATTTAAATATTAAAATCAAACTTTCATATTTATGGATACATGAATTTTTTGCCTGACCAGTTGTAGCAAATATCATAATTATCGGTTTATAGTTGAACATACAGACATTTCCTCACTCATATGCCACGAACATAGCATACTTTCACAATTATCTCTATCTCTCTTATCTATGTAGACATTGAAGTAATGAAACGAGCTAGGCCATTGGAAGGAACAGTAAAACAATGTTGTGCCCCATAAATTTGGACGAAAACTGAAGTCGTAGCTGGCCAAAGGAGTCAGCATGTGGACTCCCAAGTCATCATTGCTTGATTTGCAGTGAACAGCGAGCTGATTTTTAGATTTTAGAGCATTTGTTATCTTGACCATAATCTTTGGGTTTTGGAGGAATGATCCTTCGATGGTAGTCACTTGGTTAGCAAAGAATAATGAAATTAAGAGAGAAAGTGCAAGTGTTGAAAATAAACTCATGTGGTTGAAATGGGAGAGAAAAAGAGATGGGTATGAACACATTTGTTTGTGCATGATTTGTTTCACTCTTTATAGTTGAAAAGGAGTGTAATGGAAGATAACCGTCGATGGGTAATAACCCAAAAATAAATAAATAAATAAACTAACCCATTTGTTTGTATTTCCAATTCATTATTTTCTTTTTTTTTGTAACATATGGTGTTGTGAGAAGAAGTTAGTTGAGTATTTTAGGGTGGTAGTTATTGGGAGAGGGAAGGGATTAGTTATTATTAATTAATTCTTTTATTATTATTTTTTTTACTGTTGTTAAATAGTTTATAATAAAAATAGAACCGTGATTGATAACTGTTATTTTTTAAATGGAAAAATATATGATTGAAACTGTTATTTCTCTCTAAAATTTTTAATTAAAAAAGTAAAACTATAATATGAAAATTAATTTTATGTTATGGTCGTTCGGGTCCTTCACCTAGACTAATTTCATAGTGTTTCATGACCTAGCCCAACGAGGCTTTTATCTGGTCATCATATGTAAGGACGGGTCTGACTCGATACTCCAAAAAGGTGAGTAAACTTTCACGAAATAAAACAAACAGTATTTAAAACATAACATTACTTAAAACAAAACAGTGTTCATACATGAGTAATTAAAACACAACATAATAGTTAAAACACCGAATAAGGAACGAACACAAAATATTTCAAAAACAAATGGGTTGAAGACGACGGGTGAGGCTTGTCTATGACACCTGCTTCGGAGTCCGCTCCCAACCTCGACTAGCTCCTTATTACCTGAAAAAAAAATGCAAAATAAGGAAGGAGTACAAGACTCAGCAAGTAGCCTACTTGTAGGCTCTTTATCGTGTCCTTGATAAGCTAGGACACCACACTCTTTCTTTTCTTGTTCTTGTTTCTTTTGTAAGTAATTAGGCCCGTTCTATTTCTGACTTGGAGTTATGTTAAGAATGAGAAATAGAATTGGGACAGAAAGTTACATCTTCATTAATATTCACAATGTTTAAATAGGATACAAGCTACCGACGAATACCTAAAATTAAGGGAAAATATTAACTAACTAAATCTTGAGAGTCAAATAAAATATACTACTAATCAAATCATAAAGTAAAAAAAATATTAATTAAGAATGTATAAGATATATTCCAACACTAATTATTATAATATATTCTCCTAATATTATATCTTAATACTCCCCCTCAAGTTGGAGAGTGGCTGTCAATCACACCGAACTTGTCTTTCAAAAAATCGAACTGACTTCTTCCCAAATTTTTAGTGAAAATATCCGCCAATTGCATTTTAGTCGAAACATAACATGGTTTGATGATTCTAGCTTGTAATTTTCTTCGAACTATATGACAATCTATTTCTATGTGTTTCGTACGTTTATGAAAAACTGGATTGGCTGCTATCTGTAATGATGCTTGATTATCACAATACAATAATGCTGGTTCGGACAGTGGAACTTTCAAGTCTTGAAGAATGTATCTTAACCAAGCTAACTCTAAACAAGTATTTGTCACCGCTCGACACTCGGCTTCTGCTGATGATCTGGACACATTGGTTTGCTTTTTAGACTTCCAAGGAATAATTGAATTTCCAAGGAAAATGCAGAACCTAGAAATTAATGGTCTGGAAGTTCGACAACCGCCCCAGTCTGAATCGCAATATGCTTGTAATCTTAAGTTGATTTCAGATGGTACTACAAGTCCTTGACCAGGAATACCTTTGATGTATCTCAGAACTCGAAGAGTTGCCTCCCAATGTGGTTTTCTTGGTTCATGCATAAATTTACTAAGCACACGAACTGAATACACTATGTCAGGCCCAGTAACGGATAAATATATTAATCTTCCAATCAACCGTCTGTATCTACTTGGATCATTCAACTTCTCCCCTTCTGTTAAAGAAAGATTCAGATTATGCTCCATAGGAAATCTTTCTGGATGTGCTCCTCTAAGACCAGTGTCTTGAAAAATGTCTAGAGCATACTTCCTTTGAGAGATAAAAATTTCTTTTCTAGACCTAGAAAATTCAATGCCTATAATATATTACAAATTCCCTAAATCTTTGATAAGGAATTTCTCGAGTAAACAAGTCTTGAGATGTTGAATTTCTTTGAAAAATGTCTAGAGCATACTTGCTTGATCCTCTTAATTTCAAGTCCTTGAATCCTTTGGATCTTACATGGGGCGCTTGTTATTTTTGGAGCTAATTTCCTTTATTTTTTTGGGGCGTTACATCATATCTCATCACTTGGCTCCCCAAATCGTATTTATCAATCACAGTTTTATACATGATCCCAAGATGAATTGGTTAACTCTTTACTAGTCTCTATGTCGTACATCTACGTATCATGAATACATGATCCTAAGATGAATTGGTCCTCTCTTTCTTATAACATTTTCCATACTACACCAAACATAATTATTTCATTCATAAGCATCGTAAACAAAACCTTAAACCAAACCACCACGAAGAGATCCAGATCAGCTACATAGGGTTCATTTGAAATAGTTCTTACTTTCTTTCATTAAATGACACAACAATTTGATAACTATTTGACAAACCCCGTTTATTGTTCCTTATAATCCAAAATGGTTTAGAAATTTTGGAAACTCCTCGTTCTCAGTTTGTTTAAAAAAATAATGACCCTTTAAATTGTTATTTTACCGTCTACGATCGAGATGCGAAATGCCTTCTTAGGGTAAGTCCGTATTTCCCTCCTCTAATATGTCATTTCTCAAGGAAAATGTATGTATTATTACCTTATGACATGATGTAAAGTGCCTTTTGTATCATATATTTGTTTTATCATTTCCTTATATAAACCCAACATTTTCTATTAATTTCTCCCAAAGTTGGGAACTTAAATAAATGGGACTACTACCCCGTGACTGTCTTCTAATAACAATTGGTTGTGAACTTGATTCGATGGACCTCCCTGTACATTGTGTTAGCATTTTCAAATATTGTCACAGTCGTACATTTTCAACCATACAACGTCACGATTTTGTCACACTCATGGAAAATCTTTTTTTTGCCTGACTTTATGGGTACGATTTTGTCACACTCATGAAAAATCTTTTTTTTTTGCCTGACTTTATGGCTACATTAGACTTTAGACAAGGTTGGTCACTAACCGAACATGACTTATATAGAAACTAAACTTTGTTCAATCATACATGTAACAACTCTAACCGACTTGCCTCTACTCTAGGCCAAGCCTAAGGCTCTACCTCACCTTTACCCTACCTCAAAATCCTTCTAATGCAATGTCCCATCTGATATAGTTGTTTTGATTATCAATCGTGACCAAAATAAGTTAACAAATGTTCATATTATAATTTATGTCGATAGGTAATTAACATCGTTTATATTTCACTCGTACTAATCATGTCAAGCTTTAAAAAAAAAAAAGTAATAATAATAATAATAATCCCAGATAAACAACATATAAAAAATATTTATTTATTTAAATATTAAAATCAAACTTTCATATTTATGGATACATGAATTTTTTGCCTGACCAGTTGTAGCAAATATCATAATTATCGGTTTTATAGTTGAACATACAGACATTTTCCTCACTCATATGCCACGAACATGGCATACTTTCACAATTATCTCTATCTCTCTTATCTATGTAGACATTGAAGTAATGAAACGAGCTAGGCCATTGGAAGGAACAGTAAAACAATGTTGTGCCCCATAAATTTGGACGAAAACTGAAGTCGTAGCTGGCCAAAGGAGTCAGCATGTGGACTCCCAAGTCATCATTGCTTGATTTGCAGTGAACAGCGAGCTGATTTTTAGATTTTAGAGCATTTGTTATCTTGACCATAATCTTTGGGTTTTGGAGGAATGATCCTTCGATGGTAGTCACTTGGTTAGCAAAGAATAATGAAATTAAGAGAGAAAGTGCAAGTGTTGAAAATAAACTCATGTGGTTGAAATGGGAGAGAAAAAGAGATGGGTATGAACACATTTGTTTGTGCATGATTTGTTTCACTCTTTATAGTTGAAAAGGAGTGTAATGGAAGATAACCGTCGATGGGTAATAACCCAAAAATAAATAAATAAATAAACTAACCCATTTGTTTGTATTTCCAATTCATTATTTTCTTTTTTTTGTAACATATGGTGTTGTGAGAAGAAGTTAGTTGAGTATTTTAGGGTGGTAGTTATTGGGAGAGGGAAGGGATTAGTTATTATTAATTAATTCTTTTATTATTATTTTTTTTACTGTTGTTAAATAGTTTATAATAAAAATAGAACCGTGATTGATAACTGTTATTTTTTAAATGGAAAAATATATGATTGAAACTGTTATTTCTCTCTAAAATTTTTAATTAAAAAAGTAAAACTATAATATGAAAATTAATTTTATGTTATGGTCGTTCGGGTCCTTCACCTAGACTAATTTCATAGTGTTTCATGACCTAGCCCAACGAGGCTTTTATCTGGTCATCATATGTAAGGACGGGTCTGACTCGATACTCCAAAAAGGTGAGTAAACTTTCACGAAATAAAACAAACAGTATTTAAAACATAACATTACTTAAAACAAAACAGTGTTCATACATGAGTAATTAAAACACAACATAATAGTTAAAACACCGAATAAGGAACGAACACAAAATATTTCAAAAACAAATGGGTTGAAGACGACGGGTGAGGCTTGTCTATGACACCTGCTTCGGAGTCCGCTCCCAACCTCGACTAGCTCCTTATTACCTGAAAAAAAAAATGCAAAATAAGGAAGGAGTACAAGACTCAGCAAGTAGCCTACTTGTAGGCTCTTTATCGTGTCCTTGATAAGCTAGGACACCACACTCTTTCTTTTCTTGTTCTTGTTTCTTTTGTAAGTAATTAGGCCCGTTCTATTTCTGACTTGGAGTTATGTTAAGAATGAGAAATAGAATTGGGACAGAAAGTTACATCTTCATTAATATTCACAATGTTTAAATAGGATACAAGCTACCGACGAATACCTAAAATTAAGGGAAAATATTAACTAACTAAATCTTGAGAGTCAAATAAAATATACTACTAATCAAATCATAAAGTAAAAAAAATATTAATTAAGAATGTATAAGATATATTCCAACACTAATTATTATAATATATTCTCCGAATATTATATCTTAATACTCCCCCTCAAGTTGGAGAGTGGCTGTCAATCACACCGAACTTGTCTTTCAAAAAATCGAACTGACTTCTTCCCAAATTTTTAGTGAAAATATCCGCCAATTGCATTTTAGTCGAAACATAACATGGTTTGATGATTCTAGCTTGTAATTTTCTTCGAACTATATGACAATCTATTTCTATGTGTTTCGTACGTTTATGAAAAACTGGATTGGCTGCTATCTGTAATGATGCTTGATTATCACAATACAATAATGCTGGTTCGGACAGTGGAACTTTCAAGTCTTGAAGAATGTATCTTAACCAAGCTAACTCTAAACAAGTATTTGTCACCGCTCGACACTCGGCTTCTGCTGATGATCTGGACACATTGGTTTGCTTTTTAGACTTCCAAGGAATAATTGAATTTCCAAGGAAAATGCAGAACCTAGAAATTAATGGTCTGGAAGTTCGACAACCGCCCCAGTCTGAATCGCAATATGCTTGTAATCTTAAGTTGATTTCAGATGGTACTACAAGTCCTTGACCAGGAATACCTTTGATGTATCTCAGAACTCGAAGAGTTGCCTCCCAATGTGGTTTTCTTGGTTCATGCATAAATTGACTAAGCACACGAACTGAATACACTATGTCAGGCCTAGTAACGGATAAATATATTAATCTTCCAATCAACCGTCTGTATCTACTTGGATCATTCAACTTCTCCCCTTCTGTTAAAGAAAGTTTCAGATTATGCTCCATAGGAAATCTTTCTGGATGTGCTCCTGTAAGACTAGTGTCTTGAAAAATGTCTAGAGCATACTTCCTTTGAGAGATAAAAATTTCTTTTCTAGACCTAGAAAATTCAATGCCTATAATATATTACAAATTCCCTAAATCTTTGATAAGGAATTTCTCGAGTAAACAAGTCTTGAGATGTTGAATTTCTTTGAAAAATGTCTAGAGCATACTTGCTTGATCCTCTTAATTTCAAGTCCTTGAATCCTTTGGATCTTACATGGGGCGCTTGTTATTTTTGGAGCTAATTTCCTTTATTTTTTTGGGGCGTTACATCATATCTCATCACTTGGCTCCCCAAATCGTATTTATCAATCACAGTTTTATACATGATCCCAAGATGAATTGGTTAACTCTTTACTAGTCTCTATGTCGTACATCTACGTATCATGAATACATGATCCTAAGATGAATTGGTCCTCTCTTTCTTATAACATTTTCCATACTACACCAAACATAATTATTTCATTCATAAGCATCGTAAACAAAACCTTAAACCAAACCACCACGAAGAGATCTAGATCAGCTACATAGGGTTCATTTGAAATAGTTCTTACTTTCTTTCATTAAATGACACAACAATTTGATAACTATTTGACAAACCCCGTTTATTGTTCTTTATAATCCAAAATGGTTTAGAAATTTTGGAAACTCCTCGTTCTCAATTTGTTTAAAAAAATAATGACCCTTTAAATTGTTATTTTACCGTCTACGATCGAGTTGCGAAATGCCTTCTTAGGGTAAGTCCGTATTTCCCTCCTCTAATATGTCATTGCTCAAGGAAAATGTATGTATTATTACCTTATGACATGATGTAAAGTGTCTTTTGTATCATATATTTGTTTTATCATTTCCTTATATAAACCCAACATTTTCTATTAATTTCTCCCAAAGTTGGGAACTTAAATAAATGGGACTACTACCCCGTGACTGTCTTCTAATAACAATTGGTTGTGAACTTGATTCGATGGACCTCCCTGTACATTGTGTTAGCATTTTCAAATATTGTCACAGTCGTACATTTTCAACCATACAACGTCACGATTTTGTCACACTCATGGAAAATCTTTTTTTTTGCCTGACTTTATGGGTACGATTTTGTCACACTCATGAAAAATCTTTTTTTTTGCCTGACTTTATGGCTACATTAGACTTTAGACAAGGTTGGTCACTAACCGAACATGAGTTATATAGAAACTAAACTTTGTTCAATCATACATGTAACAACTCTAACCGACTTGCCACTACTCTAGGCCAAGCCTAAGGCTCTACCTCACCTTTACCCTACCTCAAAATCCTTCTAATGCAATGTCCCATCTGATATAGTTGTTTTGATTATCAATCGTGACCAAAATAAGTTAACAAATGTTCATATTATAATTTATGTCGATAGGTAATTAACATCGTTTATATTTCACTCGTACTAATCATGTCAAGCTTAAAAAAAAAAAAAAGTAATAATAATAATAATAATCCCAGATAAACAACATATAAAAAATATTTATTTATT
This sequence comes from Cucurbita pepo subsp. pepo, assembly GCF_057944985.1. Taxonomy (NCBI): domain Eukaryota; kingdom Viridiplantae; phylum Streptophyta; class Magnoliopsida; order Cucurbitales; family Cucurbitaceae; genus Cucurbita; species Cucurbita pepo. The sequence continues at coordinate 10,172,121 of NC_141809.1, forward strand.
TAAATATTAAAATCAAACTTTCAAATTTATGGATACATGAATTTTTTGCCTGACCAGTTGTAGCAAATATCATAATTATCGGTTTTATAGTTGAACATACAGACATTTTCCTCACTCATATGCCACGAACATAGCATACTTTCACAATTATCTCTATCTCTCTTATCTATGTAGACATTGAAGTAATGAAACGAGCTAGGCCATTGGAAGGAACAGTAAAACAATGTTGTGCCCCATAAATTTGGACGAAAACTGAAGTCGTAGCTGGCCAAAGGAGTCAGCATGTGGACTCCCAAGTCATCATTGCTTGATTTGCAGTGAACAGCGAGCTGATTTTTAGATTTTAGAGCATTTGTTATCTTGACCATAATCTTTGGGTTTTGGAGGAATGATCCTTCGATGGTAGTCACTTGGTTAGCAAAGAATAATGAAATTAAGAGAGAAAGTACAAGTGTTGAAAATAAACTCATGTGGTTGAAATGGGAGAGAAAAAGAGATGCGTATGAACACATTTGTTTGTGCATGATTTGTTTCACTCTTTATAGTTGAAAAGGAGTGTAATGGAAGATAACCGTTGATCTGGTAATAACCCAAAAATAAATAAATAAATAAACTAACCCATTTGTTTGTATTTCTAATTCATTATTTTCTTTTTTGTAACATGTGGTTTTGTGAGAAGAAGTTAGTTGAGTATTTTAGGGTGGTAGTTATTGGGAGAGGGAAGGGATTAGTTATTATTAATTAATTCTTTTATTATTATTTTTTTTACGGTTGTTAAATAGTTTATAATAAAAATAGAACCGTGATTCATAACTGTTATTTTTTAAATGGAAAAATATATGATTGAAACTGTTATTTCTCTCTAAAATTTTTAATTAAAAAAGTAAAGCTATAATATGAAAATTAATTTTATGTTATGGTCGTTCGGGTCCTTCACCTAGACTAATTTCTTAGTGTTTCATGACCTAGCCCAACGAGGCTTTTATCTGGTCATCATATGTAAGGACCGGTCTGACTCGATACTCCAAAAAGTTGAGTAAACTTTCACGAAATAAAACAAACAGTATTTAAAACATAACATTACTTAAAACAAAACAGTGTTCATACATGAGTAATTAAAACACAACATAATAGTTAAAACACCGAATAAGGAACGAACACAAAATATTTCAAAACAAATGGGTTGAAGACGACGGGTGAGGCTTGTCTATGACTCCTGCTTCGGAGTCCGCTCCCAACCTCGACTAGCTCCTTATTACCTGAAAAAAAAATGCAAAATAAGGAAGGAGTACAAGACTCAGCAAGTAGCCTACTTGTAGGCTCTTTATCGTGTCCTTGATAAGCTAGAACACCACACTCTTTCTTTTCTTCTTCTTGTTTCTTTTGTAAGTAATTAGGCCCGTTCTATTTCTGACTTGGAGTTATGTTAAGAATGAGAAATAGAATTGGGACCAAAAGTGCAATCTTCATTAATATTCACAATGTTTAAATAGGATACAAGCTACCGACGAATACCTAAAATTGAGGGAAAATATTAACTAACTAAATCTTGAGAGTCAAATAAAATATACTACTAATCAAATCATAAAGTAAAAAAAATATTAATTAAGAATGTATAAGATATATTCCAACACTAATTATTATAATATATTCTCCTAATATTATATCTTAATACTCCCCCTCAAGTTGGAGAGTGTCTGTCAATCACACCGAACTTGTCTTTCAAAAATTCGAACTGACGTCTTCCCAATGTTTTAGTGAAAATATCTACAAATTGCATTTTAGTCAAAACATAACATGGTTTGATGATTACAGCTTGTAATTTTTCTCGAACTAGATGACAATCTATTTCTATGTGTTTCGTACTTTCATGAATAACATGGTTTGATGATACTCAGCTTTTGCTGATGATCTGGACACATTGATTTGTTTTTTAGACTTCCAATGAATAATTGAATTTCCAAGGAAAATGCAGAACCAAGAAATTGATCATCTGGAAGTTCGACAACCGCCCCAGTCTGAATCACAATATGCTTGTAATCTTAAGTTTTTTTCAGATGGTAGTACAAGTTCTTGACTAGGAGTACCTTTGATGTATCTCAGAACTCGAAGAGCTACCTCCCAATGTGGTTTTCTTGGTTCATGCATAAATTGAATAAGCATACGAACTGAATACACTATGTCAGGCCTAGCAACTGATAAATATGTTAATCTGCCAATCAACCGTTTGTATTTACTTGGATCATTCAACTTCTTCCCTTTTGTTAAAGAAAGTTTCAGATTTTGCTCCATAGGAAATCTTTCTGGACGTGCTCCTGTTAGACCTGTGTCTTGAAAAATGTCTAGAGCATACTTCCTTTGGGAGATAAAAATTTCTTTTCTAGACCTAGAAAATTCAATGCCTAGAAAATATTTCAAATTCCCTAAATCTTTGATAAGGAATTTCTCGAGTAAACTAGTCTTGAGATGTTGAATTTCTTTGAGACCGAGTATGATTACGTTCCAAGGCTGCAATTAAATCATCATTCATAGCCTGCTGCCATAATGGGTCGCCAACTGCCTCATCATAGGTTTTAGGTTCTGTCTGGGCTGTAATAAGAGCTAGAAAACCATGTTGAGTAGGAGAAAAACGAGAGAATGAAAAGTAATCATGAAAGGGATACCTGGTGCCAGTGTTCAGACTTGAGCTAGAGGTTAAATGATTGGCTCCAGAAGACATCTCATTATCATTATAACAAGCTGGAGGCTGTTTTGTACGAGTAGAACGTCAGAGTGGAACTGATGTATCAGGTGGGATAAGATTAGAATTAGTGGGTGTATCTGGAGAAGGAATAGAAGGCGGAGGAGACAATGAGGTAGTAGGTGAAGGAATAGAAGGTGGGGGAGGACTAGAATGGATGTTTGAGTAGGATGAATCATGAAGTGGTAAAATGGGAGTTGAAGGAGCTAACGTCAAAGTTTGTGAAGCTGATGAAAAAGGAAAATCATCGTCACAAAATTGAACATCACGACTGATAAAAAAAAATCTTAGATTGCATGTCACACAACTTGTAACCTTTGTGACCACAAGGATATCCTACAAAAACACAAGGAATTGCTCGAGGTTCAAATTTTTGCTTAGGGTGTGTACTACAGTTGCATAACACTTACAACCAAAAACTTTAAGATGGTGAAATGTATGTGGTTCTTTGTATTGTGCTTCAAAGGGTGTCTTGTTGGATAACAATGGTGATGGTGTTCTATTTATAAGATAAACAGCAGTTAAAATGGTGTTCTATGTAGAGTGCATCTAACTTTAACTCGGCCTGATATTTCTTCTGCAGTTGGGGTTATGAGTCGGTACATGCAAAGTCCAAAGAAGCCTCATTTGGATGCAGCTCGACGGATCTTGAGATATGTCAAAGGTACAATCGACTATGATCTTTTGTACAAAAGAAAAAAAGGCTGCAAGCTAGTTACAGAATTGCCCTGCCACCGAACCTTGCCGTCGTGCACAATGTGTTTCACGTATCCATGCTGCAAAAGTACACTCCAGACCATACTCATGTAATCGAGCATGAGATGCTTCCCCTTCCGGAAGATCTGTTTTACGAGGAGAAGCCTAGCAGAATTTTTGCTTGAGACACTAGGTGGTTGCGCAACAAAGATATTCCCTTGGTAAAGGTCTCATGGGGTAACTGTCGTGAGGAAGAGGCAACTTGGGAACGAGAAGAGGTTGTGAGGAAAGCTTATCCCGAACTCTTCCAAGAGATAGGAACTTTCGGGGACGAAAGTTCCTAAGGAGGGGAGAGTTTGTAACACAAAGAAAAAAAGGGGGGGGGGGGGGGTTAAGTCAACTGAGGGGCAAAAATGTCATTTTGCCCCTCCAGCCCTAATAGGGGTCCAAGGAGAACCCCGTCACACCCCCTGCAAAAAAAAAAAAAAAAAAAAAAAAAAAAGAGTTAGAGAGAAATTTGAGAGGAGTCAGCCGTGAAGTTTAACGGACCACCGTCGGAATCCACCTTCGGAAGAGACTTGTACAAGGATTGAGAGGTTAGTGAGGCCGACGCTCCGTCAAGACCCAAGAACATTTCGCGAGGTAAGGTTATGAACGATATTTCTCAGATCTGAGCTTTTCCTATGTGAATTGAGTCCTAAAATGCTGAAATATTCACCTAGGAACAACTCTATGCACGATCAGTGAAGAAGTTTGGCCAAGACCTCAACCCGAAGGCGGAGATCCGAGAATCGTCTGAGAATGGTGAGTGAACTTTCGACGCTCTTAACTCGTCCGGTAGTCAAGAAAAAATTACAAAAAAATACTAGGATGTACCCCGTAACATGATCTAGAATTTTGCCTAAGAAATCATATTGATCCGATCTACAGATTGAAAGATATGAAAATCGGAAAAGGGGACTGTGTTACGGATTACATCTCGAGAAAATTCTCGAAACCGAGTACATCTTAGGAGGCATGAAATGGATTACATCTCCAGAAAAAAAAAAAAAAAAAAAAAAAAAAGCAAGAACCTCTTAAACCGATTTATGTAATGTTCCATGAACAAGATTTGAACCAAATTTTTTAGTATGAATTTTACACCCAATGGCTCTAGCATTTTCCTGACATCTTTTGCAATATGACCACAATATTTACTCCTCATGAAGTGTTTCTAAGCAGGGAGATTATTCTTACCGATCAACATGAGTTGTTTTTAGCATATTTTGTCTTTACCCACATGTTTGTTAAGAAAATTTCAAGAGGTAGCCAAACATAATATTGTTCGAAACTAAACACGTTTAACTTTTGAGTCTTATGCTTGAAGCACCAAAGTAGGCAACATGATTTTTAGAGATAGTTTTCACTCCTAGGAGCAATTCAAAACAAGTAACTAATGTGACCATATCATTGAAGATGCAAGAAATTGTGGGGGCCATCAGATGCCAAATTTGGATTCCCAAGGTCCAAATTTTAGGTATGAGATTACATCTTAGGAGGCATGTGAGTAAGGAAAAAGCATGCTACAAAAAATGGTGTTGGTTTGTGTGGATAGTTTTCACTCTTATAAGCAATTCAAGATAAGTTGGTAATGTAGGTATGTCATGGTAGATGCACGGGAACGTCAAGGGTATCAGTTGCTAGTTGCTGAATCCAAATTTGAAATCGTGGTCCAAATCTTAGCGGGGGCATTTGCCATTTCCAAATGGCTTAGTTCCCCTTTTTTTTTTTCTTTTTCTTAAGATTTTATTCTAAACAATAAAATCAAAAGATTTAATTATGTAGTAAGGGTTGTTTGAGTTGAATAAATTTATGATCCAATTAATTGCGTTAGGTCTAAAAATATCTCAACTCGACCCAGCTAAACTCACGAACAACAAATATCTTAAGACTTGAAAACACGAAACATAGCATCATCGATCAAGACCAAATTCTGTTTTTATTTTCTCTCTTTTGTGATTTCTGTTATTTTTTGGCCTTATTTACCATGGATTTGGGCAAATTTTGATGAGTTCTGGTACATTAAACTCCTAGAACATTTAGCTACTTTTGATATTTAATTTTTCTAGGACTATCGACATTTTTCCTATAACTAAACTTGGTCGAGATAAATAGGTAGATAATTCGATATTAAATGTAAATTCCTAAAATACATATTAATACTTGTCACTTAATTTTCTAATCTGAAAGCTAAATTTTAACAAGTCATATCCAAAAGTTGCAACCAAAATTACAAGATTGACGAAAAAGATAGATTTAAGGACACGACTTGTTGGATTAGTCACCTCAAATTTTAATTCTTCTTTAACAATAATGATGGATCTGTGCAATATGGGAAGTAGTTAGGAGATTCAATCTAACTCATCCATTCTGTCTAAAAGATTTCTAATGGTAATTGATTTGTTTAGGGTAACTAATTGAAAGAGGAGTTAGATATTTTTGTTGGTTAAAGATTCTTTTCTTGAGTAATGGATTAGTTTTTTTTTTTTTTTTAATAATGGTTGTTACAATGGTCTTATTTAGAATTCAAAACTAGAAGGAAAAAAACAAGACTTGGAACAATTTTATTATATAAGGTGGTGGTAATAAAAACATTAGGTTGTTCACGACACAAAGTCTCCTTCAAACAGTCGACCATTTTATTTATTTCGAAAAGTACAACAAAAGAAACTCAAAAGAATGAGAGTCAAATGGATAGAGGCGGTCTTCTTTTTTAATTAAGGTTGTCTATTATATTTGAAGTTCTATGGCAATGAACAATCCATTGGACAACATAAGGAGAGGAGCATATCTTGGGGTTCGGTCTTCCTGAAATGATAGGTTTCACATTCGTGCATTGGGAGGAAATAGGACCTTTTATTCCATTGTAAGTGAGGTCAATGTTGCTTACTTTTACATCGTCACATGGTAAGTGACGGCTGCAAATAAGTTTGATTGCCAGCACAGTTGCAGAACTTCCTCTAATGTTCTTGAAGCTCACTATACTAATCTTAATTTTTGAAGGAATCTAAAAATTAAAATGAGACAACAAATGGTTTATTTCTTAAGTTATAATGAAAAAAATGAATGAAAGGTTCGAGAATGCGATCCATACCTGCCGATTGCACTGATTCCACGGACAATACTCTTGGTCTATTAGAATAGGGTTGCTAACATTGACCATTATAATGTCCAAAAAGGGCATATTGATGGCGGTGCTGCTAGCAGCAGAAGCTGGCCACGTTTTGATCCTAACACCATTAGTGGTGTTAATTAACGTGCAGTTCTTTACGATGACACCTTCAACAAGTTCTTCGTTAGTGTATCTTCCAAGACTTCCGATGCTTATTCCATGTCCTGGTCTGCACGTCACGTTGGTGACTTCAATTAGTTTGCTTCCATCTCCAAGAGAAATGCAATCATCTCCAGTTGCAATTTTGGACTTTGTGATTGTGATCTTATTGGATGGACCGATGTGTATTCCATCAGAGTTTGGACTGTTTTCTGGTGCCATTATATTGATATTATGGAATGTGAGGTTGTTGCAGCTGAGGACGTTGATATGGAAGTTCTTGCTATCAAGTGATGTTATTCTCTTAACGGTTGAATTGGTGATGAAGTTGAACCTCAAACTCTAAACATTTTGTATAATCAAATAATATTTTGTGAGAGTCGGTAATGAAGCTAAAAATTTGAACAGAACCCAATAAAATTGAAAACTCAAAAAAAATTCACTTCTTTACTTGATTGTTTAAAGATTATCCTCTAGAAAATGAAGAACATTTACCAAATCGTAAATGTCAGAACATTAGAGAAGACATGTAAGAGGCCCTTTCAAAAACAACAAGATGCATGAGATTGAGAAGGAAAGCTAAAGGCATATTACTTACAACAGGGAGTTTGGGCACAATTTATGCTTTGTGGCAATCATTCCTTTTCCAAGCTGCCTTTCCTTGGCCATCAAAAACTCCTTCACCTGATAATGTCAATTTATCAACACGTGCAAAAGTGATCCAATTTATCAACACGTGCAAAAGTGATCCAATTATCTCCCTGAAGACTTTTTTGTGTCTGCAATGTTCCTCCAAGTTGAAAGTCAATTGGGCTATGACAAGGTCCTTCAAACTTCCCTTGCTTTACTTTAAATATCCCTTTCGGAATAAAAATTGCACTAGAACGATTGGACGTGCATGCATCCTTCCATGCATTTCCCTTTCGGAATAAAAATTGCACTAGAACAATGATGCTTTCTCTCTCAATATCATTCTTTATAGATTGATCTTTTATAATTTTTATAATATTAGTCTTTGTATCACTATCATCACAATGAGAGTGACAAACTAAATCACATGTGAAACACCTTCCAAATGTTTAAGAAATTATTATAGTCATACCAGTCATTTTGTTGCTTTAAAAGTAAAAAATGTTCCGTATACCATACTTCACAATCTAAGGTAAAATTGATCTTAACCTAAATTTTCTAAATTTATGTAACTAGTGTATCACTTAAAGCTCAAATCTTTAACTCCATACACAATAAAAAAATTCTCATTATCCATGGATACTTTGAGAAAACTTTAATTTTTCAGGTCATACATTAGTTTAACTAATATAATTTAATTAACTATATATTTAAGGTTAATTCTCATCTATGCATTAATTATCTCCCACTCAGGAAAAATAATTAATCATACTCTCAACATTTGAGGTTACTTAGGATACTATTCCTCTGACTTCATATTTCAATGATATTATCATTCTTTGAAGTCTTGCATCAAATATTTGACAATTTTGTCAATATAATATATGAGTCAATATTGACATTTATCCTTAAATTTCTATTTTTAGGAGATACAAAATTATTCCAAATCTATTTATGGTAGAGTGAAAGATCACATCAATTCATAAGGAGTAATATGTCTCCAGCCTAAAAAAAATTGAAAAAATCCACTCATCAATTAGTAATTTTCTTGTTTTCACAAGCTCATTACAATTTATTTAAAGTTATAGGTTATCAAACTTCTATTATAGATTAAATTCATTTCAGAAATCAACTTTTACTCCTTTAGCAAATATTTTGCTTTTGAATTTTAATAATAAATCTATATAATAATATGTGCAGATGTATCCTCTTAGATTTCTTTTCACAAAAAGAATTCTAAATATTTATTTAACATATCTTATATATACAAAAATGAATTAGAGAATAATAATAGACTCTAGAATTACAATAGGAGAGAAAGTCTACTTCTAGCTACTTTCTCCCATTAAGTTCAACTCTTTGTCATGAGTCTGTTTTGGAGATCTATATCTTCTTATCTATACATAATTTTCCTTTTGTAGGTCAATTCATATCGTATGAGTTTAACCTCATCAAGAATATCTACAAATCTCTGGATTTTATGACTTTAAAATATTTATCCTTCGTCATCATCCCTCATAACTATTTTGAGGGTAATAAGTCCTTAAATTGGTCATCTAACATGACAATTTGAATTTTAGTAGGATTGAATCATCTCATAATTCCCCCACTACGATGAGACTTATCGAATTAATGACTAGGATCCACTTGACTCTCAAGCGAAATTAAATTGTTAACAACTTGGAACTATTTAATTAACACTATCTTGTTGGATGATGGGACTATGATGGAAGTGCCACATCGACTAATTTAGGGAATGATCATGGGTTTGTAAGTGAGGAATACTAACTCCATTGCTATGAGGCCTTTTGGGGAAGCCCAAAGCAAAGCCATGAGAGCTTATGTTCAAAGTGGACAATATCATACCATTTTGGAGAGTCGTGTTCGTCTAACATATCTCACCTTATTATAAGTGTATGTCCTTCTATGAACTTCTTTAGAAAATTACATTTGTCATACCAATATGTTTTTCTATTTAGAATTAAATAAAATACTATTTTGTTTCTCTTTAGGAGTAGCCTACACTTAGGCATAATTTTGAACATATTTGTCTTAGCATATATGCTTGATTACAATTATTGAAGTGTTGTACACTAAGTTTACTACATTTCCATAATTCCAAAAATTGTCTCATAGACAATTTTGAAGGCAATCATGTTCACTATGCAATCTCGGTTGCATATCGTAACAAGAGTTCAATAATAGTGTATAATTTTTTTTTAATACGTGACTATATCTAATATAGTATTGTTTTCTCCTCTTACATCACAATTTTACAAAATTGTATTATGTTGAGAGTTGGAAATAAATTCCACCTTCTATCAACTAATTTTAGTACACAATGTTCTCATACTATTGACAGATGTCCTTCTCGTACTATCAACTAAACCTTAAACCCTAAACCCTAATACCTACCACCAAGAAGAAAAATATAAACTAACTACATTTAATGAATAAAATAAAATATACTACTATTCAAATTTAAAATATTTAATATATATTCCCTAACTAATATATTCTTCAAATATTAAATGATTACATATATTCCATAACTAATTCAAACTAGTTTGCACTAAATTCTGACATCTACATCATCAAGTATTTTTCAAGAATTACATATCAAGTGTAATGAAAAACAAATCTTGGTAGTAGATCTTATATCAGCTATAAGGGGTGTCATCTAGTCTCCACAAAAAATCTAGTAAATCATTTAGTTTTTTTTCCACAGAGTAATTTGGAAAATTTCTTTCACTATAAGCTAGGAACTATTTCCTATCAATAGCTTTGGTCATAAAATTTTTCTTAAATTTTATAATACTTAATTTGGAGATCATTTAAATAATTATCTAAATTTAGCTTCTATGGACTTAAACATCTCATATGTTTTTGTCATTTTCTTATCTTTTAGTCATGACATCCAACCTATCAACTAGAAGATATGAACAAAGCTTTCTCATCACCTTTGATTCATCAATCATGTGCTCTTCGAATAATTCGATTCACATTGACAATAGGTCTTGAGAACATTGCAAAATAAAGACAAAAGAAAAAAAAAATCATACACTTCCATCATAGTGCTAATATTATTTTTTCAAGTATTAAAATTTTCTCAATATGACTTATCAGTAGTGAAAATTAAACAATGGAGATGTTGAACATTATATTTGAAATATATAAAATATTATTTAATTACAAACAATCAACTATCCATTCAATTTGAGCATGAGAACAAACAATTTTATAAAATGAACCCTATAAACAATTTCTAATGCTATGGTACTTTAGTGATTTAGAACAAGTGCAGCCGTAGGGTAGGTCAAGTGTTCCTTCACTAAACTGAGACAATCTCAACCAAACATTATATCAGAATAACTCTTATTCCTATAATATTTAATTACCATTAGTTCGGTCAAGAACATCATTAACAACCTTAATGATCTATTCGTAAATGTAACCCATCATTTTAGATCTTGTAATTTTATACCAACAAGTGCCACCGTAGGGTAGGTCAAGTATTGGAAATATAATTACTATCTTATCCTTCTCAAGAGTTCACCCTGATATTGACCCATGCAAACACCTTCCGCATGGGGACGGTCCAAAAGCCGCCATGAGGCCCCGCATGGGTCTCACGTTATGAACCAATGATGGAGACCATAGGATATGTTGACACATTTCCTTCTCTCATTTACTATAAATACTTTCTCAAGATTCACCTTGATATTCACTCATGCAAACACCTTCCGTGGGGGGATGGTCCAAAAGCTGCCACGAGGTCCCGCATGAATCTCACGGTGTGAATTAATAATAGAGAACGTAGGATATCCTGACATGTGTCCTTAATATCTTTATATTGACAGATGTCCTTCTCCACCTAAGTATTTTGAAATAGGGTTTTCTATTACTCAGAAAAATTAGACTAATCTCATTTATCTAAGTTTTCAATCTACCCTTTCATTACCCTTATGTTGGTTGGATTGCTTTTAATGTGAATTGCCAAATTTTTAAACTATTAAAAAAAACTAATCACATCGTGAGCTTGCTTAATGAAATTAAATAAAATTTGACTAATTCAACTCCCAAGTCGGTTCCGAGGTATAGGTGTTCCATTTCTGTCAGCTTAAATACCTCAGCCTAGTCAGAACCTTCCTTAGACAGAGTTCCCTTGTAGTCAATTTTTTATTTAAAATTCATTCCTCTTTAATTAACTATTAATTACAAGATTAATGAATGAATTAAATTGTCTTTAGGATCCTATTGAAAACTAATTCCCTTCCGGAATAATCTTAAAAATCTAACATTTTAAACCCTTTAAAAAATAATTTAATAGATTACTCAAATTCTAATTATATTAGAACAAACCATAATGGTATTAGGTAAATATCATGCATTCAATTTAAGAAATAAATATCCTAATTTAATTTCCAAGCATAACAATTATATTCAAATGCATAGGGAAAATACATCCTAATTAAGAAATCATCTTATTTCTATAAGAAAACAACCTAATAAAAAAATTTCAAATATAACATTTATATTTAAAAAAACAATTAAAATGAATGATTATGCTTAACCTATAATAGGATTTTAAACTAAATGACATACCAGATGCATTTAATCAATCAATTTAAAACATAGAATATATGCATAATTACATTTAAAAAATAAAAATCAAAATTGATCAGGCATGTAGGCATATCCTAGAAATTGAAAATGAATTAAATTACAATAATTTAGATGGAAGACATATCTTGATTTTCAAGATCTTTTATGTTTGGAACAATTCCAAATATAATAAAACTAGATTTTAAGATCTTTCCTATGGTAACCAATTCCAAATCTAATAAAATTAGGATTTGAGATTTTTCCGATTGATGGTGTTAATATAACACATGCGGAAGGAATTTGGATCTTAGGCACTTAGAACATCAATTATAGTAAATAACTAGCATGTTCATAAGTATTAAAACTTAATGAGTTTGAATACTAACCTTTTGTAGTTCAAATTCCTTTTTCCTCACGAACCGGTTTCGAACCACCACTAGTGTCTTCTCCACTATCCTACGGCCTTAGAACGGGATTGTGGAATCCGGTGAGTGACTAAACTTGGGAGGGATTTTTTATATATGAAGAGAGTGTTTGTGAGAGGTTTTTTCTCAAGGTTTTTCACCTAGAAGAAGAAGATCTTCCATGTACCATGATCACTCTATTTAAAGAGTCATGTTTGCATGTTCATGCAAATTTGAGATCACCAAATTTTGACACTCAAAATTCCACTCAAATGTTTGGGATTATGTGGCAAGTATGCATGTTTGAGTTAACCAAATTTTGACACTCAAAATTCGACTCAAACGTGTGGGGTTTATTTGGCAAGCATGCAAGTCTGGTTAAACCAAATTTTGACACCTCAAAATTCCACTAACATGAATTTTTCCATTAAATGAAGTCAACATTTTGACTTTCTTCATTTTAATTTAACAATTAATTTGAATAATTAATTTCAAATTAAAGTAACATTTAAACTATTTAATTAATATTTAATATTAATTCAAATGCCAATCCCAATCAATTCCGACACATAATTGATTAAAATATTTAAATCTTATTTAAATATCTCATATTCTCTCTTTTTGTTCAATTCGTAAATAAAACAAAAATGCGGTTAAATATATCGTATATATGTAGCGCATATTCCCTAATTTGAATTCGAACACTTCGAACTCACTCGTCACACTGTTCTATGGTTTAGTCCGATATGAGCTAGCAGAGGGACCTAATGGACCTATAGATCATGGGCTCCAACGATCCAAGATTAACCTGTTAAACTCATTAACCTAGTTAACCAACATTCGTTAACTACTAGGACACTCCACTATAGCCTAGTAGTTGCACTCCCCTCAGTATAGATATATTTTTGTCCATTTGATATAACAATGATTAGTAAGTCGATCCTTCACAGGTTGTTCGTAACTAGAGCTGGGTCAATTTACCGTTTTACCCCTAAAGTTACTTCTTGTTCCTTATGTCTCACTGATCCTCTAATGAACAATTGGTTTGTGGTCCAACCAGTAAACCGAATCCCTCTCAGGCCAATGAGAGGGTGGGGCCCCTTGTTCAAGACCTAGAGTCAGTGCTTAAGGGAACTACCTCTCTTCTATCCCTAAAAGTGGGTAGGAGTGAATTCCATCTTGCACCCCACGTCCCCAACCATTCACCTAGTCTTACCCCTGAAATGGGAGGCCTATTGAGTCGGCGAACTAGAGCCACTCTCACCCATGCAAATCTAAGGATAATTCCGAATAAACAGGAGTTCATGGTTAGCTCAGGATTAAAACCGAGTTACCTAGGTTATCGAATGAAAAGAAAATCAGTCTCAACAGTAAACGACATTATAAAGTGAGAGTGGTTTTCTTCATGGTCCAATCTTATACAATACTCTTTGCATAGGACGCCCCCACTCACATGTCTCCACATGTACAATTTAGTGATCACATTGTTTATATCATATACAAAAGTGGGCCGCATCCATTGTGTCCCCAGAATAAAGTACTCAGCCTTATCCTTATACTATAGATCATTTTGACTATATACTTGAACTTGATCCACTCTTATGTCTCTACATATAGTTCAAGTAATCATACTATAGCCAGAGTGTTCTTAGTTTATTGGATTTAGATCAATGAGAGTGTTCTTAGTTTATTGGATTTAGATTAATGATAGTAAAGTTCACTTTATTCAATGACAATCTTTATTGAATAAACAACAATAATAACTTTATTGAAAATAGAATATGTTTTTGTTTACAAACTATGAGTTTTAGGACATAAAACCCAACACCGATATGTAACTATTCCATATGTAATAAAATTAGGGTTTGAGATCTTTCTCGTATGGAACTATTCCATATGTAAAAAAAATTAGGATTATTTCCTGGTTGGAACAATTCCAAATAGAGAACTTTTCCTATTCGAACAATTCTAAATATACATATTTTACTTTTAGAATAATTCTTAAGGTAGATTTTTTTAAAAAAATTTTTTGGAACAATTCCAAATGTAGTAAAATTAGGCTTTCAAAACTCTAAATTGTACCGCAAATGGATGAACGTCGTCATGGCCGCCCCTGTCACTTTTCAATTTACAATGAACCTAACCGTATACATTTGTCTAACAAATCGGTAAATCTAATGCCAAAAACAATCAATTTTACAAAACAATAATACATATATCTTATATATGAGAAATCAAATACCCACTATACTACTTTTAATTCAAAATAAAAATCAATAGGCTCTATACCAATGGAAGGGAACGAACTCTTCAATGTTCCCCCAATCTTGTTCACTCGTTACATGAACTAGGCATATTTAAATATACATTTTGATTCTTGCTCCGAGTTTATCACATTGCTTGTAAAGTTTTAAACTCGCACAAATTTTTTTGTAACTGTTTTTTCTGTTAGTTGTTCTTTCATTTTCATGCATTGCATAGTGTATTTGAGTCACTCTCGATCTTTCGATGCCTCAAAATTCGGGGGGTAACAAAATAGGTCTCTTAGGTATGTATTTCATAATACAATTTTACATACAATGTATATCCTAGTCGTTTTTCTTTTTTCCTTTCATAAAGTTAACATGGAATCAAAAACCTAAGATATAGTGTTCGAGTATTTGTTTGGTTGTCGTTTTAGTCTTCGATACGTATTTTTTTCAAGTTGCACTCGTAACTTAGTTGGTTAGAGCACTTGTTTCGCAAGCGAGAGGTCTTGAGTTCAACTCTCAACAAGAGCACAAATAAAGTCTAGAGCACAAATAAATTCAATGTTGTTAGACTGAATTCTAAAAGTTTAGCCTAAAGAGTCATTTTATATAAAACAAAATAATACAATTTTAATATTAGATTGAATTCCAAGAGTTTCATAACATATCTATTTCGTAATACAATTTTATTTGATTTGGGTTTACATTATAAAGACAAATTAGTATTTTGCTTATTTTTCTCATTCCTATAAATATATCTCTTTGGTTTGTATTTTATGATACAATTCTATGTACAGTGTATTGTAGTAGTCTTTTCCGTTCTCTTCCATAGTTGCTTGGGTGTTTATTCGTTTTGGCGATTCAAGAATTAGTATGTTTTTAGTTTCAAGTAGCTCTTGTAGCTCAGTTGGTTAGAGCACCCGTTTAGTAAGCGGGAGGTCTTGAGTTCAACTCTCAACAAGAGCATTAATACCCTCTAGTATGTTTCTAATAGACCTTGCTCGTGCAAAAATGCTATTTTAAGTGAAAGATAACACATTATTTTCTCCCATTTCACTAGAATGAACGAATAAGGTGTCTTAATTATGCCACAAAAACTTCTTGGTGGATAATAAGATTGTAGGGTACGTGTTTAAATTTAGAGATGTTTTATAGTATTTTTTTCACTTTAGAATATTATATTAAAATTCTAAGTTCAAATTAATTAATGGACGTTATGGTATTGATGGACAAGACATTTACAACATTTCAATGGACTATATATTACTTTAAAGGTTTATTTTATAAATAGTCATTTATGTTATTAGTTTGGTACAAAGATTTTGGATATTAGAATGAAAGTTGAATAGTATGCTTCTTTACCCATGAACTTGTTCTTTTGCATTTCTTGTGTTTAGATTTATGTGCTAGAGTTATGCAAGTAGTCTTGACTGAGTTATTCTGTGAAGCGATTCGAATCATGAGTTTATAAATGAGTTTTTTTTTCTTTTTACTCTTTATCTTAATCATTGAGGTAGTCGGTTCAAAAACTTTCTCTTAGATTGATTGCTTATCGTTTTGTGGTTTCTTGGATAATTTAGATCTAAACATCTTGTTCTTCAACAGTAATATTAGATCGAATTTCAAGAGTTTCATAACATATCTATTTCGTAATACAATTTTATTTGATTTGGGTTTACATTATAAAGACAAATTAGTATTTTGCTTATTTTTCTCATTCATATAAATATGTCTTTTGGTTTGTAGTTTATGATACACTAGCTTGGGTGTTTATTCGTTTGGTGATTTAAGAATTGATATGTTTTTTGTTTCAAGTAGCTCTTGTAGCTCAATTGGTTAGAGCACCCGTTTAGAGCATTATTGCCCTTTAGTACGTATTCTCCATGATTGTGAGCTAGTACATTGAATAGAATAGAGAATATTTCTTTCCGTCAACAAAAGAGGATCGTTCCCCAAATGTCCATTTAAACCATGAACGTTATATGTCGTAGGTACCTGTTTATATGTTGAATTCTTGTAACAACTTGAACCCCAACAAAAGCTACAATTAACTTTATTACAATTGGTATCATAGTTTTGTGGTTGTAGCATTTCGGCACACAACAAGTGGTATCAGAGCTTTGAAGGTTGTATTAACTTTATTATAATATAAGATTAAAGCCATTTTCGATCTTGCCTCCACTATTGGTACAACAATTGGTATCATAGTTTTGTGGAGCATTTCGGCACACAACAAGTGGTATCAAAGCGTGGTTGTCGTATTTCGGGAATTCTAAAAGTTTTGACCCCCATCAACCATGAAACGTGCTCACAATCATGTTATGTAGTATGCCATGTAATGTGGGTCATGTGAGACGCCATGTAATGTAAGAAACATATATGCGATGTTAGCACTACTTATGTAATGTCATGTTAGATATGTTAAGGGACCTCATGATGTATGTCACGTGCATCGGGATTCTTCCCCTTATGTTACGAAAGAATGAAATACGATATTTATGTTTGTCATGATATCATGCGAGCTCTTTTCTGTTCTGTGGTGTTCGGCTACGTGTAACACGTTGTGCTCGACCAAGTCAGGTCCAGGGGGTATGTTTACGAGCTCGCCTGGTGGGTCCATGTACACGTACATGGGTCGTGTGTGAAGGAGTACTACACACCCAACCCTACCCAGAATAGGAAAGCGCCCAAGGCTATGAAAAGTTTATGAAAAGTTAAGGTCCCGCTCATATGTTGCATGTGTTTGCATTCCTAACCCCAATAGTGGGTGACTTACTGAGTATTTCATAAAATACTCAAGGCACGTGTTACCTACACTTTTTAGGTAAAGACCCTACATTTTTTTCAGGTAAAGGCATGGGGACAATGTACGGTTGACCAAGCTTGAAGCTGAGAACACCATGTAAGTTGGAGATTTGTTACCTACATTTTTAGGTAAAGACCCTACATTTTTTTCAGGTAAAGGCATGGGGACAATGTACGGTTGACCAAGCTTGAAGCTGAGAACACCATGTAAGTTGGAGATTTGTTACCTACATTTTTAGGTAAAGACCCTACATTTTTTTTTCAGGTAAAGGCATGGGGACAATGTACGGTTGACCAAGCTTGAAGCTGAGAACACCAGTTGGAGATGGGATATTGTTAGGAGTTTACCATTTTTAAGTTACATTGATTTATTTTTAAATTCAGTTATTTGAAACTCTAATTCATTTAAATTCAGTTATCTGAAAGTTTATTTTTGGAGATAAGGTTGTTTTGGAGCGGATTCATTTTTAAATTCAGTTATTTGAAAGTTTATTTTTAGAGTAAGGTTGTTTTAAATTCAGTTATTTGAAAGTCTAGATTAATTCTTAAATTCAGTTATCTGAAAGTTTATTTTTGGAGATAAGGTTATTTATGATGAGCTTACCCTTTAATACGTTATGTATGCATGAGTGACGTCACTAATTAGGTTAAAGAAAATTAGGGTCGTTACGGTTGTTCTAAAAAAAAGTTAACTCTTAAGGTTAAATTGGTAATCATCTCCACCGATTAAGCAAATTATGAACTTGTTGTAAATTGTCATAAATTTTTTTATTTAATTTAGTTTTTAACTCTCATCCCATGTATAGCCGTTTTGGTTAAATAAAAATATTAATTTGGTTATTTGATCTTTAACCATTTTAATTATTATCTTATTTATTTTGGTTATTAATCCTCATTAGTATATATATAACATTCATATTCTACATGAATTATCCCTATATAAAGGGTTTGTCTAGAAGATTGAGGATATCGGAATTTGATTGAGTTTGTGTCACATTGTATTTTGAGTGACATTTTGGAGAAACTTTTTGGTAAGAGACTTTGTAGCGTGAGAGTGAAGTATTCACTTGTAAACACTTTGATTATTAGTGATTGGTGGCTATACGTGGATGTAGGGGAATTTCTTGTCTCTGAAGCACATAAATCTTTGTCTTTTTGTTTAAATTTCATTCGTTGGTGTTGTGAGTACATTTGATCTTGCTTCCACTATTGGTACAACAATTGATATCATAGTTTTGTGGTTGTAGCATTTCGGCGCATAACAAATGGTATCAGAGCTTTGAAGGTTGTATCATTTTTGTACAAGTGGTATCAAAGCCTGGTTGTGGTATTTGGGGTATTCTAAAAGTTTTGACCCCATCAACTACAAAACATGCTCATAATCGTGCTTATTTTCTTGAAAATCAATTTTCAAGAATTGTATTTTTCTACTATCATCCAGATTACTTGTTACAAATGGCAGAGTCATCTGATATTAAATCAGGATGTGGATCGAGAATTTTGAGTTTTAATCTTGAAGTAGAAAAATTTGATGGAATCAATAATTTTGGTGTTTGGCGCAAAGTTACTGATTTGTTGGCCATGCAAGACCTTGATGCTTCTCTCGTAGCGGAGATGCCTGAAAACATAATGAAAACATGACAGACGCATAATTATGTATGACTCAAATTTGATCTTGGTTATAACATATGTGAAGATGGAAAGCTCAAAGATTGGAATTGAGAAGTTCAATTGATCCAATTTTGGTTTCTAGAAGATGTAGATGGAAGATTTTCTGTACCAGAAAGATCTCCATGAATCTCTATTGGGGTGAAACCGAATATCATAACCATAGAGCAGCGAAAGCTCAAGGATCGGCAGGCCTTAGGGTTGATTTGGTTGACACTGTCCAAAAATGTGGCGTTTCACATTATCAAGGAGAAGATAATGTAAGTTCTATTGAAGGCGCTATTAAATAGGTACGAAAAACCGTTGAGTATGAACAAGGTGTATTTGATTCGAAGATTTTTCAATCTACAAATGTCTGAAGGTAGATCTGTTGTAGATCATATAAATGAATTCAATATGATTTTTAAGTCAACTGAGTTCGGTGGAAATTAATTTTGAAGATTAAATTAAAGAACTGATTTTGATGTCCTCTTTACAGTTGTGGGATACTGTTGTTGTCCGTTCCCAAATATCTAATAAGTTGAAGTTTAATTAAATTTGAGATTTAGTTCTCAGCGAAAGTATTTGAAAACGGAAAATTGGAGATTCTTAAGGCAATGCTCTTAGTGTTGATCAAATGGGAAAAAGTAAATGAAAGAGCCCAAACAAACAAGGACGATGAAAATCAAAGAACCGAAAAAAATCTCCAAACATGCTAAACGTAACGTGTTGCAATAATTCTTATTGTGGACAGCTCGATTGAATCTTGGATTTTGGATTTAGGCGCATTATTCCATTCTACTCTAAGTAAGAAATTGTTTCAAAATTTCAAATCCGAATTTTTTTTAAGGTGTATCTTGCCGACAACAAAAACCTTGATGATTGAAATGAATGGAGATGTCTGCAAACAAACTTGAGTAAGAAATTAAGACATTAAAGAAGTTTAGATATATTTCTGGTCTCAAGAAGAATATAATCTCTATGGATTAGTTGGATAGCACATGTTATGCACCAGAATTCGGAAAAAGTTCGTGAAAGATTGTGAAGGGTTCCATGGTTGTAGCACATGACACAAAATTTGATATATACGTAGAGTGCATAAACATGGTTGTCGTAAAGTGGAATCATGAGGGATGATTAGACGGTGAGAACCTACAACCCTGAACCATGAAAGACTCAAGGAGTCAGGAATTATGAGAGTGGAGACTTGAGTCCCTACCAAGACCGCCTAACCACCCTTGAGACCTAGAAGGCCACCTTAGTACCTCGGGATGTAGAAGAAAGATTTCTAAACCGATAGTAGCTGGTATGGCGTTCAACTAGTTTCCACTCACCTTTCCACTCTTGTACGATACCATCAAGCGAGGTGTTACATTGGTTAGGATTGTGATACTCAGTGGTAGATTGACTATTCTGCATGGTGGGTCCATCCTATGGTAGAACATTGAACACGCAAGTAGTTAGAGGTTAACCTGCACATAAGATTCTTCCTATGGGAGGATTTCCTATGGGAGGATGTTGATCATGCAGGTTGTTGGGTTTTATGTCCTAAAACTCATAGTTTGTAAATAAAAACATATTCTATTTTCAATAAAGTTATCATTGATGTTTATTCAGTAAAGATTGTTATTGAATAAATTGTATTTTACTATCGTTAATCTAAATCCAATAAACTAAGAATACTCTGGCTATAGTATGATTACTTGAACTATATGTAGAAACATAAGAGTGAATCAAGTTCAAGTATATAGTCAAAATGATCTAAAGTACAGGAATAAGGCTGAGTACCTTATCTTGGGGACACTATGGATGCGGCCCACTTTTGTATATGACATAACAATGTGATCACTAAATTGTACATGCGGAGACATGTGAGTGGAGGCGTCCTACGCAATGAGTATTGAATAAGATTGGACCATGAAGAAAATCACTCTCACTTTATAATGTTGTTTACTGTTGAGACTGATTTTCTTTTCATTCAATGACCTAGGTAACTCTATCTTAATCCTGAGCTAACCATGAACTCCTGTTTATTCGAAATTATCCTTAGAATTGCATCGGTGAGAGTGACTCGAGTTCGCCGACTCAATAGGTCTCCCATTTCAGGGGTAACACTAGGTGAATGGCTGGGGCGTGGGGTGCAAGATGGAATTCGCTTCTACCTACTTTTAGGGATAGAAGAGAGGTAGTTCCCTTAGGTACTGACTCTAGGTATTAAACAAGGGGCCCACCCTCGCATTGGCCTGAGAGGGATTCGGTTTACTAGTTGGACCACAAACCAATTGTTCATAAGAGGATCAGTGGGACATAAGAAACAAGAAGTGACTTCAGGGGTAAAACGGTTAATTGACCCAGCTCTAGTTACGAAAGACTTGTGAAGGATCGACTTACTAATCATAGTTATATCAAATGGACAAAAATATATCTATATTGAGTGGAGTGCAACTACTAGGCTATAGTGGAGTGTCCTAGTAGTTAACGAGTGTTGGTTAACAAGGTTAATGAATTTAACCGGTTAATCTTGGATTGTTGGAGCTCATGATCTATAGGTCCATTAGGTCCCTCTACTAGCTCATATCGAACTAAACCACAGAACAGTGTGACGAGTGGGTTCGAAGTGTTCGAATTCAAATTAGGGAATATGCGCTACATATATACGATATATTTAACCGTTTTTTTGTTTTATTTATGAATTAAATAAAAAGAGAGAATATGAGATATTTAAATAAGATTTAAATATTTTAATCAAATATGTGTCGAAATTGATTGGCATTGGGATTTGAATTAATATTAAATATTAATTAAATGGTTTAATTAATCATTTAATATTACTTAATTTGAAATTAATTGTTGAATTAAAATGAAGAAAGTAAGAAGGTTGGCTTCACTCCATGGAAGAATCCATGTTTGAGTTAGTGGAATTTTGGGATGTCAAAATTTGGTTTAACCAAACTTGCATGCTTGCCAAATAAACCCACAAAGACAAATTTGAGTATTATTTTGAGTGTCAAAATTTGGTGAACTCAAACTTGCATGCTTGCCACATAATTTCAAACATTTGAGTGGAATATTGAGTGTCAAAATTTGGTGATCTCAAATTTGCATCAACATGCAAACATAACTCTATAAATAGAGTGATCAAGGTACATGAACTTCTCCCTTCCAAAAACCATGAGAAAAACTCTCACAAACTCTCTCTTCATATATACTAAATCTCTCCCAAGTTTAGTCACTCACCGGATTCCACAATCCCGTTCTAAGGTCGGAGAATAGTGGAGAAGACAATAGTGGTGGTTCGAAACCGATTCGTGAGGAAAAAGGAATTTAAACTACAAAAGGTTAGTACTCAAACACCTTTAGTTTTAATACTTATGAACATGCTAGTTATTTACTATAATTGATGTTCTAAGAGTGCCTAAGATCCAAATTGCTTCCTCAGGTGTTATATTAACATCATCAATAACTTTTCGAGCTGGCTTGTATCGAAAAGTAGCACGCCCCAACCTTGGGCGATCTCATGGCCTGTGCGACGGGTTTGCCAGTTCACTCCTCCATCGACGACAAGCAGGCTGACACTCACCATGTTCCTCACCTGGTACAAAATTCAAGTGTGTGTACCAAGACTGTGAAACTCTAGAGCCTATAGAGTAAGCTGGTGGTTCCCTACTCTGACATGGATGCGATAAGAGCCTATAAGTATGTTGCTTATTGAATATATTTATACTCATTCTTATTTACATTTCTTTTTCAGGTCCGTGAAGCTACAGATCGTGGCGATAGGGTTCTCGGGAGCTTAGAAGTCACAGAGGAATTGTCGACTTGAGGTGTTTTTGATATGAACCAAGAGACATCAATAATACAATATACTTCAATGTAGCATGAATTGAAACATCTTTTGATAATTTTGACAACCTAAGGCAAGAACACTTGATTGAGATTCGAATCACTCCACAAGCAAGATCGATCATGTCTAGCTTGAATAACTCTTGTTGATCAAATATCTCAAACACTTGTTTGAGATTCGAATCGCTCCACAAGCAAGATTGATCATGTCGAGCTTGAATGATTCTACATGCAATCTAAACTACATAGAATTGCAAAGAAACTTAGCCATTGGCTAAAGAAAAGCACAAATGCTTCTTTCTATATTTCCCAAGTCTACTTACAAATACAACATACATGGCTTTATATAGCCTCAAAATGAAACTATTAAAGACATTCCAAGAGTTGTAACATTCATACTTAATGGCGATAATTAACCATTATGTAATTGTAACCTAAAGTAAATTAAAAGTCTTAAATAACAATCAAACTTCATTCCTCTTCGATGTGGCATGAATTGCTTGATAATTTTGACAACATTTTCTTCACATCTTCATTGAAGTATATTGTATGATTGATGTCTCTCGGTTCATATCATTCTCCACTTCTTCAAGAGGATTCGTCCTCGAATCTATTTGTGAAACTTTGCTGCAAAAAAAAAAAAAAAAAGATATGGAAATATAGACGACCTTGCAACACTCTCTCACGTGTATACACTCAAGGAATTTTAGGCCACTCTGTTTGCACTCATTTACACAAATGAAGCTCTCATTCTCACCTCTCAAATTTTTTTAGTAGAGCCCAGATTGGATTTTTTTATTTTGGGTCGATTAAAAACTATAAAGATAAAAACAAATTGAAAATAAACGCAAAGGAAACATATATCCGATCTTGAGCCTGAAGCTCTGATACCAAATGATATGACAAGGAATCAACTACAAGGGGAGTAAGATTCGGATTACCTTGTTGATCGAATATCTCAAGCCAAGAACACTTTGTTTGAGATTTGAATCACTCCACAAGCAAGATTGATCATGTCTAGCTTCAATGATTCTTGTTGATCAAATATCTCAAGACAAGAACACTTGATTGAGATTCGAATCACTCCACAAGCAAGATTGATCATGTCGAGCTTGAATGATTCTACATGCAACCTAAACTACATAAAGTTGCATAGAATGATATGAACCAAGAGACATCAATCATACAATAACTCTAAATTACTCTAAATTGCAACCCACCCAAAATTTACAACAATCAAACTTCATTCTTCTTCAATGTAGCATGAATTGAAAAATCTTTTGATAATTTTGACAACCTTCTCTTCATATCTTCATTGAAGTATATTGTATGATTGATGTCTCTTGGTTCATATCAGTTTTTCTAGACTACGTACATATAGTTGTCACTTAATACATGTCATATTTGTTGGAATTTATGCCCTAAAGCCTCGTAATTAATTATTTAGTTTTTAACAATAATTTTTATTAGTTTATTTGTAATTTAATTGTTATCCATGGTATGAAAATCCAAGGTTATTAATGTAATCTTGAACCGTATTTGGTTGACATACAAGAGGATCGTGTTCAAGTAATAACTTAAAAAGTCTATAGTATATGGATAAAGTTGGATGCCTTATCTTGGTAACACTATTGATACGACCCACTTTGTAATGGTTACAAATGATTTGATTCAAATCGTTCATATGGAGACATGTAAGTGGGGCTACCCTATACAATGAGTTTGTATAAGACTGGACCAATAAATGTTTAATCTCTCTTTATAAATCCGTTAATTGAGAAGATTAATATTTCACACAATGATCATATGCGAGTCGATCTTAATCCTGAGTGAGTTATGAACTCCTGCCAGTGAGGGCTTGTTCTTTAATTTACATGGGTGAGAATGGCTCTTTAGGCCGATTCAATGTGCCTACCATTTTAGGGACTTGACCAATCAGGGAGTTTGAAACATAATATCATGAGATGAAATTCACTCTTTTCCAGATGAGGAAACTAGATGAGTTGTTCTCTTAAGTACTGATTTCGGGACTTGAACAATGGGGCCCCACCCTCTCTCTGGCCCGAGAGGGACTTGGTTTATGATTGGATCATAAACAAATTGTTTATTAGAGAATCAGTGGTACTTAAGTTGAAAAATGTAATTACAGGGGTAAAACGGACTTTTGATTCAGCTACAATTATGAACAACTCGTGAATGATCGACTTGCTTGTAATGATTATATCAATGGAAATAACTTGTCCTACAGTACATAAGAGTGCAACTCTAGGTCTATAGTGGAGTGACCTATAGTTAATGAATGGAAATTGATTAATTAAAAAGTTTAATTAATTAATTTTGTATCACTGGAGCTTATAATCGGTAGGTCCATAAGGTTTTCTTGTTAGCTCATAGCAACTTTAAAGGTTCAATTTATTTGAAAGAATATTTGAAGTGTTCAAATTGATATTTAAAATAATTAGATATATTAAATATAAAGGGGGAAAATAAATTTAATTTGAAGTGTCAAACTAATATTTATATATTAGATATTAAATAAATTGAGAAAATATATTTAATTTGAAGGTTTCAAATTAATATTTAATATATTAAATATATTTAAAAAGAAAAATATATTTATTATATATGATACCATTAAATATTAAATTATGATACATTAAATAAAAATATATTTTAAATTTGAATCAACTCAAATTAATTAAATATATATTAGGATATCTTATAATATTTAAATATAGTTTAGATGAGGTATTATATCCTAATAATATTAAATATGTAAATATATTATTTGCAAACATTCTCAGAGTCATAACAGACCAATCTCTCCCCCTTTCTTTGGAGAATGAAATTACAGGAGAGATTTTTCCAAACTGATTACATCCTAGGAGACATGAACAGGATTACATCTCAAAAAAAAAAAAAAAAACAAGAACCCTTAAACCAATTAGTGTAATGTCCCATGAACAGGATTTGAACCAAATTTTTTAGTATGAATTTGACACCCAATGGCTCCAGCATTTTTCGACATCTTTTGCAATATGACCATATTATTTACTCCTCATGAAGTGTTTCTAAGAAGGAAAATTATTCTTACGGATCAACATGAGTTGTTTTTAGCATATTTTGCTTTACCCACATGTTTGTTAAGACAATTTCAAGAGGTAGCCAAACATAATATTGTTCGAAACTAAACACTCTTAACTTTTGAGTCTTATGATTGAACCACCAAAAGTAGGCAACGTGATTTTTAGAGATAGTTTTCACTCCTAGGAACAATTTAAAACAAGTAACTAATGTGACCATATCATTGAAGATGCAAGGAATTGTGGGGGCCATCAGATGCCAAATTTGGATTCCAAATCCTGGTCCAAATTTTAGGCACGAGATTACATCTTAGGAGGCATGTGAGTAAGGAAAAAGCATGCTACAAAAAATGGTGTTGGTTTGTGTGGATAGTTTTCACTCTTATAAGCAATTCAAGATAAGTTGGTAATGTAGGTATGTCATGGTAGATGCAGGGGAACGTCAAGGGAATCAGTTGCTAGTTGCTGAATCCAAATTCGAAATCGTGGTCCAAATCTTAGCATGGGTACCATTTGCCATTTCCAAATGGCTTAGTTCCCCTTTTTTTTTTTAAGATATTATTCTAAACATATAAATCAAAAGATTTAATTATGTAATAAGGGTGGTTTGAGTTGAATAAATTTATGATCCAATTAACTTACTTAGGCCTCAAAGATATCTCAACTCGACCCAGCTAAACTCACGAACAACAAATATCTTAAGACTTGAAAACACAAAACATAGCATCATGGATCGAGACCAAGTTTTGTTTTTATTTTCTCTCTTTTGTGATTTATTGTTTTTTTTGGCCTTATTTAGCACGGATTTGGGCCAATTTTGATGAGTTCCTGTCCATTAAACTCCTAGAACATTTAGCTACTTTTGATATTTAATTTTTCTAGGACTATCGACATTTTTCCTAAAACTAAACTTGGTCGGGATAAATAGGTAGATAATTCAATATTAAATGTAAATTCCTAAAATACATATTAATACTTGTCACTTAATTTTCTAATCTGAAACCTACATTTTTTCAAGTCATATCCAAAAGTTGCAACGAAAATTACATGATTGACGAAAAAGATAGATTTAAGGACACGACTTGCTAGATTAGTCACCTCTAATGTCAATTCTTCTTTAACGATAATGATGGATGTGTGCCATATGGGACGGATATAGTTAGGAATTCGATCTAACTTATCGATTCTGTCTAAAAGATTTCTAATGGTAATTGATTTGTTTAGGGTAAACGGAAAGAGGAGTTAGATGTTTTTGTTGGTTAAATATTCTTTCCTTGAGTTATGGATTAGTTTTTTTTAATAATGGTTGTTACAGTTACATTGTCTTATTTCAAATTCAAATCTAGAACGAAAAACAAGACTGGAACCATTTTATTATATAAGGTCGAGGTACTAAAAACATTAGGTTGTTCACGACACAAAGTCTCCTTCAAACATTCGACCATCTTATTTATTTCGAAAAGTACAACAAAAGAAACTCAAAAGAATGAGAGTCAAATGGATAGAGGCAGTCTACTTTTTTAATTAAGGCTATCTATTATTTTGAAGTTCTATGGCAATGAACAATTCATGGGACAACATAAGGAGAGGAGCATATCTTGGGGTTCTGTCTTAATGAAATGATAGGTTTCACATTCGTGCATGGGGAGGAAATAGGACCTTTTATTCCATTGTAAGTGAGGTCAATGTTGCTTACTTTTACATCGTCACATGGTAAGTGACGGCTGCAAATAAGTTTGATTGCCAGCGGAGTTGCAGAACTTCCTCTAATGTTCTTGAAGCTCACTATACTCATCTTAATTTTTTAAGGAATCTGAAAATTAAAATGAGACAACAAATGGTTTATTTGTGAAGTTATAATGAAAAAATGAATCAAAGGTTCGAGAATGCGATCCATACCTACCGCTTGCACTGATTCCACGGACAATACTCTTGGTCTATTAGAATAGGGTTGCTAACATTGACCATTATAATGTCCAAAAAGTGCATATTGGTGGCGGTGCCGCTAGCCGCAGAAGCTGGCCACGTTTTGATCCTGACACCATTAGTGGTGTTAATTAACGTGCAGTTCTTTACGATGACACCTTCAACAGGTTCTTCGTTAGTGTATCTTCCAAGACTTTCGATGCTTATTCCATGTCCTGGTCCGCACGTCACATTGGTGACTTCAATTAGTTTGCTTCAATCTCCAAGAGAAATGCAATCATCTCCAATTGCAATTTTGGACTTTGTGATTGTGATCTTATTTGATCGACCGATGTGTATTCCATCAGTGTTGGGATTGTTTTCTGGTGCCATTATATTGATATTATGGAATGTGAGGTTGTTGCAGCCGATGACGTTGATATAGAAGTTCTTGCTATCAAGTGATGTTATTCTCTTAACGGTTGAATTGGTGATGAAGTTGAACCTCAAACTCTAAACATTTTGTATAATCAAATAATATTTTGTGAGAGTCGGTAATGATGCTAAAAATTTGAATAGAACCCAATAAAATTGAAAACTCAAAAAAAATTTACTTTTTCCCTGATTGTTTAAAGATTATCCTCTAGAAAATGAAGAACATTGACCAAATCGTAAATGTCAGAACATTAGAGAAGACATGTAAGAGGCTCTTTCAAAAACAACAAGATGCATGAGATTGAGAAGGAAAGCTAAAGGAATATTACTTACAACCGGGAGTTGGGCACAATTTATGCATTTGTGGCAATCGTTCCTTTTCCAAGCTGCCTTTCCTTGGCCATCAAAAACTCCTTCACCTGATAATGTCAATCTATCAACACGTGCAAAAGTGATCCAATTATTTCCGGGAAGACTTTTTAGTGCCTGCAATGTTCCTCCAAGTTGAAAGTCAATTGGGCTATTACAAGGTCCTTCAAACTTCCCTTGCTTTACTCTAAATATCCCTCTTGGAATAAAAATTGCACTAGAACGATTGGACGTGCATGCATCCCTCCATGCATTTGCTAAAGCCGACATTTCACAACTAACAAAAACTTATAGCAAACAATTGATCAGCTCAACTAGTGATAATATTGATGTTCATATTATATATTTACCTTCATGATGTCAGTACCAGACACTATGTTACCATATCTTTTCAAAGAAAAAACAACATTGGCACTAGATTAAGCATCGACGGTAGGAGCTAACAATAGTAACATCAAAATTGTAGCGGCCAAGAAACTCGATTTGATCGTACTCATGAAGCCTTTGCTTTCTTTTCTTTTTTTATGTATATCGTTTGAAAACTAGTGAGAGACAATGATATTTGGTTTTAGATTTGGAACTTTTTATGTATTTAATACAAATTGAAAAATAGGAATCAAATTGAGTTGTTTTTAGCATATTTTGTCTTTACCCACATGTTTGTTAAGAAAATTTCAAGAGGACGCCAAACATAATATTGTTCGAAACTAAACACGCTTAAAATCGTAGGCATATTATGGTAGGCATACGCTTAAAATGACTTGTATGACTATAATAAAGCAACAAAATCACTTGTCTCAAAGTAAAAGTAAGTGAAAAGGGCAAAAAGGTAATTTTACTAATTATTAAGGACCTTCCCGGATTTTTAGTTTCTTATCTAGAAAGAATTTAGAGATGCTCAACAAAAAATGACCAACATGAGATAAAGGATTTTTAGAAAAATTATGGATTTTTCAAGAAATATAATATTAAAATATTCGAAAAGCGGGAAATGACCCAAATACCCCTGGAAGAATGTATAATTACGAAAATGGCCCTCTGATAAGAAACAGAGCATCTACAGTGACCATCTGAGAAATATCTCACGAAACTCAAATCCCAGCCGTTGGATCTTCCCCAAATTAGGATATGATCTAGAAGATGGACAGATCATCACATCAAACGGCTATTATGCAAAACCAAAGTCGGTGAGGCTCTGACTGGAGTAGATATTTCCGGCGAATTTTCCAGAAAATCTAACTGCCAATTCACGACGATTCTGGAGCTTTCAATGTTGGTTTAAGCTCGCCTATAAAGTCTGGAGTATGGGAAACAATATGGAATAAGACTCGAGCAAGGTCGAGCACCCATTCGAGAGTTATGAGAGCTTAGTTTGTGGGTCTCCTACTCTCAGGTTTCTTCCAAATTTGAGAGCAATTCTCCACTAATTCAAACTAGAAAGAAGTTGCACTAAATTCTAACATCTACATCATCAAGTATTTTTCAAGAATTACATATCAAGTGTAATGAAAAACAAATCTTGGTAGTAAATCTTATATCAGCTATAAGGGGTGTCATCTAGTCTCCACAAAAAATCTAGTAAATCAAATTTACTTTCATTTAGTTTTTTTTTCATAGAGTAATTTGGAAAATTTCTTTCACTATAAGCTAGGAACTATTTCCTATCAATAGCTTCAGTCATAAAATTTTTCTTGATTTTTATAATACTTAATTTCCAGATTATTTAAATAAAATTTAACTTCTATGGACTTAATCATCTCATATGTTTTTTTGTCTTTTTTCTTATCTTTTAGTCATGACATCCAACATATTAACTAGAAGATATGAACAAAGCTTTCTCATCACCTTTGATTCATCAATCATGTGCTCTTCGAATAATTCGATTCACAATAGGTCTTGAGAACATTTCAAAATAAAGACAAAAAAAAAAAAAAAAAAATACACTTCCATCATAGTGCTAATATTATTTTTTCAAGTATTAAAATTTTCTCAACACAGTAGTGAAAATTAAACAATGGAGAGATCTTGAACATTATATTTGAAATATATAAAATATTATTTAATTACAAAGTTCAAATATAAAATATTATTTAATTACAAACCATCAACTATCAATTCAATTTGAGCATGAGAACAGACAATTTTATAAAATGAACCCTATAAATCATTTCTAATGCTATGGTACTTTAGTGCTTTAGAACAAGTGCAGCCGTAGGGTAGGTCAAGTGTTCCTTCACTAAACTGATACAATCTCAACCAAACATTATATCAGAATAACTCTTATTCCTATAATATTTAATTACCATTAGTTCAATCGAGAACATCATTAACAACCTTAATGATCTATTTGTAAATGTAACCCATCATTTTAGATCTTGTAATTTTATACCAACAAGTGCCGCTGTAGGGTAGGTCAAGTCTTGGAAATATAATTACTATCTTATCATTCCCAAGAGTTCACCCTGATATTGACCCATGCAAACACCTTCCGTATGGGGACGGTCCAAAAGCCGCCATGAGGCCCCGCATGGATCTCACGTTATGAACCAATAATGGAGACCATAGGATATGTTGACACATTTCCTTCTCTCATTTACTATAAATACTTTCTCAAGATTCACGTTGATATTTACTCATGCAAACACCTTCCATGGGGGATGGTCTAAAAGCTGCCACGAGGTCCCGCATGAATCTCACGGTGTGAATCAATAATAGAGAACGTAGGATATCCTGACATGTGTCCTTAATATCTTTATATTGACCGATGTCCTTCTCCACCTAAGTATTTTGAAATAGGGTTTTCTATTACTCAGACAAATTAGACTAATCTCATTTATCTAAGTTTTCAATCTACCCTTTCATAACCCTCATGTTTGTTGGATTGCTTTTAATGTGAATTGCAAAGTTTTTAAACTATTAAAGAAAACTAATCACATCGTGAGCTTGCTTAATGAAATTAAATAAAATTTGACTAATTCAACTCCCAAGTCGGTTCCGAGGTACAAGTGTTCCATTTCTGTCAGCTTAAATACCTCAGCCTAGCCAAAACCTTCCTTAGACAGAGTTCCCTTGTAGTCAATTTTTATTTAAAATTCATTCCTCTTTAATTAACTATTAATTACAAGATTAATGAATGAATTAAACTGTCTTTAGGATCCTATTGAAAACTAATTCCCTTCTAGAATAATCTTAAAAATCTAGCATTTTAAACCCTTTAAAATTAAATTTAATAGATTACTCAAATTCTAATTATATTAGAACAAACCATAATCGTATTATGTAAATAGCATGCATTCAATTTAAGAAATAAATATCCTAATTTAATTTTCAAGCATAACAATTATACTCAAATGCATATGGAAAATACATCCTAATTAAGAAATCATCTTATTTATATAAGAAAACAACCTAATAAAAAAAATTTCAAATATAACATTTATATTTAAAAAAAACAATTAAAATGCATGATTATGCTTAACCTATAATGGGATTTTAAACTAAATGACATATCAGATGTATTTAATCAATCAATTTAAAACATACATCATATGCATAATTAAATTAAAAAAAAAAATCAAAATTGACCAGCATGTATAGCATATCTTAGAAATTGAAAATGAATTAAATTACAATAATTTAGATGGAAGACATATCTTGATTTTCAAGATCTTTTATGTTTGGAACAATTCCAAATTTAATAAAACTAGATTTTAAGATCTTTCCTATTGTAACCAATTCCAAATCTAATAAAATTAGGGTTCGAGATTTTTCCGATTGATGGTGTTAATATAACACATGCGGAAGCAATTTGGATCTTAGGCACTTTTAGAACATCAATTATAGTAAATAACTAGCATGTTCATAAGTATTAAAACTTAATGAGTTTGAATACTAACCTTTTATAGTTCAAATTCCTTTTTCCTCACGAACCGGTTTCGAACTACCTCTAGTGTCTTCTCCACTATCCTCCGGCCTTAGAACGGAATTGTTGAATCCGGTAAGTGACTAAACTTGGGAGAGATTTTGTATATATGAAGAGAGTGTTTGTTAGAGGTTTTTCGAAGAATACCTTCCATGTATCATGATCACTCTATTTAAAGAGTCATGTTTGCATGTTCATGCAAATTTGAGATCACCAAATTTTGACACTCAAAAATCCACTCAAATGTTTGGGATTATGTGGCAAGCATGCATGTTTGAGTTAACCAAATTTTGACACTCAAAATTCCACTCAAATGTGTGGGTTTATTTGGCAAGCATGCAAGTTTGGTTAAACCAAATTTTGACACCTCAAAATTCCACTAACATGTATTTTTCCATTAAATGAAGTCAACATTTTGACTTTCTTCATTTTAATTCAACAATTAATTTGAATAATTAGTTTAACTATTTAATTAATATTTAATATTAATTCAAATGCCAATCCCAATCAATTTCGACACATAATCAATTCCGACACTTATTTAAATATCTCAGATTCTCTCTTTTTGTTTAATTCGTAAATAAAACAAAAATGCGGTTAAATATATCGTATATATGTAGCGCATATTCCCTAAATTGAATTCGAACATTTCAAACTCACTCGTCACACTGTTCTATGGTTTAGTCCGATATGAGCTAGCAGAGGGACCT
Source organism: Cucurbita pepo subsp. pepo (assembly GCF_057944985.1). Taxonomy (NCBI): domain Eukaryota; kingdom Viridiplantae; phylum Streptophyta; class Magnoliopsida; order Cucurbitales; family Cucurbitaceae; genus Cucurbita; species Cucurbita pepo. The sequence continues at coordinate 10,205,474 of NC_141809.1, forward strand.
AATGGACCTACAGATCATGGGCTCCAATGATCCAAGATTAACCGGTTAAACTCATTAACCTGCTTAACCAACATTCGTTAACTACTAGGACACTCCACTATAGCCTAGTAGTTGCACTCCCCTCACTATAGATATATTTCTGTCCATTTGATATAACCATGATTAGTAAGTCGATCCTTCACAGGTTGTTCGTAACTAGAGCTGGGTCAATTTACCGTTTTACCCCTAAAGTTACTTCTTGTTCCTTATGTCTCACTAATCCTCTAATGAACAATTGGTTTGTGGTCCAACCAGTAAACCGAATCCCTCTTAGGGCAATGAGAGGGTGGGGCCCCTTGTTCAAGACTTGGAGTCAGTGCTTAAGGGAACTATCTCTCTTCTATCCCTAAAAGCGGGTAGGAGTGAATTCCATCTTGCACCCCACGTCCCCAGCCATTCACCCAGTCTTACCCCTGAAATGGGAGGCCTATTGAATCGGCGAACTAGAGCCACTCTCACCCATGCAAATCTAAGGATAATTCCGAATAAGCAGGAGTTTATGGTTAGCTTAGGATTAAAACCGAGTTACCTAGGTTATCGAATGAAAAGAAAATCAATCTCAACAGTAAACGACATTATAAAGTGAGAGTGGTTTTCTTCATGGTCCGATCTTATGCAATACTCATTGCATAGGACGCCCCCACTCACATATCTCCACATGTACAATTTAGTGATCACATTGTTTATATCATATACAAAAGTGGGCCGCATCCATAGTGTCCCCAGAATAAGGTACTCAGCCTTATCCTTATATTATAGATCACTTTGACTATATACTTGAACTTGATCCACTCTTATGTCTCTACATATAGTTCAAGTATTCATACTATAGCCAGAGTGTTCTTAGTTTATTGGATTTAGATTAATGATCGTAAAGTTCACTTTATTCAAAAACAATCTTTATTGAATAAACAACAATAATAACTTTATTGAAAATAAAATATGTTTTTGTTTACAAACTATGAGTTTTAGGACATAAAACCCAACAAACTCCCACTTGGACTAAAACTCTAATGGGGTTTTATAACGTTGAGTAGAGAGAAATACAATAAACTAGCGCATCACATTCTCATGCCTTTTCTCCCACTTGCCCTAGATTACATAACTCGTAGTCCTAGACTAACTACGTGCCCTTCAAACACTTCAGCCGTGAGTCAGTGTACCCTGTAAGGATCAGATCCTTAGCACCGTACATTAGCATATAGTCCCTCATTCTCCTAAGATACTTGAGGATATTCTTAAAGGCAGTCCAATGAGCACGTCCCGGATTGGACTGATATCTGCTGACAATTCCCACAGCATAGCATATGTTGGGTCGGGTACATAGCATGGCATACATCAGACTACCGGCCGCTGATGCATAGGGAATGTGTCTCATATCTTCAACTTCTTGAGGTGTCTTAGGACTTTGTTCCTTCGACAAATGAACTCCATGCCTGAAAGGTAATAATTCTTTCTTGGAGTCCTACATCTTATATCGAATCAACATTTTGTCGATGTACGATGCCTGAGACAATGCTAGTGTTTTGTTCTTGCGATTCCGAACAATTTGGATTCCAAGAACAAATTGAGCCTCTCCCAAATCTTTCATTTGGAATTGTGTTGCTAGCCAATGCTTAATGTCAGTCAGAAATCCCACATCATTTCCAATAAGTAAGATATCGTCAACGCACAATACCAGGAAAGCTCTTGTAAAGATGACTATCCTTTTATAAACACAAGGTTCGTCAAAATTCTGTTTAAAGCAATAAGATTTGATCGCAGTATCAAACTTTATATTCCAGGATCGAGATGCTTGCTTCAACCCATAAATGGATCTTTTAAGCTTGCAAACCCTTTGCTCGTGATCCTGTTCAATGAACCCCTCTAGTTGAGCCATATAGATACTCTCATCAAGATTGCCGTTTAGAAAGGTTGTCTTAACATCCATTTGCCAAATTTCATAATCATAAAATGTGGCAATAGACAAGAGTATTCTAATCGATTTAAGCAGAGCAACAGGAGAGAAGGTTTCTTCATAGTCCACCCCCTCTCTTTGGGTATAACCCTTTGCTACTAGTCGAGCTTTAAAGGTTTGTACCTTACTGGTTTGGTCTCGTTTCCTCTTATAGAATCATTTGCAACCAATAGGTTTTACTCCATCTAGTTGATCTACAAGTTCCCAGACTGAATTGAAGTACATTGACTCCATTTCAAGATTCATGGCTTTAATCCACTGATCTCTATCTTCATCATTCATTGCCTGTTTATAGGTCAATGGATCCTCAACGCCAACATCAAGTATGATGACTTGAGTTTCTACCAAACCCAAGTAACGATCGGGTTGAGTTATAACCCTCCCACTACGTCGAGGCATTCTCAACTCTTGAAGAATGTGATTGATCAGAAGTGTCAGCTCTATCAGCAACTCTTGTTGAAGGACCAGCTTAATCAACAACTCTTGTTGTTTTATAAGTAGCTTCTTTAGAAATCTCACTTAATACTAGTTTGCTGCGAGGTTGATGATTTCTTACGTGGTCTTTGTAACGACCCTAAATTTCCACATACTCAGAGTCGCTACTAACGTCTCATGCTCATCTATAATGCGGAAATATAACTCTTACATGAACATAGTTGATAACGTTAACTTCAAAAAAAACGTTTAAAACAACTTCTCTGGAAAACTGAAATTTAGAGAACAAAAACAAATACAAAATAATTTAAAACAATGAAATGCAAAACAACCTATTCTAACTTAAGACTAGAAATTTAAATATGAATCTACCCTATGCACGTGCCACAGTCTCTGCTCGCGATGCCGCCGTCCTCCGTACAAGTTCGCCTTGCCTTTACCTGAAAAATGATGTGGCACACGGCCTGAGTATTTCAAAGAATACTCAGTAAGTGGCCTGAGTATTTCTGTTAAAGAAAGTTTCAGATTATGCTCCATAGGAAATCTTTCTGGATGTGCTCCTGTAAGACCAGTGTCTTGAAAAATGTCTAGAGCATACTTCCTTTGAGAGATAAAAATTTCTTTTCTAGACCTAGAAAATTCAATGCCTATAATATATTACAAATTCCCTAAATCTTTGATAAGGAATTTCTCGAGTAAACAAGTCTTGAGATGTTGAATTTCTTTGAAAAATGTCTAGAGCATACTTGCTTGATCCTCTTAATTTCAAGTCCTTGAATCCTTTGGATCTTACATGGGGCGCTTGTTATTTTTGGAGCTAATTTCCTTTATTTTTTTGGGGCGTTACATCATATCTCATCACTTGGCTCCCCAAATCGTATTTATCAATCACAGTTTTATACATGATCCCAAGATGAATTGGTTAACTCTTTACTAGTCTCTATGTCGTACATCTACGTATCATGAATACATGATCCTAAGATGAATTGGTCCTCTCTTTCTTATAACATTTTCCATACTACACCAAACATAATTATTTCATTCATAAGCATCGTAAACAAAACCTTAAACCAAACCACCACGAAGAGATCCAGATCAGCTACATAGGGTTCATTTGAAATAGTTCTTACTTTCTTTCATTAAATGACACAACAATTTGATAACTATTTGACAAACCCCGTTTATTGTTCCTTATAATCCAAAATGGTTTAGAAATTTTGGAAACTCCTCGTTCTCAGTTTGTTTAAAAAAATAATGACCCTTTAAATTGTTATTTTACCGTCTACGATCGAGATGCGAAATGCCTTCTTAGGGTAAGTCCGTATTTCCCTCCTCTAATATGTCATTTCTCAAGGAAAATGTATGTATTATTACCTTATGACATGATGTAAAGTGCCTTTTGTATCATATATTTGTTTTATCATTTCCTTATATAAACCCAACATTTTCTATTAATTTCTCCCAAAGTTGGGAACTTAAATAAATGGGACTACTACCCCGTGACTGTCTTCTAATAACAATTGGTTGTGAACTTGATTCGATGGACCTCCCTGTACATTGTGTTAGCATTTTCAAATATTGTCACAGTCGTACATTTTCAACCATACAACGTCACGATTTTGTCACACTCATGGAAAATCTTTTTTTTGCCTGACTTTATGGGTACGATTTTGTCACACTCATGAAAAATCTTTTTTTTTTGCCTGACTTTATGGCTACATTAGACTTTAGACAAGGTTGGTCACTAACCGAACATGACTTATATAGAAACTAAACTTTGTTCAATCATACATGTAACAACTCTAACCGACTTGCCTCTACTCTAGGCCAAGCCTAAGGCTCTACCTCACCTTTACCCTACCTCAAAATCCTTCTAATGCAATGTCCCATCTGATATAGTTGTTTTGATTATCAATCGTGACCAAAATAAGTTAACAAATGTTCATATTATAATTTATGTCGATAGGTAATTAACATCGTTTATATTTCACTCGTACTAATCATGTCAAGCTTTAAAAAAAAAAAAGTAATAATAATAATAATAATCCCAGATAAACAACATATAAAAAATATTTATTTATTTAAATATTAAAATCAAACTTTCATATTTATGGATACATGAATTTTTTGCCTGACCAGTTGTAGCAAATATCATAATTATCGGTTTTATAGTTGAACATACAGACATTTTCCTCACTCATATGCCACGAACATGGCATACTTTCACAATTATCTCTATCTCTCTTATCTATGTAGACATTGAAGTAATGAAACGAGCTAGGCCATTGGAAGGAACAGTAAAACAATGTTGTGCCCCATAAATTTGGACGAAAACTGAAGTCGTAGCTGGCCAAAGGAGTCAGCATGTGGACTCCCAAGTCATCATTGCTTGATTTGCAGTGAACAGCGAGCTGATTTTTAGATTTTAGAGCATTTGTTATCTTGACCATAATCTTTGGGTTTTGGAGGAATGATCCTTCGATGGTAGTCACTTGGTTAGCAAAGAATAATGAAATTAAGAGAGAAAGTGCAAGTGTTGAAAATAAACTCATGTGGTTGAAATGGGAGAGAAAAAGAGATGGGTATGAACACATTTGTTTGTGCATGATTTGTTTCACTCTTTATAGTTGAAAAGGAGTGTAATGGAAGATAACCGTCGATGGGTAATAACCCAAAAATAAATAAATAAATAAACTAACCCATTTGTTTGTATTTCCAATTCATTATTTTCTTTTTTTTGTAACATATGGTGTTGTGAGAAGAAGTTAGTTGAGTATTTTAGGGTGGTAGTTATTGGGAGAGGGAAGGGATTAGTTATTATTAATTAATTCTTTTATTATTATTTTTTTTACTGTTGTTAAATAGTTTATAATAAAAATAGAACCGTGATTGATAACTGTTATTTTTTAAATGGAAAAATATATGATTGAAACTGTTATTTCTCTCTAAAATTTTTAATTAAAAAAGTAAAACTATAATATGAAAATTAATTTTATGTTATGGTCGTTCGGGTCCTTCACCTAGACTAATTTCATAGTGTTTCATGACCTAGCCCAACGAGGCTTTTATCTGGTCATCATATGTAAGGACGGGTCTGACTCGATACTCCAAAAAGGTGAGTAAACTTTCACGAAATAAAACAAACAGTATTTAAAACATAACATTACTTAAAACAAAACAGTGTTCATACATGAGTAATTAAAACACAACATAATAGTTAAAACACCGAATAAGGAACGAACACAAAATATTTCAAAAACAAATGGGTTGAAGACGACGGGTGAGGCTTGTCTATGACACCTGCTTCGGAGTCCGCTCCCAACCTCGACTAGCTCCTTATTACCTGAAAAAAAAAATGCAAAATAAGGAAGGAGTACAAGACTCAGCAAGTAGCCTACTTGTAGGCTCTTTATCGTGTCCTTGATAAGCTAGGACACCACACTCTTTCTTTTCTTGTTCTTGTTTCTTTTGTAAGTAATTAGGCCCGTTCTATTTCTGACTTGGAGTTATGTTAAGAATGAGAAATAGAATTGGGACAGAAAGTTACATCTTCATTAATATTCACAATGTTTAAATAGGATACAAGCTACCGACGAATACCTAAAATTAAGGGAAAATATTAACTAACTAAATCTTGAGAGTCAAATAAAATATACTACTAATCAAATCATAAAGTAAAAAAAATATTAATTAAGAATGTATAAGATATATTCCAACACTAATTATTATAATATATTCTCCGAATATTATATCTTAATACTCCCCCTCAAGTTGGAGAGTGGCTGTCAATCACACCGAACTTGTCTTTCAAAAAATCGAACTGACTTCTTCCCAAATTTTTAGTGAAAATATCCGCCAATTGCATTTTAGTCGAAACATAACATGGTTTGATGATTCTAGCTTGTAATTTTCTTCGAACTATATGACAATCTATTTCTATGTGTTTCGTACGTTTATGAAAAACTGGATTGGCTGCTATCTGTAATGATGCTTGATTATCACAATACAATAATGCTGGTTCGGACAGTGGAACTTTCAAGTCTTGAAGAATGTATCTTAACCAAGCTAACTCTAAACAAGTATTTGTCACCGCTCGACACTCGGCTTCTGCTGATGATCTGGACACATTGGTTTGCTTTTTAGACTTCCAAGGAATAATTGAATTTCCAAGGAAAATGCAGAACCTAGAAATTAATGGTCTGGAAGTTCGACAACCGCCCCAGTCTGAATCGCAATATGCTTGTAATCTTAAGTTGATTTCAGATGGTACTACAAGTCCTTGACCAGGAATACCTTTGATGTATCTCAGAACTCGAAGAGTTGCCTCCCAATGTGGTTTTCTTGGTTCATGCATAAATTGACTAAGCACACGAACTGAATACACTATGTCAGGCCTAGTAACGGATAAATATATTAATCTTCCAATCAACCGTCTGTATCTACTTGGATCATTCAACTTCTCCCCTTCTGTTAAAGAAAGTTTCAGATTATGCTCCATAGGAAATCTTTCTGGATGTGCTCCTGTAAGACCGGTGTCTTGAAAAATGTCTAGAGCATACTTCCTTTGAGAGATAAAAATTTCTTTTCTAGACCTAGAAAATTCAATGCCTATAATATATTACAAATTCCCTAAATCTTTGATAAGGAATTTCTCGAGTAAACAAGTCTTGAGATGTTGAATTTCTTTGAAAAATGTCTAGAGCATACTTGCTTGATCCTCTTAATTTCAAGTCCTTGAATCCTTTGGATCTTACATGGGGCGCTTGTTATTTTTGGAGCTAATTTCCTTTATTTTTTTGGGGCGTTACATCATATCTCATCACTTGGCTCCCCAAATCGTATTTATCAATCACAGTTTTATACATGATCCCAAGATGAATTGGTTAACTCTTTACTAGTCTCTATGTCGTACATCTACGTATCATGAATACATGATCCTAAGATGAATTGGTCCTCTCTTTCTTATAACATTTTCCATACTACACCAAACATAATTATTTCATTCATAAGCATCGTAAACAAAACCTTAAACCAAACCACCACGAAGAGATCTAGATCAGCTACATAGGGTTCATTTGAAATAGTTCTTACTTTCTTTCATTAAATGACACAACAATTTGATAACTATTTGACAAACCCCGTTTATTGTTCTTTATAATCCAAAATGGTTTAGAAATTTTGGAAACTCCTCGTTCTCAATTTGTTTAAAAAAATAATGACCCTTTAAATTGTTATTTTACCGTCTACGATCGAGTTGCGAAATGCCTTCTTAGGGTAAGTCCGTATTTCCCTCCTCTAATATGTCATTGCTCAAGGAAAATGTATGTATTATTACCTTATGACATGATGTAAAGTGTCTTTTGTATCATATATTTGTTTTATCATTTCCTTATATAAACCCAACATTTTCTATTAATTTCTCCCAAAGTTGGGAACTTAAATAAATGGGACTACTACCCCGTGACTGTCTTCTAATAACAATTGGTTGTGAACTTGATTCGATGGACCTCCCTGTACATTGTGTTAGCATTTTCAAATATTGTCACAGTCGTACATTTTCAACCATACAACGTCACGATTTTGTCACACTCATGGAAAATCTTTTTTTTTGCCTGACTTTATGGGTACGATTTTGTCACACTCATGAAAAATCTTTTTTTTTGCCTGACTTTATGGCTACATTAGACTTTAGACAAGGTTGGTCACTAACCGAACATGACTTATATAGAAACTAAACTTTGTTCAATCATACATGTAACAACTCTAACCGACTTGCCACTACTCTAGGCCAAGCCTAAGGCTCTACCTCACCTTTACCCTACCTCAAAATCCTTCTAATGCAATGTCCCATCTGATATAGTTGTTTTGATTATCAATCGTGACCAAAATAAGTTAACAAATGTTCATATTATAATTTATGTCGATAGGTAATTAACATCGTTTATATTTCACTCGTACTAATCATGTCAAGCTTAAAAAAAAAAAAAAGTAATAATAATAATAATAATCCCAGATAAACAACATATAAAAAATATTTATTTATTTAAATATTAAAATCAAACTTTCAAATTTATGGATACATGAATTTTTTGCCTGACCAGTTGTAGCAAATATCATAATTATCGGTTTTATAGTTGAACATACAGACATTTTCCTCACTCATATGCCACGAACATAGCATACTTTCACAATTATCTCTATCTCTCTTATCTATGTAGACATTGAAGTAATGAAACGAGCTAGGCCATTGGAAGGAACAGTAAAACAATGTTGTGCCCCATAAATTTGGACGAAAACTGAAGTCGTAGCTGGCCAAAGGAGTCAGCATGTGGACTCCCAAGTCATCATTGCTTGATTTGCAGTGAACAGCGAGCTGATTTTTAGATTTTAGAGCATTTGTTATCTTGACCATAATCTTTGGGTTTTGGAGGAATGATCCTTCGATGGTAGTCACTTGGTTAGCAAAGAATAATGAAATTAAGAGAGAAAGTACAAGTGTTGAAAATAAACTCATGTGGTTGAAATGGGAGAGAAAAAGAGATGCGTATGAACACATTTGTTTGTGCATGATTTGTTTCACTCTTTATAGTTGAAAAGGAGTGTAATGGAAGATAACCGTTGATCTGGTAATAACCCAAAAATAAATAAATAAATAAACTAACCCATTTGTTTGTATTTCTAATTCATTATTTTCTTTTTTGTAACATGTGGTTTTGTGAGAAGAAGTTAGTTGAGTATTTTAGGGTGGTAGTTATTGGGAGAGGGAAGGGATTAGTTATTATTAATTAATTCTTTTATTATTATTTTTTTTACGGTTGTTAAATAGTTTATAATAAAAATAGAACCGTGATTCATAACTGTTATTTTTTAAATGGAAAAATATATGATTGAAACTGTTATTTCTCTCTAAAATTTTTAATTAAAAAAGTAAAGCTATAATATGAAAATTAATTTTATGTTATGGTCGTTCGGGTCCTTCACCTAGACTAATTTCTTAGTGTTTCATGACCTAGCCCAACGAGGCTTTTATCTGGTCATCATATGTAAGGACCGGTCTGACTCGATACTCCAAAAAGTTGAGTAAACTTTCACGAAATAAAACAAACAGTATTTAAAACATAACATTACTTAAAACAAAACAGTGTTCATACATGAGTAATTAAAACACAACATAATAGTTAAAACACCGAATAAGGAACGAACACAAAATATTTCAAAACAAATGGGTTGAAGACGACGGGTGAGGCTTGTCTATGACTCCTGCTTCGGAGTCCGCTCCCAACCTCGACTAGCTCCTTATTACCTGAAAAAAAAATGCAAAATAAGGAAGGAGTACAAGACTCAGCAAGTAGCCTACTTGTAGGCTCTTTATCGTGTCCTTGATAAGCTAGAACACCACACTCTTTCTTTTCTTCTTCTTGTTTCTTTTGTAAGTAATTAGGCCCGTTCTATTTCTGACTTGGAGTTATGTTAAGAATGAGAAATAGAATTGGGACCAAAAGTGCAATCTTCATTAATATTCACAATGTTTAAATAGGATACAAGCTACCGACGAATACCTAAAATTGAGGGAAAATATTAACTAACTAAATCTTGAGAGTCAAATAAAATATACTACTAATCAAATCATAAAGTAAAAAAAATATTAATTAAGAATGTATAAGATATATTCCAACACTAATTATTATAATATATTCTCCTAATATTATATCTTAATACTCCCCCTCAAGTTGGAGAGTGTCTGTCAATCACACCGAACTTGTCTTTCAAAAATTCGAACTGACGTCTTCCCAATGTTTTAGTGAAAATATCTACAAATTGCATTTTAGTCAAAACATAACATGGTTTGATGATTACAGCTTGTAATTTTTCTCGAACTAGATGACAATCTATTTCTATGTGTTTCGTACTTTCATGAATAACATGGTTTGATGATACTCAGCTTCTGCTGATGATCTGGACACATTGATTTGTTTTTTAGACTTCCAATGAATAATTGAATTTCCAAGGAAAATGCAGAACCAAGAAATTGATCATCTGGAAGTTCGACAACCGCCCCAGTCTGAATCACAATATGCTTGTAATCTTAAGTTTTTTTCAGATGGTAGTACAAGTTCTTGACTAGGAGTACCTTTGATGTATCTCAGAACTCGAAGAGCTACCTCCCAATGTGGTTTTCTTGGTTCATGCATAAATTGAATAAGCATACGAACTGAATACACTATGTCAGGCCTAGCAACTGATAAATATGTTAATCTGCCAATCAACCGTTTGTATTTACTTGGATCATTCAACTTCTTCCCTTTTGTTAAAGAAAGTTTCAGATTTTGCTCCATAGGAAATCTTTCTGGACGTGCTCCTGTTAGACCTGTGTCTTGAAAAATGTCTAGAGCATACTTCCTTTGGGAGATAAAAATTTCTTTTCTAGACCTAGAAAATTCAATGCCTAGAAAATATTTCAAATTCCCTAAATCTTTGATAAGGAATTTCTCGAGTAAACTAGTCTTGAGATGTTGAATTTCTTTGAGACCGAGTATGATTACGTTCCAAGGCTGCAATTAAATCATCATTCATAGCCTGCTGCCATAATGGGTCGCCAACTGCCTCATCATAGGTTTTAGGTTCTGTCTGGGCTGTAATAAGAGCTAGAAAACCATGTTGAGTAGGAGAAAAACGAGAGAATGAAAAGTAATCATGAAAGGGATACCTGGTGCCAGTGTTCAGACTTGAGCTAGAGGTTAAATGATTGGCTCCAGAAGACATCTCATTATCATTATAACAAGCTGGAGGCTGTTTTGTACGAGTAGAACGTCAGAGTGGAACTGATGTATCAGGTGGGATAAGATTAGAATTAGTGGGTGTATCTGGAGAAGGAATAGAAGGCGGAGGAGACAATGAGGTAGTAGGTGAAGGAATAGAAGGTGGGGGAGGACTAGAATGGATGTTTGAGTAGGATGAATCATGAAGTGGTAAAATGGGAGTTGAAGGAGCTAACGTCAAAGTTTGTGAAGCTGATGAAAAAGGAAAATCATCGTCACAAAATTGAACATCACGACTGATAAAAAAAAATCTTAGATTGCATGTCACACAACTTGTAACCTTTGTGACCACAAGGATATCCTACAAAAACACAAGGAATTGCTCGAGGTTCAAATTTTTGCTTAGGGTGTGTACTACAGTTGCATAACACTTACAACCAAAAACTTTAAGATGGTGAAATGTATGTGGTTCTTTGTATTGTGCTTCAAAGGGTGTCTTGTTGGATAACAATGGTGATGGTGTTCTATTTATAAGATAAACAGCAGTTAAAATGGTGTTCTATGTAGAGTGCATCTAACTTTAACTCGGCCTGATATTTCTTCTGCAGTTGGGGTTATGAGTCGGTACATGCAAAGTCCAAAGAAGCCTCATTTGGATGCAGCTCGACGGATCTTGAGATATGTCAAAGGTACAATCGACTATGATCTTTTGTACAAAAGAAAAAAAGGCTGCAAGCTAGTTACAGAATTGCCCTGCCACCGAACCTTGCCGTCGTGCACAATGTGTTTCACGTATCCATGCTGCAAAAGTACACTCCAGACCATACTCATGTAATCGAGCATGAGATGCTTCCCCTTCCGGAAGATCTGTTTTACGAGGAGAAGCCTAGCAGAATTTTTGCTTGAGACACTAGGTGGTTGCGCAACAAAGATATTCCCTTGGTAAAGGTCTCATGGGGTAACTGTCGTGAGGAAGAGGCAACTTGGGAACGAGAAGAGGTTGTGAGGAAAGCTTATCCCGAACTCTTCCAAGAGATAGGAACTTTCGGGGACGAAAGTTCCTAAGGAGGGGAGAGTTTGTAACACAAAGAAAAAAAGGGGGGGGGGGGGGGTTAAGTCAACTGAGGGGCAAAAATGTCATTTTGCCCCTCCAGCCCTAATAGGGGTCCAAGGAGAACCCCGTCACACCCCCTGCAAAAAAAAAAAAAAAAAAAAAAAAAAAGAGTTAGAGAGAAATTTGAGAGGAGTCAGCCGTGAAGTTTAACGGACCACCGTCGGAATCCACCTTCGGAAGAGACTTGTACAAGGATTGAGAGGTTAGTGAGGCCGACGCTCCGTCAAGACCCAAGAACATTTCGCGAGGTAAGGTTATGAACGATATTTCTCAGATCTGAGCTTTTCCTATGTGAATCGAGTCCTAAAATGCTGAAATATTCACCTAGGAACAACTCTATGCACGATCAGTGAAGAAGTTTGGCCAAGACCTCAACCCGAAGGCGGAGATCCGAGAATCGTCTGAGAATGGTGAGTGAACTTTCGACGCTCTTAACTCGTCCGGTAGTCAAGAAAAAATTACAAAAAAATACTAGGATGTACCCCGTAACATGATCTAGAATTTTGCCTAAGAAATCATATTGATCCGATCTACAGATTGAAAGATATGAAAATCGGAAAAGGGGACTGTGTTACGGATTACATCTCGAGAAAATTCTCGAAACCGAGTACATCTTAGGAGGCATGAAATGGATTACATCTCCAGAAAAAAAAAAAAAAAAAAAAAAAAAAGCAAGAACCTCTTAAACCGATTTATGTAATGTTCCATGAACAAGATTTGAACCAAATTTTTTAGTATGAATTTTACACCCAATGGCTCTAGCATTTTCCTGACATCTTTTGCAATATGACCACAATATTTACTCCTCATGAAGTGTTTCTAAGCAGGGAGATTATTCTTACCGATCAACATGAGTTGTTTTTAGCATATTTTGTCTTTACCCACATGTTTGTTAAGAAAATTTCAAGAGGTAGCCAAACATAATATTGTTCGAAACTAAACACGTTTAACTTTTGAGTCTTATGCTTGAAGCACCAAAGTAGGCAACATGATTTTTAGAGATAGTTTTCACTCCTAGGAGCAATTCAAAACAAGTAACTAATGTGACCATATCATTGAAGATGCAAGAAATTGTGGGGGCCATCAGATGCCAAATTTGGATTCCCAAGGTCCAAATTTTAGGTATGAGATTACATCTTAGGAGGCATGTGAGTAAGGAAAAAGCATGCTACAAAAAATGGTGTTGGTTTGTGTGGATAGTTTTCACTCTTATAAGCAATTCAAGATAAGTTGGTAATGTAGGTATGTCATGGTAGATGCACGGGAACGTCAAGGGTATCAGTTGCTAGTTGCTGAATCCAAATTTGAAATCGTGGTCCAAATCTTAGCAGGGGCATTTGCCATTTCCAAATGGCTTAGTTCCCCTTTTTTTTTTTCTTTTTCTTAAGATTTTATTCTAAACAATAAAATCAAAAGATTTAATTATGTAGTAAGGGTTGTTTGAGTTGAATAAATTTATGATCCAATTAATTGCGTTAGGTCTAAAAATATCTCAACTCGACCCAGCTAAACTCACGAACAACAAATATCTTAAGACTTGAAAACACGAAACATAGCATCATCGATCAAGACCAAATTCTGTTTTTATTTTCTCTCTTTTGTGATTTCTGTTATTTTTTGGCCTTATTTACCATGGATTTGGGCAAATTTTGATGAGTTCTGGTACATTAAACTCCTAGAACATTTAGCTACTTTTGATATTTAATTTTTCTAGGACTATCGACATTTTTCCTATAACTAAACTTGGTCGAGATAAATAGGTAGATAATTCGATATTAAATGTAAATTCCTAAAATACATATTAATACTTGTCACTTAATTTTCTAATCTGAAAGCTAAATTTTAACAAGTCATATCCAAAAGTTGCAACCAAAATTACAAGATTGACGAAAAAGATAGATTTAAGGACACGACTTGTTGGATTAGTCACCTCAAATTTTAATTCTTCTTTAACAATAATGATGGATCTGTGCAATATGGGAAGTAGTTAGGAGATTCAATCTAACTCATCCATTCTGTCTAAAAGATTTCTAATGGTAATTGATTTGTTTAGGGTAACTAATTGAAAGAGGAGTTAGATATTTTTGTTGGTTAAAGATTCTTTTCTTGAGTAATGGATTAGTTTTTTTTTTTTTTTTAATAATGGTTGTTACAATGGTCTTATTTAGAATTCAAAACTAGAAGGAAAAAAACAAGACTTGGAACAATTTTATTATATAAGGTGGTGGTAATAAAAACATTAGGTTGTTCACGACACAAAGTCTCCTTCAAACAGTCGACCATTTTATTTATTTCGAAAAGTACAACAAAAGAAACTCAAAAGAATGAGAGTCAAATGGATAGAGGCGGTCTTCTTTTTTAATTAAGGTTGTCTATTATATTTGAAGTTCTATGGCAATGAACAATCCATTGGACAACATAAGGAGAGGAGCATATCTTGGGGTTCGGTCTTCCTGAAATGATAGGTTTCACATTCGTGCATTGGGAGGAAATAGGACCTTTTATTCCATTGTAAGTGAGGTCAATGTTGCTTACTTTTACATCGTCACATGGTAAGTGACGGCTGCAAATAAGTTTGATTGCCAGCACAGTTGCAGAACTTCCTCTAATGTTCTTGAAGCTCACTATACTAATCTTAATTTTTGAAGGAATCTAAAAATTAAAATGAGACAACAAATGGTTTATTTCTTAAGTTATAATGAAAAAAATGAATGAAAGGTTCGAGAATGCGATCCATACCTGCCGATTGCACTGATTCCACGGACAATACTCTTGGTCTATTAGAATAGGGTTGCTAACATTGACCATTATAATGTCCAAAAAGGGCATATTGATGGCGGTGCTGCTAGCAGCAGAAGCTGGCCACGTTTTGATCCTAACACCATTAGTGGTGTTAATTAACGTGCAGTTCTTTACGATGACACCTTCAACAAGTTCTTCGTTAGTGTATCTTCCAAGACTTCCGATGCTTATTCCATGTCCTGGTCTGCACGTCACGTTGGTGACTTCAATTAGTTTGCTTCCATCTCCAAGAGAAATGCAATCATCTCCAGTTGCAATTTTGGACTTTGTGATTGTGATCTTATTGGATGGACCGATGTGTATTCCATCAGAGTTTGGACTGTTTTCTGGTGCCATTATATTGATATTATGGAATGTGAGGTTGTTGCAGCTGAGGACGTTGATATGGAAGTTCTTGCTATCAAGTGATGTTATTCTCTTAACGGTTGAATTGGTGATGAAGTTGAACCTCAAACTCTAAACATTTTGTATAATCAAATAATATTTTGTGAGAGTCGGTAATGAAGCTAAAAATTTGAACAGAACCCAATAAAATTGAAAACTCAAAAAAAATTCACTTCTTTACTTGATTGTTTAAAGATTATCCTCTAGAAAATGAAGAACATTTACCAAATCGTAAATGTCAGAACATTAGAGAAGACATGTAAGAGGCCCTTTCAAAAACAACAAGATGCATGAGATTGAGAAGGAAAGCTAAAGGCATATTACTTACAACAGGGAGTTTGGGCACAATTTATGCTTTGTGGCAATCATTCCTTTTCCAAGCTGCCTTTCCTTGGCCATCAAAAACTCCTTCACCTGATAATGTCAATTTATCAACACGTGCAAAAGTGATCCAATTTATCAACACGTGCAAAAGTGATCCAATTATCTCCCTGAAGACTTTTTTGTGTCTGCAATGTTCCTCCAAGTTGAAAGTCAATTGGGCTATGACAAGGTCCTTCAAACTTCCCTTGCTTTACTTTAAATATCCCTTTCGGAATAAAAATTGCACTAGAACGATTGGACGTGCATGCATCCTTCCATGCATTTCCCTTTCGGAATAAAAATTGCACTAGAACAATGATGCTTTCTCTCTCAATATCATTCTTTATAGATTGATCTTTTATAATTTTTATAATATTAGTCTTTGTATCACTATCATCACAATGAGAGTGACAAACTAAATCACATATGAAACACCTTCCAAATGTTTAAGAAATTATTATAGTCATACCAGTCATTTTGTTGCTTTAAAAGTAAAAAATGTTCCGTATACCATACTTCACAATCTAAGGTAAAATTGATCTTAACCTAAATTTTCTAAATTTATGTAACTAGTGTATCACTTAAAGATCAAATCTTTAACTCCATACACAATAAAAAAATTCTCATTATCCATGGATACTTTGAGAAAACTTTAATTTTTCAGGTCATACATTAGTTTAACTAATATAATTTAATTAACTATATATTTAAGGTTAATTCTCATCTATGCATTAATTATCTCCCACTCAGGAAAAATAATTAATCATACTCTCAACATTTGAGGTTACTTAGGATACTATTCCTCTGACTTCATATTTCAATGATATTATCATTCTTTGAAGTCTTGCATCAAATATTTGACAATTTTGTCAATATAATATATGAGTCAATATTGACATTTATCCTTAAATTTCTATTTTTAGGAGATACAAAATTATTCCAAATCTATTTATGGTAGAGTGAAAGATCACATCAATTCATAAGGAGTAATATGTCTCCAGCCTAAAAAAAATTGAAAAAATCCACTCATCAATTAGTAATTTTCTTGTTTTCACAAGCTCATTACAATTTATTTAAAGTTATAGGTTATCAAACTTCTATTATAGATTAAATTCATTTCAGAAATCAACTTTTACTCCTTTAGCAAATATTTTGCTTTTGAATTTTAATAATAAATCTATATAATAATATGTGCAGATGTATCCTCTTAGATTTCTTTTCACAAAAAGAATTCTAAATATTTATTTAACATATCTTATATATACAAAAATGAATTAGAGAATAATAATAGACTCTAGAATTACAATAGGAGAGAAAGTCTACTTCTAGCTACTTTCTCCCATTAAGTTCAACTCTTTGTCATGAGTCTGTTTTGGAGATCTATATCTTCTTATCTATACATAATTTTCCTTTTGTAGGTCAATTCATATCGTATGAGTTTAACCTCATCAAGAATATCTACAAATCTCTGGATTTTATGACTTTAAAATATTTATCCTTCGTCATCATCCCTCATAACTATTTTGAGGGTAATAAGTCCTTAAATTGGTCATCTAACATGACAATTTGAATTTTAGTAGGATTGAATCATCTCATAATTCCCCCACTACGATGAGACTTATCGAATTAATGACTAGGATCCACTTGACTCTCAAGCGAAATTAAATTGTTAACAACTTGGAACTATTTAATTAACACTATCTTGTTGGATGATGGGACTATGATGGAAGTGCCACATCGACTAATTTAGGGAATGATCATGGGTTTGTAAGTGAGGAATACTAACTCCATTGCTATGAGGCCTTTTGGGGAAGCCCAAAGCAAAGCCATGAGAGCTTATGTTCAAAGTGGACAATATCATACCATTTTGGAGAGTCGTGTTCGTCTAACATATCTCACCTTATTATAAGTGTATGTCCTTCTATGAACTTCTTTAGAAAATTACATTTGTCATACCAATATGTTTTTCTATTTAGAATTAAATAAAATACTATTTTGTTTCTCTTTAGGAGTAGCCTACACTTAGGCATAATTTTGAACATATTTGTCTTAGCATATATGCTTGATTACAATTATTGAAGTGTTGTACACTAAGTTTACTACATTTCCATAATTCCAAAAATTGTCTCATAGACAATTTTGAAGGCAATCATGTTCACTATGCAATCTCGGTTGCATATCGTAACAAGAGTTCAATAATAGTGTATAATTTTTTTTTAATACGTGACTATATCTAATATAGTATTGTTTTCTCCTCTTACATCACAATTTTACAAAATTGTATTATGTTGAGAGTTGGAAATAAATTCCACCTTCTATCAACTAATTTTAGTACACAATGTTCTCATACTATTGACAGATGTCCTTCTCGTACTATCAACTAAACCTTAAACCCTAAACCCTAATACCTACCACCAAGAAGAAAAATATAAACTAACTACATTTAATGAATAAAATAAAATATACTACTATTCAAATTTAAAATATTTAATATATATTCCCTAACTAATATATTCTTCAAATATTAAATGATTACATATATTCCATAACTAATTCAAACTAGTTTGCACTAAATTCTGACATCTACATCATCAAGTATTTTTCAAGAATTACATATCAAGTGTAATGAAAAACAAATCTTGGTAGTAGATCTTATATCAGCTATAAGGGGTGTCATCTAGTCTCCACAAAAAATCTAGTAAATCATTTAGTTTTTTTTCCACAGAGTAATTTGGAAAATTTCTTTCACTATAAGCTAGGAACTATTTCCTATCAATAGCTTTGGTCATAAAATTTTTCTTAAATTTTATAATACTTAATTTGGAGATCATTTAAATAATTATCTAAATTTAGCTTCTATGGACTTAAACATCTCATATGTTTTTGTCATTTTCTTATCTTTTAGTCATGACATCCAACCTATCAACTAGAAGATATGAACAAAGCTTTCTCATCACCTTTGATTCATCAATCATGTGCTCTTCGAATAATTCGATTCACATTGACAATAGGTCTTGAGAACATTGCAAAATAAAGACAAAAGAAAAAAAAAATCATACACTTCCATCATAGTGCTAATATTATTTTTTCAAGTATTAAAATTTTCTCAATATGACTTATCAGTAGTGAAAATTAAACAATGGAGATGTTGAACATTATATTTGAAATATATAAAATATTATTTAATTACAAACAATCAACTATCCATTCAATTTGAGCATGAGAACAAACAATTTTATAAAATGAACCCTATAAACAATTTCTAATGCTATGGTACTTTAGTGATTTAGAACAAGTGCAGCCGTAGGGTAGGTCAAGTGTTCCTTCACTAAACTGAGACAATCTCAACCAAACATTATATCAGAATAACTCTTATTCCTATAATATTTAATTACCATTAGTTCGGTCAAGAACATCATTAACAACCTTAATGATCTATTCGTAAATGTAACCCATCATTTTAGATCTTGTAATTTTATACCAACAAGTGCCACCGTAGGGTAGGTCAAGTATTGGAAATATAATTACTATCTTATCCTTCTCAAGAGTTCACCCTGATATTGACCCATGCAAACACCTTCCGCATGGGGACGGTCCAAAAGCCGCCATGAGGCCCCGCATGGATCTCACGTTATGAACCAATGATGGAGACCATAGGATATGTTGACACATTTCCTTCTCTCATTTACTATAAATACTTTCTCAAGATTCACCTTGATATTCACTCATGCAAACACCTTCCGTGGGGGGATGGTCCAAAAGCTGCCACGAGGTCCCGCATGAATCTCACGGTGTGAATCAATAATAGAGAAGGTAGGATATCCTGACATGTGTCCTTAATATCTTTATATTGACAGATGTCCTTCTCCACCTAAGTATTTTGAAATAGGGTTTTCTATTACTCAGAAAAATTAGACTAATCTCATTTATCTAAGTTTCCAATCTACCCTTTCATAACCCTTATGTTGGGTGGATTGCTTTTAATGTGAATTGCCAAGTTTTTAAACTATTAAAAAAAACTAATCACATCTGTGAGCTTGCTTAATGAAATTAAATAAAATTTGACTAATTCAACTCCCAAGTTGGTTTGAGGTATAGGTGTTCCATTTCTGTCAGCTTAAATACCTCACCCTAGTTAGAACCTTCCTTAGACAGAGTTCCCTTGTAGTCAATTTTTTATTTAAAATTCATTCCTCTTTAATTAACTATTAATTACAAGATTAATGAATGAATTAAACTGTCTTTAGGATCCTATTGAAAACTAATCCCCTTCTGGAATAATCTTAAAAATCTAGCATTTTAAACTCTTTAAAATTAAATTTAATAGATTACTCAAATTCTAATTATATTAGAACAAACCATTATGGTATTAGGAAAATATCATGCATTCAATTTAAGAAATAAATATCCTAATTTAATTTCTAAGCATAACAATTATACTCAAATGCATATGGAAAATACATCCTAATTAAGAAATCATCTTATTTCTATAAGAAAACAACCTAATAAAAAAAATTCAAATATAACATTTATATTTAAAAAAACAATTAAAATGCATGATTATGCTTAACCTATAATAGGATTTTAAACTAAATGACATACCAGATGCATTTAATCAATCAATTTAAAACATAGAATAAAGCCATTTTCGATCTTGCTTCCACTATTGGTACAACAATTGGTATCATAGTTTTGTGGTTGTAGCATTTCGGCACACAACAAGTGGTATCAGAGCTTTGAAGGTTGTATTAACTTTATTATAATATAAGATTAAAGCCATTTTCGATCTTGCCTCCAATATTGGTACAACAATTGGTATCATAGTTTTGTGGAGCATTTCGGCACACAACAAGTGGTATCAAAGCGTGGTTGTCGTATTTCGGGAATTGTAAAAGTTTTGACACCCATCAACCATGAAACGTGCTCACAATCGTGTTATGTAGTATGCCATGTAATGTGGGTCATGTGAAACGCCATGTAATGTAAGAAACATATATGCGATGTTAGCACTACTTATGTAATGTCATGTTAGATATGTTAAGGGACCTCATGATGTATGTCACGTGCATCGGGATTCTTCCCCTTTATGTTACGAAAGAATGAAATACGATATTTATGTTTGTCATGATATCATGCAGACCCTTTTCTGTTCTGTGGTGTTCGGCTACGTGTAACATGTTGTGCTCGACCAAGTCAGGTCTAGGGGGTATGTTTACAAACGTCGGCGAGTGTCCAGTTTCTCCGACGAGCCCTCAAACCACCCTTAAACCGACACCAAACAACCTCTTACTACCGTAAGAGAGATCCCTAACGAAAGCACAATAACTCAGGGGCATTTGGTGTTATTTCGTAAGCGTCGTCGTCGGTAACCGAGGTCGGAAAGTTAGGTTTCTTAATCGATTCTTAGATCTATGGCTTTTAGGAGCTTTTAGGCCGCAAAACTCCCAAAAAGGAAAGAAGGACGACGAACAAAGAGGAAAAGAGAAGGAAGAGGACCGAAATCGGCAACGAAAACGCCGCGGGAAGGAGAGAGAAAACTCGCCGGAAAATCGGCCAAAGTCGGGTAAGGAAGACGAGATCCACGGATCCGGGTCAACCCGAACCCAGAACCCGGGAGAGCCAGCCCGTTTTCCCCCTTGGCCTCTGCCTTCGGCCCAGCCCAACTACAGCGGCCCAAACCTCAAACCGGCCCAGAAGCTACGGTTCAGTTGAACCAACCCAGACTAGACCCACGGTCCAATTGAGCCGGCCTGCAAACCAAACACTTGCGGCCCAGCCCAGTAAGCCGAGGCCCAACGTTTAGCCTTGGCCCAGTAGCCTTCCACAGCCCGCGACCCAAACCACGACCCGAACCGGACTCCGACCCGCGCTTCGACCCGACACTACCGCCCGACGTGGCTTTCTCTGCTGCTGCCACGTGTCACACAGCGGCGCGGCAGTCCTCGGCTCGGCTCGGCGCAAACGGCTCGGGCTCCCTCCGGTGACGCTCCGGCGGCTCCTCCAGCGGCTCCAGCGGCTGTTCGGCTCGGCTCACCTGTTTTCAGCCCGGTTTCCACTGTTTCGACCCTCCCGGATCTGTTTTTGGCCCCGATTAAGGTATCCGAGGCCGTTTTAGAGCCGTATTTCACATTTATTAAATTATAGGTAAATTAATTGTGAAATACTAACGGAAAGTGGTGAACGGCGTGATAGGAAACAAACCCAGCGAAGTAGGAAGCAGCTCTCACGGAACGGGAGCTTACGTTTAGCTATTTAGGGAGTACTTCGGCCGAGGCCAACCAAGTAAGTGGCCTTACTATAGGATAGGCTAAATAAATTGTATGATGCTTGATGATATGTGCGAGTTTATACATATTTTGTTGAGTGACGCTTAATATGTTTGACGCACGTTGTGGCATTATGATGAGCATGATGATTGCATGATTTTTACCTTAATATGATGATGTTTTCCATATTGAGCATGCTAGACGATGATGAGTGCCATATTGCATTTTGTCGTTAGATCGACGTAGGACACAACCCTAAGAGCATGAAAATGATATTAATATAAATATCCACGATATGCGTTACCTAGAGTAACAAAGAGATGAGACTAGAGGGTTGTGTCAGAAGAGACATTACGATGGATTTAGAGGGACCTCATGCATTTTGTATGTTCATAAGCATAGGGCTACTTCCCCTAGAGATGATGAGTGCGGACGCGCACCTTATGATGAGCGCGAATGCGCACAGGTGCGAAAGCACACAGATGAGGGTGTTCATGAGGCGCATGACACTATGGGGTTCCGCTGACCTCCGGACGTCGCTACAGATTAGCTTGACCAGAGGGTCCAGGGGGTGTGCGAGTGCCCTGGGGACTCACACTCGCACGTGTGAGTCGTGTGTAGGGAAGTACTACACATCCAATTTGTCCGAGACTGGAGGCCACCCCTAAGATGATTAGAGATAGGTCCCTATTCATGATTGCATGTGTTTGCATTAGCATGGCCCCTATAGTGGGGTCACTTACTGAGTATTTCTTCGAAATACTCAGGCCGTGTGCCATATTGTTTTTCAGGTAAAGGCAAGGCTCCCATGTACGGTTGACGGTGGCATCGTGATCAGAGACTGTGGCGCGTGCATAGGATAGTTGCATATTTAAAATTCCTAGTCTTGGTTAGGATAGGGCGTTTGCATTTCATTCATTTATATTAATTAATTTGTAATCGTTTTATTTTGTCTTTTGAACTCCAGCATGATGTTTGAAACACGTAAGTCCGGCAGTGTTTTTCAATGTTTTAACGTATTCTGAAGTTTTAAATTTTTCCGCTAGTAAAGATGAGCATGCTTAGGTTTTTATTCTGCATTAGAGATGAGCATGAGACGTTAGTGGCGACTCTAGATATGTGGAAATTTAGGGTCGTTACACAACCCTACCCAGAATAGGAAAGCGCCCAAGGGTTTATGAAAAGTTAAGGTCCCGCTCATAAAATACTACATTTTTTTCAGGTAAATGGATGGCAACAATGTACGGTTGACCAAGCTTGAAGCTGAGAACAACATGTAAGTTGGAGATGGATATTTTTAGGAGTTTACCATTGGACTGTTTGAAGTTACAGTAGTATTGCTTTATTTAGATTCATTTTTAAATTCATTTAGCTTCATTTAGATTCATTTTTAAATTCAGTTATTTGAAGGTGGAGATGGGATATTTTTAGGAGGTAAGCCAATGTACGGTTGAGGAAGCTGAGAACCGATAAAAGTTGGAGATGGGATATTTTTAGGAGTTTACCATTCGATTGTTTTAAGTTACATTGATTTATTTTTAAATTCAGTTATTTGAAACTCTAATTCATTCTTAAATTCAGTTATCTGAAAGTTTATTTTTTGAGATAAGGTTGTTTTGGAGCGGATTCATTTTTAAATTCAGTTATTTGAAAGTTTATTTTTAGAGTTAAGGTTGTTTTAAATTCAGTTATTTGAAAGTCTACATTCATTCTTAAATTCAGTTATCTGAAAGTAGGTTGTTTTGGAGCGGATTCATTTTTAAATTCACTTATTTGAAAGTTTATTTTTAGAGATAAGGATGTTTTGGATCTATGAATGATTACGAAATAAGTTATGTATGCATGAGTGACGTCACTAATTAGGTTAAAAGAAAATTAAGGTCGTTACCGTTGTTCTAAAAAAAAGTTAACTCTTAAGGTTACCGTTGTTCTAAAAAAAAGTTAACTCTTAAGGTTAAATTGGTAATCATCTCCACTGATTAAGTAAATTATGAACTTGTTGTAAATTGTCATAAATTTTTTTATTTAATTTAGTTATTAACTCTCATCCCATGTATAGCCGTTTTGGTTAAATAAAAATATTAATTTGGTTATTTAATCTTTAACCATTTTAATTAATATCTTATTTATTTTGGTTATTAATCCTCATTTAGTATATATATAACATTCATATTGTGTGTCACATTGTATTTTGAGTGACATTTTGGAGAAACTTTTTGGTAAGAGACTTTGTAGCGTGAGAGTGAAGTATTCACTTGTAAACACTTTGATTATTAGTGATTGGTGGCTATACGTAGATGTAGGGGAATTTCTTGTCTCTGAACCACATAAATCTTTGTCTTTTTGTTTAAATTTCATTAGATGGTGTTGTGAGTACATTTGATCTTGCTTCCACTATTGGTACAACAATTGATATCATAGTTTTGTGGTTGTAGCATTTCGGCGCATAACAAATGGTATCAAAGCTTTGAAGGTTGTATCATTTTTGTACAAGTGGTATCAAAGCCTGGTTGTGGCATTTGGGGTATTCTAAAAGTTTTGACCCCATCAACTACAAAACATGCTCACAATCGTGCTTATTTTCTTGAAAATCAATTTTCAAGAATTGTAATTTTCTACTTTCATCCAGATTACTTGTTACAAATGGCAGAGTCATCTGATATTAAATCAGGATGTGGATCGAGAATTTTGAGTTTTAATCTTGAAGTAGAAAAATTTGATGGAATCAATAATTTTGGTATTTGGCGCAAAGTTATTGATTTGTTGGCCATGCAAGACCTTGATGCTTCTCTCGTAGCGGAGATGCCTGAAAACATAATGAAAACATGACAGACGCATAATTATGTATGACTCAAATTTGATCTTGGTTATAACATATGTGAAGATGGAAAGCTCAAAGATTGGAATTGAGAAGTTCAATTGATCCAATTTTGGTTTCTAGAAGATGTAGATGGAAGATTTTCTGTACCAGAAAGATCTCCATGAATCTCTATTGGGGTGAAACCGAATATCATAACCACAGAGCAGCGAAAGCTCAAGGATCGGCAGGCCTTAGGGTTGATTTGGTTGACACTGTCCAAAAATGTGGCGTTTCACATTATCAAGGAGAAGATAATGTAAGTTCTATTGAAGGCGCTATTAAATAGGTACAAAAAACCGTTGAGTATGAACAAGGTGTATTTGATTCGAAGATTTTTCAATCTACAAATGTCTGAAGGTAGATCTGTTGTGGATCATATAAATGAATTCAATATGATTTTAAGTCAACTGAGTTCGGTGGAAATTAATTTTGAAGATTAAATTAAAGAACTGATTTCGATGTCCTCTTTACCGTTGTGGGATACTGTTGTTGTCGCGAACAACCGTTCCCATATCTAATAAGTTGAAGTTTAATTAAATTTGAGATTTAGTTCTCAGCGAAAGTATTTGAAAACGGAAAATTGGAGATTCTTAAGGCAATGCTCTTAGTGTTGATCAAAGGGGAAAAAGTAAATGAAAGAGCCCAAACAAACAAGGACGATGAAAATCAAAGAACCGAAAAAAATCTCCAAACATGCTAAACGTAACGTGTTGCAATAATTCTTATTGTGGACAGCTCGATTGAATCTTGGATTTTGGATTTAGGCGCATTATTCCATTCTACTCTAAGTAAGAAATTGGTTCAAAATTTCAAATCCGAATTTTTTTTTAAGGTGTATCTTGCCGACAACAAAAACCTTGATGATTGAAATGAATGGAGATGTCTGCAAACAAACTCGAGTAAGAAATCAGGACATTAAAGAAGTTTAGATATATTTCTGGTCTCAAGAAGAATATAATCTCTATGGATTAGTTGGATAGCACATGTTATGCACCAGAATTTGGAAAAAGTTCGTGAAAGATTGTGAAGGGTTCCATGGTCAGCACATGACACAAAATTTGATATATACGTAGAGTGCATAAACATGGTTGTCGTAAAGTGGAATCATGAGGGATGATTAGACGGTGAGAACCTACAACCCTGAACCATGAAAGACTCAAGGAGTCAGGAATTATGAGAGTGGAGACTTGAGTCCCTACCAAGACCGCCTAACCACCCTTGAGACCTAGAAGGCCACCTTAGTACCTCAGGATGTAGAAGAAAGATTTCTAAACCGATAGTAGCTGGTATGGCGTTCAACTAGTTTCCACTCACCTTTCCACTCTTGTACGATACCATCAAGCGAGGTGTTACATTGGTTAGGATTGTGATACTCAGTGGTAGATTGACTATTCTGCATGGTGGGTCCATCCTATGGTAGAACATTGAACACGCAAGTAGTTAGAGGTTAACCTGCACATAAGATTCTTCCTATGGGAGGATTTCCTATGGGAGGATGTTGATCATGCAGGTTGTTGGTTTTATGTCCTAAAACTCATAGTTTGTAAATAAAAACATATTCTATTTTCAATAAAGTTATCATTGATGTTTATTCAGTAAAGATTGTTATTGAATAAATTGTATTTTACTATCGTTAATCTAAATCCAATAAACTAAGAATACTCTAGCTATAGTATGATTACTTGAACTATATGTAGAAACATAAGAGTGGATCAAGTTCAAGTATATAGTCAAAATGATCTATAGTACAGGGATAAGGCTGAGTACCTTATCTTGGGGACACTATGGATGCGGCCCACTTTTGTATATGACATAACAATGTGACCACTAAATTGTACATGCGGAGACATGTGAGTGGAGGCGTCCTACGCAATGAGTATTGAATAAGATTGGACCATGAAGAAAATCACTCTCACTTTATAATGTTGTTTACTGTTGAGACTGATTTTCTTTTCATTCAATGACCTAGGTAACTCTATCTTAATCCTGAGCTAACCATGAACTCCTGTTTATTCAAAATTATCCTTAGAATTGCATGGGTGAGAGTGACTCGAGTTCGCCGACTCAATAGGTCTCCCATTTCAGGGGTAACACTAGGTGAATGG
Organism: Cucurbita pepo subsp. pepo; assembly: GCF_057944985.1. Taxonomy (NCBI): domain Eukaryota; kingdom Viridiplantae; phylum Streptophyta; class Magnoliopsida; order Cucurbitales; family Cucurbitaceae; genus Cucurbita; species Cucurbita pepo. The sequence goes on from NC_141809.1 coordinate 10,232,558, forward strand.
CTGGGGCGTGGGGTGCAAGATGGAATTCGCTCCTACCTACTTTTAGGGATAGAAGAGAGGTAGTTCCCTTAGGTACTGACTCTAGGTATTAAACAAGGGGCTCACCCTCGCATTGGCCTGAGAGGGATTCGGTTTACTAGTTGGACCACAAACCAATTGTTCATAAGAGGATCAGTGGGACATAAGAAACAAGAAGTAACTTCAGGGGTAAAACGGTTAATTGACCCAGCTCTAGTTACGAACAACTTGTGAAGGATCGACTTACTAATCATAGTTATATCAAATGGACAAAAATATATCTTTAGTGAGCGGAGTGCAACTACTAGGCTATAGTGGAGTGTCCTAGTAGTTAACGAGTGTTGGTTAACAAGGTTAATGAATTTAACCAGTTAATCTTGGATTGTTGGAGCTCATGATCTATAGGTCCATTAGGTCCCTCTACTAGCTCATATCGAACTAAACCACAGAACAGTGTGACGAGTGGGTTCGAAGTGTTCGAATTCAAATTAGGGAATATGCGCTACATATATACGATATATTTAACCCTTTTTTGTTTTATTTATGAATTAAATAAAAAGAGAGAATCTGAGATATTTAAATAATATTTAAATATTTTAATGAAATATGTGTCGAAATTGATTGGGATTGGCTTTGAATTAATATTAAATATTAATTAAATGGTTTAATTAATCATTTAATATTACTTAATTTGAAATTAATTATTCAAATTAATTGTTGAATTAAAATGAAGAAAGTAAGAAGGTTGGCTTCACTCAATGGAAGAATCCATGTTTGAGTTAGTGGAATTTTGGGATGTCAAAATTTGGTTTAACCAAACTTGCATGCTTGCCAAATAAACCCACAGACAAATTTGAGTATTATTTTGAGTGTCAAAATTTGGTGAACTCAAACTTGCATGTTTGCCACATAATCCCAAACATTTGAGTGGAATATTGAGTGTCAAAATTTGGTGATCTCAAATTTGCATCAACATGCAAACATAACTCTATAAATAGAGTGATCAAGGTACATGAACTTCTCCCTTCCAAAAACCATGAGAAAAACTCTCACAAACTCTCTCTTCATATATACTAAATCCCTCCCAAGTTTAGTCACTCACCGGATTTCACAATCCCGTTCTAAGGTCGTTGAATAGTGGAGAAGACACTAGTGGTGGTTCGAAACCGATTTGTGAGGAAAAAGAAATTTAAACTACAAAAGGTTAGTACTCAAACATCTTGAGTTTTAATACTTATGAACATGCTAGTTATTTACTATAATTGATGTTATAAGAGTGCCTAAGATCCAAATTGCTTCCTCATGTGTTATATTAACATCATCAATAACTTTTCGAGCTGGCTTGTATCGAAAAGTAGCACGCCCCAACCTTGGGCGATCTCATGGCCTGTGCGACGGGTTTGCCAGTTCACTCCTCCATCGACGACAAGCAGGCTGACACTCACCATGTTCCTCACCTGGTACAAAGTTATATGTCGTAGCGCCTCATCCTTAGATGTCGGATACCACTATGAAGGTTAAATCTTCTGCCCAAGTGTGTGTACCAAGACTGTGAAACTCTAGAGCCTATAGAGTAAGCTGGTGGTTCCCTACTCTGACATGGATGCGATAAGAGCCTATAAGTATGTTGCTTATTGAATATATTTATACTCATTCCTATTTACATTTCTTTTTCAGGTCCGTGAAGCTACAGATCGTGGCGATAGGGTTCTCGGGAGCTTAGAAGTCACAGAGGAATTGTCGACTTGAGGTGTTTTTGATATGAACCAAGAGACATCAATCATACAATATACTTCAATGTAGCATGAACTGAAACATCTTTTGATAATTTTGACAACCTAAGGCAAGAACACTTGATTGAGATTCGAATCACTCCACAAGCAAGATCGATCATGTCTAGCTTGAATGACTCTTGTTGATCAAATATCTCAAACACTTATTTGAGATTCGAATCACTCCACAAGCAAGATTGATCATGTCGAGCTTGAATGATTCTACATGCAATCTAAACTACATAGAATTGCAAAGAAACTTAGCCATTGGCTAAAGAAAAGCACAAATGCTTCTTTCTATATTTCCCAAGTCTACTTACAAATACAACATACATGGCTTTATATAGCCTCAAAATGAAACTATTAAAGACATTCCAAGAGTTGTAACATTCATACTTAATGGCGATAATTAACCATTATGTAATTGTAACCTAAAGTAAATTAAAAGTCTTAAATAACAATCAAACTTCATTCCTCTTCAATGTGGCATGAATTGCTTGATAATTTTGACAACATTTTCTTCACATCTTCATTGAAGTATATTGTATGATTGATGTCTCTCGGTTCATATCATTCTCTACTTCTTCAAGAGGATTCGTTCTCGAATCTATTTGTGAAACTTTGCTGCAAAAAAAAAAAAAAAAAAAAGATATGGAAATATAGACGACCTCGCAACACTCTCTCACGTGTATACACTCAAGGAATTTTAGGCCACTCTGTTTGCACTCATTTACACAAATGAAGCTCTCATTCTCACCTCTCAAATTTTTTTAGTAGAGCCCAGATTGGATTTTTTTTATTTTGGGTCGATTAAAAACTATAAAGATAAAAACAAATTGAAAATAAACGCAAAGGAAACATATATCCGATCTTGAGCTGAAGCTCTGATACCAAATGATATGATAAGGAATCAACTACAAGGGGAGTAAGATTCGGATTACCTTGTTGATCGAATATCTCAAGTCAAGAACACTTTGTTTGAGATTTGAATCACTCCACAAGCAAGATTGATCATGTCTAGCTTCAATGATTCTTGTTGATCAAATATCTCAAGACAAGAACACTTGATTGAGATTCGAATCACTCCACAAGCAAGATTGATCATGTCGAGCTTGAATGATTCTACATGCAACCTAAACTACATAGAGTTGCATAGAATGATATGAACCAAGAGACATCAATCATACAATAACTCTAAATTACTCTAAATTGCAACCCACCCAAAATTTACAACAATCAAACTTCATTCTTCTTCAATGTAGCATGAATTGAAAAATCTTTTGATAATTTTGACAACCTTCTCTTCATATCTTCATTGAAGTATATTGTATGATTGATGTCTCTTGGTTCATATCAGTTTTTCTAGACTACGTACATATAGTTGTCACTTAATACATGTCATATTTGTTGGAATTTATGCCCTAAAGCCTCGTAATTAATTATTTAGTTTTTAACAATAATTTTTATTAGTTTATTTGTAATTTAATTGTTATCCATGGTATGAAAATCCAAGGTTATTAATGTAATCTTAAACCGTATTTGGTTGACATACAAGAGGATCGTGTTCAAGTAATAACCTAAAAAGTCTATAGTATATGGATAAAGTTGGATGCCTTATCTTGGTAACACTATTGATACGACCCACTTTGTAATGGTTACAAATGATTTGATTCAAATCGTTCATATGGAGACATGTAAGTGGGGCTACCCTATACAATGAGTTTGTATAAGACTGGACCAATAAATGTTTAATCTCTCTTTATAAATCCGTTAATTGAGAAGATTAATATTTCACACAATGATCATATGCGAGTCGATCTTAATCCTGAGTGAGTTATGAACTCCTGCCAGTGAGGGCTTGTTCTTTAATTTACATGGGTGAGAATGGCTCTTTAGGCCGATTCAATGTGCCTACAATTTTGAGGACTTGACCAATCAGGGAGTTTGAAACATAATATCATGAGATGAAATTCACTCTTTTCCAGATGAGGAAACTAGATGAGTTGTTCTCTTAAGTACTGATTTCGGGACTTGAACAATGGGGCCCCACCCTCTCTCTGGCCCAAGAGGGACTTGGTTTATGATTGGATCATAAACAAATTGTTTATTAGAGAATGAGTGGTACTTAAGTTGAAAAATGTAATTACAGGGGTAAAACGGACTTTTGACCCAGCTACAATTATGAACAACTCGTGAAGGATGACTTGCTTGTAATGATTATATCAATGGAAATAACTTGTCCTACAGTACATAGGAGTGCAACTCTAGGTCTATAGTGGAGTGACCTATAGTTAATGAATGGAAATTGATTAATTAAAGAGTTTAATTAATTAATTTTGTATCGCTGGAGCTTATAATCGGTAGGTCCATAAGGTTTTCTTGCTAGCTCATAGCAATGTTAAAGGTTCAATTTATTTGAAAGAATATTTGAAGTGTTCAAATTGATATTTAAAATAATTAGATATATTAAATATAAAGGGGAAAATAAATTTAATTTGAAGTGTCAAACTAATATTTATATATTAGATATTAAATAAATTGAGAAAATATATTTAATTTGAAGGTTTCAAATTAATATTTAATATATTAAATATATTTAAAAAGAAAAATATATTTATTATATATGATACCATTAAATATTAAATTATGATACATTAAATAAAAATATATTTGAAATTTGAATCAAGTTCAAATTAATTAAATATATATTAGGATATCTTATAATATTTAAATATAGTTTAGATGAGGTATTATATCCTAATAATATTAAATATGTAATTATATTATTTGCAAACATTCTCAGAGTCATAACAGACCAATCTCTCCCCCTTTCTTTGGAGAATGAAATTACATCTGGAGAGATTTTTCCAAACTGATTACATCTTAGGAGACATGAACAGGATTACATCTCAAAAAAAAAAAAAAAAAACAAGAACCCCTTAAACCGATTAGTGTAATGTCCCATGAACAGGATTTGAACCAAATTTTTTAGTATGAATTTGACACCCAATGGCTCCAGCATTTTTCGACATCTTTTGCAATATGACCATATTATTTACTCCTCATGAAGTGTTTCTAAGATGGAAAATTATTCTTACGGATCAACATGAGTTGTTTTTAGCATATTTTGCTTTACCCACATGTTTGTTAAGACAATTTCAAGAGGTAGCCAAACATAATATTGTTCGAAACTAAACACGCTTAACTTTTGAGTCTTATGATTGAACCACCAAAAGTAGGCAACGTGATTTTTAGAGATAGTTTTCACTCCTAGGAACAATTTAAAACAAGTAACTAATGTGACCATATCATTGAAGATGCAAGGAATTGTGGGGGCCATCAGATGCCAAATTTGGATTCCAAATCCTGGTCCAAATTTTAGGCATGAGATTACATCTTAGGAGGCATGTGAGTAAGGAAAAAGCATGCTACAAAAAATGGTGTTGGTTTGTGTGGATAGTTTTCACTCTTATAAGCAATTCAAGATAAGTTGGTAATGTAGGTATGTCATGGTAGATGCAGGGGAACGTCAAGGGTATCAGTTGCTAGTTGCTGAATCCAAATTTGAAATCGTGGTCCAAATCTTAGCATGGGTACCATTTGCCATTTCCAAATGGCTTAGTTCCTTTTTTTTTTTTTTTTTTAGATATTATTCTAAACATAAAAATCAAAAGATTTAATTATGTAATAAGGGTTGTTTGAGTTGAATAAATTTATGATCCAATTAACTTACTTAGGCCTCAAAGATATCTCAACTCGACCCAGCTAAACTCACGAACAACAAATATCTTAAGATTTGAAAACACAAAACATAGCATCATGGATCGAGACCAAGTTTTGTTTTTATTTTCTCTCTTTTGTGATTTATGTTGTTTTTTTGGCCTTATTTAGCACGGATTTGGGCCAATTTTGATGAGTTCCTCTACATTAAACTCCTAGAACATTTAGCTACTTTTGATATTTAATTTTTCTAGGACTATCGACATTTTTCCTAAAACTAAACTTGGTCGGGATAAATAGGTAGATAATTCAATATTAAATGTAAATTCCTAAAATACATATTAATACTTGTCACTTAATTTTCTAATCTGAAACCTAAATTTTTTCAAGTCATATCCAAAAGTTGCAACGAAAATTACATGATTGACGAAAAAGATAGATTTAAGGACACGACTTGCTAGATTAGTCACCTCTAATGTCAATTCTTCTTTAACGATAATGATGGATGTGTGCCATATGGGACGGATATAGTTAGGAGATTCGATCTAACTTATGGATTCTGTCTAAAAGATTTCTAAAAACATTAGGTTGTTCACGACACAAAGTCTCCTTCAAACATTCGACCATCTTATTTATTTCGAAAAGTACAACAAAAGAAACTCAAAAGAATGAGAGTCAAATGGATAGAGGCAGTCTACTTTTTTAATTAAGGCTGTCTATTATTTTGAAGTTCTATGGCAATGAACAATTCATGGGACAACATAAGGAGAGGAGCATATCTTGGGGTTCTGTCTTAATGAAATGATAGGTTTCACATTCGTGCATTGGGAGGAAATAGGACCTTTTATTCCATTGTAAGTGAGGTCAATGTTGCTTACTTTTACATCGTCACATGGTAAGTGACGGCTGCAAATAAGTTTGATTGCCAGCGGAGTTGCAGAACTTCCTCTAATGTTCTTGAAGCTCACTATACTCATCTTAATTTTTTAAGGAATCTGAAAATTAAAATGAGACAACAAATGGTTTATTTGTGAAGTTATAATGAAAAAATGAATCAAAGGTTCGAGAATGCGATCCATACCTACCGATTGCACTGATTCCACGGACAATACTCTTGGTCCATTAGAATAGGGTTGCTAACATTGACCATTATAATGTCCAAAAAGTGCATATTGGTGGCGGTGCCGTTAGCCGCAGAAGCTGGCCACGTTTTGATCCTGATACCATTAGTGGTGTTATTTAACGTGCAGTTCTTTACGATGGCACCTTCAATAGGTTCTTCGTTAGTGTATCTTCCAAGACTTCCGATGCTTATTCCATGTCCTGGTCCGCACGTCACATTGGTGACTTCAATTAGTTTGCTTCAATCTCCAAGAGAAATGCAATCATCTCCAATTGCAATTTTGGACTTTGTGATTGTGATCTTATTTGATCGACCGATGTGTATTCCATCAGTGTTGGGATTGTTTTTGGGTGCCATTATATTGATATTATGGAATGTGAGGTTGTTGCAGCCGATGACGTTGATATAGAAGTTCTTGCTATCAAGTGATGTTATTCTCTTAACGGTTGAATTGGTGATGAAGTTGAACCTCAAACTCTAATCATTTTGTATAATCAAATAATATTTTGTGAGAGTCGGTAATGATGCTAAAAATTTGAATAGAACCCAATAAAATTGAAAACTAAAAAAAAATTTACTTTTTCCGTGGATTGTTTAAAGATTATCCTCTAGAAAATGAAGAACATTGACCAAATCGTAAATGTCAGAACATTAGAGAAGACATGTAAGAGGCTCTTTCAAAAACAACAAGATGCATGAGATTGAGAAGGAAAGCTAAAGGAATATTACTTACAACCGGGAGTTGGGCACAATTTATGCATTTGTGGCAATCGTTCCTTTTCCAAGCTGCCTTTCCTTGGCCATCAAAAACTCCTTCACCTGATAATGTCAATCTATCAACACGTGCAAAAGTGATCCAATTATCTCCCGGAAGACTTTTTAGTGCCTGCAATGTTCCTCCAAGTTGAAAGTCAATTGGGCTATTACAAGGTCCTTCAAACTTCCCTTCCTTTACTCTAAATATCCCTCTTGGAATAAAAATTGCACTAGAACGATTGGACGTGCATGCATCCCTCCATGCATTTGCTAAAGCCTACATTTCACAACTAACAAAAACTTATAGCAAACAATTGATCAGCTCAACTAGTGATAATATTGATGTTCATATTATATATTTACCTTCATGATGTCAGTACCAGACACTATGTTACCATATCTTTTCAAAGAAAAAACAACATCGGCACTAGATTGAGCATCGACGGTAGGAGCTAACAATAGTAACATCAAAATTGTAGCGGCCAAGAAACTCGATTTGATCGTACTCATGAAGCCTTTGCTTTCTTTTCTTTTTTTATGTATATCATTTGAAAACTAGTGAGAGACAATGATATTTCGTTTTAGATTTGGAACTTTTTATGTATTTAATACAAATTGAAAAATAGGAATCAAATTGAGTTGTTTTTAGCATATTTTGTCTTTACCCACATGTTTGTTAAGAAAATTTCAAGAGGACGCCAAACATAATATTGTTCCAAACTAAACACGCTTACAATCGTAGGCATATTATGGTAGGCATACGCTTAAAATGACTTGTATGACTATAATAAAGCAACAAAATCACTTGTCTCAAAGTATGGTATTGTAACACCCAAAAATGAAAGGAATTAGATCTAACAAGAATAAGCCGCCCATGTAAGACCCAAATGATCAAAAGGGGAGGAATTAAAGGATTAAGGAAGGATGATGATCTCAAGCAAGTCATTTTTATACCCTAACAAGTAATGTTAAGGTGTTTAAGACCTATGGAAAAAGGATTGGAAAGTAAAAGTAAGTGAAAAGGGCAAAAAGGTCATTTTACTAATTATTAAGGACCTTCCCGGATTTTTAATTGCTTATCTAGAAAGAATTTAGAAGTGCTCAAGCAAAAATGACCAACATGAGATAAAGGATTTTTCGAAAAATTATGGATTTTTCAGGAAATATAATATTAAAATATTCGGAAAGCGGGAAATGACCCAAATACCCCTGGAAGAATGTATAATTACGAAAATGGCCCTCTGATCAGAAACAGAGCATCTACAGTGACCATCTGAGAAATATCTCACGAAACTCAAATCCCAACCGTTGGATCTTCCCCAAATTTGGATATGATCTAGAAGATGGACAGATCATCACATCAAACGGCTATTATGCAAAACCAAAGTCGGTGAGGCTCTGACTGGAGTAGATATTTCGGGCGGATTTTCCAGAAAATCTAACTGCCAATTCACGACGATTCTGGAGCTTTCAATGTCGGTTTAAGCTCGCCTATAAAGTCTGGAGTATGGGAAACAATATGGAATAAGACTCGAGCAAGGTCGAGCACCCATTCGAGAGTTATGAGAGTTTAGTTTGTGGGTCTCCTACTCTGGGGTTTCTTCCAAATTTGAGAGCAATTCTCCACCATTCCTCCTTAAACTTATTCCAATAGTTTCCAAACAAGATTACCCACAAGTTATATGAAGGAATTGAGAGCTGAAACGTCGTAGAACAAGATACCCATGATATCGGAAATCCGGCGTTTCGAGTGAGTTGCATACCGAGAACGATTTCTGAAAATTAAGGTTCCACACTCAAGGACATTCCTCCAAATCAATTCCTATAGCTTGATGAAAGGATATTTAAGAGGTTCCATGAAGAAATCGGGCCTTGAAAACCCCTAGAATCGGCTAGCCGATAAGAAATCCCCTGTTTTAGCTCTGGCGAGGAAAATGATTTTGGACGAACTTTGGAGGCTAATATCTTAGGCTATGATCCAAGAAAATGTATGAAATCAATCTCAAGCTCTTCCTTGTAATAGGCTAATATCTTAGGCTATGATCCACGAAAAGGTATGAAATCAATCCCAAGCTCTTCCTTGTAATATCATCGTTAAGTTTCATGAAGAAATCGAGGGGATAAACGAAGAGATCGGGGCTGTGGAAGGCCACTTCCAGACGGCGGCGCAAAGGACGCGCGTGTCTTCTTCTGGTCCAGAGGAAGAAGACGATGACGTGGCCGGTTCAGTTGAACCGGCCAAGTAAGCCCAAAATTTGATCTTCCCTCTGTGTTTTTTAATTTTAACCCCCTTCTAGGCTAGTTCTCATGATATACCTTATGGTTCTAGAAACTAGACACAATAAGGAGTCTATAGAAGGAAAAGTGAAGTAATTCAAATACCGGAAGCTCAAGAACGGAGGTCCTAAACATCAACAATGAGGTAAGTAGCCACCTTGGACTTTTCTTAAGAAATACTTGTAGGAATCGCTTGGATTTTCATATGAACCATAAACCAAGTATTACACAAGGATCTATGAAAAAAAAACTCAAAGAATCGTAAGTTAAGGCGCTGAACCGACCAAATTGCTCGGGATTTAAGGAACATTAAAGTAACCCACTAAATGAGCCCTGATGCCTATGAAACTTTAATGATGAGCATATTATAGCATGTTTAGGTTATGTGTGAAATTTAGTGGTCAATGGATATGTATAAATAGGTAAACCAAGAAACGGGGCAAAATGACCATAATGCCCTTAAGGATCTCTACCTACGGTTCATGAGCTAGATGACCTCCAAATACTATGAAACTCTACAGTAGATCTTATTGTATGATGATTGATGAGGTGGTGAAGTTTGAAAGTCACTGGAACTCGTTAAGTACCAAAACCAAGACTTAGGGGTAAAATGACCATAATGCCCATAAGGAAGACTACCTACGGGTTAAGTCCTAAATGACCTCCCAACATTATGAAATGTTGTATGAATCTTTATCTCATGATGTTGTATAAGGTAATGAAGTTTGGGAATCATTGGGAAACGTTAGATAGCGAAACCAAGATATTGGAAAAAATGTACATCACGATCCACATGACTTTACCTCCTAGGATGACTAACGAGGTACCCATGAAATAAGAGATTCCCCCATAGGTATCCTTGGTTGCTAATAAGATTCTAAGTGTACAAGGTTCCGTTGGACTATTCCTAAGAAGAACCTTTAGGTTCCAACCTTGACCCAAGACGTTATGCATAAACCTAGGATCCCCAAGAGTACAAGGAAACACCTATATTTCAATGATCATTATAATTCTTTGAAGTCTTGCATCAAATATTTGACAATTTTGTCAACATAATATATATGAGACAATATTGACATTTATCCTTAAATCTCTATTTTTAGGAGATACAAAATTATTCCAAATCTATTTATGTTAGAGTGAAAGATCACATCAATTCATAAGGAGTAATATGTCTCCAGCCTAAAAAAAAATTGAAAAAATCCACTCATCAATTAGTAATTTTCTTGTTTTCACAAGCTCATTACAATTTATTTAAAGTTATAGGTTATCAAACCTTCTATTATAGATTAAATTCATTTCAGAAATCAACTTTTACTCCTTTAGCAAATATTTTGCTTTTGAATTTTAATAATAAATCTATATAATAATATGTGCAGATGTATCCTCTTAGATTCTTTTGACAAAAAGAATTCTAAATATTTATTTAACATATCTTATATATACAAAAATGAATTAGAGAATAATAATAGACTCTAGAATTACAACAGGAGAGAAAGTCTACTTCGAGCTACTTTCTCCCATTAAGTTCAACTCTTTGTCATGAATCCTGTTTTAAAGATCTATATCTTCTTATCTATACATAATTTTTCTTTTGTAGGTCAATTCATATCGTATGAGTTTAACCTCATCAAGAATATCTACAAATCTCTGGATTTTATGACTTTAAAATATTCATCCTTCGTCATCATCCCTCATAACTATTTTGAGGGTAATAAGTCCTTAAATTGGTCATCTAACATGACAATTTGAATTTTAGTAGGATTGAATCATCTCATAATTTCCCCACTACAATGAGACTTATTGAATTAATGACTAGGATCCACTTGACTCTCAAGCGAAATTAAATTGTTAACAACTTTGGTTAACTATTAAGGGCTCCACTTGGAACTATTTAATTAACACTATCTCACCTTATTATAAGTGTATGTCCTTCTATGAACTTCTTTAGAAAATTACATTTGTCATACCAATATGTTTTTCTATTTAGAATTAAATAAAGGACTATTTTGTTTCTCTTTAGGAGTAGTTTAGGAGTAGCCAACAGTTAGGCATAATTTTGAACATATTTGTCTTAGCATATATGCTTGATTACAATTATTGAAGTGTTGTAAACTAAGTTTACTACATTTCCGTAATTCCAAAAATTGTCTCATAGATAATTTTGAAGGCAATCATGTTCACTGTGCAATCTCGATTGCATATCCTAACAAGAGTTCAATAATAGTGTATAATTTTTTTTTAATACGTGACTATATCTAATATAGTATTGTTTTCTCCTCTTACATCACAATTTTACAAAATTGTATTATGTTGAGAGTTGGAAATAAATTCTGTTGGTGTTAATATAACACATGCGGAAGCATTTTGGATCTTCGGCACTTTTAGAACATCAATTATTGTAAATAACTAGCATGTTCATAAGTATTAAAACTTAATGGGTTTAAATACTAACCTTTTGTAGTTCAAACTCCTTTTGCCTCACGAACCGGTTCCGAACCACCACTAGTGTCTTCTCCACTATCCTCCGGCCTTAGAACGGGATTGTGGAATCCGGTGAGTGACTAAACTTGGGAGGGATTTTGTATATGTGAAAGAGAGTGTTTGTTTCAAGGTTTTTTCATCAAAATGAAGAATTCCTTCCAAGTATCATGATCACTCTATTTAAAGAGTCAAGTTTGCATGTTCATGCAAACTTGAGATCACCAAATTTTGACACTTAAAATTCCACTCAAATGTTTGGGATTATGTGGCAAGCATGCATGTTTGAGTTAACCAAATTTTGACACTCAAAATTCCACTCAAACTTGTGGGGTTTATTTGGCAAACATGCAAGTTTGGTTAAACCAAATTTTGACACCTCAAAATTCCACTAACATGGATTTTTCCATTTGATGAAAGTCAACATTTTGACTTTCTTCATTTTAATTCAACAATTAATTTGAATAATGAATTTCAAATTAAAGTAACATTAAATGATTAATTAAACTATTTAATTAATATTTAACATTAATTCAAATGCCAATCCCAATCAATTCCGACACATAATTGATTAAGATATTTAAATCTTATTTAAATATCTCAGATTCTCTCTTTTCGTTTAATTCGTAAATAAAACAAAATTGCGGTTAAATATATCGTATATATGTAACGCATATTCCCTAATTTGAATTCGAACACTTCGAACTCACTCGTCACACTGTTCTATGGTTTAGTCCGATATGAGCTAGCAGAGGGACCTAATGGACCTATAGATCATGGGCTCCAACGATCCAAGATTAACCGATTAAACTCATTAACCTGGTTAACCAACATTCGTTAACTACTAGGACACTCCACTATAGCCTAGTAGTTGCACTCCCCTCACTATAGATATATTTCTGTCCATCTGATATAACCATGATTAGTAAGTCGATCCTTCACAGGTTGTTCGTAACTAGAGCTGGGTCAATTTACCGTTTTACCCCTGAAGTTATTTCTTGTTCCTTATGTCTCACTGATCCTCTAATGAACAATTGGTTTGTGGTCCAACCAGTAAACCGAATCCCTCTCAGGCCAATGAGAGGGTGGGGCCCCTTGTTCAAGACCTGGAGTCAGTGCTTAAGGGAACTACCTTTCTTCTATCCCTAAAAGTGGGTAGAAGTGAATTCCGTCTTGCACCCCACGTCCCCAGCCATTCACCCAGTCTTACCCCTGAAATGGGAGGCCTGTTGAGTCGGCGAACTAGAGCCACTCTCACCCATGCAAATCTAAGGATAATTCCGAATAAACAGGAGTTCATGATTAGCTCAGGATTAAAACCGAGTTACCTAGGTTATCGAATGAAAAGAAAATCAGTCTCAACAGTAAACGACTTTATAAAGTGAGAGTGGTTTTCTTCATGGTCCGATCTTATGCAATACTCATTGCATAGGACGCCCCCACTCACATGTCTCCACATGCACAATTTAGTGATCACATTGTTTATATCATATACAAAAGTGGGTCGCATCCATAGTGTCCCCAGAATAAGGTACTCAGCCTTATCCTTATACTATAGATCATTTTGACTATATACTTGAACTTGATCCACTCTTATGTCTTTACATATAGTTCAAGTAATCATACTATAGCCAGAGTGTTCTTAGTTTATTGGATTTCGATTAATGATCGTAAAGTTCACTTTATTCAATAACAATTTATTACTGAATAAACATCAATAATAACTTTATTGAAAATAGAATATATCTTTGTTTACAAACTATGAGTTTTAGGACATAAAACCCAACAAACTCCCACTTGGACTAAAACTCTAGTGGGGTTTTATAACGTTGAGTAGAGAGAAATACAATAAACTTGGGCATCACATACTCATGCCTTTTCTCCCACTTACCCTAGATTACATAACTCGTAGTCCTAGACTCACTAGGTGCCCTTCAAACACTTTAGCCGTGAGGGGCTTTGTAAATGGATCAGCAATGTTGTGTTCTGAAGCTATCTGTGTGACGATCACATCTCCCCGTTGCACAATCTCCCTTATGAGATGATATTTGCGCTCAATATGTTTTCCTCGCTTATGGCTTCTTGGTTCTTTTGAATTTGCAACTGCTCCACTGTTATCACAATAAAGAGTGACGGGAAGATGCATATTTGGAACGACTTCCAAATCAGTTAAGAACTTCCTAAGCCATACAGATTCTTTCGCTGCTTCACAAGCAGCAACATACTCAGCTTCCATGGTGGAATCAGCAATGCAACCTTGCTTTATGCTTCTCCATATTATTGCTCCTCCGTTCAGAGTGAAGACAGATCCTGATGTCGATTTCCTCGAATCTACATCGGTCTGAAAATCTGAGTCAGTGTACCCTGTAAGGATCAGATCCTTAGCACCGTACATTAGCATATAGTCCCTCGTTCTCCTAAGATACTTGAGGATATTCTTAACGGCAGTCCAATGAGCACGTCCCGGATTGGACTGATATCTGCTGACAATTCCCACAGCATAGCATATGTCGGGTCGGGTACATAGCATGGCATACATCAGACTACCGACTGCTGATGCATAGGGAATGTGTTTCATATCCTCAACTTCTTGAGGTGTCTTAGGACTTTGTTCCTTCGACAAATGAACTCCATGCCTGAAAGGTAATAATCCTTTGTTGGAGTCCTGCATCTTATATCGAATCAACATTTTGTCGATGTACGATGCTTGAGACAATGCCAGTGTTTTGTTCTTGCGATTCCGAACAATTTGGATTCCAAGAACAAACTGAGCCTCTCCCAAATCTTTCATTTGGAATTGTGTCGCCAGCCAATGCTTAATGTCAGTCAGAATTCCCACATCATTTCCAATGAGTAGGATATCGTCAACGTACAACACCAGGAAAGCTACTGTAGAGTTGACTATCCTTTTATAAACACAAGGTTCGTCAACATTCTGTTTAAAGCCATAAGATTTGATCGCAGTATCAAACTTTATGTTCCAGGATCGAGATGCTTGCTTCAACCCATAAATGGATCTTTTAAGCTTGCAAACCCTTTGCTTGTGATCCTGTTCAATGAACCCCTCTAGTTGAGCCATATAGATACTCTCTTCAAGATCGCCATTTAGAAAAGCTGTCTTTACATCCATTTGCCAAATTTCATAATCATAAAATGTGGCAATAGACAAGAGTATTCTAATTGATTTAAGCATAGCAACAGGTGAGAAGGTTTCTTCATAGTCCACCCCCTCTCTTTGGGTATAACCCTTTGCTACTAGTCGTGCTTTAAAGGTCTGTACCTTACCGGTTTGGTCTCGTTTCCTCTTATAGATCCATTTGCAACCAATAGGTTTTACCCCATCTGGTTGATCTACAAGTTCCCAGACTGAATTGAAGTACATTGACTCCATTTCAAGATTCATGGCTTTAATCCACTGATCTCTATCTACATCATTCATTGCCTGTTTATAGGACAATGGATCCTCAACGCCATCATCAGGTATGATGACTTGGGTTTCTATCAAACCCAAGTAACGATCGGGTTGAGTTATAACCCTCCCACTACGTCGAGGCATTCTCAACTTTTGAGAAGGATGTGATTGACCAGAAGTGTCAGCTCCATCAACAACTCTGGTTGAAGGACCAGCTTGATCAACAACTCTTGTTGTTTTATCAGTAGCTTCTTTAGAAATCTCACTTAATACTAGTTTGCTACGAGGTTGATGATTTCTTACGTGGTCTTCCTCTAAGAATGTAGCGTTCGTTGATACAAACACTCTATTTTCTTGAGGATCATAAAACAAACCACCTTTCGTCTCTTTGGGGTATCCTACAAATAGACATAATTTTGAACGACGTTCTAATTTCTTGGGATTTTGCAACAACACATATGCTGGACATCCCCAAATTCTGAAGTGACGTAAACTACCTTTACGCCCTTTCCATAACTCATAAGGTGTTTCTGAAACACTCTTAGTAGGAACCATGTTCAAAATGTATGTAGCAGTCTCCACTGCATATCCCCAAAACGAATCAGGTAATTGAGCGAAACTCATCATAGACCGAACCATGTCTAATAGAGTTCTATTTCTCCTTTCTGATACACCATTTTGTTGAGGCATACCAGGGGCTGAGAGTTGAGACCTTATTCCATGTTCTATCATATAGTCCTGAAATCTTAAATCCATGTACTCTCCTCCTCGATCTGATCGAAGTGTTTTAATAGTTTTACCTAATAGATTCTCAACCTCAATCTTATAGTCTCTGAATTTTTCAAGAGCTTCGGACTTGTGATGCATTAGGTAAAGATAGCCATACCTTGAATAATCATCAATAAAACTGATGAAATATTCATACCCTCCTCGTGCTTTGACATTCATTGGACCACAGAGATCTGTATGCACGAGTTCTAAGGTTTCTTTGGCTCTATAACCTTTTTCGCAAAATGATCGTTTAGTCATTTTACCCTCAAGACAAGACTCACATGGAGGTAAAGAATTGTCTTCTAACTTATTTAGAAGTCCTCTTTTAACCAATCTCTCAATCCTATTGAGATTAATGTGGCCTAGTCTTAAGTGCCAAAGATAGGTATTAGGAGAAATCTTTTGTCGTTTATTTTGAGTTTTAGCTGTTTTAAACATCTCAGTATTTAAAATAGCTTTTGTTTTGCTCGGTTTTAACATATATAAGTTGTTTTCTAGTTTTGCAGAACAAATATGAATACCTCTTTTGCAAATGAACACTTCATTGATTTCAAAAGATACTTTATACAACTATTCTAATAAACAAGAGATGGATATTAGATTTCTTTTCATTCCAGGAACAAAAAGTACATTATCTAATATAATGAATCTATCTCCAAAAAACAACTTTAAATTTCCTACTGATCTTGCTGAGACAACCTCTCCTGTTCCAACCCTGAGTGTTATCTCGCCATCCGCAAGCATTCTCCAGGAGCTAGTTTCCTGGTAAAAAGAACAAATATGATTAGTCGCCCCTGAATCTAGTATCCAAGTTGAGTTGTCATACTCTACTAAACACATTTCTACAACGAGTAAATCATATTTACCTTGTTGTGTCTTTTCGGCTTTCTTCTCTGCAAGGTATTTTGGGCAGTTTCTCTTCCAGTGCCCGTTTTCGTTGCAATGGAAACATTTTCCTTTATCTGCTTTTTGAACCTTGTTCTTGCGGTTAGTAGGAATCTTATTTTTCCCTTTTCCCTTCTTTTTCATCAAAACACTTTTAGAAGTTGAAGGTCCAGACTTATTTTTGGAGGACGATCCTCGTTGTAATTTCTTGAAGATAGCAACATTTGCTTCTCCTGTTTGTCCCTTGATTGTTAAGAGGGACTGATAAGTCTGTAGCTCATTGAAAAGAGCAGTCAAGTTATATTCTATTTTGTTCATAACCACATTGGTGCGGAACTGGAAGAAGCTCTTCGGAAGAGACATCATGATAAAACTGACTTGACTCTTCTCATCAATGACAGCTTCATTTTCTTCTGCCACATTGAAATGGACCATCATGTCCAGGACATGTTCTCTTACTGAGGTCCCTTCTTTCATACGGCAGTTGTAAATGTATTTTATGGCTTCATGTCTAAGGGAGAAGGACGGTTGTCCAAACATCCCTTTTAGAGATTCCATAATCTCTTTAGCAGTACCCATAACATCGTGTTTCTTAGCCAAAACATCAGATATGCTGGCTAGAATGTACACTCGGGCTTTGTCATTTGCCTTTATCCATCTGTCATATGCATCCCGAGCTATTCGATTTGCATTTGAGTTTGGGTTTGGAGGACACTCCTCAGTTAAAACAAACTTTAAATCATCAATGACCAGTATTGTGTTTAGGTTTGATTTCCAAGTTGAGTAGTTGTCGCCGTTTAATTTCTCAGAAGCGAGTAATTGTACTATTGAGTTTGTCATGCTGTGATATAAAGAAAATTCTATTAGTGATTTGACTTAATCCTGTTTAATCCAATCAGTTTTAGCAAATGTAATAATGTACCCAAATCATTATTAATTTGCAACGATACTTTAGTGAGTTAGAGCAACTGCTACCGAGGGGCAGTCAATCACTCATTCACTAAACCAAGACATTCTTGACTTAAACACTAATTCCAAAATAACTC
The DNA here is from genome assembly GCF_057944985.1 of Cucurbita pepo subsp. pepo. Taxonomy (NCBI): domain Eukaryota; kingdom Viridiplantae; phylum Streptophyta; class Magnoliopsida; order Cucurbitales; family Cucurbitaceae; genus Cucurbita; species Cucurbita pepo. The sequence goes on from NC_141809.1 coordinate 10,250,819, forward strand.
TTGTTCCTATAGTGTTTTAGTTATCGCTATTTTGGTCAAGAATATACTAACTCTTAGTAATTCTTCGCAAGTGTGACCCACCAATTTCAGACCTCAGAAATCGGTCCCAACAACGCTATCGAATGAAAAAGCCAAAGTTAGGAATGGACCTAAGAAATCCTATCCATTTCTGGAGTTTGCGTTGTTCCGATTCCCATGTTACGACCCTCCGAATGGGTAGTTGCTCTAGGGCAACATGCAGGCGGAACATGGGAATCTCACGGTGCAACCTAGTGGTGGAGACCATAGGACGTGTTGACTTCCTTCTCCCACTTACTATAAATACTTTCTCAATTCACCTTGTTATTGACTCATGCAAATACCTTCCGAATGGAGGACGCTCCCAGGGCGACACGAGGCCGAGCATGAATCTCACTGTGTGAATTTTACAGAGAGCGTGAAGAGAAAACGATGTATCTTATACACCTTTTTCCTCCCACTAAGTATTTTAGACGGTTGGGTATACTCATTACTTAAGTATATTCCGGCTAATTAAATATAACTTAAGTCTAGGTGATTTTTCTAAATCTTACATCACTTAAGCATGCTCATAAAACTGGGCTAAGTAAGCTCAAGTACTGGTCCGATCTCCAGGTAGTAGGTGTTCCGTAAACCGTCAACTTAAGTACCTTCAGCCTTAGACAAGATCGTGCCAGGTGAGCTTTCTCGTAACCGCAATTTTATAAGACATCGACCCTTTTTAACTGTTAAAATTGATCGTGCTCGGTTCTTAACCCTTAGTGAGCATGCACTTATCTTTATTATAGATTTTAACGTCTACCTCATTTTATGACGTTGAAAATAACCTATAACATGATTTATATAACAATTTATATAATCATCCATTCCATGCAATAATATAACAATTTATATCTATCACTCATGGAACCCTAAGACATGCATACTATACATTATAACACTTATAACATACTTGGAATGCATGAAACATGCTTAGCCTATGGTGGGATTTTAAATCTATATGACATACTTTATGCATATACATTTTCTATTTAATTAAAACATACATTCATAATGCATAATTAATTAAACACACTAAAGTGGGTGGGTTTTGGCATTTTAAAGCAAGCAATTAACTAAATTATTACATTAATAATTAAAATTAACTTGAGCCGCTCCCGAGGATCACGAACTGGACAAACCAACCCTTAAAAAAGTTCAATCGGTCCCCAACGACAGAAAAAACACCCGAACCGCCTCTTCCATCTTCTTCGGTTCAGCTTGCTTATCTCTTCCATTTTCGATCAATTACAACCTAAAATGGACTCTAATGACTCTATAAAAATTACAGACCTTTCTTCATTCATTAAAGCCCATACACCTTAGGCTTATTACAATAATTGTATCAAATGGAAGCATAAAAAAAATGCCAAAACCAAAACCATCCACTTTAGCAACCACAAATTTCATGCATGAAATGGTACCCACCATGATCAAATTAATGTAAATAAAGTGCCTAAAACTTGCTCTGATACCAATTGTTGGTGTTAATATAACACATGCGGAAGCATTTTGGATCTTAGGCACTTTTAGAACATCAATTATTGTAAATAACTAGCATGTTCATAAGTATTAAAACTTAATGGGTTTAAATACTAACCTTTTGTAGTTCAAACTCCTTTTGCCTCACGAACCGGTTCCGAACCACCACTAGTGTCTTCTCCACTATCCTCCGGCCTTAGAACGGGATTGTGGAATCCGGTGAGTGACTAAACTTGGGAGGGATTTTGTATATGTGAAAGAGAGTGTTTGTTTCAAGGTTTTTTCATCAAAATGAAGAATTCCTTCCAAGTATCATGATCACTCTATTTAAAGAGTCAAGTTTGCATGTTCATGCAAACTTGAGATCACCAAATTTTGACACTTAAAATTCCACTCAAATGTTTGGGATTATGTGGCAAGCATGCATGTTTGAGTTAACCAAATTTTGACACTCAAAATTCCACTCAAACTTGTGGGGTTTATTTGGCAAACATGCAAGTTTGGTTAAACCAAATTTTGACACCTCAAAATTCCACTAACATGGATTTTTCCATTTGATGAAAGTCAACATTTTGACTTTCTTCATTTTAATTCAACAATTAATTTGAATAATGAATTTCAAATTAAAGTAACATTAAATGATTAATTAAACTATTTAATTAATATTTAACATTAATTCAAATGCCAATCCCAATCAATTCCGACACATAATTGATTAAGATATTTAAATCTTATTTAAATATCTCAGATTCTCTCTTTTCGTTTAATTCGTAAATAAAACAAAATTGCGGTTAAATATATCGTATATATGTAACGCATATTCCCTAATTTGAATTCGAACACTTCGAACTCACTCGTCACACTGTTCTATGGTTTAGTCCGATATGAGCTAGCAGAGGGACCTAATGGACCTATAGATCATGGGCTCCAACGATCCAAGATTAACCGATTAAACTCATTAACCTGGTTAACCAACATTCGTTAACTACTAGGACACTCCACTATAGCCTAGTAGTTGCACTCCCCTCACTATAGATATATTTCTGTCCATCTGATATAACCATGATTAGTAAGTCGATCCTTCACAGGTTGTTCGTAACTAGAGCTGGGTCAATTTACCGTTTTACCCCTGAAGTTATTTCTTGTTCCTTATGTCTCACTGATCCTCTAATGAACAATTGGTTTGTGGTCCAACCAGTAAACCGAATCCCTCTCAGGCCAATGAGAGGGTGGGGCCCCTTGTTCAAGACCTGGAGTCAGTGCTTAAGGGAACTACCTTTCTTCTATCCCTAAAAGTGGGTAGGAGTGAATTCCGTCTTGCACCCCACGTCCCCAGCCATTCACCCAGTCTTACCCCTGAAATGGGAGGCCTGTTGAGTCGGCGAACTAGAGCCACTCTCACCCATGCAAATCTAAGGATAATTCCGAATAAACAGGAGTTCATGATTAGCTCAGGATTAAAACCGAGTTACCTAGGTTATCGAATGAAAAGAAAATCAGTCTCAACAGTAAACGACTTTATAAAGTGAGAGTGGTTTTCTTCATGGTCCGATCTTATGCAATACTCATTGCATAGGACGCCCCCACTCACATGTCTCCACATGCACAATTTAGTGATCACATTGTTTATATCATATACAAAAGTGGGTCGCATCCATAGTGTCCCCAGAATAAGGTACTCAGCCTTATCCTTATACTATAGATCATTTTGACTATATACTTGAACTTGATCCACTCTTATGTCTTTACATATAGTTCAAGTAATCATACTATAGCCAGAGTGTTCTTAGTTTATTGGATTTAGATTAATGATCGTAAAGTTCACTTTATTCAATAACAATTTATTACTGAATAAACATCAATAATAACTTTATTGAAAATAGAATATATCTTTGTTTACAAACTATGAGTTTTAGGACATAAAACCCAACAAATTCCACCTTCTATCAACTAATTTTAGTACACAATGTTCTCGTACTATTGACAGATGTCCTTCTCGTACTATCAACTAAACCTTAAACCCTAAACCCTAATATTAAATGATTACATATATTCCATAACTAATTCAAACTAGAAAAAGAAAATATAAACTAACTAAATCTAGTGAATAAAATAAAATATACTACTATTCAAATTTAAAATATCTAATATATATTCCCTAACTAATATATTCTTCAAATATTAAATGATTACCTATATTCCATAACTAATTCAAACTAGAAAGAAGTTGCACTAAATTCTAACATCTACATCATCAAGTATTTTTCAAGAATTACATATCAAGTGTAATGAAAAACAAATCTTGGTAGTAGATCTTATATCAGCTATAAGGGTGTCATCTAGTCTCCACAAAAAATCTAGTAAATCAAATTTACTTTCATTTAGTTTTTTTTCCATAGAGTAATTTGGAAAATTTCTTTCACCATAAGCTAGGAACTATTTCCTATCAATAGCTTCAGTCATAAAATTTTTCTTGAATTTTATAATACTTAATTTCGAGATTATTTAAATAAAATTTAGCTTCTATGGAGTTAATCATCTCATATGTTTTTTGTCTTTTACTTATCTTTTAGTCATGACATCCAACATATTAACTAGAAGATATGAACAAAGCTTTCTCATCACCTTTGATTCATCAATCATGTGCTCTTCGAATAATTCGATTCACAATAGGTCTTGAGAACATTTCAAAATAAAGACAAAAAAAAAAAAAAAAAAAAAAAATCATACACTTCCATCATAGTGCTAATACTATTTTTTTCAAGTATTAAAATTTTCTCAACACAGTAGTGAAAATTAAACAATGGAGAGATCTTGAACATTATATTTGAAATATATAAAATATTATTTAATTACAAAGTTCAAATATAAAATATTATTTAATTACAAACCATCAACTATCCATTCAATTTGAGCATGAGAACAAACAATTTTATAAAATGAACCCTATAAATCATTTCTAATGCTATGGTACTTTAGTGATTTAGAACAAGTGCAGCCGTAGGGTAGGTCAAGTGTTCCTTCACTAAACTGATACAATCTCAACCAAACATTATATCAGAATAACTCTTATTCCTATAATATTTAATTACCATTAGTTCAATCGAGAACATCATTAACAACCTTAATGATCTATTCGTAAATGTAACCCATCATTTTAGATCTTGTAATTTTATACCAACAAGTGCCGCCGTAGGGTAGGTCAAGTATTGGAAATATAATTACTATCTTATCCTTCTCAAGAGTTCACCCTGATATTGACCCATGCAAACACCTTCCGCATGGGGACGGTCCAAAAGCCGCCATGAGGCCCCGCATGGATCTCACGTTATGAACCAATGATGGAGACCATAGGATATGTTGACACATTTCCTTCTCTCATTTACTATAAATACTTTCTCAAGATTCACCTTGATATTCACTCATGCAAACACCTTCCGTGAGGGGATGGTCCAAAAGCTGCCACGAGGTCCCGCATGAATCTCACGGTGTGAATCAATAATAGAGAACGTAGGATATCCTGACATGTGTCCTTAATATCTTTATATTGACCGACGTCCTTCTCCACCTAAGTATTTTGAAATACGGTTTTCTATTACTCAGAAAAATTAGACTAATCTCATTTATCTAAGTTTCCAATCTACCCTTTCATAACCCTTATGTTGGTTGGATTGCTTTTAATGTGAATTGCCAAGTTTTTAAACTATTAAAAAAAACTAATCACATCGTGAGCTTGCTTAATGAAATTAAATATAATTTGACTAATTCAACTCCCAAGTCGGTTCCGAGGTACAGGTGTTTCTTTTCATTCAGCTTAAATACCTCAACCTAGCCAGAACCTTCCTTAGACAGAGTTCCCTTGTAGTCAATTTTTATTTAAAATTCATTCCTCTTTAATTAACTATTAATTGCAAGATTAATGAATGAATTAAACTGTCTTTAGGATCCTATTGAAAACTAATTCCCTTTTGGAATAATCTTAAAATTCTAGCATTTTAAACCCTTTAAAACTAAATTTAATAGATTACTCAAAATTCTACTTATATTAGAACAAACCATAATCATATTAGGTAAATGTCATGCATTCAATTTAAGAAATAAATATCCTAATTTAATTTTCAAGCTTAACAATTATACTAAAATGCATATGGAAAATACATCCTAATTAAGAAATCATCTTATTTATATAAGAAAACAACCTAATAAAAAATATTCAAATATAACATTTATATTTAAAAAAATAATTAAAATGCATGATTATACTTAACCTATAATGAGATTTTAAACTAAATAACATACCAGATGCATTTAATCAAACAATTTAAAACATACCTCATATGCATAATTAAATTTAAAAAAAATCAAAATTGACCAGCATGTCTAGCATATCCTAAAAATTGAAAATGAATTAAATTACAATAATTTAGATGGAAGACATATCTTGATTTTCAAGATCTTTTATGTTTAGAACAATTCCAAATTTAATAAAACTAGATTTTAAGATCTTTCCTATTGTAACCAATTCCAAATCTAATAAAATTAGGGTTCGAGATTTTTCCGATTGATGGTGTTAATATAACACATACGGAAGCAATTTGGATCTTAGGCACTTTTAGAACATCAATTATAGTAAATAACTAGCATGTTCATAAGTATTAAAACTTAATGAGTTTGAATACTAACCTTTTGTAGTTCAAATTTCTTTTTCCTCACGAACCAGTTTCAAACCACCACTAGTGTCTTCTCCACTATCCTCCGGCCTTAGAACGGGATTGTGGAATCCGGTGAGTGACTAAACTTGGGAGGGATTTTGTATATATGAAGAGAGTGTTTGTGAGAGGTTTTTTCTCAAGGTTTTTCACCAAGAAGAAGAAGACCTTCCATGTACCATGATCACTCTATTTAAAGAGTCATGTTTGCATGTTCATGCAAATTTGAGATCACCAAATTTTGACACTCAATATTCCACTCAAACATTTGGGATTATGTGGCAAGCATGCATGTTTGAGTTAACCAAATTTTGACACTCAAAATTCCACTCAAACGTGTGGGGTTTATTTGGCAAGCATGCAAGTTTGGTTAAACCAAATTTTGACACCTCAAAATTCCACTAACATGGATTTTTCCATTAAATGAAGTCAACATTTTGACTTTCTTCATTTTAATTTAACAATTAATTTGAATAATTAATTTCAAATTAAAGTAACATTAAAGGATTAATTAATATTTAATATTTATTCAAATGCCAATCCCAATCAATTCTGACACATAATTGATTAAGATATTTAAATCTTATTTAAATATCTCATATTCTCTCTTTTTGTTTAATTCGTAAATAAAATAAAAATGCGGTTAAATATATCGTATATATGTAGCACATATTCCCTAATTTGAATTCGAACACTTCGAACTCACTCGTCACACTGTTCTATGGTTTAGTCTGATATGAGCTAGCAGATGGACCTAATGGACCTATAGATCATGGGCTCCAACGATCCAAGATTAACCGGTTAAACTCATTAACCTGGTTAACCAACATTCGTTAACTACTAGGACACTCCACTATAGCCTAGTAGTTGCACTCCCCTCACTATAGATATATTTCTGTCCATTTGATATAACCATGATTAGTAAGTCGATCCTTCACAGGTTGTTCGTAACTAGAGCTGGGTCAATTTACTGTTTTACCCCTAAAGTTACTTCTTGTTCCTTATGAACAATTGGTTTGTGGTCCAACCAGTAAACCGAATCCCTCTCAGGCCAATGGGAGGGAGGGGGCCCTTGTTCAAGACCTAGAGTTAGTGCTTAAGGGAACTACCTCTCTTCTATCCCTAAAAGTGGGTAGGAGTGAGTTCCATCTTGCACCCCACGTCCCCAGCCATTCACCCAGTCTTACCCCTGAAATGGGAGGCCTATTGAGTCGGCGAACTAGAGCCACTCTCACCCATGCAAATCTAAGGATAATTCCGAATAAACAGGAGTTCATGGTTAGCTCAGGATTAAAACCGAGTTACCTAGGTTATCGAATGAAAAGAAAATCAGTCTCAACAGTAAACGACATTATAAAGTGAGAGTGGTTTTCTTCATGGTCCGATCTTATGCAATACTCATTGCATAGGACGCCCCCACTCAGATGTCTCCACATGTACAATTTAGTGATCACATTGTTTATATCATATACAAAAGTGGGTCGCATCCATAGTCCCTAGAATAAGGTACTGAGTCTTATCCTTATACTATAGATTATTTTGACTATATACTTTGAACTTGATCCACTCTTATGTCTCTACATATAGTTCAAGTAATCATACTATAGCCAGAGTGTTCTTAGTTTATTGAATTTAGATTAATGATGGTAAAGTTCACTTTATTCAATAAAAATCTTTATTGAATAAACAACAATAATAACTTTATTGAAAATAGAATATGTTTTTGTTTACAAACTATGAGTTTTAGGACATAAAACCCAACAAACTCCCACTTGGACTAAAACTCTAATGGGGTTTTATAACGTTGAGTAGAGAGAAATATAATAAACTAGCGCATCACATTCTCATGCCTTTTCTCCCACTTGCCCTAGATTACATAACTCGTAGTCCTAGACTAACTACGTGCCCTTCAAACACTTTAGCCGTGAGTCTGTGTACCCTATAAGGATCAGATCCTTAGCACCGTACATTAGCATATAGTCCCTCATTCTCCTAAGATACTTGAGGATATTCTTAACGGCAGTCCAATGAGCACGTCCCGGATTAGACTGATATATGCTGACAATTCCCACAGCATAGCATATGTCGGGTCGGGTACATAGCATGGCATACATCAGACTATCGACCGCTGATGCATAGGGAATTTGTCTCATATCCTTAACTTCTTGAGGTGTCTTAGGACTTTGTTCCTTCGACAAATGAACTCCATGCCTGAAAGGTAATAATCCTTTCTTGGAGTCCTGCATCTTATATCGAATCAACATTTTGTCGATGTACGATGCCTGAGACAATGCTAGTGTTTTGTTCTTGCGATTCCGAACAATTTGGATTCCAAGAACAAATTGAGCTTCTCCCAAATCTTTCATTTGGAATTGGTTAGCTAGCCAATGCTTAATGTCAGTCAGAAATCCCACATCATTTCCAGTGAGTAAGATATCGTCAACGTAGAACACCAGGAAAGCTCTTGTAAAGTTGACTATCCTTTTATAAACACAAGTTTCGTCAACATTCTGTTTAAAGTCATAAGATTTGATCGCAGTATCAAACTTTATATTCCAGGATCGAGATGCTTGCTTCAACCCATAAATGGATATTTTAAGCTTGCAAACCCTTTGCTTGTGATCCTGTTCAATGAACCCCTCTAGTTGAGCCATATAGATACTCTCTTCAAGATTGTCGTTTAGAAAGGTTGTCTTAACATCCATTTGCCAAATTTCATAATCATAAAATGTGGCAATAGACAAGAGTATTCTAATCGATTTAAGCATAGCAACAGAAGAGAAGGTTTCTTCATAGTCCACCCCCTCTCTTTGGGTATAACCCTTTGCTACTAGTCGAGCTTTAAAGGTTTGTACCTTACTGGTTTGGTCTTGTTTCCTCTTATAGATTCATTTGCAACCAATAGGTTTTACTCCATCTAGTTGATCTACAAGTTCCCAGACTGAATTGAAGTACATTGACTCCATTTCAAGATTCATGGCTTTAATCCACTAATCTCTATCTTCATCATTCATTGCCTGTTTATAGGTCAATGGATCCTCAACGCCATCATCAGGTATGATGACTTGAGTTTCTACCAAACCCAAGTAACGATCGGGTTGAGTTATAACCCTCCCACTACGTCGAGGCATTCTCAACTCTTGAAGGATGTGATTGACCAGAAGTGTCAGCTCCATCAACAACTCTTGTTGAAGAACCAGCTTAATCAACAACTCTTGTTGTTTTATCAGTAGCTTCTTTAGAAATCTCACTTAATACTAGTTTGCTGCGAGGTTGATGATTTCTTACGTGGTCTTTGTAATGACCCTAAATTTCCACATACTCAGAGTCGCTACTAACGTCTCATGCTCATCTATAATGCGGAAATATAACTCTTACATGAACATAGTTGATAACGTAAACTTCAAAAAAAACGTTTAAAACAACTTCTTCTCTGGAAAACTGAAATTTAGAGAAAACAAAAACAAATACAAAATAATTTAAAACAATGAAATGCAAAACAACCTATTCTAACTTAAGACTAGAAATTTAAATATGAATCTACCCTATACACGTGCCACAGTCTCTGCTCGCGATGCCGTCGTCCTTTAAACAAGTGCGCCTTGCCTTTACCTAAAAAATGATGTGGCACACGGCCTGAGTATTTCAAAGAATACTCAGTAAGTGGCCTCACTATAGGGGCCATGCAAATGCAAACACATGCAATCATGATTTAGGGATCTATCTCTAATCATCTTACGGGTGGCCTCCAGTCTTGGACAAATTGGATGTGTAGTACTTCCCTACACACGACTCACACGTGCGAGTGTGAATCCCCAGGGCGCTCGCACACCCCCTGGACCCTTTGGTCAAGCTAATCTGTAGCGACGTCCGGAGGTCAGCGGAACCCCATAGTGTCATGCACCTCATGAACACCCTCATCTGTGTGCTTTCGCACCTGTGCGCATACGCGCTCATCATACGGTTCGCGTCCGCACTCATCATCTCTAGGGGAAGTAGCCCTATGCTTATGAACATACAATATGCATGAGGTCCCTCTAAATCCATCATAATGTCTCTTCTGACACAACCCTCTAGTCTCATCTCTTTGTTACTCTAGGTAACACATACTCGTGGATATTTATATTAATATCATTTTCACGCTCTTAGGGTTGTGTCCTATGTCGATCTAACGACATGATGCAATATGGCACTCATCATCATATAGCATGCTCAATATGGAAAACGTCATCATATTAAGGTAAACATCATGCAATCATCATACTCATCATATTGCCACAAAGTGCATCAAACATATCAAGTACGACATTCATCAAAATATATATATACTGAGCACATCATCAGGTATCATAACCCACACATCATCATAACTCATACATCATCAAAGTCATACATCATACATCATCATAACTCATATACCGCATCGTACGACATAGTTCATATATCATCGTAACTCATACAATTTTTAGCCTATCCTATAGTAAGGCCACTTACCTGGTTGGCCTCAGCCGATGTATTCCCTAATTTAATTAACGTAAGCTCCCGTTCCTCGAGAGCTGCTCCAAAGGTTGCTGGAGTTCGCTTCATATCCCACCGTTCGTCACCTTTTATTAGTATTTCACATTTTTATTAATAATCCAACTAACAATGTGAAATACGGCTCTAAAACGGTCTCAGTAAAAATCAAATTCCAAGTTTTCATTGTTTCTAAATTTTTTAAAACTCAAATTGAAAATATGTCAATATTATTTCATGTTGCTTTGAATCATTCAATCCAACTATGGTTTGTTATAATATTATATTCTCTAGATGCAAACAATAATAATTTTTCACATCTTCCATTTTCCTTCCCTTCTGTTGTACCTCTTTGTTCTCTTCTTTCTGTATTTTTTTTTTCTTCCTACAAATGATTATGCAATTATAAAAAAAATTTCAATCATTTATGTTCTCCTCTCTTTCCTAATATGACTGTCCAATTAACAGAAAGCCATTTTCAATCTATTCTGTTTTCTTCTCTTTCTTAAAAACTACTATTTAACTCAAGCCATTTTCAATTTATTCTGTTTTCTTTCTATTTCGCAAATGACTATCCAATCAAAAGAAGTCATTTACAATCCATTCTAATTTTCCTTCATAAAACTGACTATGCATCAATCAATTATGATTTTCTTTCTCTTTCCTAAGAATGATGATCCATGCAATTGACAAAACCATTTTTCAATCAATTTTGATTTTCGATAAGATATCCAAAAATCTAAATAATTGAAAAAAGAGATCTAAAATAACTTTTCTATATCCTGCAAAAATAAGAGAAGAGGAGATCTAACTTACCGGTAAGTTTTCTCTCTTTCCCTTCCTATCAAATCTGCTTGGAGTGAAGCCATTGGATCCAATTTTTCTCTCCCAAAATATGCTATCTTTCTTTTGTTTCTTTCTCCGATTTTTCTCCTTCCCAAAATCTGCAATTTTTTTTGTTTCTGTTCTGTTTCTTTCTTTTGCACATCATTTTGCAGTTGGAGGTGTTCGGAGATATTTGGGGAAGGTGGAGAGAGAGGGTCGATAATTTATTTTTTATTTTTTTATTTTTTTTATAATTATTATTTACTTACTATTATTATTATTTTTTTTTCGGGTCGTTACAGTCTTCCTCTAAGAATGTAGCGTTTGTTGATACAAACACTCTATTTTCTCGAGGGTCATAAAACAAACCACCTTTTGTCTCTTTGGGGTATCCTACGAATAGACATAATTTTGAACGACGTTCTAATTTCTTGGGGTTTTGCAACAACACATGTGCTGGACATCCCCAAATTCTGAAGTGACGTAAACTACCTTTACGCCCTTTCCATAACTCATAAGGTGTTTCTGAAACACTCTTAGTAGGAACCATGTTCAAATGTATGTAGCAGTCTCCACTGCATATCCCCAAAACGGATCGGGTAATTGAGCGAAACTCATCATAGACCGAACCATGTCTAACAGAGTTCTATTTCTCCTTTATGATACACCATTTTGTTGAGGCATACCAGGGGCTGAGAGTTGAGATCTTATTCCATGTTCTATCATATAGTCCTGAAATCTTAAGTCCATGTACTCTCCTCCTCGATCTGATCGAAGTGTTTTAATAGTTTTACCTAATAGATTCTCAACCTCAGTCTTATACTCTCTGAATTTTTCAAGAGCTTCGAACTTGTGACGCATTAGGTAAAGATAGCCATTCCTTGAATAATCATCAATAAAATTGATGAAATATTCATACCCTCCTCGTGCTTTGACATTCATTGGACCACAGAGATCTGTATGCACGAGTTCTAAGGTTTCTTTGGGTCTATAACCTTTTTCGGAAAACGATCGTTTAGTCATTTTACCCTCAAGACAAGACTCACATGGAGGTAAAGAGTTGTCTTCTAACTCATTTAGAAGTCCTCTTTTAACCAATCTCTCAATCCTATTGAGATTAATGTGGCCTAGTCTTAAGTGCCAAAGATAGGTATTAGGAGAAATCTTTTGTCATTTATTTTGAGTTTCAGCTGTTTTAAACATCTCGGTATTTAAAATAGTTTTTTTTTCGCTCGGTTTTAACATATATAACTTGTTTTCTAGTTTTGCAGAACAAATATGAATACCTCTTTTGCAAATGAACACTTCATTGATTTCAAAAGATACTTTATACAATTGTTCTACTAAACAAGAGATAGATATTAGATTTCTTTTCATTAAAGGAACAAAAAGTACGTTATCTAATATAATGAATTTATTTCCAAAAAAACAACTTTAAATTTCCTACTGATCTTGCTGAGACAACCTCTCCTGTTCCAACCCAAGTGTTATCTCGCCGTCCGCAACCATTCTCCAGGAGCTAGTTTCCTGGTAAAAAGAACAAATATGATTAGTCGCCCCCGAATCTAGTATCCAAGTTGAGTTGTCATACTCTACTAAACATATTTCTACAACGAGTAAATCATATTTACCTTGTTGTGTCTTTTCGACTTTCTTCTCTGCAAGGTTTTTTTGGGCAGTTTCTCTTCCAGTGCCCATTTTCGTTGCAATGGAAACATTTTCCTTTATCTTCTTTTTGAATCTTGTGTTTGCGGTTAGTAGGAATCTTATTTTTCCCTTTACCCTTCTTCTTCATCAAAACACTTTTTAGAAGTTGAAGGTCCAGACTTATTTTTGGAGGACGATCCTCGTAGTAATTTCTTTGAGATAACAACATTTGCTTCTCCTATTTGTCCCTTGTTCGTTAAGAGGGACTGATAAGTTTGTAGCTCATTGAGAAGAGCAGTCAAGTTATATTCTATTTTGTTCATTACCACATTGGTGCGGAACTGGAAGAGCCCTTCAGAAGAGACATCATGATAAAACTGACTTGAATCTTCTCATCAATGATAGCTTCATTTTCTTTTGCCACATTGAAATGGACCATCATGTCCAGGACATGTTCTCTAACTGAGGTCCCTTCTTTCATACGGCTGTTGTAAATGTATTTGATGGCTTCATGTCTAAGGGAGAAGGACGGTTGTCCAAACATCCCTTTTAGAGATTCCATAATCTCTTTAGCAGTACCCATAACATCGTGTTTCTTAGCCAAAACATCAGATATGCTGGCTAGAATGTACACTCGGGCTTTGTCATTTGCCTTCATCCATCTGTCATACGCATCCCGAACTGTTCGGTTTGCATTTGAGCTGGGGTTTGGAGGACACTCCTCAGTTAAAACAAACCTTAAATCATCAATTACCAGTATTGTGTTTCGGTTTGATTTCCAAGTTACGTAATTGTCGCCGTTTAATTTCTCTGAAGCGAGTAATTGTACTATTGAGTTTGTCATGCTGTGATATAAAGAAAATTTTATTAGTGATTTGACTTAATCCTGTTTAATCCAATCAGTTTTAGCAAATGTAATAATGTACCCAAAAATTATTAATTTGCAACGATACTTTAGTGAGTTAGAGCAACTGCTACCGAGGGGCAGTCAATCACTCAATCACTAAACCAAGACATTCTTAACTTAAACACTAGTCCCAGAATAACTCTTGTTCCTATAGTGTTTTTAGTTATCGCTATTTTGGTCAAGAATATACTAACTCTTAGTAATTTTTCGTAAGTGTGACCCGCCATTTTCAGACCTCAAAGATCGGTCTCAACAATGCTATCGAATGAAAAAGCCAAAGTTGGGAACGGACCTAAGAAATCCTATCCATTTCTGGAGTTTGCGTTGTTTCGACTCCCATGTTACGACCCTCCGAATGGGTAGTTGCTCTAGGGCAACGTGCAGGCGGAACATGGGAATCTCACGGTGCAACCTAGTGGTGGAGACCATAGGACGTGTTGATATACTTCCTTCTCCCACTTACTATAAATACTTTCTCTATTCACCTTGTTATTGACTCATGCAAATACCTTCCGAATGGAGGACGCTCCCAAGGCGACACGAGGCCGAGCATGAATCTCACGGTGTGAATTTTTCAGAGAGCGTGAAAAGGAAAACGATGTGTCTTATATACTTTTTTCCTCCCACTAAGTCTTTTAGACAGTTGGGTATACTCATTACTTAGGTATATTCCGGCTAATTAAATATAACCTAAGTCTAGGTGATTTTTCCAAAACATACATCGCTCAAGCATGCTCATAAAACTGGGCTAACTAAGCTCAAGTACTGGTCCGATCTCCAGGTAGTAGGTGTTCCGTAAACCGTCAACTTAAGTACCTCCAGCCTTAGACAAGATCGTGCCAGGTGAGCTTTCTCGTAACCGCAATTTTGTAAGACATCGACTTATTTTAACTTTTAAAATTGATCGTGCTCGGTTCTTAACCCTAAGTGAGCATGCACTTATCTTTATTATAGATTTTAACGTCTATCTCGTTTTATGACGTTGAAAATAACCTATAACATGCATCTAACATGCTTTATATAACAATTATATAATCATCCATTCCATGCAATAATATAACAATTTATATCTATTACTCATGGAACCCTAAACATGCATACTATACATTATAACACTTATAACATACTTGGAATGCATGAAACATGCTTAGCCTATGGTGGGATTTTAAATCTATATAACATACTTTATGCATATACATTTTCTATTTAATTAAAACATACCTTCATAATGCATAATTAATTAAACACGGTAAAGTGGATTGGTTTTGACATTTTAAAACAAACAATTAACTAAATTATTACATTAATAATTAAAAACAACTTGAACCGCTCCCGAGGATCACGAACTTGAAAACTAATTCCCTTCTTGAATAATCTTAAAAATCTAGCATTTTAAACCCTTTAAAATTAAATTTAATAGATTACTCAAAATTCTAATCATATTAGAACAAAACATAATCGTATTAGGTAAATATCATGCATTCAATTTAAGAAATAAATATCCTAATTTAATTTCCAAGCATAACAATTATACTCAAATGCATATGGAAAATACATCCTAATTAAGAAATCATCTTATTTCTATAGGAAAACAACCTAATAAAAAATTTTCAAATATAACATTTATATTTAAAAAAACAATTAAAATGCATGATTATGCTTAACCTATAATGGGATTTTAAACTAAATGACATACCAGATGCATTTAATCAATCAATTTAAAACATAGAACATATGCATAATTAAATTAAAAAAAAAATCAAAATTGACCGGCATGTCACGCATATCCTAGAAATTGAAAATGAATTAAATTACAATAATTTAGATGGAAGACATATCTTGATTTTCAAGATCTTTTATGTTTGGAACAATTCCAAATTTAATAAAACTAGATTTTAAGATCTTTCCTATAGTAACCAATTCCAAATCTAATAAAATTAGGGTTCGAGAAGACATATCTTGATTTTCAAGATCTTTTATGTTTGGAACAATTCCAAATTTAATAAAACTAGATTTTAAGATCTTTCCTATAGTAACCAATTCCAAATCTAATAAAATTAGGGTTCGAGAAGACATATCTTGATTTTCAAGATCTTTTATGTTTGGAACAATTCCAAATTTAATAAAACTAGATTTTAAGATCTTTCCTATGGTAACCAATTCCAAATCTAATAAAATTAGGGTTCGAGATTTTTCCGATTGATGGTGTTAATATAACACATGCGGAAGCAATTTGAATCTTAGGCACTTTTAGAACATCAATTATAGTAAATAACTAGCATGTTCATAAGTATTAAAACTTAATGAGTTTGAATACTAACCTTTTGTAGTTCAAATTCCTTTTTCTTCACGAACCGGTTTCGAACCACCACTAGTGTCTTCTCCACTATCCTACGGCCTTAGGACGGGATTGTGGAATCCGGTGAGTGACTAAACTTGGGAGGGATTTTGTATATATGAAGAGAGTGTTTGTGAGAGGTTTTTTCTCAAGGTTTTTCACCAAGAAGAAGAAGACCTTCCATGTACCATGATCACTCTATTTAAAGAGTCATGTTTGCATGTTCATGCAAATTTGAGATCACCAAATTTTGACACTCAAAATTCCACTCAATTGTTTCGGGTTTATTTGGCAAGCATGCAAGTTTGGTTAAACCAAATTTTGACACCTCAAAATTCCACTAACATGGATTTTTCCAAGTCAACATTTTGACTTTCTTCATTCTAATTTAACAATTAATTTGAATAATTAATTTCAAATTAAAGTAACATTAAAGGATTAATTAAACTATTTAATTAATATTTAATACTAATTCAAATGCCAATCCCAATCAATTCCGACACTTAAAATAACAACTTGAGCCCAGCAAAAACAACGGTAGGCAACAAAACATAACATGAACATTACAACGTAATTCTGGAAACAAAACATAACATGAACATTACAACGTAATTCTGGCAACAAAACGTCATTACAACGTAATTCTGGCAACAGGGCAAAAAACATAACATGAACATTACAATGTAATTCTGGCAACAAAACATAACATGAACATTACAACGTAATTCTGGCAACAGGGCAAAAAACATAACATGAACATTACAATGTAATTCTGGCAACAAAACATAACATGAACATTACAACTTAATTCTCGCAACAAAACATAAAAAAATGCTATTTTAAGTGAAAGATAACACATTATTTTAGTCTTGGATACATAGTTTTTTGAAGTGGCTCTTGTCGCTTAGTTGGTTAGAGCGGTCATTTCGTATCATAGCTTTAGGTTCTAGGTAGGCCAGCAAATACAGTATACAAATTATATGTTGCTCAATGGCCATTAGAGACAAAAAGTGAAGAAAATGAAAAATAAAAAGAAATATTTGACACGGGCTGAGAGACTAAAAAGAAAGATGATTCTAGTTTTTTAGGAGAACAATGTTTTGTATACAAAAGGTACATATACAAAAACTTGGAAGTAAAAGAATTTTCTTTCTAAGGGGAGAACTCAAACTAAGTGTATCTACCTTTTCGGTTGAATTCTTGCAGAAAATTAAAATGCTTATTATAAAGCAAGTTTGAATAATTAATTTCAACTCGTGCCAATATCTAACTCATGGAAAAAAATAAGACCAATGGGCTGCACAGGAAGCGGCACTCCCATTTCACTTTTACATCCATGCATGACCTAAAGATAAAAGGGAAGACCTCGACAAGATTAAAACCACGGAATGAAAATCATTTTAAGTTTGCATTACAAGGAAATCAATTGAATTCGAGGACGAATCCTCTTGAAGAATGGGAGAATGAACGAATAAGGTGTCTTAATTATGCAACAAAAACTTCTTGGTGGATAATAAGATTGTAGGGTACGTGTTTGAATTTAGAGATGTTTTATAGTATTTTTTTCACTTTACAATATTATATTAAAATTTTAAGTTAAAATTAATTAATGGTCGTTATGGTATTGATGGACAAGACATTTACAACATTTTAATGGACTATATATTACTTTAAAGGTTTATTTTCAAGGTTATAAATAGTCATTCATGTTATTAGTATGGTACAAAGATTTTGGATATTAGAATGAAAGTTGAATAGTATGCTTCTTTACCCATGAACTTGTTCTTTTGCATTTCTTGTGTTTAGATTTACGTGCTAGAGTTATGCAAGTAGTCTTGACCGAGTTATTCTGTGAAGCGATTCGAATCATGAGTTTATAAATGAGTTTTTTTTTTTTTTTTTATTTCTACTCTTTATCTTGATCATTGAGGTAATCGGTTCAAAAACTTTCTCTTGGATTGATTGCTTATCGTGTTGTGGTTTCTTGGATAATTTAGATCTAAACATCTTGTTCTTCAACAGTAATATTAGATCGAATTTCAAGAGTTTCATAACATATCTATTTCGTAATACAATTTTATTTGATTTGGGTTTACATTATAAAGACAAATTAGTATTTTGCTTATTTTTCTCATTCATATAAATATGTCTTTTGGTTTGTATTTTATGATACACTAGCTTGGGTGTTTATTCGTTTGGTGATTTAAGAATTGGTATGTTTTTTGTTTCAAGTAGCTCTTGTAGCTCAGTTGGTTAAAGCACCCGTTTAGAGCATTATTGCCCTTTAGTACGTATTCTCCATGATTGTGAGCTAGTACATTGAATAGGATAGAGAATATTTCTTTCCGTCAACAAAAGAGGGTCGTTCCCCAAATGTCCATTTACAACATGAACGTTATATGTCATAGGTACCTATTTATATGTTGAATTCTTGTAACAACTTGAACCCCAACAAAAGCCACAATTAACTTTATTATAATATAAGATTAAAGCCATTTTCGATCTTGCTTCCACTATTGGTACAACAATTGGTATCATAGTTTTGTGGTTGTAGCATTTCGGCACACAACAAGTGGTATCAGAGCTTTGAAGGTTGTATTAACTTTATTATAATATAAGATTAAAGCCATTTTCGATCTTGCTTCCACTATTGGTACAACAATTGGTATCATAGTTTTGTGGAGCATTTCGGCACACAACAAGTGGTATCAAAGCGTGGTTGTCGTATTTCGGGAATTCTAAAAGTTTTGACCCCCATCAACCATGAAACGTGCTCACAATCGTGCTTATCATCTTGAAAATCAATTTTCAAGAATTGTGTTTTTCTACTTTCATCCAAATTACTTGTTACAAATAGCAGAGTCATCTGATATTAAATCAGAACATGAATCAAGAATTTTGAGTTCTAATCTTGAAGTAGAAAAATTTAATGGAATCAATAATTTTGGTGTTTGGCAAGGCGAAGTTACTGATTTGCTGGCCATGCAAGACCTTCCTGCTTCTCTCGTAGAGGAGAAGCCTGAAAACATGACAGACGCAGAATGAAAACATGACAGACGCATAATTATATATGACTCAAATTTGATCTTGGTTATAATATCTGTGAAGATGGAAAGCTCAAAGATTGGAATTGAGAAGTTTGATCGATCCGATTTTGGTTTCTAGAAGATGCAGATGGAAGATTTTCTGTACCAAAAAGATCTTCATGAATCCCTATTGGGGTGAAACCAAATATCATAACCACAGAGCAGTGAAAGCTCAAGGATCGGCAGGCCTTAGGGTTGATTTGGTTGACACTGTCAAAAAATGTGGCGTTTTAACATTATCAAGGAGAAGACAACGTAAGTTCTATTGAAGGCGCTATTGAATAGGTACGAAAAACCGTTGGGTATGAACAAGGTGTATTTGACGAGGAGATTTTTCAATCTATAAATGTCTAAAGGTAGTTCCAGTTGTGGATCATATAATGAATTCAATATGATTTTAAGTCAACTGAATTCGATGAAAATTAATTTTTGAAGATGAAATTAAAGAACTGATTTTGATGTACTCTTTACCTGATTTGTGGGATACTATTGTTGTCGTGAACAACAGTTCTCAAATCTCTGATAAGTTGAAGTTTGATTAAATTTGAGATTTACTTCTCAGCGAAAGTATTCAAAAACAGAAAATTGGAGATTCTTAAGGTTGATTAAATTTGATATTTAGTTATCAGCGAAAGTATTCCAAAACAGAAAATTGGAGATTCTTAACTGTTGATCAAAGGGGAAAAAGTAAATGAAAGAGCCCAAACAAACAGGGACCATGAAAATCATAGAACCAAGGAAAATCTCCGAACATACCAAACGTAACGTGTTGCAATGGTAGAGAAAAAAGGGTATTTTTGAAAAAATTGTACAAAATTGAAGGATAAGCAGAATCACAAATTTGGAGGATACAATGACTCTATATATTCAGCAGAAGATACTGAGAATGCTCTAATTCTTATTGTGGACAGCCCGATTGAATCTTGGATTTTGGATTTAGACGCATCATGTCATTCTTCTCCAAGTAAGAAATTTTTTCAAAATTTAAAAAGAGAAAATTTTTGTAAGGTGTATCTGGCCAACAACAAAAACCTTGATGATTGAAATGAATGGAGATGTTTGCATATGTAACTTCAAAGAAAAAAAAATGGGGGGGAGGGGGGCTTTGCCCCTCCAGCCCTAATAGGGGTCCAAGGAGAACCCCGTCACATCCCTTTCAAAAGAAAAAAAGAGTTAGAGAGAAATTTGAGAGGAGTCAGTCGTGAAGTTTAACGGACCACCGTCGGAATCCACCTTCAGACGAGACTTGTACAAGGATTGAGAGATTAGTGAGGCCGACGCTCCGTCAAGACCCAAGAACATTTCGCGAGGTAAGGTTCTGAACGACATTTCTCAGATCTGAGCTTTTCCTATGTGAATCGAGTCCTAAAATGCTGAAATATTCACCTAGGAACAACTCTATGCACGATCTGTGAAGAAGTTTGGCCAAGATCTCAACCCGAAGGCGGAGATCCGAGAATCGTCCGAGAACGATGAGCAAACTTTCGATGCTCTTAACTTGTCCGGTAGCCAAGCAAAAATTACAAAAAAAATACTAGGACGTAGCCCGTAACACGATCTAAAACTTTACCGAAGAAATCATATCGATCTGATCTACGGATCGAAAGATATGAAAATTGGAAAAGGGGACTCTGTTATGGATTTCAGAGGACAGAGAAGAAAAAGAAAAAGAAAAAAAAAAAAAGAGGTTGGCCGGCGAGCGTCGGAGGGCAGCGTGACAGGCGCCGAACAAGCATCGACCGTCGGCTAGAGCAACGCAGCTCCAGCGAGGCGACGACACGTGTCGCCTGCAAAGTTGAGCCAAACTGCAAACGCGTGCCGAGCCGAGCTGAACCGGACTGGCCGACCCTGTTAAATTAAGATGCGAAGAGAGCCTACCCAACGCA
Organism: Cucurbita pepo subsp. pepo; assembly: GCF_057944985.1. NCBI lineage: Eukaryota > Viridiplantae > Streptophyta > Magnoliopsida > Cucurbitales > Cucurbitaceae > Cucurbita > Cucurbita pepo. Next base: position 10,272,271 of record NC_141809.1, read on the forward strand.
TAACCTCAAGTTAGGTGATGCAGAAGGGTAAGGTGATAGCATATGCTTCTCGACAATTGAAGAAATATGAACGAAACTACCCAACGCATGACGTCGAGTTAGCAGTGGTAGTGTTTGCTCTAAAAACGTGGCGGCATTACCTATATGGGGAAAAAGTACAAGTCTTTATCAATCATAAGAGCCTTAATTACTTGTTCACGCAGAAGAAGCTCAATATGAGACAAAGGCGATGGTTGGAACTGGTAAAGAATTATGACATAGAGATCCTGTACCATCCAGGCAAAGCCAACGTTGTAGCGGATGCATTGAGCAGGAAGGCTGTGCATACTTCTGCGATGATCACCACACAGGAAAGACTCAAGATGAGATGAAGATGGCTGGGATAGACGTGGTGGTTAAAAGTGGTACTATGCATATGGCATAGCTAACCATACAGCCCACCCTACGAAAGAAAATTATCGACGCTCAGAGGTCTGATGAACACCTCAGTAAAGTGTGGAGTCAGACTGAGATAGAGAGGCTAGCAGGGTATTCTATCTCTTCAGACAGGGGTTTGCTATGGCAAAACCGCCTGTGCGTTCGCCGAGACGATGGAATCTTAAAATATATTATGACCGAAGCCCATGATACATCTTATATGTTCCACCCTGGAAGTACGAAGATGTATTAGGATCTTAAAAGATATTATTGGTGGTCCGGAATGAAAAGAAACATAGCGGATTTCATAAGTTGTTGCTTGACCTGCCAGTAGGTGAAGGCCCCGAGGCAGCGCCCAGCAGGATTGCTACAGCCCCTGAACGTTCCTCAGTAGAAATGGGAAGCAGTCTATAAGGATTTCGTCTCGGGTTTGCCAAAGACAAAGTAGGGTTTCAACGTCATCTGGGTTGTTTTGGACAGACTGACCAAGACGACCCACTTCATTCTAGGAAAGTCCACATATCGAGTGGATCGGTGGGCTCAATTATATATCAAGAAGATAGTACGCCTGCACAGGATACCAGTATCCATAGTATCAGACCGGGACACTAGGTTCACCTCTCAGTTTTGGAAAGGTCTCTAGAAAGCACTAGGAACTCAGTTGAGGTTCAGTACAGCATTCCATCCTCAAACGGACGAGCAGACTGAAAGGCTGAACCAGATTTTAGAGGATATGTTGCGAGCCTGTTCCTTAGATTTCTCTGGGTGCTGGGACGAACATCTGCCTTTAATGGAGTTTGCCTACAATAATAGTTATCAAGCGACCATTCAGATGGCCCCCTTTGAGGCACTGTATGGGCGTAGGTGTCGAACACCAGTCTTTAGGGAAGAGGTAGGCACGCAGCAACTACTGGGACCAGAGTTGGTCTAGGTCACCAACGCAACGGTGCAGAAAATCAAGCAGAGGATACTCACCGCACAGAGCCGACAGAAAAGCTATGCAGATGTGCGTAGAAGGGACCTCGAATTAGAGGTGGGTGACCATGTGTTCCTAAAGGTAGCCCCTAAGAGGGGGGTGTTGAGGTTCGGAAAGAAGGGGAAATTGAGCCCAAGGTTCATAAGCCCCTTCGAGATTCTAGAAAGAGTTGGGGCTGTGGCTTACAGAATCGCCCTGTCACCGAACCTTGCCGCCGTGCACAATGTATTTCACGTATCCATGCTACAAAAGTACACTCCAAACTATACTCATGTAATCAAGCATGAGATGCTTCCCCTTCAGGAAGATCTGTTTTACGAGGAGAAGCCTAGCAGAATTTTGGCTTGAGACACTAGGCGGTTGCGCAACAAAGATATTCCCTTGGTAAAGGTCTATGGGGTAACTGTCGTGAGGAAGAGGCAACTTGGGAACGAGAAGAGGTTGTGAGGAAAGCTTATCCCGAACTCTTCCAAGAGATAGCTACTTTCAAGGACGAAAGTTCCTAAGGAGGGGAGAATTTGTAACGCCAAAGAAAAAAAAAGGGGGGGGGGGGGGCTAAGTCAACTGAGGGGCAAAAATGTCATTTTGCCCCTCCAACCCTAATAGGGGTCCAAGGAGAACCCCGTCACATCCCCTGCAAAAGAAAAAAGAGTTAGAGAGAAATTTGAGAGGAGTCAGCCATTAAGTTTAACGAACCACCGTCGGAATCCACCTTCAGACGAGACTTGTACAAGGACTGAGAGGTTAGTGAGGCCGACGCTCCGTCAAGACCCAAGAACATTTCGCGAGGTAATGTTGTGAACGACATTTCTGAAATCTGAGCTTTTCCTATGTGAATCGAGTCTTAAAATGCTGAAATATTTACCTAGGAACAACTCTACGCACGATCTGTGAAGAAGTTTGGCCAAGACATCAACCCGAAGGCGGGGATCCAAGAATCGTCCGAGAATGGTGAGTGAACTTACGACGCTCTTAACTCGTCAGGTAGTCAAGCAAAAATTACAAAAAATACTAGGACGTAGCCCATAACACGATCTAGAACTTTGCCGAAGAAATCATATCGATCCGATCTACGGATTGAAAGATATGAAAATCGGAAAAGGGGACTATGTTACGGATTTCAGAGGACAGAGAAGAAAAAGAAAAAAAAAAAAAAAAAAGAGGTCGGCCGGCGAGCGGCGGAGGGTGGCGTGACAGGCGCCGGACACGCGTTGACCGTCGGCTGGAGCAACGCAGCTCGAGCGAGGCGACAACACATGTCACCTGTAAAGCTGAGCCGAACCGCAAACGCGAGCTGAGCCGAGCCGAACCGGACCGACCGACCCTGTTAAATTAAGATGCGAAGAGAGCCTACAAGTAGGTGTCTTACTGAGTATTATTTTTATACTCATCCTTGCTATGTTTTCCTTTTTTCAGGAGCGCGAGGCGTCGATCAAGGGTGGGCGTGATGGAGACGGGGATTGTCACAGAGGAATGGGTTGTCCCGGGGCGTCAATCCAGTATTTATTTTGTGTTTCGATACTTTCAAAATTTATTTCCAAACTATCATGTGTTTTGTTGTTTGTCGTCCAAAAACTTTATTGGAATTTAAAGATTTTCTTTATTTCATATTTAAATCACTTTGTGCATTCGTGCATTGTCGTAAGTCACGGTCCGTAGTAAAATACGGGGTCGCGACTGCATACAAACTATAATAAGAAATCAAGACATTAAAGAAGTTTAGATGTATTTCTAGTCTCAAGAAGAATATAAACTCTATTGATTAGTTGGATAGTACATGTTATGCACCAAAGTTTGGAAAAAGTTCGTGAAATATTGTGAAGGGTTCCATGGTAGTAGCACATGACAAAAAATTTGAAATTTATACACAGAGTGCATAAACATGGTTGTTGTTAAGTGGAATCATGAGGGATGATTAGACGGTGAGAACCTACAACTCCGAACCACGAAAGACTCAAGGAGTAAGGAATTATGAGAGTGGAGACTTGAGTCCCTACCAAGACCGCCTAACCACCCTTGAGACCTAGAAGGCCACCTTAGTACCTCGGGATGTAGAAGAAAGATTTCTAAACCGATAGTAGCTGGTATGGCGTTCAAGTAGTTTCCACTCACCTTTACACTCTTGTACAATACCATCAGGCGAGGTGTTACATTGGTTAGGATTGTGATACTCAGTGGTAGATTGACTATTTTGCATGGTGGGTCCATCCTATGTTGATCATGCGGGTTGTTGGGTTTTATGTCCTAAAACTCATAGTTTGTAAATAAAAACATATTCTATTTTCAATATAGTTATCATGGATGTTTATTCAGTAAAGATTGTTATTGAATAAAGTGTATTTTACGATCGTTAATCTAAATCCAATAAACTAAGAATACTCTGGCTATAGTATGATTACTTGAACTATATGTAGAGACATAAGAGTGGATCAAGTTCAAGTACATAGTCAAAATGATCTATAGTACAGGGATAAGGCTGAGTAACTTATCTTGGGGACAGTCCAAAAATTACATATCAAGTGTAATGAAAAACAAATATTGATAGTAGATCTTATATCAACTATTAGTGGTGTCACCTAGTCTCTACCAAAAATAAATCTAGTAAATCAAGTTCACTTTCATTTAGATTTTTTCTCCATAGAGTAATTTTGAAAATTTCTTTCACGGTAAGCTAGGAACTATTTCCTATCAATAGCTTCCGTCATACAAATTTTCTTGAATTTTATAATATTTAATTTCAAGATAATTTAAATAATTATCTAAATTTAGCTTCTTTTGACTTAAACATCTCATATGTTTTTGTCATTTTCTTATCTTTTAGTCATGACATCCAACATGTGAACCAGAAGATATGAACAAAGCTTTCTCATCACCTTTGATTCATCAATCATGTGCTCTTCGAATAATTCGATTCACATTGACAATAGGTCTTGAGAACATTTCAAAATAAAGACAAAAAAAAAAAAAAAAAAAAAAAATACACTTCCATCATAGTGCTAATATTATTTTTCCAAGTATTAAAATTTTCTCAATATGACTCATCGGTAGTGAAAATTAAACAATTGAGAGATCTTGAACATTATATTTGAAATATATAAAATATTATTTAATTACAAACCATCAACTATCCATTCAATTTCAGCAGGAGAACAAACAATTTTATAAAATGAACCCTATAAACCATTTCTAATGCTAGGGTACTTTAGTGATTTAGAACAAGTGCGGCCGTAGGGTAGGTGAAGTGTTCCTTCACTAAACTAAGACAATCTCAACCAAACATTATATCAGAATAACTCTTATTCCTGTTATATTTAGTTACCATTAGTTCGGTCAAGAACATCATTAACAACCTTAATGATCTATTCGTAAATGTAACACATCATTGTAGATCTTGTAATTTTATCCCAACAAGTGCCGCCGGCCGTAGGGTAGGTCAAGTATTGGAAATATAATTACTATCTTATCCTTCTCAAGAGTTCACTCTGATATTGACCCATGCAAACACCTTCCGTAGGGGGACGGTCCAAAAGCCGCCACGAGGCCCCCCATGGATCTCACGTTATGAATCAATGATGGAGACCATAGGATATCTTGACACATTTCCTTCTCCCATTTACTATAAATACTTTCTCAAGATTCACTTTGATATTCACTCATGCAAACACCTTCCGTAGGGGGACAGTCCAAAAGTCGCCACGAGACTCCCCATGAATCTCACAGTGTGAATCAATAATAGAGAACCTAGGATATCCTGACATGTGTCCTTAATAATAGAGAACCTAGATATCCTGACAAGTTTCCAATCTACCCTTTCATAACCCTTGGTTGGATTGCTTTTAATATGAATTGCAAGTTTTTAGACTATTCAAAAAAAAACTAATCACATCATGAGCTTGCTTAGTGAAATTAAATAAAATTTGACTAATTCAACTCCCATGTCGGTTACCAGGTATAGGTGTTTCATTTCTGTCAGCTTAACTACCTAAGCCTAACCAGAACCTTTCTTAAACAGAGTTTCCTTGTAGTCAATTTTTATTTAAAATTCATTCATCTTTCATTAATTTAGTAACCGTCTTTAATCCTATTGAAAACTAATTCCCTTCTTCAATAATCTTAAAAATCTAGCATTTTAGACCTTTAAAATTAAATTTAATAGATTACTCAAAATTCTAATCATATTAGAACAAACCATAATCGGCAAATATCATGCATTCAATTTAAGAAATAAATATCTTAATTTAATTTTCCAAGCATAACAATTATACTCAAATGCATATGGAAAATACATTCTAATTAGGAAATCATCTTATTTCTAAGAGAAAATAACCTAATAAAAAAATTTGAAATATAACATTTATATTTAAAAATAATTAAAATTCATGATTATGATTAACCTATAATGGGATTTTAAACTAAATGACATCCTATATGCATTCAATCAATCAATTTAAAACATACATCATATGCATAGTTAAATTAAAAACAAATCAAAATTGACCGGCATATCTGGCATATCCTATAAATTGAAAATGAATTAAATTACAATAATTTAGATGGAAGACATATCTTGATTTTGAAGATCTTTTATGTTTGGAACAATTCCAAATTTAATAAAACTAGATTTTAAGATCTTTCCTTTTGTAACGAATTCCAAATCTAATAAAATTAGGGTTCAAAATTTTTCGATATGTAACTATTCCATATGTAATAAAATTAGGGTTTGAGATCTTTCATGGAACTATTCCATATGTAAAAAAATTAGGATTATTTCCTAGTCGGAACAAATCGAGAACTTTTCGTGGAACAATTCCAAATCTAGAACTTTTCCTATTAGAACAATTCCAAATATACATATTTTCCTTTGAGAACAATTCTTAAGGTAAATTCTTTTTTCTTTTTTTTTTTTAATTTTTGGAACAATTCCAAATGTAGTAAAATTAGACTTTCAAAACTCTAAATTGTGCCGCGAATGGATGAACGTCGTCATGGCCGCCATCATTTTTCAATTTACAATGAACGTAATCGTATACATTTGTCTAACAAATCAGTAAATCTAATGCATCAATTTTACAAAACAATAAGAGAAATCAAATACCCACTCTACTACTTTTAATTAAAAATAAAAATCAATAGGCTCTATACCAATTGAAGGGAATGAACTCTTCAATGTACCCCAATCTTGTTCCCTCATTACATGAACTAGGCATATGTAAATATACATTTTGATTCTTGCTCCGAGTTTATCACATTGCTTGTAGAGTTTTAAAACTCGCACAAATTTTTTGTAACTGGTTTTTCTGTTACTTGTTCTTTCATTTTCATGCATTGCATAGTATATTTGAGTCACTCTCGATCTTTCGATGCCTCAAAATTCGGGGTGTAACAAAATAGGTCTCTTAGGTATGTATTTCATAATACAATTTTACAAATAATGTATATCCTAGTCGTTTTTCTTTTTTCCTTTCATAAAGTTAACATGGAATCAAAAACCTAAGATATAGTGTTCGAGTATTTGTTTGGTTGTCGTTTTAGTCTTTGATACGTATTTTTTTTAAGTGGTTCTCGTAAATCAGTTGGTTAGAACACTTGTTTCGTAAGTCAGAGGTCTGAATTTTAAAAGTTTACCAAAGCTTTAGGTTCTAGGTAGGATACATAATACGTATTTCAAATGATGATAGAGGGGAGAATGAACGAAATAAGGTGTCTTAATTATGCCACAAAAACTTTTTGGTGGATCATGAGTTTATAAACGAGTTTTTTCTTTTTACTCTTTATCCTTATCGTTTTGGGGTTTCTTGGATAATTTAGATCTAAACATCTTGTTCTTCAACAGTAATATTAGATTGAATTCCAAGAGTTTCACAACATATCTATTTTATAATACAATTTTATTTGATTTGGGTTTACATTATAAAGACAAATTAGTATTTTGCTTATTTTTCTCATTCCTATAAATATGTCTCTTTGGTTTGTATTTTATGATACAATTCTATGTACAGTGTATTGTAGTGGTCTTTTCCGTTCTCTTCCCTAGTTGCTTGGATGTTTATTCATTTGACAATTTCAAGTAGCTCTTGTAGCTCAGTTAGTTAGAACACCCGTTTAGTAAGTGGGAGGTCTTGAGTTCAACTCTCAACAAGAGTGCATTATTGCCCTCTAGTACGTTTCCAATACACCTTGCACCCCACAATTGTTAGCAATTAGTCGTTTAAACTCTTTGACTTTTTAATTCTTTGAAATCGTCTTAATGGTAACATATTATTTTAAGTGAAAGATAACACATTATTTTAGCTATATTAACATATTATATATTTATTTTTCTGAAATTTATGCGAGATTGAACTATCAAAGATATAAGCGATAACTTATTAATCTGGCTAAACATTAACCGATAAAAGAATATAGAATATAGAATATAGCTAAAGTAAAAGTTTAATATGAAAATCATTTTTTAAACTTACTTTTAAAGATGTGGAAAAAAACATAAAAAGAGTAAACTTATTAGTAAACTCTCAACTTTAATTCTTTGAAATCGTCTTAATGGTATGAAAATAATTTTTATAAAAGAATAGGATCAAACAATAAAATAAGTAATTTAGTTATCAAATATATTCTCTCAAAAAAGAAAAAAAAGAAGCAAATAACTAGTGTGACCCTGCTTATTCTCTTTATTTAACTTCAAATGTTGTTCTATTTTTTTATTTTTCATTGGTTCATGAATAACTCAAGAACAAAATGAATTAATAAAGGTTTTTTTTATCTGGTAAAGGTCTATTTATGAACCAATTCATCGGTATTAGCTGCATTGTTTCTCAAGTAAAGTCCATCATCTTTAGTCTTCTAGATACAAGTTCCTACATTTCCATCTCGGCATCTATCACGAAGCCATGTGTGGTCATTCTTAGGCCAAAAGCATTCCAAAGAGACGTATGCATCTGGCCTATCCACTTTGCACCAAAAGAGGGTTGTTGTAACAATTCAGATTTTTCATTTTTGCCTTCATTGTTAAGATTTTATTTTTATTTCTATAAATGACAAGATATTATGCTAGCATTTATTCTTGCGGGAGAAGGGTGCGACCTCTAACAAGGAAGTTACTACCTAAGTCACAAAGACCTTTTATATTCTTATATTCAACTCTCCTCCTTCCTTGTAAACGACTTTTGCTCTCCAAACTTGTTTGTGTTTTCGAGGGTGTCCGAGAGTACGGGAAAAATCAAGAGTGTTAGAGGGGAAAAGCGTGTGGTTGGTTCGCTGGTTTTCGAGGAGTTCTTGGAATCGATTAGCGTTGCTGTTTCGGAGAAAGAATCGAGTGGAAGTAAGCATCGACGTCGGTATCGCTGCGTTGAAGAAGGTAGGCCGTCGGAACCGAAGGAGGAAGACGCCACGTCACCGTCATCGGAAGCAGGTAGATTGTGTCGTCATCGGAAGTAGCGCACCTTCGTTTAGGGTTATCAAGGTCTTCCGGGCAAGGAAGACGAAAGATTCGGGTCGGGCTACTTCGGTCTCTAGCCTAGTCCATAGACGAACACGGGCTGCGCTCATTCTGGCCTAATACGAGCCCAACAAACTCGTGCATTGCTTCGCACGCGTAACCCATGGCAGCTCAGCTCGGCTTGACGTGTACGGCGGCTCGGCTCCGTCAAAACCCGCAGCTCGGCTCCATCAAATCTCGCAGTTCGGCTTGGCGGCTTAGTTGGTCGACTCGGTAACTCGGCTTGATGACTCGGTATCACTGTAATATATCGATTCCAAGGTTTTTGACCCTTCCGAAGCCGTTTCTGCTCTCAGTTTTACCATCCGATGTCAGTATGGTCCCTAAACGTTAAAGACAGATTAGGTCGGGGGTTTATTTTGATAAATAGCATGAGGTTTAGCTAGGGTATGTTATGAAAGGTTTCTAAGTTTTTATGTGGTTATCATAGGACGTATTTAACCGCTGGGATTAGCTCGCAGTGAGTGACTTCAACCAAGACCATCGAGGTAAGTGACCATACTGTTGGAGTTAGCTTACTACGTGTTGTATGATGGTGCGTGCCCTGTGGCCCCTGCATGCACCATATTTATGTAATATGATTATGTGATGTATAGATTGTGTTGATTGTAGATTGTAGATTGTGTATGTTATGTGATGTATGAATTATGTTGACTGTTGACTGTTTATGTTATGTGAAGTTATGAATGAGATGTTAGTATTATATGCCATGAATATGTTAATCGATTCCATAGATACACATAGAATTATCGAGTCATGTCATGAGATGTTTATGCAACTGGAATATACTTTCATGTTATGTAGTATGCCATATAATGTGGGTCATGTGAGACGCCATGTAATGTAAGAAACATATATGCGATGTTAGCACTACTTATGTAATGTCATGTTAGATATGTTAAGGGACCTCATGCATATATGTATGTCACGTGCATCGGGATTCTTCCCCTTTATGTTACGAAAGAATGAAATACGATATTTATGTTCGCCATGATATCATGCGGGCCCTTTTCTGTTCTGTGGTGTCCGGCTACGTGTAACACGTTGTGCTCGACCAAGTCAGGTCCAGGGGGTATGTTTACGAGCTCGCCTGGTGGGTCCATGTACACGTACATGGGCCGTGTGTGAAGGAGTACCATACACCCAACCCTACCCAGAATAGGAAAGCGCCCAAGGCTATGAAAAGTTTATGAAAAGTTAGGTCCCGCTCATATGTTGCATGTGTTTGCATTCCTAACCCCAACAGTGGGGTGACTTACGGAGTATTTCATAAAATACTCAAGCACGTGTTACCTACATTTTTCCGGTAAAGACCCTACATTTTTCAGGTAAAGGCAAGACGTCAATGTACAGTTGACACAGTTGACGAAGCTGAGAACACCATGTAAGTTGGAGATGGGATATTTTGAGGAGGTAAGCCAATGTACAGTTGACGAAGCTGAGAACCCCATGTAAGTTGGAGAGGAGTTTACCATTGGACTGTTTTAAGTTACAATAGTATTGCTTTTTTTAGATTCATTTTTAAATTCATTTAGTATTGCTTTATTTAGATTCATTTTTAAATTCAGTGAAAGTGGAGATGGGATATTTTTAGGAGGTAAGCCAATGTACGGTTGAGGAAGCTGAGAACCCATGAAAGTTGGAGATAGGATATTTTTAGGAATTCACCATTGTACTGTTTTAAGTTACATTGATTTATTTTTAAATTCAGTTAGTTGAAAGTCTAGATTCATTCTTAAGTTCAGTTATCTAAAAGTTTATTTTTGGAGATAAGGTTGTTTTGAAGCAGATTCATTTTTAAGTTCAGTTATTTGAAAGTTCATTTTTAGAGATAAGGTTGTTTGGGATTTATGAATGATTATGAAAGACTTTGTTTTGTTTACAGGTTATTTATGATGAGCTTCCGCTTAATAAGTTATGTATGCATGGGTGACGTGACTAATTAGGTTAAAGAAAATTAGGGGGCGTCACTTCTAAAAAAGTTAACTCTTAAAGTTATTTATTTTGGTTATTAATCCTCATTTAGTATATATATAACATTCATATTCTACATGAATTATCTCTATATAAAGGGTTTGTCTAGGAGATTGAGGATATCGGAATTTGATTGAGTTTGTGTGTCACATTGTATTTTGAGACACATTTTGGAGAAACTTTTTGGTAAGAGACTTTGTAGCGTGAGAGTGAAGTATTCACTTGTAAACACTTTGATTATTAGTGATTGGTGGCTATACGTGGATGTAGGGGAATTTCTTGTCTCTGAACCACGTAAATCTTTGTCTCTTTGTTTAAATTTCATTAGTTGGTGTTGTGAGTACATTTGATCTTGCTTCCACTATTGGTACAACAATTGATATCATAGTTTTGTGGTTGTAGCGCGCATAACAAATGATATCAGAGCTTTGAAGGTTGTATCATTTTTGTACAAGTGGCATCAAAGCCTGGTTGTGGTATTTGGGGTATTCTAAAAGTTTTGACCCCATCAACTACAAAATATGCTCACAATCGTGCTTATTTTCTTGAAAATCAATTTTCAAGAATTGTATTTTTCTACTTTCATCCAGATTACTTGTTACAAATGGCAGAGTCATCTGATATTAAATCAGGATGTGGATCGAGAATTTTGAGTTTTAATCTTGAAGTAGAAAAATTTGATGGAATCAATAATTTTGGTGTTTGGCGCAGAGTTACTGATTTGCTGGCCATGCAAGACCTTGATGCTTCTCTCGTAGCGACAGACGCATAATTATGTATGACTCAAATTTGATCTTGGTTATAACATATGTGAAGATGGAAAGCTCAAAGATTGGAATTGAGAAGTTCAATTGATCCAATTTTTGTTTCTAGAAGATGTAGATGGAAGATTTTCTGTACCAGAAAGATCTCCATGAATCTCTATTGGGGTGAAACCGAATATCATAACCACAGAGCAGAAGCTCAAGGATCGGCAGGCCTTAGGGTTGATTTGGTTGACACTGTCCAAAAATGTGGCGTTTAACATTATCAAGGAGAAGATAACGTAAGTTCTATTGAAGGTGCTATTAAATAGGTACGAAAAACCGTTGAGTATGAACAAGGTGTATTTGATTCGAAGGTTTTTCAATCTACAAATGTCTGAAGGTGGATCTGTTGTGGATCATATAAATGAATTCAATATGATTTTAAGTCAACTGAGTTCGGTGGAAATTAATTTTGAAGATTAAATTAAAGAATTGATTTTGATGTCCTCTTTACAGTTGTGGGATACTGTTGTTGTCGCGAACAACCGTTCCCAAATATCTAATAAGTTGAAGTTGAATTAAATTTGAGATTTAGTTCTCAACGAAAGTATTTGAAAACGGAAAATTGGACATTCTTAAGGCAATGCTCTTAGTGTTGATCAAAGGGGAAAAAGTAAATGAAAGAGCCCAAACAAACAAGGACGATGAAAATCAAAGAACTGAAAAAAATCTCCAAACATGCTTAACATAACGTGTTCCAATGGTAGAGAAAAGGGTACTTTTGGAAAAATTGTACAAAATTGAAGAATAAGCAGAATCACAAATTTCGGGGTACGATGACTCTATATATTCAGCAGAAGATATTGAGAATGCTCTAATTCTTATTGTGGACAGCTCGATTGAATCTTGGATTTTGGATTTAGGCGCATTATTCCATTCTACTCTAAGTAAGAAATTGTTTCAAAATTTCAAATCCGAATTTTTTTTGAAGGTGTATCTTGCCGACAACAAAAACCTTGATGATTGAAATGAATGGAGATGTCTGCAAAAAAACTCGAGTAAGAAATCAGGACATTAAAGAAGTTTAGATATATTTCTGGTCTCAAGAAGAATATAATCTCTATAGATTAGTTGGATAGCACATGTTATGCACCAGAATTTGGAAAAAGTTCGTGAAAGATTGTGAAGGGTTCCATGGTTGTAGCACATGACACAAAATTTGATATATACGTAGAGTGCATAAACATGGTTGTCGTTAAGTGGAATCATGAGGGATGATTAGACGGTGAGAACCTACAACCCCGAACCATGAAAGACTCAAGGAGTAAGGAGTTATGAGAATGGAGACTTGAGTCCCTACCAAGACCGCCTAACCACCCTTGAGACCTAGAAGGCCACCTTAGTACCTCGGGATGTAGAAGAAAGATTTCTAAACCGATAGTAGCTGGTATGGCGTTCAAGTAGTTTCCACTCACCTTTCCACTCTTGTACGATACCATCAAGCGAGGTGTTACATTGGTTAGGAGTGTGATACTCAGTGGTAGATTGACTATTCTGCATGTGGGTCCATCCTATGGTAGAACATTGAACACGCAGGTAGTTAGAGGTTAACCTGCACATAAGATTCTTCCTATGGGAGGATTTCCTATGGGAGGATGTTGATCATGCGGGTTGTTGGGTTTTATGTCCTAAAACTCATAGTTTGTAAATAAAAACATATTCTATTTTCAATAAAGTTATCATTGATGTTTATTCAGTAAAGATTGTTATTGAATAAATTGTATTTTATGATCGTTAATCTAAATCCAATAAACTAAGAATACTCTGCCTATAGTATGATTACTTGAACTATATGTAGAGACATAAGAGTGGATCAAGTTCAAGTATATAGTCAAAATGATCTATAGTATAGGGATAAGGCTGAGTACCTTATCCTGGGGACACTATGGATGCGGCCCACTTTTGTATATGACATAACAATGTGATCACTAAATTGTACGTGCGGAGACATGTGAGTGGAGGCGTCCTATGCAATGAGTATTGAATAAGATCGGACCATGAAGAAAATCACTCTCACTTTATAATGTTCTTTACTGTTGAGACTGATTTTCTTTTCATTCAATGACCTAGGTAACTCTATCTTAATCCTGAGCTAACCATGAACTCCTGTTTATTCGAAATTATCTTTAGAATTGCATGGGTGAGAGTGACTCGAGTTCGCCGACTCAATAGGCCTCCCATTTCAGGGGTAACACTAGGTGAATGGCTGGGGCGTGGGGTGCAGGATGGAATTCGCTCCTACCTACTTTTAGGGATAGAAGAGAGGTAGTTCCCTTAGGTACTGACTCTAGGTATTAAACAAGGGGCCCACCCTCGCATTGGCCTGAGAGGGATTCGGTTTACTAGTTGGACCACAAACCAATTGTTCATAAGAGGATCAGTGGGACATAAGGAACAATAAGTAACTTCAGGGATAAAACAGTTAATTGACCCAGCTCTAGTTACGAACAAGTTGTGAAGGATCGACTTACTAATCATAGTTATATCAAATGGACAAAAATATATCTATAGTGAGGGGAGTGCAACTACTAGGCTATAGTGGAGTGTCCTAGTAGTTAACGAGTGTTGGTTAACAAGGTTAATGAATTTAACCGGTTAATCTTGGATTGTTGGAGCCCATGATCTATAGGTCCATTAGGTCCCTCTACTAGCTCATATCGGACTAAACCACAGAACAGTGTGACGAGTGGGTTCGAAGTGTTCGAATTCAAATTAGGGAATATGCGCTACATATATACGATATATTTAACCGCTTTTTTGTTTTATTTATGAATTAAATAAAAAGAGAGGATCTGAGATATTTAAATAAGATTTAAATATTTTAATCAAATATGTGTCCAAATTGATTGGGATTGGGATTTGAATTAATATTAAATATTAATTAAATGGTTTAATTAATCATTTAATATTACTTAATTTGAAATTAATTATTCAAATTAATTGTTGAATTAAAAGGAAGAAAGTCAAAAGGTTGGCTTCACTCCATGGCATGTTTGAGTTAGTAGAATTTTGGTATGTCAAAATTTGGTTTAACCAAACTTGCATGCTTGCCAAATAAACCCCACTGACAAATTTGAGTATTATTTTAAGTGTCAAAATTTGGTGAACTCAAACTTGCATGCTTGCCACATAATCCCAAACATTTGAGTGGAATATTGAGTGTCAAAATTTGGTGATCTCAAATTTGCATCAACATTCAAACATAACTCTATAAATAGAGTGATCAAGGTACATGAATTTCTCCCTTCCAAAAACCATAAGAAAAACTCTCACAAACTCTCTTTTCATATATATTAAATCCCTCCCAAGTTTAGTCACTCACCAGATTCCACAATCTCGTTCTAAGGTCGGAGAATAGTGGAGAAGACACTAGTGGTGGTTCGAAACCGATTCGTGAGGAAAAAGAAATTTGAACTACACAAGGTTAGTACTCAAACACCTTGAGTTTTAATACTTATGAACATGCTAGTTATTTACTATAATTGATGTTCTAAGAGTGCCTAAGATCCAAATTGCTTCCTCATGTGTTATATTAACATCATCAATAACTTTTCGAGCTGGCTTGTATCGAAAAGTAGCACGCCCCAACCTTGGGCGATCTCATGGCCTGTGCGACGGGTTTGCCAGTTCACTCCTCCATCGACGACAAGCAGGCTGACACTCACCATGTTCCTCACCTGGTACAAAGTTATATGTCGTAGCGCCTCATCCTTAGATGTCGGATACCGCTATGAAGGTTAAATCTTCTGCCCAAGTGTGTGTACCAAGACTGTTGAAACTCTAGAGCCTATAGAGTAAGCTGGTGGTTCCCTACTCTGACATGGATGCGATAAGAGCCTATAAGTATGTTGCTTACTGAATATATTTATACTCATTCCCATTTACATTTCTTTTTCAGGTCCGTGAAGCTACAGATCATGGCGATAGGGTTCTCGGGAGCTTAGAAGTCACAGAGGAATTGTCGACTTGAGGTGTTTTTCTAGACTACGTACATATAGTTGTCACTTAATACATGTCATATTTGTTGGGATTTATGCCCTAAGGCCTCGTAATTAATTATTTAGTTTTTAACAATAATTTTTATTAGTTTATTTGTAATTTAATTGTTATCCATGGTATGAAAATCCAAGGTTATTAATGTAATCTTGAACCGTATTTGGTTGACATACAAGAGGATCGTGTTCAAGTAATAACCTAAAGAGTCTATAGTATATGGATAAAGTTGGATGCCTTATCTTGGTAACACTATTGATACGACACACTTTGTAATGGTTACAAATGATTTGATTAAAATCGTTCATATGGAGACATGGAAGTGGGGGAACCCTATACAATGAATTTGTATAAGACTGGACCAAGAAATGTTTAATCTCTGTTTATAAATCCGTTAATTGAGAAGATTAATATTTCACACAATGATCATATGCGAGTCGATCTTAATCCTGAGTGAGTTATGAACTCCTACCAGTGAGGGCTTGTTCTTTAATTTACATGGGTGAGAATGACTCTTTAGGCCGATTCAATATGCCTACCATTTTAGGGACTTGACCAATCAGGGAGTTTGAAACATAATATCATGAGATGAAATTCACTCCTTTCCAGATGAGGAAACTAGATGAGTTGTTCTCTTAAGTACTGATTTCGGGACTTGAACAATGGGCCCCACCCTCTCTCTAGCCCGAGAGGGACTTGGTTTATAATTGGATCATAAACAAATTGTTTATTAGAGAATCAGTGGTACTTAAGTTGAAAAATGTAATTACAGGGGTAAAACGGACTTTTGACCCAGCTACAGTTATGAACAACTCGTGAAGGATCGACTTGCTTGTAATGATTATATCAATGGAAATAACTTGTCCTACAGTGCATAAGAGTGCAACTTTAGGTCTATAGTGGAGTGACCTATAATTAATGAATGGAAATTGATTAATTAAAAAGTTTAATTAATTAATTTTGTATCACTGGAGCTTATAATCGGTAGGTTCATAAGGTTTTATTGCTAGCTCATAGCAACGTTAAAGGTTCAATTTATTTGAAAGAATATTTGAAGTGTTCAAATTGATATTTAATATAATTAGATATATTAAATATAAAGGGAAAAATAAATATAATTTGAAGTGTCAAACTAATATTTATATATTAGATATTAAATAAATTGAGAAAATATATTTAATTTAAAGGTTTCAAATTAATATTTAATATATTAAATATATTTAAAAAGAAAGATATATTTATTATATATATGATACAATTAAATATTAAATTATGATACATTAAATAAATATATATTTGAAAATTGAATGAGATTCAAATTAATTAAAGATATATTAGGATATCTTATAATATTTAAATATAGTTTGTATAAGGTATTATATCCTAATAATATTAAATATGAAAATATATTATTTGGCAAACATTTTACAAGAGTCTCTATAAATGGACCCTATAGTCGAGCCATAACAGACCAATCTCTCCCCCTTTCTCTGGAGAATGAAATTACATCTCGAGAGATTTTTCCAAACTGATTACATCTTAGGAGACATGAACAAGATAACATCTCAAAAAAAAAAAAAAAAAAAAAAAAAAAAAAAAAAAAAAAAAAAAAAAAAACCTTAAACCGATTAGTGTAATGTCCCATGAACAGAATTTGAACCAAATTTTTTAGTATGAATTTGACACCCAATGGCTTCAGTATTTTCTGACATCTTTTGCAATATGACCACATTATTTACTCCTCATGAAGTGTTTCTAAGAAGGGAAATTATTCTTACCCATCAACATGAGTTGTTTTTAGCATATTTTGCTTTACCCACATGTTTGTTAAGAAAATTTCAAGAGGTAGCCAAACATAATACTGTTAGAAACTAAACACCCTTAACTTTTGAGTCTTATGATTGAACCACCAAAAGTAGGCAAAGTGATTTTTAGAGATAGTTTTCACTCTTAGGAACAATTCAAAACAAGTAATTAATGTGACCATATCATTGAAGATGCAAGAAATTGTGGGGGCCATCAGATGCCAAATTTGGATTCCCAAGGTCCAAATTTTAGGTATGAGATTACATCTTTGGAGGCATGTAAGTAAGGAAAAAGCATGCTACAAAAAATGCTGTTGGTTTGTGTGGATAGTTTTCACTCTTATAAGCAATTCAAGATAAGTTGGTAATGTAGGTATGTCATGGTAGATGCAGGGGAACGTCAAGGGTATCAGTTGCTAGTTGCTGAATCCAAATTCGAAATCGTGGTCCAAATCTTAGCATGGGTACCATTTGCCATTTCCAAATGGCTTAGTTCCCATTTTTTTTTTTAAGATACTATTCTAAACATAAAAATCAATAGATTTAATTATGTAATAAGGGTGGTTTGAGTTGAATAAATTTATGATCCAATTAACTTACTTAGGCCTCAAAGATATCTCAACTCGACCCAGCTAAACTCACGAACAACAAATATCTTAAGACTTGAAAACACAAAACATAGCATCATGGATCGAGACCAAGTTTTGTTTTTATTTTCTCTCTTTTGTGATTTATGTTGTTTTTTGGCCTTATTTATCACGGATTTGGGCCAATTTTGATGAGTTCCGGTACATTAAACTCCTAGAACATTTAGCTACTTTTGATATTTAATTTTTCTAGGACTATCGACATTTTTCCTAAAACTAAACTTGGTCGAGATAAATAGGTAGATAATTCAATATTAAATGTAAATTCCTAAAATACATATTAATACTTGTCACTTAATTTTCTAATCTGAAACCTAAATTTTTTCAAGTCATATCCAAAAGTTGCAACCAAAATTACATGATTGAGGAAAAAGATAGATTTAAGGACACGACTTGCTAGATTAGTCACCTCTAATGTCAATTCTTCTTTAACGATAATGATGGATCTGTGCCATATGGGATGGATATAGTTAGGAGATTCCATCTAACTTATCGATTCTGTCTAAAAGATTTCTAATGGTAATTGATTTGTTTAGGGTAACTAACCTAAAGACGGAGTTAGATATTTTTGTTGGTTAAAGATTCTTTCCTTGAGTTATGGATTAGTTTTTTTTAATAATGGTTGTTATAGTTACATTGTCTTATTTCGAATTCAAATCTAGAACCATTTTATTATATAAGGTCGAGGTACTAAAAACATTAGGTTGTTCACGACACAAAGTCTCCTTCAAACATTCGACCATCTTATTTATTTCGAAAAGTACAACAAAAGAAACTCAAAAAAATGAGAGTCAAATGGATAGAGGCGGTCTTCTTTTTTAATTAAGGCTGTTGTTATTTTGAAGTTCTATGGCAATGAACAATTCATGGGACAATATAAGGAGAGGAGCATATCTTGGGGTTCTGTCTTCGTGAAATGATAGGTTTCACATTCCTGCATTGGGAGGAAATAGGACCTTTTATTCCATTGTAAGTGAGGTCAATGTTGCTTACTTTTACATCGTCACATGGTAAGTGACGGCTGCAAATAAGTTTGATTGCCAGCAGAGTTGCAGAACTTCCTCTAATGTTCTTGAAGCTCACTGTACTAATCTTAATTTTTGAAGGAATCTGAAAATTAAAATGAGACAACAAATGGTTTATTTGTTAAGTTATAATGAAAAAATGAATCAAAGGTTCAAGAATGCGATCCATACCTGCCGATTGCACTGATTCCACGGACAATACTCTTGGTCTATTAGAATAGGGTTGCTAACATTGACCATTATAATGTCCAAAAAGTGCATATTGGTGGCGGTGCCGCTAGCCGCAGAAGCTGGCCACGTTTTGATCCTAAATACATTAGTGGCGTTAATTAACGTGCAGTTCTTTACGATGACACCTTCAACAGGTTCTTCGTTAGTGTATCTTCTAAGACTTCCGATGTTTATTCCATGTCCTAGCCGGCACGTCACATTGGTGACTTCAATTAGTTTGCTTCAATCTCCAAGAGAAATGCAATCATCTCCAATTGCAATTTTGGACTTTGTGATTGTGATCTTATTTGATCGACCGATGCGTATTCTATCAGTGTTGGGATTGTTTTCTGGTGCCATTATATTGATATTATGGAATGTGAGGTTGTTGCAGCCGATGACGTTGATATAGAAGTTCTTGCTATCAAGTGATGTTATTCTCTTAACGGTTGAATTGGTAATGAAGTTGAACCTCAAACTCTAAACATTTTGTATAATCAAATAATATTTTGTGAGAGTCGGTAATGATGACCCAAATACCCCTGGAAGAATGTATAATTACGAAAATGGCCCTCTGATCAGAAACAGAGCATCTACAGTGACCATCTGAGAAATATCTCACGAAACTCAAATCCCAGCCGTTGGATCTTCCCCAAATTTGGATATGATCTAGAAGATGGACAGATCATCACATCCAACGGCTATTATGCAAAACCAAAGTCGGTGAGGCTCTGACCGGAGTAGATATTTCTGGCGGATTTTTCATAAAATCTAACTGCCAATTCACGACTATTCTGGAGCTTTCAATGTCGATTTAAGCTCGCCTATAAAGTCTAGAGTATGGGAAACAATATGGAATAAGACTCGAGCAAGGTCGAGCACCCATTCAAGAGTTATGAGCGTTTAGTTTGTGGGTCTCCTACTCTCGGGTTTCTTCCAAATTTGAGAGCAATTCTCCACCATTCCACCTCAAACTTATTCCAATAGTTTCCAAACAAGATTACCCACAAGTTATATGAAGGAATCGAGAGCTGAAACGTCGTAGAACAAGATACCCAAGATATTGGGAATCCGGCGTTTCGGGTGAGTTGCATACCGAGAACGATTTTTGAAAATTAAGGTTCCACACTCAAAGACGTTTCTCCAAATCAATTCCTATAGCTTGATGAAAGGATATTTAAGAGGTTCCATGAAGAAATCGGGTCTTGAAAACTCCTAGAATCGGCTACCCGATAACAAATCCCCTGTTTTAGCTCCGGCGAGGAAAATGATTTTGGACGAACTTTGGAGGCTAATATCTTAGGCTATGATCCACGAAAAGGTATGAAATCAATCTCAAGATCTTCCTTGTAATAGGCCAATATCTTAGGCTATGATCCACGAAAAGGTATGAAATCAATCCCAAGCTCTTCCTTGTAATATCATCGTTAAGTTTCATGAAGAAATCGAGGGGATAAACGAAGATATCGGGGCTGTGGAAGGCCACTTCCAGACGGCGGCGCAAAGGACGTGTGCCTTCCTGTCCAGAGGAAGAAGACGATGACGTGGCCGGTTCAGTTGAATCGGCCAAGTCAGCCCAAAATCTGGTCTTCCCTCGATGTTTTTCAATTTTAACCCCCTTCCAGGCCGGTTCTCATGATAAACCTTATGGTCCTAGAAACTAAACACAACAAGGAGTCTATGGAAGGAAAAGTGAAGTAATTCAAATACCGGAAGCTCAAGAACGGAGGTCCCGAACATCAACGATGAGGTAAGTAGCCACCTTGGACTTTTCTTAAGAAATACTTGTAGGAATCGCTTGAATTTTCATATGAACCATAAACCAAGTATTACAAAGGATCTATGAAAGAAAAACTCAAAGAACCGTAAGTTAAGGCGCTGAACCGACCAAATTGCTCGAGATTTAAGGAACATTAAAATAACCCACTAAATGAGCCCTGATGCCTATGAAACTTTAATGATGAGCATATTATAGCATGTTTAGGTTATATTTGAAATTTAGTGGTCAATGGATAAGGATAAGTAGGTAAACCAAGAAACGGGGCAAAATGACCATAATGCCCTACGGTTCACGAGCTAGATGACCTCCAAATGCTATGAAACTCTACAGTAGATCTTATTGTATGATGATTGATGAGGTGGTGAAGTTTGAAAGTCACTGGAACTCGTTAAGTAGCAAAACCAAGAATTAGGGGTAAAATGACCAAAATGCCCCTAATGAAGACTACCTACGGGTTAAGCCCTAAATGACCTCCCAACATTATGAAATATTGTATGAATCTTTATCTCATGATGTTGTATAAGGTAATGAAGTTTGGGAATCATTAGAAAACGTTAGATAGCGAAACCAAGATATGGGGAAAAATGTACATCACGATCCACATGACTTTACCTCCTAGGATGACTAACGAGGTACCCATGAAATAAGAGATTCCCCCATAGGTATCCTTGGTTGCTAATAAGATTCTAAGTACACAAGGTTCCGTTGGACTATTCCTAAGAAGAACCTTTAGGTTCCAAGCTTTACCCAAGACGTTATGCATAAACCTAGGGTCCCCAAGAGTACAAGAAAACACCTAGGTTAATGTAGATGGTATGCTTAACAAGTTGCTAGGATCCATGCTCGGAGTAACCATTATCTCCCATCACGAAGTGTACCAAAAGATTCCTATTCCTCTTTAGGTGAGATGCCCTGCTATATGTACCACGAGTAGGTTGTCATGATGGACTTATTATTTTTCTCACCTAAATGAGATGCCCTGCATCACGATATGCTAACAGGATGCCACGTTTGTGATAATGTCACCTATGCACTCATGGGGAGAAAACTAAGGGTTACTTTGAAAGTGTTTTCAGGACTAAAACACGATATATGACATGACAACCTCTAAGGATTAGTTCCTGAAAACGAAACAAGAAGTCATATCCTAGCTCAAGGTCTAAATATGCTCCAAATCACCAACCATGTCCTATAAGGTTTATTTTATATGACATGAGGATAAGCTCAAGATTTGAAGTTGGTTGGAACAAGTTTGGAATATAAGCCTAAGATGGAACTTAAGGAAACGCCTAAAGAAAACATGTCAAGATTCAAGACCCTTCTAGAATCCTCTAAGGAGCCCATTATGAACTTATGACCTTTTAGAATAATTCATGCTAGTTATTACAATGGGTTCATATGATCACGAATGTATATAACAACTTACGCCTCAAGAAAATAAGAATCTTAGAAACTTATAAGATTAAGAACCAAGAACAAGCTATACAACCACCAAGACAAGAAGAATGCTAGGTACCACTCAAACATAAGGGACCAAAGTCCTCAAGACTCAAAATTCAAGAATGCTAGGTATTACTCTAAGCATGTCTAATTGTGGCCCATAACTCCCACCATGCGGTGCTTTCTAAGGAGGCCTTTTTCCTCCTCTAGGTGGGATGCCCTGCACCGTGTTTGCTTTGCAGGATGTCACGTTTGGCCTCATTCCCCTCACCTAGATGAAATGCCCTACGCCATGTTATGATTTGCAGGATGCCATGTTCATGTATGCACCGATCACGTGACCTATATGGTCTATGTTATATTATGCGACCTTTATGGTCTATACCATGTTCATGCATGCATCGATCACGTGACCTTTATGGTCTATGCCATGTTCATGCATGTATCGATCACGTGGCCTTTATGGTATATCATGGGGAGAACCTATGGCCACGATGGAGCAAGAAGAGAGTAAGTTACCCTAGCCATGAATTAAGAATCTCCTAAGACCTCCCACGGTACGTCATGTGTATGACTTAGACTACGCTGCTTGGAACGTAAGAAGCCTTGAGCGTAGATATTAAGACTGTGTCGCTTGGAATGTATGAAGCCTCGGACACAGGTTGACAAGTTTATGTCTAGTACCGTAAATCATAAGGGGAGTGTCTTGGAGAACGAATTAAGAAACATAACAAGAACTTACAACAAGAACAAGAACAAGAACAAGAAAAACAAAAAGTGTGGTACCCTAGCATATCAAGGACACGATTAAGAGCCTACAAGTAGGCTGCTTACTGAGTCTTGTACTCATTCTTTATTCTCCATTTTTTCAGGAAATAAGAAGCTGGTCAAGGTCGGGAGCGGACTCTGGAGCTGGTGCCATAGACAAACCTCACCCGTCGTCCTTCTACCCTTTTGTGTCGTCCCTTAACTTGTGTTTTAACTGTTATGTTGTGTTTTAAAATACTTTGTATAAACTTTATTTTTGTTTGATATGTTTTAAGTTTTGGTTGTTTTATTTTGTTGAAAAATTTACCCGTCTTTTTACAGTCATCGAGTCAGTCCGATCTTTACAGGTATGTCCCTAAAATGGTAGGTATATTGAATCGGCTAAAAGAGTCATTCTCACCCATGTAAATTAAAGGACAAGCTCTCACAGGCAGAAGTTCATAACTCACTCAGGATTAAGATCAAGTCGCATATGATCATCATGTGAAATATTAATCTTCTCAATTAACGGATTTATAAAGAAATTTTAAATATTTTTTGGTTCAGTCTTATACAAACTCATGGTATATGATACCCCCACTTACATATCTCCACATGAACGATTTGGATAAAATCATTTGTAACGATTACAAAGTGAGCCGTATCAATAGTGATACCAGGATAAAGCACCCAACTTTATCCATATACTATAGACTCTTTAGGTTATTACTTGAACACGATTCTCTTGTATGCACCCAACTTTATCCATATACTATAGACTCTTTAGGTTATTACTTGAACACGATTCTCTGGTATGTCAACCACATATTGTTCAAGATTACATTAATAACCTTGATTTTCATACCATGGATAACAATTAAATTACAAATAAAATAATAAAAATTATAGTTAAAAAGTAAATAATTAATTACGAGGCTTTAGGGCATAAATCTCAACAATCTCCTACTTGCTCTATACCCAACACCTTCTCTCACTTGCCCTAGAGAAGATGAGACATGTCTCATAATCCTAGACATTCTAGATGACCCTCAAACACTTTAGCCTAGAGAGTCATTTTATATAATACAAAATAATTATCATTAAAAGTCATTTTGGTCACTACGAGGATGCTTTCTCTCTCAATATCATTCTTTATAGATTGATCTTTTATAATTTCCTTAATATTAGTCTTTGTATCACTATCATCACAATGAGAGTGACAAACTAAATCACATATGAAACACCTTTCAAATGTTTAAGAAATTATTATAGTCATACAAGTCATTTTGTTGCTTTAAAAGCAAAAAATGTTCCGTTTGTATACCATACTCACAATCTAAGGTAAAATTGATCTTAACATAAATTTTCTAAATTTATGTAACTAGTGTATCACTTAAAGATCAAATCTTTAACTCCATACACAAAATAAATAATTCTCATTATCCATCGATACTTTGAGAAAACTTTAATTGAAGTCTTGCATCAAATATCTATACATAATTTTCTTTTTGTAGGTTGATTCGTATCGTATGAATTTAACCTCATCAAGAATATCTACAAATTTTTGGATTTTATGACTTTAAAATATTTATCCTTCGTCGTCATTGTTAGACGAACACGACTCTCCACAATGGTATGATATTGTCCACTTTGAGCATAAGCTCTCATGGCTTTGCTTTGGGCTTCCCCAAAAGGCCTCATACCAATGGAGTTAGCATTCCTCACTTATAAACCCATGATCATTCCCTAAATTAGTCGATGTGGGACTTCCATCATCCAACACCTCCCCTCGAACAAAGTGCGCCTCCCCTTAATCGAGGCTCGACTCCTTTGGAGTCTTAGTCATTTTTGACTGCCTTCGAGGAGGGGCTTGACTCCTTTTCTTTAGGAGTTCTTTGTTCGATATTTGAGGATTTGAGGATTTACCAATTTATTGGCACGACTAAGTTTAGGGCATGGCTCTGATACCATGTTAGACGAACACGACTCTCCACAATGGTATGATATTGTCCACTTTGAGCATAAGCTCTCATGGCTTTGCTTTGGGCTTCCCCAAAAGGCCTCATACCAATGGAGTTAGCATTCCTCACTTATAAACCCATGATCATTCCCTAAATTAGTCGATGTGGGACTTCCATCATCCAACAGTCATCATCCCTCATTAACTATTTTGAGGGTAATAAGCCCTTAAAATTGGTCATCTAACATGACAATTTGAATTTTGGTAGGATTGAATCATCTCATAATTCTCCCACTACGAAGAGACTTATGGAATTAATGACCAGGATCCACTTGACTCTCAAGCGAAATTAAATTGTTAACAACTTTGGTTAACTATTAAGGGCTTCACTTAGAACTATTTAATTAACACTATCTCACCTTATTATAAGTGTATGTCCTTCTATGAACTTGTTTAGAAAATTACATTTGTCATACCAATATGTTTTTCTATTTAGAATTAAATAAAGGACTATTTTGTTTCTCTTTAGGAGTAGTTTAGGAGTAGCCAACAGTTAGGCATAATTTTGAACATATTTGTCTTAGCATATATGCTTGATTATAATTATTGAAGTGTTGTAAACTAAATTTACTACATTTCCATAATTCCAAAAATTGTCTCATAGACAATTTTGAAGGCAATCATGTTCACTGTGCAATCTCGATTGCATATCCTAACAAGAGTTCAATAATAGTGTATAATTTTTTTTTAATACGTGACTATATCTAATATAGTATTGTTTTCTCCTCTTACATCACAATTTTACAAAATTGTATTATGTTGAGAGTTGGAAATAAATTCCACCTTCTATCAACTAATTTTAGTACATAATGTTCTCCTACTATTCATTATCATAATGTCTGGATAGATTTACCATTTCAACTTTAGTCTCATTTTTCTTGAACTTTTCAAAAAAAAAAAAAAAAAAAAAAAAAAAAAAAAAAAAAAAAAAACTAGAGTAAGTTACCTTTGGTAAGGATACTTATATATTGAATAATCATCAATCAGATTGATAAAATACTAGCAATATTCTTTGACTTTTGCATTCATCGGACCACTTGGGTTAGAATGTATAAGTCCAAAACGCTCTTTGGTCTTGCAGCCTTATTCAATAAAAGTCCAATGATTATCTTGCATGAAAAGCGAGATCTATAGACATGTAAAGTAATTAACTCCAACGTTTAGAGAATTACTTTTACTAGTCTCTTCATTGTATTCAATTTGACATTAATCAAATGAACTACCAAAGATCAAAGACAAGTATCATCTTTTTGAAGAAAACAATTTGTCTTTTTATTCTTGATTCTCTAATCACTGTTTCGTAGTATAGTAACGGTTAACATTTTAACCTATACTAATTGTATTTAATTTGAGCTGAAAATTATTTTGAAAATATAAACTTTAATATTTAAAAGTAATTCCTACTCTATGAACTGAACTAAGAGAAATTCTCATGGTTATTAAAAATACCATATTTAGCATTTGATAACAATTTATTTTTACTTAAAGACATCTCAATGTCTCTCACTACACCAACTGAGATTGATTTTCTAGTGCCAACATGTATAATATATTCTACTGACACAATATCTACCACTAAAAAATGTGAGTAGATCTGAAAATATTATTACTCTACAAACAATAGAAAGTTAAAATGAGAAAATAGAATTTGGATAGGTTCAATCTTCATTCATATTCACAACCTTTATATAGGATACGAGATACTAAATAATACCTACAAGAAAATATAAACTAACTAAATCTCGAAAATAAAAATTAAAATATACTACTATTCAAATTTAACTCATTAGGAATATTTAATATATATTCCCTAACTAATATATTCTTCAAATATTAAATGATTACGAACGTATGTATTCCATAACTGATTCAAACTAGAAATAAGTTGCTGAGATCTACATCATCAAGTATTTTTCAAGAATTACATATCAAGTGTAAAGAAAAACAAATCTTGGTAGTAGATCTTATATCAGCTATAAGGGGTGTCATCTAGTCTCCACAAAAAATCTAATAAATCAAATTTACTTTCATTTAGATTTTTTTTTCTTCCATAGAGTAATTTCGAAAATTTCTCCCACACTAACGGTCTGGCTAGGAACTATTTCCTATCAATAGCTTTAGTCATAAAATTTTTCTTGAATTTTATAATACTTAATTTGGAGATCATTTAAATAATTATCTAAATTTAGCTTCTATGGACTTAAACATCTCATATTTTTTGTCATTTTCTTATCTTTTAGTCATGACATCCAACATGTCAACTAGAAGATATGAACAAAACTTTCTCATCACCTTTGATTTATCAATCATGTGCTCTCGGAATAATTTGAGAACATTTCAAAATAAAAAAATAAAATAAAAAAATAAATCATACACTACCATCATAGTGCTAATATTATTTTTCCAAGTATTAATTTTCCAAGTATTAAAGTTTTCTCAATATGACTCATCAGTAGTGAAAATTAAACAATTGAGATCTTGAACCTTATATTTGAAATATATAAAATATTATTTAATTGCAAACAATCAACTATCCATTCAATTTCAGCACGAGAACAAACAATTTTATAAAATGAACCCTATAAAGCATTTCTAATGCTACGGTACTTTAGTGATTTAGAACAAGTGCGGCCGTAGGGTAGGTGAAGTGTTCCTTCACTAAACTAAGACAATCTCAACCAAACATTATATGAGAATAACTCTTATTCCTGTTATATTTAGTTACCATTAGTTCGGTCAAGAACATCATTAACAACCTTAATGATCTATTCGTAAATGTAACACATCATTGTAGATCTTGTAATTTTATCCCAACAAGTGCAGCTATAGGGTAGGTCAAGTATTGGAAATATAATTACTATATTATCCTTCTCAAGAGTTCACTCTGATATTTACCCATGCAAAATCCTTCCGTACGGGGACGGTCCAAAAGCCGCCACGAGACCTCACATGGATCTCATGTTATGAATCAATGATGGAGATTGTAATGACTCGGGAAAGAAAAAAGAAAAAAATAAAAAAGAAAAAAAAACGAGAAAACGAGAAAACGAAAAAAAAAAAAAAAAAACTCAGTCGCCAGAAAACTTGCAAGTTTTCCGGCGACCGTAGAGTTTCACGGACCCCACACGAAACGACGGCCACACCACGCCCAGCCCGCAGCCCACAACTCCCAACACCATCAGAATACCTGCAAAGGGAGAAAAGACAGAAAATTACGAGAGAGAGAGAGAGAGAGAGAGAGAGAGAGAGAGAGAGAGAGAGAGAGAGAGAGAGAGAGAGAGAGAGAGAGAGAGAGAGAGATTTGGACAAACGTCCGCAAGTGTCCAGTTTCTCCGACCTGTTACCACTACGAGAAGGATCCCTAACGAAAACACAATAACTCAAGGTGCGTTTTGTGCTTTTTCGTAAGCGCCATCGTCGGTAACCGAGGTCGGAAAATTGGATTTTCTAAATCGTTCTTAGATCTGTGGTTTTAGGAACCTTTAGGCCGCAAAACTCCCATAAAAGAAAGAAGGACGACAAATAAAGAGGAAAAGGAAGAAAGAGGACCGAAATCGGCAACGGAAACGCCGGGGGAAGGAGAGAGTAAACTCGCCGGAAAATCGGCCGAAGTCGGATAAGGAAGACGAGATCCACGAATCCGGGTCAACCCGAACCCAAAACCCGAGAGAGCCAGCCCATTCTTTCCCTCGGCCTCTGCCTTCGGCCCAGCCCAACTACAGCGTCCCAAACCTCAGACCATCCCAGAAGCTACGATTCTGTTGAACCAACCCAAGACCAGACCCACGGTCCAATCGAGCCGACCTGCAACCCAAAAAATTTGCGGCCCAACCCAGTAAGCCGAGGCCCAACGATAGTCTTGGCCCAGTAGCCTCCGCAGCCCGCGACCCGCACTTCGACCCGACGCTACCGCACGACGTGGCTCGCTCTACTGCTACCACGTGTCACATAGCGGCGCAGGCGGTCCCTCAGCTTGGCTCGGCGCAAACAACTCGGGCTCCCTCCGGTGACGCTCCGGCGGCTCCCAGTGGCTGTTCGGCTCGGCTCACTTGTTTTCAGTCCTGTTTTCACTGTTTCGACCCTCCCGGATCTATTTTCGGCTCCGATTAAGGTATCCGAGGCCATTTTAGAGCCGTATTTCGCATTTATTGAAATATAGGTAAATTAATTGTGAAATACTAACGGAAAGTGGTGAACGGTGTAATAGGAAACAAACCTCGGCGACGTAGGAAGCAGCTCTCACGGAACGGGAGCTTACGTTTAGCTATTTAGGGAGTACTTCGGCCAAGGCCAACCAAGTAAGTGGCCTTACTATAGGATAGGCTAAAAAATTGTATGAGTTATGATAATGTGTGCAGTATATACATATTTTGATGAATGACGTACTTGATATGTCTGACGCACTTTGTGGCAATATGATGAGTATGATGATTGCATGATGTTTACCTTAATATGATGATGTTTTCCATATTGAGCATGCTATATGATGATGAGTGCCATATTGCATCATGTCGTTAGATTGACATAGGACACAACCCTAAGAGCGTGAAAATGATATTAATATAAATATCCACGAGTATGTGTTACCTAGAGTAACAAAGAGAAGAGACATTACGATGGATTTAGAGGGACCTCATGCATATTGTATGTTCATAAGCATAGGGCTACTTCCCCTAGAGATGATGAGTGCAGACGCGCACCTTATGATGAGCGCGAATGCGCACAGGTGCGAATGCACACAGATGAGGGTGTTCATGAGGCGCATGACACTATGGGGTTCCGCTGACCTCCGGATGTCACTACAGGTTAGCTTGACAAGAGGGTCCAGGGGGTGTGCGAGCGCTCTGGGGATTCACACTCGCAAGTGTGAGTCGTGTGTAGGGAAGTACTACACATCCAATTTGTCCGAGACTAGAGGCCACCTCTAAGATGATTAGAGATAGGTCCCTAATTCATGATTGCATGTGTTTGCATTAGCATGGCCCCTATAGTGGGGTCACTTACTGAGTATTTCTTCGAAATACTCAGGCCGTGTGCCATATTGTTTTCAGGTAAAGGCAAGGCTCCCATGTACGGTTGACGGTGGCATCGTGATCAGAGACTGTGGCGCGTGTATAGGATAGTTGCATATTTAAAATTCCTAGTCATGGTTAGGATAGGGCGTTTGCATTTCATTCATTTATATTATTTAATTTGTAATCATTTTTATCTTTTTGAACTCCAGCATGATGTTTGAAACACGTAAGTCTGGCAGTGTTTTCCAATGTTTGAACGTATTCTGAAGTTTTAAATTTTTCCGCTAATAAAGATGAGCATTCTTAGATTTTTATTCTGCATTAGAGATGAGCATGAGACGTTAGTGGCGACTCTAGATATGTGAAAATTTAGGTCGTTACAGAGACCATAGGATATGTTGACACATTTCCTTCTCCCATTTACTATAAATACTTTCTCAAGATTCACCTTGATATTCACTCATGCAAACACCTTCCGTAGGGGTATGGTCCAAAAGCCGCCACGAGACCCCGCATGAATCTCACGGTGTGAATCAATAATAGAGAACCTAGGATATCCTGATATGTGTCCTTAATATCTTTATATTGACAGATGTCCTTCTCCACCTAAGTATTTTGAAATAGAGTTTTCTATTACTCAGACAAATTAGGCTAATCTCATTTATCTAAGTTTCCAATCTACCCTTTCATAACCCTTATGTTGGTTGGATTGCTTTTAATATGAATTGCCAAGTTTTTAGACTACTAAAAAATACTAATCACATGATGTGCTTAATGAAATTAAATAAATTTTGACTAATGCAACCTCCAGTTCCCGGGTAGAAGTGTTCAATTTCTGTCAGCTTAAATACCTCAGCCTAGCTAGAACCTTCCTTAGACAGAGTTCTCTTATAGTCAATTTTTATTTAAAATTTATTAATCTTTAATTAACTATTAATTACTAGATTAATGAATGAATTAAACTGTCTTTAATCCTATTAAAAACTAATTCACTTGTTCAATAATCTTACAATTCTAGCATTTTAAACCCTTTAAAATCAAATTTGATAGATTACTCAAAATTATAATTGTATTAGAACAAACCATAATTGTATTAGTTAAATATCATGCATTCAATTTAAGAAATAAATATCCTAATTTAATTTTCCAGCCATAACAATTATACTCAAATGCATATGAAAAATCGGTAAATCTAACGCCACACCAATATGCCAAAAACAACCAATTTTACAAAACAATATTACATATATCACATATATGAGAAATCAAATACCTACTATACTACTTTTAATTCAAAATAAAAATCAATAGACTCTATACCAATTGAAGGGAATGAACTCTTCAATGTATCCCTAATCTTGTTCCCTCGTGACATGAACTAGGCATATGTAAATATACATTTTGATTCTTTCTCCGAGTTTATCACATTGCTTGTAAAGTTTTAAACTCACGCAAATTTTTTGTAACTAGTTTTTCTGATACTTGCTCTTTCATTTTCATGCATTGCAGAGTATATTTGAGTCACTCCCGATCTTTCGATGGCTCAAAATTAGGGGGGTAACAAAATAGGTCTCTTAAGTATGTATTTCATGATACAATTTTACATACAATGTATATCCTAGTCGTTTTTCTTTTTTCCTTTCATAAAGTTAACATGGAATCAAAAACTTAAGATATAGTGTTCGAGTATTTGTTTGGTTGTTGTTTTGGTCTTTGATACATCTTTTTTTCGAGTGGCTCTTGTAGCTCAGTTGATTAGAACACTTGTTTCATAAGCGAGAGGTTTAAAAAGTTCGAATGGATAAGGTAAATTCTAAGTGTCTTTTGCATATCTGTTCCTTTTTCCTTTCTAAAGTTACATAAAGTTATCATGCTATCACAACCCTAAGACATCCGTTGTTTTGGGTGTTTGTTCGTTTGGTGATTTTGTGCTTGATATGTTTTTTTTTATTATTTTAAAGTAGCTCTTGCAGCTTAGTTGGTTAGAGCACCGGTTTAGTAAGTGAGAGGTTCTTGAGTTCAACTATCAATAAAGACCATTGTTTTCTTTCTAAAGCAAGGTGCGAAGAAGTTTAAGGCAAAGGAGATGAATGAAAGATCCTGGCTTTCATGCTTGACTCAAGTCTCAAGTTTTGATTGAGCATGTCAAAGGAGCAGCCTTCCTTGACGTTGTTCTCGACATTGTTTTATTTCAATTAAAAAAATATAATTTCTTGGCCTTATGTGAGGACCGATTGAGAAAATAACAAATTCAGTGTGGAATGAGTAAAAAATTCTGCTAGATTTCTTATTAACTTGATTTCTCTTGACTTGATATCTTATTGTTTTTGGGGTTCTTGGATAATTAAGATCTAAATATCTAGTTTTTCAACCATGTTGTTAGATTGAATTCTAAAAGTTTCTTAACATTTGGTATCAGACCTTTAGGTTCTAGGTAGGATACATATTTCAAATGATGATATTGTTACTGAAGACGTGGAAACCAGCAAACACAGTATACAAAGTATATGTTGCTCAATGGCCATTAGAGACAAAAAGTGAAGAAAATGAAAAAGAAAAAGAAATATTTGACCCAATATAGAGACTAAAAAGAGATATGGTTCCAATACTAGAGTTCTTGTAGGAGAACAATGTCTCATAAACAAAAGGAAACTTAGAAGTAAAAGAACTTTCTTTCCAAGGGGAGCACTCACACTAAGTGTATCTACCTTTCCGGTTGAATTCTTGCAGAAAATTAAAATGCTTAGTGAAAAGCAAGTTTCAATAATTAATTTCAATATGTGCCAATATTTAACTCATAGAAAAAAACAAGAACAATGGGCTGCACAAGAAGCGGCACTCCCATTTCACTTTTACATCCATGCATGACCTAAAGATAAAAGTGAAGACCTCGACAAGATTAAAACCACGACATGAAAATAACTTTAAGTTTACATTACAATGAAATCAATTGGATTCAAGGACGAATCCTCTCGAAGAAGGGGAGAATGAACAAAATAAGATGTCTTAATTAAGCCACAAAAACTTAGGGATGTTTTATAGTATTTTTTAATTTTAGAATATTATATTAAAATTTTAAGTTAAAATTAATTAATGGTGGTTATGGTATTGATGGACAAGACGGTTACAACATTTCATTTGACTATATATTACTTAAAAGGTTTATTTTCATGGTTATAAATAATCATTCATGTTATTACTCTGACACAAAAATTTTGGATATTATAATGAAAGTTGAATAGTATGCTTCTTAAGCCATGAACTTATTCTTTTGCATGTTTAGATTTGCATGTTAGAGTTATGCAAGTAGCTTTGACCAAATTATTCTATGAAGTGACTCGAACCATGAGTTTATAAACGAGGTTTTTTTTTTTTACTCTTTATCTTAATCATTGAGGTAATCTATTCCAAAACTTTCCCTTGGGTTGATTCCTTATCGTTTTTTAGTTTCTTGAATAATTTAGATCTAAACATCTTGTTGTTCAACATAAATATTATATCAATTTTTAAGTGTTTCATAACATATCTATTTCATAATACAATTTTATTTGATTTGGGTTAACATTATAAAGATAAATTAGTATTTTGCTTATTTTTCTCATTTCTGTAAATATGTCTCTTAGTTTGTATTTTATGATACAATTCTATGTACAGTGTAATGTAGTACTCTTTTCCATTCTTTGGGTGTTTAATCGTTTCACGATTCAAGAATTAGTATGTTTACAGTTTCAAGTACCTCTTGTAGCTTAGTTGGTCATTCTCATATGCATCCGACCTATCCATTTAGCACCAAAAGAGGGTGGTTTTCAAAAAGTTCACCCTTAAACTTAAATCGACTGGTAATCATAATGCTCTCTAGTATGTTATTTATTTTGGTTATTAATCCTCATTTAGTATACATATAACATTAATATTCTATATGAATTATCCCTATATAAAGGGTTTGTCTAGGAGGTTGATGATATCGGAATTTGATTGAGTTTGTGTGTCACATGGTATTTTGAGTGACATTTGGGAGAAACTTTTTGGTGAGAGACTTTGTAGTGTAAGAGTGAAGTATTCACTTGTAAAAACTTTGTTATTAGTGATTGGTGGCTACACGTAAATCTTTGTCTCTTTGTTTAAATTTCATTCGTTAGTGTTGTGAGTACATTCGATCTTGCTTCAAGTATTGGTACACAATTGGTATCATAGTTTCGTGGTTGTACAATCGATCTTGCTTCCACTATTGGTACATAATTTTTTCTTTGTTTAATATCCATTTATGAAGGTGACCATGACAAAAGAACTTTGAGATAAGCTTGAGGCGAAATATAAGCAGAAGAGTGTAGAAAATGAACTTCATTTGAAGAAGAACTCTTCCATTTGACTACAAGAAAGGTATCTTAATGACTGAGCATTTCGATGATTTTAACAAAATCATCATTGATATGCTCAATTCGATGTTATAATTGATGACAAAGACAAGGCATTGTTGCTATTGAATTCTTTGTCGGAGTCCTACGAGTTTTTAGTAACCACTCTACTACATGGAACCTATGATATTGATTTTGAAGATGTTTCAAATGTCTTGATGAATAATGAGGTGCGAAAAAAGGACAAGGAGGCATATCAAGACTTTAGCTCCAATGTTCTCACAGCTCGTGGAAGGACTTCTACTTGGAAAAATGGCGAACGTGGAAAGTCCCGATCAAAGTCGAAAGTTAGATCTGATAATTGGAGACAGCTTGACAAAAATGAGTGTGCATATTGTCGACAGAAAGGCCATTGGAAGAAAGATTAGGGAGGGGTTGAAGTACAATGTGGTTAGAGATGATGACAACAAAGTAGATAATGCCGTGACGATTTCCTTATCAGTCATCCAAATCAGTGAATGGATTCTTGATTCTGGGTGCTCCTATCATATGTGTCCCAATGGAGAGATGTTCTTGAAATTCAAAGAGTTCAATGGTGGAGTTGTCTATATGGGCAATGATAGTACTTGCAAGATGATGGGAATCGCCTCAGTACAAATCAAGATGTTTGATGGGGTTGTATGAAAACTCAATGATGTGAGGTATGTCCTTGACTTGAAAAAAAATTGATTTCCCCTGACATTTTGGATGCGAATGGTTATTGTATTATTTTGGAAGGAGGGAATTTGAAAGTAGCTCGTGGAGCTTGAGGCAACATATACTACCTCAACGGAACCACGATAATTGGGCATGTTGTTGTGGCAAGTTTGAAAGAACAAGACATATCGAAATTGGCACATGCGACTCGGGCATACTGATGAGAAGGCGCTCCAGACATTGGTGAACCAAGGAGTTCTTAAGGGTGCCACAACTGGTAAAATTGATTTTTGTGAACATTGTAGGTTTGGTAAACAAAAAAATGTGAAGTTTGATACGACTATACACCAAACAAAGGGCATCTTGGATTATATTTACAGTGATGTATGAGGTCCCACGAAGAATATCTCATTGGGAGAAAAAAAGGTTGTTTGTCACCTTTATTGATGACTACTCGAGGAGAGTTTGGATGTATCCCATGAAGCACAAGAATGAGGTTCTCCAAATTTTCCTGGAGTGGAAAAAAATGGTAGAGAATCGACAGACAGGAAAATCATAAAGTTGAGATCAGACAACGGTGGAGAATATACTTTTGATCCATTCTTTAAAGAATGCCGAGATGAAGGGATTGTTCAACACTTCATTGTCCCTAGTATGCCATAACAAAATGGAGTTGCTAAGAGAATGAACCAGACATTGATAGAGAAGGTTCGATGCATATTGTCTCAAGTAGGATTGAGTAAGGCATTTTGGTTGAGACTCTCAGTTACGCAGTTCACTTGGTGAATCGTTTATTTGTTTCTGAAAATGGTGGAAAAACTCCGCTCGAGGTATGGTCTGGTACTCTTGTTAGAGATTATGATAATTTGCATGTCCTGCTTATTATCATGTGACATACTCAAAGTTAGATCCTAGAGCAAAAAAAAAAGCTAAGTTTATGGGCTTTAGCCAAGGTGTGAAGGGCTACAGGCTATAACGTCTAAAAACAAGTAAGATTGTCAATAGTTGAGATGTGACATTCGATAAATCTAATGTCTTTCCAGAAGATTGAAAATAACGACGAGGCATCGAAACAAGTGGAGAATGTGGTTTTCACTCCCGATATGATTGCTTCTATTGAAGAACCTATTGAGCAGGTAGACAATAACTCTGATATCTTAGAGTAGGTGGAGCAAAGCCGTGTAAATGAAAGTGTGGAGGAACCTGAGTCCATTGCCAGGAATAGACCACGAAGGAAAATTCGAAAACCTATAAGGTTTGATGATACGATAACATATGCTTTCCCTATGATTAATGGAGTCCCGAACAGTTACAAAGATGTTATTTAGAGCCCGAATAGCTTATAGCTTACATTGGCAAGAAGCTACGAATCAGGAGATAGAATCATTGGAGATGAATTGCTACATCTTATGATAATTTGAACAACATTTTTTTCCTATCTTTCTTGAAGTTCATCTTACATAATTGATGACTTGGTTCATATCACTAGAGTTGCTAATTATTCTTGGTACCAACCTAATCTCTCTCTCAAAGTCCAATTCAACCTCATATCCATCATCTTGATAATATCAATTAAAAAAAATGGTGGTAAAGATCATCCACCTTATAGTCCAATTATTGAAGATAAAGAAATATTTTGACATATCTATTCTATCTCTTTTTTCTTCCCAAATCAAGTC
This sequence comes from Cucurbita pepo subsp. pepo, assembly GCF_057944985.1. Classification (NCBI taxonomy): domain Eukaryota; kingdom Viridiplantae; phylum Streptophyta; class Magnoliopsida; order Cucurbitales; family Cucurbitaceae; genus Cucurbita; species Cucurbita pepo. Next base: position 10,309,351 of record NC_141809.1, read on the forward strand.
TATATTTTGTATTTAAAATTCTTGAAATTAAAAAATTATGTTAGGTTGATTTTGATTCTTTCATAAATTAATAGGTTCATATTTATAATTAGCCTAAATAATTTATTTAGCACTAGGTTCCTAAATTTAATTTAAGTATTTAACAAATTTTTAATATTTAAATTTAGATTTAATATTCAAAATATAAACATGTTTTACGTCTATAAATATATCATATTTATTAGATACTATGATTTCGTGTGGGAACCATTTACGTAAATAATAATGTACATTTGTTAGAATTAAATGATAAAACTAATTTTTTCAAATTTACCTCATGATAGCCATCATTTTGTTAGTCCATTATATTTCGAATTTTCTCGTGTTTTGTTCTCCTCCCCATCGATGTGAGACTCTCACAATCCACTCAGTCCCACAATCCACCCCGGGCAGTATATGTTTTGGATATACTTTTGAGTGAATTACATTTCTAATACGTAAGATTTGGAGTTGGTATTTATTTGGTGACATAAGTTTGGAGATTTGAGAGGAAATTTGGTTGGTTATGGATAGTATTGGTTATAAATGAAAGGCATACAATTTGTTGTTGTATAAGGGAACCAAATATATGGCCGAAAATAAGGGTATTGATCTAAATTTAGGTTTGGTAGAAGCTTATAAAAGGGTTGCTAAGGTTTTGAAACACTCATCCACTCGCAAAAAGAAGCATTGGAAAGGCAGAAGAAAAAGCATAAAATAAAATAAAATGGCGAAGAAGATGATTGCAGTGTTGTTGGTGTGCATCGTGGTGGTGGCTGCATTGCAGGTTTCGAGTGCCACTGAAAGCGCGAAGGAGGCCAAATATGAGGCTAAATTTGAAGCCAAGTATAGGTTATGCTACGAAAAATGCGAGAAGGAATGCCTTGAAAAGGGCAATGGCCAAAGCTTTTGCGAAGTTAAGTGCGACGAAGATTGTGGTGAGAAAGAAGCCGCTGGTATGTTCTCTTCCTTTTTAAATCATTTTTATTTTCTCTTAATAATTAGTTAATTGGTTATTGTATTTGTATTTGTTTCACAGATAAGCTACACATCAATGTGAAGAACTGAATAATGGAATGCAAAACAAAGAGGGCTCTTTACCTTGCAATGATCTAAGTAATAATTGTATTCAAGTTTAAGCTTGTAAGATGGACTTTCATAAACCTTCTTTCTCCTCCATTTTTATGATGTGGTTTGATATTTTCAATTAATAAAGTTCCTCATTCATGCATCATTCATGATTTTTTTTTTTTTTTTTTTTTTATTAATGTAATAATTAAAAAAAAAAAAAAAAACAATATGATAGTTTTAAAAAAAATAAGTAAATTGTGCATCTGCACGTTTTCGCTAAACCGTGTATTGTACTGCTTCTCTATGGTACTAGTTGTGTTGCTTCATTGAGTTATTGAATTCGCTTCATTAATAGCTTCACAATTCGACTTTATGGACTGGTACCAAGATCTAGTCCTAAACAGGCAGACTTAATTTGAGTACGGTAACAATGAAAATGACTCTTTCATCATAAGATTATATGAGCAAATGACCAAAATATGTTGCTATGTGAGCATGTACAATTATACCGATACTTAGTACTATTCGGTGAGTTTTTTTTTTTTTTTAATGAAAACTTCAATGTGGTGCAACACCAAATGAGTAAGATTTTGTCCAAAGTTGCAATTGGAAATTTAATTTGCTTATTTTGAAGATGCAAGCTCTTTGGTTGCAATTACTTTGGAGGGCTACATCAATAATATGTTTTATATTTCTTTACAAATAATTATACTAACACCTTCTAACACTAAAACCCTTGTTCAATTCACTTACAACTTACTCGTTATCCATTTCAAATTCTTAGTTCTCATCCATTGCTTTGTCAACTCTCTTCCTCTCTTTTTACTTCGATTCAATTCTTACAATTAGAATCCCTTTTACTTCGATTGAATTTGAAACACTCAAGAGAAATTGCATCTTTCGATAAGGTATTTTCTATAGTTGCAAAGAGGACAATATAGCGTTTGGCCTAGAATTGCTGAGTCTAGAGTCATTGCTTGGTCTAGTTTTCCTAAGAATTGTTGGATTTGGGTCTAGAGCCACTACTTGACTTGACATTGTTTGGTCTGGCGCCAAGTTTTCCTAGGAATTGCCGGGTCTAGAGCCATAGCGTGGTCTGGCATCTTGTTTTCCTAGGAATTGCTGGGTTTAGAGCCATAGTGTGGTTTGGCGTCAAGTTTTCCTAGGAATTGCTGGGTCTAGTGCCTCGTAGGAATTGCTGGGTCTAGCGCCTAAGTTTCTCCCCAAATAAAAGAAAGACAACGGCGCAAAAAAAAAAAAAAAAAAAAAAAAAGAGAAACGAACTTCTACTAGACTTTATAGAAACAAAGACACAGGGAACGGAACGGGTTACCTACTCTTAAAGAAGTCCTATTTTACGGGATCTACTTGGAGACTGAGTTTTATGATTGATACCAAAATCAAATAGTGTTTTTTTCTTCTTATTCCGAGAATTTTCTGTAATTACTAAATTTCTGTAATTACTAAATAATAATAATATAGAAAATTCACCGTTTCTATATGGTCAAAAAAAAAATTACTTAAAATAAATAGATGGGCTCATTAATAGTTTAAGTGGATTATTTTATTTAAACACTTCTAACTAAAAAAATTAAGAACAATTAAGATTAGAAAAAGAAAATTAGATTTAAGTTTTAGATATTAAATTATTTTATTAACTAATCCTTTTTGAGAAGAGATAAGAGTAGGTGAATCAGAAAATTAATTAGGAATTAAATATACTTTTTTATAAAATATATGTCCTTTCATCTCACTTTCCATTCCTATTTTAGTAAGAGTGGGACTTCTACTTTTTCCGACCACAACCAAAAACCTGTATGTGGTCTTTTCTGAGTATTTTATATTCGCTAGCAACATCAACAAAACAACCAAGTACACGTAAAAATGATGCATGTTCCTATGTAATGATAGAACACATTAGAAGAGAAGCCTCGGAAGGAAAAAAAATGTTTGATGTTAAGTTTGATTATACCCAAAAGCTTATGGTATTCTTAACAAACTTCATGTGTGTACTCACCAAACTAATTTGATTCACAAAGGCTAGCAAATGAATTGATCATAACGTTTATGTACCTTCAAAATTTTAACAACCCTGTAAATGCCCCAAGACAAGCTGCGCACGTTCGTTCGGCTTAGAAGCTTCAAAATCAATGTAGAACAAGTAGTCAAAGTACCTGAAAACCTTAAAAGTTGAAGGGATTCATCCAGGGAAAAGCTTTCGACATAAATATCAACTCTCATCATTTCCCGTCATAAGTTTTATTATGCCTCTATACTTATTTGGCTAGCTATCATCTAATTTTCTCTTGGGTGTTTTCCTCCCGGGTTTCTCTTATTTTTACCCTTTTTACTTCACATTCAGAATGGAACTACAATACCAAGTAATTCGAACAATTTTGTATCAATAACATGTTTGACGCAATCTCAAATCCTATAATCCAAGAGTCCAGTTAAAATTTCAGCAATATTTCCTTGTTTTCAAGTCAATTAAACATTAGGTTTTCAATAAACACAATTTTGTAGCAAAATCGAAACCATACTTTTGATTAAAGGATTTGAGTTTTATCGGAACTACGAAATGTTGATATTTTCTTCTCTTCTACTTTTCTCTTTAGATGATGGTACAAGTGTAGTAGGAATTGGAGAAGTATCGACAATAGTGCTATTGTGAAAAGCGTCTCGTAGTATAAGCAAATATGGAGAGCAAAAGAATGGAGAATGAAGTTGTATAATAGACAGTGACAGAATCGACGGAAAAAGGAGTAATTGTAACTACTGCCATCATGTGCAAAAATATTTGTATCAAGAAAACCAATGAAAAGCTGCGTTTCATGTGCGTTATGAGAAGCCACATAAAACTTCCTCAAGAAGCTAATTACTTCTACCGTAGTAATTGTTTGTATTATTATCGGAGATGTTTAATATTCATTAACATTAGAGTAATATATTGAGTTAAAAATTTAAAATCAAATGTTATATAAAGTTAATTTTAGGGTATATTTTCAACCTCATCCAATTATGTATACTTTAATTTTTTGGTAAGTAATAAAAAATTAAAAAAAAATTAAAAAAAATTAAAAAAAAACAATTTTAAAGTAGTTGAATTGGTGTATGGAGGTAATAATTTGCATGAATCTTGAGGGAACAACTCGAGGAACTTCTTGACGACGGAGATCTCCTCCACTATGTCGCCTAATAAATGGATGCCGATCGTCGTTAACTTCTTAGCAAAGTCATCTATTGACTCACCATCCTTCATGCAGATAGTCTTCAACTCACTGTTCAAAGTCTGCCCCTTTGCTTCCTTGACACATTCCACACTCATATGTATTGTTTGCAACATCTCCCACGCTGCCTTTGCCAAGTCCTTCTTTGCCAACATGAGAAAAACGTCCTCCGAGACTACTTGGTAGATGGCGGAAAGAGTCATCCTGTCCTTATGCTCCTCAACCTCACCATGCTCGATGGTGTCCCACACGCCTTGTGCATGTAAGTTGACACGCGTAGTTACTCTTCATGAGTAACGTGTACTGGAGCATTACACTCTCCTCCCTTCCACTCTCTATCATTGTCACTCCTACTCCGATGACATATGTTTCGACATCGAATTCCAAGGAGAGGATTTCATTGGATTTCTTTCTCTCTCTGTGCTCTGTAGACTCTCAAATGGCAAGAACAACTTGGGTGGATAGAGGGGAAGTTGAGTGCAGTTTAAAAGGGAAGACGGAGTGGGCTGAGTCGTGATTTCGTGGTTGCCCTCACCATAAATCTCCGGCGAGAATTAGCTGATTTTATTTTATTTTATTTTTACCTTTTGGATCTATTACATATTAAATAATTGAAAATATAATTTAATGCATATGCGTATCTACCAACCGTCAACATCATTATTACGGTATAATTCAGCGTGGACTTAATCAACTTGGTCTTTGGTTGGTCTTTGGTTAGTGATACCAATTAATACTCCATTGCCGATAACTTCCTTCCTTAACCAAAACCATCCATTTCCCTTTCTTCTTCTCTCCCTCCAAGATAGATGCCTATGGCGGTGCCGTCGACACTGTATCTGGTTGTTCTCTTCTTGGTGATTCTTCCGGCGGCCAAATCCCAACGGAATCAGCCGATGCGGCTGAGATTTGGCAAAAAAGGAGAGTTTAAGATACTACAAGTGGCGGATATGCATTACGGGGACGGGAAAGCCACCCCATGTGAGGATGTTCTCCCCAGTCAGTTAGCTTCCTGCTCTGACCTCAATACCACCGCCTTCGTTCGCCGGATGATTCTGGCGGAGAAGCCTGATTTCATCGTTTTTACTGGTGAGTCTCTTCTCCGATTTGGGTTTGAGATTAAATTCAACATCTATTATGTTGATTACAAAATGGGTTTCGATTGATTCAATTTCAGGGGATAATATCTTCGGATTTGACGCAACGGATGCGGCAAAATCTTTAGAGGCGGCATTTGGTCCGGCAATTGCGTCCAACATTCCATGGGCAGCTGTTTTGGGGAACCATGACCAAGAATCTACTCTTTCAAGGGAAGGAGTAATGAAGCATATTGTGGGCTTGAAAAACACTCTCTCAAGGGTTAATCCTTCAGAGGTAAACCCGATTGATGGCTTTGGGAACTACAATCTGGAGGTTGGTGGCGTTCAGGGCTCTGCTTTTCAGAACAAATCTGTTCTCAATCTCTATTTCCTTGACAGTGGTGATTACTCCACAGTTCCTGGGATCTTTGGGTATGGCTGGATTAAAGCTTCTCAACAGTTTTGGTTTCAGCTTACTTCTGCCAAGCTCAAGGTACATTAATTTCTGCTTTTCTACATCTTGATATGTTCTGTTTTGCTTTACTAGAGAAGTGCTACAATCACTTGATTTGTAAGCATGTTTTGACCCAAAGAAGGGTTTTAATTCATCTTGGTAAGGTTTCAAATCGATGAAGATGTGTGGTGATTGCTTGTTGTTCAGAACCAAGATCACGGAAGTTAGACATCAACTTTAGAAGACCTCTGTGAGATCCCACGTAGGTTGAGAGGAGAATGAAACACTTTTTATAAGGGTGTGGAAACCTTTCCTTAACTAACAGCGTTTTAGAAAATCTTTAATGGAAGCCTGTAAAGGAAAGCCCAAAGAAGATAATAGATGCTAGCGGTGGGTTTGGACTGTTACAACTTTAGCTTAGTGTAGAGACAAGGTTAAGCTATAGGGATTGACCTAGAGTAGAGACAAGGCAACTAGAGTCACAAATGAGTGAAAATGCGTGTCTAGGTGTCATGAATTGTCAAGAGAAGTTGATTTTGCACGCATAATGATGTTCGATTGAACCTCGACTAAGGTTTGATAGAATCTAAAGAGTCATAAAAGAACCTTGGGGCTAGAGTTTTACTTAAGGTTGACTATGATTGAGCCAATGATACGGTGCCATACAGTTGAAAGGCATATGACCATGACAGAGGCATGTACCTAGGCCCTAGCGAGTGGCTAGCACTCTACAAACATGCAAGCACCAAGTTGGCATGTCAATTGAGCTTGTTTGTGAGCATGCGTATATAGGTGGGTGCACACCCATGTAGGGCAAGATTGCATGCAGGTCGGCGTCCACATGCATGTGAAGGATAGTCTTAGCATACGAAAAAAGTCGTAGCAAGCGTGCATAGGCGTGTGCATAAGTGAGCATGAGCATTGTGTGTAAGTAGTGTGCACAAGATAGCTACACGAGTCCAAGTGTTGTGCATAGGTTATCCACACAACAAGGCAGGCAACAGAGTGTTGCTCAACAATAATCATGCATGGAGAATTAGTGGGGCCTTAAGTTCACGCTATCTTGATAGGATAAATGCTTCTTTGAACTAGATGATTGCTCTGTTGAATCCAGAAACCACTAATGTAATGGCCTTAAGTTCACGCTATATCTTGATAGGGGTATCATTTCCCTTGGGAAATTGTGTCTTCTAATGTGCTTTGTTTGTATGATGACTACGCGCATGTCCCGTGATGCTTTGTTTGTATGGTTATTACTTTCTGAGTTAATGTTCTTCATTGCAAATCATATATAGACTAATGAGCATACTAAAAGGATCGATATTGTAACAGTCCAAGTCCACTGCTAGCAAATATTGTTCTCTTTGAGATTTCTCTTTCGGGCTTTCCTTCAAAGTTTTTAAAACGCGTGTTCTAAGGAAAAGTTTCTACACCCTTATAAAGAATGATTCGTTCTCCTCTCCTACTACTGATGTGGGATCTCACAATCTACCAAAGAGGACAATATCTATTAGCAGAGGGTTTGGGTTGTTACAAATGGTATCAGAGTCAGACATTGAGCGATGTGTTAGTGAGGAGACTGAGCCCTGAAGGGGGGTGTACATGAGGCGGTGTGCCAGCAAGTACGTTGGCCTCGATGGGAGGTGGATTAGAGGGTCTCACATTGGTTGGAGATGGGAACGAGCGCTAGCGAGGACGCTGGGCCTCGAAGGGGGGTGGTTTGTAAGATCCCACATTAGTTGGGGAGGAGAACGAAGCATTCTTTATAAGGGTGTGAAAACTTCTCCCTAGAAGACGCATTTTGAAAACTCGAGGGGAAGTATGAAAGGAAAAGCCCAAAGAGGACAATATCTGCTAGCGGTGGGCTTGGGCTGTTACAAATACGTTGTTAAGACACTGCATAGTCGGAAGAATTGAGTAAAGTTACTTGATGAAACTCATTTTGTGATAACATTCGAAGTCTTTGGCTACATGCTCGAGTCTACGGGAGTTCATAAGCCTCGAACATTTTTCCTTTTCATTATATCAATGAGAAGTAAAGAAGTAATATGATATACTTTCTATTTTTGGATGCAGAGGGCATACATGAGCAAGCCATTGCCCCAGAAGAGTGCAGCACCTGGGTTAGCATACTTCCACATACCATTGCCTGAGTTTTCTCGTTTTGATGCATCAAACTACACTGGTGTGAGACAAGAAGGGATTAGCTCTCCTACCGTGAACTCTGGTTTCTTTACCTCCATGGTGGAATCAGGGGATGTGAAAGCAGTGTTTACAGGTCATGACCACCTCAATGATTTTTGTGGGGCTCTTAATGGGATTAACCTTTGCTATGCTGGAGGATTTGGGTACCATGCTTATGGCAAGGCTGGGTGGCCGAGGAGAGCTCGAGTGGTGGTGGCTAACTTGGAAGCAACAAGCAATGGAAATTGGGGAACTGTGAAATCCATCCGAACCTGGAAGCGTCTTGATGACGAACATCTCACGGCCATTGACGCTCAAGTTCTTTGGAGCAAGACCTCTGTTGGTAACCTTCTTACTCCTTCCTTTTTTTCTTGCTAACCTCTGCGTTTATCTCCATCATAACTTGTTTATCACTCCATTTTAGAAGTAGGGATGTTTGGCAATGGTCTAAAACCATTGTGGAAAGGTTCCATACCACTTTTAAAGTGATTTTCAGTCAATAACTTTGAGTGTTTGACTTAGAATCACTTATCAAAATTACAATAGATAATTGGAAAACAGATTACTTGTTAGAGAAATAAGAGAAACATTAGCACGCCACCGCAATGACTTTGATAACATATAATCCAGATAGGAAGAATTGACAACTAGTCACCTTCCTCTATTGACACAAAAGAGAGAGTAAAAGTCTATCTAACATGAAAGTAAGTAAAATGGGTTTGGAACAGACATGCAGTCATGGACAACACGTCTTGGACAAGCATGATTGGAACATTTGACATGTGGTCATAAGCAACATGTTTTAGACAAGCATAACTGTGACGCACAACCCACGTGCAAGTACGCACAACCCACTTGTTCAAAAGGAGTAGGCGCACCCGCTATGTGTCAACATTCATAGTGCGATTGTGTCCCGAGAAAGCCATTGAGGACGATGACTAGTTTTAGTGGGGGAGAATGTCATAACCATATTAAGAAAAGAGTAGATTGTAACATTTACAGGTAGATAAACAAGGTGTGCCACCTCAAGTGGCACCCATATAGCCATTTGAGGGCCAAGACAAACAAGTACCATGAAGCGAGCAAGGAGGACAGTGCATCATCCAACACATCATAGAAATTTGCATTCAAGCCAAGTTGAGATGTAAGTAAGAAAGAGGCAACAATGTCGACATGAATGTCAAAAATAGGCTTGATAAGGTTTCGGGTAGGGACTCGAGCACATGATGGACTCTAGAGTTGAGTCCGTTTATATGAATGTTTGTCAAATTTGGTGTCAATTAGACACACGATGGACGATCCACGAGATTGTATGACCATTTGCCAAAATCATATCTATTCTCAAACAAAATATCCGTTAAAATGTACTATAGGGAAAAGTATGTTGTCAGCTCTCCACCACCCCAAGGCTCTGTGGCTCAAGTAAGCTACATGTGGCACATATGTGTATTATAGTGTCGGGGTGTGTTATGAGACGAGCGTCTTAGACGACTTCTTTTGAAATGGATTATTCGAGGACAGTGTCGGACGACATGGATATGCAGACATTGGCCCCAATCCATGTGTTAGAAGTTGATATATGCATCTGCTATTCAGTACACAATTCGTAGTTTTGCATGGACATAGGAGGGTATGCCTCGATAAAATCTGGATGGATGAATGTTTAGGATGCCTCGACGGTATGGTTAACACATGAGGCCAATTCTCGATAGACATGCCCGAACAAGCTATGATGACCAAAGTTGTCCTGGTTCTTGGAATGACATCATGATGCGTGGGCCATGTTGTTGGAAATCAAGATAATGAACTAGATGCAAAGTTGTATAGGAGAGAATTAGGCCCTAGAGTAGAAGCAAGATCGAGGCGGATGATTTGACCTAGTGTAGAGACAAGTCAGCTAGAGTTGCAGACAATTGATCGTGCATGCATGAGCGACGTGTGTGGTTGAACAAACTTAGATCTTGCATGAGTTGTGTTCGGTGGGCGAAATCCTAAGGTCCGACGAAGCTACTAATCCGAACAAAAAATGTAAATGAGACTTGAGTTTTCCATAAAGCTTGTCATGAGTGTTGTCAAGATAATGACGTCAGACAATTGAAAATGTATGATCGTGACACAATGCAATATGTGGCACTTCCAAGCCTCTATTCCCTTGTTTGATCCGCGTAGGCATAAGAAATTTTTGTTTGTTTATTGGCGATGCAACCCGTGGCCTACCTAACTCTTGACATGTATCCCTGCGTCCTTTTGAATTCTATGCCTCATTTTGTTTCTTCATAATTTCGTGTTTTTCCTGTTTTCTTTCTTTTTTTTTTTTATATATTTTCTACGTAACTCGATTAAACTCAGTTGTTTCACCAAAATTGAAGAGTTTTAATCCATCTTTCCAAGAAAATTAATCTCATTTAGTTTCGTTAACTATGTAAAGAAATCAATGCGTCAAAAGTTGGTCCAAAACTAGAGAATTCATCGTTCTTGAACATCGCCAGAACTTCGTCTTTCTATGAATTTTGTCTCTAGATTACTTAATGAAAGTTGAGTGAAATCACTTCCTGAATGGAATCATTATTGACTCATTTAAGATCCTAAATAATCAAGACTCACATAATCTAGAGAAAAATTCAGATTCAAAACTCAAAACTCTTACCTTTCTATTTTCTATTTTGATGGAATTTGAAAAGAAAAATTGGATAATTAATTTTTATTAGTGCTCCAGAGTTACAAAACTACTTTTGCATCAATTTGCATAAAATAATACAAATTATTCTTACAACCATAAGTATTGACGTATCAACTATATTCTTGTACATAAGTGTTTTGATATATGATTGATATGTATATGAAAATATGGAGGAGTAAAATCATCAATGTTGTAAATAAGCTTTGGCCTAGGCCATCATACAAGTCTTCGGATCCAGTTGATAGTAGAACCATTTAAGCTGGTGTCACTAATTTTAGGTTGATTAGTTATTTGTAATTATTGTTAATTATTATTATTATTTTTTAGGTGGCCATGATATAAATGTTTGAAAAGTGAGAATGATAGCACATGTGCATTTCAATCGGAAGGACGATTTCATGGAAATGGTACGCATGCACTTTTTTTTAAATTACTAATTTAAAAAGATATGGTGTTATATAGATTTATACCTTCCTTTGCTTTCTAATACTAAGTTGTAATACTACCATTTGAATTAATTTTTAGAAGTCCGGTCGAATATTATATTATATCTTTTTAAAATTTATTTTTATTGAATGTGTTCATTTTTTTTAAAATAGAAATTATATTGAAAAATGAAAATTAATTCATTTTGAGAAGGAATATTGTTTAAGAAAATAAATAGAAAAAATTCGCTCCACTTGGAATTGAAATAGGAGGTAGGATGGAGAAGGCATCTCTGTCGTTGCTTTGCCTCTTGGACATTTCTAACTCCAGTTGATAACGATTTCGTTTTTGAAATTTATGCCTTGTTTACTTTTTTTTTTTTTTTTTTTTTAAGTTGGAAATTTTTATTCAAATTTTCAAAATAAAAATTAGTTTATGAAAATTGAAAAAGAGCTAGTTTTTATTTTGAAATTATTTTGAAAAAATTAAACTTTATTTTTGTTTTTAGAATTTGACTAATGGAAGATTTGAGAGGAAACCAACTTTAGTTTGAAAAACAAATTATTTAAAGGAAATCATTATTTAATATCGTAAGTGGTTATCTAATGAATTTTAAGTTGAGCATATGAATCAATGGTGGTTGTATGTAGTTTTGGAGAGAGGTTAGAATTAAATTCCATAATGCAATCAACCCAACCAAAAACATTTAATAACCCATTTAAAATAGTCAAGAAAATTTAATTGTGGCTTAGTTAGGTATAATGAACCCAAAAGCATTGATTTATCTAGATATGCCATGGAGCCACATTGAAAATGTTGCAACCGTTACCAACCTCGCAACCTGCCCTATCATTGTGCAAGACCAAACTCGTGCTTGATGTAGTGTGCACGCCTACTCCTACCGCTGCCAGCCTATTGGCAACCATAAGTATTCCTTCACTATTATAACTATTCTAGACACATGTTGAATATATGAATAGTTGATCGCTTGTAGATGTATATAATAAAATGATGTAAAATTCACAAGAATAAATGCAAGCATACACTATTATAAGTAGCCAATAATAAGTAAATTATCGATTACATAAGAACCTATCTTTTCGATTAATTTTATTTTTAGAAATAAAGTGAGTTTTTAGGTAACATTCAAATGGGTGTTGATGATGTTAAAATTAAAGCAGAGTGTCACTGCTATCGAGAAATAGAAAATGATGAGAAAATCAACTATAATGAAAAAGGTTCGGCTAAAAGAGATTAAATCAATGAGTTGTTGATTTTTGTGGTAGATTTTAGTTCCTTCTAATAGATTCCCAAGGCATAGCGATTACGCTCCCTCTCTTCTCTCGAATAAGAGAACGACTATGTATGTAAAATAGCTAATTAAACACACATGTAAATCATTAACAACAACTCTTTAATAAACTAAAATCATACCGTCAACATACTTAAATTATATAAAACTCTCGCCTCCCCTATAAAGTTTCGCTCTCCATACAAACTGAATTAAACAAAAGAACTCACCTCTCAATCATGTAAAATTGATAAAATAAGAAATAAGGAAATCGAGAGTTATCCCGCTTTGTTGTTGTTCTTCAATGGAAGTTTCCTTCGCTTGAGCTCTCATGTCCACCTCTTTGCCCTAATCTATCCTTCTTGGTCTTGTTTTCCTTCTGCCGTCAACCGCTGCTGAATTAGGGTTTTTCTTCTTCTTCTTTGGTTTCATTTTTCTTCTTCTTCTCTGGTTTCACAGCAGTCACAACAGCAGATGCTCTGCTGTCTAATCCGATTTTCTCCCCAAGATGTGGCTCTCCTTTCTTCTCATTTAGGGTTGAGAAAGGATAAAATCGTCCACTTAGGATGTTTCTAATTTGGTAGTCAATGACCCACGTGGACTGCTAATGTGGATTAAAATTTTCATGTCATCCATGAAAAGTTTGCGTTTCAAATTGCTTCAGCATCAGAGTTAACAATTTATTTCTAGATGCAAGCAGTGTTGTTTCCAGATTTGCTACAGCATCATGGTTCAACATGAATGTTCTGGAATTTTACCAAATAACTTAATTAAGTATACAATTAAGCTCGATTTATGCAAATTGAACTTATTTTCATATTAAACCGCAATTGACTATTTCATGTATATTAATTAGAATAACTTGAGCAATTAATGAGAAAATAGTGAGTATGAGTGCAAAATTAACTATAAAAAGACTTGATATAACTCTACTTTTGGAGAGTTATCAATAGTTGACGTAGATTAATCACTAAGTACATTGACCTAACGACTCTAAATTTTCTACTTTAACCTAAGGTCGCTACCGTACACATATCATGAACATTTAATGCGAAATTTACTTTTAAACTTCTTCATAAAACATAAAATTTATCTTAAACTACTATCATGGACATATGTGTTAAAAAACATTTTTAAAACGAACACAACAAAAGACTGATTAAATAAATAAGCGTTTAAATTAAAAAAAAACATCCTATTCTACCCTAAGTCTAAGAAAATGAATGTGACTACCTATACATGTGTCATGGTCTCGAATTGCGATGTCGTCGTCAGCCGTACAGGAATGTCTTGTCTTTACCTGAAATAGTAGTACGTGGCTTGAGTATTCAAGTAAATGACCCCACTATTGGGGTTAAATGCAAACACATACAATTTTATGAATGAGACCTATCATAAAAGTCTATCGGCGTCTATCCTAATAGACAACTTGGATGTGTAATCAATTTTCCTATACACGGTCCACACGTGCGAGTATGGACCCACTAGTCAGTTCGCACACCTCTTGGGCCCCTTTCTGATCGGGCGAGCATTCTCCAGGAGCTTTTGATGCCGAGCACCCGTAAGGAATAGCGACCGTCGCTACAGTATTATGATAAACATAATGAACGTTTCTCTGCCTAGTAGTGTACGCATCCGTACTATCACGAGGAAATAGGGTCCCCCAATGCATGAACACAATAATGCATGAGGTCCCAATATTTTTCCATTTTCGTCATTATTTAATACAAGTCCACTAGCGTTTTATTCATATCATATCATTTTTCGTATCGTTTATCTACCATTTATCATATCTTTCATGCCTACGTCGTTTTGCATGTCAATCATTGGGACCTTATCATATCTTTAATGCATATGTTGTATTTCATACTAATTCGTCGTTTTGCATGTCAATCATAAACACACACACCGTATCATAACGCACGCGCGCACACACACACACACCGTATCATAACGCACACACGCGCACACACACACACACGGTATCATAACGTGCGCGCCCGCGCACACACACACACATCGTATCATAACGTTTCGTGCTTCCAAACATAACAACTTTCATCATATACATATCATACCATAATATATTGTATCACAATATATCATATATATCATATCATAAACACGTCAATTTATCAAAATAACAGTAGATAATTGGTAAAACAACCGATTACTTGTTAGAGAAATAACTGAAACATTATCACGCCATAACAACGACTTTGATAACATACAACCCGGATATAAAGAATTGACAACTAGTCACATCTCCCTATCGACACAACAAGAAATAGTAAAGGTTATCCAACATGAAAGCAAGAAAAAGGCTGGGTTTGGAACGAGCATGCAACCATGGACAACACATCTTGGACAAGCATGACTATGACATTGATACACGGCCACAAGCAACATGTCTTAGACAAGCATGATCATGACGCACAACCCACACGTGAGTACGCACACACTTCAGAAGGAGTAGACGCACCCGCTATGTGTCACAATCCATAGTGTGATTGTGCTACCAGAAAGTCATTGAGGATGATGACTAGTTTAAATGAGGGAGAATGTCACAATCATATTAAGAAAAAAAAAAAGTAGATTGTGACCTTTACATGTAGATAAACAAAGCACGCCACCCTCAAGTGGCGCTCATCTAGTCACGTAACAGGCAAGACAAACAAATGTCATGATGTGACAGAGGAGGACAGTGCATCATCCAACACATCATAGAAAATGTGATAAGGCTGATGGTGTTAATATAACACATGCGGAAGCAATTTGGATCTTAGGCACTTTAAGAACATTAATTATAGTATATAACTAGCATGTTCATAAGTATTAAAACTTAATTAGTTTAGATACTCACCTTTTGTAGTTCAAACTCCTTTTTCCTCACGAACCGGTTTCGAACCACCACTAGTGTCTTCTCCACTATCCTCTGGCCTTAGAACGGAATTGTGGAATCCGGTGAGTGACTAAACTTGGAAGGGATTTTGTATATGTGAAGAGATGTTTGTGAGAGGTTTTTTTCAAGGTTTTCCACCCAGAAGAAAAGACCTTCCATGTACAATGATCACTCTATTTAAAGAGTGATGTTTGCATGTTCATGCAAATTTGAGATCACCAAATTTTGACACTTAAAATTCCACTCAAATGTTTGGGATTATGTGGCAAGCATGCATGTTTGAGTTAACCAAATTTTGACACTCAAAATTCCACTCAAACTTGTGGGGTTTATTTGGCAAACATGCAAGTTTGGTTAAACCAAATTTTGACACCTCAAAATTCCACTAACATGGATTTTTCCATTAAATGAAGTCAACATTTTGACTTTCTTCATTTTAATTCAACAATTAATTTGAATAATGAATTTTAAATTAAAGTAACATTAAATGATTAATTAAACTATTTAATTAATATTTAATATTAATTCAAATGCCAATCCCAATCAATTCCGACACATAATTGATTAAGATATTTAAATCTTATTTAAATATCTCCGATTCTCTCCTTTTGTTTAATTCGTAAATAAAACAAAAATGCGGTTAAATATATCGTATATATGTAGCGCATATTCCCTAATTTGAATTCGAACACTTCGAACTCACTTGTCACACTGTTCTATGGTTTAGTTCGATATGAGCTAGCAGAGGGACCTAATGGACCTATAGATCATGGGCTCCAACGATCCAAGATTAACCGGCTAAACTCATTAACCTTGTTAACCAACATTCATTAACTACTAGGACACTCCACTATAGCCTAGTAGTTGCACTCCCCTCACTATAGATATATTTCTGTCCATTTGATATAACCATGATTAGTAAGTCGATCCTTCACAGGTTGTTCGTAACTAGAGCTGGGTCAATTACCGTTTTACCCCTAAAGTTACTTCTTGTTCTGTTGGGTTTTATGTCCTAAAACTCATAGTTTGTAAACAAAGATATATTCTATTTTCAATAAAGTTATTATTGATGTTTATTCAGTAATAAATTGTTATTGAATAAAGTGAACTGTACGATCATTAATCTAAATCCAATAAACTAAGAACACTCTGGCTATAGTATGATTACTTGAACTATATGTAGAGACATAAGAGTGGATCAAGTTCAAGTATATAGTCAAAATGATCTATAGTATAAGGATAAGGCTGAGTACCTTATTCTGGGGACACTATGGATGCGGCCCACTTTTGTATATGATATAAACAATGTGATCACTAAATTGTGCATGTGGAGACATGTGAGTGGGGGCGTCCTATGCAATGAGTATTGCATAAGATCGGACCATGAAGAAAACCACTCTCACTTTATAAAGTCGTTTACTGTTGAGACTGATTTTCTTTTCATTCGATAACCTAGGTAACTCGGTTTTAATCCTGAGCTAACCATGAACTCCTGTTTATTCGGAATTATCCTTAGATTTGCATGGGTGAGAGTGGCTCTAGTTCGCCGACTCAACAGGCCTCCCATTTCAGGGGTAAGACTGGGTGAATGGCTGGGGACGTGGGGTGCAAGACGGAATTCACTCCTACCCACTTTTAGGGATAGAAGAAAGGTAGTTCCCTTAAGCACTGACTCCAGGTCTTGAACAAGGGGCCCCACCCTCTCATTGGCCTGAGAGGGATTCGATTTACTGGTTGGACCACAAACCAATTGTTCATTAGAGGATCAGTGAGACATAAGGAACAAGAAATAACTTCAGGGGTAAAACGGTAAATTGACCCAGCTCTAGTTACGAACAACCTGTGAAGGATCGACTTACTAATCATGGTTATATCAGATGGACAGAAATATATCTATAGTGAGGGGAGTGCAACTACTAGGCTATAGTGGAGTGTCCTAGTAGTTAACGAATGTTGGTTAACCAGGTTAATGAGTTTAATCGGTTAATCTTGGATCGTTGGAGCCCATGATCTATAGGTCCATTAGGTCCCTCTGCTAGCTCATATCGGACTAAACCATAGAACAGTGTGACGAGTGAGTTCGAAGTGTTCGAATTCAAATTAGGGAATATGCGTTACATATATACGATATATTTAACCGCAATTTTGTTTTATTTACGAATTAAACGAAAAGAGAGAATCTGAGATATTTAAATAAGATTTAAATATCTTAATCAATTATGTGTCGGAATTGATTGGGATTGGCATTTCAATTAATGTTAAATATTAATTAAATAGTTTAATTAATCATTTAATGTTACTTTAATTTGAAATTCATTATTCAAATTAATTGTTGAATTAAAATGAAGAAAGTCAAAATGTTGACTTTCATCAAATGGAAAAATCCATGTTAGTGGAATTTTGAGGTGTCAAAATTTGGTTTAACCAAACTTGCATGTTTGCCAAATAAACCCCACAAGTTTGAGTGGAATTTTGAGTGTCAAAATTTGGTTAACTCAAACATGCATGCTTGCCACATAATCCCAAACATTTGAGTGGAATTTTAAGTGTCAAAATTTGGTGATCTCAAGTTTGCATGAACATGCAAACTTGACTCTTTAAATAGAGTGATCATGATTCTTGGAAGGGATTCTTCATCTTGATGAAAAAACCTTGAAACAAACACTCTCTTTCACATATACAAAATCCCTCCCAAGTTTAGTCACTCACCGGATTCCACAATCCCGTTCTAAGGCCGGAGGATAGTGGAGAAGACACTAGTGGTGGTTCGAAACCGGTTCGTGAGGCAAAAGGAGTTTGAACTACAAAAGGTTAGTATTTAAACCCATTAAGTTTTAATACTTATGAACATGCTAGTTATTTACAATAATTGATGTTCTAAAAGTGCCTAAGATTCAAAATGCTTCCGCATGTGTTATATTAACACCAACAATTGGTATCAGAGCAAGTTTTAGGCACTTTATTTACATTAATTTGATCATGGTGGGTACCATTTCATGCATGAAATTTGTGGTTGCTAAAGTGGATGGTTTTGGTTTTGTTTTTTTTTTGCTTCCATTTGATACAATTATTGTAATAAGCCTAAGGTGTATGGGCTTTAATGAATGAAGAAAGGTCTGTAATTTTTATAGAGTCATTAGAGTCCATTTTAGGTTGTAATTGATCGAAAATGGAAGAGATAAGCAAGCTGAACCGAAGAAGATGGAAGAGGCGGTTCGGGTGTTTTTTCTGTCGTTGGGGACCGATTGAACTTTTTTAAGGGTTGGTTTGTCCAGTTCGTGATCCTCGGGAGCGGCTCAAGTTAATTTTAATTATTAATGTAATAATTTAGTTAATTGCTTGCTTTAAAATGCCAAAACCCACCCACTTTAGTGTGTTTAATTAATTATGCATTATGAATGTATGTTTTAATTAAATAGAAAATGTATATGCATAAAGTATGTCATATAGATTTAAAATCCCACCATAGGCTAAGCATGTTTCATGCATTCCAAGTATGTTATAAGTGTTATAATGTATAGTATGCATGTCTTAGGGTTCCATGAGTGATAGATATAAATTGTTATATTATTGCATGGAATGGATGATTATATAAATTGTTATATAAATCATGTTATAGGTTATTTTCAACGTCATAAAATGAGGTAGACGTTAAAATCTATAATAAAGATAAGTGCATGCTCACTAAGGGTTAAGAACCGAGCACGATCAATTTTAACAGTTAAAAAGGGTCGATGTCTTATAAAATTGCGGTTACGAGAAAGCTCACCTGGCACGATCTTGTCTAAGGCTGAAGGTACTTAAGTTGACGGTTTACGGAACACCTACTACCTGGAGATCGGACCAGTACTTGAGCTTAGTTAGCCCAGTTTTATGAGCATGCTTAAGTGATGTAAGATTTAGAAAAATCACCTAGACTTAAGTTATATTTAATTAGCCGGAATATACTTAAGTAATGAGTATACCCAACCGTCTAAAATACTTAGTGGGAGGAAAAAGGTGTATAAGATACATCGTTTTCTCTTCACGCTCTCTGTAAAATTCACACAGTGAGATTCATGCTCGGCCTCGTGTCGCCCTGGGAGCGTCCTCCATTCGGAAGGTATTTGCATGAGTCAATAACAAGGTGAATTGAGAAAGTATTTATAGTAAGTGGGAGAAGGAAGTCAACACGTCCTATGGTCTCCACCACTAGGTTGCACCGTGAGATTCCCATGTTCCGCCTGCATGTTGCCCTAGAGCAACTACCCATTCGGAGGGTCGTAACATGGGAATCGGAACAACGCAAACTCCAGAAATGGATAGGATTTCTTAGGTCCATTCCTAACTTTGGCTTTTTCATTCGATAGCGTTGTTGGGACCGATTTCTGAGGTCTGAAATTGGTGGGTCACACTTGCGAAGAATTACTAAGAGTTAGTATATTCTTGACCAAAATAGCGATAACTAAAACACTATAGGAACAAGAGTTATTTTGGAATTAGTGTTTAAGTCAAGAATGTCTTGGTTTAGTGAATGAGTGATTGACTGCCCCTCGGTAGCAGTTGCTCTAACTCACTAAAGTATCGTTGCAAATTAATAATGATTTGGGTACATTATTACATTTGCTAAAACTGATTGGATTAAACAGGATTAAGTCAAGTCACTAATAGAATTTTCTTTATATCACAGCATGACAAACTCAATAGTACAATTACTCGCTTCTGAGAAATTAAACGGCGACAACTACTCAACTTGGAAATCAAACCTAAACACAATACTGGTCATTGATGATTTAAAGTTTGTTTTAACTGAGGAGTGTCCTCCAAACCCAAACTCAAATGCAAATCGAATAGCTCGGGATGCATATGACAGATGGATAAAGGCAAATGACAAAGCCCGAGTGTACATTCTAGCCAGCATATCTGATGTTTTGGCTAAGAAACACGATGTTATGGGTACTGCTAAAGAGATTATGGAATCTCTAAAAGGGATGTTTGGACAACCGTCCTTCTCCCTTAGACATGAAGCCATAAAATACATTTACAACTGCCGTATGAAAGAAGGGACCTCAGTAAGAGAACATGTCCTGGACATGATGGTCCATTTCAATGTGGCAGAAGAAAATGAAGCTGTCATTGATGAGAAGAGTCAAGTCAGTTTTATCATGATGTCTCTTCCGAAGAGCTTCTTCCAGTTCCGCACCAATGTGGTTATGAACAAAATAGAATATAACTTGACTGCTCTTCTCAATGAGCTACAGACTTATCAGTCTCTCTTAACAAACAAGGGACAAACAGGAGAAGCAAATGTTGCTATCTTCAAGAAATTACAACGAGGATCGTCCTCCAAAAATAAGTCTGGACCTTCAACTTCTAAAAGTGTTTTGATGAAAAAGAAGGGAAAAGGGAAAAATAAGATTCCTACTAACCGCAAGAACAAGGTTCAAAAAGCAGATAAAGGAAAATGTTTCCATTGCAACGAAAACGGGCACTGGAAGAGAAACTGCCCAAAATACCTTGCAGAGAAGAAAGCCGAAAAGACACAACAAGGTAAATATGATTTACTCGTTGTAGAAATGTGTTTAGTAGAGTATGACAACTCAACTTGGATACTAGATTCAGGGGCGACTAATCATATTTGTTCTTTTTACCAGGAAACTAGCTCCTGGAGAATGCTTGCGGATGGCGAGATAACACTCAGGGTTGGAACAGGAGAGGTTGTCTCAGCAAGATCAGTAGGAAATTTAAAGTTGTTTTTTGGAGATAGATTCATTATATTAGATAATGTACTTTTTGTTCCTGGAATGAAAAGAAATCTAATATCCATCTCTTGTTTATTAGAACAGTTGTATAAAGGTATCTTTTGAAATCAATGAAGTGTTCATTTGCAAAAGAGGTATTCATATTTGTTCTGCAAAACTAGAAAACAACTTATATATGTTAAAACCGAGCAAAACAAAAGCTATTTTAAATACTGAGATGTTTAAAACAGCTGAAACTCAAAATAAACGACAAAAGATTTCTCCTAATACCTATCTTTGGCACTTAAGACTAGGCCACATTAATCTCAATAGGATTGAGAGATTGGTTAAAAGAGGACTTCTAAATAAGTTAGAAGACAATTCTTTACCTCCATGTGAGTCTTGTCTTGAGGGTAAAATGACTAAACGATCATTTTGCGAAAAAGGTTATAGAGCCAAAGAAACCTTAGAACTCGTGCATACAGATCTCTGTGGTCCAATGAATGTCAAAGCACGAGGAGGGTATGAATATTTCATCAGTTTTATTGATGATTATTCAAGGTATGGCTATCTTTACCTAATGCATCACAAGTCCGAAGCTCTTGAAAAATTCAGAGACTATAAGATTGAGGTTGAGAATCTATTAGGTAAAACTATTAAAACACTTCGATCAGATCGAGGAGGAGAGTACATGGATTTAAGATTTCAGGACTATATGATAGAACATGGAATAAGGTCTCAACTCTCAGCCCCTGGTATGCCTCAACAAAATGGTGTATCAGAAAGGAGAAATAGAACTCTATTAGACATGGTTCGGTCTATGATGAGTTTCGCTCAATTACCTGATTCGTTTTGGGGATATGCAGTGGAGACTGCTACATACATTTTGAACATGGTTCCTACTAAGAGTGTTTCAGAAACACCTTATGAGTTATGGAAAGGGCGTAAAGGTAGTTTACGTCACTTCAGAATTTGGGGATGTCCAGCACATGTGTTGTTGCAAAATCCCAAGAAATTAGAACGTCGTTCAAAATTATGTCTATTTGTAGGATACCCCAAAGAGACGAAAGGTGGTTTGTTTTATGATCCTCAAGAAAATAGAGTGTTTGTATCAACGAACGCTACATTCTTAGAGGAAGACCACGTAAGAAATCATCAACCTCGTAGCAAACTAGTATTAAGTGAGATTTCTAAAGAAGCTACTGATAAAACAACAAGAGTTGTTGATCAAGCTGGTCCTTCAACCAGAGTTGTTGATGGAGCTGACACTTCTGGTCAATCACATCCTTCTCAAAAGTTGAGAATGCCTCGACGTAGTGGGAGGGTTATAACTCAACCCGATCGTTACTTGGGTTTGATAGAAACTCAAGTCATCATACCTGATGATGGCGTTGAGGATCCATTGTCCTATAAACAGGCAATGAATGATGTAGATAGAGATCAGTGGATTAAAGCCATGAATCTTGAAATGGAGTCAATGTACTTCAATTCAGTCTGGGAACTTGTAGATCAACCAGATGGGGTAAAACCTATTGGTTGCAAATGGATCTATAAGAGGAAACGAGACCAAACCGGTAAGGTACAGACCTTTAAAGCACGACTAGTAGCAAAGGGTTATACCCAAAGAGAGGGGGTGGACTATGAAGAAACCTTCTCACCTGTTGCTATGCTTAAATCAATTAGAATACTCTTGTCTATTGCCACATTTTATGATTATGAAATTTGGCAAATGGATGTAAAGACAGCTTTTCTAAATGGCGATCTTGAAGAGAGTATCTATATGGCTCAACCAGAGGGGTTCATTGAACAGGATCACAAGCAAAGGGTTTGCAAGCTTAAAAGATCCATTTATGGGTTGAAGCAAGCATCTCGATCCTGGAACATAAAGTTTGATACTGCGATCAAATCTTATGGCTTTAAACAGAATGTTGACGAACCTTGTGTTTATAAAAGGATAGTCAACTCTACAGTAGCTTTCCTGGTGTTGTACGTTGACGATATCCTACTCATTGGAAATGATGTGGGAATTCTGACTGACATTAAGCATTGGCTGGCGACACAATTCCAAATGAAAGATTTGGGAGAGGCTCAGTTTGTTCTTGGAATCCAAATTGTTCGGAATCGCAAGAACAAAACACTGGCATTGTCTCAAGCATCGTACATCGACAAAATGTTGATTCGATATAAGATGCAGGACTCCAACAAAGGATTATTACCTTTCAGGCATGGAGTTCATTTGTCGAAGGAACAAAGTCCTAAGACACCTCAAGAAGTTGAGGATATGAAACACATTCCCTATGCATCAGCAGTCGGTAGTCTGATGTATGCCATGCTATGTACCCGACCCGACATATGCTATGCTGTGGGAATTGTCAGCAGATATCAGTCCAATCCGGGACGTGCTCATTGGACTGCCGTTAAGAATATCCTCAAGTATCTTAGGAGAACGAGGGACTATATGCTAATGTACGGTGCTAAGGATCTGATCCTTACAGGGTACACTGACTCAGATTTTCAGACCGATGTAGATTCGAGGAAATCGACATCAGGATCTGTCTTCACTCTGAACGGAGGAGCAATAATATGGAGAAGCATAAAGCAAGGTTGCATTGCTGATTCCACCATGGAAGCTGAGTATGTTGCTGCTTGTGAAGCAGCGAAAGAATCTGTATGGCTTAGGAAGTTCTTAACTGATTTGGAAGTCGTTCCAAATATGCATCTTCCCGTCACTCTTTATTGTGATAACAGTGGAGCAGTTGCAAATTCAAAAGAACCAAGAAGCCATAAGCGAGGAAAACATATTGAGCGCAAATATCATCTCATAAGGGAGATTGTGCAACGGGGAGATGTGATCGTCACACAGATAGCTTCAGAACACAACATTGCTTATCCATTTACAAAGCCCCTCACGGCTAAAGTGTTTGAAGGGCACCTAGTGAGTCTAGGACTACGAGTTATGTAATCTAGGGCAAGTGGGAGAAAAGGCATGAGTATGTGATGCCCAAGTTTATTGTATTTCTCTCTACTCAACATTATAAAACCCCACTAGAGTTTTAGTCCAAGTGGGAGTTTGTTGGGTTTTATGTCCTAAAACTCATAGTTTGTAAACAAAGATATATTCTATTTTCAATAAAGTTATTATTGATGTTTATTCAGTAATAAATTGTTATTGAATAAAGTGAACTGTACGATCATTAATCTAAATCCAATAAACTAAGAACACTCTGGCTATAGTATGATTACTTGAACTATATGTAGAGACATAAGAGTGGATCAAGTTCAAGTATATAGTCAAAATGATCTATAGTATAAGGATAAGGCTGAGTACCTTATTCTGGGGACACTATGGATGCGGCCCACTTTTGTATATGATATAAACAATGTGATCACTAAATTGTGCATGTGGAGACATGTGAGTGGGGGCGTCCTATGCAATGAGTATTGCATAAGATCGGACCATGAAGAAAACCACTCTCACTTTATAAAGTCGTTTACTGTTGAGACTGATTTTCTTTTCATTCGATAACCTAGGTAACTCGGTTTTAATCCTGAGCTAACCATGAACTCCTGTTTATTCGGAATTATCCTTAGATTTGCATGGGTGAGAGTGGCTCTAGTTCGCCGACTCAACAGGCCTCCCATTTCAGGGGTAAGACTGGGTGAATGGCTGGGGACGTGGGGTGCAAGACGGAATTCACTCCTACCCACTTTTAGGGATAGAAGAAAGGTAGTTCCCTTAAGCACTGACTCCAGGTCTTGAACAAGGGGCCCCACCCTCTCATTGGCCTGAGAGGGATTCGATTTACTGGTTGGACCACAAACCAATTGTTCATTAGAGGATCAGTGAGACATAAGGAACAAGAAATAACTTCAGGGGTAAAACGGTAAATTGACCCAGCTCTAGTTACGAACAACCTGTGAAGGATCGACTTACTAATCATGGTTATATCAGATGGACAGAAATATATCTATAGTGAGGGGAGTGCAACTACTAGGCTATAGTGGAGTGTCCTAGTAGTTAACGAATGTTGGTTAACCAGGTTAATGAGTTTAATCGGTTAATCTTGGATCGTTGGAGCCCATGATCTATAGGTCCATTAGGTCCCTCTGCTAGCTCATATCGGACTAAACCATAGAACAGTGTGACGAGTGAGTTCGAAGTGTTCGAATTCAAATTAGGGAATATGCGTTACATATATACGATATATTTAACCGCAATTTTGTTTTATTTACGAATTAAACGAAAAGAGAGAATCTGAGATATTTAAATAAGATTTAAATATCTTAATCAATTATGTGTCGGAATTGATTGGGATTGGCATTTCAATTAATGTTAAATATTAATTAAATAGTTTAATTAATCATTTAATGTTACTTTAATTTGAAATTCATTATTCAAATTAATTGTTGAATTAAAATGAAGAAAGTCAAAATGTTGACTTTCATCAAATGGAAAAATCCATGTTAGTGGAATTTTGAGGTGTCAAAATTTGGTTTAACCAAACTTGCATGTTTGCCAAATAAACCCCACAAGTTTGAGTGGAATTTTGAGTGTCAAAATTTGGTTAACTCAAACATGCATGCTTGCCACATAATCCCAAACATTTGAGTGGAATTTTAAGTGTCAAAATTTGGTGATCTCAAGTTTGCATGAACATGCAAACTTGACTCTTTAAATAGAGTGATCATGATTCTTGGAAGGGATTCTTCATCTTGATGAAAAAACCTTGAAACAAACACTCTCTTTCACATATACAAAATCCCTCCCAAGTTTAGTCACTCACCGGATTCCACAATCCCGTTCTAAGGCCGGAGGATAGTGGAGAAGACACTAGTGGTGGTTCGAAACCGGTTCGTGAGGCAAAAGGAGTTTGAACTACAAAAGGTTAGTATTTAAACCCATTAAGTTTTAATACTTATGAACATGCTAGTTATTTACAATAATTGATGTTCTAAAAGTGCCTAAGATCCAAAATGCTTCCGCATGTGTTATATTAACACCAACATGTTCCTTATGTCTCACTGATCCTCTAATGAACAATTGGTTTGTGGTCCAACCAGTAAACCGAATCCCTCTCAGGCCAATGAGAGGGTGGGGCCCATGGTTCAAGACCTGGAGTCAGTGCTTAAGGGAACTACGTTTCTTCTATCCCTAAAAGTGGGTAGGAGTGAATTCCATCTTGCACCACACGTCCCCAGCCGTTCACCCAGTCTTACCCCTGAAATGGGAGGCCTATTGAGTAGGCGAACTAGAGCCACTCTCACCCATGCAAATCTAAGGATAATTCCGAATAAACAGGAGTTCATGGTTAGCTCAGGATTAAAATCGAGTTACCTAGGTTATCGAATGAAAAGAAAATCAGTCTCAACAGTAAACGACATTATAAAGTGAGAGTGGTTTTCTTCATGGTCCGATCTTATGCAATACTCATTGCATAGGACGCCCCCACTCACATGTCTCCACATGTACAATTTAGTGATCACATTGTTTATATCATATACAAAAGTGGGCCGCATCCATAGTGTCCCCAGAATAAGGTACTCAGCCTTATCCTTATACTATAGATCATTTTGACTATATACTTGAACTTGATCCACTCTTATGTCTCTACATATAGTTCAAGTAATCATACTATAGCCAGAGTGTTCTTAGTTTATTGGATTTAGATTAATGATCGTAAAGTTCACTTTATTCAATAACAATCTTTACTGAATAAATAACAATAATAACTTTATTGAAAATAGAATATGTTTTTGTTTACAAACTATGAGTTTTAGGACATGAAACCCAACAAAGGCAACCTTAATCTTCAGCATAACGATCCAAGTTTTTGTTGAAACCAGAACTCTTGAATGAAAGAAATTAACACCTCTTTGTACAAAATACAGATCAACGAAGACATAAGGCTAGAATTAGATTATGTCTTACGATCAAATATCTAGAAGCAAGATTAGAACCTTGTTCTAAATCGAGTCACTCCACAATCGAACTTAATCAAGGCTTGATTGAATGGCTCGGATGCAATATACAACAAAAATTACTTGAAACTTAGAAATGACAAAGATGTTGCTCGAATTTCTAACGGTGAAAGTCTCAATTTGAGATCTCAATTTCATTCATTCACAAATTTGATTTTTACCGAATAATTTGTGGGTATTTATAGCCTCCCCACAAAAGAGGTTAGGTGACGTCATTTAATCCGTATCCCTCTAAATCTCTACAAAATAGGAAGTCAATTTGACCATTACAAACTTTATGAAATTAAAAATAATAAATTAAGTTTTCTAAAAACTCATTACATGATACTTCAACTTCATTAGCTACTTCAACTGTTCAAATATTCACTTATGAGGCTCCAACTGGTCCTTCCTCAATCGTATCAACTTGTAACACATGAAATGATGGTTGAACTGAACCTATCCAATTTTGTAGATGAAGAATGAATACTTGTTGAATCTTCTTGGCCTTAGATCGTGTAATAGGTCTAGTTGGAACATTTGGAACACCATGATTCTTATCATATTCCCACTCTTCAAAAGGATTCGTCCTCGAATAAAAAAAATATCACCTATATCAAAAGGACTAAGTTAGCAACATAGAATGTACTAAAAATTCTCTGGGAAAATAAATTTTATATGCATTGTTATTAATTCTCCCAAGGACTTGATAAGGGCCATCCCTTCTTGGATGTAACTTTGTTTTCCTTTGAGATGAGAATTGCTCCTTGCGAAAATGTATCCAAACCCAGTCACCGAGTTGAGATTTCCTTCCGTCCTTGTAAGTGGATTAAACCATAAACAACTTTAAAAGGAGAACATGAGTGGTACTATGAATTGCTTTATTATATGCAAATTCTATAAATGGACAACATTGGTCCCAACACTTAATATTCTTGTAAATAATAGTACTAAGCAATGCTCCTAATGTTCTACTAACCACCTTGGTTTGCTCATCGGTCTAAGGATAACGTTGAAAACAACAATTTGGTACCCAATTTACCCATAATACTTTTCAAAAATGACTTTAAAATTTACCATCTCCATCCCTAACAATTATTTTAGGAATTCCATGTAATTTTACTACCTCCCTAAAGAATAAGTCAATAACATGTTTTGCATCATACGTCCTGTTCATGCAATAAAATGAGCCATTTTACTAAATTTGTCTACCACAACAAAAATACTATCTTTATATTTTGTAGCGTGTCGCAATCCAAGAACAAAATTCATAGATATATTAGTCCAAGGTTCGTTAGGTACATCCAAAGAAGTATACAATCCATCTAGTTGTGATCTAGATTTAGCTTCTTTGCATTTAAAACATTGGCTACAAAACTTGAACATCGTGCTTCGTCTTTGGCCAAAAGAAGTGTTAATGCAACATATTGTAAGTTTTATTAATCCCAGAATGTCCCATTAAGACACCACCATGTGCTTCTCTAAAAAGCAAATCTCTTATAGAGCATTTAGAAATTGAAAGCATACTTTTCTTAAATAAAAATCCATGAAACACATAATAGTCATACCTAAATAGTTCTAAAGTCTTGGTCATCTCTATATAATTTTTTAATATGCTCAAATCCAAGAATTTTTGCACTAAGAGGAGCGAAGAGATTGTACCTTCTAGATAATGCATCATCTACCCCATTATCCTTACCTTATATTTGATGACATATGGAAATGTTTCAATAAACTCCGTCCACTTTGCATGCCTAAGGTTCAGTTTGCTTTGACCCTTAAGATACTTGAAGCTTTCATGATCAGAGTGGATCACAAATTCTTTAGGCCATAAGTAGTGCTGCCACACCTGTAATGTGCGATTAAAGCAAACAGCTCTTTATCATAAGTAGGATAGTTCAATGTTGCCCCATTTAGTTTTTCCCTAAAATACATTAAGGGCTCTCCATCTTGAATTAGGACAGCACCTATGCCCAAACCACTTACATCACATTCAATTTCAGAAATTTTATCAAAGTCTCGCAAAACAAGTAATCGTACATCAAGTTAGGCAAAACAAGTAATGGTACATCGCTTAATTTTTTTTGAGTGCATTCTCTTGCATTTCCCCCATTTAAAAGCAACATTCTTTTTCATTAAATCATACAATAGTGCAGCTATCGTTCTAAAATATTTTATAAGTCTCTTATAGAAGCTAGCTAACCCAGGAAAAACTCTGAACTTCACTTGCACTTTTTGGTGTTGGCAAATTCCTATGACTTTAACTTTCTCTTTATCTACTTCTACTACATTTCTACCAACTATGAACCCACGAAAGTGAAATCTTTCTATGCAAAAACTACCCTTATTAAAATTAGAATGAAATTCAAATAGAATGAAATTCCTCTTTTCTATGTGTAATCAAAACTGTAAGGACCGGGTTGACACGATGACTCAAAAGGCGGGTAAAAAAAATTTTTCGCAAAATAAAACAAAGGAATTTAAAAAATTATATTTATATTATATCAAAATAGAGTTTATACGTAAGTATTCAAAACACAACATACTAGTTAAAACACAAAATAAAGGACGGACACAAAACACTTTAAAACAAAAGGGTTAAGGACGACGGGTGAGGTTAGTCTATGGCACCTACTCTAGAGTCCGCTCCCGACCTCGACCAGCTCCTTATCACCTGAAAAAAAATGGAGAATAAGGAATGAGTACAAGACTCAGTAAGTAGCCTACTTGTAGGCTCTTAATCGTGTCCTTGATATGCTAGGGTACCACATTCTTTGTTCTGGCTTGTTCTTGTTGTAAGAACTTAGGCCCTTCTAATTGTTGTTCTTGACTTGGGGTTCTTATCTTGATCTTTCTTGAGGACCTTGGTTCTTGACTCCTAAAACCTTGGTTTTCCATTAAGAGCCTTAGTACTATGGTTTTTGGTTCTTGGTCCTTTGTTCCTAGTTCTTGTCCTTAGAACTAGGATCTTGATCCTTGTTCTATTCCTTGATCTTTCTCTTGTTCTTGGTACTTTTTTGGTTCTTGTTTTATTCTTGATTCGTTCTCCAAGACACTCCCCCTAGGATTTACGGCACTAGACATGCACCTGATAATCCTGTGTCCAAGGCTTCATGCGTTCCAAGCGACACAGCCTTAACCTACGTCCAAGGCTTCATGCATTCCAAGCGATGTAGTCTTACTGCATCTTAGGGCTTGCCCTTCGATACGGTCTGCTTAATCCTATGCCCAAGACTTCATGCGTTCCAAGTGGCATAGTCTGAAAACCTACATCCAAGGCTTCTTACGTTCCAAGCGATGTAGTCTTAATACTGCATCAAGGGCTTACCCCATAATACAGTCTGCTTAACCAGGCCCAAGGCTTCATGCGTTCCAAGTGGCATAGTCTGAAAACCTACATCCAAGGCTTCTTACGTTTCAAGCGATATGGTCTTAATACTGCATCAAGGGCTTGCCCTATAATACAGTCTGCTTAACCTACGCTCAAGGCTTCATGCGTTCCAAGCAGCGTAGTCTAAGTCATGAGCATGTTGTACCGTGGGAGGTCTTAGGAGGTTCTTGATTCATGGCTAACGTAACTTACTCTCTTCTTGTTCTTCCGTGACCATAGACTACTCCTCTTAATAGACCATAAAGGTCACTTGCTCGGTGCATACTTGAACATGACATCCTACAAGTCTGTAGGGCATCCCTTCTAGGTGAGGAAAACTTGAGGCATGACACCCTGCAAAAGAAACATGGTGCAGGGCATCCCACCTAGAAGAGGAATTTTTTGGGCACCGCTTGGTGGGAGGTCTTAGGTCACTGTAGACATGACTAGAGTATTACCTAGCATTCTTGAGTTCCTTGTGTTTGGGGACCTTGGTCCCTCGTCCTTGAGTGGTACCTAGCATTCTTCTTACTTGGGTAGTTGTTTGTTCTTGGTTCTCAATCTTGTAAGTTTCTAAGGTCCTTGATTTCTTGAGGCATAAGTTGTAACTTGTATTTGTAACCATATGAACCCATCTTAGTGTAAGTTTTTCTAGAAGGTCATAGGTTCCTAGGGAGTTCTTTAGAGGGTTCTAGAAGAGTCTAGAGTCTTGTGGCGTTTCCTTTAGGTGGTTCTTGGGTCCTAACTTGGTTTAGGTACCAAACTTGCTCCAATCAACTTGAAACCTCAAACTTATCTTCATGT
This sequence comes from Cucurbita pepo subsp. pepo, assembly GCF_057944985.1. Classification (NCBI taxonomy): domain Eukaryota; kingdom Viridiplantae; phylum Streptophyta; class Magnoliopsida; order Cucurbitales; family Cucurbitaceae; genus Cucurbita; species Cucurbita pepo. The sequence goes on from NC_141809.1 coordinate 10,340,535, forward strand.
CCTTCATAATCGACCTTATAAGAAGTATCAAATCATTTGAAGCACGTATAGACCTTGCAATCTCTTAAGTAGTCCTAGGGGCATTTTGGTCATTTTACACCTAATTCTTGGTTTTGCTACTTAACGTGTTCCAATGGCTTTTCAAACTTCACCAAATCATCAAACATCATAAAATAAGATCTAATTCAGGGTTTCATAGCATTTGGAGGTCATCTAGGTCATGAACCGTAGGTAGATGTCCTTAGGGGCATTATGGTCATTTTGCACCATTTCTTGGTTTACCTGATTTCCAAACTTCATATATAACCTCAATATGCTATAGTATCCTCAGCATTAAAATTTCATAGGCAGTGGAGTTCATCTAGTGGGTTATTTTGACGTTACCTAAATCCCGAGCAATTTGTTCGGTTCAAGGTCTTAACTTATGGTTCTTAGGGTTTTTCTTTCATATATCCTAATTTCATACTTAGTTTAGGGTTCATATGGAAATCCAAGCGATTCCTACAAGTATTTCTTAACAAAAAGTCCAAGGTGGCTACTTACCTCGTTGTCGACGTTCGGGATCTCTTCTCTTGAGCTTCCGGTACCCGAATTACTTCAACTTTCCTTTCACTGACTCCTTATTGTGTCTACTTTCTGGAACCATAGCGTTTTTCATGAGAACTGGTCTGGAAGGGGGTTAAAATTGAGAAAAACTGAGGGAAGGTCGAGTTTTTGGGTTGACATGGCCGGTTCAACTGAACCGGCCACGTCATCGTCTTCTTCCTCCAGACGGGAAGAAGACGCGCGTGACCGTTTGCGCCGCCGTTTGTAACTCACCCTCCCCAGCTCCTATCACGCCGTTTCTCCCCTCGATTGCTTCATAAAACTTAAAAAGGGTATTATAAGGAAGAGCTAGGGATAGATTTCGTACCTTTTCTTGGATCGCAGCCTAAGATATTTGTTTCCAAAGTTCGTCCAAAATATGATTTCTTGCCGGAGTAAAAACAGAGGATTTCTTATTGGGTAGCCGATTCTAGGGGTTTTCGAAGCTCGATTTCTTCACGAAACCTCTTCCTTATTCTTCCTTCAAGATAAAGGAATTGGTTTGGAGGAACGACTTTGAGTGTGGGATCTTAATTTCGAGAAACCACTCTCGGTCTGCAAGTTACCCGACACCTCCGATTTTTTATCTCTTGGGTATCTTGTTCTACGATGTTTTAGCTCTCCATTCCTTCATAGAACTTGTGGGTAATCGTGTTTAGAAGCTATAGGAATAAGTTTGAAAGGAAATGGTGGAGAATTTCTCTCGAATTTAGAAGAAACCCGAGAGTAGGAGACCCAAAATCTAAACACTTATTGCAAACGACTGGGAGCTCGAACTTGCTCGATTCTTGTTCCAAATGATTGCCCCACTTCAGAATTTATAGGAGAAACTTAAACCGACATTGGGAGCTCTAGAATCGTCGGGAATTGGCGGTTGGATTTTTCTGAAAATCTGCCGAAAATATCTACTCCGGTCAGAGCCTCACCGACTTTGGTTTTGCATAATAGCCGTTGGATGTGATGATCTGTCCATCTTCTAAATCATATCCAATTTTGGGGAAGATCCAACGGCTGATAGTTGAGTTTCGAGAGATTTTGCTCAGATGGTCACTGTAGATGCTCTGATTCTTGTCAGAGGGGCATTTTCGTAATTATCCATTCTTCCAGGGGTATTATGGTAATTGTCCACTTTCCGAATATTTTAATATTATTTTTTCTGAAAAATCCATAAGTTTTCTAAAAATTCTTCCCCCTTGTTGGTCATTTTTCCCTTCTTGAACATCTAGAAATTCCTTTTAGATAAGGAATTAAAAATCCAGAAAGATCCTTGATAATTGGGAAAATGGCCTTTTTGTCCTTTTCGCTTACACTTTCATTCCCAATCCTTCTCCAAATGTCTTGAGTCCTTAAGATTACTTTTTAGGGTTTAGAAATGACTTACTAAGACTTCTTTCCTTGCTTAACCCTCATAATTTCCTTCCTTATATCCTTTGGGTCTTGCATAGGTGGCTTATTGTTGTTGGATATAATTCCTTTCATTTTTGGTGTTACAAAAACTTACTTAACATGTTTCACATACTCAAGCAAAATCTTTAAATAAATTAAAATACCATCAATATAACGAAAATATGCTTTTCCAAATATTTTCTCAAAACATTATATATTAAGCGCATTAATGTACTAGGAGCATTAGTTAACCCAAAAGACATAACAAGTCATTCATACCATCAAACTTAATTTTGAATGTTGTTTTCCATTCATCAACTACATACATTCTAATTTGAAGATATCCAGATTCAAAACAATGTTTATAAATAGACATAAATCATGCAGTTCATTAAGCATATCGTCTAGCCTAGGAATAGGGTGTCGATACTTTACAGTGATTTTGTTGATGACTCTACTATCCACGCACATGGGCCAAGTTTCATCTTTCTTTGGCACCAATAAGACTAGTATAGAACATGGACTCAAACTTTCTCGTCAATAACCCTTCTCCATGAGCTCCTCCACATGCCTTTGAATTTCTTTAGTCTCAGTTGGATTGACTCTATAAGCTGGCTTATTAGGAATGACAACCGGTGGAATGAAGTCTATTTTATTTTCAATATCTATAATGGGAGGTAGTCCTTTAGGTACAACATCTTGAAACACGTCCTCAAATTCATGTAAAAGCACACTAGCCAAAGCCAAGTTGTTAGAGTTAGGGACCAAAAATCCTACGCGAGTACAAAGATGTTTTTTTTTTTTTTTTAAACATTGCCCTCCCAACTCTCCAACTTTTGCCAAACAACTCACTTTCTTTTCTTTCTTTCTTTTTTTCAATTTCATCTCTTTTTTCATTCCTTTTCACTTTTTTTTTTCTTGTTTGATATTTCTCTATTTTTTTCACTCAATTCTTGTTTTTATTTCAACTATTTTTCCTCGAACTTCTTTTTTTTTTTTTTTTTCTCCGACTTTAATTAATCAGCAAATACATTTGCAGAACTCAAAAGGTAAAAGAGTGGTTTTGCTACATCTTTTACAAAAGAATACCTAATCAAATAACCATCATACATGACCCTCCTGTCAAATTGTCATGGTCAGCCAAGCAATATGTCTCCAGCATGTATTGAAAACACATCACAAAGAATTTCATCTTTATATTTTACCAAAGTAAAAGATATTAAAGCTTGGGAAACTAGCTTCATTGTTCCACTAACGTTGAGTCATTGAAGCTTGTAAGGTTTAGGATGGTGTTGGGTTAGCATTTGCAACCTTTATATCAACATGGTACTTAAATACATTTGTGCAACTTCCACTATCAATGACAAGACTACAAGGAGTCTCCATGACTAAACATCGCGTGTGAAACAAGTTGTCTCTTTGATCATCAACATCATTCTCCGTAACTTGAATTTTAAAAAGTCTTCTTGTAATAAGTGTCAAATGACTCCCATCTTCCAATTCCTCTTCTTTCTTCTGGTCTTCTTCAACTAGCTCATTGATCTTCCCTCCATTTCTCCCATCTTGGTTCATGATTATACAAATAGTAGTTAATATGCTTAGGACCTCACACACTCAACTCACTGATTTTACACTCAAGACCACTCGTGTTTAACACACAGAGGTAGGCTATTTGGGAAAGTGACTAAATTATGATCTAGGTAGGCTAATATATGGACAATTCTTATAGTACGGAGCTATTCAAGGCAATCAAGATAAGTCAATTATAAAATAACAATAAAATAAAACAAATAAATGATCTAATAAATAAGAGATACAAAGGAATTTTTTTTTTTGGTAGAATTGCCCACTGAAAATGAATTTGAAAATGAAAGCCGTTAAGATTTTGACAAAATTCCCTTCTTAATTGTAAAATATAAGAGAATGATCTAACTTTCCTTTTTACGGAGGACAAATTCGGAAGTTATCTTCGAGTTTAAATTAGGAAAGAACAATATCAAACACAATGATTTCAGATTTAGATAGTTTAGAAAAAATGTGAATCAGAGTTTATTTCATTTTTAAATAAACATGCAAATTGTCTAAGAATTTATAATTACAATATTAAGAATAAATATGATAAGGATGATGATCTCTAAAAACAAATCTAAATATGATCTTTAAGAAGAAAATGAGAAAAAAAGTAAAAAGATGATGAAGAATGGTGGAAATGTTGGATTTGGCCCAGGATCGGAATTTTGTCGAAACAGGTACAAAAGGCCAAGAAAAAACTTGAAGGGAGAGAGCTTTATGGAACAAATGAACACTTAGCTTGTATATTCTCTTTTTTGTTGCGTTCTTGTTAAGAAGCATACTTTTCATAAGTATTTATAGTAGAGAAAGTACTAATTTGTTTCCTAAACTTTCTTATCAAGCTAAAAACTATCCATGATCTTTCTAATTAAAACATAAAACTTAGTCCAAAACCACAAAACTTGGTCCACAATTCCATTAAGTCTACTAATAATTCTCCTAAAAGTTACTCAATAAAATAGTGACTTATTCTATAAGTCAAGTTTATAAGCTCACAATCTCCTCCGTAAGCTTGATTTTGTTCGAGATTCTTCACTCCCAGCAATTCACGCATCTCTGCAAAATTAACCTTTGTTAGGGCCTTGATTAGAATATCCGCACTTTACTCTCTAGTGCATACAAAATCCACAATGATTTGTCTCTTCTCAACACACTCACGGATGAAGTGGAAGCGAGTGTCAATATGTCTGCTACATCCGTGAAACATTGGATTCTTCATCAGTGCAAGTGCAGATTTGTTGTCGACGTAGAGAGTTACCGACTTTAGTTCACTTCTAGTCACTTTGCTCAATAAATTTCTCAGCCACAATACTTGGTACGACGCCGCAATTGCTGCCATGAACTCGGCCTCACAAGAAGATAGTGCCACAGTTTGTTGCTTCTGAGATTGCCAAGAAATCAAATTTTCGTTGAGATAAAACGCCATTTTTGCTAAATCCCTATTGTCAATGTCTCTAGCTAAATCCCTATCGATAAAACCAACTAGTTCTTCAGGACCTCACCCTCTTTGATACTTCAACCCGTAGCTTGTGGTTCCCTTCACATAGTGAAGAATGTGCTTAACCGCTTGATGATGCATCATAGTGGGCTTTTCCATGTACCTACTCATTTTTCCAACAACATATGAAAGGTCCGGACAAGTATGAGTCAAGTACCATAGAATTTTGATGACACGCCTATACTCAGTGGAATTCACCAAGTTTCCTTCAGCATCTTTCCTAAGTTGTAACTTTCCTTCCATGGGATACTTGGTCGGGTTGCACTATTTCATCTTAAATGTTATAACAAGTTCTTAGCATATGTCGATTGTTTTAGCATGATGCAATCTTTCCTTTGGTCCACTTCAATACTGATGTAGTACGTGAGTAACCCGAGATCAGTCATCTCAAATTCTTTCATCATTTATTGCTTGAACTCTTTGACGCCTTCTACACTTGTACCAGTGACGATTAGGTCATCAACGTACTCGCCAACCATGAGTGTTTCAATCTCATTGTTTCTTGTTTACACTGCTTGTTCTTGCAAGCACTTCATAAAGTTTAGACTCTTTTAGCTTTTATCCAGACCTTTGTTCCATGCCCTTGGTGCTTGTCATAGACCATAGAGGGCCTTTGACAACTTGTATACTTTGTGTTCTTCGGCTTTAATGACGAACCCTTCAGGTTGGGCAACATACACTTCTTCTTGGAGGACACCATTTAAGAATGCTAATTTGACATCCCAGTGAAGGACCTCCCACCCATGTTGAGCTGCGAGAGCAAGAATCAACCTTACAGTGTCGCATCTAGCCACAGGCGCGAAAACCTCCTCAAAATCAAGTCCTTGTCGTTGCACGTATTCCTTCGCCACGAGTCTTGCTTTATGTTTGATGACACTTCCTTCACTATTCTTCTTCAACTTAAACATTCAATTCAAACCGATAGGCTTGTGTGCGGACAGTAAGTTAGTTAATGTGCATGTCTTGTTTTTCTCAATGGCTTCAAGCTCTTTTTGCATAGCCTCTTGCCACATTGTCTCATTTGCTGCCTCACAGTAGGTTGTCAACTCCTTGGCCGCGAGAAACACTAACTCATCAGGATCTAATTCTTTTTCAAGTGTATCCGCATAAATTTCAGCAAGAGAACGGAACTTCTTTGGTCCATCCTCTATTGTGGATCCTCCTGTGCTCTTGCCTAAGCTCTCTTGTTCTAGAGAGTTCATCATGTCTTTCGGTGTCACTAGTGATAACATGTGTGGACTTGTTGGTGTTGTTGTAGGGGCACTTTCTAGATTTGTTGTGTCTTCCTCTTCTTCCAGAGTAGTGAACTCTGTAACAATCTGCTTTTTATCGCTAACACTACACCAATCCCACTTCTTCTTTTCTTCGAATACGACATCCCTACTTATATGAATTTTCTTATGTTGTGGATTATACCACCTGTGTGCCTTGGTCCCATCCTCTACGCCAAAATACATCATCTTTTAGCTTCTGTCATCAAGCTTTTTGATATATGGCTTTGTCGTCCTAACATGTGTTGTATGCTGACTCTGGAAATTAGGAGGAAAGCGTCGACGAAAAGACTGGCCGAAGGAAAATTTCTTCGAAAGAAAAATAGCGGAAAGTAAAAGGAGAGAGATTTGCTGAAGACTCGATGATTTGATTTCCATTCAGTTTGAATAGTTTAAATAACAACTCCAATCCTAAAAATGGAAAGTAGTAGGCAAAAACAAGCCCCAAAGTTGGCCAAAATGGCCAGCAAAAATGACGCTCTTCCATTCAAGGGGAGAGTTAATTCATACTTTTGAAAAGTAAAAAACAACTAACGAAATCTAAGGAAACCATAGCTTTTATTTAACATTGTACAACCGAAGACTCTTAGGTACTCGAAGGGAAGTGTCTTGCCGAACCATGCTTCATAGAGGGTGTGAGTGTCCAGTGCCTTTTTCGGTAAACGATTTAGAAGATAAGTTGCATGTCGTATTGCCTCACCCCAGAAAATTGTCATGACTTGCATGCTCTTGTGTAAGCTTCTTGCAGTGTTCATTATGATGTTGTTTCTTCGTTTGACCACATTGTTTTACTGTGGAGTATACGGTGCGATGAGTTGATGCTTGATACCTTCCTCTTCATAAAACTTTGAGAAGTTCTGGGATAAGAACTCGCAATCTCGGTCAGTGTACAAGGTTTTAAGCTTGTGATCAGACCCATTTTCAACGAGTCTTTTGAACTTCTTGAACGCACATAATACTTCTCCTTTTTCTTTGAGCATGTACACCCACATCCAACGACTATAATCATCAACAAGTAAGAGAAAATAATTGATACCAGCAAGGGGTGATTGTTTTTTTTAGTGAGCTTTGAAACTTCAGTCGTTGAAGGAAAATGACAAAACTAAGAAAGGCCAATAACTATCTCAAGAATAGTGGGAATTATTCAAGGAACAGTGGGTTAGAAAATAATGACATATGAGATAGCCAATTTTAGCCTTTAGAAAACCTCTAAATTAGTTTGTTTTCCATGGTAAAAATAGAGCAAGCAGAGCATGTAAACAAGTGTCTGAGAAATTATCATATTTAAGTATAGTGTAATAGAAAAAGGTTTTTTAGAATTCCTTGTCTCCTTGTCTCTCCCCTCTCGACATCTCCTTCACAGTTTTTGTGAGTGTTATTTTAACAAGTTAGTTTCAGAGCGAGCTTTTATTTCAACAAATTGGTATTAGAGATGATGGCGAATATGATGGGACAAATGCCGCTACCACGAATAACGAAGATGAATTACGAGAATTGGAGCATCCAAATGAAAGCTCTTCTCGGTTCTCAAGACGCATAGGAGGTGATCGAAGAAGGTTTCAAAGAACCAAAGGATACCACGGGTTATACGGCAGCGCAAAACAAGGCGCTGAAAGAATTGCGAACAAAGGATAAGGCAGCATTATACATGTTGTTCCGGACTGTTGACGAATCAGGCTTTGAGAAGATTGTCAGGGCAACTACTTCAAAAGAAGCATGGGACACTTTAGAAAAAGTGTTCAAAGAAACCGACCGAGTCAAGCAAGTGCGTCTCCAAACTCTGCGTGGTGAGTTGGAGAGCATGAAGATGAAGGAGTCAGAAAATGTATCTGACTACATTACGCGCGTACAGACCGTGGCAAATTAACTAAATCGAAACAGAGAAATGTTTCCGAGACGCGGGTTGTGGAGAAGATCTTGAGGTCGTTAACCAACAACTTCGAGAATGTTGTATGTGCGATAGAAGAGTCAAAGGACCTAGCGAAGTTCACGGTCGATGAGCTCGTTGATTCTCTCGAGGCACACGAGCAACGTAAGAAAAAGAAGGAGGAAACACTCGATTAAGCGTTTGAGACTAAGGCATCAATAAAAGATGAAAAGGTACTCTACTCTCAAAATATTCAAGGTAGAGCTCGAGGAAGTCGCAGAAATGGTCGAAGCGGTCAAGATAGCAGTTATGAAGAAAATTATAAGGAGAAGAGACTATCAAGCCAAGCAAATTGACGTGGAAGAGGACCAATCAAGGATGCAGTCAAGGATATAATTCCAACGTCCAGTGTTACAAATGTCAAAAATATGGCCACTATGCAAATAATTGTAACTCCAACAAATGTTAAAACTATGGCAGAATGGGTCATTATACAAGAGATTGTCGAGCCAAGGAAAAGGTGTCAGAAACCATCAACCTAGCCTTGGATGACGCAACAAACTAAGGCATTCTCTTGATGGCCCAAAATGAAGAGCTGAACACAAAAGGACACGGCGGCGCGAAAGACGATGGTGATAGTCATGAGTTGGTGAAAACTGTTGGAAAGAAGGTGATGCGCAGCTGATGTGGTGAAATCCTGATAGCGGAGACGAGAAAATTGAAGAAAGATGAACAACTGGATAACAGAGAGCCCGAGCTCGAAGAGAGAGAGCTCCAATGGCCGAAAAGGAAATTTGAGGAGAAAAGAAGAAAGAGGATGAGAATGGAAGAGAAAATGGAAAAAGAAAAAAAAGAGTTACAAATGAAGGTTGAAAGGTTAGAGAAGGAAGTTGCTGAGCTGAGTGAGAGTTTCTTCTATCTCTTGTGGACGAGCTAGTGAGGGAGGAGAAATATATAGAGATGTTGACTCAACAGTGAGACTCACTCGGTGTGAACCTGAATCGAGACCAACAAGAGGCAGTGAATTTACGACACACAATTGAGATACTCACTCGTGATAAAGTCGAAATGAAGGAAGCTAAAATGGAAGTTGAAAATGTCATTGTGGACTTGCAAAAGGAATTGAGTAAACTAGACCCCTTTCAAGATTTGTTCTCATGAAAAACTCTATGGTTCCAGAAAGTAGACACAATAAGGAAACTATATAAGGAAAGTTGAGGTAATTCGGGTACTAGAAGCTCAAGAACGAAGGTCCCAAACGTCAATAACAAGGTAAGTAGCCACCTTGGACTTTTTGTTAAGAAATACTTGTAGGAATCGCTTGTATTTCCATATGAACTCTAAACCAAGTATGAACTAAGGTTAAATGGAAGAAAAACTTAAAGAACTGCGAGTTAAGACCCTAAACCGATCAAATTGCTCGGTAATTAGGTAACGTTAGAATAACCCACTAGATGAACTCTAGTGCCTATGAAATTTTAATGCTGAGCATACTATAGCATTTTGAGGCTATATATGAAGTTTGGTAGTCATTGGATAAGGATAAGTAGGTAAACCAAGAAATGGTGCAAAATGACCATAATGGCCCTAAGGATATCTACCTACAAGTTATGACCTAGATGACCTCCAAATGCTATGAAACCCTAAAGTAGATCATTATTTTATGATGTTTGATGATTTGATGAAGTTTGAAAGGCATTGGAACACGTTAAGTAGCAAAACCAAGAATTAGGGGTGAAGTGACAAAAATGCCCCTAGGACTACTTATGAGATTTCAAGGTCTATACGTGCTCCGAATGATTTGCTACTTCTTATAAGGTCGATTATGAAGGACATAAAGATAAGTTTGAGGTTTCAAGTTGATTGGAGTAAGTTTGGAAACTAAACCAAGTTAGGATCCAAGAAACACTTAAAGGAAACACCACAAGACTTTAGACTCTTCTAGGACCCTCTAAAGAACTCCCTAGGAATCTATGACCTTCTAGAACAACTCACACTAAGATTGGTTCATATGATTACAAATACAAGTTACAACTTATACCTCAAGGAATTAAGGACCTTAGAAACTTAAAAGATTAAGAACCAAGAAGAACAAAACACAAGCTTTACAACTACCCAAGTAAGAAGAATGCTAGGTACCACTCAAGGACAAAAGACCAAGGTTCCCAAACTCAAAAACTCAAGAATGCTAGGTAATACTCTAGTCATGTCCAAAGTGACCCATACCTCCCACCAAGCGGTGCCCAAGAATTCCTCTTCTAGGTGGATGCCCTGCACCATGTTTCCTTTGCAGGATGTCATGCTCAAGTTTTCCTCATCTAGAAGAGATGCCCTGCAGACTTGCAAGATGCCATGTTCAAGTATGCACGGAGCAAGTGACCTTTATGGTCTATCAAGGGGAGTAGTCTAAGATCACGTTGGAACAAGAAGAGAGAAAGTTACCTTAGCCACGAATCAAGAACCTCCTAAGACCTCCACGGTACAGCATGCTCATGTCTTAGACTACGCTGCTTGGAACGCATGAAGCCTTGAGCGTAGGTAAGTAGACTGTATTATAGGGTAAGCCCTTGATGCAGTATTAAGACTACATCGCTTGGAATGTAAGAAGCCTTGGATGTAGGTTTTCAGACTATGCCGCTTGAAACGCATGAAGCCTTGGGCGTAGGATTAAGCAGACCGTATCGAAGGGCAAGCTCGAAGATTCGGTAAGACTATGTCGTTTGGAACGCATGAAGCCTTGGACATAGGCTAAGGTTGTATCGCTTGGAACGCATGAAGCCTTGGACATAGGTTAAGGTTGTGTTGCTTGGAATACATGAAGCCTTGGACACAATATTGTCAGGTGCATGCCTAGTGCCGTAAATCCAAGGGGGAGTGTCTTTGAGAACGAATCAAGACCAGAACAAAAACCAAGAAAGTACCATGAATAAGAGAAAGATCAAGGACTAGATCAAGGACTAGAACAAGGATCAAGATCCTAGTTCTAAGGACAAGAACCAGGAAAAAAGGACCAAGAACCAAAAATCATAGTACTAAGGCTCTTAAAGGAAAACCAAAGTTTTAGGATTCAAGGACCAACGTCCTCAAGAAAGATCAAGATAAGAACCTCAAATCAAGAACAAGAATTAAAGGGGCCTAAGTACTTACAAGAAGAACAAGATCAAGAAAAAACAAGAACTAAGAATGGGGTACCCTAGCATATCAAGGACACGATTAAGAGCCTACAATTAGGCTACTTACTAAGTCTTGTACTCATTCCTTATTCTCCATTTTTTTCCAAGTGATAAGGAGCTGGTCGAGGTCGGGAGCGAACTCTGGAGCAGGTGCCATAGACTAACCTCACCCGTCGTCCTCAACCCTTTTGTTTTAAAATGTTTTGCGTCTGTTCCTTATTCTGTCTTTTAACTATTATGTTGTATTTTAAATTACTAATGTGTGCACACTATTTTGGTATAATGTAAATTATGTTTTAATTTTTAATGATTTTATTTCGCAAAAAATTTATCCGCCTTTTAGAGCCATTACGTCAGCCCGATCCTTACATGGTTGCTTGCTCCGTTGTCAAGGTACCGAATGTTGGTCTCCATTTGATCTTCTCCTTTTGTTAGAAGATTCGTCATAACCTTTTCTTCGAGCATCAACAGGTTGGGCATCTTCTCGGCGAACATCAGTGCGGGCTCTTGATCTTGCGTGAGTGTGAGGTTTACCTCCTCATCTCGCTTCTTCTTGTGGCACTCTACTGCATAATGCCCATATTTTCCATAAGAGTAACACTTCATCATACTCTTGTCCTTCCAGAGGCTGACATTGTTATAGGTTTGTGAGGTATTGTCACAACCTCCTTTGCCACCACGTCCACAGCCATGTCCGCAACCACGTCCACAACCTCAGTTTTTCTTGTTATGGCTACCACATCCCCTCATACTTGAAAAGAAAGAGTCAGCCACATCATTTTTTTTTCGTCAACATGAGTCACTCCTCATGTGTGAGTAAAATGTGTTTTTCCTCCTTGTTTTTTTCATAGTCACGAAGTCTCTCTTCATGAACCTTAAGACACCAATGGCCTCCTCAACTGACATGTTCTTGAGGTCCCCAGACTGCTCGATAGAGGTAACAATTTACATTAATCTTGGGGGAACTGCTCAAAGGATCTTCTTGACGACGGAGATCTCCTCCACCATGTCGCCTAATGAACGTATGTCACTGACAATTGTCGTCAACTTCATGGCAAAGTCACCTATTGACTCAGCGTCCTTTATGTGGATAGCCTCAAAGCTCTTCAAGGTTTGCACCTTTACTTCCTTGACACGTTCCACACCCACATGCATTGTTTGCAGCGTCTCCGACGCTGCCTTTGCCGAGTTCTTCTCTGCCAACATGAGAATTGTTAGATAAAGTTTGCGGTTTCTTTATTTAGCTTTTACGCGTTTTTTAATATTTTATTTTGACCATTTGACATACACGTCGAATGGATTACTATTCTTTTGGCTGGCCGTTTGGGCCATGTTTACCGGAGAGTGGCACAGATTTAGTTGGCCACTTTTGGTCATTTTCAGGATAAGATAATTATTTAAATAAATGAATCTAATGAGCAAATGAAATCACCACTTTTCAACAAATCAAATTCCAAGATTTCTCTCTTTTATTTTTTCTTTTCTGTTTTCATTTTCTTCCCACAAATTTTCTTCGGCCGTTTTTACTCCATCGACGATTTCCTCTCGTTTGTCAAAAGTCAACAAGTGGTACAGAGCATCGTTAGACAACAAGGTCATTGCTGATGATGGTCGGGATGCTTGGGAATTTTTAGGGAGAGGCGGTAATGACGACCGTCTATCTTCTCAATCGGTCTCCAACGCGAACCCTCGACGGGAAGACACCACATGAGGCCTGGTACAAAAATAAGCCAGCGGTACATCATCTCCGAGTGTTCGGCTGTGTCGCGTACATGAAGGTAGCGTGTCCCACCTTGCCAAGATCGATCCCAGAGGGCTGAAGGTCATCTTCATCGGCTACGAACCGGGGAGCAAAGCATACATGCTCTATGATCCTGTGGGCACGGCGAGCTCACGTGTCGCGCGACGTCATTGTCAAACTTAGTGCAACTTATTGATAGATGGAATTAGTCAAGTTATTAAGCTATTCATTTTTATTAGGAGTCAACCTGAATGTGTATTTCAGGTGAGTCTTTGTAGGAGTTATTTATAGGATTCATTTCAGTTTAAATAGAACCCTCACACTAGGTAAAACATAGCCACAGTAAAGTAGTTCATTATTTCAGTTGTCTCTATATTATCTTCTTTTAGTAATAATAATTTCATATTTATTCACACATTTGAGCGTGAGATATTGTGATAGTTGGTATCAGAGCCAAGTTGGTACCGTTCATATTATTACTCAACGAGATGAATGGTAGAAGTGCTTCTTGGGTGTAGCTATGGAATAGCTTGTTGGCAATAATTACAATTATTGGAAGTTATGTATGGAAGCTTATCTACAGGGACAAGATTTGTGGGATTTAATTGAAGGTGATGACACAGAAATTCCAATAGACACTCCACAGAATGCTGAATTACACCAAAAATGGAAGATCAAATGTGGAAAAGTCTTATTTACCTTGCGAACTCTTATTAGAAAGGAATACATTGATCATGTTCGTGATTTAAAGTCACCAAAGCAAGTGTGGGAAACCCTTCAAAAGTTGTTCACTAAGAAAAATACAACTCGATTGCAATTTCTAGAGAATGAACTGGCTGTGGTAACTCAGGGTAATTTTTCTATTGAATAATATTTCTTGAAAGTAAAAAATCTATGTTCTAAAATTTCAAAATTAGATGCTGAGGTGAGTGATGCTCGATTACGGCATTATCTTATTCGTGGATTACTAAAAGAATTTATGCCCTTTGTTTCCTCAATACAAGGGTGGGCAAATCAGCCTACAGTAATTGAACTGAAGAATCTTCTTTCAAATCATGAAGCCTTGGTTAAGCAAATGACCAGCAGCAACTAGTTTTCCCCAAAGTCAGAAGATGCGTTGTATGTCAAATATCAAAGGAGACAAAATTATCATTCAAAGCCTTCATCAAGCAATGCGAACCAATTTAGAAGTGAGGAGTCATCAAAGAAGCCATTTAAAGCTTGCTACAGGTGTGGAAAACCTGGCCAATTTAAACGCGATTGTTAGGTAAAAGTGGTGTGTCATCGTTGCGGAAAGTCAGGCCATATTAAGCCAAATTGCCGAGTCAAAATGCAGGAATCAGAAGCAAATGTTGTACATGTAGAAGAAAAATTTCAGATCCAATTTGGGAATACTGCTTAACTACTAAGGTTCTTGATCAGCCAACAAACGTGACTTCAGCCGTACATCAAGATGATGTCTCTACAGATGATCAAAATCCTAATTCCACTACTTACGCTTCTGAATTTGATTCCCTCCAAATTTCGCCTCTAGACTCTCTTTTTTTCTCCGATGCCAACTCTGCTGCCCTTAATGATGTTAGGATCGCACAACAACGCACACGCTCGATCTAGATGAACACAAAGAAAAGGATAGAGAAAATTGCAAGGAGAACTCTGACTAAAAGGATTTTTTATTGATGACTCCAGGTATGTACAAAAAGAGAGAGTAAGAAGAATAGAAAGTACATTTCCAAAGCTTTACTGGACGGGATATATATATGGTTCAGTCTACTAAATATAGCTTTACCATATTTAACCATCTACTATATATAGCTATTTACCATATATAGCTTTACTAAATATAGCTTTACCATATATGGCTTTACCAAATATAGCTTTACCGGATATAGCCGTTGACCAAGCTATAAATACAGGGAGCAGAATCCATAACTCAACAATTCTCCCACTTAGAGACTGATCCTACACCATACCAATTAGGGCTTTGCATAACCTTAATTTTCCAACATCAACACATATTTTCAACATGTCTGCTGGATTCTTTCCACCCTCTATCTTCTCCAAACACATATCGCCTTCTTCCACTAACCTGCGAGTGAAATGGTACCGTCTTCTAATGTGTTTTTTCCTTGAATGATAGACTGGGTTTTTCATCAACTGTATGGCACTCTGACTATCTGTATAAAGGATCTTCTTGCACTTATTTCGGCCTAATTCTCCTAGATAGTCTGTCATCCATATCATCTCCTTTCCAGCTTCAGCTATGGCCACGTACTCAGCTTCAGTAGATGAAAGAGCAACGCATTTCTGAAGCTTGGACATCCAGCTCACTGCTGTTCCATCTATAGTGTAGATATACCCAGATGTGCTCTTGCTGGAGTCTACATCTCCACTCAGATCAGCATCCACAAAACCTTGCAGAACTACTTTGCCATTGCCATCACAAAGTGTAGTATTGGATGTACCTCTCAGATATCTCAGAAGCCACTTCACAACTTCCGAATGTTCCTTCCCTGGATTTTCCATGTACTTGTTAACAACTCCCACTGCATGTGTTATGTCAGGTCTAGTGCAGACCATAGCATACATCAAACTCCCAAATGCAGAAGCGTACGGAACTGATGCCATGTGCTCACGTTCCTCAACTGTCTTGGGAGATTGCCCCTTTGACAATTTAATATGATTTGCCAAGGGGGTAGTCCTGGGTTTAGCGTTATTCATCTTGAATTTGGACAACACCTTCTCAATGTACTGCTCTTGGGATAGATTTAATGTGCCAGCAGATCTATCTTGAGAAATTCTCATCCCAAGGATCTGCTTCACTGCACCTAAATCTTTCATCTCAAATACTGAAGACAAGCTTGCCTTCAGGTGGTTTATCTCCCTCATACTTGATCCAGCAATTAGTATATCATCCACATACAGGAGTAGAAACACATAAGAATCAGTGTATTTCTTGAGGTAGCAACACTGATCCTTTTCACTTCTGTGGAAACCACTCTAGCTCATGAAGGAGTCAAACTTCTTGTACCATTGTCTCGGTGCTTCTTTCAGTCCATACAAGCTCTTATTGAGCTTACACACCATGTGCTCCTTGCCTGGAGCTGCAAACCCTTCTCGTTGTTGCATATAGATCTCCTCATCTAGATCTCCATGTAAAAATGCCATTTTTACATCCATTTGCTCAAGGTGCAAATTCTCCGATGCAACAATACTCAGCAGAATTCGGATAGTAGTTAATTTCACAACTGGAGAAAAGATCTCAGCATAATCAATGCCTTTTCTTTGTGAATATCCTTTAACTACTAACCGAGCCTTAAACCTCCTTCTGCCATCTGGTTCAACCTTGATTTTGAACACCCATTTGTTCAACAGAGCTCTCTTTCCTGTAGGCAACTCAGTCAGCACCCACGTATTATTCCTTTCAAGTGAGCTCATCTCATCATCCATGGCTTGCTCCCACTTGGTTGAATCTTCCACTTGTAGGGCCTCATCAAAGGACTCTGGTTCTCCTTCGTCAGTCAGCAACAGATAATGTAATGAGGTTGAATATCTATCTGGTGCTCTGGTAGTTCTGGATGATCTTCTCAACACCTGCTCAGGTGCAACTTGCTCCACGTCTGGTTCTTCAGCAATAGGATCAGGAGTTTCTTGAGCTTTTGTTGTACCATCACTGCGTGAATTTTCTTGCCACTCAAGTTCAACTCCCACTTGCTTCGTAGTCTCAGAGTTTATCTCTCTCTATTCTTGTACATGACATTTTCATCAAAGGTCACATCACAGTGTCTTAGGATCTTCATATTTTTCTCATCCCAAAACCTGTACCCGAACATGTCAAAGCCATAGCCTATGAAGTAGCATTTCACAGCCTTAGCATCAAGCTTATCTCTCTTCTCTGGATCAACATGAACATACGCAGTACAACCAAAGGTTCTCAAGTGAGAGTACTTGAGTTCTTTTCCTGTCCATACTTCTTCGGGCAATTTGAACTTCAAGGGTACTGACGGCCCTCTATTAATCAAATATGTTGCTGTGTTCACAGCATCAGCCCAGAATGTCTTTGGCAGTCCAGAATGAATCCTCATGCTTCTTGCTCGCTCATTCAATGTTCTGTTCATCCTTTTTGCAATACCATTTTGTCTTGCCTTACCGGGAATTGTTCTTACTAATCTAATTCCCTCAGCTGCACAAAATGTTATAAACTCTGATTTGTTGTACTCTCCTCCATTATCAGACCTCAGGCATTTGATCTTCAAGCCGGTCTGATTTTCAACTTCAGCTTTCCACTTCTTGAAGGTGGTAAATACATCTGACTTGTGTTTCAGAAAGTAAACTCATCCCTTCCTGCTGAAGTCATCGATGAAGGTGACGTAGTACCTTGATCCACCAAGTGATGAAACTGGAGATGATCCCTAGACGTCTGTATGGACCATTTCCAACCGTACTTTCTTCGGTTCTCTGGCAGCCTTTGTGAAACTAACTCGTTTCCGTTTGCCCATAACGCAGCTCTCACAAAGACCCATATCAACAGATTTTAAGCCTTCTAAAGCTCCTTTCGTAGTCAGCATCTTCATTCCTTTGACGCTCATATGTCCAAGTCTATTGTGCCATAGACTTGAATTGGAAGCACTCTCAGCAGCAGGAGTCATGTTTATACACTCTGCAGTAGTGTATAAGGTTCCGGATTTTGTGTCATGCGCAACAACCATGGCGCCCTTCACAATCTTCCAGGAACTCTTTCCAAACTCTGCTGCATAGTCTGTGCTATCCAACTGACCAATAGAGATCAGGTTCTTCTTGAGACCAAGAATGTATCTGACATCTGTAATGTCCATTGATTTCCTGTTGGAGTTTGTATCGAGACATCTCCCTTTCCTTCAATCTCCAAGGTTTTGTTGTCGGCAAGATACACCTTCCCGAAATTTCCTGATTTGAAATTTCGAAACAATTCCTTACTTGGAGACGAATGGAACGATGCACCTGAATCCAAAATCCAGGATTCAGCTGGGCTATCCACACTAAGGATTAAAACGTCCTCAGCATCTTCTGTTGTATATATAGAATCATCATCATCTTCAGATTTATGATTCTGCTTCTTCTTTAGTTTTGTACAATCTATCCGAAAGTGTCCTTTTCCCCCACAGCTCCAACACGTTACGTTGGGTTTGTTTGGAGATTTTCCCCGGTTCTTTGATTTTGAACGCCCATGTTTGTTTGAGCTCTTTGATTTCCTTCTTCCCCTTCGATCGACACTGAGAACTACATCTCGAATTTCATCAAACTTCAGTTTATCAGATCCTCGGGAACTGCTGATTGCGGCAACAATAGTATCCCATGGCTCGGGTAAGGATGACATCAAAATCAACGCTTTAATTTCATCTTCGAAATTAATTTCCACCGAACTCAGTTGACTTATGATCATATTGAATTCATTTATATGATCCGCAACACGTCCACCTTCAGACATCTGTAGATTGAACAATCTACGCATCAAATACACCTTGTTCATAGCCGACGGTTTTTCATACATATTTGACAGTGCCTTCATCAGATCTGACGTTGTCTTCTCCTTGATGATGTTAAACGCCACGTTTCTGGATAGCGTCAACCGGATCATCCCTAAGGCTTGTCGATCCTTGAGCTTCCACTGTTCCGTGGTCATGGTATCCGGCTTCACCCCCAACACAGGTTCGTGAAGATCTTTCTGGTACAGATAATCTTCAATCTGCATCTTCCAGAAACCGAAATCGGATCCATCGAACTTCTCAATTCCAATCTTTGAACTTTCCATCTTCACAGATCGTGGTGAATTTTGCCTTGCTCTGATACCAGTTGTTAGGATAGCACAACAACGCGCACGCTCGATCTAGATGACCACAAAGAAAAGGAAAGAGAAAATTGCACGGAGAACTCTGGCTAAAAGGATTTTTTATTGATGACTTCAGGTATGTACAACAAGAGAGAGTACGGAGAATAGAAAGTACATTTCCAAAGCTTTACTAGACGGGATATATATATGGTTCAGTCTACTAAATATAGCTTTACCAGATTTAACCATCTACTATATATAGCTATTTACCATATATAGCTTTACCGGATATAGCTTTACCATATATGGCTTTACCAAATATAGCTTTACCGGATATAGCCGTTGACCAAGCTATAAATACAGGGAGCAGACTACATAACTCAACAAGTGACCCTCCTATTTATTCCACGGCCTTGGTTTTTGGATTCGACGAAAATGAAAATTTCGAGCTAACCTTTGGCGCTCTTGATGGTCCTTTTCTTCCTTCTGAGGCTAACGATTTCCACATCTCCAAGGATATGGATCAAACTACCAATTCATTGGACTTGCAGGCGAACCGGGAAGCTTTTAGGGGCGCTGCTGTTCGTGCTTTGCAGGCTGACCGGGAAGCTTCTACGGTTTCATGCAAGCAGTCCCCTAATGAAGGTGAGTTTCTCAACTATCAATCTTCTGAATTAAGAACCGCAGGTAGCAAGTTTTTTTCGACCCATTCTGGTGGATGGGACTCAAAGAGTCTGAGGATTGTAAATTGTCCTTCCCTAGAGCATGGTGGCGGTGGTAGTGATCATGAATTCTCATGCGAGCCAGCATTGTCTCACGGCTCAGGTTCTGGAAATTTCGGTTCTGGCGTCTCTGAGGGATGAATTACTCATCTTCTTATGCGGAGTATTACGATGTCATTGTCGATCAGAAGATTAAATCAGAGGAAATAGGGAAAATTTGCATGACGAAGAGGAAGAAAGACCTGGATGAAGGAAACTCGAATTTGAGATTAGAAAGTATCAATCTCTAATTGAGTCCCTGTGCTCTAAATGAGGATGAAGAGAAGAGGAAGGCGAGGTTGATGAGGAATAGAGAGAGTGCGCAACTTTCCAGGCAGAGGAAAAAGCATTATGTGGAGGAGTTATTGGATAAATTGAGAAGTATGTATTTTACTATTGCTGAATTGAATAGTAAGATATCATATGTGATGACTGAGAATGCAGGCTTGAGACAGCAGCTGAGTGGCAGTGGTATGTGTCAGCCTCCTCCTGCCAGGAGTAAAAAGAATGAGAGTAAGAAGGTTGTGGGAAGAACTAAGAAGGTTTCCAGTATTAATTTTTTGGGTATGTTTTCTTTATTATGCTTTTTGGTGGTCTAGTTCCAGTAATGAATGACATATTTGGCAATGTTGTAGGAGTACCTGGCACGTTAGCATTTGTTGGTGATAGGTTATACAATCAAAACTGAGGAAGGGTTTTGAGAATCGGTAAGTATTCGAATTTATCTTGATACTTTAACCTCTTAATATGTGAGGAAATTCATAGGAAAGGGGCGGACAATTTCGATGCCTATTCTGATGTAGGCTGGTTGAGAGAATTGGGGTGGTCTTTGGAGCTTTCTGAGAAGAGGGTTTTCTGGGAAGAGTCAAGCCATGACTATGCTTCGTTTCTCAAGGAATTAAAGGTTTTAAGAACCCGAGCAGATCGAGCGCGGTCCAGAGAGGAGACTTTTGATGAGCATATGACAATTGGTAGGGTTTTATATGAGCACCAACTCTTCAAAGAGGCTCTTGTTAGCTTCAAGAGGGCTTGTGAGCTGCAACCTACTGACGTGAGGCCACATTTTAGAGCTAGGAACTGCTTGTATGTTCTTGGAAAATACAAAGAGGTAAAGGAAGAGTTTCTGTTGGTATTGGAGGCGGCGAAGATTCTTTGTCCTACCCATTTTAGAACTTTGAAACTGCTGGGGAGTGCTTTATTTGGAGTAGGGGAATATAGGGCTGCCATTAAGGCTTTAGAAGAGGGCATACTCATAAACCAGATTATGCTAATTCTCACTGTGATTGTAGATGCTTTGTACAATTTGGGTGGACTTTACGTGGACTTGGGGTTGTTTCTCACCATTCTTTCTCCCATTTGCACAGGTCCCCCTCAAAAGAGAAAGCGGGTGGTATCCGATGCCCTTGTATGGCAACCTGTGAACGATTGTGGCCCTTAGATCAGAAAATTTGATGCAGTCAGGTATATCAAATTGTTGAGTGTCATATATGTTCCTAGTCAAGGATCCAGTGAGATAATGGAAGTTCATGGGCAGACATACGGTTGCACCAAGTTGAATCTTTTCATAAAGCTCTCAGAGTTATTGAGAAATAAGCTTGCACTAAGGGAGGCTGTCAAAATTAGTGCAACTTATTGTTAGATGGAATTAGTCAAATTGTTAAGCTATTCATTTTTATTAGGAGTCAACCTGAATGTGTATTTCAGGTGTGTCTTTGTAGGAGTTATTTATACGATTTATTTCAGTTTAAATAGAAGTCACAATAAAGCAGTTCATTATTTCAGTTGTCTCTCTATTATCTTCTTCTTTGAGTAATAATAATTTCATATTTATTCACACCTTTGAGCATGGGATATTGTGAAAGTGTATTTCAGATGAGTCTTTGTAGGAGTTATTTATAAGATTTATTTCAATTTAAATAGAAACCACAATAAAGCAGTTCATTATTTCAGTTGTCTCTATATTATCTTCTTTGAGTAATAATAATTTCATATTTATTCACACCTTTGAGCGTGGGATATTGTGACAGTGTATTTCAGGTGAGTCTTTGTAGGAGTTATTTATAGGATTTATTTCAGTTTAAATAGAAGCCTCATGCTTGGTAAAACACAGCCATAGTAAAGCAGTTCATTATTTCAGTTGTCTCTATATTATCTTCTTTTAGTAATAATAATTTCATATTTATACATGAAGGCAGCGCGCCCCACGTCGCCAAGCTCGGTCCCAGGGGGCTGAAGGTCGTCTTCATCGGCTACAAACCCGAGAGCAAGGTATACAGGCACTATGATAATGCGGGCGGGGCGAGCTCACGTGTCGCGCGACGTTATCTTCGACGAGAGAACCTTCTGGCAGTAGAACGACGTGCCCAAGGCGGACCAAAACCCAAATCAGTTCATGGTGGAGTACCTTGTCACCGAGTCAGGAGAAGGAGGAGCACAGCATCAGGAACTATCACCGCTGCCAACAACTGCACACCCTAAACCAATGGAGTTTGCAACACCACGGACTGCGGACTCGACGCTGGATGTCAATCACGATGATGATCTAATGGCCACGTACCAGAGGATGGAAGACCTAGTGGGAGGAGGTCAACCACCTAGACTGACGACACGCGAGCTCGAACAAGAGGTGGCCGAACTGCATGCCATCAGCGCAGATGACCGAACACCTTCGCCGAAGCAAACAGGAACCCGTGCTGGCTAAAGGCAATGCAGAAGGAGATGGCATCCATCACTAAGAACAAGACGTGGAGTCTGGAGGACATGCCACCGGGACACCGAGCCATAGGGCTCAAATGCATCATCAAACTGAAACATAACGAAGAGGGAGAAGTTGTGAAACACAAGGCCCATCTGGTGGCGAAGGGCTACATCCAGAAGCAAGGAGTGGACTTCGTGGAGGTATTTGCGCCGGTGGCAAGGTAGGAACCTGTCCGCCTATTGCTGGCAATCGCGGGCACATCATTCCCGGGAGGTCCACCACATGGACGTGAAATTCGCGTTCCACAATAGAGAGCTGAAGGAGACCGTCTATGTCCGACAACCACCGGACTTCCTGGACAACAACAATCATAACAAGGTATTGCGCCTGCACAAGGCACTCTATGGGATTCGGCAAGCACCACGAGCCTGGAACGCGAAGCTCGACAATATCCTGCTGTCGCTGAAGTCAAGCATTGTGCCTCTGAGCATGGCATGTACACGCATGGCCACGGCGAGTAGCGACTGATCGTGGGAGTGTACGTCACGACCTCATCATCACTAGAGGCGACATGGAAGTCCTCGGAAGATTCAAGAGGGAGATGTCAAAGAACTTCAAGATGAGCGATCTCGACGTGCTCAACTACTACCTCAGTATCGAAGTGAAATAGAGTACTACCGGCATCACCATTTGTCAAGGTGCGTACGCAAAGAAGTTGTTGGACACAGTTGGGCTAGCGGACAGTAACCCTACAAGGACGCCAATGGAAGCCCGACTCCAACTGAGGAAAGCCGGCACTACGATAGCAGTCGACTCCACCAATTACCCAGCATTGTCAGGAGCCTGCGCTATCTGGTAAACACACGCCTTGACCTTGCTTATTCCATTGGATACATGAGTAGGTTTATGGAAGCACCTAGGGATGAGCATCTTGTGGCTGTCAAGCACATCCTATGCTATGTGGCCGAAACTAGAGGCAGGGGTGTGAGATACTGCGTAGGGAGAGGAAAGGAGAAACTTGAGCTGGTCGACTATAGTGATAGTGACATGGCTGGTCACGTTGATGATCGTAAGAGCACCAACGGGATGATTTACTTCCTCTCAGGCGGCGCGATCTGCTGGCAATCAACCAAGCAAAAGGTAGTTGTTTTATCTTCTTGCGAAGCAAAGTACATTGCCGCTTCGACAGCAGTAACACAGGGGGTCTGGCTTGCGAAACTGATGGAAGAACTCATTGGAACAGAAGGCAATCCACCAATGCTATACGTGGACAACAAAGCTACGATCTCCCTTATCAAAAATCTAGTTTTGCACGACCGGAGTTGTAATGACCCAAAATTTTCTACTTAATTTAAGGTCGCTACTGTATACGTACCATAAACATTAAATGTGGAAGACTTCATTTAAATTCCATAAAAAGATAACCTTTATCTTAGAACACAGTCATGGACTTACGTGTTTCGAAAACATCTTTAAAACGACACAACAAAAGACTAAATAAAATAAATAAGCGTTTAAGTTAAAAACATCCTATTCTAACCTAAATCTAAGAAAATAAATACCGCTATCCTATGCATGTGTCATGGTCTCAAGTTGCGATGTCGTCGTTAGCCGTATAGGAATGCCTTGCCTTAACCTGAAATATGTAGCAGCACATGGCTTGAGTATTTAAAGAAATACTCAGTAAGTGACCCCACTATTGGGGTTAAATACAACAATCACATGCAAACGACATGATGGGACCTATCTTTCAATCTGTTTTCCTACGGTGCTGTTCTAACGGGTAATTTGGACGTGTACCATATACTCTACACACAGCCTATACATGCGAGTATGGGCTCACCACTCAGTTCGCACACCGCTGGGCCACTTTCCTTGTCCGGCGAGCATCTCTCTGGGAGCTCCTTAGGCCGGACACCCGTTAGAACTAGTCATCGTCACGGCAGCACTATACAAACATAACAATCGGTGTCCCACCATTGGATGTACGCGTCCATACCTTCGTGATGGAATAGGGGTATCCCCCAAATGCATGAGGTCCCCAATATTTCTACTTTTATCATTAATGAATATAAATCCGCTATCATCTTTTATGCTTAACATGTCATTTCTCATTTTCAGCCTACGTATCATACATAATCCTAACGGGGTTACATTTCATTTCATTTGTCGTGATATCATGTCATTCATAACATGCTATATACATACAATTTAGAAACCATAACATAACGCTCCATGCTTTTAACATGTCATTTCATAACATGCAATTCATACAACAATTACCTCAATGGTCACACAAAACAATCTAAACATGACACATCACATCACAATATATCATATCATAAACATTGAGTATCGTAATCACTTCGTGGTCATACCGTTCCCTAACTTATCATAGCCTTAACGTTCTTATACCTATAACAGTCATATCGTTACGTGAACGTACCTTAGTCATATCATCACAGGAACGTATTCTAACGTTATCGTTCTATCAATCTATCACAAACCTTATCCCTTTCTACTCATAACCTAACCATATTCTTTCATCAATCTCCACTATCCATAGCACTCCGGTATGTAACCTAACCTTAACGTTTCATGAACGTATCTTACTCCTATCGTTACATTTCGTTTTGTGCATCCTTCTCGTATCCTATCTCAAACCTATCCTTGAACACATCGTACCATAATTATTATCATACAATTCACATATTATAACATAACATAAACATAATATAAGCATACCGATTAACAGATAATTCACACATATCAGTATATATGCACGTGCAGAACTACAGGCACGTGTCAACATCAAATATAACCATGCCAATAGTAAGGCCACTTACCTGGCCAGCTTAAGTCGTTGTCACGAATATATCTTTAATGAAAGTTTGATTCCGTCCTTTGAAATCCGAGTCAACCTATGTGATACATGAGAAATCTACAAAATTATTTCTCTAATTTACATAGGTCCATTGTTAAAATTGTTCAAATGTTATATGTCTATAATTATATTTTTATTAAAAATCTTATTTTCGATAGTTACTGTTGTAAAAATAGATTAGCTATTTGAAGTTATTCTCGGCTTTACTATTTCTGTGTTTACCTCTCTCTCTCTATATATTTAGGGTTTTACTACTCTCTGTATTTACATTTCTCCCTCTGTTTAGTTTATGGTTTTTAATTCCTTAATTTCTTTTTTTAATCTGTTGCCTCTTAATTTTGTTCTCATGTATTACAAATTTCTAGTGGATATTGTTTCCAAATCTTTCCTTATCTGCAGTGGATATTGTTTCCAAATCTTTCCTTACTGTTCACAAATTTTCTTCCCTTCTTTAATAAGGTATATATTAAATCTTCCTTTCTTTAATGAAATCATAGACAAATATATGTTAGATCTTCTCTAAATTGTTGCAATCAGTTAATGTTGCAATGGGTTAGCTTTGAGTTAGGAATTAAATGTCAATAATTTTATATGAATTCTATTAGATCATATAAGACTGTATGTCCGATTATATGAATTCTTTTAAATTAGAAAAAAGATAAATTTTGTCACATCAATAATATTATATCAGTAGCCAAATGAATCAATTAAAAATTAGCAAAAATATTAGTGAAGAGAAACAAAAAGAAATAGAGATATAAGAAAAAAAAAAGGCAAGAAAAAAAAAGAAAATACATATATAAGAAAAAAGAAAGATTTGAAAAGATAATACACATATAAAAAGTAAAGATTTGAAAAGATAATAGGATAATACTAAAAATCGAGAGTATGAATGAATTAACAAAATTTGTCAATAACGAGAACAAAATTGGCCAATAATGAAGATTTGGTGAACATAATTAAAAGATAAAACTAAATATGAGAGGGCAATAGTAAATATAAAGATTGGAAGAGAAATATGAGAGGGCAAAAGTAAATACAAGAGTAAATACCATGATTGAAGAGGGAGTAAATATAGAGATGAAGGGAAATATAAGAGGACAAGAGTAAATACAAAATAGGAAAGATTTAAAAATTAAAAGATAAAATAGTTAATATCCCGAGCTATAAACCCTAACAAATTCCTTTGAGTAACAATATCTTCCGTAAAATAGTAATAATAGAAAATGAGATCTTAATATATATATATATATATATATATATATATATATATATATATATATATATATATATATATATATATATATATATTATAACGTTTCAAGACTCTACTTATGCAAAGTCTTTAACGCTTGCATGAAGTCTAATACATGGATAAAATTTAGAGCATTAAACGTGAAATTGATGTCATGGGTTCATATAGGTTGACTTAGATACAAAGGACAAAAATCGAACTTTCTTTCAGGATAAATTGGTGATACCAGCCTAAGCTAACCAGGTAAGTGGCTTTACTATAGGCTAGAAATTGCATGAGTTACAATTTATGATGTATGAGTTATGATGATATATGAGTTGTATCGTATGATGTCGTATACTAGTATATAATGATGTATGAGTTACGATGTTTGATGATGTTCGTAATATATATAGTTTGATATATGACGCATTGGATATGTTTGATGTACTTTATGGCAATATGATGAGTATGATGATTGCATGACGTTTGTCTTAATATATCGATGTTTTCCATATTATGCATGTTATATGATGATGAGTGTCATATTGCATCATATCGATAGACCGACATAAGACACAACCCTAACAGCATGAAAATGATATTAATATAAATATCCAATGAGAATGTGTTACTTAATGTAACAAAGAGATGAGACTAAAGGGTTGTGTCAAAAGAGATGATAAGATGGAATTTATAGGGACCTCATGCATGTTGTATGTTCATAAGCATAGGGATACTTTCCCAGAGACGATGAGTGCGAACGCGCACAGTATGATGATGAGGGTTTTCATGAGTGCATGACACCAGGGGTTCCGCTGACCTCCGAACGTCGCTACAAATTAGTGATCAGAGAGGATCTAGGGGGTGTGTGAGCCCACCTGGAGATTCGTACGTGTGGGTCGTGTGTAGAGAAGTACTACACATCCAAAGTTGTCTGAGACTGAAGGCCACCCCTAGATGAGATAGAGATAGACCCCAAGAGCATGATTGCATGTGTTTGCATTTGCATTGCCCCTATAGTGGGGCCACTTATTGAGTATTCTTCAAAATACTCAAGTTGTGTTCTACATCATTTTTCAGGTAAAGGTAAGGTACACATGTACTGAGGACGGCGGCATCGCGAGTGGAGACTGTGGCACGTGCACAAGGTAGACATATTTAAATTCCTAGTATTAGGTTAGAAGAGGTTGTTTTGCATTTTATTAATTTAAATTATTTTGTTTTTTTTTTCTCTCAATTTTCTTATTCCGTATTTAAACACATAAGACTCTCTCTTCCGGAGAAGATGATGTTTTAAATATTTTAACATTTATACTATAGACATGTTTTCTTTTAAGAATTATATTTCCGCATTAGAGATGAACATGAAACGTTAGTAGGGACTCTGAGTACGTAGAATTTTAGGGTCGTTACAGTTTTATCGGATGTCCCCGAACATGCGTTAGTAAGTATGCAGAAGTTTAAAGTCATTATAGACGCTGATAAAAAAATTTGAAAAGTGAGAATGATGGGACGGGTGCATTTCAATCAACGAGAAGATTTATGTTATATAGTCGATTTCATGGAAATGATACGCAAACACTTTTTGTTTTTAGAATACTAGTTTGAAATATATGGAATTATAAAGATTTATAACTTCCTTTGGTTTCTCATATAGACATGTGCCACTTCAGTCGTACAAATTCAAATGAAAAGAAACTAACACAAATTGAAATAAAAAGAAAAATAATATAAAATAAAATAGTCTTATACTAACCTATAAATGGAAATGAAATTAACCTATACTAATCTACCGCCTACTGATATAAATACAAAACTATCATAAGCATGTACCAAAGTCTTGTAGTTGCTATGTCATTATCAGTCGTACAAGAGATCTTTACCTTTACTTGAAAATTAGAGTAGCACATCGCTTTAGTATTTTATGAAATTTAGGAAGCGACCCCCTATCGGAGTTAAATGCAAACACACAGTTACATGTATGGGACCTATCATAACCATCTATTTTCCTACTACGGCTATCCTAATGGGCAACTTAGATGTGTACTTAATTTTCCAACACATGGTTCACACATGCGACTATGGACGCACTACTTGGTTCACAAACCTCCTTGACCGCTTTTTGGTTGAGCGAGCATATTCTCTGGTAGCTGTTGATGTTGAACACCCATTAATAGTAGCAACCTTCACGACAGCATTATGATAAACATAATGGAAGTTCTAGAGAAATTAATAAAAGTTATGAAAACGGATGGAAATTGTTTGAATTAGATAATGAATTGGTGACGAGTTACATATTGATTTTAATATTATTGTATTTTGATGTATTTTCCTACTCATATAAATATGTGTAGGATTTGTCATTTATAAATATGTATTGGTGACGCGTCGATCTAGCTTGATGAGTTCTCTTCAATCGCACGAACTTTTAGACTAAATCAACCTGATGTTATTCCTCCTAAAAAAAACTTTCCAAATGCAAACTTCATTTAGATACAGCTTTCGTTGAAGACACGGCAGTCATGATGGACGAGAAGGTAAAATAAACTATGATAATAGAAATGATGTGAAAACTATCCCAATAGACTAACACAACTTCTTCCGTTACCTATATTCCTCATTTCTTAAGATGTGAAAACTATCCCAACAGACCAACATAAGTCCTTCCATTACCTATATTCCTCACTTCTTAAGAGTGAAGACTATCGTAACAGACTAACACAAGCTCTTTCAACATGTTTATTCATAGCTCACATGCATATTACGAAAACTTCTAGGATGTCACCTAACATAAAATTACCTAAGGTAAGGCACGCTCAACTAAGGAGTCTTTATAATTGAGCCATCGAAAAAGTAGGTGTACCTTGTTGGTATATGTAGTAACTTTCATTTTTTAAAAAAACTTTCATAGTAGTCCTATCCAAAGAATCGCTCTTATTCACATATGCTCTAGATTCATTCACATATTTCTCCTTTGCTCGTGTGTCACATACCCACTAACTTGTCGTAAAAGTAAAACTAGTAAAATTCTAAGTCTATAATAAATTGATTTATAGTAATAAATGAAAATTGATTAATTAAAAAATTTAGCTCACCGTTCATATACAAGATACATTAAATAAAAAATAAAATAAAATGTAGGTGAGAAATAGAAGAGAGAATAAAATGTAAATATATATTAAATAATTGAAAATATAATTTAATACATTTACATATGCGTATCTACCAACGGTCAATGGTCAGTATTACGTGTTCCACACTTCCAGCTTGACTCTGAAGTCAGTCAACCGTCAACGGTACATAGACCACTCTATAATAGTCCATTGCCCATAGCTTCCTTCCTTAACCAAAACCATCCATTTCCCTTTCTTCTTCTCTCCCTCCAAGGTAGATGCCTATGGCGGTGCTGCAGTCGTCCCTCTATCTGCTTGTTCTCTTGTCGGTCATTTTTCCGGCGGCCAAATCCCAACGGAATCAGCTGAGATTTGGCAAAAACGGAGAGTTTAAGATACTGCAAGTGGCGGATATGCATTATGTTGATGGGAAAGCTACCCCATGTAAGGATGTTCCTCCCAGTCAGTTAGCTTCCTGCTCTGGCGGAGATTCTGGCGGAGAACCCTGATTTCATCGTTTTTACTGGTAAGTCTCTTCTCCGATTTGGGTTTGAGATTAAATTCAACATCTATTATGTTGATTACAAAATGGGTTTTGATTGTTTCAATTTCAGGGGATAATATCTTCGGAGATGATGCAACGGATGCGGCAAAATCTTTAGACGCGGCATTTGCGCCGGCCATTGAGTCGAACATTCCATGGGCAGCTGTTTTGGGGAACCATGACCAAGAATCCACTCTTTCAAGGGAAGGAGTAATGAAGCATATTGTGGGCTTGAAAAACACTCTCTCAAGGGTTAATCCTTCAGAGGTAAACCCGATCGATGGCTTTGGGAACTACAATCTGGAGGTTGGTGGCGTTCAGGGCTCTGCTTTTCAGAACAAATCTGTTCTCAAATCTCTATTTCCTTGACAGTGGTGATTA
The DNA here is from genome assembly GCF_057944985.1 of Cucurbita pepo subsp. pepo. Taxonomy (NCBI): domain Eukaryota; kingdom Viridiplantae; phylum Streptophyta; class Magnoliopsida; order Cucurbitales; family Cucurbitaceae; genus Cucurbita; species Cucurbita pepo. The sequence goes on from NC_141809.1 coordinate 10,371,055, forward strand.
CTCCACAGTTCCTGGGATCTCTGGATATGGCTGGATTAAAGCTTCTCAACAGTCTTGGTTTCAGCTTACTTCTGCCTACCTCAAGGTACATTATTCATATGCTCTGTTTTTGCTCTGCTTTTCCCAAATTTGAGGATTAATTTGCATTTCTATTATTGGGTGCAGAGGGCATAGATGAGGCAGCCATTACCCCAGAAGAGTGCAGCACCTGGGCTAGCATACTTCCACATACCATTGCCTGAGTTCTCCCGTTTTGATGCATCAAACTACACTGGCGTGAGACAAGAAGGGATTAGCTCTGCTCAAGTGAACTCTGGTTTCTTTACCTCCATGGTGGAATCAGGGGATGTGAAAGCAGTGTTTACAGGTCATGACCACCTCAATGATTTTTGTGGGGCTCTTAATGGGATTAACCTTTGCTATGCTGGAGGATTTGGGTACCATGCTTATGGCAAGGCTGGGTGGCCGAGGAGAGCTCGAGTGGTGGTGGCTAACTTGGAAGCAACAAGCAATGGAAATTGGGGAACTGTGAAATCCATCCGAACCTGGAAGCGCCTTGACGACCAACATCTCACGGCCATTGACGCTCAAGTTCTTTGGAGCAAGACCTCTGTTGGTAACCTTCTTACTCCTTCCTTTATCTTCACCATAACTTAAAAGTAAGGGATCGTTAGACACGAGTCTCCATGGTATGATCATGGTATGATATTATCCACTTTGAGCATAAGTTCTCATGGTTTTGCTTTAGGCTTTTCCAAAAGGTCTCATATCAATGGAGATAGTATTCGTTGATTATAAACTCAGGATCATTCTCTAAATTAATCGATGTGAGACTTTCATCATCGAGCAATGGATGTTTGGCAATACTCTAAAACTATTGTGGAAATAGTCTAAAAGTAGCCAAACTTATTTACCGTACCTCCCCTTATTTGATTAGTTTTAATCTTAATGAAAATTTAATTTTTTCCTCCGAAATTTAAGTTAACTCAGGTGAACAATGACATCAATTTCAAGTCTAAACTTCTGCAAAACTATTTCTCTTTTCATGGAGTCACTTTCCATTCGAGTCTTGGAATGTTTATATAAATTTATTATATTATTATTTTCATACAAATAACTAAATCTTTTTATTTAATTCTTTATTTAATTTTGTTCTCGAGTTGGTTTTAATTGATTTTTTTTTAATTTCGTTGTAAATCATTTTTTTTTTCATGCAGTATGTTCTTGATTGGTGTTCGTAATTAATGTTAATTATTATTATTATTTATTATTAATTTTGTAGGTGGGCTGATATAAATGTTTGAAAAGTGAGAATGATAGCACGTGTTCGTTTCAATGGGAAGGAGACTTATTTAGAAGATATGGCATTATATACATTTATATCTTACTTTGGTTTCTAATACCGTGTTGTAATACTGCAATACTACTTCCGTTTTTAATACTATGCTGTAATACTACAATAATACCATTTTAATTTACGTGGAATATTATATTATATTTTTTCTTATCGAATATTTCATTTTTTTAATAAAATTTATATTAAAAAACATGACTGAAAATTACTATTCAAATCCCTACAACAATAAATGAGAAATTTCCCTTAGATTGGAATTGAAATAGGAAAAGAAAGCATCTATGTTGTTGCCTTGCTCAGATCCCACATGGGTTGGGGAGGAGAACAAAAACATCTTTATAAGGGTGTGGAAGTCTCCCGCAAGCAGAAACATTTTAAAAACCTTGAGGGGAAGGCCAAGAGGGAGAACTCAAATAGGACAATATTTGCTAGCGGTGGATTGGATTGTTATAAATGGTATCAAAGCTAAACACCAAGCGATGTGCCAACGAGGAGGCTAAGCCTCGAAGGGGGTGGACATGAGGCGGTGTGTTAGTAAAGACGCTAGGTCCCGAAGGAGGTGGATTGGGTGGGGGTCTCATATCGATTGGAGAATAGAATGAGTACTAGCAAGAACGCTGGGCTTTGAAGGGGTGAATTGTGAGATCTCACATTGGTTGTGAAGGAAAACAAAACATTTTTTATAAAAGTGTGTAAACCGTCACCAACCTCGCAACCTGCCCTATCATTGTGCAAGCCCAAACCCATGCACCCCTACTGATGCCAACCTATTGGCAACCATAAATTTTCCTTCCCTGTTAGATGTAGTGTGTCCGCAAAATATGAGTTTTACACGGCTGACATGTTCGTTTGGTTAGAACAAGTGTTCCACAGTTGTTGTCCGACTATCTACAAGAGCGCGTGATTATGATACCTTGCAATCACTACTTACAATCACATAAACGAGCGCATACGGTATGCGATTGAATAAGCTTGTACTCACATTGTTTTTTTTTTTCTCTCACATTCGTCTTCTTCATCTAACAAATATCACTCTTAATTTTAATTTCGTACTCTTCTTCTTTTTCATTGATTGATTGATGTCATGATTTATGATAATTTTTGTTTTTAATGTTTGTAGTTGATGTGTAATTATTATTTTTTCAGATGAGCAAAGGGTGTAACACTATTAATTTCGAAGAAACACTATTAATTTCGTACTCTTCTTATTATTTTAAGTGGTGCTCATCCATTTCTCAAGAACAAAAGTCAATATTCTCTTTCTTTTTCAGTATTAAAACTGAAAGCAACCACCCAATCACTAAAGCTTTATTTAAAGTTTGGTTTTAGGAAGAAAAAAAAAACATTTTATTCCCACTTTGAAATAATAATACGATGTAAATGAGCTAATGAATAAACTAGAATCACTTCAGAAGGAAAGCAATCTTGAGGATAAAATGATTAAATTGAAGTTAGTATATATACCAATAAGGTACACTTTTCTTTTCGGTAACTCAATCATATAAACTCTAAAGTTAAACGTGTTTTGCTTAGACCAATTTTATGTTAGGTGACGTTTTAAGAATTTTCTCAAGAATCAAGTAAGTGAGGATAAAATATATTGAGATGACTTATATTGATTTGTGGGGACAGTTTTTACTCTTATAAATAACGTGATCGTGTCGTTGGATATCATGAAAATATAAAGGAGTATCGAATTTAGAAAATACATTTTGACCAATTAGAAAATTGCATTTTCTTTTGATAAAATATTGTAATTTAAAATATTTTTGACTTTCCGACACTAGGATTTAAAAGAATTGGTCGGCAAATGTGTGATAATATTCACAAAAAATAAAAATAAAAATAAAAATAAAAATTGAAGTGTTCGAATTCTGTGGTCAATAAAACAATTAGAATCTGTGGCCGCCCCATTGTGTTGGTTTAATTAATCGATAATTATTATCCTTTTCTATTAACGTTTGAGGGAGAAAATACTTTGGAGGAATAAAAATTCATTTTACTTCATAAATTGTAGGGCTATTAACAAAAATCGATAATTCGAAAAATTTGATCAACTCATCTGAATTTGTACCGTTTGAGTTGGGTTATGCAAATAAATGAAAACTGTACGAGTTTTATTAGTTCAAATAAAATGAAGACTTTACTCGTGCGCATGCCTAATGTCACAGTCATGCTGGTTCAGAACGTATTGTCCATTGTCTCCTGCAGGTTGCATGCCTAACCCATCATATTGTACTAGTTTATCACTTTTATTCCTCCATCTTCATGATTTATTGTCTTATTTGGTTGATTGTTATTTTTATTTCTATATATGAAAAGATATTATGTTATGCATTTATTATCGCCGGAAAAGGTGCAATTTTCAAGAAGGAAGTTATTACCTAAAAATAAAATAAATAATTAAATGTAATCTCCCAAAGACTTTTATTACCTAACAGAAACATTCCTATTTCTCTGAGTTCCTTATCCTAAATTCCTAGAATGCAATCGTCTTCCGATTATTTTTACATTCCTATGCCTAACCTTTTACCTCCCTTGAAAATGATTTTCTCTCCAAACTTTCCTTCGGAACCTTGGGGTTGCTCTTCGGAGGAAGAATCGAGTAAGGAAGGCAAGATTTTTGGAATAGGGTCCAGCCGTAGACGCACACCCAGTAGCTCCGGCAACTTCGCACGCGTACACAGTGCGGGTCTGCTCGCACGTGTACGAAATCGGCTCGATTCCGTCAATTCCCGCACCTCGACTTGGCGGCTTAGTTGGCCGGCTCGGCAACTAGGCTTAGCGGCAAGGTAGCACTATAATATATCGATTCCAAGGTTTTTGGCTCTCCCCGAAGCCGTTTCTGCCCTTAATTTTACCATTCGAGGTCAGTATGGTTCCTAAACATTAAAGACAGATTAGGTCGGGGGTTTATTTTGATAAATAGCATGAGGTTTAGCTAGGGTATGTTATGAAAGGTTCTAAGTTTTCATGTGGTTATCATAGGACATATTTAACCGCTGGGATTAGCTCGTTGTGAGTGCCTTCAACCAAAACCATCGAGGTAAGTGACCTTACTGTTGGAGTTAGCTTACTACGTGTTGTATGATGGTGCATGCCCTGTGGCCCCTGCATGCACCATATTTATGTGATATGATTATGTGATGTATAAATTGTGTTGACTGTAGATTGGGTATGTTATGTGATGTATGAATTATGTTGACTGTTGACTGTTTATGTATGTGAAGTTATGAATGAGATGTTAGTATTATATGCCATGAATATGTTGATCGATGCCATGGATACACGTAGTATTATCGAGTCATGTCATGAGATGTTTATGCAACTGGAAATGTTTATGTAATATGCCATGTAATGTAAGTCATGTGAGATGCCATGTGACGTAAGAAACGTAAATGCGATGTTAGCACTGCTTATGTAATGTCATGTTAGATATGTTAAGGGACCTCATGCATATATGTATGTCACGTGCATCGGGATTCTTCCCCTTTATGATACGAAAGAATGAGTTACGATATTTATGTTCGCCATGATATCATGCGGGCCCTTTTTTGTTTTGTGGTGTCCGACGACGTGTAATATGTTATGCCCGACCAAGCTAGGCCCAGGGGGTACGTATATGAGCCCGCCTGGTGGGTCCATGTACACGTACATCGGCCATGTGTGAAGGAGTACCACACATCCAACCCTACCCGGAATAGAAAAGCGCCCAAGGCTATGAAAAGTTTATGAAAAGTTAGGTCCCGCTCATATGTTGCATGTGTTTTCATTCCTAACCCCAACAGTGGGGTGACTTACTGAGTATTTCATAAAATACTCAAGCCACGTGCTACCTTCATTTTTCAAGTAAAGGCAAGGCGCCAATGTACGGTTGACGGCGGAGCTGAGGACACCATGGAAGTTGGAGATGAGATATTTTTAGGAGTTTACTTTTATTGGACTGTTTTAAGTTATAGCATTGAGTATTGTTTTATTTGGATTTATGAACCTTTATGAAAGACTCTTCCAAGGTTATTTATGATGAGCTTCCGCTTAATGAGTTATGCATGCATGGGTGACGTCACTAATTAGGTTAAAGAAAATTAGGGGCGTTACATTGCATGCCTAACTCATCATGTTGTACTAGTTTATCACTTTTATGCATCATCTTCATGATTTATTGTTTTATTATTATTTTTTTGAAGAGGGTGATTTTTCGAAAAAATCATGTGTTAGACTTGAAATGCCTCAAAATGTGACTAGTTGTCAATTCTCTCTACCAAAAGGAATACGTTATCTAAGTCGTTATCTAAGTCGTTGTTGTGCGTTTCTTGCTTACAAGCCTACAACATTGCTTTCAACTCTCTCTTCCAAAAATCTCTCTACTCTCATTTTCTAAAACTTTGTTCTCAAAGTGAGGCCAGAGGCTTAGGTATATGTCGTCTGTGCTAACGGCAACACGAGTTTGAGTTGGCTGACTCACTCAGTGGTGAGAGTGAGTGTTGAATATCACTTACAAACGTCACAAAAAATTATGATTGTGATAGTTGGTATCAGAGCCGAGTCTACTTAGGAATTTGATTCAATAAAAATGTCTACGATAAAGCAACTAAACAAATCTCACCCACTAGTCGACATCGAAGATCACATGCAATATTGGCAAGAAGTCCTTAACAGCATATGGTACTTGGGGGATCGCGTAAGAGCTTGTCACCAACACCAATATGATTAATGTAGTTGCAGGGCACTTGGATGGGATGTCCATCCAACAATTGATGTATAGGATCAATAACCTAGAAGAGAAAGTTACGAGAGTTGGTGGCTTCGAGCAAGGGGATAGCTCGACGAGTTCTATCGCCTAAATAGAGGAGTGTGTCGATGGCTTGGACAACTCCCAAAAGATGATTGTTCAAATGGTCACTGAACTCTCTCAAAACATGAAAGCAATTCTCGACATGGTCAAGGTAGAAATGATGGACATAAGCGCTAGAGTAGTGTGGAATCAAACTCCTGTGTGGATGACCCAATTCAATAAAGTCAAGGTTCCATAACTCAAACCCTTTTGTGGGGTTCAAAATGTCAATACCCTAGAAAACTTCATCTTCGACCTCAAAGTATACTTCTATGACACGAGCATCTTGTCAGAGGAAATAAAGGTCACATTGATGACGATGCATTTAGCCAAAGTTGCAAAATTGTGATAAAATTTGAAGTATATTAACATTCAAGACGGTCGATTATTTTGCCTGAGCAATGAACAATTTTAGGATGTGAGTTGAAAACAGGCTTCTTCAAGTGGATACAACAAGAAAAACAAGTTGACCTTACTCAAAAGTGGTGGAGGTGATAGAACAGGACGGGGAAGATCATAAACCCCCACAACAAAAGAGAGGAAAGACAGAAATACCTTCGTCTTAAAGCACTAACAACCCCTGTATGGGGCCCTAAACTTTTTGTCTGCCTTTCAAAAGAAAGTAGGGAGTCAAAGGAACCCGTTAAAAGGGGTGTGATGTACGTGGAAGCGTAAGTTAACCATAGAGTGATCAAGAGAACTATGGACAAATTTATGGTAGAGATGAAAGTCAACCGCATGAATATCAACTAGCATCGAGACATACGAAAAATGAAAGTCCTCAACTTAGAGCCTTATCAATTCTAGGATTTTTGAAGAAGACCCCATCAAGCTAGGAACTTGGAGTGGACAAACTAACTTCATGATCGCTAAGATGGCTGATTGCAATGTCATGTTAGGGATGAAGTTTCTATTACAACAAAAAGTCATCCCCATGCCCTTGGTCAAATGCTTGGTCATTAAAGGTTCCAACCCCACATTTGTCCGGACAAACATCAAGCAAGAAGGGGTGAAGATATCAACTCTCCAACTAAAGCGAGGCCTCGCTCATTTGAACCCACCTTCAGTACCATTCCTCTAGTTGAAGCATAGAACTCAATCGTATAGATCCCTATAGAAATAACGAAGGTGCTAAAACGATATCAAGACGTGATGTCGTTGAGTCTACCAAAGATTGTACCTTCATGAAGGGGTATAGACCAAAAATGCATATCGAATAGCTCTAGCTGAGCTGAAAAAAACTACAAAAATAACTCAATGAATTATTGAACGTAGAGTTTATCACACTCGCAAAAGCTCTATATGGAGCCACTGTTTTGTTTCAAAAGAAGAGAGGCGGGAATCTCCACTTATGCATTGACTTCATGCTCTTAATAAAATCACAATTCGCAACTGTCATCTATTGCCCATAATTACAAACCCATTCCGGCTTCATGGCGCCAACTACTTTTTTTTTTAAACTTGACTTGAGGTCAGGACACTACAAAGTCCAAATTGTCGAGTGTGAGATGAGTCCAAGATGACTTATGTCACAAGATATGGCCTTTGAATTATTATTATTTATTTGAAAAATATATTTAAAAAGAATAAGATTAAAATATATTTCAACCTAATATTTATTTGAAAAATATAAAAATAAAAAATAAGTTGAAAATAAAAATATATGTTATTTTAATTAAAAGACAACTTTAGAGGTGGAAAATGTGGGGAAGAGAGAGAGAGTGCATGGGTTTGGCAAAGTCTCGTGATTTGAAACGACACGTCGTGGGTTTGGATTATGTTCCATTTGCATTGCATACCTTCATTGCTCCTACTTGTGTGTGTCGTTTTTAACATGATTCTAACCCCAAATTTTCCTCTGCCAAATCCTTCTCTGTCTTATCTCACATCCAAGACTCGTTTTTATGTTTCATCTCATCTCGGCCTATAGACTTTCTGCGATGAAAATACTTTAAGAGTGTACACGAGTTGAATTGGGTTAGATAATTTTTTTTTTTCAACACTAAATTTTGGGTTGATTGGGTTAGTGATCCGAGCTACCTGAATAGAATTCCCTGTTGGATGATGAAGCCCAAAGCAAAACCATGAGAGCTTGCACTCAAAGTGGACAATATCATACCATTGTGGAGAGCCGTGTTCGTCTAACATCCCCAACCCAATCCTCTATTTTCAAGTTGGGTTAATAATTTTAAAAGTAAGATAGGTAGACAAACACAATACACAAACTAAGAAACGTAGAACAATTAGCTTATAAGAACGATTCAATGATAAAGCAACTTTTCATGTTTTAATCATAAAATCTTAAAAATAAAAAATGTATGTACCAGACATAAAATGATGCGTAGAATTTAAAAAGTTACCATATTTGTTCAACTTTGCGTAATGTCATCCTTCTCTTCACTTCTCTCAACTATATCTAAGAAAGAATATGAACCGAACACAGGATAGGATGCGTCGAGATTAAAAAAGTTACCAAATTTTAAAAATAATTTTGTATTCTTTAATTACAAAAAAATTCAAATAGTAATTCGATGTTAAATAGTATCAAAATCAGACCCTAGAAGTTGAAAAAGTATCATATAGATTAAAGGAATATCTTGAATTTGTTAAATAAATATATTTGAGTGTGGAGTCGGGATGATAAATAATTTTTTTATTTTTCTTTTAAAATTTAAAATTTTTGAGATTTTACTTAAATTTTAGAATTCTAAAGGTAAGAAAAGAATGCTTAAAAAAATTTAAGAAACTCAAAAAAAAAAAAAAAAAGAAGAAAGAAATAGTGAAAATGGAAAACAAAGTCAATTCGAGACAAGTGTAGATGAATATGTACAACATAGTCATAATTGGCCTGCAATTTTGAACCTAAATGTTTATAAAACTTTCTTAATACATGACATGATAACGTACTGTCGCATTCCAAGATAGAGGTAGATCACAAAGATCACCTAAGTAAGATCTTGATAATGCAGGGAATATGTTAGTTGATGTCAATCTCTCGAAGTGTACCTAGAAAAACTGCAAGGTTTACCTCACATGTACAAGTTTGGTAGAGCTTACATCTCCAAATGGATGTGCGTTATAAAAGTTCTCTTGGACGCAGTCTAACAGAGGAATCATTGTGACGACTTCACGCAACAATCTGAGAAAAAAAAAAATGAACAGAAAGATTGAAACTAATATTTTTATGAAGTAAAAAATAATAATAATAATAAATTAAAAAAAATGAAAGTATTATTTATAAATTTAATTTTAAAATAAAAAATGATTTTCAAATTCATAATTAATTAGAGTAATTAAATAAAATAAGACAAAAAAAATTAGTTTAAAACCTACATTTAATTAGCGTAGGACAGTGTAACATCTCATGCTTAGGTTCGGGGTTTTGAATTTAGTTCTGCACCGATATGTCCAATATTAATATTTTTGACATATTTTATTCTTAGTCACGTGATTTCTAAAAAATTCTAAAAAAAAAAAAAAAATCATCTAAATACATAATTATTCATAATAAAACAAACATAATTTTAAAGTTTCCATCGTTAATTCATAGTAATTTTTATTCAATTCTTTTGACCCTTTACTAGTTATCGTACTTGTAGTAACGATTGGTTCATGTATCTCAAATTTATGTAATATAAAATATAAAATTTGTCTAATAGAAACTTAATTAATTAATTATATTAAAAAAAAAAAAAAAAAAAAAAAAAAAAAAGAGAAGAAGCGTAGTGTGTAGATGCCACCAAAACATGCTGATTGGGAGTGGTCCCCACTCCCAATCCCATATCTTAATCCCGACCTTTCAAATGGCTGCATCCATGCCTCTCACTCTCTCTCAATATTCCACCCATATTAAAAATAATAAATAAACTAATTATTTAAAATTTATTTATTAAAAAAAAAAGAAAAAGGGGGAGGGAGGCATAAAATGACAAAATTACCATTCTGAGTCATAAAAATCTCAGCCCTTCCTTTCTTATCACACAGCAACAACAACAACAACATCAACAACACAACACACCCTTTGCTGCTGCTTCTGCTGGTACTGCTTCTTCTCCATTCTTCTTCCTTCTTCTTCTCCATAATATTATCCCTTAGCTCTCTCTCTTCAGCTCCCTTCAATGGCGCTTTCTTAATCTTCTTCTCTGCCTTTGCAGCTCCACCCACAAAATGGCGCCCAGAAACACCCACGCCAAGCCCAAACCAGAGAAGAAGAAGAAGAAGGACGATAAGGGTAATTTTGTATTTTCCTTCTTTATATTAAATTAATTATAAAAAAAAATTTAAAATTTATTTTTTGGGTTTTGCAGTTCTTCCGGTTGTTATGGACATCTCCGTTCACCTTCCTCATCACACCCATCTTCTCTTAAAGGTCCCAACCTTTTTTTCTTTTTCTTTTTTGAATTTTCTCTCTTTTTCTTTTTCATTTTTATTTTATTTCTTTATGAGAATTATGGAAAATAAATTGTTGTTTTTTATATAAATTTTTTAAATTCTGGGTAACTAAGTTTTTATATATTATATTTCAAATAATGAATGGATTAATATGAAAATTATTATTATTATTATTATTGTTAGTACAAGAAAGGAGAGTTTTTGAATTACTGTAAGACTGTGTTGTTTAAAGCAGGGGATATCTACAGACAAAATAATAGACGTTCGTCGCCTACTATCTGTCCATACTGAGACGTGCAATATTACCAATTTCTCCCTTTCTCATGAGGTAATTTCCCCCCTTTTTTTAATTTATTTTTTTAATTTTTGGGATGAAAATGGCTTCTTTTTTTCCTATTTTATTCCAAAAAATTAATAAATTTGTGCACTCTGTTATGAATTTTATTAAGATTTATTCTAATTTTTCATAATTAATTTTTTAATTCAATAGGGTGATAAAAAAAAGAAGAAATTCGATTAGTTAACTCATACGAGTTCGATTGTATTATGAATTTATTTGAGTTGAATTGAATTTAAATAAATGAAAAATTTTATAATTGGGTCCTTATATTATTACTAATTTAAAAAAAAAATACATTTGTTTTTATTTACAATACAAATTATATATATGTATATTTATTTTATTTTTATTCATTTTCATAATTATTTTTTTTATCATTTATCCCTCAATAACTTTTCAAATTATTTTAATTATTTAGAAAGTAATTATTTAAATATATATATCTAAATTAATGGTAAATCTAAATTAAATATTTGAAAATAATACATTTTATTTTGATTAAAAATAAAAAAATTTAATAAACTATGGAAACAACCTCGACCAATTTTTTAATTAGATTGGATTAATTGTTTATAAGAATTGTTTGATTTAAAAAATATCCTAATCAAATCCAAAGCGTTAAATTTAATGTCGAGGAGCAAATGGTTTTATTTTAATGAAAGATATTATATTTTAATTTCAATATATTTTTAAATAAAATACCATGCCATTTTAATAACATAAATAAACATTGGTTTAGAATTATATTAATGATAATAGCCCAAAATTAATAAATTTATGTTTAATTAAAAATATATCAGGGGTATTTTGGACATTGTCTAATTTCATATTTTTCTGTTCTAAAAGGTAAGAGGGCCTCGTTTAAAGGATTCGGTGGACGTGTCCGCACTGAAGCCGTGCACCCTAACGTTAGTGGAAGGTACGCAACGGCGTCGTTTTAGGAAACATTTCCCGCTTCTTTCTTCTCAATGGAATGTCTTTTGTTATCTTTTATTTCTTTGATCTGACTCGTCCCGTCGCCGGACAGAGGACTACGACGAGGAGCTTGCAGCGGCGCATGTCCGACGACTGCTCGATGTCGTCGCTTGCACCACTTGTTTTGGAACGTTACCGTCGGGGAAGGATCAGAATGGCGGTAAGCTTGACGGCAATGGCAGGAACTTGTCCGGTGCGCTGGATAAGAACGGGAAAAAGTCTTCCAACTCCGCTAAGTCGGACGGCTCTACGGCCAAGCATGACGAGTTGGAGGCCGAGATCAGCCATTCGTGCCCTAAGCTTGGAACGTTCTACGATTTTTTCTCTCTCTCCCACCTGACGCCTCCTCTCCAATGTAACTCTCTTCTCTGTGATCTCTCTTTTGTATGGTTTGATCATTATTAGCTTTTGAAAGTGTGAAGCGTTTGTGTGAAAGAGAAAGCAGTTTTCTCCTGAGAAATTCTTGTCTCTCGTCTCTCTCTCTTTCTGGTAGTTCGTTATTTTTAGAATTTCATAGTGTTACAATATGCGGATGGTGCTGCAGTTATACGGAGACTAACGAAGAAGCAAGTCGATGGGATTTTGCCTGATGACCATCTTTTCTCGCTTGAAGTAAGTTGCTATATTCTTCTAGAATTCCAGAATAACGTCACTCTGTACGCGATGTGTAAAGACATTTCTTACGAATTCTATTGCTACACTTCTTCTATTTACACCGTATTGATGAATTTGGCTGTAATTTGTTTATCTATTTATTGAATTTGTAAGGCAAAGCTTTGCAACGGGAAGGTTGTGCGCGTGGAATCTTGCAGGAAGGGGTTCTTTCATGTTGGAAAACACCGGATTTTGAGTCACAACCTGGTTGATTTGTTACGCCAGCTTAGTAGAGCCTTCGATAACGTTAGCTTCTCTTACTCTTCTTTTCGATCAACTTTCATCCCCCCTCCTTTTTTTTTTTTTTTTTTTTTTTTTTTAATTTGTACGTATTTATTTATAGTTATTTTAATATTTTTTTATTAGAAGAATCTGTAGTTCGGATTGTAACCTTCTTGGATATGTGGTAACAAGGACGAACTCAGAAATTTTCATATGTAGTGGCAAATTTTTTTCATTTGAATAATAAAATTTCAATCTCCAAAACTTAGGGAGTGAGAAAATGTGAAAATCTTAACGTTTTTATATAATTTTCTTAATCTAGACTAAGCCAAGAGAGGAAAAATTTTGAATGAGCCCACCAGATTATAGCTGCTTCTTAACAAGCATTGGATATAGATTTAGAAATATGAATGCTTTAATCCTCTAGATATAAACTCATAGTACTTTTGTAGATTTTGTCTCCTGTATCCAAAGATGCAAAATTGCCAACCACGATGGGCCTTCTTGAATAATTTCTTCAAGAGAGGGCGCCTTCTTCACTTCACCCCTGTGTGGGAAGAAGCACGGATTATTCATTGCCGCTAAGAACTTAGGAAGCTTTTAGTGAGTTGAGTTTAAAAACTAGTGTTTGTACCTTTTTAGTGAAGATATACTTTGATAACTGTTTTCTACATGGGCGGAAAATAGTGATTTACGAGATATGAGTCAGTTGGCATTATTTGTTAGTGTATAATTTTACCAAGCTTTACATGCCTCAATAAGTACACTACAATGGTCCTGACATCAATCAATTCGACTGACAGTGACAGAACTATGTTACTTTGGAAGTTGGATAGGGTTCATGTGCTTTTTGTACATTAATTCTGGACTTCTGATAACAAATTTTTTCATCTTGCTATACATTTGCTCTCATGCTATACCAAAGAGAACGGCATGCTTTTACTGTATTGAAAATTTTCTAATATCTTGAAATTTATTAGTTTTTTTAATTTAAGATTTCGAAATATTGGTCGAATTCACATTTCTTATTTCTGATGTTTCAGGCATATAGTGATCTCATCAAAGCATTCTCAGAACGCAACAAGGTTGACCATGATTTTTTCTGTTGGAAGTATGTACTTCTCATTTTTAATTTCTCGATTATAACTAACTATTCATGAATTTCCTTGCAGTTTGGAAATCTTCCTTACGGCTTTAGAGCCAACACATGGCTTGTTCCTCCTGTGTCAGCACAATCGCTATCAGTTTTCCCTCCTCTCCCTGTGGAGGATGAAACTTGGGGAGGTAATGGAGGTGGTTTAGGAAGAGATGGTCAAAGTGACTTGATACCATGGGCCAGTGAGTTCCTATTTCTTGCATCAATGCCTTGCAAGACGGCAGAAGAAAGACAGATTCGAGATAGAAGGGCTTTTCTTCTGCACAGCCTTTTTGTTGATGTTGCCATTTTCAGAGCCATTAAAGCAATTCGACATGTTATTGAAATGTCAAAGGTCGACCATTTAGTTTCAGAGGATGGCGTTCTTTTTACCGAGAGGGTAGGGGATTTAAAAGTTACGGTTGCAAAGGATATTCCTGATGCAAGTTGCAAAGTAGGTACAAAAATCGATGGAATACAAGCCATTGGAATGGACCAAAAGAACCTGGTGGAAAAGAATTTATTGAAGGGGATTACTGCTGATGAAAATACTGCTGCCCATGTAAGATGTTTTCCGATTGAAGTTTAGTTCGTTCAACGTCTGTGAGTTGGACTAGTGTTATTATTAATTATTATCATTTTGACTTTATATCTATTTGTTTGGTTAATTTTTATGGATTTCCTTTCCAGTCATTAAATTAAGTTTTGTAATGGGTATAGGATACTGCAGTCCTAGGTGTCATAAATGTGAGATATTGTGGTTATATCTCCATAGTGAAAGTTGAGGGGAAAGATAACGAGAATGTTAGTTCTCAATATCAAAGCATTGAACTTCTTGACCAGCCTGAAGGTGGCGCCAATGCCCTTAACATCAACAGGTATAAATATCTCAACCATATAAGTGCTATAGCAATTTCCTCTTAACTCTCTACATGCAGATTATGTATACGTATTGTCGCTTGTTACTGCCCTTCAACATGATCTCTAGCTTTAGTTTTTGCATTAGACTTGTAAAAGGTAGTTTATCTATCTTAATAATAATTTTTAGGTTAAGTAACAAGTTCAATCTCTAAACTTTTAGTTGTCTTGTTCGTCCTTGAAATTTAAAAAGTATCTTATAGGTCTTTAAACTTTCAATTTTGTGTCCAATAGAATTGAACAATTTTATGCTTAAGAGGTCATTGACTTATTTACCATTTTTTATAATTCATGGACGTATTAGACACATAATTGAACGATTAAGGTATCATAGGACATAAAATTCAACCTTACATCCATTTGATCAATTAATTTTCATACATTTTGATTATGTATATGTTAGGGACCTGTTAAATACAAAATTGGATATTTAAAGACTTATTAGACACTTTTTAAATCTTAGGACTAAATAGATAAAAACTAGAAAATTCAAATGTTAATACTCCCTATTGCTTCATAGAAAGTTGTTGCCTGCTGTTAAAATTGTTGATGGATAAAATGTTTCATATAAAACAAGCTTGAGAAGTATTTAAAGCTGTTACAAATAATTAAAAAAAAAAAAAAAAAACTTATATTTTGTGGTTTTATTCATCCCCAATCGAGTACAGCTCTAGTTCTTAAAGACAGGTTACTACGTCATGTTGTAAAGTGATCAGCGTTAACTATCAACAAGGAAGATATCAAAGCTTTGGTTTGATGTCAGAGCTTTGCTTGTTCCTAGTTAAGCCATTTTTCATGTCACTCAGAGTCTCACAACTGTATTTTTTCTTACAGCTTGAGATTATTACTTCACCAAACTACACCTTCAGAGCGTAACAAGTCTCTCACACATTTGCAAAATATGGACCAAGAAGAGCTTGGTGAAGCCCAAGCTTTCGTAGAGAAACTGTTAAAAGATAGTCTTGCTGAGCTTGAAAACGAGGAGATACAATCTAATCAGTTTGTTAGATGGGAACTTGGAGCCTGTTGGATTCAACATTTGCAAGATCAAAGGAACTCAGAAAAAGATAAGAAATCTTCCAGTGAAAAGGCCAAGAATGAAATGAAGGTGGAGGGACTTGGGACACCTCTCAAATCTCTAAAGAATAAGAAAAGGCAAGATATGAAAACTTTAAAGATGCAGTCTGGAAATGATTCCAGCAGTTCAGATGGTGAAGTCAACAATGCTACCTCATGTGAAACTGAAAACGAACTAAATTCAAAAGAAAATGAATTAGCATTAAGGAGGAAGTTGTCCAAAGAGGCCTTTGATCGGCTGAAAAATCTGGACACTGGTTTGCATTGCAAGGTAATGCTTCTTTAGAGGCTGTTGCGTCTCCCACCATCTACCATACCTCAACTAACTTACCACTTCTGATTTCAGTCTATGCAAGAATTAATTCACTTGTCCCAGAATTATTACGTGGAAGTTGCTCTTCCAAAACTGGTAATTTTACATTTAATGGTCACATACTTGTTTCTTTTTCTTGCATGTTAATATTGTCATGGTGATTCCCTTTTCTAGCATTTATCATGCTTTACAGGTATCAGATTTTGGTTCTTTGGAGCTTTCACCAGTTGATGGCCGTACTCTAACAGATTTCATGCACACAAGAGGTCTTCAGATGCGTTCACTGGGTCATATTGTAAGTTCATTGATGTATCCCTGCCATGCCTTTGCAGTTTCGTATTGCTTTTTTGTTGTTTTATTCCAACAAGCTGAAAGGGATGAGAATTGAACATGCTGTGGGTTGTTTTGTTCTTACATATTGCCAATCTTCAAACAAGCTCCCCCTTTCAGAATCTCTCTTCCATGATTTAGAGCAATTTACTATGTCTCTCTCGTTGAAATTGGACATGAATGAACAAGGTTTAAAAAACAACTTTTTCTAGCATCAAAGCAATGGTGCAGCATCTCCATTATTATTCTATTTGCTTTGCTTGCCAGACTCTTATCTCATTCTTTCAACAAGAGCTGCTCTTCATATTCTGATCTGACCTGAATATTAGTTGCATATATCAGGAAAAAATGCTCGACTTAAATGTTAGAAGTATTGAATATGACTTTTTTCCCCTTCATGTCTTTTCTTGAAAATAACATAGAGAATTCTTCTTTTTTTTTTTTTTTTTTTTTTTTTTTTTTTTTTTTTTTTTCATTCATTTATTTATTAACCTAATATAGAGAATGCATCTGTTGAGAAAATGTGAAATTTCCTTCTTTGAGAGATATTATATTTGAGTTCTGTACCTTATTAGGTCAAGCTTTCAGAAAAGCTCTCGCATGTGCAATCACTTTGCATACATGAGATGATAGTACGGGCTTTTAAGCATATTCTTCGGGTTGTCATTGCTGCTGTTGACATTGATAAAATGGCTGTTTCTGTTGCTGCCACATTAAATTTGCTTCTTGGGGTTCCTGAAAGTGGTGAATCACTGAGGCCTTGCAATGCCCATTCCCTTGTCTGGAGATGGCTGGAGCTATTCTTAATGAAGCGATATGAATGGGACATAAGCAGCTTTAACTACAGAGAACTAAGAAAATTTGCAATTTTGCGTGGCATGTGTCACAAGGTATTAAGGACTGAATTTCAGTTTCAAAATCCTTTTCAATGGGCCCCATTCTTCAGTGCTATATATAAATTCACCTCTTTTACATTTGATTTGACCTTTTTCTTATTAGCCTCTCATGTATTAAGATAATTTTTGCTAATGAAAGAACATATACAAGAAAGTGTTCCAACTTGTGAGGACAAGAGACCGTGCATAGTTATAGAACTCTTTGTTCACACCTCTCTAAGAACTCTCCATTTTTTAACCAAAGGTTACACAAAATAGCAAAAAAGGTTGCCCTCCGTCAGGGTCTTCCTTTGTCCTCAAATAGAGGACAGAACAACACCTCCTTCAATTTCGGCAATCAACATCATTACGATCCAAGATAGGAAGAAAGAACATATCATGAGAACAACTACTACACTTTGTTTGTTTGTTTGTTTGTTTGTTTTGTTTTTTTTTTTTTTTTTTTGAAAGGTATACAATTCTGCTAGTGAAATATCTGTGAGTATTTGACGTTAGGGCTGGAAAAAAGGTTATAAATTGTAGTTTTGATACCCCGAGCATTAAGGGTATCATTAAGTCAAATGGCTGAAGGTTATTTCCTACAGCAGGCTGCCTTGAGTCTAAACGTCCTCGAGTTTGAGGGGAATGCCTTAGTTTCTTTTCTTGTATGAGACCAGACTATAATATCTGGACTGACCTTTTAGGAATTCTTTAGAATACCTTTTAATTGGAGGCGGAGGCCTTGACTTTGAGAGTTCTTGGGTGGCCATGAGCTTCTTCTGATGTATTAGATAAGGAGTGTTTTTATGCCACTCTAAGATACTTATAGGATTAAGGTTATCAAAAAAGTATGTGCATGTTATAATATGATAATTGACCTCCAGTTTCTAATGTTTTTCTTATTTAAATTTTAGGTGGGTATTGAGCTGGTTCCACGAGATTTTGATATGGATTCTTCATTTCCGTTCCAAAAATCAGATGTTGTAAGCCTGGTCCCAGTGCATAAGGTGATTGAATGGATACCTAACCGTAGGATATATATTTTTTTAGTAGCACTTCGAAAATAAGAACGTTTGAGTTGAATTGAATGTCATGCCAACTCTTTCAGCAAGCAGCATGTTCGTCCGCAGATGGAAGGCAGCTTTTAGAGTCTTCGAAAACAGCTTTAGATAAAGGAAAACTTGAAGATGCTGTAACCTACGGTACAAAGGTATGGCCTTCACAATCGTGGTTTTATTTTTCCTTGGTGTCTTTTGGGTAAGAGGGTCTGTAACATGTTCATTTCTTGAAATCAAGTACTCTCAGGGGCCTTTATATCGTAAGTTGCAAATGTGTTTAATAGCATGAATTAATGGAATTTCATGCTTGCTTCAATCCTTTCCTACCTCAGGCACTCGCAAAACTCGTTGCAGTTTGTGGTCCCTATCATCGCATGACTGCTGGAGCTTACAGCCTCCTTGCGGTAGTTTTGTATCACACTGGTGATTTCAATCAGGTAGTTAATTCATTCTAAAGTATTGTTATGCATCTTATTGGACCATGCATGTCACCTTCTCTTTGTTCTATCTTATTTATCCATTTTCATAATTTTTTTTTTGTGAAGGTATTGAGGTGAAAAGCTAATTCATTGGTTTTCCATTATAGGCTACTATTTACCAGCAAAAAGCTCTGGATATCAATGAGAGAGAATTGGGACTTGATCATCCAGATACAATGAAAAGTTATGGGGATTTAGCTGTTTTCTATTACCGACTTCAGCATACAGAGTTAGCTCTTAAGTATGTCGTCCTCACTACTACAGATTCGCGAACTTTACACATTGTGTCTGGGGTTATAGAAATTTTAATTATGATTTGTTATTAATTTTTAAATCATCTAATATATTTATAAAGCCGCATGCTAACGCTCTTTCTCTCTCTCTCTCTTTCCAATCAATATTCTTATTCATGGCCACGTTAGAATGACTGAATGAGTTAATAATTTGGAGCTGTTCAGGAGGAATATCCATATTGTGATTCACATTACGTGTCCAGTTGAAATCAAATGTTAAATATATACATGTATATATTTTTTATAATACACCATTGATTTCTAAAGGTTTTTGACGTATCAATGAAAGATGTTTCTTGTTTCAAAAATTTAGGTATGTAAAACGTGCTCTCTATCTTTTACATCTCACTTGTGGTCCCTCTCATCCAAACACTGCTGCAACATACATCAATGTGGCTATGATGGAGGAAGGGCTTGGAAATGTGCATGTTGCCCTCAGATATCTCCACAAAGCTCTCAAGTGTAACCAAAGATTACTTGGCCCAGATCATATTCAGGTTTTGCTTCGATCTTATTTTAATTTTCTCCCCATTTTATAGAAAAAAATAAATTTATTTAATACCTAAGCAATAATTATTAGGATATTTTGCTCTCACTGTAATTGGCCATGACTAAAGAAGGACCATACTTTATTCAGTCAAGTCTTTATACGTGGGAAATTTTTGGCACAATGGCGTAGGCTTTAATGTTGTGGCTTTGTAGCTCTTATTCTTTGATCATTATTTTCCGTTTTTTTCCCCTTAACCCATACTTGTACATAATAAATGTTCAAACCTGCATCATTTCGTCCTACAACAAATGATCTGACCTATAGTGGTGAACATGTTGACAACCACATACTAGGATATTAATCCTACATAGCAACCAAATGTTGTAGGGTTAGTCAGTTTTTCTATGATATTAGTGAAGATACATGTAAGCTGATTCGGTTTTCATGGGTATCTAAAAAAACGAAACCAAAAAGTAAAGAAAAATGAAAAATCACAATAATAAGCCCCCTATAACTCTGAATGTGATAGTTTAGACTTTTTTATATTCGGCTGAAGGAATTTGTGCATTTTTTATTCTAGAGGTTCTCTTTCTTTTCAGTTTGCTGCCTGATTTTATATATCTTAATGTTACTCTGAAATATTTGGATGATTGATGAAAATTTTGGGACACGAATTATTGGCCCATTAAAAGATGAAAACTTTTTGGCTCGTATCACATTTGCATGTTACATGCATATGCAAATATTCTAGGCACTATTTAAGCGTGGTCATGAGGTATATCGAGCTCTGATTTAGTTTTCCTAATTTCTTCAGACTGCAGCAAGTTACCATGCTATAGCCATCGCACTCTCACTTATGGAAGCGTACCCTTTAAGTGTTCAACATGAGCAGACAACCTTGCAAATTCTGCGAGCAAAGCTGGGCCCAGATGATCTACGCACTCAAGTAAGTTCAAGATATCTGGACTCATCTAAGACGGCCATAACCTTGTTGCTTTCTGTTTATTGTTATCAGTATACACTGATAATCGTGTAAAACTATGAATGATGGAAGCTGACCCCTATTGGCTGTGTCAAATAGTTCCTTTTCTCTTTCTTCAAAATTATGCTATTGGTCGCTCATGTTAGATTTTAATCCTGCAGGATGCTGCTGCTTGGCTAGAATACTTTGAGTCCAAAGCTTTTGAACAACAGGAAGCTGCAAGGAATGGTACTCGGAAGCCTGATGCATCAATAGCATGTAAAGGCCACTTAAGGTAAACGGCATAATCTGATTTTTGACCTGCAGGTCAGGTCATTTTGACAAATAGTGAGACTGTAATGTAGATACTCTATATTGGTTAATTTTACAGGTTTAAAATTGTGTTGTCTTTCTTTCTATTTTCTTTTTAAATTTTTAATTTTTTTACTGCATACATCTGTGGATTATGCATGCAAATGTATTTTGGATGGCTGAGATTGGAACAAGCTAATTTTTGTGTACTAGTGTTTGTCAATAATGGGAAGTATTTTCTTTTTTGAACATTCATTTTTCTAGAATCTTTTGCATATTATGGCAAGAATCTTACCACATCTACAAGATTGATGTTGAGAGGATTAAGTTGATAGAAGCTCATGTAGTCGTGTTGTGTTATGGAAAGAAAGAATGTTTTATAGGCTTATCTTGAACTCTGATGTGCATCTCGTACTAAACGCAAATGTGGTCTGAATGCCTTAGAGCAAATGGATTTTGTCATCTCATGTACCAGCATTTTCTTTGACTTGTCTCTGTTTCTTTGTTTTCATCTAAAGACACGTTCCAAAAATTCCTTCAGCAATTGATAAGAATTCTATTTGTAATTTGTTTATTGGGTTCTATTTTCACCCCATCTCTGTTTTCTAGTGTGATTTAGAGTTATATTTTGGAGTGTGATTGAATAAGAAATGGATTTTCAAGTCCTAATTTAAGCCTAATATGTTTCTCTTTTTTTTTTTTTTTTTTTTTTTGCTTTGTTTTAAATTTATTTAGGTTTCCCTTTCTCAACCACAGCTTCTGTAAGCATGTAACCTCTTACCAGCGTGAAGTTCAATTGCAACTTCTTTTTTCTTTAAACTAATACTATTTCTGTCGAAGTTTGTGGAATTGAGTCTGATCCTCTGGCGTACTATATTACCCTCTCTCTCTGATATTCTTTTTGAGCAGGATCCATGAATGCATTTTCGGATTTCAATGCCACTCAAACCCTACCCTACGCTTATTCTCTGAAATTTAACCCTGAAATCTCCTACTAATTTTCCCCGTTGCCTTGCATTATATCCTCATAATTTGAGATTTAAAGCTTTTGATATTGCGTCTCCCCCATTTTGGGTAATTAAAAATTTAATTTCCTTCTTTGTCCTGCTGTACATACTTTTTGTGGTTATACAATTTGTTAAAAAGAATAAAGTTGATGAATATTACTCTAGAGCATATTGTTATTGTTTATTCTTCGTCAACCTAAATATAGCTCAATTGATTTAGGCATATATCTTTGACCTCTAGGTCAGAAGTTGAATCTCCCAACTTATTGTTAAATTCAAAAGTTATTGTTTCTTTCAAACTTGGCAGTGTATCAGATTTGCTGGACTATATTAATCCCAGTCATGATGCCAAAGAGAGGGATGCAGCAGCAAAGAGGAAAAACTATATTGTGAAGGTAGTTTACTTATGCAATGTTTGTCATAGTTGTTCGATTAGATATGGAATCAATTAAGATGACTCATATACCGTTAGTTTCAGAAATGGATGATCCTTGGTTGGAAACCGTAGTTACTTATTTAGTCAGCCTGTCTGCCCTAGGTTGGAAATGGGAAATTTTGACAAGATCGGGACAGGAATATTTAATTTTCTTTGACGATGCTTACCTCAATGTTAGATGATAAGTGGGACAGCTATTATAGAATGTCTCTTCAGATGAAGCCTTGCCTTTTCTTTGAATCATACATTTATTTTAGTTTGAACATCATATTCTCTCTTGAGCAAAAATCATGTAGTCCTAATAGCTGTAGTTTTAGTTATCATTTATTAATAAACAGAGACTGGTATACGTAGTTTGGCTATTCATCTCATTGTGCTTTTCTACCTTGCAGTTAAAGGGAAGATCTGACCATAGTAAAAGCTTGGCACATGGCGAAGAATCTCCACAAGAGATCTTAAAAGAGGTTTCTGATGAAGTGACACTTGCACTTGGACCAGGAGATGATCCAAGTACAGATGAGGAGACTACCACACCAGTTGAAGCCCAGCAGCCTGTTACTGAGGAAGCTGCTGAGGAAAGGCTGAAAATAGAAGACGGTGTCACATCTGAACTCCACCCTGAAGGAGAAGATGGATGGCAACCAGTTCAAAGGCCAAGATCAGCTGGGTCATATGGGCGGCAGCTAAAGCAACGTCGAGCCACTTCTGGCAAGGTCTTTAGTTACCCGAAGATGAATATAGATGTTGACGGTGAATCTCATAAACTGAAGAACAATAATCCAAACAGTCGATTATACGTGTTAAAGAAAAGAACAATATCCCATGGAAGTTATACAGATCATCATTCTATGAACTCGTATCAAGGTTCCAAATTTGGTAGGAGAATAGTCAAAACTTTGACTTACAGGGTTAAGTCTATTCCCTTATCTACAGAAACTGATACAGCAGTGGTGCCTGACACTGGCGACAAGGTTGGGTCTGCAGTAGAACCTGGTAGATCCTCGACTCCAATCGATTCTAGCTCATTGAAGAATACGATAATCAGCCTTGGAAAATCACCTTCATACAAGGAAGTGGCTGTAGCCCCACCAGGTACTATTGCCATGTTGCAGGTCAGGGTATCTCAGAGTGATACGACTGGTGCTGAGGAGTTCGTAGTTGAGAAACATGAAGAAAAATCAAGTGAAATGAAGGGAATTTCTGATATTTCTATTGTGGAATCGTCAGATTTCTTGAAAGAGGAAAAACAAGTTGAGAATAATGACGTAACTCAGGCAGGACAGGCTGTGGAAAATAACCTTTCTCATATGGTATCTGAGACTTTGGGAGGACTTCAACCTTGTGTTGTTGATGTGAGTGGAGTTGTGGAGGACAATGTATATGTACCCAATGATAGTATGTCCTATCCTGTTGGATCTTCTGAGAGTAGACCCTCTGTGGAGGATCTACCAAACGGCTTTGAATCAGACAATTTTGACTCCTCCCTTGAACCAGTTGAGGATTTGAAGGACAAGTCGTTAGTTCTAAGTTCTGGCGAGACTCAAGGACTCAATAATAAGAAATTATCTGCTTCTGCAGCTCCATTTAACCCATCACCAGTTATCATGCGTACTGCACCTGTAGCCATGAACATAACAATTCCTGCTGGTCCCCGTGCCATTTCACCTATTGCACCTTGGCCAGTAAACATGAATATTCACCCAGGGCCTGCTTCAGTGTTGCCAACAATTAATCCATTATGCTCCTCTCCTCACCAACCATACCCATCCCCACCACCAACTCCTGGCATGATGCAATCCATCCCCTTCATGTACCCTCCTTATTCCCAACCGCAGGCGATACCAACTTACACTCGGCCTTTATCTGTACCTGGTTATTCCCAACCAGTTCCAACCAGTACATTTCCTGTAACCACCAGTGCTTTTCATCCCAATCCTTTTACTTGGCAGTGTAGCATGAACACCAACACATCAGACTGTGTTCCACGTGCAGTTTGGCCTGGCAGCCATCCACCAGAGTTTTCTGTTCCATCACCTGTCGATCCTGTTAGTGATTTCAAGAAAGATTTGAATGTTAACTCTGATGATTCTTTGAAAGTTCTGCCAGCAGATATTGACAGACTAGGAGAAGCTAGAAAGGAGAATAATTCTCTGGCATCTGAGGGTATGGTTAGTGAAAATGGAGGTGCTGAGATTGGTTTGGAGAGTGTGGAAGAAAAGTGTCATTCAAATCCATGCATGGTTGAAATTTCAACTGTTGAACGCGTACAAAAATCCATTTTAAATGGAAATGCAACAAGTAGTAGAGAAAGTGTCGATGGTGAGAAAACCTTCAGCATTTTGATAAGGGGAAGAAGAAACCGGAAACAGACTCTCAGAGTGCCAATTAGTTTGCTAAATCGTCCTTACGGCTCACAGTCGTTCAAAGTAAACTATAACAGAGTGGTTAGAGGAAGTGATCTTCCCAAGTTTACCAGCTATTCAGCAAGCAAAGAATGTACAGCTAGTGCAACATAGCTATAGGTTGTCATTCTTGCAAGCAGATTGTTCAAAGATAGCAAGGATATTGCTGATATTATGTCCTGTGAGCAAATGGAGTAA
Source organism: Cucurbita pepo subsp. pepo (assembly GCF_057944985.1). Lineage (NCBI taxonomy): Eukaryota > Viridiplantae > Streptophyta > Magnoliopsida > Cucurbitales > Cucurbitaceae > Cucurbita > Cucurbita pepo. The sequence goes on from NC_141809.1 coordinate 10,396,110, forward strand.
CTGGGACTAGATATCTTCTGGCTTCATGTTTACGTATCATCCCTGCCTTGTCACTTTCACGATTCAAACAAACTTCTGAGAAAATTGAGGTTTGTCTTCTAAATGCAATCCATAAAAAGACTTTTATCATCTTGTATGTGAACATTTCTTTTTGGGGGAGTAAACAAAATCGTTCATTGAGTTATTTATAGGAATTCTTAGGCTTGAATCATATAGATTAATGGAAGTAGACAGCTTTTTTCTGTTTCTAATTAAATTCTATCCCAATGTTATAAATCTAATTATCATGGGGGTTAAAGTTTTGGGTTCAATAGTTTGTTTTTTCTAAAATGAAATAGTTGGTGTTCATATGCTGGACTTTGTACATAGGCTTTAGTTTGGTGCTACCACATCATAGGTTTGAGTTTGTTAGTTGTTAATTGGATAGTAATTGGGTTGAAGTAGTTTGCTGGTAATTAGATTGGTGGGCTTAAATCCTCTAAAATAGAAGGTTATAATCTTTTGTATTAGCAAGATTTGAATGATAATAAAAATACTTGTTGGGAAATTTTAGAGTTTTAAGCTCTTTTGATACTAGATTGTTTGACTGATTGCTGGCTTATTATTATATGGTATTTCTTGATGTGCAGGCATGATAGACATCTGGTGAAAGATTAAGCAGTTCTTAAAGTGATTCTTCATTATATAGTTGGAAATCGGATCACAGCATTCAAAGATAAGTTGGTTTCTGGCTTTGGGATAGTGATAGCAGTGATTTTGGTAGGGTAGTTTTAAAAAAGTGTATACCACTGATTATTTCATTTATGTTTGACCCAAAACTTCTCTTTTTATATTTCTTGATCAAGTTGATTAGAACAATTTTTTTTTTTTTATGTTATATAACAATGAGCCAGAGAATAAGGAAATTGTCCCTTTAGTATCTTGAGCTTTCTAATAATGTCTGGTTTTGGGTAATATTTTTACTTGTGATGTTTCATCTGCTATTGTTAGAGATGGATGGACTGGTACTTCTTTCTGGTGATTTAAGAATCTGTGATTTTTGTAGTCCAAAACTTAGTATTTGAAAGTCTTCTTTCCCCTGAATTTAACGAAGTTTATAAGGCTGTCAGGGCTCCATAACTTTGAGCAGCTCTCATATCAAGCTTTGAAAATGGAAAGAAAGAAAAGAAAGTCTCAATAAAAGTGTGTTAATAATAAAATATTATGATTTCATCACTCTTATTAGAAAAACGAAGAAACGAAGAGTAAGGAATGTTACATGTCGCATGGGATGCGAGAGAATGTCGGGGTAGTACTGAATCTGTATTTCAAATCTTGATCTGAATTTTGTTTATAGGTCGTTACAACTTAGTAACAGATACAACGTTAATTCAATGCTCTTTTGCTAACAAATTGAAGGATTTATCTCGTAAAACTTATCAGCTAACACTTCCCAAGTGTTGGGAAGCAAGGGAATTGAGATATTTGCCAAGGGGTGTTTGCAGTGACTTCTTCATCTTCCCACCTGTGATAATTTCTCTACTTTCTTAGCCCAAACAACTTCATGAATCTTGGTTTTGCTTGGGCGCCGCTATACAAGTCCAACCTCTTCACAGTTGAAGTTGCTCGTCGTTGCATGATGGCGGGATCCCCCAATAATTTGCCTAGGGTTTCTTGAGCATATAAATGTGCAATACTTCTCTACACACGACTCCCACATATGCACATATACCTACTAGGCAAGCACCGTTATCGTACTCCTAAGTATAACTATGAGCTTGCACATGCTCACACAATCGAAAGAGGCAAAAGGAAAGGAACATGAACAAAATATCGTAAATGTACGCATCTGCACATGATTGGAGATGTAATTCATGACTAAATGATTACACAGCATGCATAAACTAAAAAACTTGATAATTTCAACCAAAAACATACCTATAAACTCGATTAGGGAACTTTCTTTCCAGGCATCCAGACATCTCAGGTCCCGACTCTTTCATGAAAGTTGTTTCCCACGTCCACACGAAACTAAAGGAAAAACAATCTTTTCAATTCTTACACTGAAGTAAATTTCATAAAAAAAAAAAAAAAGTTCACGGATAAAACTTACCGAATTGGAAGCTCAAATGCGTGTAGGGTCCGATGGGCGTTTTTTCTTCACTTCCTCGCAACATTTTAGCTTCAATCGAAGTCTGATTTTGGCGCAATCCAATCTATGGCTTCGTCCATAGGGTATTTGGTTGGAAAATTGGGAGAGAAATTGTTGTCATCAAAGGGCAAAGGGCCTATTGGATGATCTGTTGATTGTGCTTCTCCATGGTATCCACGCATGGTGGGATCATTCACAGCTCACAAGATTGTTCAATCGCCATTGGGTCTAGTTCATGGCCATTTTCCATGAACTACTACCTCCATCATATCCATTTGAGGTTACCTCATACCCTCCACAAATATCACCTATTCCAGTGAAAATGGACCAATAATCTACCGAGAGGTTCTTAATTTTGTTCCATATGCCCACCATTAATAGCACTCATGGCAATAATGAGAGAGCATGTCGATTATGAGATTGACCAGATCATTGATTCTAAATGCTCAAACCGCATGACTAGCAATTGGAGGAAACTGCGAGACAAGAAAGAGTAAAAAGGAAGTCGGGTAGTATATACAACCAACAACTCACCATTGTCGAAAGTTCATATCGATAGTATGACAATCATGTTAGGTAAAAAATTCTAGTATATAATCTCTAGAGCAGGCAACTTATTGATCTTGAAATTCGTTGAAGTACTTATTTACAGAGTTTATATATAGAAATAAGACTGGGAAGTGAGCCCAAAAATCACTCCCAATGAAGTTGTGGCATTCTTCCACGCTTTTCCTTTTCGAACTCCAGAAAAGAAAAAAAAAAAAAAAAAAAAAAAAAAGAAGAAATTTGGGTTTGAGTTTGGAATTGGCGCTTGAACGTGAAGCAATTCCGAATAGTCTCCCTCCCGCGGTTTCCTGAATTTGATTTGGAGCCAAAAATGAATACAATCTTTTGCACATCGCCCGCCTCTTTTCTCTTTCCTAATTTGTTTATTCCTATTTTTCGGTTCTGTATGTTCCAGTATATGTGTCGCGTGGAGTGGGCATGAGGCGGAGTTCAATCGTGGATGGAGAAATCCTTCGACGTTGCCCTCTCTACGTTTCCTTTTCCTGGAGGAACAACATATAATTAGGGCTTCGCATTGTTTTTCTCTGGGAATTTGGGTTTTAATATTCGTAACAACATGATCATCAAGCGAACTATGAAATTCCAGACGCCGAATCTCAAACGTTGCAAGCTTGAGGAGCCTATGTATTCCGTGAATTCTAAGAAACGGCGGACGGATGGGTACTATTCTTGTGGCCTCCAACGCGAGGATTTTAGTACTGGTTCGGGTTCTTGGTACAACCATGGGTTCTACTGGGGAGAGGAATTCGAGCGAAGTTCAAATCAATTGAATGGCCAGCGAGTATTGAACCGCAGCATCAAGAAATTACGACCTCCACTGTTGAAGTCATCGCGAGGAAGAATTCAGATGCTGCCTTCGAGGTTCAGTGACTCGGTTCTTCATGTATGGAAGAATGAAGGATCGAAGGTTGATTTTACGGATTCCAGCACTGAAGAAGATGAAGATGGTGTCTCAGCAGAACCCAGGATAAGAAATAAGGGATTGGCACTATCGAAACAACAGCGGTGGAAGGGTAATTACAGGTTGAAGAATTCAGAGTGGGATTCACCAGGTAAAAGTGAGGAGGAGGAGGAGAAAGAAGGTGGTTTTGTGGGGTTCTCTAATTTGAATGGTTCAGGGTATTTTAGTTCAAAAACTGTGCTGCCATTGGAAGAAGAAGAGAAACCCACGAGGCTAACTTATACGTGCGCGAAGACAGATACAAATTCTGAAAGGAGGAAGCATATTTACAAGCCAGAGGAGTTTGCTTTGGGAGATTTAGTTTGGGCGAAGTGTGGGAAAAGGTACCCCGCTTGGCCAGCGGTAGTTATCGATCCCTTGTTGCAGGCTCCGGAAGCGGTTCTAAAATCTTGCGTCCCAGGCTCTATCTGTGTGATGTTTTTTGGATACTCAAAAAATGGAACTCAGAGGGTAATTTTGTCGATCCTTGAATATGGTAATAATAATTTCAGTTGACGCGTTCGTTAATTCTTTATTACTATGTTTATAATTCACAGGACTACGCATGGGCGAAACAAGGGATGATATACCCCTTTGTGGAGTTCTTGGAGAGGTGTGTAGCCAACTATTTCCGTCAATTGTTTGTATTTTTTTAAAAATAATGAAGTACCATGATCAGAAAATCTCCCTGTTCATCAGATTCAAAGGGCAGAAACAATTGTACAAGAGCAAGCCAAGTGATTTTCAGTTGGCCATGGAGGAGGCTATCTTGGCAGAGGATGGTTTCGTGGACGCTGGCGTGGGCAGTACGTTAATGTCTCTTCCAGAAGCAGATGTCAGTGAGCTGCCTGATGCTTCGACGTCAAACCAGGATCTGGAATACTATTCCGGGAAGGCAAGATTCTTTAGAATTGGTTTCGTACTTTTCAGCCAAAAAAAAAAAAAAAGGTTAATTTGCCCCAAAAAAGGTTAGGAATTTGGGGAGCAATCTTTCTGGAGTTTAGTGCTGTGGTGTGGCCATAAGGATCTTTATACTCAATGTTTACATTTGTTTTAGCCTTTGTTGTTTGACGTGTTTGTTCTTAACACTGTCTTTTATGTTTATAAACTGTGTTCACTCTTAATAGTTAATTTATTTTACAGAAAGTAGTCAACAAAGGTTCTAGACCTTGTGACGGATGTGGCTTGTTATCGCTTTGTAAGACGCTCAAGAAAGCGAAGGGCCTGAATTCTGCCACACAACTTTTATGCAAACATTGCAATAAGGTTTGGAGATGCTTATTTTCAAGATATTTTAGTTCCTTGCCAATCTTGAGGAAATAATGAAACAGAAAAAATAGTTTCTTATCTAATAATTCTCATATGTACAGTTAAGACAATCGAAGCAATATTGTGGCATATGCAAGAAAGTATGGCTCCATTCTGATGGTGGAAATTGGGTAAGAATATTTTGTCATTAGTTCATACCAATCTGTTTGTTAACTGCGTTCTTCGTTCTTCGTTCTTCGTTCTTTTATCTGATCGTATTTGACTGTTTGTTGTTGAATTAGGTATGCTGTGATGGTTGTAATGTATGGGTGCATGCTGAGTGCGACAAAATTTCTGGCAAGCTATTTAAGGTATGCCTTCTGCACCTCAAAAATACGGACACATATTTTTTTCCCAAGTTTAGGAATGTGTAATTGCTAATCTTGTCGCGTTTGAAGGATTTGGAGCACAGCAAATACTATTGCCCTGATTGTAAGATCAAATTCAATCTAGAACCACCGCATGTTGAAAATAGTCAATCAACAGTCAAGTGAGCACTCCAAACTCCTTTTCTATTATTTCTTAGTTATTATGACTTCATTATCCTATAAATATGTTGACATATTAATATACTTTGGTTAAGAGAGAGGGGTGTGAAATTCCACTTTACTTTTCTGCTATGAATCTCTCATGAATCCGATGCCATTAGGAAGTAGTAGGAACTTTTTCATGTTATCAGTTTCTATTTTCTGATCTTAAATTTTATACCTTTGATGTGAGTTATCTGACACTTTATTTAAACCAGTTCCACGGACAAAGGTGCGGTGACTTCTATTCCAGATAAGATAACAGTGGTGTGCAATGGCATGGAAGGAGCTTACATTCCTGATTTACATTTGTAAGTCCAAGAGTCCTCTGAACGTAACATTAAACGACATTTCCACGAAAGATTTAGAGTTGCACATCATTTTAATGTTTTGGCAAGTTGTTTAAGATGATGAAATTGTGACCTCAATTCCTATATCTTTTAGGGTTGTCTGTAAGTGCGGTTCTTGTGGGCCAAGAAAACAAAGACTTAGTGAATGGGAAAAGCACACTGGATGCAGAGCAAAGAAATGGAAATATAGTGTTAAAGTGAAGGCTACAATGTTACCTCTGGAACAATGGGTTCGTATTAACTCCTCAATCCTTCCTTTTTATTTTTTAGATTTTAGTCATTCTCTTGTACTTGCGCCATACGCTATTCTTATTGACATCAATGAGATTTCAGATTGCAGAGTTCAACACAAATGGCAAAGATTCCTTGAAGGTTTCGAAATTGGATAACCAGCAGCTAAGCACCTTATTAAGTGGTATATATTTCCTCAAAATATTTGACTTGTGAAGAATTTTCTTCTTTTCTTTCCTACGTTTTTAAATTTATCTTTGCTGTAACAGAGAATTATGAACCTGTTTATGCAAAATGGACGACAGAGAGGTGTGCTATTTGTAGATGGGTTGAAGATTGGGAAGAAAACAAAATTATCATCTGTAACAGGTATTAACACGATCTGCACAATTTTGTACTATGCATATATTTAAAATGGAAACGAACTTCACAGTTTGAAATTCTTGAGATTATGAATATGTAGTACCATTTACCACCACAGGTTCTTGATTTATACTATCGCATATCTTTTCATCGCCATTTCAAAATTAATTGTCGATGTGTTTGTGTTGTGAGTTGAAAGTAAAGTTTGATCCCACATGTGGAAGTAAGGATTTTCTATTGTCCATTTGTTTGTGTTGTGAATTGAAAGTAAAGTTTGATCCCACATGTGAAAAGTAAGGATTTTCTATTGGTCTGTTATCTTGTATGCCCACTCTCCATCAAAGCTATGCTTTTGGATAAAGGGCGGTAATGATTAGAATTAATCATGTTTAGTAATTTCACTGCTGGGATTTCTAACGGTTAATGCTCAACACATATGTACGTGTATATTTATGATCCCCAAATAGTTGAACTGTAATCATTCTCCTTTCTTTTATAGATGCCAAGTTGCTGTCCACCAGGAATGCTATGGGGCAAAAGATTATAACGATTTTACATCATGGGTATGCAGAGCTTGTGAAACACCAGATGCCAACAGAGAGTGTTGCCTTTGTCCTGTGAAGGGTGCGTATATTGCATTTCATTTCTGGGACGTCCATGTTTCTGCATTTTTCGCTAATGATCAATTTTATATTTGAACTTTCACAATTAAGGTGGCTATAAGTTTAAGACTCTTGACCTTAGAAGTCCTCTTTTAGGAAATATTTCTCAAATTAGAGGTTGAAGGCTGCTAAGTTGAGAAGGAGTGAGATGAGTGGGAATAGGCTTATTATACGTGCGTGCTATCATTTTAAAGAGATGCCAAGTGTTTTTAAGGTGCTTGGGTGCATGCGAGTGTCATAGTCGTACTTCTTTAACCGTGTGGCGTCGTGATCTTGACATGTTCACGACAAGCCTTAATGGAGAACTCAAACTCATTCCCATTTGTCGCCCGATTTTGTAGTTTCTTAGGACCTTAGGTGAGGTTCGCCTTCACCAACCGAACACAACTTGTGCGGAATTCAAGTTTGTTCGGCCACACACACTGCCTGTGCGTGCATGTTCAATTGTCTGCGACTCTAGCCAACTTGCCTGTACACTAGGCCAAGTCATCTAGCTTTAACCTTGCCTCTACTCTAGACCAAGGTCTCTCCTAAACAACCTCGCATCTCTTGGTCATCTTGGTTCCCAACAACAGGATCCATGTATTGTGATGTCATCTCATGTCTCAGGCTTGCTCGGACACATCCGTTGGGGATTGACTCATTTCAACCATCTCATCTAGACTTCCTGAACATCCATCCATCCAGGTTTTCATATGGCGTTGGACTCTCCCGTGTCCATGCTAAACCATTTACGGCATCCGTTCCAAATAGCAGGTGCACAATCCAACCTTTGACATATGAGTTGGGGTGCAATACCAGCATGCCCGTGCCGTTCGGTATTGTCCTTGAAAGAACCCTTTTCAAAGGAAGACGCTCAAAACGCTCGCTCACGCTTTGACACACGTATACCACAAGATAGCTTGCTTAAGCCACATGGCCCAGGGATGGTGGAGAGCTACACCATCCCTCTCCCTATAGTACATTTTGAGACATTTCCAATCCTTTTTTAGTAGACATCGTTTTAGCGAGCAGTCATATGACCCTGTACATTGTTTGTTGAGTTTTTGATTGACACTAAATTTGGTGAGCTTTCATCTTTCTTATAGACGGACTTAACTTCAGAGTTGTATGCTGAAACTCATATTAAAACCTCAACTTTTGTGGTTATGTTTGGGGTCCTAATCGGCTCTCTTCGAGCTTGTCTTCGACACTCATATCATGTTGTTCTCTCGAACCTTGTTTTTGTCTTGGCTTAGCTTGAATGAACTCTTAGTGTGTTGGATGTTGCACTGTCCTCCTCGGTCGCATCATGACACTTCTCAATCTTGGCTCTAGACCTTGCTTCCAACAAGCCTTAAGCGTAAACTCAAGCCCCATTCACATTCTCGCCTAGCTTTGTGGCTTCGTCAGACCTTAGGTGAGGTTTTCCTTCGCCAATCGAACACAACTTGTGCGGAATCCAAGCTTCTTTGGCCACACATGTCACCTATGCGTGCATGTTCAATCGTCTACAACTCTAACCAACCTCTACACTAGAGCAAGTTAGCCAACTCGACCTTGCCTCTACTCTAGGCCAAGGTCTCTCGTAAGCAATATTGCATCTCATTGTCATCACGGTTCCCAACAACACGACCCATGCATCGTGATGCTATCCCATGTCTCATGACAGCTTGACCATCTTGACTTGCTCAGACACCTCAGTTGGGGATTGATCCATGTGTCAACCATCTTACCTGGACATCTTGAGCATCCATCCATCCCAATTTTTATTGGGTATTGGACTCTCCTGTATCCAATGCTAAACCATTTATGGCATCCGTTTTGGATATCAAGTGCATAATCCAACATTTGACACATGGGTTGGGGCACAATATTAGCTTACCCGTGCCATCTGGTACTATCCTTGAAAGACCCTTATCAAAGGAAGATGCCCGAGACACTCGTCTTGCAATGCTTGTCCATATTGTGACATGCGTATGTGCCACAAGACAGCTCGCTTAGGCCACAGGGCCCAGGGATGGTGGAGAGTTGACACCATAGCTCCCCTATAGTATATTTAGAGGCATTTCCAATCCTTCTTGAGTAGACATCATTTTGGCTAGCTGTCATACGACCCCATGTATAGTTTGTCAAGTATTTGATTGACACTAAATTTGGTGAGCTTTCATCTTTCATATAGATAAACTTAACTCCAGAGTCGCATGTTGAAACTCATATCGAAACCCCAACTTTTGAGGTTATGGCCCAAGGCCCTACCCTACTTTTGAGTGTCTTTGGCACTCATGTCATCTCGCTCTCTCAAACTTTGTGTGTGCCTTGGCTTAGCTTGAATACACACTCTTGGTGTATCATGACACTTCTCAATCTTGGCCCTCACATGGCTGGATGGGTGCTACTTGAGGGTCGCCCCTTGTCTGTCTTGTGTATGAGGGTCACAATCTACTTTCTCTCAGTGAGGTTGTGACATGGGGCGGCATAGATAAAATTGCTCAAGAAAAGGATAGCGGGATTTGTAGAATTTTACAATACTAGGTTTGGTTGTTCTAATATCAAGATAATAACTAGGTAAATAAAAAAGAAACTAGGGACATGCGAGGAATTTGAGCTATCCCAGCGGCCTACTTGGGGTGCAAACCCTATCAGAGAACTCCGTTTCCTTGCAATATTAACCTGAAACTAAAATCATCCTGTTTTCGTTAGTTACGCCACCTGAGTCTCACGTTCTAGTTTCTTTGATTTTTTCTTTTTCTTTTTAACTAGAGTTCCCCACCCACCCACCGTGTTCCCTCTCATGCAGACATGTTTGTCTTCATAATAAAAAAACATATCCTTCCCGTTCAATCTATTCTTGTGCTTATTTTCTTTTATAGACTTTTTACACGTGTATGCCTTGTGCCTATTTTTTCCTCGGCTGTCTTGCAATATGATTATGGGACACAAATTTAATTATTGTATGCTGCTTCAGGAGGTGCTTTAAAGCCTACTGACGCTGAGGGACTCTGGGTTCATGTCACATGTGCTTGGTTTCGCCCTGAAGTTGTTTTCTTGAATCATGAGAAAATGGAGCCTGCTGTTGGCATCTTTAGAATTCCATTGAATTCTTTTCTTAAGGTAATTTTACCATTTTAAAATGGAGCTAAATTAATATTATGCTAATAGCTAGCCTCATTAGATATAGCTTTTTAAAAAAATTCATATATCATTCTTTTAGATTATAAAATGTAATTATTTACAAGATGTTACAAATAAAGAATAAAATTGAACCTTTTAAAAGTTTAGAGATAAAATTGAGAAATGGCATATACAACAAAATAATATATTTAGCCCTTTATTTTTCTTATTTCCAATGGGATTTATAATGTTGATCTTCCTTTATATGGATAACAGAGATGTGTAATTTGCAAGCAAAGTCATGGTTCCTGCGTGCAATGCTGCAAATGTGCTACTTATTTTCATACAATGTGTGCTTCGAGAGCAGGATACTCCATGGAGGTAATTGTTTATGGTTGATATTATGTGATCATTGCTCTACATAATACTTCTTTAAGTTAACACGGTACTATTATTTTTTACCTTCCCTAATGTTAATGCATCTTCGTTTTTAGAATAGATTTGATTTCTGTTTCTGGGCTGGGAAGTTTTTCTTTTTCTTTTTTGAAGGTGCAACTGGCTGACAATTTCTTAACTCGTTGTATATTCACTTTCAGTTGCAGTGCTCAGAGGAGAAAGGGAGACAAGTGACTAGAAAACTGATATATTGCGCTTTTCACAGGTCAGGTCTTTACTTTATTGCATTTGATTATACTCTCTCTCTCTCTCTCTTCTCCTCCCTGTTTGATTCAATATGGATCCTGAGACTAATCCTTCTTTGTCATGCAGAACACCAAACCCTGATGCTGTTTTAGTGGTGCGTAGTCCTTCTGGGGGCTTTTCTGGCAGAAATTTGCTTCAAAAGCAGAAGGGATGTTACAGGGGATCAAGGCCGGTTACATCAAAGATAGAAGAACTGTCAAGGTCTTCAGGCTCTGAAACTAATGATTTTGAACCATATTCTGCAGCAAGATGTCGTGTTTATGTTAGATCAACTGATAAGGTTGTCCACTGACCATTTCCCAAATTATTCTGTGACTACTAACTTATGATTTCTTTGTCTCACCGTTATTATCTGTGTTTTTCTAGATGGTTGAAGCGCAGCCAATATTCCATCGACTTATGGGGCCGAGCCATCACCCATTGGATGAGATCATTAGCCTGAGTACACACAAAGTAATATTCTTGTCCTAGATAGTTTAACTTCACTGTATTAGGTCCTTTCCAAGCGGTTAAATAAATACATTCGCTTTCTCTTACAAGGAACGAGCAGACCCCAAGGCCTTTTCCTCATTCAAGGAACGACTTCAATATTTACAGGTAAACGCTACCTCCTCTTGCAATATCACTTCTTTTTTGTATATTTCATATATTTACTGAAATCTTGTTGCTATTTGATTAATTTCCCTTAATGACTTCAGAGAACTGAGAGGGATCGGGTCTGTATAGGTAAATCTGGAATTCATGGATGGGGCATCTTTGCTCGTAGGAATGTGCAAGAGGGAGAAATGGTAAGGATGTTGCTAATTTCTTGTGTACGTATCTGTAATTAGAAAGTTGGTGCAAACTGTTTCAATGACTTTTTGAAGATTACATTGGCAATATAAAATGTTGTACTTTTTGTTTTCTTCTTCAGCGTTCCTTTATGCTTTTAACTTATGCATAAGCTTTAGGTATCTTACGTATAAGGTGTCCAAATCTATGTTTAGGTTGTTGAATACCGTGGCGAGCAGGTGCGTCCCAGTGTTGCTGATTTGAGAGAGGCTCGGTACCAATTAGAAGGAAAAGATTGCTATGTGAGTTGTTTAATCATTTCTATTTATGCATGAAGTGTTACCATTGATGAAATCTAATTTGGAGGAACTTGGACGGACCACTTGAAAAGTTTTTGAAAAATTTTAGAACACTTGAAAAAGTATTTGAAGTACTTTAGAGGAATTAGTTGAACTGGTTACATTATTGCAGCTGTTCAAGATCAGCGATGAAGCTGTAATTGATGCCACAGAAAAAGGGAATATAGCACGCTTGATCAATCATTCGGTATGCAAATGCAGTCTGGATTAGTGCTTGTAATTGTTTGTTTGGTTGTTTGGTGTGGGAAGAGACTGAAAAGGGGATGTGTGTGTGTGTTTTGCAGTGCATGCCAAACTGCTATGCAAGGATCATGAGCGTTGGTGGCAATGAAAGCCGAATAGTTCTGATTGCCAAGACCAATGTAGCTGCTGGAGAAGAACTCACGTAAGAACACATTCTTCTTCAACTTCAAACTTCAATTCAATTTTTGCTTACTCAACACTCTCTCTAAAAACCAAACAGGTACGATTACTTGTTCGATCCTGACGAACCCGATGAACTCAAAGTCCCTTGCCACTGTAAAGCTCCCAATTGCAGGAAATTTATGAACTAACTCTCGACTCAACTCAAGACTAATTCTTTTGCTACATCTCCACTGCAACCTCTACTGGAGAGCAGCTACATTTTTTTCCCTCTTCAAAAGAAAGAAATTTAAAGGCAGTTGTTTTAGTAGAATATTCATTTCCCCCTTTCTACCCCCACCATTTGTATAGCAATCTGTAGCATAGTTGGAATAAAATTGTAAATCAATATGCGGCTCTTTGTGGATGCTATGCTTAGTCTTCCGAGGCTTTTTCTTTTTCTTTTTTTAAGTTATTTTTCTCTAAATTGGTCTCTATTCTACTTTTGCCTTTTGTTTTTCTTTGAGAGAAACTTAAGTGGAGTAGCTTCATCTCCTTCTTGGTTAGTCTTAATAAAAGGATGTGTTATAATCGGTAGTAGAGCAAGATTGTTCTATGGTTGTAACTCTACATGATCTTCCACATTAGACACGGATCTTTGAGATTAATACTGAGTGAGTAGAATTGTGTCATGAGTAGTTTGACTCTACAAGTTTTGTGTCGAAAAAAAGTCCATTTGGTTTTACTAGGGTACTATCAATACGATGGGTGATTTTCAAGTTGTCAAAGAAAGCAACTTATTTGATGTCTGATCTACAAGACAAGATTGTGAGAAGATCTTTTGTGAAATTGCGTCGCCAAAGGAGGATTATTATAGTGCCTTGCACAAATGGAGAATCAAAACAATGTTTGCTTGAAAACCACAATCATCGAAAGAAGCATGGGACATGGGACACGTTCATGGCGCTTTTCTTAAAGAAGAACAATATGAGGCTACAACGTCTGTAGAATGAGTTGTTATCTCACAATGTGACATGGCGATTGCTAGTAATTCCAAGGGTCAAGTCGATCTATCAAAAAATTACTAAACTAGATTTAGAGTCCCTTCATTGGAGAAGCTCAAATGAAGAGGACCACATTCATGGATTGCGACCAGAATATAGAAGTTTCGTTATTGCTGTACAAGGATAGTCTGCTCAACCATCATTTACAGAGTTTGAAAAATTGCTAGCTAGCCAAGAAGCATGACTAAGCAAATGGGAGGGCCATTACTAAGCAAATGGGAGGTATCATGTTGAAGGTGTTGAGTCAGTTTTAGATTATTTCAATAAAGACCTATTCTCTAGGTTTAGAATAGGTCAATTTCTCTTAGCTATTTTCTTGTTATTAGTAGAGCTAGTTGAGTGGTGTCTTGTATTTTTGTTTTTGTGCAGTTTTATGTATTTTCTATAGAAAGACATTGGAACCTATGAATAAAGACAGATCATTCTGGTGCATTTGTCCTTAACGTAATTTGGTATCAGAGCCAAAGCAAAACAAAGTGATCCAGAGAGAAAATGAGCGACGACAAAACACTCACCAAAATTCCACAGTTTGATGTTCACTATGACCATTGGAGTGAACTGATGGAAAACCTCTTGCGTGCCAAGGGTTTGTGGAGTCTAGTGGAAGAGGGTTACACCGAACCAGCAGAGGGAATCGAAGTGACTGCAACATAGAAAAGAAATCTTGAGGAGCTCAAGATGAAGGACCATCAAGTGAAGCACTACCTGTTCAAGGCAATTAATCGGGTTGTGTTTGAATAGATCTTGAATCGCAAAACATCCAAGATCATTTGGGATTCGATGAAGAAAAAGTTTGGAGGCAACGAAAGGGTGAAGCGGTCTCTTCTCCAAACCTTAAGAAGAGATTTTGAGATTCTTGAAATGAAGAATGAAGAAAACATTGATGATTATTTTGGAAGAGTAATGGCTGTCTTCAACAAGATGAGAAGCAACGGAGAAAACATGTCATATTCGAAGATTGTTGAGAAAATACTTTGAACTCTGACTGACAAATTCACATATGTAGTGGTGTCCATCGAGGAGTCAAAAGACAAAGGAAAGATGACGATTGACGAACTGCAAAGCTCTCTGTCTGTACATGAAAAGAAATTTAAGAAGATCAGTCATGAAGAAGGTGATCAAGCTCTCAATGTCAGAGGCAGTCTCAATGTCAAAGGCAGAGGATCATACAGAGGTCGAGGCAGGGGCAGAGGACGCTCATTCAACAAAGCAACAATCGAGTGTTACAACTGCTACCAACTTGGACATTTCCAATATGAATGTCCACATGGGAACAATGGAGCACATTTTGCAGAGATCGAAGAAAAGGATGAAGTTCTTCTCATGACGTATGTGGAACTTCAAGGCACTAAAAGAGGAGATGTGTGGTTCATGGATTCTGGGTGTTCAAACCATATGTGTGGAGAAAGAGGTATGTTCTCAAGCTTGGACACTAGCTTCACACATAATGTCAAGCTTGGGAACAATCACAAACTGATGGTTGGTGGGAAAGGAGTAGTGAAAATAATGCTTAAGGGAATAAGCTATGTGATCAACGATGTGTATTATATTCCGGAATTGAATAACAACCTGCTTAGTGTTGAACAACTTCAAGAAAGGGGTTTAGACGTGCTATTCAAAGGAGGAGATCGAAACCCATGCAGCATCTTTCATCCCTCAAGAGGAAAAATAGCAGAATCTGTTATGAGTACTAATAGGATGTTTATCCTGCTGGGTGAATCAAATGACAAAACAAAGGAGGAGAGATGTCTGCAAGTTGATATCTCAGACAAGGCAGAGTTGTGGCACCATCGATATGGGCATCTCACCTACAAGGGACTTCACACATTATACAGTAAAGAGATGGTTGTGGGTTTACCTGAAATTGAAGATGTGAAAACCACCTGTGAGGCATGTGTCAAAGGGAAACACCACCGTGTTCCATTTCCGTAGCAGAGCAAGTGGAGAGCCACTAAAAGATTGCAGCTTATCCACTCTGATCTCTGTGGTCTGATTAATCCACCATCAAACAGTCAAATAAGGTACTTTATAAGCTTTATTGATGATTTCTCGAGAAAAACATGGATATACTTTGTGCTAGAAGAATCAGAAGTATTTCATCAGTTCAAGGCATTCAAAGCGTTTGTAGAGTAGCAAATTGGATTGTTCATAAAATGTCTAAGAACAGATAGAGGAGGAGAATACAACTCAATTACGTTCAAAAAATTCTGTAAGGCGCATGGAATCAAAAGACAACTGACCACCGCCTTAACGCCTCAGCAAAATGGCGTTGCTGAACGCAAAAACCATACAATCATGAACATGGTGAGAGCAGCGTTATTAGAGGAGGTACCAAAAGCTTTCTGACCAGATGCTGCTCAATGGGTGAATCACATTCTTAACAGATCTTCTACACTCATTGTAAAAGATATGACTTCAGAAGAGGCATGGAGGGAAAGAAAGCCATCAGTCAAATACTTTAGAATTTTTGGATGTATCAGATATGTTCATATCCCTGATGTTATAAGAAGCAAACTCGATGACAAAAGCGTGAAGTGTGTTCTGTTAGGTTTCAGCAGTGAATCCAAGGCTTTTAAGATGTTCGATCCAGTGGAGAAAAAGATTCACATCAGCCGAGATGTGATATTTGAGAAAGATAAGAAGTGGAATTGGGAAGATGTTGGTTATTCTGGTGAAGAAAGCATTGAACTTGAGTGGGAAAATGGTTATGAAAATGTTGAGAATGCAGAGGAAGCGGAAGAAGCAGAATAATACACTGATAACGTTCCTTCACCAAACGATCCACCAACTAGAGAAACAACAGCAATAACGGGCAGGGTGAGAAAACCACCAATCTGGTCTGCAGATTATATCATAGAAGAAGGGCTATCAGATACAGAGGAAGAAGCAAACATGGCTAGAGTTGAGATTGAAACTCTAGCTTTCATGGCCATATCAGATCCGACCAGTTTTCAAGAAGCCGCAGGACATTAGAAATGGAAACAAGCGATGAATGCTGAGATATAGTCCATCGAACGGAACCACACGTGGTTGCTGACTACACTTCCCGTTGAAGCCAAGACTATTGGGGTTAAGTGGATTTACAAAACCAAATTAAATGAACTTGGAGAGGTAGACAAGTTCAAAGCTCGGCTGGTTGTAAAAGGGTATGCTCAAGAGTACGGAGTAGATTACACAAAGGTATTCGCACCAGTGGCTCGAATGGATACAGTGAGGATGATCATTGCTGTAGCAGCACAAAAAGGATGGGGAATCTATTAGCTCGATGTCAAATCTGCTTTTCTACATGGAGAGCTGAAGGAAGATGTATTTGTTGAACAACCACAAGGTTATGAAGTAGCCGGGAAGAAGGACATGGTTTATAAGCTGCATAAGGCTCTTTACGAACTAAAACGATCGCCTAGAGCTTGGTTCAGTCGCATTGAGACTTATATCGTCAAGGAAGGTTTTGTAAGCAGCTCTAGTGAACAAACATTATTCATCAAACAAAAGGGAGGTAAAATTCTAATTGTGAGCATTTATGTTGATGATCTATTGTTCACTAGTAATGATGAGGAGTTGTTGAATGAGGTTAAGCGCTTCATGATGGATGAATTCAACATGACTGATTTGGGGAAGATGAGATATTTTCTTGGCATTGAAGTGATGCAGAATGCTGATGGCATCTTTATATGTCAAAGAAAATATGTTGTTGAGTTGATCGAGAGGTTTGGGATGCAAAATTACAACTCTGTTTGCAATCCAATAGTCCCTGGACAGCAGGTTGGTCGAGATGAAGCTGGTGTGAAGGTCGATTCAACGCTATATAAGAAAATGGTGGGCAGCTTAATGTATCTCATAGCCACACGACCTGACTTGATGTTTGTGTTGGTTTCAATCAATTAATTGATGTTTTGATGATAACAAACCTACTTTTTAATTATTAATTATTTTCAGTATTTTGAACCGTCCACAGTATAAGGTCGGGAATAACAATTTCAACGACTTTTCAATTACTCAAATCAGAGCTAAAACGAAGAAATTACAGTCGAGACAACATACCCGACGTGATGATGTGGCAGCAAAATCAAAATGATGGACAAATCAAAATATATCAAAGTATGACATTTATGATTTTGGGAGAGTAACAAATGGTGGAATTTTTCTTATTACTATATTTTTAAATAAAGTTATTTTTACAAAATATAAATTTGAATCTAACCGTTACTCACATCGATTTTTATTATTACTATATTATTATTATATTATTATATTTTAAAATTTTGATAGTTACTCACATAGTTTTTATTATTATTATATTATTATATTTATAATAAATTTTGAATTTCATTTGACCGTTACTCACATAACTTTTTATTATTATTATATTATATTACTATTATATTAAAATTTTGAAATAAATGAATTTTTAAAAAATTTTCTTATTTATTTACTTTTAATCTCTACCTTCCATTATTCCTAACACAATCCAATGGTCAATATTCAATCCTACATTTTGCCACTTTTCTCCTCTATATAAACTCATCTTCCCCACATTTTAAAATACACAACTTACATACATTCTCCAATCCTCATTTGTTCAAAGTCTCCATTGTTTGTTGCTCTCTCCAAGCTTACAAGTTTATTTCTTTTCATCTTATTCTTGAGAGGGATTATTATTGTATTGTGAGGAAATAGTTGTGAGTATCCCAAATTGTAAATCTACTCTTTGAGAGAGTTGTGGTGTGTTATTATCAAACTCAAATACTTGTATCGGTTTGATCCTGCGCCGTGGAAAGGATTGAGTTTGCTCTTGAACTCGTAAAAAGAGCGGTGTAGCGGTTTGGCTCAGATCCGTGAAAAGAGTCGAGAAAGTTCTTTATTCAAATTCCCAAGAGGCGCTTGGGGAGTGGAGTAGGTCGAGTTTGACCGAACCACTATAAAACTACGGTGTCATTTTCTCTAACTCTTTTCTATTTAATTTCAAAATTATTATTGTGATTTATTGCATGTTCTACTTGATTATTGTTTTGACTTGAATTACTTTGTTATAGTAATTATCATCTTCTACTTATTTGTAAAAAGTTTCATCATTAGAAAAATTAATCACGTTTAAACACTTTTATCGTTAAAACCCTATTCACCCCCCCCCCCCCCCCTCTAGGGTTGCCATACCGATCCAACAGTTTGTGGTAAGTCTTATTAGTCGTTTTATGGCAAATCCTACTGAGTTGCACTTTACTACTGCAAAAAGAATCATGAGGTACTTGAAGGGGAACTCTGGAATTTGGGATATGGTATCAACGTGAAGGGAAGAGTGAACTCTTAGGCTACACCGACAGTAACTATGCGGGAGATGTGGATGACAGTAGGAGTACTTCAGGCTATGTTTTCTTAATGAGTGGAGGAGCTATGACATGATCCTCAAGGAAGCAACCAATCGTCACTTTGTCAACTACTGAAGCAAAGTATGTAGCAGCAGCTACATGTGCCTATCAAGCCATTTGGATGAAAAGGATATTGAAAGAAATCGGGTATGAACAAGATGAAGAGATGGTTCTATTTTGTGACAACACGTCCACTATCAAGTTGTCAAAAAATGCAGTCATGCACGGAAAGTCAAAGCACATAAGGGTTCGATACCATTTCTCCGAGAATTGACAAAGGAAGGTGTAGTTAAATTGGTCTATTGTAGCACTGAGGAGTAGGTGGCCGACATAATGACAAAGCCTTTGAAGATGGCATCATTTCAAAGGATCAGAGAAGCGTTTGGGATGAGTGTTGTGAACTAAACTCTTGATCGAGTTCAGTTCAAGGGAGGAAGTGTTGAGTCAGTTTTAGATTATTTCAATAAAGACCTATTCTCTAGGTTTAGAATAGGTCAATTTCTGTTACCTATTTTCTTGTTATTAGTGGAGCTAGTTCAGTTGTGTCCTGTATTTATGTTTTTCTGCAGTTTTATGTATTTCCTATAAAAAGGCATTGGAACCTATGAATAAAGACAAATGATTCTATTGTATTTGTAAGTCTCTGAAGCTTACAGTATCATAGACTTACAGTATCATAAGGGTGAAGAATAAGCACTCTACACAAGAATGTTGTCACAAGAATGTTGACCAAGGAAAAAGTCATATGGTAACTGCACAACTTGGGAGAGCTCAAAGAATAACGACAAGATCTCTCAAGGGATGAGATTTGAAGATATTTGCTAAAATTATGGAAATAAGGATCACAAGTCCAAGGATTGCTCGTACAAGAAAAAGTTCGTCGAAAGCAATACAACAACCTCCAAAAAAGAAGATAGAGGATGAGTGGGAAACAAAGGTACTATGTACCTTAGAAAAAGGACTGTAGTGCTCATGGCTTGATGAGAGAGCATATTGATGATGAGAATGATTGGATCATTGATTCAAGGTGCTTAAACCACATGATTGGTAATCAGAATAAAGTCTTACAAAACTCGAACAACAGTGAAGAAATTCCATGATAGAAGATGGGGAACAAGCTGAATACATTTGGTCAAGTATTGATGTGCTTAGGATCCAAGCGACACTAACGTTAGTGAGCAAGAAGTGGTTCAACCAAATGTACTTGGTGAAAAGGAAATGACACATCAACAGCTTATACAGTCGGAAAGAATCCATAAGCCAAATCTTAATTATGTCAATACAACTATTGTAGAGGGCAAAGTTAAAGAGCCAGAGATGTATGAATAAGCATCACAAAACTGGACTAGGCAAAAGGCGGTGGAGGAAGAAATTATCAACTTGTAGCTCTAGGGTTCTCTCAACAATATGAACTAGACTATGATGAAACATTTAGTCCAATGGTAAAGATCACTATTGTATGGGTCCCACTAGCATTTGAGGCAAGTAAAAATTGAAATTTATGGTAGATGGATGTGAAGAATGATTTATTGCACGAAGAATTGGACTCAGAGATCTATCTGAACCAACCAAAGGGATTTAAGAATGCAATTGGAGTCATTAAGTATATGCAAAGTTCAATTTTGGAATAATTTCTTGGTGCAGAAAAAAAAAAAAAAAAAAACAACCAACATTATCATTGTCAATTATAGAAGCGTTGACAGTGTAGCAGCTGGAAAAGTTTAGGAATGTAGAGGGTGAAACTCTTAATGAAGTATTTGTACCATAAAGTTGACTATCTAGTACCACTTCATTACAACAATTAATCTGCGATCCGCCTAGCAGAAAATTTGACGTTTCATACTAGAACAAATCATGTAGAGGTGCACTATCATTTTATTAGAGAGAGTCCTCAAAGAATTAAACGGATGACCAAGTGACGATCTTGTTTACAAAAGGATTGAATAATGTCAAATATGATGAGTATTTTCAATGTCAGCTCAACATGGTGCAGCGAACGAAGACTAATGCTTAGGGGAGTGTTAAAAGATCATCGTTAGTCTAGTATGGTCACGCCCAACCTAATGGGTAAATGCACATTTTCATGTCATATAAAATTACAAAATAAAACAAAAATATCAATCAATATTACTAATGTGGATATAATAATAATAATAAGACATTTTAATTTATTTGAAAAAGGGGAAATGCATAAATGTTGATTTAAATATTCTTATAAATTTCTATTTTATAGAAAATAACGATATAATATAATCTTTTAATACTTTAATAAATACATAAATAATATATAATTATTTATTTATTTATTATATTATTATATATGGCACAAAACTAACGCATATATATTTATATTAGATATATAAATATAAATATTAATATTCATCTAGATATATTTATATATAAAAGTGGAAAGATGATCATTAATATGAGGGGTAGTTTGGCACATTTACCCTTTTGCACTTACATTTAAAACTGTAATAATATTAATATCAATATAATTAAATTTTAAAATTTTAATTTTTTAAAAGAGAAATTTCGTTTCCCGCGCATATAAATACCCAAGTTTGAGAGAGAGAAGAGCCTGTTTGAATCTCAAAGCAACGGAAACGAAATAGGCTCTGCAACTATACAACGTCCATGGGGAAGAAACTGAGCATTGCCTCTGCGCGAGATCGAGTGGTTACGAGATCTCAATCCATTGCCATGGAGCGTGAGAAAATATCATCATCGCCAAATCCAGTTGTTGCTGTAGAGCCGGAAGGAATGGTAAAGCGAATGCGAAGAGATATTAAGCCGATTCATTCTTGCAGCTCTCCTCGTTCCACTTTTCTTACTGCTCATTCTTCTGCTTCATCCTCTGCATCTTCGTCTGCCTGCTGGTTCGTTCTCTTCCTCTTTCTGTCTCCATCCTGATAGACGCTGTTCGTAGGTAATTTCAGTTCTGATACGAGTTTCGCGCGTAGAAATGTGTCTGGCTGTGGAGGTAAATGCCTATGTGTTTTTTAGCATCGTGATAGTGAAGAAATTCAAATTTGATTTTCTAGAAGTGATTTGAATATCTTAGTTCAGAAATTGAAATGTGAAGTTATTTCCTCGACTTTAGACTCTTTGAGCTAGATTGTGAAGTTGCATTAGTTTAGTACTGCCAAGGACTTGGAAGTAGTAAGAAATGAACAAGTCGAGTTGTTTCTGTGAGATTCCGAAGCTCAAAGTGAACGTCTGCAGAGTTAAATCTACGCAGCATAAACTTGTTCGTTTTCTCCATCGGGAAAACGATGGAGAAGAAACGTTTATTCTTGTGATTTTAGAATTTGCAGACTGAATGTGACAATCTTTGTTGGAAACCACTACGCGTTGATGAACACTTTCTGGAGCTCTATAAAGTTAATCGCAAGTACAGTTAGTAATATAAGTAGGGTGCCAAATCTTCAGTATAGTTTGAAGTGATTATTTGTCACAAGGATCGAAGCAGTTACAGGACTTACATTTTTTACTTTTTTTTATCCAAACACTTTCTGGAGCTCTATCTAAAGCTTGTTCAGCACTTACATACTTCTTTATCACATAAAGTATTCCGAGTCTCCTAGTTTTCTTCTTAACTTCCATCTTTTACTTTTCTATGTATTGGTTCTTGGTTCTACCTATAAGATTTCAAACGTGATTGTTCTATCTTTTTACATATTCAATTTTAAACCAGTTATTATTTCAGTTTTAAGTAATTGAAAGTTCATTTGTTATTTGCCATTAGTCTGGCTAAAGTTTGGTAGATCGGGAATAAGATTGATGAATCACGTGAATTAGAAATTGTTTCTATCAGTTTGAATATTTCATCGGAAACAGAGCTAAGGATTAATATGTAATTTAACCTTCCGTATGACAATTTCCGCGAATGAACATGAAAGGTATGACGCGGACGTGTGGACAGAGGTGGCGAAGTTTCTGGATGGAAGATCTTTGATGATGCTTGCGGCGACTAGCCGGTGGTTTTACCGTTTAGTCATGGAAGACAGCATATGGAAGTATGTTTGCCTGCGTGATCTTCAGGTCCCTGCTCCTCAACACACGGCCTTCAAATGGATCAAGCTCTACGTTTCTGCCTTCGGTAAGGATCGGATTCGAGTTCTTTGAGTTATGTATTCCTGCTCTGGTCAATACGTATTGCGTTTGCTTAACTATTCAATGATCTCTGTTCCAGATGGAAGTCACTCTTACATTTTCCGGCAGCAGGAGAAACATCTCGGTGAGTGATTGTGATTCCACTCGACTCCTGTAAGTAATTAGGCGCGGATTGTACTTAAAAGTAAAACTATATGTCAAGGACCTGCTTAGCCACGGGTTCTATCTAATCTTATCATCACATCTTACCTAATAACTAGATATTCAAGCTTTATTCAACCATAACTCAAGTCATTATAGAGGGTGGAGGTAGTATAAACCTACTATCTCGAGATTCCAAGGAATAAACTCCCAAAGCAACTGTACTGCTACTTTCCATCATGTATGAAATAGACATTTAGTGATCCTGATTCCAATATACTAATTGAACTGTAGTTAGCTTCTTTACCACATTGTTTATTATTTATTTATTTATTTTGAATGAAATCAGATTGGATGCGGATTGGGGCTTTTTTCATGGATTCTTCCGTAGTACTCCTATCAGAACGGCTGGGCTCTCAAGTGAAAATTCCAAAACAGGATTCAACGGATAATACATTGGAGTCCGGTTGTTGTGTCTTGCACAATGTTAAAACTGGGATCTGGATAGCCGGTATCAAGCTTGCTAAATGTTTTTATCATTTTCTTTCAATGGTTGTCATAACTTGATACTCTATTAACCTTTTCTTAAGTGAATTATATTCTAAATGGACTAATGTGACAGATCTACAACTTGTTCGTTGTCCAGTTTGCGACCTGAATACATGTGATGGTAGGTATCCCTAGTAAACATTCTGTATCCCACTAAAATGTAGGAACCTCTTTTTATTTCAATTGTTGCAAGATCTTAGCCTGCAATTGTATCATTTTGGTAATTGGTATGCCATACTGTGTTTAAAAATATTGGGGAATTCATAGGCTTATTTTCTTCCGAATTTCATTGAAAATTAGTTTAATCTTGTTTCCAATACCTTAGGAAAGTGGAAGATACTGAGAGCACATACTCCTAATCAGCTGCTAATCAACCTTAGTTCAGTTTTTTTAGTAAGGGTTTTAACACATCCAAACAAAAATTCATTCTACACGCATCGTCCAGAACCTAACCTGAAAATAGAATTTGTATTTCAAAATTGTAAGCAGTGGATGTATAGCTTCAGAAAGTTATCTACAATTTATTGGCTTTTGCTGATCTTGCTACTACTATTATGTAGGAACAATGCAAACGTTGGATGCCAGGCACATAGAGCTGTTCCTGAACGAAGGTTACCAAGATGGTAGTTGGGAATATCAGATTTTAGGTTCTCATGATATCAGGAAGCCTACAGAGTCAGCTTCAGGGGCCATTTTTGATGTAAAGCATCTGAAAGACTCTTCAACCTCAGGTATAGCACAGTCTTTCTATACTGAAATATTACCGTCTTATTATTATTGCTAGGTGCTTCTGAAAATGATTCCTGTAACATCTTTCCTACTCCTAAGTTTAATTATTTAGGATCTGTCCAGGAAAAGTAATTTTAATATAATACTAGATTACTCGTGAAATTCTTGAATTATTTATCCTTTTTGAAGAAAGTACTGCGCACTGCGCAAATTATATGCCATGGAAGGATGCTTTTTTTCTTTCTTTATCTAAAAATTATACTCGTATAGTGCAACCTGTTTCAGCATTTGCTTAGAAGATACTAAATTTCTATATTTAGCTACGCCTAATGATTTAACATGTTACAAATACAACACAAGATCTGAGTTCAAATTATTGCAACATCCGTTAAGTTTGTAGACGTTGAATGTTGTTATATGACATACTTCTACATCCAGAAAATATTGAGTTACTTCAGGAGATTCAATTATGAAAATTTATGGTGAAATTTGTCCCAAATGAATTGACAGGAATATTGGATCTAAAGTCATGGACAGGCAGTCGAACTGATTGGCAGCCAAAGGCAATGATTACTCTCAACGCAGTTGCCGTAAATACCTATTTACAAGACAATGAAGGTAAATCGCCTCCAGTTTTATATGATATTCAAATTGGTGAGAAGTACTTTTCATTGTTTAAAAAGCATTTTCTAGAATTTTCAGTCTTTAGTCGACTCGATAGAAAGACCTTTACTAGTATGTTTTTTTAACAATCATCTTGGTTAAAAGCACTCTATAAATACTTTCTCACGAACCACTTAAATCCTTTTTACTTTTTTTGAAAAACACGTAGATCACTGCGAAATGGTTGAGCTTCAATCGAAAGAGAAAAGTACTTTTAATAGATATAAAAAAAAATTGTTATTAGCGACATGGAAAGCATTCCTAACTTGTCAATGCCTCCCTTAGTTGGTAACATTGGCGTAGTCTAGTGTTTGATTGAGAATGAGGTGTGATTTTGTAATGACGCATGCAGGAGTTCACGTGAAATACCAGGCCATGAAAGCCGGAGCAAACGGAGAGGTGGTTTCTATCAGAATCTCTCAGCAGCTACTTTAGTTCCTTCTTCAAATGCCCTTCTTTTATTATTCCTTCTTGTAACCCCCTGGAGGCCAACCCCAACCTTTCTCTACTCACTATACTTAGCGCCAAAGAAGTGTAATTCCCCAACAAAACAAATCACCAATTTCTATAAATACTTTTCCAGAGGAAGTGTGTAACCTTTCGTTAACAAGTTATGTTTAAAAACAGTTCTCTACTTTTTTAAAATAGAAGTTTTTGTATGTTGAAAACTTTGTGAGAAGCTTAAAAAAAAATATTTCTTTTTCTTGCATGATTTGTTATGTTTATTGTTTGTATATAATAATAAATTATCTTTAAAGCATAATTTGATTACGTTATTATTATTATTATTATTATTATAACTATGTCGTCTTTAGTAATTTAAATTGTCTTTAAAAGAAAAGAAGAAGAAGAAAATCATGCCATTAATATTTACAATTTGATCTTTAGCATAAATAAAAGTTTTATACAAATATTTACAAATTTCCCATTAATAACTCCAATACAAAAAAACAAAAAATGGCCATTTTAGCTTATTAGAACTATCAAAATTGTTTTCTGTACTGGTAAAAAGATTGAAAAGAAAATGCATTAAGATGTCACCCTAATATCGCAACATCTTAATGGAGAGAAGCTCGTTGAGAATAGTAAAAAGTTGTCACTTTCTGGCGAGGAGCTTCTTTGGAAGCTTGTCCAGAGGGGTCGATTTGAGCAAGAAAAGCCTGGCTGCCCTCTCTTGCAAAGTACCTCCACACTTTAACCCACGTGCTTGCAGTTCTGCCTTCAGCCTTTCCAAACCAACAACCTGGGTTATAACAAAGGGCAATAATATGAGAGCAGGCTTAAACTAATTAGAGTGAGTTTCCATCACTTTCTGTTC
This sequence comes from Cucurbita pepo subsp. pepo, assembly GCF_057944985.1. Classification (NCBI taxonomy): domain Eukaryota; kingdom Viridiplantae; phylum Streptophyta; class Magnoliopsida; order Cucurbitales; family Cucurbitaceae; genus Cucurbita; species Cucurbita pepo. Next base: position 10,422,402 of record NC_141809.1, read on the forward strand.
ATGTTTTAACATGAACAAACAATCATGATTAGTTACAAGTCCTTCAGGCTTCTAAACTTGGGGCGTATCTAAGGAAAAGATTATAAGCAAGTATAATTCACGAGGAGGCTCGGTCCCTAAGGGGGGGTGTGGACAACGACAAAGGGGGTGGATTGGAGGGTCTCACATCAATTGGAGAAGGGAATGAGTGCTAGCAAGGACATTGGCCGACGTGGGGTGAATTGTGAAATCCTACATCGATTGGGAAGGAGAATGACGCATTCTTTACAAGAGTGTGAAAACCTCTCCCTAATAGAGGCATTTTAAAAACCTTGCGGGAAAGCCCAAAGAGGATAATATCTGCTAGTAGTGGACTTGGGCTGTTAATCATGAACTCTTTCTTCGACTGGTTAAGGTCTACTTGGTTAGAACATAAAATTTTGGCCTCTCATGAGATTTTCTGAATTTACCCATGTGTGACGGTAGTGTCGTGTCATACACAAGATTATATTAGCAACAAACAACGAGCAGAAGTTCAGAAATAAAACGATGCAACCTCCTAGAAGAAGAATAAATGAGAAAGAACTTTGATATTAAAGTTATTGTGAATTAAGAAAGATAATCATAGGACTTCTTGAGCGTACCTCCATTTCAGCAGCAGAATTAAAGTCACCAAAATTCAGAGGCGTTTCTGAACTGCTTGTAGTTGCATTTGTTTCCTCATGGTCGCTCAGCTTAGACACTGGAGAGCCATTTGGTTCAGGAAGCGTGGACAAATCTTCAATAATTTGACCATTTGGATGTGAAATATGTTGAGGAATAGCAGCTACATTTTCCGAGTTGGCGATTTCAACCTCGTGAGCATCCTGTTTAACAAACTCGTCTTCTTGATGGGCAGAAACAGCAACAGCCTCTGAACAAGATACGATTGCGCCCCGAGTATTCTGACAATTCATTTCAACCACATCAACCCGTTCATGAAAAGCTTTCTCAGTAGAGCTTCCAACTAATTCCAGGGTTTCCTGCATTGCCAAGTCCTTTTCTTCCTCAGAACCACTTTCACATGAGGATCCACCAGAACAAACCCCACGTTTACCGAAGTTAACAGAGTCTGAGCTCCCTTCAGTGTCCTTATTTAAATCGGATTGACAACCAACGTTCAAGACGACAGATTTCTCGCTTTCCCCTTCATTTTCAGTGTCATCCTCATCCGAATCATCACTGTCACTTTCACCCATTTTCCTCTTCCCCATCCTAGCAAACAAATAATTATTTGCACAAAGCTAAAAAGAAAATGCTCAGTTAATATATAGGGAATAAATACATTTCAATCTCCAGGTTCTAAATAATTCTTCAATAGATGGCTAATAGAAGAAAGTGGTGATGAGTTAACTGTGAGATCCCACATCGGTTAAGGAGGAGAACAAAACAATCTTTGTAAGGGTGTGGAAACCTCTCCCTAGCAGAAGGATTTTAAAAACCTTAAGGGAGAGGGAAAACCCAAAGAGGACAATATCTACTAGCGGTGGGCTTGGGCCGTTACATGTAGATTCAGTAAACGTTTACATGCTCTCAATGTTAAACGGCTGAGATCCCCAAACAAAATTTTTCTAGGGAAACGTTTTAAAGATCACTCGATTGGGTGGTTACTCAATGGAGGCCGTTTATTCGGGTAAGTTTCAAGGGTCCATATGAGAATTTGATTCCATCTTCTTTAGAGTTCCTAGTGGAGTTTCCAGCCAGATTTTCCCTTGGTGGCTTAATGGTGAAAATGTTCTTTGTTGGTTATATCCATCTTCCACTTCTTAATTGATAGGCTACCTTCTAATAATGACCACTTTCTTTTATTTGTAGCTGTGTTTGAGGTTTGAGTATTCATTTAATGCTGATTGTTGAAAGATCTCAGTAAGGATTAAACAGAAAAACTCATCAACTTCATAAAAACAAACTTGACATCAAAATACTTCCACATCTTAAAGCTGTAAAATTCATTGTCCTATGGGTTCATCAACATACAAAGCTATCTTTCTAATATAACAGGGTTTCTAGTATCTATGGAATGGTCTCATGGATTGATCATTTGAAGAAGCCACTCTAATACAACAGATAATTTGATCAGAAACATTAGTTTTGAAGGTGAAACAGCTGATTTGTAATGCTAATAAACACATAAATTAACACATCAAAGAAGAGGAATGGGTAAGAAACTAACCAGATCTTCAGCTTTTTGGCATCCCCACCATTGGCCATCAAACCACCCTTCCTTTTGCCCTTCATCACCGCATCTCTCACGGATTCCACAACCTCAGCCACACAACGAGCAGATTCCTCCCGATACTTCTCTACGTACTTCTGCGCCGCGGAATCACCCACCCCCTTCTTCCCGACCTTCCCTTTCTTCTTCAGAAACTCCTCAGCCACCGTCTCCAACCTCCTCTCCTCCTCCTCCGCCTTCCACTCCTCCAATCGCTTCTCAGCATTCACATGCCTCAACCTTCTCCCTCTCATATCCCTACACGCATCGAAATTATTCGTCTTCTTCTGCCCTGCTTTCGTCGCCGCCCCACGCAGCAACGATCCGAACCCTCCCTTGCCTCCCACGAGTCGAAGCAGAAGATGAATAGTCGGAAATTTTCCCGAAGGCTCACTGGAACATGATACAACCGAATCATCCTCGATCGGACGGACTCCGGTGACAAGACGCTGGTGATTTGGGGGAATTCCAGTGCTCTCGTAGAGACTGTGCTTGAGGGCATGGCCGTATACAGAAGGGGAATTAAATTTCAAAGCTAGGGTTTTCCCATCTAACAGCCTCACGAAGAGATTGAAAATCTCGACATTTTGACGCCTGGATATGTCGGTACCCGTCGCCTCCATTGACGTAGAGCTTCGAATTTCAGTTTTCCATTTAAGCCGTCGCCTCCATTGATGGTTTAAATGGAGATTAAATACAAAATCTGTTTAAATCCTTATCATTATCTCTCATCCATAATAAGACATGCAACATTTTTTTATTTTTTATTTTATTATATTTTTCTCCTTCTTTTATTTACGTCATTTATTATTTTTCTACTACAAAATCATGCTAATTTATTTTTTATTACATGCAACTTTTTCTTTTATTTAAATTTAATTAGTAATTATTTATTATTTAATTTCTTAAAATAAAGTATTTTATTAAATAACTATACAAATAAATTTTATTTATACTTTTCTAAGACAAATTTATTTTAATTTTGTTATTTTATATAATTTATCTTAATTATTTATTATTTCTAATATTAACTAAATCATTACAATATAGAATATCAATGTAAAATAAACTAGTAATAAAAAAATTATAATTTGTTGTGGGATATTATTTAGTTAAAAATGTATATTCTAATAATTGTATTATATAAAAAAAATTATTAAAAACGACATAAATGGGTCACTGATTATAACTTAATAATGAGAAAAATAATTAAATTAAAGGTAAAAAAAAAAAAAAAAAAAAAAAAAAAAAAAAAAACAACATAAGGTGATAATGGACTACTTGTTTGTATGAGTTAAGACGTGTTTCTTCGTGTAAATTCAGTGTTGCTAATGATGTCTAAGAGATGAGAACGAGGAAGGTTTTTTCATCCTATCCCTAGCCATATATTTGATCTTCATCTCCACAAAATTCTTCATTTATTTTTATAGATCTTCTTTATTTATTAGATTTAAAAGTCATTCTCAACCATAATGAATTTATGAAGTATAACCTTAGTGGCTCGGCTCTTTGCGCTTTTATAGAGAGAGAGTTGGGGGCCATATGGAAGATTGGTCCGTTGCCACCTATTCTACTATTAGTAGCCCCTACCCCTCGAGAACAAATCTTTAAAAAAAAAAAATTCTAAAAAGATAAATCTCAATATAACTCTCTTAAAAAAAACTTATAAAATATTTCAATAAAAACAATGATATTCAATAAGTAAAAATATAATTATAATGTTCAAAACCCTATTACTATCATAATAACAATAATAGTAATAGCAATAATAATAAATAATAACCATAATAGTAATAGCAATAATAATAAATAAATAGATCACGAGGATAAGGAATATAATCTTTGTCCTTATATTTAAAATAAATGTAACAAATAATAAATACAAAATTGCTGGAAATTTCAATAGATAAAATTGTAAATAAAATTAGCTCTTTTCAATCTCAAACCTCAAAACTTAATTTGTCTTATAAATTAGATGACTTTATATAGCCTGCAAAATATGACCTAAAATAAAAAATGCATTTGTATGAAATATATCATTTTCTATATATATATATATATATTTTAATAGCAATAATAAAAAAATGCATTTTTTTTTTATAAGGAATCAACCCAAAAGGTAGGTACGGAATGAAAAGTAATCTATTTCAAGAAAAGCTCTAATATTAAATAAGAAATCACTATTAGGAAAGTAAGATTCAGATTATCTTATGGATCAAATATCTCAAGGTAAAAATATTTGTTTGAGATTCAAATCATTCTACAAGCAAGATCGACCATGATAGAATTTAAACTACATAGAATTGCAAAGAAAAGGTAAGAACACTTAGCCCTAATGATAAAGAATCTCTTCAAGGCAATAACACTTGTTTGAGATTTGAATTATTCCACAAAAAAGATTGATCATGTGAAGCTTGAATGATTCTAAATATGCAATCTAAACTACATACGTTTTCTTACAAATACAACATACATGGCTTTTAGCTTCAAAATGAAACTCTTAACCTTCCATGGTAAACATTTCAAGAGTGGTAACATTCATATTTTATGGTCAAAATTAACCACTATATAAATGTAATCTAAAGTAAATAAAAAGTCCTAAAATGCATCAATGAAACATCCTAACTTCAAATTATGACATTTTTTTTTTATAATTTTGACAACAATTTCTTCGCCTCTTCTTTAAAGTTTATTTTGCATGATTGATGTCTGGGTTCATATCAATTTTTCTCATATTTTATGTTGACTATATAATTCTTAATAAAATCAAACAAAGATCTAATGTTTCTGCGATGTAAATGAACAATTCATTCTCTTCATGAAGATTATTGCCACACATCAACATGGGTCCCTCCAACATGCTTTGTTCTTGATCACATATGCTTCCTAGAAAAATTTTATAAAACACGTCTAATTTTAGAGTTTTTATAATTGAGTCACCAAATAATGAGGTGTACCTTGTTGATATAAACAATAACTTTCAAAATAAAAAATAATCAATCTCTTTCCGAAGTATTATAATTAAATTGAAAAATATAAAAAATAACTATACACACCCCACTTTCCTTACTCTCAATTTTTCCTCCCAATTTCCTCCATATTATTGGGAGCGAGTCCCACATTGGTTAATTTAGTGGATTATTGGGAGCGAGTCCCACATTGGTTAATTTAGTGAAAGGTGATGGGTTTATAACAGAGGAATACTATGTTCATTGGTATGAGACATTTTGGGAAACTCAAAGCAAAGCCATGAGACTTATGCTCGATTCCTGACATGGTATCAGAGCCATAGACTTATGCTCGATTCCTGACATGGTATCAAAGTCATGCCCTTGTTAGGATCGCACAACAACGCTAGTTAAAAGGATTTGGATTTTGGTTTAAAGGATTTGGATTTTGGTTTTTTTTTTTATTACTTCAGGTATGTACAACAAGAGAGTACAGAGAATAGAAAAAGTACGTTTTCTATTTACCGAGATATATATATGGTTTAGTTTACTATATATAGCTTTACCAGATTTAGCCATCTACTATATATAGCTATTTATCATATATATAGCTTTACGTATATAGCTTTACCATATATAGCTTTACTATATATAACTATATAGCTTTATCTTAGTCATCTATTATATATAGCTATTTACCATATATAGATTTACCGGATATAGCTTTACCATATATACCTTTACTATATATAAGATTTACGGATATAGCTTTACCATATATATCTATTATATATAGCTATTTACCATATATAGATTTATAGCTTTACCATATATACCTTTACTATATATAAGATTTACCGGATATAGCTTTACCATATATACCTTTACTATATATAACTTTACCAAATATAGCTTTACCGGATATAACGTTGCTTTACCATATATACCTTTACTATATATAAGATTTACCGGATATAGCTTTACCATATATACCTTTACTATATATAACTTTACCAAATATAGCTTTACCGGATATAACGTTGCTTTACCATATATACCTTTACTATATATAACTTTACCAAATATAGCTTTACCGGATATAACGTTGACCAAGCTCTAAAGAGGAGCCACCCGACTCCATAACCTAACAGCCTTTACCATATATAGATTTACGCTTTACCATATATACCTTTACTATATATAAGATTTACCGGATATAGCTTTACCATATATACCTTTACTATATATAACTTTACCAAATATAGCTTTACCGGATATAACGACCAAGCTCTAAATAAGGAGGAGACTCCACCCGACTCCATAACCTAACAGCCTTAAACTTACCCATGACAATAGAATTCTCAATTCCTGACATGGTATCAGAGCCATGCTCTCAACTTAGCCATGACAATAAAATTCTCAAATATCGAACAATAGAATTTTCAAATATCGAACAAAGAATTGTAAGTCTCAAAGGTGTAGTCACTTGACTAAAGTGGATAATATCTTACCATAGAATTGTGTGCGGGTGAGGGAGCATGCAAGCCCGCCTAGTGGGTTCATGTGTGCGTGTGTAAAGAAGGACACCCATGTAAGGAAGAGGACTTTACATTATCCATTTGTTACTATTTTCAAATTTTACATAAATTTTGTGAGCGTGTGAGTCCATGATACTGTTTATAGTAAATTGTTTTAAATCATTTTCCACACTTAGTAGTATTTGGACATTATTTTTTAATAGAAAAGTAGGATTAAAAAATTAGGATCCTGCCAACATATGGTCTTGGTTCATCCACATAACCCTCATTTACAAGAGCAATCCCAACATTTAGTAGAGCAATCCCAAGCAGGCACATGATTCCCTAAAACCTGCCTTCACTAACTTTATGACACAAACCCCCAAAAAATTATCTTAATAAAAGCTAAAAAGGTAACACAATCAACATTTTGGAGCTTTGGATTCCCATAAAGTCCAAAACAAACCAACTGATGCTCCCTTTCCTTCTTGACCAATTCACTGTTAACGAGCGTGGCATAGGATGCTCTCCGCTTCCCAGACACGATCGTCTCATTGCAGTCCGAACGAAAGACGGGAACCCAAAGCCTTCTTTCGGTTCCCCGTCTTTCGTCGAATACATGAATCAATCAAATTCTTCACCTAATTATAACAAACTACTTACAGACTCCAAACATATATAATGTTGTTAGACATGGATATGATGTTACTGATGCAACTTTGTACCGTCTCTGGAACGCTTGTTACCGAGTTAAACGGACGACTCGACCGTGCTGGAACATGAATGTCGTTTTCCCATCCTTCTTATCGAATCACACAACTTACAAACTTGCCATTGTTCTTGAGTGTTCCCTCGACGTGTTTTTCAAGCTTTGTCTAAGTGGTTAACTCGAAGACTTCGGATCAGAAGCTATTGCAGAAGAAGCTTGTGAAGGTCCAGATCCGACCGCCCATGACGGTGTTGCTGTTGTACCTGTTACAATTTGCACATAAATCTCCAGACCACTTTCAAAACCAACATGTCCCAAACAAGTGACATTCTTTAGATAACAATTCCCAACATCAATGACACAATAATGCATTAGATTACAAGCATTTGTAGTTCATTTAGCACCTGTTCTTGTTGCGTTCGAGCCAGGAAGCGATAGGATATCGGTCGGGTACTGCATTAGGTGTGGATGCTGAATTCCAAACGCGTACCCCTGGCTACTTTGAGCATAATATGGATAGAGATTTTGAAACATTCTAGCCTGATCTGAAATCCCATTTGCAGAGTAATAAGGTGAAAATTGTTGGCCCCTGTAAGCACCATCATAGTTCTGCATTGAAAACACAACGCCCAGACCAAAATCAATGCCAACAAGATCACAAACACAAACATATAAACATAGATTCCTACCAATGGATGGATTATGTCTTGTGAATATCCAGCAAACCTGAAATGACAGTTTTAATCAAGAACAGGAAAATGGTAAAATTGGGTTTTGTTGATATCATTTATAGTTCTTGTTTCAACCTTACCCATATCCTGAAAGAGGGTATGAGTATTGAGTAGTGGGCTGATGGATATAAGATGATGAAGGGATATGATATGCAAGGGGGTTCATAATCCCAGATGAACCTCTAAATCTTCCAGCAACACCTGCAAATTTGTTCAACATTTTTGGATTTGACATGATTCTCACCAAAAGAAATGGAGATTCAGATTGCATGTGGGAATTTTTATGATCCATTGGAACGATCAAAGCATTTCTTGAAAAAGAAGGTAAAGATCAAAGAAATGAGAACGAACCATGTTGAGAAGCGAGATTGCAATTAGCCGTTCTACCATCGATAACAGGGGAAGGGTTTTGAGAAGCTCTAATGGCAGAATCAGGATCCTTAAATGTGACCTAAAAACAAAATCAATGAAATGAAATGAAATGAAATCAAATCAAATCTGCATTATTCCAAGAACGAGAAGGGGGGATGGGGACTTACAAAGCCATAACCCTTGGATCTGCCAGTGGTTTTATCAGTAATAACAACAGCTTCCAAAATTTCACCAAATTGTTCAAAATACCTTTTCAAGGTATGTCTCTGAGTGTCCCAAGCCAACCCTCCAACGAAGATTTTGGTGAAAGTGGTGTCACTATATTGGCCCCAAAGGCCAACGCTGCTGCTGCTGCCGCCGCCGCCGCCGCCGCCGCCGCCATTGTTATGAAATTGCCTGTGTTGTTGAGACATAAGGCACAGAAATATGCCCCTCCCAATAAGCACCAAATTAAACGAAGAGAAATCTACGCCCCTTTGTGTTTGTTCTGTGTGAGATGGAATGTATTTATACAGACAAATTGGACGTTATAACAATCTGAAGACAATATGATATCGATGAAGAACAGAGAGAGACATGCTAGTGGGCTCCCACGCTCGACGACAGAGCCTCTACGGAGATTTTTGCTAATACCCAAAATGGAATATTTAACTCTTTCACTGTTATATTTGCTGGATTGGTCTCCCATGGCCTTTGCGTCCTTGTATTCAAAACTAATCTCTTTTTCTATCTCCTAAGTTTGTTTACACTGTTTATCTAACCTATTCCTAATACAACGTCTCATTCAACATCATCTTGGTTATACAACGTCTCATTCAACATCATCTTGGTTCTCAATTAACATAACCCTCATGTCTTTACGTCATCTCAAGTCATGGGACATTGGCAGCTATTGTAGCTTACTTGGTCATGCCATTGAGAATGGGTGTATGTGTCGTTCATAATCTTAAAACATCCCAAACGTTCATCCTTCCAGGTTCAATTGAGACATTGGCCCTCCTGTATCTATGTCGTGTCATTTACAGATATGTGATGTCCCACATTGGTTGGGGAGGAGAACAAATCACCCTTTATAAGGGTGTGGAAACCTTCCCCTAGCAGACGCGTTTTAAAGCCTTGAGGGGAAGCCCGAAAGGGAAAGCCCAAAGAGGACAATATCTGCTAGCGGTGGATCTGGGTCGTTACAAATGGTATCAGAGCCAGTCACCGGACGATGTGCCGGCCTTCTCGCTGTTCCCCGAAGGGGGGTAGACACGAGGCGGTGTGCCAGTAAGGACGCTGGGCCCCAAAGGGGGGTGGATTTGGGGGCGGTCCCACATCGATTAGATAAAGGAACGAGTGCCAGCGAGGACGCTGGGCCCCGAAGGGGGGTGGATTGTGATGTCCCACATTGGTTGGGGAGGAGAACAAATCACCCTTTATAAGGGTGTGGAAACCTTCCCCTAGCAGACGCGTTTTAAAGCCTTGAGGGGAAGCCCGAAAGGGAAAGCCCAAAGAGGACAATATCTGCTAGCGGTGGATCTGGGTCGTTACAAGATACTATATTGGATAGCGGGTGCAAAATTCAACCTTTGACACTTGGGCTAGGGGGCAATACCGGCCCACCTGTGTTGTCCGGTACTATCCTTGAAAGACATATTTTAAAGGAAGACACCTGAGAAACTCGTCCTGGAACGCTCGCCCTCACTATGACATATACATGTGACACAGGATAGCTTGCTTAGGTCACAAGGGTCAAGGGTTGAGAGTTGACACCACGCCTCCCCCTATAGTACACTATGAGACATTTTCAGTGTTGCTCGAATAGACATGATTTTGGCGAACAGTCATATGATGTCATGGTGTAAGGCCCACGTTTTGGGCCGATGGCCCAATACAAATTAATAATTATAAAAATAAGCGTTCGGCCATTGGGGCCAAACCCTTAAGCCAGTCGCTGTTCTTCCTCCTCTTTGTCATTTTCTTCCTTTTGTCATTTTCTTCCTTAGACCGCTGCCACCCAACGCTCACGCCGTCCCGCAACTGAATATTTCCCATACCACACCACTCCGCGCCCTTCGCACATCAGAAAAACCGCCACCCAACACCCACATCGCCGCCACGAGGGTACGTCATCGCCGTCGCCAGAACCTACAATAAGAGGAGTAAACACAGCAAAGATTCAACGCGGTTTCCTCTCAAGATAGTAGGATTAGAATCAACCCCTACGTAGGAAGAAGGCTAGTGGAGTCGGACCGTTGTGTGTTAAATAAAAGCTATGTTCAGTTAGGTTGTTTTGACGTCTCAAAACTTCTGAATTCACGCCAATGGAAGAGCGTAATTCTAGCTGCCATTTTTGGCCAACTTTGGGCGAAGTCTTCGCCCACTTTTCTAATTAGCTTTTCTATTTTTGTAATTAGGTTTGTTATTTAAAGAATTCAACTAAAGAGAAATAAAACATCGAGTCTTCAGCAAATCTCTCCCTCTCTCCTTTTACTTCCGCTATTTTTTCTTTCGAAGAAACCTTCTTCGGCCAGTTTTTCGTCGATGTTTTCCTCCAAATTGCCAGAGTCAATTGTCAGAGTCAACAAGTGGTATCAGAGCCTGGTTGAAGCGATCGGTGGTATATCATTATAGAAGAACCAATCTTATCAAAAGTCAAGTTGAATAGCTCAAGTGGTTAGAGCGTCGACCTAACAACACACAGGTCTCAGGTTTGAGTAGAAGAAAATGCAAAGCGTGAAAACACACACATCGTGGTGTCCATCTCGTGCAGGCTCACTCACTCCTCCACTCCGCTGTTGTGTGCCGGCATCTCCATCACCGCCACAAAGAGGTCGACGCCGTGATGACTGGCCCTCCACTCCGCTGTTGTGTGCTGGCATCTCCATCACCGCCACAAAGAGGTCGATGTCGTCAGTGATCAGGGAGACGACAATCGCCATTGTTCAGTACCCGATGTTGACAGGGTCCAACTACAACGAGTGGGCCTTGTTGATGCGCGTCAACCTACAGGCGCGCAAGGGTTATGGCACGCTGTCGAGCCAGAGGAAGGAGAAACGAGCCTTGTTGATGCGCGTCAGGCGCAAGGGTTATGGCACGCTGTCTTTTCAGATGAAGGAGAAACGATCGAGAATCGGGAGGATCGGCTGGCGTTCGCCGCCATATTACGTACCGCACCAAGCGTACCGCACAATCGGCGAAGGAGCTCTCGGAGATGCGCTTTAAGGACTACGAATCTGTCGATGACTTTTCAATGCGGATCACGGGGCTCGCCAACAGCATCACCACTCTCGGAGGCCAGCATCAGCGAGACAGAAATCGTGAAGAAGATGTTGCAGGTCGTCCCGGAAAAGATGGGGATCAAAAGAAGGAGTCGACCGATGGCAGGCTGATCGAGTGCTCAAACTGCGGGAAAGATGGGGATCAAAAGAAGGAGTCGACCGATGGCAGGTCGATCCAGTGCTCACCGGCGAGAGCAACGGGCCCTCTAGCCGCAAAGGCGGTAAGAAGCCATGGAAAGCTCGCGGGCGCACGCGCGGGAAAGATGGGGATCAAAAGAAGGAGTCGACCGATGGCCAGACCGATCCAGTGCTCGAACTGTGGGAAAGATGGGGATCAAAAGAAGGAGTGGACTGATGGCAGGCTGATCCAATGCTCGAACTGCGGGAAAGATGGGGATCAAAAGAAGGAGTCGACCGATGGCAGGCCGATCCAGTGCTCGAACTGCGGGAAGAGAGGTCACCTGAGCAAGAATTGCTGGAGCAAAGCTCAGGAAGACCGAGAAGGCCCATGTGGCTCAATCCGAGGAGGACGAGCCAGCTCTCTTCATGGCAAGTGCATGCGTCCCCAATTTCAATTCCAAATCCACGGAGGTGGAGGTAATCGACGACGACGTCGAACCCGAGAAAGAGCTCCAGCTGGGCGTAGCAAAGGCGGCACCAGCTGGGGAGCCAATTCAACTGGAGGAGGAGCGAGTGTTCGCTCAGATCGGCGAGAGGGACGAGCAGCACGAGCACCGGCGATGGATCCTCGACATAGGGGCAACAAACCATAGTTCGCTCAGATCGACGAGTAGCACGAGCACCAGCGATGGATCCTCGACACAGGGGCAACAAACCATATGACCGGGGCTAGATCTGCGTTCTCTGAGCTCTACTCGGAGATTCACGGGACAGAGAAATTCGGCGATGGCTCCGTCGTCGAGATCGAAGGGCGTGGCACAATCCTATTCGTCAGCAAGGGAGGCGAGCACGGCAAGCTGACCAACGTCTACTTCATCCATCCCGAGGCTCAAGGCTAACCTTGTGAGCCTGGGTCAACTTGATGAGGCAGGCTGCTTCATTTCCATCGAGCGCGGGCTACTCAAAATCTGCGATGATCGACGACGGCTGCTCACGCAGGTCTGGCGCACGACAAACCGTCTTTACATCCTGGAGTTAGAGATAGAGCAACCCGTCAGCCTCTTGGCCAAGACCGAAGAGGATCTTGGAGATGGCACGCAAGGTACGGGCACTTAAACTTTCCTGCTCTAGAAAAGCGCTACAGAAGGAGGAGATGGTGCACGGTTTGCCGGTAATCAAAGGCGTGAACAAGCTGTGCGACGGGTGCCTCATCGGCAAACAGAGGCGCACACCCTTTCTATCTCGGACATCCTACCGCGGCAATGAGCCGTTGGAGCTTGTACACGGCGATATCTGCAGGCCTATCAAGCCGGCGACCCCAGGCGGTAAGAGTCTCTTTCTTCTATTAGTCGATGACAAAAGCTGCTTCATGTGGCTGACCCTGCTGCAAGCAAAAAGTGAGGCAGCAGAGGCGGTTAAGCGCATTAAAGCACGAGCGGAGGCCGAATGTGAGAAGAAGATGCGAGTGCTGCGCACAGACCGAGGTGGAGAATTCACCTCGGTAAGTTTTGGTAAGTACTGCGACGAGTTCGGCATACAACGGCACCTAACGACGCCCTACTTCCCCCAACAGAACGGAGTGGTGGAGCGCCAAAATCAGACCATCGTCGGGACAGCGAGGTCATTGCTGGTGACGGCCGAGATGCCTGGGAGATTCTGGGGAGAGGCGGTAATGACGGCCGTCTATCTCCTCAATCGGTCACTAACCCGAAGCCTCAACGGGAAGACGCCATATGAGGCCTGGTACTACAAAAAGCCAGCGGTACATCATTTCCGCATGTTCGGTTGCGTCGCATACATGAAGGTAACACGTCCCCACCTCGCCAAGCTCGATCCCAGGGGGTTGAAGGTCGTCTTCATCGACTATGAACCCGGGAGCAAGGCGTACAGACTTTATGATCCTATAGGGGGGTGCGCTCACGTGTCTCGCGATGTCGTCTTTGACGAAAGCACCTTCTGGCAGTGGAATGACGTGATCGAGGCAGACCATAATCCAAATCAATTCACGGTGGAGTACCTCGTTCCCGAGCCGGAAGAAGGACGAGCCCAGCATCAGGAGCCGTCACCGCCGCCAGCAGGTGCACCCCCTGAACTAGTGGAATTCGCAACACTACGGACTGCGGATTCGACGCTAGATGCCGATCACGATGCCGATCTGGAGGCCAGGTATCGGAGGATGGACGACCTAGTAGGAGGACGTGAACCACCTGGACTGGCAGCGCGCGAGCTCGAAGAAGTGGTCGAACTGCATGCCATCAGTGTAGATGAACCGAACACCTTCGCTGAAGCAGAAAGAAACTCGTGCTAGCTGAAGGCAATGTAGGAGGAGATGACATCCATCATCGAGAACCAGACGTGGAGTCTAGAGGATATGCCGCCGGGACACCGAGCCATAGGGCTCAAATGGGTCTTTAAACTGAAGCGCAACGAAAAAGGAGAAGTTGTGAAGCACAAGGTCCGTCTTTTGCTGGCAATTGCGGCACATTACTCTTGGGAGGTTCACCATATGGACGTGAAGTCTGCTTTCCTTAACGGAGAGCTGAAGGAGATCGTCTACGTCCGACAACCACCTGGCTTCCTAGACAACGACAACCCCGATAAGGTACTGTGCCTGCACAAGGCACTCTACGGGCTTCGACAAGCCCCACGAGCCTGGAACGCGAAGCTCAACAGTACCCTACTGTCACTGAAATTCAAGCGTTGTGCCTCTGAGCATGGCATGTACACGCACGGCCATGGCAAGCAGCGACTGATCATGGGAGTGTACGTCGACGACCTCATAATCACTGGAGGCGACGTGAAAGTCCTCGGAAGGTTCAAGAAGAAGATGTCAAAGAACTTCGAGATGAGCGATCTCGGCATGCTCAGCTACTACTTCGGCATCGAAGTGCAACAGAATTCTACCGGCATCTCCATCTGCGAAAGTGCATATGCGAAGAAGCTGCTGGACACAACTGGGCTTGTGGACAGTAATCCTACAAGGACGCCAATGGAGGTCCGTCTCCAACTAAAGAAGGCCGGCACTACGACGACAGTCGACTCAACCAATTACCGCAGCATTGTCGGGAGTCTACTCTATCTGGTAAACACTCGTCTGCTTATTTTGTTGGATATGTGAGCAGGTTTATGGAAGCACCTAGGGAGGAGCATCTAGTGGCTGTCAAGCGCATCCTGCGCTATGTAGCTGGAACCAGAGGCTGGGGTGTAAGATACTGCGTAGGGAGAGGAAAGGAGAAACTCAAGCTGGTCGGCTACAGTGATAGTGACATGGCCGGTGACGTTGATGATCGTAAGAGCACCAGCGGAATGATCTACTTCCTCTCAAGCGGCGCGATATGCTGGCAATCAACAAAACAGAAGGTAGTTGCTTTGTCTTCCTGCGAATCAGAATACATCGCCGCTTCGATGGCAGCAACACAAGGGGTCTGGCTTGCGCGACTAATGGAAGAACTCATTGGGAGAGAAAGCGATCCACCAATGCTATACGTAGACAACAAAGCTACGATCTCCCTGATCAAAAATCCAGTTTTGCATGACCAGAGCAAGCACATAGAAATCAGATTCCACTACATTCGAGAATGTGCAGATCGAGGGCTCATCAAGATTGATTTCATCCGAACAGAGGAACAACTTTGAGACATTTTTATCAAGTCCCTGGCGCGGGTAAAATTTGAAGAACTACGCTCAAAGATCAGAGTTCAAATACTAAGGTAGATATAGCACAGCTTTTAGGAGGAGATTCTTAAATAAAAGCTATGTTCAGTTAGGTTGTTTTGACGTCTCAAAACATATGAATTCACGCCAATGGAAGAGTGTAATTCTAGCTGCCATTTTTTGCCCACTTTTCTATTTTTGTAATTAGGTAGAGAAATAAAACATCGAGTCTTCAGCAAATCTCTCCCTCTCTCCTTTTACTTCCGCTATTTTTTCTTTCGAAGAAACCTTCTTCGGCCAGTCTTTCGTCGACGTTTTCCTCCGAATTGCCAGAGTCAATGTCAGAGTCAACATTGTGGATTAGGAAAGGCTAAGAAAGCCCCTATCCCCAGGTAAGGAACACGCCTATTGAAACTAAATGTTTTGTTTTTGAAAAATGGGTCGAAAAGATTTGTCATGTGGCTATGTGCTATGTAATCTAATTGTTGTGTGCCTTTCCTAATCCACAACGGTCCGAAAAATACCACGCGGTTTCCGTTGTGGATTAGCAAAGATTCAACGCGGTTTCCTCTCGTGTAATTTGAACAGATTTGTCGGGTCGTTACGCGTGTAACTATTAACACAAGCCTCTTAACCGTTGCTACCTACAAGCATAATATGCAGGTAATAGGCCCCGCGTATGTTGTGTTATACATCTCGCATAGAACCCAATCACCAAATACCACTGACCACAGCACACAACCTAAACCAGATTACACACAGCACACAGCCTAAACCAGATTACACGCAGCACACACAACCTAACCTAATCAGATTACACAACAGCACACACAACCTAACCTAATCAGATTACACAACCTAATCAAATTACACAACAACACACAACCTAATCAGATTACACGACACACATCAATCAGATTACACGGCACACATCAATCAGATTACACGGCACACATCAATCAGAATACACGGCACACAGCAATCAGATTAGACGACACATAGCTCATATGACAAATCTGTTCGACCAATTTTTCAAAAACAAAACGTTTAGTTTCAAAAAGGCGTGTCCCTTACTTGGGTAGCTGCTTTCTTAGCCTTTCCTAATCCACAAGGGTTCAACTCCACTCAAACTGAGCCTTCTTCCTACGTAGGAGTTGATTTTAATCCTACTATCTCGAGAGGAAACCGCATTGAATCTTTGCTACGTTTACACCTCTTCTTGTCAGTTATGGCGACGACGATGATGTTCCCTCGCAGTGGTGATGTGGGTGTTGGGCGGCGGTTTTTCTGATGTGCGAAGGGCGTGGGGGGGGGGGGTGTGGGAAATATTTGGCTACCGGACAGCATAAGCGTTGGGTCGCAACGGTCTAAGGAAAAAAATGACAAAAAGGGGAAAGAACGACAACTGGCTTAAGGGTTTGGCCCCAATGGCTGAACATGGGGCTTATTTTTATAATTATTAATTTGTATTGGGCCATGGGCCCAAAACGTGGGCCTTACACATGGAGTGTTCATCTGGTGTCTGATTGACACCAAATTTGACTAGCATTCATATTTCATATGGGACAGACTTGACTCTAGAACTGCCTATCCAAGTTTCCTTCAAAACCTTGACTTTGGAAGTTAAGGCCTCGCTCTACCCGACCCTTCAACAAGTCTATCTTTGACACTCGTAACCCTTGTCTTGTTTATGCCTCGACCTTTCTTCAAAATTGTAGAGAGAAATAAACTTGTTCAAAGTATGCTAAAAATTCATTTTTACAATTTTTGATGTTCGCTCGAACTCTGACTTCTGGTCGGATTCAACTCCAACTTCCTGCACGGAAGTTGTGCAAAGTCCCTCCAAAATCAACATATTAAAATTCATAATCTAATTCTAAAAAAATCTCTTCAATCTAGAGGTAAACCGAAACTAAAAACTCGAAACTTTTAACACTCGATTTTCCTTGATTCTGGATGGATTTGGACGATTCAAGAGACCTAATTTGATATCCTTAACCTTCTAAATAACTTTCATGAAGGAATCGTGTCTGAAAAATGACTCTTCATAGCTCGATCAGAGTATGCACGATAGTTTCCACATTTTCCAAACTATTTTTCTCTCTCTCTCTTTTTTTTCTTCCTAATTATTTTTGTATTAGGATATTTACCTACTCCCTAATTTGCATGCATGTAGACGGACATGACTATTTTACCCCTCATATTTTCTTTTATATTTTTGTTGAGCTCTTATGACTTTTTCCTATTCTAAAGCCTCAATAAAATCTCAAAAGTTGGAACTCTTAAGTAAAAATTGAGAAACTAATCTTGGTTGAGGCTTGAGTCTCATAAAATCTCCTTTACTTAAAAACTTTAGTCCTAAAAGTTGCTTATTCCTGAATCTGAATCCCTGGGTAGGACATCCTCATGTCCATCTTCTTTTCTCATGCTGCTATGATGTAGCTTGTATCCAACTAGTGTGGCGTACCCAATGCCCTTCATGGACCTTATAAATTCTGAGTACACTTTAAGAGCTTGGCTTCCAGTTCTATTAGCAAAATGTGAATACTTAGAACGAGGTGGAAATACTTCTCGATCGTAAGCCTCGTTTTCGAGTCGTTGAAGAGATCTTGTCTTTTGGCAGCTTAATTTTGATTAATCCTGTACCTTAGGCATCATGTGGTCAACCTCTGGGGTCCAAGATGGAGCTTCCCAATAGGACCCTCAAGGGAGAGCTCGTCCCTAGCCCGTCCTTTACCTTTGCAAGAGTCTCTTGGCAACATTTGGTTCTCTAAGCCAATAATTATATATATATATATATATATATATATATAGATAAATTTGGATATTTTCTTAACTAGTTGATCGATAAATATTATTTATAGATTTCAATGTTTCAAAAAAAAAAAAAAATACACGAGTTCAATTTAATGTTTTTATTTATTTATATAATTCGTATTTTTATTAATTTAGCGTAGATATAGAATTAATAATTGGGTGTTTCGAGTCATAATTGTAAGTGTACACATGTGTTGTTTGGTAGATGAGGTTGTTAATTTTTAAGATTCAAAATCTAATTTTTAAAAATTAAAATTTGAATAATTATTATTAAATTATATGATATTATCACTAGAAAATTCAATTCATATTTACATGAGAAAATTGTTTGATATTAGAGAAAAAAATCTTGTTCTTCAATGGCGCAAAAAAATGGATGGCGCCGTAGATGCACAAGCGCAGCCGACAGCAGGGGAAACTTCTCTCGTTTAGGTATATTCTCTCCGGCTCCCCTTTCTATTTCTAGCATTTTCTTTTCCGCCATTTTCCCGGAAAATATTCCAATCTATAAATGCAACACCTTCTCCTTCTCCCACTCCCATTTCCCCAAGATTTCCCCCCTTCACTTCACTCTCCAGCACCTTTTTCACTGCCCATTTACTCCCATTTTCGACTTATTCCTCGATTGTGAACATTTTCTGTTCTATTTGATGGCTGTGAGCTGCTTTTGAATCTAGATTTTTGAAGCGGTTTTAATTAGATCTTCTTCTTTGTTAGATATTTGAGAATTTTGAGCTTCTTGGAGAAGTTTCGTTGTTGTTTTTGAGTTCCAGAATCTTGGTGTTAGGTAATACTGCTAGATCCTTCCTACCTTTTCCTTTTGCTATTTGGTTTCTTCGTTAATTGGTCTTTTGTTAAACTAGTGTAAAATGTGAATGATTTGAGCTTGATTTAGATCTGGGAATCTGATTATTATTTTGATCATTTGTTGCTTTGGAAAACAATTATTTTATTCTGAGATTAAAGCCTTTTCATACTCGAAATGCGTGCCTTTGACGATCAATTCTTTATTAGGGAAAAAGGGTGGAAAAGTGGAGCTTAGATCCTTATTTTAATTGTCATTACAAAATCTAAAAGGGTTCAAAATAGTTCTGTGCAGAAGATCCTTTACCCTTTATTGTTTTTTTTTTGTATTCTTTTTGGAAAGTCTTTTAAGTATTCAATCAGCACATGTTTTGGTATTTGGTTATTCTCTCTCTTATTTTTCATTATGAACCGAAACCATGGAAATCAATCAAATGTTAACAAGATGATAAGAAACAAAATGCTGTTTCCTTACTCGAATGGATACTGTTCTAACAGTTGACAAATAACATAATTTAAGTAGAGAAAGGAAATACCATTTGTGTATTGATTGAAGTACAAAATCATTTGCTTTCGTTTATATGCTCATTAATCAGTTTCAGGGGGATTAAAGAAAATCTTCTATTATCAGGTTGAAACTCCGCCAACAATTGCATAGAGAAGAAGGATGTGGTTAACCTGCATTTTGATAATATGAAGACCACACAGGTTCTTCTCTATCTCTTGATTATTGTCCATCTTTTACAGGATTATTTTAATTTGTTCACTTCATTTTATAGACCTCGTTCGATTTATGATATGAATTAGCTTTCTAAAAGGTACTCATAAAATATTTGCCTGTACAAGCTTGAGGATGTTTGTAAAGTGAATAAATAGGCGATTTTCCACAGGCCTCACAAGTACTGTAGGAGGATACTATCCACATCTCTGTTATCTAAACCTTATAGGGAAAAAATGCATAGCAATAGTTGCTTTCTAATCAATCCATGGTTATGCTTGAAGCAGGCCGTAAACAAAGAGAGGTAGAGGCTAATTTGCCTATGAAAGTGTTCGGTACAGGGGGTCGGTCGGTCGGAGTAAGGCTTTCTCTTCCTTTGTGCTTTAGAGAAGGAATGCCACCAGTGGTTGGCATACTCTGAACATCTTCAAGAAAAACAGCCTGGTCACGCTCGGCCTTAAGCTGGGTCACAAGAGGATATCAGTATATGAAAAAGATGTCTGGGTTGATACTGATCCAATTAATATAAAAGACTTGTCTTCCCTAGATCACATTGGAAAATCAATTATCGAATTTCTAAGGTATGAGTTAATATAATGCATAAACTTCTAATCATTTTCATTACATTTATTCAGTTTAGTAATATTGCTATTGTGAGATCCCACATCGGTTGGGGAGGTTGGGGAGGATAACGAATCGTTCTTTATAAGGGTGTGGAAATCTCTCCTTAGTAGACACGTTTTAAAAACCTTGAGAGGAAGTCTGAAAAGGAAAACCCAAAGAGAACAATATCTGCTAGCGATGGGCTTGGGATGTTACAAATGGTATCAGAGCCAGACATTGGACGATGTGCTAGCAAGGAGGCTAAGCCCCGAAGGGGGGTGGATTGGGGGGTCCTACATCGATTGGAGAAGGGAACGAAGTGCCAGCGAGGACGAAACATTCTTTATAAGGGTGTGGAAACCTCTCCCTAGCAGAGGTGTTTTAAAAATCTTGAGGGGAAGCCCAAAAAAGACAATATCTGCTAGTGGTGGGCTTGGGTCGTTACAGCCATCTATATGTAGTTTGTGGCATTATCATAAACATGTCTATGAACACTCTTTCCTGACTCTTTTTTAAGTGCTTCTTTCATCTAGCACAAACCTACAAATGAGAGGTTTTTCTTTCATATATTGCCTACAGCTATATTCTAAAAGACATTTTTGGAGTTCACAGGGCTCTAAAGAATCAGCTCAAGCTTCTCGTGATTCAACAAATGAGAAAGCAAATGAGAAAGAAAATGACAAATTAAATACAACTGAGGCACCTATTACAGATTCAAGTTCTGTATCTGCAACGAGCAATGACAGCAAGAGAGTCTCACCTCAAGATATTGAATTTGTAAGATAAGATATTCTTAGTTTAGAAGCAATGTTCTTTTTATCCTCTCGTGATTCCAGTTATCCATATTTGTGAAGTTTTGATGTGTTGATAGGTTCTTTAAATTTGGTGTTTTAGGTCCAGAATTTAATTGAGCGGTGCTTACAATTATACATGAACAGAGACGAGGCGGTTAAAACGCTCCTGACTCGTGCAAGAATAGATCCTGGATTTACAACTCTCGGTATATTGGAACTTACTTCAATAGTTTCTTGATTATTTTTGCTTTTCTCATTTGAATATAATACCTTGTTCTTTATCACTTTTACATAGGCGACAACAATATGTATAGTTTAGCCTATATATAAATGATCATGTACGATGCAGGTTTTAGAAAACCCTTATTGAAAGTCTACTTATCTGTTGTTTGCATCAATGCTTCATGGCTTTCGTTAAACTACATAATTTTATATCCTATTAATTCAGTATGGCAGAAATTGGAAGAAGAAAATGCCGACTTTTTCCGAGCATATTATATAAGGTTGAAATTGAAAAAACAAATCCTCTTATTCAACCATTTGCTTGAGCATCAATATCACCTCATGAAGTATCCTATGCCTCCCAAGGTTTCATTGGCACCTAGACAGAATGGGATTCACCCTATGCCTGGTACGGTGGTTCCATTCCTACAAAATGCTTATTCATACTTGTACTTTCCTTTTTGCCAATTTTTATATCCTCAATTTTTTACTTAAAGTGATCAAATTATTTTAGTTTATAAACTCGAACTTTTTGCAGTGCAGTTAATAATAATAACTTACCTATGGGGTATCCAGTCCTTCAGCAATCTATGGCTCCAGTCCCAGGTCAACCCCTTGTTGATACTATGAGTAATGGAATATCAAGTTGTCATATAGTCAATGGAGTCCCTGCACCAAGTAACTATCATCCTATTCGGATGAATTCTGGAAACGAGTAAGTTTTTAGGATCTCTTTGGCCCTTCTTCCTATCATCTGACATGATATGCCCACTGCGGTTGGAAATGTTCCTTCTAAAATTTAATTCTGCTACGGTTCAAATATTTTTCTTGTGCTAATGTATGTCTGAGATCCCACGTCGGTTGGAGAGGAGAACGAAACATTCTTTATAAGGGTGTGGAAACCTCTTCTTAGTAAACGTGTTTTAAAAACCTTGAGGGAAGCTCAAAAGGGAAAACCCAAAGGAGACAATATCTGTTTGCGTGGGTTTAGGGTTTAGGGTTTAGGGTAACCTCTTCTTAGTAGACTCCATCTAGCTTTTGTCAATTCCTTGTATCTGTTGTTTGGTGGCTCTGATAATGAATCATAGTTTCAATTGTTAAATTATGGCAAACTACAATACTGCTGATGAGGCTGCTGTTCTTCCACCAAGCAGAGCGTTGTCATCAATGTCAGAGATTCCTGTGAGTCCTACATCTGTGGCATCCAGTGGTCATTTCCCATTCTCAGCATCAGAAATCTCCGGAATTGGAGCAGAGACTTCAAATCTTGAAACTGTCTTCACATCGGACGTTGCGAATTCTGTAGGTTTGCAACTTCCACCGGATGGTACAGATGGAAATTCTCGGGATCCTTTCCGATCATTGGATCAAATTCAATGGAACTTCAGTCTGTCAGATCTTACAGCAGATTTGTCGAATTTGGGAGGTAATACCTTGCTTAAACTATACCATTTATTTTTCATATTAGCTTCCATTGTAAATAACTTATTGTCATCATTTTCAACTATTGCAGATTTAGGAGCTTTGGGAAATTATCCTGGTTCTCCATTTCTGCCTTCTGATTCGGATATTTTGCTCAATTCTCCAGAAAATGAGGATTTAGGTACCAAATCTACACGTTCTCTTTAATGCCTTCTTTCAACTGTTTCATATCATCTCTGTTTAGTTCTCAGAAGCTTTTCTGCTTTTTTCTTTAAAGCTAAATAAATAATGAAGAAGATGAAAAAGAAACAAAAGGAAAGAAAGGAAAGTAGTCCTATTACTATTGCCAACGGCTTAGTTCATTCAAATCTGGTTACAATATGCATGTTGTATAATCAAATCTCAGCTTCTAGTCTTGAAGACATTTAAACTCATACATGTAGGCAACATCTTCTTTCTCAATGCCCTTCCATACCGATATGATTCCGGTGTCCAAATACTCCCTAAAAATGTGATAAACTTCACTAAATCAACACGAAAGTTGAAGAGATACAAGCCTCATGATAATTCAAGGATGTTCGTCTCTTCCAACTCTCAACTTCTGAATTGAAAAGTGTCGCTCGCCTCTACTTTAGCTTTCCCTAAATGCTTCTCAAACTCCCATTTCCTACCCTGCCGTGTAAGTTTGTCATAAATTACATTTCTATAACTCATCGACTCACTCGCCCACAACTCTCATCTTGCTAGACATGTCGACTGTTGGGGTCTATCGGAATGGCATTGTTAAATTCTGCAGTTGAAGGTGTATGTCATTGTGTACTGCTTGACACTTGATATCTGTTTTATCCTACAGTTGAGGAGTTTTTCGTTGATTCTGTGCCTGAGCAACCGTGCTCGCAATCGGATGAGGAGAAAACTTAGATGTAAGGTTAGGCAGTCAATGTTTCCTTTCACTTTGATTAGTTTGGGTAAGATCAAAAAATGGTCAATAACTAATAAGCCTTTGCTAGAAATTTTGTGGGCTGTTGCCTTCAGATTGGAACATCTTGAAATCAAATGCGGTTAGGTTGTATGCTTTTTGTATGATTTCTGAGTAGAAAAGTAAAGATGCCAAGGGAGGAATTTCTGTTCATTGTTCTTTTACAAACCTCTTTAACTGTTTGAAAGTTGAGGCTATGATTTGCTTTCATATTTCTTTTTGTTCAAATTCATTTCCATTGTGTCTAATCTTTTGATTTGTATATCAATTGGTATACTATGGATATCGGATAAAGATGGCTCGTTTGACGTATCACGTGCTGTCTTCAATTACATCGTCCATTGGATTAAAGGGACTGCAATAGTATGTTACGAGGTTGGGTTACCCCTACTCAATTTTATTTTTGAACTTTAGTATGTAACAAGTTTGTCTTTATATTTTTAAATTTGACTCGAATATTTGAGATAGTAGACAATCTGTGGATGGTCTAATGAAGCTCATGTTTTTTTTTCAATAATAATAATAATTTTCAACTCTTTTTTTTTTTTTAAAGGAATTTATATAATAAAATTATTGAAATTATAATTAGGAAATTGGAGTAAATTTGTCCAAAAATGATTATTCAACATTTTAAGATAAAATAATAATAATAATAATAATAATAATAATAATAATGTGGCAATATATATAAATTTATTATTATTATAACTGCACAACGGTCATAGCACCTATTATCATTATAAAAAAACGGCTTTTTATAATAAATTGACTTGTTGAATTAATGCACATCTGTTAAATAAACCAAAATATTAATTAATAATAAAATTGTGTAATCTTGACATGCTCACCCTAAGTTTTAAGGTAAACTCACGCCTCATTCACATTTTTCGTCACGCTTATGCCTTCATTGACTATTTGTGCAGAATCTAATTGTTTGGTCACACACACCGTCCATGCGTGCATGTTCAATAGTCTGTGACTCTAGCCAACTTGTCTCTACTCAAGTCCAAGTCATCCAGCTCGACCTTGTCTCTACTCTAGGTAAAGGTCTTTCATAAACAATGTTGCATCTCATCGTCATCTCGATTCCCAACTATACAACCCATGCATCGTGACACCATCCATGTCTCAGGAAATCTCGACCATCTTAGCTTGCTTGGACACATTCATTGGAAACTAATCCATGTGTCGATCATCACATGGAGACATCTCGAACATCCATCCAACTAGGTTCTTATTGGGCATTTGACTTTCCTGTGTCTATTCTAAACCACATTTGACTTTCCTGTGTCTATTCTAAACCACTTACGACATCCATAGGTGAATAATCACCACATTAATATTTTAATATCTAATATAATAAAATATTTATCTAATTTAACATATGTTGTAGCCTCCATTGCTTGGGTCCATAGCTCAGTGGTAGAGCATTTGACTGCAGATCAAGAGGTCACTGATTAGGCCCTTTTATTTAATTTTTCTTTATTAATAGTCTTTTCACCTTGATTTGTTTTCACGCACATGTTTTCGAAGGCCACTCAACATAAGATTGCTCTAAGTAGATCTTCCAACATAGTGCTGCTCTATGCTTAAATTTTAAGTTCATATGATTGAGCCATTTAAAATAAAAGTGCACTTTGTTGGCATATATGTAGTAATTTTTAATTCTTATAGGCCGTTCTTAACACTCATCCTCAAATCACTCTCATCTTGATGAGGTCTCAGTTTATTTATGTACTCCTTCTTTATTCAGGTGTCACATAATGTAATGACCCAACATTTTACACATGTATCAGAGAGAGACGTCATTTAAAACTAGAAGTTTGTAATTTAAAATACATGAAAAGATGCTAAAACGAGGAGTGTTATAACAAGATTCAATCAAGTTTCCAAAATATCTTATATAGAAAAAACATAAAGATTCTTGAGTTGCTCCATGACTTGCTTCTCTACCTTGTTCGTCACTTCTATGCCACGACTTTACCCTTATATAAAATTCATTCTCAAAATTGGGTGAGTATTAAAAAAAAATTTGTGAGACACTCCCCTTTTAACTTTGACAAAAACATTTGATAGTGTTTTACTTTCTTATAGGGTTTCGTGTTCACCCCTATGGGATTGGCCACCGACAATACACTACCTAATGACTCTAGTCTATCCGGATGTGTTTAACAAAATTGGAAGAAATAAAGAAATGGGTAGAACAAAAATCAAACAACATCTATGTAAAGTGTCAAAGTATAGACAACATACCTATGACTACAGTGTTTGAGGCCTCGGCCTCCTGTCGAGTATTGGCATAAATTTGATCACCATTTACTAGTTGACTAGTAGCCACCATCATCCTTTTGCTACAATATCATCCATATAGCAGTTGAAGCACATTTTACTCTTAAACTTATATTGTCCGAGGTGGTGTCATCCACAGTTAGTATAAAACGTTTTCTCATGAGAATTTTTCTATGTCGGCCTCTTGTCTTGTGTTTGTCCAAACCCACCTCGACTTGGTGGGGTCTTGGTCGGGAGTTGTGCGATTGCCTCCACTTTCCTCCTTTTTTTGGAAAGGCTCGAGTCAAGAATTTTATCAACTGTAGGGGGGTTCACAGTCATCAATCGCCTTTTTTAGTCAAAGTGTCATGACATAGTTAGGTGTCTCATGAGCAGATATAGATCCTCAAACCTTAAATCTCTAGTGAATGATGAAACATTCTACTCTCCTTTCCTTAGTGTCGATCATGCAAGAAGGAATTAAGGCAATTGAGTAAACTCGTGATCATATTCTTCTACTAATGTGTCTCCCTACTCAATACTCATAAATTCTCACCTCTCCTTATATCACAACATTGTCTTGAAAAATTTCCTGAAAAAAGCCTCCTTAAATTGTGTCCATGTGACCCGGTCGACATTTGTAGCCAGAGTCCTCCAGGTAGACTACCACCACAATCGAGCATCTTTTTGGAGCAGAAACGCAACAATCCTCATCTCCGCCCCTCCTGAACAAATTATTAGGGTTATAGCTTGAATCTAAAGCCCAAATGCATATCGTTCAATGATTACAACTCGTTTGCGCTCACATCTCATATATTCGAGTTTTGTGCAATTTTAGCATAATGCAATTAAAATATTCGGGTGAGTCAAGTTCAACACCTATTCAAACATATTTTAAATGATTTTAATAGCCTAAGTAATTAAATACATATCTACAACAAAATTTGGTAGATAAATTTTTTTGAAAATTTAAGATTCGAGCGAAGAACGGTTACACTTGAGTTCTTGGTCTGTTTTTGTTTTCAAACTTGTTAAAACTTTTTTCAAGCAAGAAGGGGTACGAAGAGAGTCAGAACAAAGTTAGTGATTGGAAGAAGAAAATAAATTAAATTATTTTTAAATTTAATACACTTATTTAATTAGTTTTTACAAATCATGTAACTTGTTTTTTACAATTATGACAATAAAAAGTTGGTTTTAAACAATAAATTTGATTTTTAAAGGTAATTAACTCTCATAAATCACCATTTTGTTGCAATAACTTATAAAAAAAATAACTAAATTCTAATATTAGATATGGGTTAGGTAAATATGAACAAACCATGAATCTCAATAAATCACATGAAGTTATAAGTCTAATGGTCGGACACTTTAACTCAAGCTAATAATAGATATCATTCATTATTAGTTTGGATGCTGACAGAAGGTGAGAACTCTTTTTTGTTAGCATTTATCAGCTGAAGTAGTGAGAGCATATAATTTATGCACATTATCTACCTGGAGTACTTCCAGAGGCATTACTTGTCTTTCTCGTGCTTACTTCTCTTGGATCACTTCCACGTGTGTTGTCTCGCCTCTCTCGTGCTCACTCTTGTTGTAGTATTTCCATGGACGTTGCTTGCCTCTCTCATGCTCATTCCTATCAGAGCACTAGCAGAAGTGTTGCTCACCTCTCTCATGTTCGGTGTTTAAGAAGAGTTGATGTTTAGAAGAATTCCTTCACTTGCAATTGTGACTTCTTGAAGCAATTTTTCAAACACCTCGTCGTTCCTCACCGCTAGAAGAACATGCTTAGAGTTTATCCTATTTTTCTTGTTGTCATGCGTTGCATTCCTGGCAAATTCTAAATTCTCGATGACAAGGTATTTGATGACAATAGCTAGATAGATCGGAACATCTATGACAGTGCGCTTCAAATAGTAGCCTTTGTCTAAGGTACTGTAATATTTTGTGTTTAAAAAAAATAGTAGCAAGTTGGGGGAAGAGGTGGAGGATCACACGAGGAGAAGGGTGATGTGTGGTTAAAAAAAAAAAAAAAAAAAAAAAAAAAAAAAAAAAAAAAAAAGCTCATCCAAGCGGTGGTTGACGCATGAAACTGCATGCAGTCGAGGGTCGTTAGGCGAGTGGCACACATGAGCATGTGTGTGAGTGCCTGAGGGCACTTCAAACACGGTGTGAGTTCTAGTTTTTCCGATTCTTACTCCTTTTGACATGTTCTATGAATATTAACTCTAAAAATGATTAAATAAGTGTAATTTGAAGGAACTGTAACATAATTAATTGTCGTATTAGGAGCGATTTTAGTGAGAATGAGTTAGCAATACAAGTAGCATACCAAAGCTCCTAAGCATATTTTAACTTGTTATTGATGCTAAGTAAGTACATCATGTAATTAGGAGCTTAGTTACGATGAAGGCATGCGATAGCATGACCTAATTTGTAGAAATCATGATCGCATGGAGAGAGTATGAGCATATTAGGATTGATGATTAGTATGTACGATGTATGACTCTAGCTTATGTTCATGAGTCTATCCTGGTATATGATTTATATATAAGTGTACCTAGTCTACTAAATCTCATGAAACTTCAGCACGGTGTGCTAAGTCAGAGACATGAATATTCTTGATTATTTGATTGTGTGCTATTTCACGACCGTCAATGTGTGCTATTTCACGACCACCAAAAAGGATTCAAATCAGTTAGAGTTTCAACTACAACAATAAATGCATCTCATTCAAGGAGTGCCACATATTTGTTGAGTTTTGTGTGATTCGAGCACAATGTTACTAAAATATTCTACTACTCACCATAATCAACTCTTAAAACCGTAAATCAAGTTCAACATCTATTCAATCATATTCTAAATTATCTTAAGAGCCTAATTACTTAAATAAATATGTCTACAAAAAAATATTTAATACATGCTTAACTTATTTTTACTTAAATTCCATGAATGATGACAATTACAAGTAGTTTCTAAACAATAAATTTTAATTTTAATTGTAAATAACTCTGGTGAATGAGCTTTATTAAAGAATATCAAATATTAAAGAATATATTACACCCAAGAAATTAATACAAGTAAAATTCATTTTAAATTCGTTTGAAATTTGAGTGAGGTTAGATTAAACATGTGTCTTATATACATTAATAATAAATTAAATTTCATTATATGATATTATTCAAGTAGCAGGAAAAAAAAAAGAAAAATAAAACCAAATAAAGGGCCCAACCGGGTTCGAACCGGTGACCTCTTGATCTGCAGTCAAATGCTCTACCACTGAGCTATGGACCCACGGTTGAGAGAAATTCAACATTTCAAATATAAATTTAATTCTTGTTGCAAACTTTGAGTGGTGATAAGTGGATCCCACCGTGGTTCATAAATTATATCCCTATCCATAATACATATTTTTATTAAAAATATAAATTTAAAAAATATTTCATGTTATAAGTTCATTTTTCTAAAATCTACGTAATAAATTATATGATATTTGTAAAATCAAATATGTTCAGAAGTTAATTTATAATATTTGAAATTCAACCAAATATTTAATTGATAATAAAACTATTTTTTATTGTTTATAATTAAAATATATATATATATATGTTCATAAAAGGATGTAAGTTCAAGTCATCAAATATAAGAGTGACAAACTGGCACATATTGACGGTCGTTTCCATATAGAGTTGAAGCAATATTGAATCGTTTCATATCATTGATATACTTCATATTAAAATTTATATCTTAAAGTATCGTAATTAATTATTATTTTATTTACAATTTAATATTATTTATGAAATGAAAAATTCAGGTTATTAATATAATTTTAAATAGTTAATTGATCATATTCAAGTTATAACTTAAAGGGTTATGATATATTGATAAAGTTGAGTGTCTT
The DNA here is from genome assembly GCF_057944985.1 of Cucurbita pepo subsp. pepo. Classification (NCBI taxonomy): domain Eukaryota; kingdom Viridiplantae; phylum Streptophyta; class Magnoliopsida; order Cucurbitales; family Cucurbitaceae; genus Cucurbita; species Cucurbita pepo. The sequence goes on from NC_141809.1 coordinate 10,452,480, forward strand.
AACTTGATAAGACTATTAATACGACTCATTTTGTAATATGATCCAAATCTTTTTGGTGGAGACTTGTAAGTGGTGGTATCATATTCAATGAATTATGAGCGTGCGAGAGATTGTATTGCATGGAATGAGAATGATAGACATTTTTGTAATGAATCATATCAACATAACTTGTCCCACATGGAGTGAGAATGATAGACATTTTTGTAATGAATCATATCAACTTGTTGATATATTTTGAAACAAATTTTAGATTTGAAGGGTTAAAATGAAAGTTTTGATGAAGTTAAAAAGGTGTTAGAAGATGGAATATGAACTAAAAAAGAGTTAATTGTTTGTTGTTGTTGCAGTAGAAATGTGTTCTTCTCCACTCCATTTCATCCTTTCCAGTTTGCAGTGAAAACGCAACACCAAAATCCTCACGCCTCACAAAAGGCGGCGATTCCCAAGCTCCCTCTCCTCGTTTCCTCCGCCCTCCCCTTCTCCTCTTCCACCCCTTTTATACATCTTCTCCATTTTCTCTTCCTTTCCATTCCATTCCATTCCATTTCCCCTCTTCTCCTCCCCTCACAACCCCACTTCACAATGTCCCTCTCTGCATCTCCCAAAATCCTCCAACCCCTTCTTCTCGACTCCCCCAGATCTAACCAAAAACCCCTCTTCTTTCATCCCTTTAGATCCACCTCCAACTTTCTTGGATCTCGATTTCGCTTCCCATCTATCTCCAAATCCACCACTCGCTGTCGATCCTCCCCTGTCGTTGCTGTTTCCGATGTTGTCAAGGAGAAGAAGCTCAAATCCGGTTCCAATCTGGTACGTTTCGGATTCTTGATTCCGGATTTTGTTCGGGGTTGATTCTTTTCTTATTGGGTTGCTAATGCCCTGCAATTTTTGGGGGAATCGGGTAATTTAGCATGGAATTTCACTTTCTATGCCTGCATGGATTCATCGATTGATTTTTAATTTCTTAATTTTCGTCTCCCTGTTTTACTGTTTGAGATTGTCATTATCGATTATTGTTAATTTGCTCCACCGCATGGATTCATCTTGGTTTAAAAGTTCTTCCACTTTTTTGGTTCCCTTTCCTGTATCTACACAGCTGATTACAAAAGAAGAGGGTTTGGTACTCTATGAGGACATGATCTTAGGCAGAGTTTTTGAGGACATGTGTGCACAGATGTATTACAGAGGCAAAATGTTTGGTTTTGTTCATCTTTACAATGGCCAAGAAGCTGTTTCCACTGGCTTTATCAAGCTGCTTACAAAGAGGGATACCGTAGTCAGCACTTATCGTGATCATGTTCATGCTCTTAGCAAGGGAGTTCCAGCCCGCGAGGTCATGAGTGAGCTCTTTGGAAAGACCACTGGGTGCTGCCGTGGCCAAGGTGGCTCAATGCATATGTTCTCGAAAGAACATAATGTGATCGGCGGATTCGCCTTCATCGGGGAAGGCATACCAGTGGCCACCGGTGCGGCATTTACATCTAAATACAAGAGAGAAGTTTTAAAAGAGGCAGATTGCGAAGATGTCACACTGGCGTTTTTTGGAGATGGAACTTGCAACAATGGTCAGTTCTTTGAGTGTTTGAACATGGCAGCTCTGTGGAAATTGCCAATTGTATTTGTTGTGGAGAATAATCTTTGGGCAATCGGAATGTCGCATTTAAGGGCAACATCAGATCCTGAAATTTGGAAGAAGGGTCCTGCATTTGGAATGCCTGGTGTTCATGTTGATGGTATGGATGTTTTGAAGGTGAGGGAGGTTGCAAAGGAGGCAATTGGAAGAGCCAGGAGAGGAGAAGGACCGACTCTCGTGGAATGTGAAACCTATAGGTTTAGAGGACACTCACTGGCCGATCCAGATGAACTCCGTGACCCTGGTTAGTTCTCTTAAATTCACACCTACATTTGGTTCTGTCAATTCTAAATATGCATTTGCTTGTTGACATTTATTATTGCTGATCATCTAAAAGTTCCTGAATTCATTTCCCATGAATAATGATAGCAGCTAATCTCTTAATCCTTACTCCACACAGCATTAGAGGATAATTCATTCATTAGTTCAGTTTTTACTTAACAAAGAGGGAAATGTTATAGCTGATTTAGTCCTGAGTGCATTGTCTGAGGCCATTATTGGAGTCATCTTGCAATGTTTACTGAATAGATTCTTAGTGAACCAAACATGATAGAAGTGGCAGTGAATAAGGAAGAAACCAGGCAAGCTTTTTGGACATAACTACTCCATTATGTGACCTTTGCATGGCTGATTGCTCACCAGGAAGAACAGTTTGAGCTCATTTGATACATTTAGCAAATTGGCATGATAATACATATGTAGATTTCTCATATTCATCAGTTAAATATGTGGTCACTCTTTAGAGTTCATAGACCGACTCGACTAGATGACACAAGTGTAGTAGTTTCTTATTGAAATATGATAACTCTGGAAAGTACAAAGGATTAAGAATTCCTGATTTAACCGTGGCAGCCGAGAAGGCCCGTTATGCTGCTAGAGATCCCATCGCAGCGTTGAAGAAGTACTTGGTGGAGAAGAATCTAGCGAGTGAACAGCAGTTAAAGGCGATAGAGAAGAGGATAGACGAGGTGGTTGAAGAAGCAGTAGAGTTTGCAGATGAAAGCCCCCATCCAGCCAGAAGTCAGTTACTAGAGAACGTGTTTGCTGATCCGAAAGGGTTCGGAATAGGGCCCGATGGAAAGTACAGATGTGAGGATCCCAAGTTCACAGAAGGCACTGCACACGTCTGATCTTCTCACAAACTTTGTGTGTTCTTATTTTTATTTTAATTGGGTTTTGTTCACTGTTTCTGTTGGGCTATTTCTGGTTATTTGTAATTGTTGAATGTTAAGTAGCTTTTGGTGAATGTAGCAGGAATTCCCCTCTCCTTTCTTCGGGTCGTCCTCTAGTTTTTCTTTTCCCAATTTTGATTTACTGTATGTTAAAACACGTTCCTCTACTAATCAAACTTATGTGTTAAAGGAAGGAAACCACCTTATGTTTTAGTATTTACTTTAAGTTTGTAGTCTGTTTTGGTTCATACTGCTAACTAATATGGTCTCTAGGTTTCATTGATATTAGATTTTTGAACATGTTGTGGTTCTCTGGATTAGATTTTGTGTTTGTTTGATGTGTAATGTGTGGATGAATCAAGAACTCCATCAATCCATGCTTGGTTCATGGAAGAAGCCATTCCCTTTTATCCTCCACACTTAACTCCCCTTACATCTATTACGATTTTTGGGTAATATGAATTGTTTTCTGTTTCCTCCTAAACTTTGATCACATCAAAGGCAATCCCAATTTATTTTTCACTATTTTGTCATCGATCGATAACCCTTATGAATATTACTTTAGCTGTTTGGTCATTTTATCCTTAATTCTGGGTTTGGATACCTCTTATTCTATCTTAGGGGCATTAGGATCATTTTACACCATTACTTATCTACTTAAACTACCAAAGTTCAAATATAATTAACATGTCAATTCAGCAAAGTTCATTTAGTAAGTTCATTTAGTAAGTTATTTTAACGTAATGAACAATTTGATTGGTTCAGGGCTTTAACTCTTAGAGGCATTATGGTCACATATATAATTAGCAGAGTTCATTTAGTGAGTTATTTTGATGTAATCTTGCAATTTGATCGGTTCAGGGCCTTAACCTTGGTTCTTTGTATTTTTTTTCTCCATATTTCCTTGATTCATATTTTGTTTAAAGTTCATACTTAAATCCAAGCAATTTTTACCATATGCTTAAGAAAAGTCTAAGATGGCTACTTACCTCGTCATCGACATTCGAATGTAGTATCACGATCTTAAATAGGCGGCTTAATCTTTTGTTTTTATGGAAGAGTAACAAATGTAGTATCACGATCAAGTATTGATTAGAATAGAGAGATAATGATCGTATTGATTAGAATAGAGAGATAATGTGAAATAACGTGGATACATCACATCAACTCTTGATCAAATTAGGTTTCAAGATTACAGTTTCGACCAAGTTGTGATGTAAAGACCAAAAACAATTAGAAGATATTTTTATGAAACCTTTAATGCAGTTGAAACAGATTATACCACATGTAGAATACTGCTCTGTTTAGGTTTCAAGTTGGTAAACAGATTCAAGAAAATCGAACCATGCAGGTTTAAGCCTATTGACATTGGAGAGTTGGACTCGTTTCAAGAACTATTCTGCTCCTTTTAAACATCCGTTTCCAATCATCAAACCAACCCTTGAATCATCATCATATTCAAAATGTAACACTCATAAACCAGATTCTCAAGTATCAAAATTCATAATTCTTTTCACAGGAAAAACAAGGAAGTGTACTGTTAAACGTCCAAAAGTATATCTGCTTGGCTGAGCTATCAGTATTTAAAGTTGAAAGTAACAAAAAGTTAAGAAGCAAGATGAAGGCAAGAGAGGTAGGTATTTCTTAATAGGAAAGAACCAAAGAATATATGAGGTAAATACTAAAATAAGTTTACAATTTAAGACCAGCAATAGCTTCAGGTTTAAAGTCAACTCTGAGACCCAACACACGCCTTACCTCTGCTGGTGTAAGTCTCCATGTCATAGGTCCTGAGTTCTCACCCCAGAAGTCTAGAATCTCTGAAACCTTCTCCAAGTTGAGAATTGTGGCCATTTGAGTGAGCCGAGCGAACTTATCTCTAACAGTTCTCTGAGTCATGCTGGAAAAGTGGCTCACCAACGCCCTTGCATCTCTGTCAAGTTGAAGCCCTCCAAGCTGACTGAATCTCTTCTGCACCATAATCACTTCAAGTCTCTTTACAATGAAATCGATCACCAAATGCACAAACGAGTCGTAATTGTTGGCAGTCATTAGAGGCTGAAACCATGCCACATTCGTCTCCACTGCATGGAGAAGTCTTTGGACCCATGGGTCATTCACCTCGTTATCAGCATACTCAACCTCCGACAATTCGTAGCTAAATGTTGCAACAGTGTCTAAGACTGGGCGAATCCGAGGTGTTATAGTTCCAGCTAGTTGTTCCAGCCCAGCATTCAAAGCTTGCTTGAAAGTGCTGCTCATATCACCCAATTCAGATAAACAAGATTTCACTTTTTCTCTGTCTGCAGGCGCAGGAAATACCTACCAAAATGGTTCCACACGATTTGTGTTACATATATTGGAAACAACACTACAAAATAATCAGAACAAATTACGGCACTGGGGAGTTCACATGGAACAAAATAACAGTAAGTGAAGTATCCCAGCTGATGTAATTAATTTCAGGGAGACATGAGACATGAGACATATGATAGAATAAGAATTAGTACACAACTGTCATTCCTTCATCGTCAAACTAATCAACCCAGATCTACTAATAAGCTGCAACACTAGATTTTACAAATGTCTAAGGTTAAAAGTAGCTCTTAATTAATACATTATATATCATTACCGAATAACGGTCCAGAACGAACAAAGAGGCTAAAAAATTAGGGAGGACCCAACAATTTCAGTCCATCTTCTGAAGGTAAAACATGATGAATATCTAACTGTTATACATTGATGAAGCTCTTCAAGAGATCTGAACTCTGCTCCCAGGATTCTCTACACCAAAAATTTCAAGACTAATACAAAATCCCCTTAGATCTCTATCCTCCCCAAAATATTCGACATCTTCCTGTAACAGAACTAACTTGTATGTCACTACAAAATTGGGCCTCACATTAGGGGAGGACTGGACTATGGCATGGTAATTCTTCCCCTTAGGTGTCAGTGATCAAAAGAGTTTTGTACTTATCTATTGTCGATTATCTCAAAGGGTGAAATAAAAGCGTCTTATTGGGCTCCCAACACCAAAAGGTGAATTAATAAAGCTCGTCAATGGGAAAATAAAGAAGAAAAAGTATAATATTTGACAAGGTTTTTAATTTGAAACCCCCCCTCTTTTTGTAATGGTTCTTTCTTTTTTGGATTTTGTCATTGCTAATATTGTTTCAACTCCATTTTGTAATGAGTTGTTCTTTGGTATTGCTGTAAATTTTTTCATTTGTTCTACGAATGTATGACTTTTCATTTAAAGGGGAAAAAGGCCTCACATGTATTAGCACAAAAGGGCCAACAAAGTGAAATTGCATTTGTTAATGATCTCAAAACATAAATTTGAAAACGAGAGATTTCATGAATAACAAAATTGTATTTCATGTTTTCAGTGTTTTTGAATATGTATTTGGTAGCAAATTTAGAAACCGGAACATAATTTGAAGTATTTAAAATGTGTTTGATAAAATATTTATAAACTAAAAAAATAATTATAGTTACCAACTATAATTATTTTATTTATAAAAATGTTTTATTAATAAACTATGTATAATTATTGTTTTACAGTATCATATAACTGATAATATATGTAGTATTATACATATGTTAATTTAACTAACATGAAGTACTATATTTATCAAAGCTTTAGTTTTAAATAGATATGTTAAAATTTCAAATTCAAAATTAGATACATAGAAAACAAAAAAATGTTGTTCAGAATTTCAACTATTTTGATCACAAAATCCAAAAATAGTTTTAATAAATTCTGCCAAATGGATATGCACCGAATCCATCTTACTCCAGAAACCAAAAAACATAAAACAAAATTCATATTGCATAGCTAACCACCCATAACTTTATGGTTGGGTTTAGCCGCCTTTCTCCTTAGAAATAAACAAAATTTTGGTTCTTACATTCCTATCAACGTATCTCTCGATTATCCCTCAATAGAAGTAAGGACTACCAAAATAGAAGAGGAAAAGAAAAGAAAATCATGCACCAAAACATAAAAGAATTGTGCCAGGCTAAAAAAGTTGTAAAATTAACTTCAACTTTGGAAGAGAATACACAATAGCAAGAAGTATATCGAGTTTAATTTCCAGATCAATTTGATACTGATGATTCTCAAATAATACAATATACAATATATTGTAATTAAACAGAATGCAGCATATGGAAGATGCAAAATATAAGTTACTTACTCTCAAAGATAAGATAGAACTTCTACATACTGAATTCTATATCCCTAGATGGGGCTGAGAAAGCGCAAAAATTGTCAACGAGCATTTTCCAGTACACTGTTGGTTCATTGCAACCTCAAAACAGATTGTAGAATTTCTTAGACAGAAACTTGCCAAAGAGTTCCGGTGGTCTTGGCATTGAAAAGTTTTATTATTAAAAAGTGGTTAGATCTCAATCCCATAGTTCCGGAATCAAGTGTCTGTCATTTCCATTTTATGTTCACTAAATTTATGCTTTGCAGGTTTTCCAAATGTGGAACATGTGAAAATATTACCAACGAGCACAGAGGCAAGGGGGACACGTGTTCGAATAACAACGTAGGATTTCAGGTTGCAAGAAGGATGCTGAATCACAAGGCCATCTTTTGGTTGAAGTGAGTTTGGTGTGAAATTTATTTTTCACTCCATTGGATGGGTTACAGCCTTACGAAATAACCCTCAACAGATGCTGCACTTTACAATAGGGGACCATCCTTTCAAGAAAAGGAAAAAAGCCCTATGGGAGAATTTTATTCGAGCTTACTGCTGGATCATATGGCAAGAGAGAAACAAGAGGGATTTTTCAAGATAAGGAACTTCCCCATCACAGATTTTTTGAATCTGTTATTAATGTGGTTGTTTCTTGGTGTAAATGTTTCCCCCTCTTCCACTACTATAACTTTTCCTCCCTCCTCTCCAATTAGAGAGTTATTTCGTAATTCACCAGACGGGGTTTCTCCCCCTTTCGAAATTTCATACTGTCAATGAAATTATTTTTTATCGTGTTAGTAGGGTGGATAGTTCCGGCTTAGAGACAGGAACCAGATTCAGGGAGTCCCACTTAGTAGCTGAACTACTTTTAAACAAGAATGGAGGATAAATTTGATACAAATAGTGAAACTAAAACAGAACATCAGATGGGGAAACCCAGCTTTATATGCTATCAAACGTTTGACAATGAACTATGCAATTTCAAAAGCAATACTCATCTGCCAAGGCTATAAATTCACACAACAGATTACAAAGTTAACAAAATAGGTTTTCAATCTCAACCAGCCTTTTAAACACTAAACAAAGGGGCCACAAAACGTGAAAAATGAAAACTAAAAGTGCAAAAAGAAAACTAGTGTAATATAGCACAACAGTAGCAGTTATGTATGAAGTAAATGTCAAGGTGAAGTATGATACCTCAGTACATTGCTCCTCAATCTCATGTTTGAGTTTCAAAACATATTCACTGCTCACGTCCATGTTATTCAAGGCTGTTGCAATCTCAGTCCCTGTTTTTTGTACACCAACACCACCTAAGAATAGTTTTGCACCTAAATTTGGTTCTCGCATTTTCTGTTGTAATGCCTCTTGGTACTCATTGCTCAACAGACTACTAGCACCACTCAGAACTGCAATCAATGAGCTAATATTCGAAGTGGAAATCGCACGTCTTAAGCAACTCTGTAGGACGTAGAACACATCGTCCACCATAGAAGTTGTAAGACTATCAGGCACCTGCTCATCTATCTTGATAGCTTTCCTCACATTTTCAACCATGAAAAATCCCTCTAGAATCACATAAAATCCTGTGATATCTTGAACTGCTTTGCTAAAACTTCCACTTCTGAAAGCCTTTGTAGCTCGGGGAACCAACTCTGGATCTATAGAACTCAATCCCTTGATTTTGGAGACCATGAATTCAGTGTAGTCCTCACCTAACTGCATTAACGTCAACAATTCTTCCAAGTATAACTCGACTTCCCTTGGGTCAGGTCCTTCTGGTCCACCAACAGCTAGTAAATTCTTGTTTTGAGCATTAATTTCAGACGACAACTGAGCCAATTTCCTATATTCCACATACTTCTTCAAGATTAAAGATCCACGCGAATCACACTCCTCCTGAAGTTCACATATCGCGTATACAATCCCATCCTCACCACATAGACTCCTTAAGATCTCATCATTTTCTTCTATAGCCAAAACAATATCCTTGAACAAATTTGTCAAGCCGCCAACAAAATTAATTTGGCTTTGATTACTGCCCACATTATGATTTTGGTATTGCTGCTCCATCAGCTCCACCAAATTCTCAAATTCAAGCCTAGACCTCATTCCAATCACCTTCTTCAAGTACCCAACATAAACCTGCAACCCTTCCTCCTCCAAACCTAAAGGAGAATAAAGCCGTATGAATCGCAAGATCATGGGATGATCCCGCTGGTCCACAGCCGCCGAGAGCCTCTTCCTGACAATTCCCTCCAACTGGTTTTTCGATTCCAACAATTGTTCCCTCTGATCCGACCCGGAATCCTGGTACTTAGCATCGATTTGCAGAAACGTCTGCACATACTTGGCTGCAGATTCGTAGTCCTCGGAATCAAGAGCTTTCTTGACGCCTTCAATACAATTCCCTCTCTCAACAATGGCGTCGATACGAAGCAGGGTGGAATTGACCCGCGACTGGGCCAGATCAAGATCGCGGACCTTGGCGCTAACCTGGTCGGCGAGGCCGCTGGTGGATGTGACGTTAGAGAGCATGTAATCGGCATCCGCTTCAACAATGCCGATGACTTCAGCGGAGCGCTGAAGCTGCACGAGCTGCTTGTCAAGGTCGGAGCGTTGGGAGAGAAGATTGTCGAGATTGAGGTCTAGGGCTCGCTGGTACGCAATGCACTCGTGAAGGAGACGGGTCATGGCTCCGACATCGGTGAGGGTTCGAATGTGTTCGAGTGCCTCCGTAGAGCCGAATTTGATGGAGTCTTGGTGATCGAGGTGACGATCATCTTCGACGGTAGTGATGGAGCCGGTGGGAGTGGAAGCCATATCCTGGAGATCTGGCTTGCAGGTGGAAAGCCTCCTTCTACAGAGACAGAGGAAGTGAAGCTTCTGTATCTATTCTACTCCCATTTGCAAACAAACACACAGAAATGAACATTCATCTTACCGGCAGTTGGATGAGAATGGCTAATATATATATATATATATATATATATATATATATATATATATTTGGTTAAAATAACTCCAAAGTAAATAGTGAGGGCGACCCTCACAGTGATATGATATTGTTCATTTTGAGCATGAGCTCTAGTGGTTTTGCTTTAGGTTTTTCTTCCTACTATGATCATTTCCTAAATTAGTTGTAGGACTTTCATCATCCAATAATCATTTTTTTCTAGATGATTTTTTCGACTTGATTTCGATACTAACTCTAACTTAATTCGAATTAGGTTATAACTTGAGAAATTTCAATAAATTTATAGCTCCTAGTAGACAGAAAAGCAAGAAAAAAAACAGACACACACGCCCAAATAAATAATCATTCATACTTTTTTTGAGCAATACTTGTTGGAATCGCTAGTATATACTAGCATGTGAGATATCTTGTCTTAGGTAGTTAGAATATACGTGATTATGACTTTAGAAGGGTAGTATGAACGAGAATGTTATGTATGTAATGAAAATTTGACAAAATGTTCCTCGGATGAGATTTTTGAAATGCATGTCGATCTAAATGCTTTCTGCTAGCTTGAAAGAAGAATGAGATTTTTGATTTGTGCTGTGTGATTTATGAATGCTATTTCCTCATTGAGCTTGTATGAATATTTAGATAATGTATTTGGTGATTTAGGTGATTGATAGGAGTATCTCCCTAACAAAGCATGAATGAATATACTAAGTTAAGATTAGAGCGTTAAAGCTAGAATAGTTTCATGTTGACCTAGGTCAGAAATGTTTCAGTAGACCGAGAACCCCAAGATTGTGTGCATTGATTAGTAAAGCTTCATGGCATCTAGAAGAGCTAATACGAGTGTCTTGAAAATGTAAGTTCAGATTTAAACCGCCTAGATGCCAGAAGAACCTAGTAAAGCTCTATGGCATCCAAGGATGACTAAGAAAGCTTAACAAACCTATTAGTAGTGTGAATCAAGTAATCAGAGTCTCTATCTCCTATCTTCTCTGGTATGTCATTAGCGCTATTAGCGACTTAGGTCAGACCTTTTAGAAATAGCTCGTTCAGGCGACTAGGTGTCTTTATCTAGTAGAAATGACTAAGGGTCTCTTATAAATAGGGTCTCTGTGCTATAAACCGTCCAAAGAGGTGACAAGGGACCAACAAGTAACTTAGTAGTTAGCAAGTATGTGGAAGGGTCTACTAGTTAACCTTCTATAAATGATGTTCAGACCCGTAGATGTCATACTATCCTATCAAATTTCTGAAGTAGCTCTCAATCTAAGATATCGATCTTTCATTGTTGTGGTTATGTAAGCTGAATAAATCAAAAGAACAGTAATAATAATTCATCTCGAGCTAAAATACGTCGTTCAGTATATCCACGATGTTAGAAATGGGTGAACGACACCCAAATTTTAGAGTGGGTTTGTAATGGACAAGAAAACTGCTCAAACTTTGAGGCCTTCTCAAAGGCTCTGGTTGCCATGAAAAATTTGTGGTAACTTACTAGGATTGGATGCAATGAAAGCCTACAAGTAGGCTATTTATTGAGTATTTTTACCCATTCTACAATTATTTTAGGTGCTCATTGACTGTTGATCGAGGTGTGGAGCGTTTAGAAGCTGCACGGTCACAGTGGGATCTTCCCGAGGTATCAATGTTAATGTGACTTTTGGGTCGTTTGTGTTGTTTGAATTTTGTGTCCCCAACCCTAGTCCCTATACGTAATAAACCTTAAACAACATTGGTTTATAATTCTTATTTATTTGTTTTTAATTAGGGGGTTGTTTGCTTTAAATTGCACAAAATTTTACCCTATTTTTACTATTATTTAATTTACTTTTGCCTTTTAACTTTTTCGTCATGATTTGATCTTCGAACTCTAAAAAATTAGGTCATAACATAATGGTTACATCTTCTTTAATAGGGTCTTGGCTTAAGCAAGGATCTTAGCAAAAATTGTCCCTTCAGTTTCTCGTTTAACCCATCATAAAATAGATGGATCTAGAACCTGACAAGATAACCTTGCTGTAGACACTAGCTTAGTAACTTATATCTCTCATCGACCTCGAACATGTTAAAATATCATCACTAGTCTAAAGGGATCAAACTTAATAATTATATGAGCCAATTATATATTCATTTTTACTAAAATGATTTAGGTATTTTATAAAAATGGTTTAGAAATAAAGATATCTAAATATTTTGATATCTCACTATTTTACTAAAAAAAATTAGATATTTTTAAAAAAAGATTTATATATGTTAAGAATAAATCGTTAGATAATGGATTGTGTGAGCTTTACTATAAATAACTTCCAGCCTACCTATTTTTTCATCCACACAAATGGAAAGGAGAGAGTGCAAAAGTTTGTATAAAGTCTCTTGTAATCGATTGATTTTAATAAGGAGTGGGTATTTGAGAGTTATGTTCAATAATTTGGTATCACAGTCAGTTTAGCGTAAGTTGTCTAATCTCTTGGAATTCTTAGTATAATTTCTTGGAATTCTTAGTATGCTCTATGGTTGCAGGTTTGTCTAATCTTCCACATCATAAACGATTTCTTAAGATTATTAGTGGGTGAGTTTTTTTGCTTTGTGAGTAGTTATAACTCAACAAATTTTGTGTCGAAATAACTTGTTTGTATTACTTTCGAAATAGCTTGTTTGTATTACTGAGGTATAGCCAACACGATGTGTGATTTTTAAATCGATGGAGGAATCAAGAAACTCAACAAGAACAATTACAATACATGGACAACATGCGTAATGTCCTATTTACAAGGATAGAACCTTTGGGAAACGGGAGTGAAACTACATCGCCAGAGAAAAATTATAATGCCGCCTTGCGCAAATGGAGAATCAAAGCAGGCAAAGCAATGTTTGCCTTGAAGACCATAATCAAAGAAGAGATGTTAGAGCATGTTTGGGATGACAAGTCACCAAAAGAAGCATGAGACTTGTTCGTGATGTTGTTCTCAAAGAAGAACGATACGAGGCTACAACTTCTAAAGAACAAGTTGTTATCAATTTCACAACGTGACATGATGATTGCTCAGTAATTCCACAAGGTCAAGTCGATTTGCTGGGAGATTACTGAACTAGACCCGAAGTCTGTCATTGGAGAAGCTCGAATGAAGAGGATCATTATTCACGAATTACGACCAAAATATAGAAGCTTTGTTATTGTTGTACAGGGATGGCCAACTCAACCATCATTTGTAGAGTTTGAAAATTTGCTAGGCAGTCAAGAAGTCATGGCGAAGCAAATGGGAGGCATCACATTAAAGGGTGAAGAAGGAGCACTCTACACAAGTTAAATCGGAGTAACAATAAGTCGTCTATCAAACGTGGATACAAAAATGATGACAAAGGAAGAAGTCACCAAGGAACTGTACAACTAGGGAGATGTCAGAAGAATGACAACAAAGCTCTCAAGTGAAGAGATTTGAAGGTATTTGCTACCATTGCGGGAAAAGGGCTACATGCATAGGGATTGTTAGTCCAAGAAAAAGTTTGTCGAAAGCAATGTGGCATTCTCAAACATGGAGATGAAGGAGGAATGGGCTGCACAGGTAATATATGCTATAGAAAAAGATGATCTAGCGCTCATGGAAATGATGGAAGAGTATATCGATTATGAAAATGACTGGATCATTGATTTAGGATGCTCAAACCACGTGATTGACGATCATATTGGTGTAATGGAAGTAGGTGGCTCTTAGAGAAGGAAGTATTACCAGACATGGACAACATTGAAGAAATTAAAGAAGGGGGAGCAAACTGTACACATTTACTTAAGTGTTGATGTACCTGAAGATCCAAGTGATACTGGTGCTAGTGAAAGAAGTGACTCAACCAAGGAAACCTAGTGAAACACAAATGACACCTCAAAAAAGATGGTTAGAAAAAATCAAATATCAAAATCCATAGTATGCCAAAACACTTATTATAGAAGACGAGAAGCTAAAGAGCCAAAGATGTACGAAGAAGCATCACAAAATACAGCTTGACAGCCGACAATGGAGGAAGAAATTATAGTCTTGGAGCAAAATCAAACTTGGGAACTAGTATCAAGACCAAGAGATATCAAACTCATCTCTTGCAAGTGGGTCTATAAAATAATGTGTCTCGTGGATGGATCAATTGAAAGGTACAAGGCTTGAAATGTAGCTTCACTGTTCTCTCAACAATATGAACTAGACTGTGAAGAAATATTTAGTCCAATAGCGAAGATCACTATCGTACAGGTTCCTCCAGCACTTGCGGTAAATAAAGATTGGAAATTATGACAAATGAATATGAATAATGCTTTGTTGCATAGAGAGTTAGACCTGGAGATCTACCTGAACCAACCAAATGGATTTGAAAATGAGTTGGAGCCATTAGTAAGTACATGCAAAGTCCAAAGAAGCCTAATCTAGATGTAGATCGACAAATCTTGAGATATGTCAAAGGTATAATTGATTATGGTCTTTTGTACTAAAGAATTGAAGACTTTAACCTAGCTAGATACAGTGATGCTGACTATGCAGGATATCACGATACCCAAAGATTAAATACTCGATATGTTTTTAAGTTTGGTTCGAAAACAATTTCTTCGTGTAGCAAAAAACGATTAACAATATCATTATCAACTATAGAAGCGAAGTACAGAGCAACAATTGGAGCAGATCAAGAAAGTACGTGGTTGAAACTCTTAACGGAGGATTTGAACTAGAAAATTGACTATTCAATACCACTTCATTGTGACTACCAATTTGTGGTTCGCCTATCAAAAAATTTGAGAATTTATACTAAAACAAAGCATGCGGAACTGGAGGTGCATTACCATTTTATTAGAGAGAACGTCTTTCATGAAGAATACAGATGACCAAGTGGCAAACTTGTTTACAAAAGGGTTTTCACTATCAACTCAATATGGTGCAGCGAATGAGAACTAGTGCTGAGGTAAGTGTTAAAATATCATCACTAGTCCATCAAACCCACTAATTGTAAGAGTACGTTATGTATTTATTTTAGAAAATTGATTTAGATATTTTAGGAATAGAGATATCTATATATATTTTATTAAAATAATTTAGATATTTTAAGAATAGAGATATTAACGGGTTTATAGAAAAAGATTATATTTTAGAAATAAATGATTAGATATTTTAATGATTGTCTAGCCTCTGCTATAAATACTCCTCCATCCTACCTATATTTTTATCTACGGTTCTTAGATTTTCATCTCAACATGGTGTTAATAAAGAGTGTGAGGGTTCCTAGAAAGATTTTGTTCAACAAAGCAACTGCTCAACACCGAGCATACTACAAATGAGTTCATAATAAAAAGCACAATACAGAATAAAAATGTTCAATATTAGTTGGTGGTTGGAACTTGCAAAGGACTACGACATAGAGATCATGTACCATCCTGGGAAAATCAATGTTGTAGTTGACACCTTAAGTAGAAAGACGGCTCACTCCTCAACATTAATCACAGGACAAAAGAAGCTCCAAGAAGAAATGATTGGGGCCAGCATCGAGGTCTTAATTAAAGGCTTAACAGCGAAATTGACACAACTAACGGTCCAACCTACACTAAGAAGGCATGTATGTGATACTCAGGAAAAGAACCCTTACCTCAACAAAGTTTTGTAACAACAAGAAGTTGACCATCCCGAAGGATTCTTCATGTCCGCCGATAAAAGGCCTCTTGTGGAGAGGACGATTATACATACTGAAGGATGAGGGACTAATAAAGGAATTACTCATAGAAGTCCAAGATTCACCATTCGCCATCCTCCCTAGAAACACCAATACCAAGACTTAAGATCCTACTACTAGTGGCTAGGGATGAAACTGGACATAGCGAAATACATAAGCCGATACTTGACCTGCCAACAAATCAAGACACCACGACAACACCGGTCAAGGCTCCTACAACCCTTAAGTATTCCCCAATAGAAGTGGGAGGAAGCCACCATAGATTTCATCGTAGGATTACCTAAAACTAAGAAAACTTTCACCATCATATGAGTATTGTTGATCGATTAACTACTTACTCGTTAGATAAGTGGGCCCAATTTTACATGGAGGAAATAGTTTGACTATACGGAGTTCCAGTATCAATAGTATCAGACCGAGATGCCAGGTTTATACCTCACTTTTGGAAAAGTCTCCAAAAGTCTCCAAAAGTCAGTATAGTCTTTTACTCTCAAACAGATAGTAAGATAGAAAAGCTCATTCTAAGTATTGGAAGACATGCTAAGGGCATGTGTGATGGACTTCGCAAGAAGTCGGGATAAATACCTACATCTCATAAAATTTTCTTATAATAATTATTACTAGACCACCATACAAAGGGCCGCATACGAGGCACTTTATGGATGAAGATGTTGATCCCCTGTCTTTTGGGAAGATGTTGGAAAATGACAACTCTTGGGGCTAGAGCTGGTGCAAATCACCAATGCAACAGTCTAGAAAATCAAAGATAGGATACAAATCGCACAAAGTCGACAGAAAAGCTATGCAGACCTAAGGCGCAAGGACTTGGAATTTGAGGTGAGGGACCATGTGTTCCTAAAGGTAGCATCTATGAGAGGGTTGCTCAAGTTTGGTAAAAAGGGAAAGCTAAACCCTAGGTTTATCGGTCTTTTCAAAATATTAGAAAGGATAGAACTTGTGACCTATAGACTAGCATTGCCCCCAAACTTTTTTTGCAGTACACAACGTGCTTCATGTATGTATCCATGCTGCAAAAGTTTACTCTAGACCTTACACACGTATTGACTCATGACATTTTATCTTTGAAAGAAGACCTAATGTACAAAGGAGAGGTAAAATTTTTTTAGAAAAATTATAGACTTTTTGAAAAAAATAATATTAAAATACTCACAAGGGCCAAATTACTAAATTGCCCTAAAAATATGGATAATTACAAAAATGTCTTCAAAATCTATTGGTTGGATATCCTCCAATACACAATCTAGAACATCCATCTACTCGAATTCAAAACCAAAATTGGCAAAATTCTTATTAAAGCAGGTTTTTAGGTGAAAGATCCCACAAGATTAAGAGGGAAATTATGGAGATTCTTGATGTTTCAATGGCCATGGATCATCCCTCAAATGAGAGTTATAAGCATTTCATTTCTAGATATCATGTTCTCGGGTTTACCTAATATTTGAGAGCTACAGCCCACCATTTATCTCTGAACTGGATTCTACACCTTCTAAGCAAGATTACCCAGAGGTCGGGTAAAAGAAGGAAGCATCGAAAACGCCACTATCCTATTGCCCCGATCCTATCCTCCATTGAAGAAGGTTTGAGGATAGCTCGAAATCGAATCCGAGGCTATAGATGGATTCATCACACTATGACCTATCCCAATCAGTTTTTGCACATCCAATAATCATGTTCGAATAAGACTACGAAGAGAAATAACCTTAGAAGCGTGTGTAGTTGGAGAGATTCCTTATTGGGTAAGATTTGGGGGGTAAAACTCAAATCCTCGTTTACCATCCAAGATACTCAAAATTGATGATTCTATTAGATTTAGGGGACTAAATTGAGTATGTTTGATGAAGGATTCGAGGCATAATACACTCTTAATTGACTGCCTAAGAAAAGGAAGAATCACATTTTGTGCTGAGTTGTAGATCGAGAGGAAAATCTTAAAATTAGCCTCAACCACGTCAAGGCATCTCCTCGGGTTTGCTCCTTAGGTGAAGTATAAGGAGCAATTTTGGTGAAGGAAGCGTGGCCTAACAGTCCCTAGATAACCCTGTCCAATGACGACACATTCTCGGTTTGCTCCGGCGAGATATCGAGTTTTCTCTCCTTTTTGCACGCCCATAAGTTATGTTGTAGTCAACGAATAGGTAAGATACCAATCCCAAACTCTTCCTTGACACCCCATTTTTAATTTTCATAAAGGTTGGAGGAGCCCGTTTTCAGGCAATGGAGCTGTGGCGCGTGCATCTTCTTCCCTTGCGGGATGAAGAAGATGATGACATCACCGGACAAGAGGTGGGTAATCATCTTAAACATTTTTTAAGAAATACTCGTAGGAATCGCGGACTATATATCTGTGTTTAAATTACTATATTATATTCCTTTTTAGGAAATGTTCATGCACACTATGATTATGCTCTTATAAGAAACTATTACAGGTTGGTCAACTAACCCCTAATCTTGAACTCGACTCAATTGTTTAAAAGTCCGTATAATATTTTTAGAATTTATTTTGATTCACGTGTACTTTTGTTAATGAACCAACTCTGATCGGTAGGGGTTCGCAATAGTACCTTTATGAGTTGACAAAACTATGACTAAACCATGAATTTTTATAAACCTTATAAGAACCTATAAGTGCATTGTGAGTCCGGTTAGGGAGTCTCCAACTACTCCCTAATCCGAAACTTGTTCAAATGATATCAAGAATACATAGGTAGATGAGTATTTATTAGATTAAAGCTCGCAACCTCTTTTATTAATTTTGCATTATGAGGCCTAATAGGGAGAAGCCATCTAACTCCCTACTAAAGACTTCGAGAACAAGCTTATATCGGTATGATGAGAACTATTGATTGGAATCGACGCCAAGGTCGTGCCTCTAGGACCTACAAGATATAGGTCTATAATGATGAAGATAAATAAGACTTGTAGAATATCTAATCAAGATACATTAGAATTATAAGAACAAACCCTACTATAAAGATGAGCTCAAAAGAGTTAAATCTTGAGAACGGATTGCCCATGAAACTTTCTTTATTCATATCACAACATTTGGTAACCATGTACCTCAGCAAGAAGTACGTCTACAGATGCATTATACTAAGCTCCAAAGAAACAGTCATTGCCTCTAAAATATGAGTAATGAAGACCGTGACCAAACATTCTACTCATCAAAACAACGAGATCAAATCAATCTATATTGAAAGGGTTCTCGTGTCCATCGATATAAGGTGCGCGCATTCATGATCCGTGCATTTTTAACCTATTTTTAATTTATCCAAGTTTTTATGGGAGAGAGAGAGAGAGAGAGTATTTAGTCAGCGTAGATAGACATTCATGGGCAGCCCTAAACCCTTTTATCCAATCAAACACCTTAAAATCCCTATCCAATTCAATCCTCTCTCATTACTCACTCACACAACATTATCCAAATTGATAACGAAATCAGTGGTTCTCCATCTTCAAGGTCAAACACCCACCTCCATCTCCACATTCCCATCTCTAAATTATCAAAAAAAAATTTAAAAAACCCCAACAAAAACTTGAAAATTACCCCCAAAAACAAATAAACCAACAACAAATCTTCACTTTCCATTCTAGAGGAAGCACTTAGCTTGTTCTTCTGACATTTTGAGTGGCAATGGCTTCTTCTTCTTCCTCTACATTCGCTCTCTCTTCCTCCTCCACCCTCCTCGACTCCAAGGCCCCTCGACAATCCGCTTCGCCGTCATCCACCGTGCCGCTCCCTACTCTCCCGTCACCGCCTCCTCCGTCGACCCAAATCCGCTCTTGGAAATCCACTGCTTATTGTGAGAATTATGATGCACATTCTTTAAGTTCGTAGTAAATTTAATCTCTTACCCCTAGTCTTAACAATTTTCTTCTTTTTCAGGTCGGAAGATCGCTCGCAATGTGATGGCCATGGCGACCGGAGAAGTCCCGGCTGAAGTAGCCACGGCGGAGATGGCGGAACTGCCGGAAATCATCAAAAAAGTTCAAGAAGCTGTATGCCAAAGACAAAAAAAAAAAAATTGAACTTTTAGTTTTTTTTCTTACTATTTTTTCAATTTTCTTTACAATTGGGTTGACTTTTGTTTGTCAGTGGGATAAGGTTGACGATAAGTATGCAGTCAGCTCACTTGCAGTGTCTGGTTTTGTTGCCCTTTGGGCCTCCGCCGGCGTTGTCTCGGTGAGCCTCTTTTTCCCTTTCTTTTTTCAAATCAATCCAATAATTGGGTTAAATTTGTGGGTTTTTTTTTTTTTTTTTTTTTTTTTTTTTTTTTGCTTCAGGCAATTGATAGGCTTCCACTAATTCCTGGACTGCTTGAGCTTGTGGGCATTGGCTACACTGGGGTGAGTTAAATTAAGGGTATTTCGTATAATTTAGTTTCATGATTTCAAAAGGGTGGCTACCTAAAATTTGTATCTGGTAATGAAATTCTTCTGCAGTGGTTTGCGTACAAGAATCTGATTTTCAGACCAGACAGGTGAGTTCTTACATATGATGTTTGGTTTTTTTGTTACTTTTATTATGGTGTTGTTTACATTTGATGGATTTTTGCAGGGAAGCTTTGTTGCAGAAACTAAGGGAAACTTACAATGAGGTAATAGGGAGCAGCTAAAGAAGATGTGTTGGAAGAGGGATTTAATGCTGTGTGGCTAATAAGAGTTCAAATTATGGTGTTCTTTTCAAGAAAAATGATCTTTATTGCAGCTTGATTGGCAAGTATATTTGCTGAAAATGTAACTTCTTTCCCTCCTTTTCCCATTTCTTTTGTAATTGTTAGCTAAATCAATCCCAATCTGTGTACTTTATGCTTTTGTTACTCTTAAAATACTCTTAACTTATTGCAATTCTAGACCATGTTTGGAAGCTATGCTTGGCTGCGAGTGTAATGACAAGTTTCTAGACTTAGATCGACCAAAATCATGATTAGAAATAGGTTTTGTAATGACCCTGTTTTTCTTTTGAAATAAGATCACTGCTACCGATTACTAAGGATGGAAAATGATAATAGCATGATAGAAAGTAGAAAAATAACATCTTCTATCAAAATTTTGAGATAGAATGCTCATGTCCATGTTGGAGAGCCCATATGGAGAAACTCAAGATGGTCGAGCTGTGTCAAGATATGGGCTCTCCATAGTGTCTCGGTCATATATTTTCAATTGTGCAGCGTCATGATCTTGACACTCATAATTAACTAAAGCCCCATCCACATCTTTTGTCCGTCTTCGTGGCTTCTTTAGAACTTATGCGAGGTTCTCCTTCGCCAATTGGACACAACTCTTGTGGAATTTAAGCTTGTTCAGCTATACATGTCGCCCGTGCATACATGTTCAATTGTATGGGACTCTAACCGAATTGCCTCTACACTAGACCAAGTTGTTCGACTCAACCTTCCTTCTACTTTAGGCCAAGTCTCTCATAACACAACATTGCATTTCATCATCATCTGAGTTCCCAACAACATTACCCATGTATCTGGTGTCATTCCATGTCTTGACATAGCTCGACCATCTTGACTTTCTCGAATATGTCTATTGAGAACTGACCCATGTATTGATCATATCACCGAGACATCTCGAACATCCATCCATGTAGGTTCTATCGGGACACATACCCTCCCGTGTCCATGCCATGTCATTTACGAACATCGTACCAGATAGTGGGTGTATATACCAACCTCCGACACTTGGGCTAGGACAGAATGTTGGCACACTCGTGCTATCCAATATTGTCCTTGAAAATCCCTTTTCAAAGGAAGTTCCTCGAGACACGCATCTCGCAAAGCTTACCACATTGTGACACACGTATACACCACGTGGTACCTCACTTGGGCCACAAGGCCCAATGGTGGTGGAGAGTTGATACCATACCTCCACCTATGGTACATTCTAGGTCATTTTTTGTTTGACAGAGGTAGATATGATTTCGACGAATGAACATATGGTCTCGTGGAGCGTCCATCGATGTTCGATTGACACCTAATTTGATAAGCTTTTGTTTTTCATATGGATAGCCTTAACTCCAAAGCTGCATGCCCAAACTCCTGGAACTTCGACTTTTGAGGTTAAGGTCTGGGCCCTACTTGACTTTTATCAAGCCTATCCTTGTCCCTCTTATCTAGTTGTTGCTTCCACTTTGCTAATGCCTCATCTTGGTTTCAATGTACACTTTATATGGTGTGTTGGATTATGCACATTCTCCTCGGTCGCATCATGACACTTGTTTTTCTTAGTCGTCATGTGGCTGGATTGACGCCACCTGAAGGTCATTGTTTTGTCTATCTCTATGTGAGGGGTCACAACCTATTCTCTTCATAGTATGGTTGTGATACATAACCTCCTTAGCTAATGTCATCATTGGTACATGAGAGCCTACATGAGAGCCTTGACTTTACCTACAAAATATTATTCGTTGTTTTAGTATTTAAAAATACAGTGAATGATTTCACTGATGGGATTGAGAAACGCAATCACATGTAACATGGTTCATAGTGGAACCTACTTTTCATGACGATTTTTTTAGGGTAGGGTTGGATGCAATACTTCTCTACACATGGTCCATGCACGCCTGCATCAACCCACTGGGTGAGCTCATATAATTAAATCCTAGGCTTGATTATGGGCTAGTACATGCTTACATTGCTGGATATCATGGTATATGCATTTGTACAAAACATATTGGGGAGTAACCCATGCTCGTGATATACAACATGCATGAGGTCCCACATTTTAAATCATGATACATGGTCATGATGCACATCATATTTCCATAATTTTCATGACCTCCCTATAGACATACATATGTAGGGGTGGCATATCATTTATACTTATCATACATGGTTCATCAAGTGTCTTATAAGGCATAACGTGAATATATTACCATAATGTACATAGATCTTGGAAGTACATGTATCATATAAAGTTCATAAGCATATCATAATACAAGAATTAACACGTAATGAGCCATATAGTACGTACTAATGATTCAACATACAATTGTCTAACCTAGCCTGCAACTCACTTACTTGTAGGTCTAAGTTGAAGTCATTAAACCTATGGGTTGACATTCCTTTGATGCCCAACCCTCCCAAGTTATCCAAATTAGCCCCAAATATTTTAAATCGGCTAAACAAACGCCTTATCTGTTGAATGTAGCCCATGCTCAAAATATGTTGAAACAAACAATTGAAATAGGAAGAATTTTTTAATAGAGGAATCTTAAGTACTTATGCTTTTCAATTCTCTTTGTTATTGTTTAAAGAGCCTACATCTAATAAGTATTTATAGTGGAGAAATCACTAACTAGTTTTCTAAACTTTGCTCAAGTTAAAAGCGGCTAACCATCTTTCGAATTAAAGCACTAAACTTGGTTCACAATTTTGTAACTACTAACAATTCTCCTAAAGTTGCTCCGCTAGTAACTCATTCTTCTAAGTCTACTAACAATTCTACTAAAGTTACTCCATAAGTTAGTAACTTATTCCACTAAGTCAAGTTTACTAGCTCACAATCTCTCCCATAAACTTGACTTTGTTCAAGATTCTTCACTCCCAAGAACTCTCGCATCTCTGCAAACTTAACCCTTGCTAGGGTCTTGGTTAGAATATTCGCACGTCGCTCTCTAGTACATAAGAACTCCACAACAATTTTTCTTTTTGCGACACACTCACGGATGAAGTGGAAGCTAGTGTCAATGTGTATGCTACGTCCGTGAAATACCAGATTCTTCATTAGTGCAATCGCAGATTTGTTGTCAACGTAGAAAGTTACCCACTTTAGTTCACTTCTAGTCACTTTGTTCAGCAAATTTCTCAGCCACGATGCTTGGCACAATGTCTCAGTTGCTATTATGAACTTGGCCTCGCAGGAAGATAGTGTCACAGTTTGCTGCTTCTGAGATTGCCAAGAGATCCATTTTTCGTTGAGATAAAACGTCATTCCTGTGGTGCCTTTTCTATCGTCAATGTCTCCAACTAAATCAGTATCAATAAAACCGACTAGTTCTTTTTAATCTTGCCCCCTTTGATACTTCAGCCCGTAGCTTGTGGTTTCCTTCACATAACAGAGAATGTGCTTACCTGAATGATGATGCATAGTAGTGAGCTTTTCCAACAACATATGAAAGGTCCAGACGAGTACGAGTCAAGTACCTCAGGCTTCTAATGACATGTCTATACTCGGTGGAATTCACCAAGCTTCCTTCAACATCTTTCTCAAGTTGTAACTTTGCTTCCATGGGATACTTGGTAAAGGTTGCACTCTGCCATTTTAAATGCTGCAACAGCAGCATAGGTCGATTGCTTTAGCATGATGCAATCTTTTCTTTAGTCCACTTCAATTTCGAGGTAGTACGTGAGTAGCCCGAGATTAGTCATCTCAAATTCTTTCATCATTTGTTGTTTGAACTCTTTGACATCTTCCACACTTTTACCAGTGAGGATCACGTACACTCCAACTATGAGTGTTTCAACTCCATTATTTCTTGTATACATTGCTTGCTCTTGCGAGCACTTCATGAAGTTTAGACTCTTTAAGCTCTTGTCTAGACATATGTTCCACGTCCTCGGTGCTTGCTGTAAATCGTAAAGGGCCTTTGCCAACTTGTACACTTTCTGCTCTTCGATTTTGATGATAAACGCTTCTGGTTTGGCAACATACACTTCTTCTTGGAGGTCACCATTTAGGAACGCTTATTTGAGGTCCAAGTGATGAATTTCCCACCTGCGTTGAACTGTGAAGGCAAGAATCAACTTTACAGTGTCCAATCTAGCTACATGTGTGAAAACCTCCTCAAAATAAACTCATTATCGTTGCACGTACCCCTTTCCCACGAGTCTTACTTTATGCTTGATGATATTTCCTTCGCTATTCTTCTTCAACTTAAACACCAATTTCAAACCAATGGGCTTGTGTCCGGGCGGTAAGTTAGTTAGTGCCCACATCTTGTTCTTCCAATGGCTTCAAGCTCTTTTTGCATGGCCTCTTGCCACATCGTCTCAGTCGCTACCTCACAGTAGGTTTTCGGCAGTTCGGCCAAGAGCAACACTAACTCGTCGGAATCCAATTCTTCTTGAAGTGTATCCGCATAAATTTCAACAAGGGAACAAAACTTCTTTGGTCCATCATCTGTTGTGGATCCTCCTATGCTCTCGCTTGAGCTCTCTTGTTCCAAAGAATTCATCACAACTTTTGGCCATCTTTTTAGTTGGCCATTTTGGCCATCTTTCAGCCCAAGATTTGTTGGCCACTCCGGCCGTTTCTAGCGTAGAATTGTTATCTAAATATGTCAATCAAATGAGAAACATTTGTACCGTGTTTCAGCAAAAACAAATCCCAAAGATTTCGTTCTCTTCCTCCTTATGTTGTTTTCTTGCGCTTTCTTTTCTTCTTCCAACAATTGTCTTCGATTGTTTTTCCTCCGTCAAAGGATTTCCTCTCATCGAATTGCTCAGTCAAAAGACATCATTTTTTTTAGTAAGCTTATTGCAGTGTTCATTATGGTACAATTTCTTCATTCGACTACATCATTTTGTTCTCGAGTGTTGACTTTTGACAATCGAGAGGAAATTGTCGACGGAGTAAAAAATGGCCAAAGGAAATTTGTTGGAAGAAAATGAAACCATAAAATAAAAGAGAGAGAAATCTTAGGATTTGATTTGCGAAAAAGAGTGGTGATTTTGTTTCTCATCATATTTATTATTTAAATAATTATCTTATCCTAACAATGGCCTAAAATTGGTAATCCTTCTTGTGATTTGATTTGCACCTAAAAATTGGTAATCCTTCTTGTGATTTGATTTGCACCTAAAAATTGGTAATCCTTCTTGTGATTTGATTTGCTGGAAGAAAGTGGTGATTTTGTTTGTCATCATATTCATTTATTTAATAATCATTGGAGGTGTTTGTTAAATGGTCAAAAGAAAATATTCAATCAACTGAGTAGAAACGTGTAAAAGCTAAATAAGGAAACCTCATGCTTTTATCTAACAATCTCCCCCTAAAACCTATCGTATATCTACCTTATTATTTGAACTCCAAATTTTTAAAGTAGTTCCTCAAATTTTACCCACGCCAGATACTTGGTGAAGATGTCTCCAAGCTGTTCCTCTGTTCGGATGAAGTCAATCTTGATAAGCCTCCGATCTGCACACTCCTGAATGTAATGGAACCTGATCTCTATGTGCTTGCTCCAGTCGTGCAAAACTAGATTTTTGATCAGGGAGATCGTAGCTTTGTTGTCCACGTAAAGCATTGGTGGATCGCCTTTTTTTTCGATGAGTTCTTCCATCAGTCGCACAAGCCAGACCCCCTGTGTTGCTACCGTCGAAGCGGTAATGTACTCTGCTTCGCAAGAAGATAAAGCAACTACCTTTTGCGTAGTTGATAGCCAGCAGATCTCGCCGCCTGAGAGGAAGTAAATCATCCCGCTGGTACTCTTACAATCATCAACGTCACCGGCCATGTCACTATCACTGTAGCCGACCAGCTCAAGTTTCTCCTTTCCTCTCCCTACGCAGTATCTCACACCCCAACTTCTGGTTCCGGCCACATAGCGTAGGATGCGCTTGACAGCCACAAGATGCTCCTCCCTAGGTGCTTCCATAAACCTACTCATGTATCCAACGAAATAAGCAAGGTCGGGGCGTGTGTTTACCAGATAGCGTCGGCTCTTGATAATGCTACGATAATTGGTGGAGTCGACTGCCGTTGTAGTGCCGGCTTTCCTCAGTTGGAGTCGGGCTTCCATTGGCGTCCTTATAGAGTTACTGTCTGCTAGCCTAGCTGTGTCCAACAACTTCTTTGCGTACGCACCTTGACAAATAGTGATGCCGGTAGTACTCTGTTGCACTTCGATGCCGAGGTAGTAGCTGAGCACGCCGAGATCGCTCATCTTGAAGTTCTTTGACATCTCCCTCTTGAATCTTCCGAGGACTTCCATGTCGCCTCTAGTGATTATGAGGTTGTCGACGTAAACTCTCACGATCAGTCGCTTCTCGCAGTGGCCATGCGTGAACATGCCATGCTCAGAGGCACAGTGCTTGAACTTTAGCGACAATAGGGTATTGTCGAGCTTCGTGTTCCAGGCTCGTGGTGCTTGCCGAAGCCCATAGAGTACCTTGTGCA
This sequence comes from Cucurbita pepo subsp. pepo, assembly GCF_057944985.1. Taxonomy (NCBI): domain Eukaryota; kingdom Viridiplantae; phylum Streptophyta; class Magnoliopsida; order Cucurbitales; family Cucurbitaceae; genus Cucurbita; species Cucurbita pepo. Next base: position 10,479,306 of record NC_141809.1, read on the forward strand.
AGCGCAATACCTTGTCAGGGTTGTCGTTGTCCAGGAAGCCCGGCGGTTGTCGGACATAGAGGTCTCCTTCAGCTCTTCGTTGAGGAACGCAAATTTCACGTCCATGTAGTGGACCTCCCAGGAATGATGTGCCGTGATTGCTAGCAATAGGCGGATAGATTCCAGCCTTGCCATCGACGCGAATACCTCCTCGAAGTTCACTCCTTGCTTCTGGACGTAGCCCTCGCCACCAAACGAGCCTTGTGTTTCACAACTTATCCCTTTTCGTTACGCTTAAGTTTGAAGACCCATTTGAGCCCTATGGCTCGGTGTCCAGGCAGCATGTCCTCTAGACTCCACGTCTTGTTCTCAATGATTGACGCCATCTCCTCTTGCATTGCCTTCAGCCAGCACGGTTCTTTTCTGCTTCGGCAAAGGTGTTCAGTTCATCTGCACTGATGACATGCAGTTTGGCCACCTCTTGTTCAAGTTCGTGTGCCACTAGTCCAGGTGATTCACCTCCTCCCACTAGGTCTTCCATTCCCCGGTACCTGGCCACCAGATCATCATCGTGATCAGCATCCAGCATCGAATTCGCAGTTCGTGGTGTAGCGAACTCCACTAGTTCAAGGGGTGCAGCTGCTGGTGGCGGTGACAGTTCCCGATGCTGCGCTCCTTCTTCTTCCAGCTCGGTGACGAGGTATTCCACTGTGAATTGATTTGGGTTTTGGTCTGCCTCGGTCATGTCGTTCTACTGCCAGAAGGTGCTTTCGTCAAAGATGATGTCACGCGACACGTGAGCTCGCCCCCCTGCAGCATCATAGAGCCTGTACGCCTTGCTCCCAGGTTCGTAGCCGATGAAGGCGACCTTCAGCCCCCTGGGATCGAGCTTGGCGAGGAGGGGACGTGCTACCTTCATGTATGCGACGCAGCCGAACGCTTAGAGATGATGTACCGCTGGCTTGTTGTACCAGGCCTCATGTGGCATCTTCCCATCGAGGCTTCGCGTTGGCAACCGATTGAGGAGATAGATGGTCATCATTATGATTGGGAATAAACTTAAATGAAAAGGGTAGTTTTAATTTTTGTTAATTTTAGTAAGCTTTTAAACTCAGTTGTTGAAGGAAAAAGCCAAAAGGAAAATTGAAAGGCAAATAACTATTTCAGGAATGGTAACTATTTAAGTTTAGGAACAGTGAGTTAGGAAATGATAGCATATGGGATAGCCAATTTTAGCCTTTATAAAAAGTATAAATTAGTTTGTTTTCTATTGTAAAAAGCATATCATAAGTGTAGAGAACAAATAGTACATTTAGAAAAACTATAAATTAGTTTGTTTTCTATTGTAAAAAGCATATCAGAAGTGTAGAGAACAAATAGTACATAGCAATAGAAAAAGGTTTCCAGAATTCTTTGTCTTCTTGTCTCTCCCCTCTCGACATCTTCTTCACAGATTCGTGAGTGTTATTTTAACAAGTTAGTTTCAGAGCGAGCTTTTATTTCTACAAATTGGTATTAGAGCGAGATTTTATTTTTAACAAATTAGTATCAGAGCCGATAGCGAATATGATGGGACAAATGCCGCTACCACGATTAACGAAGACGAACGACGAGAATTGGAGCATCCAAATGAAAGCTCTTCTTGGTTCTCAAGACGCATGGAAGGTGGTCGAAGAAGGTTTCGAAGAACCAAAGAATACCACGGGTTATACGGCGGCGCTAAACAAGGTGCTAAAAGAATTGCGATCAAAGGATAAGGCAGCATTATGCATGCTGTTCCGGGCTATTGACGAGTCGAGCTTTGAGAAGATTGTAAGGGCAACTACTTCAAAAGAAGCGTGTGACACTTTAGAAAAAGTGTTCAAAGGAACCGACCGAGCCAAGCAAGTGCGTCTCCAAGCTTTGCGTGGCGAGTTGGAGAGCATGAAGATGAAGGAGTCAGAAAATGTATCTGACTACATTACGCGCGTACAGACCGTGGCAAATCAATTAAATCGAAACAGAGAAATGTTACCCGAGATGCGGGTTGTGGAGAAGATCTTGAGTTCGTTAACCAACAACTTCGAGAATGTTGTATGTGCAATAAAAGAGTCAAAGGACCTAGCGAAGTTCACGGTCAATGAGCTCGCCGGTTCTCTCGAGGCACACGAGCAACGTAAGAAAAAGAAGGAGGAGACACTCGATCAAGAGCTTCAGACTAAGGCATCAATAAAAGATGAAAATGTACTCTACTCTCAAAATATTCAAGGTAGAGGTCGAGGAAGTCGCGGAAATGGTCGAGGCGGTCAAGACAGCAGATATGAAAAAAATTATAAGCAGAAGAGACAGTCGAGGCAAGCAAATTGGCGTGGAAGAGAACGCAATCAAGGACGCTGTCAAGGATATAATTCCAACGTCTAGTGTTACAAATGTAAAAAATATGGCCACTATGCAAATAATTGTAACTTCGACAGATGTGTACAATTGTGGCAAAATGGGTCATTATGCAAGAGATTGTTGAGCCGAAGAAAAGGTGCAAGAAACGATCAACCTAGCCTTGGATGACACAACAAATGGAGACATTCTCTTGATGGCCCAAAATGAAGAGCTGAACACAAAAGGACACGGCGGCGCGAAAGACGATGGTGATAGTCGTGAGATGGTGGAAACTGTTGGAAATGAGGTGATGCACAGCGGATGTGGCGAAATCCTGATAGCGGAGACGAGAAAATTGAAGAAAGATGAACAACCGGATAATAGAGAGCCCGAGCTCGAAGAGAGAGAGCTCTAATGGCTGGAAAGGCAATTTGAGAAAGAAAGAAGAAAGAGGATAAAAATGGAAGAAGAAAAGAAAGAGTTAGAAATGAAGGAAGAGAATGGGAAGGTAATCTCTGAACTTGTGAAGAAAGTTGAAGAAGGTGTGGAGAAAGAGAATGACTTGTTAATGGAGATTAATGATCTAGTGGACGAGCTAGTGAGAGAGGAGAAAGATATAGAGATGCTGACTCAATAGAGAGACTCACTCGACGTGAACCTGAATCGAGTTCAACAAGAGGCAGTGAATTTACAACACACGATTGAGATACTCACTCGTGATAAAGCCGAAATGGAGGAAGCAAAAATGGAAGTTGAAAATGTCGTTGTGGACTTGCGAAGAGAATTGAGTAAACTGAAAGAAGCTATGACGTCTGAGTCAAGTATGGCTGAGAACGGGAGAAATGAGGAGTTGGTGTCTCAAATGGCTTGTTCTCGAGAAGCTCCAAATGAAGTCTCATCAGAAAAGGACAAGCTCAGTTTGCCGCTCGAGGACAAGGAGAGGAAATTGAAGAAACCACGCCTAAGCTCGAAAAAACGAAAACGGCGTAGGTGAAATCATTGAATTAGCATTTAAGTTTATGGAGAATTTTGTTGGGAATAAACTTAAATGTAAAAGGTAGTTTTATTGTTGTTAATTTTAATAAGCTTTTAAACTCAAGCGAAAAGGCCAAAAGAAATATGGAAAGAAACTATTTGTTGGAATAGTGAGAACTAAGGTGTCAGGAATAGTGGATTAGAAAATGATGCATATGGGATAATCAATTTTAACCTTTGGAAAAACTATAAATTAGTTTATTTTTCATTGAAAAAAAGCAGAGCAAAAAGAGAAAATAGCGCTCAGCAAAAATGTAGAAAACAAAAAGTACAAAGCAATAGAAAAGGGTTTTCAGAATTGTGTCTCATTGTCTCTCCCCTCACGATATTTCCCTCACAGTTTCGTGAATGTTATTTTAACAAGTTAGTTTCAGAGCGAGCTTTTATTTCTACAAATTGGTATCAAAGCGAGCTTTTATTTTCACAATTATCGCCTCTTCCTAGAACCTCCCAAGCATCCCGACCGTCATCAGCAATGACCTTGCTGTCTCAACAATGGTCTGATTTCGGCGTCCCACCACTCCATTCTACCGGGGGAGTAGGGTGCCGTTAGTTGCTGTTGCATGTCGAGCTCGTCGTAGTACTTACCAAAGCTCGCTGAGGAGAATTCTCTATCTCGGTCTGTGCGCAGCATTCACATCTTTTTTCGCATTCGGCCTCCGCTCGTGCTTGAATGCACTTAATCGCCTCTGCCACCTCACTTTTCACTTGCAGCAGGATCAGCCACATGAAGCGATTTCCTTATTGAGCTTTTACACATTTTTACTCAGTTGATTGATTTCCTCTTGATTGTCAAAAGTCAACATAGAGTCGACAGTGCAGTGAGTTGACGCTTGATACCTACCTCTTTGCAAAATTGTAAGAAGTTTTGGGATAAGAACTCGAGACCTCAGTCGGTGCGCAAGGTTTTTAGCTTGTTATCAAACCCATTTTCAACAAGTCTTTTAAACTTCTAGAATGAACATAATGCCTCTCCTTTTTCTTTGACCATGAACACGCACATCCAATGGCTATAATCGTCAAAAAATAAGGGAAAATACTTGTTACCAGCAATCGATGATGGGGTAATCGAGCCACACAAGTCTGCATGAATTAGTTGTAGTGGTCGCTCAGCACGGAAACTGGTTTGAATTGAGAACGAAAGTCTTGCTTGTGTGGAGACTAGGCAACTTTAACATAGTTGGTTCAGGTGTATCATTTTGGGTAGTCTTGTAGCAATTTTCTTCTCTCCCATCATTTTGAGTGACTGAAAGTTCACGTGCCCAAGTCTTGCATGTCATAGCCAAGCTAGGTTTGAAAGTGCCGACAATAGAGAGATGTGTTGGCTGGTCTCTAATAGTATCTTGTACAGGTGGTTATGCGACCATTTTACCTTCATCAAGGTTTCCTTTCTGTCAAACATCTTGAGGAACGAGCCAGCTAACTCCACTCTGCTTCCTTCTTTTGTCATCTGACCAAGACTAATATTACTCTTCAAGTTTGGGATATAATATACCTTGGTCTAGACGTTGGTCGTTGTTCTTGCATTGGAACAAGATGGATCCTTTGCCTTGGATCGATATAATTGATCCATCACCAAACTTCACGTTTCCAATGAGCTTCTCATCAAGCTCCATGAACTTTTTTCAATCTTCGGTCATGTGGTTGCTTGCTTCATTGTCAAGGTACCACATGCTAGTCTCCACTCGATCTTCTCCTTTTGTGAGAAGGTTCACCATAACCTTCTCTTCGTTGAGCATCAACAGTTTGGACGTCTTCTCAGCCAACATCAATGTGGGCTCTTGATCCTGCGAGTGTTGCTTCCTCATCGCACTTCTTCTTGTGACACTCTACCACATAATGCCCATATTTTCCACAAGAGTAACACTTGATCATACTCTTGTTCTTCAGAGGTTGGCATTGTCATGGGTTTGTGAGGTGTTGTAATGGCCTCCTCTACCACCACGTCCGTGGCCACGCCCACGACCGCGCCCACACCCACCATCTCTACTACTTCCTTGTTGTGGCTGCCATATCCATTCGTACCTGAAGAGGAAGAGTCAGCCGCATCTTTCCTTTTCGTCTGTATGAGTCACTCCTCATGTATGAGTAAGAGGTATTTCTCATCCTCTTTGTCTTCGTAGCCACAAAGTCTCTCTTCATGAACTTTAAGATGACCAACAACCTCCTCAACTGACATGTTCTTGAGATTGTTGAACTGCTCGATGGAGGTAACAATCTGCATGAATATTGGGGGAACAACTCAAATAAACTTTTTGACGATGGAGATCTCCTCCACCATGTCGCCCAATGAAAGGATGTCGCCCAATGAAAGGATGTCGCTGACGATCATCATCAACTTCATGAAAAAGTAGTCTATTGCATCACCGTTCTTTATGTAGATAGCCTTGAACTCACTCTTCAAGGTCTGCATCTTTGCTTCACGTTCCACACCCACATGCTAGTTTGTAGTGTCTCCCAGGCTGCCTTTGTCTAGTCCTTCTCTGATAACATGAGAAGAACGTCCTCCAGGACTGCTTGGTAGATGGCGGCAAGAGTCATCTTGTCCTTACGCTCCTCAAGATCACGATGCTCGATAGAGTCCCACATACCTTCTGCCTGTAAGTTGACACGCATCTTTATGGACCATGCTGCATAGTTACTCTTCATGAGTAATGGGTACTGGAGCGTTACACTCCCCTCTTTTCCGCTCTTTATCTTCGTCATATCTTCTCCAGTGCTTTGTATGATGACGACATTTATTTCGGCATCCTAACTCTGGTACCAAATGTTGGGTATAACTTGAGGGGAGAGAGTTTTTGAATAGAGGAACCTTAAGCACTCTGCTGTTGTCTAGAGAGCATACATCTAATGAATATTGTTGTTTAGAGAGCATACATCTAATGAATATTTATAACGGAGAATGCAATCACTAGTTTTCTAAACTTTCTCCTCAAGTTGGAGACCACTAACTGTTAGGTTTTGACACAAGAATAACTAAGACAGAAACATAAACAATTGGAGTTTCAAGCGATAATATTATTTGATATTGAACTTAAATTTTATAGCCTTACAAAACCGTATAAATAGAAACTAACCACAAATCTTGCAGAGGAGTAGCTAAACTAAATACCTAAAAGTACTCTATCCCAATCTCTATTCAACGAATTTTGACATAATCAAATTCTCTGAGTTGCTCCTTCCTAATTCATTCTACCAAATCTACTAACAATTCTATTAATGTTGCTCCATTAGTGAGTAACTCTTCTACATCAGTCTACTAACAATTGTTACTCTATTAGTAAGTTATTCTAGCTCTTGACCTAAAATACTTTTAAATAAAAAAAAATAAAATAAAATAAAAAAAGCTTCGAAAGGGTCAAAATGATAAGAAAATGCCCAAAATACCAAATAGAGACAAATTAGCCAAGCTCGAGTGGAAAGAAGCCATCGATCCAAGCACAAGTTGACTGCAGGGGTTGAGCGAAAGCGTAAGTCGTGACTGGGAGAGTGGCTGGACTGAGCCACGTGCGTTGGGAATACGCGGGTCGGTGTGTGAGTAAGCTACCGGGTTGGGTCGAGCACGCAGGTTGGTGGAGGGGACAAGTGAGGGGACTGCAAGGCTTCAGCGTTCTAGGCCGCACGTGTTCGTGGCTGGAGTTCATGTGGATCTTCAACCACGTGTCTTGGCTGAGCAGGAATGTGCCTGGGTCGAGAGCACAGAGGCTCTAAGTTGATGGCTGACGATGTGCATGGACTGGGCTTGGTGTTTGGCTGAGGTTGCAAGTTCAGAGGCTGTGCTTCATGTGTTGGTTAGATACTGCTTCGATTATAGCTTCAAGTTCCAATCCCGAGGTCTGGGTTGGAACATGGTGAGAGAATTCACTGGAGAGAAGACTGCCTTTTCGGAAATCTAGTTTCAAAACAAATCTAGCTTCCCAAGAACTTATAAATTACATGATATCACGAAGACATTAATCATGTAATATAAAGCTCGTTCAAATTATCACAAAATGTTATAATTCATGTTATATTAAAAAAGAATCAAAATTGGTTTATTCTTGATGGTAAAAATTTTTGGGTGGATGACAATATAGAGTTATAATGTTTTTGTAATAAGTTACATCTATACTGTTAATAATTATGGTCAAAAAGTATGAAATTTACCACTTTGAAATGTTGAAGGTTAAGAGTTCTCATTTTGAGGCTATATAGAGTCACGTACGTTGTCTTTGTAAAAAAGTTTGAAAAATGAAGCAAAAAGAGCATTTGTGCTTTCCTTTGACCACTTTAACCAATGACTACGTTTTTTGCAATTTTAGTACTTGGGTTGTTGGATCACTCGGGCAATTTCTGCATCTATAATGATGCTGTAGGAAAGACATGGTTGTGTGTTCATGCTAAATGGAAAGTTTGTAGAACATTCTTCCCATGAAATTAAGGAATACGAGCACAACTACCCAACTCATCACTTGGAATTTGCAGCGATAGTGTTAGCTCTAAAGATATAATGAAGCCATATTTAACATGGGGAAATTTGAAATAAAACATTGGCAAATGAAGCCATGGACTTACACATTTAATTGAAAACAAGAAAAGTATAGAAATAACATAGTTTTTTAACAACAAACGAACAAAAAAAAAAAAAAAAAAAAAAAAAAAAAAAAAAACCTCCTATCAACTATTAAATGAAAATCAATGCATACTACTACACTATCTTGACTTCTATGGTCGTTCCAGCGGTCAATCGCAGGGGAGCTTTACCTTAATCTAAAAAATATAAGGGTAACACGTGGCTTGAGCATTTTAATAAATACTTCATAAGTCATCCCACTGTTGGAACTAGTAATGCAATCACGCACATAACATGATTGAGACTTATCCTTTAAAATCGTAACATGACCTTAGACTCTTTCTAATTTCAGGCAGGATTGGATGTGTAATACTTCCTCACACACAGTCCACGTATGCACACATGGACCCACCAAGAAGGCTCATATACGTCCCTCCTGAGCCTAACTTGGTCGGGCATAACACATTAACGCGTCACTGGACACCGCAGAAAAGAAAAGGCTCGCATGATATCATAACGAATATAAATATCGAAGATACAAATCCGTACTAGCATAACATAATAGGGCATATGCACATGACATACATGCATACATGAGGCTCCATGATTTTGATTCATAGCATAACATTAACACCCCTCTTTTTTTTTTTTTTTTTCCTTTCATCCCTGACATTGTACATATATAGCATAACAATCTTCATATGATCCATGCATACATAACTTAGAATCATATGTCATTACAAAGAACATAGACACATAGCACAAACAATATGGTACATGCAGGGTCCACGAGGCATGCACCATCATACATAATTCAACTACCTAATTCCAACGATAAGATCACTTACTTGATTCGTTTAGATAGTGTCACTATTTGATCTTAATCAAAGTTCGATTTTGTCTTTTGAAATCCAAGTCAATCTATATGTGCCCATGACATCAATTTCAAGTTCACGTGTATGCAAAAGTAATCCTCTAAAAAGAAAAAAATTCAAATCTGGCCGAAAATCTTGCGATTTAGAGCGAGGCCTTGATTTCCATGGGTAACCAACCGCCCACCTACCCAACCGCCCACCACTCTCTTAAAAGTGCAGCACACAAAAATAAATGAAATTAGGTCCAATAAGAATAAGGGCCTATTATAAGAGCTAAGGATGTCGGGAAGGAAATTAAGGAAATTAAGCCCGAAGGTCTTAACCAAGTCACTCCTACGTCACAAATAATTTGAAGGAATTAAAGGTTTTTGTAAAAGAAAAAGAAAAGGAAATTTTTGGGATTTTTAATTCTTTATCTAGAAGAAATTTGGAGATGTTCCAGATGACCACAAAAGGATGAAATAATTTTAAAAAAATTTAGATTTTTGAAAAAAATAATAATAAAATATTAGGAAAGTGGAAATGACCAAATACCCTCAAATTATGGGTAATGGCAGATATACCATTCCGCCTAAAATTAAAACCTCCACAATAACCTCCTACACGAAATCCGTTGAATCTCAAAATCTAGCGGTTGGATCTCTTCCAACAATTGACAATATCTAGCACGATTCACAGATCACCAAATTCAAGTTCAAATTGGAAGTATGGGAAGTAGTTAGTTGGCCGATGGGAGAGAATATTTTCCACTAATTATCCAGAAAATGTAATCTCCAAATCAGGTCGATTCCAAAAAAATGAAATCTCCAAATAGGAGAGTCTGAAGTTGGATCAATAGTATGAAACAAGAATCGAGTGGAGTCAAGCTCCCAATGGCAAGAAATAAGCTTTAGATTTTGGGTTTCCTATCGGAGTTCTTCCAAATTGGAGGGAAATTCTCTATAATTTCCCTTCAAAATTGTTCATACAATTTCTAAACAAGATTACCCCACAAGTTCTATGAAGAAATCTGAGTGCAAAAAGTGCCTAGAAAGCATTCCCCCAATTAAACCTGTCATTGAAGAGTTTCAAAGAAAACTTGAAAATCCAATTTGAGGATACACGATAATTCGTCGAGCAAGGACAATTTCAATCAACTTTTACACCTCTAAGGAATGAATCCATAAAAGACCACGAAGAGGAATAACCTCAGGAACGTGCCCAATTGAAGGAAATTTGTTTTGGGTAATAAAGAGCTGAAACATCATAGAACAAGCTACCTAAGAGATCAATTTTTTGTATTTCCGGTGATTTGCAAAGTGAGAATTTTCAAAATGAAGGTCCCACACTCAAATTTGTTCCTCCAAATCAATTCCTTTAGCTTGAGAGAAAAATAAGTAAGAGGTTACATGAAGAAATCGGGCCTTCAAAACCCCTAGAACAGGATGCCCAATAAAGAATCTCCTATTTTTGCTCAAGCAAGAAAACTAATTTTGGATGAAATTGGGAGGCGAATATCTTATGCTACAATCCACGAGAAGAAACTAGGATAATAAGGAGTCTGTGGAAGAAAATTTAAGGTAATTCGAATACCGGAAGCTCGAGAATAGAGGTTCCAAATGCCGACGACGAGGTAAGTAGCCACCTTGTTCTTTTCGTAAGAAAACTTGTAGGAACGTTTGGATTTTATTATGAACCTTTATCCAAGTATGATGTAAGCTTTTATAAAGAAAAACTCAAAGAATTGAGAGTAAGGCCCTGAACCGATCAAATTCCTCGAGATTTAAGTAACGTTAAAATAACCCACTAAATGAACTCTTCTACCTATAAAAATTTAGTGATGAGCATATTATAACAGGTTGATATTATATATGAAATTTGGTGGTCATTGGATAAGGTTAAAACCAAGAAATGGTGTAAAATGACCGTAATACCCTTAAGGTAATTTACCTTTGGTTAATGACCTAGATGAACTTCAAATGCTATGAAACTCTATAGTAGACCTTATTTTATGATGTTTGATAATGTTGCAAAATTTTAAAGCCATATGAACACGTTAAGTAGCAAAACCAAGATTTAGGAGTAAAATGACCGAAATGCCCCTAGGACTATTTATGATATCTCAAGCTCTGTAAGTGCTCGAATGTCGTACTACTTTATATAAGGTCTATTCTTAAGTACATGAATGAGATCAAGTTGATTAGAGCAAGTTTAGAACCTAAACCAATATAGAACCTAAGAGACGTCTAAAGGAAACACCTCAAAACTCAAGACCCTTCTAGGACCCTCTGAAAAATTCATTATGACTATATAGCTTTTTAGAATAACTCATGCTTTCTATTATGATGGGTTCATATATTTATGAATGCATGTTATAACTTATGCCTCAAGGAATTATGGACCTTAGAAACTTACAAGATTGAGAACGAAGAACAATACCACACAAGCTCTACAACTACCAAGGTAAGAAGAATGCTAGGTACCACTCAAGGATAAGGGACCAAGGTCCTAAAACTCAGAAACTCAAGAAAACTCCTAAGACCTCCCACGATAAAGTATGTTCATGACTTAGATTACGCTGCTTGGAACGTATGAAACCTTGAGCATAGGTATTCAGACTATGCTGCTTGGAACATATGAAGCCTTGGGCATAGGTATTCAGGTTGTACAATAGGACAAGCCTTGGGTGCAGGATTTCAGACTACGCTGCGTGAAAAGCATGGAGCCTTGAACGTAGGTATTTAGTCTAGGCTGCTTGGAACGTATGAAACCTTGGACATAGATATTCAGGTTGTATCATAGGGCAAGCCTTAGATGCAGAATTAGACTGCATCACTTGAAACGTAAGAAGCCTTGGATGTAGATTTTTAGACTATGCTACTTGGAACGCATGAAGTCTTGGGCATAGGCTTTCAGACTGTATCGAAGGGTAAGCCCTAAGATGCGGGTTTAGAATCGTCGCTTGGAATGCATAAAGCCTTGGACGTAGGTTAAGATTGTGTCGCTTGGAATGTGTGAAGCCTTAGAAACAGGTCGTCAAGCTCATGAGTCGTACCATAAATCCTAGGGGGGTGTCTAGGAGAATGAACGAAGAACAGAATAAGAACCTAGAAGGTACCAAGAAAAAGACAAAGATCAAAGATTAGAACATGGATCAAGATCCCAGTTCTAAGGATAAAAACCAAGAACCATAGTAGTAAGGCCCTTAGATTAGAACTAAGGTTTCAGGATAAGGACCAAGATCCTTAGGATAGATTATGATAAGAACCCACCCGTCAAGAATAGAACTAAAGGGCCTAAGTACTCACAATAAGAACAAGAACAAGAAAAGAAAGAGTTTGGTACCCTAGCATATCAAAGACACGATTAAGAGCCTACAAGTTTTCTACTTACTGAGTCTTTGTACTCATACTTTATTTTTCATGTTTTTTAGGTAAACAAGAAGCTGGTTGAGGTCGGGAGCGGACTTTGGAGTAGGTGCCATAAACAAGCCTTACCCATTGTTCTCAACCCTTTTGTTTTAAAATGTTTTGTGTTCATTGCTTATTTTGTGTTTTAACCATTATGTCGTATTTTAAATTACTAACGTGTGAGCACTAATTTGTTATAATATAAATTATGTTTAAATTTTAATGGTTTTACTTCGCTAAAAATTTACCCTTCTTTATGTAGTCATCGAGTCAGCCCGGACTTTACAAAAAGAATGTACCCGCTCATGCCATTCATCATATCAACTAAAAAATCTTCCCATTCTGCAGTCTACCGTAATAATCGAGAGAGAAATCGAAAGATTTGAACGGAAAAGTTGGTTGTAGAGATCTCATAGTTACAACAAATAGTTTTTGGGGTTTAAGAATAGAGTAGTACTATTGAGTCATATAAATTTTCAGAGGACGAACCGTAGCGGAAATGTGTGAAAACGGCGACGGAATCATCAGAGTTCCATTGAAAAAAATAAAAGGAAGAGGCGAGGGTTTCAATTTTTGTTTCGGGTAAAAAAGACAGATTGTCGCCAACACTCTCGGATCCTGCACAACCCACGAATAAACCCTTCGATTCATTTGCCCAGTGCCGCAATGACCCAATACGTACACCCTAGCCCAGTCACGTCTCAGAGCAAATAATCAGTCTGCGTTCACTTGGCCCAGCTCAACCAATGGTGCACCAACCTGGCAACGACCCGTATACCCGTGCCTCAATCCGAATTCAACCAGCGCCTTCTTTAGCTGCACACGTGTCCGCCACGTGACCATTCCAGTTGCGACTTAGCTATGGTTGTGTGATTGCTTAATCGGCTCGACTCACAGCTCTGATGGCTCAATTTTGTGGCTCGGCTTAGGTAGTTACCCATGCCTCAACCCGCGCCTTCTTCAGCTGCACACGTGTCCGCCATGTGACCATTCCAGTTGCGACTTAGCTATGGCTGCGTGATTGCTTGATCTATTGAGATATGATTCAAAGTATTCAAAATGAAGATATGATTTAAAGTAGTTGAAATATGATTCAAATATTCAAACTACCAAGATTTTAGGAGATTGTTACTAGATTTGAATTTATCTAGATTTTGATGATTTACTATTTCTTGTCCAGTGTATATGCTATAAATACTGGAATTGTGTAACCCTCTAGGCATCAAGTCAATAGACATTAATAAAACACTGCAGCTTCTATCTATTCTCATCTATTCTTGTCTATTCCTATATCCCTTTTTCCAACAATTGTGGTATCAGAGCCAAGTTCGTTCGACACGAGCGCGAGTGATTATTTTCTTTCACAAAACAAAAATGGCAGTAGCTGGTTTTTCTCCCTCTGCACCGTTGTTACCAATCTTTAATGGTGAGAAATACGAGTGGTGGAGCATCAAGATGAAGACCTTACTCAGATCGCAGGAGCTATGGGACTTGGTGGAGCACGGGTCTGCTGATGTATTAGAACCCACAATAGAAGAAAAGGAGAGACTAAGAGAAACCAAGAAAAACGATGCCAAGGCTCTATTCATTATTCAGCAAGCAGTTCGTGAGACTATCTTTTCACGAATTGCAGCAGCAACCACATCAAAGCAGGCATGGTCAATTCTACAGAAGGAGTTTCTAGGAGATTCAAAGGTCATGACAGTGAAATTGCAATCTCTAAGACGTGATTTTAAAACTCTACTCATGACGAATGGCGAATCAATTGCTGATTTTTTGTCAAGAGCAATGGCAATAGTTAGTCAGATGCGTACCTATGGAGAGAAAATTTCAAACGAAACAATTGTTGCAAAGGTGTTGAGAAGCTTGACTCCAAAGTTTGACCATGTGGTGGCCGCCATAGAAGAAGCTAAGGATCTATCCATACTCTCCGTTGATGAACTGATGGGCTCACTTCAGGCTCATGAGACAAGAATCAATAGAGCATCAGAAAGGAACGAATAAAAGGTACTACAAGTGAAGGAGACAACCAATAACGAAAGAGAAAATATTCATTTAGCAAGTAGAAGTCATGGAAAAGGAGGATTTCACAACTTCCATGGTGGTCGTGATAACAGGTGGAGAAGTGATGGACAGAGACAATTCAATGAACAAAGGAATGTCATACAATGTTACCATTGTAGAAGGTATGGGCACACAAAATCTGATTGTTGGTATAAAAATCAACGAATGAATTTTGCAGCAGAGAATGAAGAAGAAGAAGAAAAGCTGTTTGTGGCATGCATGGATACTAATCCGAAAGAAAAGGAGAGACTAAGAGAACCCACAATAGAAGAAAAGGAGAGACTAAGAGAAACCAAGAAAAACGATGCCAAGGCTCTATTCATTATTCAGCAAGCAGTTCATGAGACTATCTTTTCACGAATTGCAGCAGCAACCACATCAAAGCAGGCATGGTCAATTCTACAGAAGGAGTTTCTAGGAGATTCAAAGGTCATGACAGTGAAATTGCAATCTCTAAGACGTGATTTTAAAACTCTACTCATGACGAATGGCGAATCAATTGCTGATTTTTTGTCAAGAGCAATGGCAATAGTTAGTCAGATGCGTACCTATGGAGAGAAAATTTCAAACGAAACAATTGTTGCAAAGGTGTTGAGAAGCTTGACTCCAAAGTTTGACCATGTGGTGGCCGCCATAGAAGAAGCTAAGGATCTATCAATACTCTCCGTTGATGAACTGATGGGCTCACTTCAGGCTCATGAGGCAAGAATCAATAGAGCATCAGAAAGGAACGAAGAAAAGGTACTACAAGTGAAGGAGACAACCAATAACGAAAGAGAAAATATTCATTTAGCAAGTAGAAGTCATGGAAAAGGAGGATTTCACAACTTCCATGGTGGTCGTGATAACAGGTGGAGAAGTGATGGACAGAGACAATTCAATGAACAAAGGAATGTCATACAATGTTACCATTGTAGAAGGTATGGGCACACAAAATCTGATTGTTGGTATAAAAATCAACGAATGAATTTTGCAGCAGAGAATGAAGAAGAAGAAGAAAAGCTGTTTGTGGCATGCATGGATACTAATCCGAAAGAAGGTAACTTATGGTTTGTTGATAGTGGATGCTCGAACCATATGACAGGCACCAAATCCTTATTCAAAGAGCTTGATGAGACGCAAAAGATTAAGGTGCAACTTGGAAATACAAAAGAGATGCAAGTTGAAGGAAAAGGTACCGTGAAAGTCGAAACCAGTCACGGTAAGATAAAATAATTAGATAATGTTCAATTTGTACCTGATTTAGGGTACAATTTATTGAGTGTTGGACAATTGATGACCAGAGAACACTCAGTTCTATTTGATGATAACACGTGTGTCATTACACATAAGAAATCAGGCCATAAAGTTCAAATTGCCATGACTAAATAAGATGTTTCCACTTGATGTTTCTAACATGGAGGATTTTGCTCTTACTGCTAACATGAAAGATGATTCAACATTATGGCATCTCATATATGGACATCTTCATATGAACGGCTTGAAAATACTCAGGGATAAAGGTATGGTTTTCGGATTACCAAGAATTGACTCAACTAATTTATGTGAAGGATGCATTTATGGCAAGCAGACTAGGAAGTCCTTTCATGTTGGAAAAGCTAAAAGAGCTTCACATTATCTAGAACTAATTCATGCTGACTTATGTGGGCCAATGCAAACGAAGTCCTTGGGTGGGAGTATATACTTTTTACTATTCATTGATGATTATAGTCGCATGAGCTGGGTTTACTTCCTACAACATAAGTCAGAAACGTTTCAGAAGTTCCAGATTTTTAAAGCTATGGTAGAGAACCAAAGTGGCTGTCACATTAAAGTTCTTCGCACAGACAGAGGTGGCGAGTTCATATCTAAAGAGTTCAATCTGTTTTATGAAGAAGTAGACATCCAAAGGAAATTAAAAGCTCCCTACACTCCAGAACAAAATGGAATCGCTGAACGAAAAAATCGAACTATTGTGGAGATGGAAAGAAGTATGTTACAAGCAAGGAAACTTCCAAACCAATTTCGGGCAGAAGCCGTAGCAACATCAGTTTATCTATTAAACATTTCACCAACAAAGACGGTTATGAATCGAACTCCTTATGAAGCATGGCATGGAAGGAAACCATCGGTAAGTCATTTACGAATCTTTGGTTGTATTGCTTATGCTTTGAAACATCCTCAAACTCGTCAAAAGCTTGATGAAAAATCTGAAAAATACATTTTCATTGGCTATTGTACTCAATCAAAGGCATATAAACTATACAACCCCGTTAGTGAAAAGATTTTAGTTAGAAGGGATGTAATATTTAATGAAAACGTGAGTTGGGATTGGAGTAAAGAACAGGAGCAGCAAAAGATTACAGTTGAAGTTTCCCCAAATGAAGAGACAAGGGTCAACTCCAGTGCATCGACTGCAACACAAAGTGTGTCAAATTCATCATATTCAGCATCACTAAACAACAATTCTTCTCTTGAAGAACTTTCGGATGAGACACCTCCAAGGAAGTATAAATCTTTAGCTGACATATATGCATCATGTCAGTTTGCTCTTACTATTTCAGACCCTATGAATTATGAAGAAGCAACTGAAAAAGAAGACGGGAAGAAAGCCATGGCAGTAGAGATGCAGTCCGTTAAGAAAGATGGAACATGGGATATGGTTAACCTACCAAACGAAAAGTTTTATGGAGATTTACAAGAAGAGGTTTATGTAATACCGCTAGAGGGATTCATAGAGGAAGACAAAGAAACAAAGGTATACAGGCTGAGACAGACATTGTACGGGTTAAAGTAGACATACTTACGAAGGCCTTGCCAAAAGAAAAGTTTTATACTTAACATCTGCAACTTTGAATCAAGGGGGAGTGTGGAGATATGATTCAAAGTATTCAAAATGAAGATATGATTTAAAGTAGTTGAGATATGATTCAAATATTCTGACCACCAAGATTTTAGGAGATTGTTAGTAGATTTGAACTTATCTAGATTTTGATGATTTAGTATTTTTGGTCCAATGTATAGACTATAAATACTAGAATTGTGTAACCCTCTAGGCATCAAGTCAGTAGACATTAATAAAGTACTGCAGCTTCTATCTATTCTCATCTATTCCTGTCTATTCCTATATCCCTTTTTCCAACATGATCGGCTCAACTCACAACTCTGTCGGCTCAATTTTGTGGCTCGGCTTAGGCAGTTAACCGTGCCTCAACCCGCGCCTTCTTCAGCTGCACACGTGTCCGCCACGTGACCATTCCAGTTGCGACTTAGCTATGGCTGTGTGATTGCTTGATCGGCTCGACTCACCGCTCTGTCGGCTCAATTTTGTGGCTCGGCTTAGGCAGTTCATAATACAATTATATATTGTTTCCTATGTTTCGACCCTCCTAAAGCCATTTTTACCTTATTTAAGGCATTTGAGGTCAATACGACTTCTATTTACCCAAGTTTAGTTAGTTTAAAACTTATGTCGGAAAGAATTCTCATGTTTAACTAAGTTACAATATTAATATATGGAAGTTTTTGCCATTTATACATGATGCAGACTACTCCTTCTCTGGAGCACTCGAACAAAGTACACTCTTTGTTCGACAGTTTAGGATTCTATTGGCATGGCTAAGTTAAGGGCATGACTCTTGTACCATGTTAGAAACCATGACCCTCTAAATGTATGATATTATCCACTTTGAGCCTAAGTTCTCGTGACTTTACTTTTCATTTCTCCATAAGACCTCATACCAATGGAGATAGTGTTCCCTACTTATAAACCCTCCATCCTCCTCTTAATTAGCCAACGTGGGACTACTCTAAATAATTCTCAATAGCATAATAGATACACTAGAAGCAAACTTGTACGTTTACAACAGCCAGAAGCAAATTGTCTGAAAGGATTTTCTATGCCAACAAACAAGGGTCTGTTGTGGAAAGGTCGACTATGTATCCCCAACAATGAGGACTTATTAAAGGAGTTGCTCATGGAGGCCCACGACTCACCATATACTATCCACCATACCAAGATGTACCTGGACTTAAAGTCCTACTTTTGGTGGCCATGGATAAATCGGGATATTGTTAAATATGTAAGTCGATGTTTGACTTGTTAGTAGATTAAGGCACCGAGGTACACCCTTTAGGACTCTTGCAACCCCTAAATGTTCCCTAGTGGAAGTGGGAGGATGTTACTATGGACTTCAAACTCGAGGTTTCCTAAGACCAATAAAGTGTTTACGGTCGTATGGGTCACTGTCGACCGTCTAACAAAGTCCACCCACTTAATCCCAAGAAAGACGACATATTTAGTAGACAATTTGGCCCACTTACATGGAAGAAACTATCTAACTTTATGGAGTACTTGTATCTATAATATTAGACTGAGATGCAAGGTTCACCCCTCGCTTCTGGAAGAGTCTATAGAAAGCACTAGGGATGTAACTAAGGTTTAGTACAACCTTCCACCCTTAGACAAATGGTCAAATAGAAAGACTCAATCAAGTACTAGAACGTATGCTGAGGGTGTGTGTCATGGACTTCAAAGGTAGTTGGGACGAATGCCTACACCTTATAGAATTCTTCTACAACCATAGTTACCAAACAACCATCTAAATATTAAGTTAGGATGCATTGTACGATCCACTTTTAGATGCATTGAATCATAGATCATGGACCATTATACTGACACGAGTAAAAATAAGATAAATTTTTTTAATTTTGAAACAATGGACATAAAGGTATTTAAACTAAATACATTAAAACTAAAACAAGTTAAATATGCATGTACGCACATGGGACTTTAAATAAAATGTACATTTACGAACAACGGGATTTTCAAAAGCCTATACAAAAAAGATACAAGGACACAGGTTGCCAGGTCCCATCACAGTTGCATGGCTCAGACCGGTCATCTACTACCCACCTAAAAAATTAAGTGCAGAAAGAGTGAGTGTTAAAAATACTCAGTAACCAATCTACTCATAAGCTCTTACTATACTAGTATACCATATAACATATATTTAAACTAGATGCTCAGCTATAATCTTAGTCAATAACTTAATATTTCCTGTTCCAGCTATATAAGGTTTATGCATACATAAATTCTATACATTCCTACTATACCGTCTATGCTAAATAGCCTCTTATGACGAGCTCTAGTTTACCCGACCCTTGTGACGAGTTCTAAAATGCAGTGCCATTAGGTTGGGCTCTAAAATACGTTTCCTTAGGTCTGTTATCAACCTTGCGCTAATTTGCCTCGAGTCACTGTAGCCCCTGAAAAAAGGCCTAGGGTAAAGCTCATAAGTATGGAGGAGTCCTTCACTCTTACAATGGTAACCGTATTCCACACATGTCTGCCTATGGGCTCTAACCATAAGGTCCACCCTAGTTTTCATGACCTAATTTTCACGAGCCACAACTTGAGGTTGATTCAATGACGTAAAAAGAAGGGCAAAATTTTCGCAAAATAAGACAAAGAGAATTTAAAACATAATAACAATACATTTACATTACATCAAATAGAGTTTATACATTTACATTATATCAAAGGGTGAGACTTGTCTATGACACCTGCTTCATAGTGAGCTTCTGTCCTCGACTAGCTCCTTATACCCAGAAACATGGAAAACATGGAGTTAGTACAAAAAATCAGTTAGTAGCCTATTTGTAGGCTCTTAATTATGTCATTAAGGTATGATATGTGTCACACTCGCACTTTTCTTGGCAGTAGATTTGGTGATTGTGCGACATTCACTCTCAGCACTGAATGAGCTAAGCCAATTTAGGGTGGTGGCACCTACTGTAGCACCAAAAAAAAAAAAAAAAAAAAAAAAAAAAAAAAAAAAAAAAAAAAAAAACTGTTCAAAGTCAACAAAGAGACAAATAGGTCATTTTAACAAAGAGACAAATAGGTCATTTTTCCCCATTATTGGGGTCTTGAGTACCATGACAAAGAGAGGTTGAGAGAACTTAAAGAGAGGAGGAAGAAAGAACCGTTGGAAACTCACCGGACCACCACTAGAAGTCGTCTCGAGCCAAGTTCTTAAGGCAAGAACTCCTCCTAAGAAGGAATAAGGAGATTTGAGTGATTGAAGCTTCATTTTCCCTCAAAAACCCAGAAGATCTGCAATATAATATTTCATGATTTTTCCATAGATCTGAGTTATTTCTTACGAGTTAAGGCCTGAGATTTTGATAAGTTCTTCTAGGAAGTATTCTCCACATATTTCGTGAAGGAACTTGGTTGAAATCGTGGCCAGAAACTGTTGTTCCGAGAGTTCATTCCAAGAACGGTAAGAGTGAATGTACCTACTTCTGACATCCTTAAATCGGTCAATATTGAAGTAAAATTCTAGAAGAAAAAAAAAATATCAGGACGTAGCTTGATTTACGATATACAACTTTGATGAAGAAATTGAATCGAATTGAGTTATAAATTAAAAGATATGAAAATGAGAAAAGAGAAAAAAAATTAATCGAATTTTGCGTTGCAATTTCCAGGGAGAGGAGCGACGCGTCTGGGCAGGTGGCGGAAACATGTTAGACGTCAAGTGAAGCGACTCGGCTTAAGCCAAATTGCGACACGCGTCGTACGCAACCCTCGACCTGACTCGCTACCCTCGTGACGACCAGTAATCCGGTGCCCAACTGACCCACAGTCCAACTAAGCTGACTCGAACCGCTACCCAAACCAATCCAGCAACCTGTGACTACAGGAATGTTCTGCACGTGACAGCCGTGAGTAGGGCTCCTCTAGGCTCGAGAGAGTGCCTGGGAGCGCGTGTAAGTCCATTTTTGGCCCAATTCAACTTCTGTTTGCCCGATTTTCATCCCTATTCCAATTTTTACCATATTTTATGTGAAATATGACCTAACTAAGGAAAACCAGTATTTTTTAATTGCTTATTCACATAAAAATGTTAAACGAAAGAGTATGCATCAATCATGTAAGTCACCACAAGGTATTTAGGAAGAAATACTTGTGCATGCTAGTGAATTTATCTTAGGTGGTAGCTTTCCATGAATGAATTTGGGTAATTTGATTATTATGAGTATGAATGTAATATGTGAATCATTATGAGAATTATTTGAGTGTTGCAATTATGCTTTAAACTTCCGCTACAAATGTATATGTTTACTTCATGCTGAAATGAAGATGAAAAATTGTGAACTTTGTGCTCTGAGAGCTTGATCGATGTTATCGCCTCATTGAGCATGTATGTTTACTTTGCATGAATTATGTCTAATGATGCTAGATGATAGTTGTGTACACATTCTGTTAATTTTCATGACCCACTATTATGGTAAGTCTAGGAATTTGTGGTTAGAGTGATAAGTCACTAAGTATAGACTTAACATTTCCCCTGGGAGTCTAACAGACCACCACGACATACGAACTACCTCAGGAGTACCCTTAGGATGCAAATTGTGTGAATGGTATCATAGCTTCGTGGGGTACCATGGGGTTCCTGATCAGGACCCGAATGCTCCTAGCCATTTTAGCATGGAAAACATGAGACTCACGTCGTACATACCATTTAACTAGATAGGATAAGGGAGGATAGCCCCTTCCCGATGAGGGGGACTATTGTGGACCTAGGTGGTTGCATCTCACCCTAGGTCAAATACCAAGTAGTCTCAAGAGTCATGTCGAGGTAGCTACTCGAAGGTCACCAGTCATACACAGTTTGGTATAAAGGAACTCTTAGGGTTTAAATGAAAGAACGGAGAACCAACATAGCTCCAAGGGGATAAGACCAGAACCAAAAGTACTAGAGCCCATGCGAAACCCGTGGGAATATGTTAAGCCTGCGATGAGAGCCTACAAGTAGGTGGGTTACTTAGTATAATTTTTATACTCATCCCTGTTTTCTTTCCCTTTTCAGGTGGTTGCAGGCTGCTGGTTGAGGTGGGGAAGCGTTCAAGAGCTGTGCAGTCCACATAAGGGGTTGTTCCGGAGTGTCAGACTATTTTCAGTCGTTTTGTAATCTTTTGTATTCCCTTTTATATTTGTACCTTTATAATATTTGAAACACACTACCCCTCTTTCTTTTGTTTTAAGTTTATTGGATTTTTATCTTTTATTCTACCTTTCTTTTAAATTTCTTCGTTTCGTCTTTGTAGTCACGGTCCGAGTTTTGAAGCCTCGATAATCAGGTCGTGACACCTACAGACGGGTAACGTATGCTCAAGCCTTTGGCCCTATTTTGAGAAAAGGTTTTAGAAAACGGGATAACAAGATGAGTCATCATCTATGTAGGTAGTTGAAGACGGTATGAGGTCCTCCCAACTTTCTCGATGACTTTGATTGGTCCTTCATATTTCTGCATTAGTCTTTGATCCCTATTCCTATGAAATCTAAACTTTTCTGGTCTAAGCTTGTTCAAGACTTGGTCACTGGCCTGAAATTTCAATGGTCTGCGTTTTTGGTCAGCCCACTTCTTCATTTGTAGTGAAACTTTCTTAAGTACGCATGTGCCACTTCAGAGGTTTGCTTCCACTCCTTGGTGAAGTTATATGCTTGCGGGCTTCTCCTAACATATGGGTGGTCAATGACGTGGGGCATGAGTGGTTGTCTGCCACATATTATCTCGAAGGGGGTCTTCTCTATCAACGAGCTTTGTTGACAGTTGAAGCTAAACTGAACAACGTTAAACATCTGTACCCAATTTTTATGTCATGCATCAATAAAGTGATGTAAGAACTCCTCAAGCATGCTATTAAGTATTTAGGGTTTAGGGTTTGGAAATGTTAGCTCGAGAAGATGTTTAGGCTCAACCCAGTAGCCTAAATAGCTCAGCCCAAAGGTCCCGGTAAATCTCGCATCGCAATCACTGATAATGCTTATGGGAATGTCCCACAACTTAAGAACATGTTGAAAGAATAATTGGGCAGACGGAGCATAAAACTTTTGCGTTGGATTGAATGTGGCATACTTGGAAAACCTATCCACAATTACTAGAATGGACTCAATCTCTCCTAAAACTTGTTATGCTTAATATCTTAAGTTTCATCGGTATCTGTCTTAATTCTTTCCTTTATGATTTAGTTCCTTTATGATTCAGAATATCATTTCCTATTTGATCCCTTTGAATTCTATATTCGAAATCAACTCGTATCAATCAATCGAATTTGTTGAATAAGTAGTATCTTTGACAACACAAAAAAACCATTGTTCAACTTTTTGACAGCATGAAAAAACCAAAAAAAACTCTGCCCCTGGGAAGGTGTATGATACAGTCCAAGACATGTTTTCCATGGCTGAGAGGGCACTGGTAAAGGTTCCAACAGTCCCATGATTTTGGTCCGTTTGACTTTATCTTGTTAGTAAATAAGATATGTCTTCGTGAATTATGTCACATCGTCGCAAAGGTTCGCCCTGTTGTATCCCCTTTTTAGAAGGGCGTAGGTTCTTTGATAGACCCATTAATACACTAAGTTTCATAATGTATTTTATAAGTTTTTGTTTGGTTCGGGTCTAATTAGAGGTTTCTATCCTATGAACCCGAACCAAATCGAATAAATTCGGGTCCAAGAAAAATAACCCAACCCAACCCCTGTAATTTAGGTTGGGTTGATCCGGGTTGTCGGGTTGGATGTACACCTGTACTAATGGAAAAGATTTTAAAAAAAAAATTAAAGAAATTGTTGAAACACTCCTATTGTTGAGATACATCAAAAGCTATCTATTCTGAGTTTCAAACCAATCAAAGGCGGTCTATTTTTTGTTTGCATCTTTCTTGTAAATTCAATAATTTTTTGAAAGTTTAAAAATCAAACCAATGTGTCGAGAACATCAGCAATGTATCCCAATCATCGACAAATACTTGTTTATGCTTGTTTAACTTAACGTATATTTTCACTACTGGAAGACAAAAGTGATAAGGCAACTTTAATCTTCAACCCAACCATACAAGTTTTTTTAAGTAAGAACCCTTGAATTTGAATGAGAGTAACTAACACCTCCTTATACAAAATTCGGATCAACCAATAGATAAGGCTCGAATTAAATTACCTCTTACGATCGAAAATCTAGAAGCAAGATTTGGAAGCTTTGTTCTAAATTGGGTCACTCAACAATCGAACTTGATCAAAACTTGATTGAATGGCTCGGGTGCAATTCTACCACAAAAATTGCCTGAAACTTAGAAATGACAAATATGATGTTCGGATTTCTAAGGAAAACGTCTCCATTTGAGATCTGAATTACATTCATCCACGAATCTGATTTTTACCTAACATATTGTGGGTATTTATAGTCTCCCGACAAAAGATTTTGTGGCCGAGATTTATTTACGATCCCCTTTAATCTCCACAAAAGACGAAGTCAAATTGACTATTTGACCCTTACATATTTTATGAAATTAAAAATAATATTTTCCAACAATGTTGATATGCGTGGGTGGATAATGTGACAGGTTTGAAATCAATTTGCTCTCCTAAGTTCGGATTTTTATTGTTGACATTTTTTTTTTTTTGAATCTTTTGAATCTTCCTGGTAATAGGTCCATTTGTAATACCGTCATTCTTATAAAAAATAAAAGTGTTATTGACCTACACACCTTACCTACACTCTCCAACTTGAGGAGGTGTTGAGATATATAATATATTAGTTATTGAATATATCTTACATATTCCTAATTAGTTAATATTTTTTCCAATTTGAGAGAATATTATAATATATCAGTTATGGAATATATCTAAAATTAGTTAATATTCTTTCCAATTTGAGGGGATATTATAATATATTAGTTATGAAATATATATTAGATATTCTGTAATCAATTAATATTTTTTCCAATATTTGACTGGTAGTATATTTTATTTTATTCTCAATATTTAATTAGTTTATATTTTCCTTGTAGATATTAGTTGATAGCTTCTCTCGTATTTAAAGGTTATTTAAAAAGGTTAGGAATATGAGATCCAAATAAAGGTTATGAATATGAGATTCCAATTGTATTTCTCATTCTTACCGCTTAAATTTTTATATTTTTAAAAAATAAAATATTAGGGATTTTTCTCATAAACTAATATTTTTTATTGTTTGTTATTTTATTAAAACTATAAAGTTAAAGAATATTATTTTTTTTAAAAAAAAAAAAAATTTAGGTCTACTGGTCTCTACTGTAAGAAAAAATAAACAAGGAAATGAAATCTAACAAATGGTGGTTTCAGCACCGTACGCCCCAAGCTTAGTAGAAATACACGGTGGGGAAGCTCTCTCTCCTCATATACCACGGAAACTTGTCGTACGCCTCACCCCTTTCTAGAAAAACGCCACGTAGCGGTTTCATGAATCCACGTCAGAAAGAAAAAAGGCATACCACCAACTACGAACCCACACGTGACCGGCAACTTCCGGTTACAATAGTCGCCACGTGTACGCGGGCCCCACCAAAGACAGCTGGACGGGACGCTTTTAAGCACTCAGCCTCAGCTTAGAACTTGTGGACGAGATTGGAGGACCAAATAACAAATTTCAAAATTTAAAAAAAAAAAAAAAAAAAAAAAAAAAAAAGAAAAAAAGAAAAAGAAAAAGAAAAGAAAGGAAAGGAAAAAGCGCATCGGTGGGCTTTTATCATCCACAGCCACTAGTTTTGTGCCACTTGTCAAAATCCAATGCAACGACCTTTCTCTATTGCCTTCTTCCACTTGTTTGTAGCCTCAAAAAATAAAAAACTAAAAACTCGCTGGTTTTTATTTTTTAAACGGCGCAAAATCCAGAAGAAATTGTAGTGGCTGAGATTGCTCCGACGCCCAAAACTGTAACTTCCGGTGCGTTAGGTCTCTCATACAGAAGAAAAAGGAAACAGACAACAAAAACAATACTCTCTGCTACTACTTCCACCCTCTCTGTTTATTCATTCCTCTTCTTCAGATTCTTCTTACTTTTTTCCCTCAATTCACCTTCTTAATCTCTACAAACCATGGGTTTTCTGCTGAGTTTCTAGTGATTTCACTCTCATGCATGATCGGACTATCCACTGTTCCCTTCCGAATTACCTCCAACCATGGCTTTCTTCCAAGGTACTCTTCTTTTTCTCTCTCCCTCTCTCTCTCTCTCTCTCTCTCTCTCTAGGGCTTCTTCTTAATCCTTACTCTCAGTTTGGTTGCCGAGAAAATTTTTAGAAACGGATGGAGTTCTTAATCTCTAGGCTTTTGTTTTTGCAGATTGAATTGCTTGCTGCTGCTTAAGTTAGTTGATTTTTCCTTTCTCTGTTTTATTTTTAATCATTCGATTTCTAATGTTTTCTCGGCAGCTAAATGGATAGTTAACTTGACTTTACCAGATCGGTATTGTAACGATGCATATCTGTGAGTTGGAGAAAGTAGTTTGTTGATTACTGATTAGAATTTTCTCTCTTTTCCACATTCTAAGGTTTTGGCGTCTTCCAGTTCGTTTTGGTGAGGATTCTGAATAAGGAATTTTCATTTTAAGTTCTTTTTCGGCGAAGTATCTCTATCTTGTTACGGTGGCTTCTGAAAATATTTTCTATGAAGTTTTATTTTGATGTTTCCTACTATATTAAAATTTTACATACTATAAGTCTACTGATGCAGTTAAATACGAAACTCTTAATTTTGTTTACTTGAAAAAGAGACGGATCGCTTCCGATTGCTGTCGCTTTTTTTCTATTTTTCAGTAGCGTCAAGGAGCCCGGTGACAAAAGAAACAACGGCTTCACCATTTACAATTTTTTGTATCCCTAACAATGATGAAAGGAGGTTTTCTTTTTACCCCTTGCTCGTTAGAGAGGATTTGAAGCAGCGGTTGCTGCTCAGGTCCTTCGATGGAACCCAACTCCTCAGGAGAAGACTTGGTTTTTAAGGTAATAATCCATTCCCCCTTCTCACAGAAAAGGAAAAGATAATTAAGGAGAAGAAGTTAAGTAAAGGGAAGGAAATGAAAAATGAAAACTGTTTATAATTGAGGTCTACATATGATAGACCAGGAAGCCATATACTATTACAAAGCAACGAGAGCGCTGGACGGAGGAGGAGCACAATCGATTTTTAGAGGCGCTGAAGCTCTATGGGCGAGCATGGCAGAGAATTGAAGGTTATATTTTGCTCAACTGTCAGCATTCCTTTTTGACTTTTGTTGATTTCTTAGTTTGTAACCTTGGTTGGATGAATTATATACTTCCTGATATTTGATGCAAAATTTAATTGCATACAGGTCATTAATCAGAATTTGCTTCAATTAAACATTTTATGATCTGTGATACTAATTTATGGTTATTGTTGAGCTAATTTGATCTGGATCCTTTAATGAATGCTATCAAGTTTATATTGTCCCTCAAAAAGGCTCCTGATTCTCCATTGTATGCCTTTATATGCAGAGCATATTGGAACCAAAACTGCAGTCCAGATACGAAGTCATGCACAGAAGTTCTTTTCAAAGGTCAATGTGTACCCTTCTCTACTTATTCTTATTTTTTGGTTTTTCTTCTTCTTGGCTTGTTTTCCTTGATTTCAATGCTTTCATTTTTATGAAATATTGTGTATTATGGCGAACTTGTTTCCTTTTGTGTTTTTTTTTTTTTTTTTTTTTGATCCAGTTGTTTGGTTCATAATCTTGCTTGCTCATCAGTAGAACATCTGCGTTTCTTTTCATAATCTTGCTTGCACATCAGTAGAATGTCTGAGCATTTCTTACAGGTATTTCCATTTTTTTAGGATAGCAGGTATTTCCATTGGCATTATGGCCTAGTTGCCTTATCCTGTATGCTTGTTATTATATATATTGATTATATATGTTGCCATATCTGTAGTATGGGTACTAGACTAAAATTAGTTTGACAAGATTGATGCAAAATCTCATCTATGGAAAATATCATCATGGCTTTCTTTTGGAATATGTGGAAACAAAGAAATAAAAAAGTATTCACGGAAAAGACATACTTATACAAATCTCTTTGAAAATGTTATTTACCCAGCTATATCTTGGTGTAAACTGTTTAATATTTTTGCTTCCTATAGTTATGTCATCCTCATTGTAAATTGAAAAAGTCTTTTGTAAACATTATGGATATTACATCCTTTTTGTAAATTTCAAATATAAATGAAATTGTCTCTAATAATAATAATTTAAAAAAAAAAAAAAAAAAAAAAAAAAACATTGATGACACTGATCAAAATGATTTATGTTTCTCTGAGGCTTTGACATATGACCGTTGAGTTAAAAAAACAAAAAAAAGGATGAACAAGAAGACCTTTTCTCCAAAACATGCAAACCTAAAGTTGTCGCATGACTTCTCTTTCTCAAGATGATGGCTTCGTTTGACTAAATCCTCTGGCTTGGGATGCTAGAGTTCTGATGTTTTTTTTCGATTGTTGGGTATTATCAAACGCTTACTGAAAGTTTCAAGTTAACGGTAAATAATGCACAATTCAAATAGTTTAAAGAATGCAAGGACAACTTTTAGTTGCAAAAGGATGTGCTGACGACAGCATGAGATTAATAATTTCACAAACCGACAATACTTAGGTTCTCAATTTACAATGAGGCCGTGAGGAAAGGATACTGATGTTATCTCTTACATGTTTAAACTATTTATGTCTGGAGTTTACTTTCGAACAAAATGAGTTTAACTTGTTATCTAGGAAAAAAAATGTTGGGGGTAAGTAATGTTGTACATCAACAATGTGTAAATTGCAACTCACAAAAGTGAAGAGTTGTTTAAAGATCCAAAAGTATCAACTCTAGATTGCGTTAGGTTTTAGTATCTCATCTTGAAGATATGTGCTTATCTTGGAGGGAGCATCTTGATTTGGCCAAGATTAAAGCTTCTCTTGGATGTTCTTTGTCTTCTTTGTCTGCTAATTATTCTTTTAGCAATATTTCTCTTGATTGGATGCATTTGTGCCTTGTTAATTTTTATTTAGCTTTCTCCAATTTGGATTTGTATCCATGAACTTTTTTTTTTCTTTTCATTAAAAATATAGTTTCTTCTTGAAAAAAAATATCCAATGGTACTTGGGTACTTCTTATCAGGATTGTATGAGTGAGTTAAACATATTAAAGTTGATTATCATTTTGTTTGTTCGCATGGGTCCACAAGTTGGTTGTTCTTTATTGTAATTTTACCTTCTTTGGTTTAAGGACTCAAGTTTTATGCACACCAATGTATATATGACTCAAGTGAACGGAATATGATCGAGTGTTTTTTTTTTAAATCTTTGTTAGCGTATAAATGTGCCAAATTTGTTTTCTATTTGATATAGTTTTGTCTCCTTTTGAACCTGTAGTACACATGGTAAATTCAATAGCCATTTTCAGCGCCACCACATTAGTGATGAAATTGAATATATCTTCCTAACTCATTTATGGCCTTGATCTTGTGGTAACGTTGGGGCTTCCCAACTGTGTCTTGTTTATTCAAATTTATTTCTGTGATCGTAAAGATTTGTTTTATAGTTTTATTCTTTTGAAAAACAAAGCAAGAAAAGATTTCTTTAAAAAGTTTGGGGCTTGCTATACGCAACTATATTTTTATTAGCAGTTTAAGTAAAGGTTTTTTGTGCATGAAACTTGAGTTCAGCCAATCAAATTTGTAGTCAAATGATTTCCTTTTTATTTTTTAATTATAATCTTTGCATATTCCTATCCAATATATATACGCATAATCTTTACATGTCCCAGGACTCAGTGTCCTTGCTCCGACTTATTTTTGTGAAACTTTCCTGATGTACTTGGTAAAGTCTGCTTCCTCATCGCTTTATTCTTATTGTCTTAAATTTTGTCACTTTACCATCTCTAATTCATACATGGGGAGATAATTGGCAAGTGATTCACATTCTTACAAAATTGGATAAGGGCATCCTCATGACTGTTGAATTGGTAAAGGTATCTACAGATAGTGGCCAACCATCCTTGCTTGATGATCTTTATCAGCTTCTTCTTGCTACCGGAGGAGTGGTAAAGATTAGGATGATTGCTAGGTCTGCTAAACTGGAATAGCAGATGGGCCTTAGGCCGATTGGACTAGACCGAAAGCCCGGAACATCCTTGATATCGTGAAGTGACCCTTGCGCTTGGAATACTTGACTGAGACCTTAGCTGCCAATGCTTCCCCTGCTTTTTCAGACTGGTGAAGAGAATTTCTTAGACCGGGGGTTTTGAGATAGAGGTCCTTTAAGGTGAACTTATTCCTTACCGGTTAGAAACACTTTTTCATACAGTCTTTCCAACTGGCTATTCTCGGGCTTGAAAGCTTGAACATGACGAATAGGGCGCGGACGAAGTGGCTTAGTGAGAAGAAGGGACGGTACGCTGAAATGGTCAGAGACATCTTTATTTGAGGAGGAGGCTTTGTCGTCCGGCTCCCCATAAATGATGTTAGGATGTACTTATGCTCATATCGACCCAATATTAGATAGATAAACCATCTTGGGGCTATTTTCTATAATAGAAACCTTCATTCAGTGAGAAGGAGAACAATGCTGGTAAGCCTATCCCACATAAAATGGCCAGAGAGTTAACACAGTTGAATGATTCACCTAGGCTGACCTTGCCCTAAGTGTACTGGAGAGTTAACACTGTTTTCCCCCTCCCAACAATGCCTTTTTAGGTAAATCCAATTGCATAGAAAGTGGTCAAGAGTCAGTTGAGTCTGTGATGGCTTGCTTTCAACAGTTCATGTGCTATTGATGGGTCTCCAATCCTTAACTTACTGAAACTCACTGTATATGCTTGCCCCTTATTATTTTAAGTTACCTTTATCTTTTTTAATTTTATTTTCCTTCCTCCTTTAGATGGGAGTATCTAGGCTAGCTTATGCACCTTATCTAACTCACGGGGACATGTGCCTAATCCTACAAGATTCGGATGACACATTCATGTTGATACTCATGAATGCCCTTCTCCTATATTGCCTTGATTTAACTAGTCTACCCGACTAATGGGTTTGCTAATGATTCATCCTCTTTTGTTGAATTTAGGCAGTTTTCTTGGTCTAGGGGTGGCAGGCCAACTAGTATGTTCAATTTATGCCAAGGGTGGAGGAGTGTTGGTCACCATGTCCCCTATTGCATTTTTAAGGTAAATCAACTCTACCACCCACTCACATAGAAAATGACAAGGATTCACTCCCTCCCTAGTGACTCCTTCTAGATTCCCCTAGAGAGAGTATTATCCAAAATAGCATTTAAGGTGAAGTACTGATTAAAAAAATACCTGCAAGTGAAGCACCTAGTTCCTCCAGGGACCATTTCATTATGTTTGGCATGCTGAGTTTGCCAAATGTTATGAAGAATACTGGAGAAAGTAGCCGTTTCTTAGTTCTTAACTCAGGACGATGTCTTCTAAACTTAAGATGGTTCTCTCTGGTACTCAGGCCAACAATTACTAGGGAAAAAATGCTTTAGAGCGTGCCATCTAATACAGTCGAGTCAAAATAAAGTTAAATGACTAATTACCTATTCAGATATTTTTTCCAAACACGATCCTTTCTTCGTTGTCTAATCTGAAAAAAAAAAGTCCACCTTACAGTTTTCTGGTTACATTTGGAAATGTGCTTCCACAGGATTTTGTTTGTTACAGTTAGTGCCTGCTTGATATTGTTCCCCTCCCTTGCTCAATATTGTGTATGAGACAATATCTATATACGTGCCACAGTGCTTTGATCACATTCATGAATTTTCAACCCAGTTTAGATATTGGTAGTTAGGCTTCAATTGGGATAAACTAGCTGTTAGGTTAGTTGTGATTTGGCTGGCATAAACTAGCCGGTGACTTAGTTAGGATTTGATTGGCATAAACTAGCTGATGTGGGGTTAGTAGGGATATAGTTGGCGTAAACTAGTATAAGTACTAGTGTTCTATCTGCTGACATGTCAGATTTCATTTATAAAGTTTCTCTCGTTTGGTTCACACCAAAATTGGTATCAAAGAAACCTTGTGAAAGGTTTGATGGCTAGAAAAAGAGCATAGCACTTTGGAAGTTAAGTAGTCTTGACAGTAGGGTGTCTAAAATAGAATTTCTCCATAATTTGAAAACTATTTTCTCGCCAAGAACACCAACTCGTCATCTCTTTGGAGAAATTCATAAAAATATGACCAAAGTTTAACTTATGATTGGTACAATGGCCATACAGTGGAATGAACTTCTGAAACCCTTTAATTTGTACAGTCCCCGAGAGCAAACAGAAGGCAACAACATTAACCATTGAAACCAAAAACAGAGAGGCCACTCGCAGAAAATTCTAAGAGTTTTTTTTCCACATGATAGGCCCCAATAATGCATAAATGGAAGGGGGTCTTAATCATCTTCATTTTTTTTTTTTTTGTTTTTCTTTTGTTCATTTGCGTTACTGACTGAAGTGAGAACAGTTTTAGAGAAGGGTTACTATTTGTGTAGTCTGAAAGACATTGCTGAAAAAAACCTCAAGTTAGTAGCTGTTGATAGCGTTGGAATCCTAGTTTATTTTACTACTATGGAGCTGATTTGCTTGCAAATGATTAGTTGAATGTGACAGTTGTTGATATTGGACGTGCAAGCAAGCATGCCAGGTAATACACTTCATTTGCCCTGTCACAACCAAGGATATAAGTTTCTTAAAAAGATTAGCTTGCACCTAGGAAGAACATAATTGATCTAGTTGAGCTACTAGTCTTAATTGGCAACCTGATTTTTGAGAGGGTCGTATCTTCAGTCCACCTTATTCCTTCCCAGAGGTAGATTTCCTTATTAACTGAACATGGCTCACCCTTCAACCACAGCTAAGAATGGCACTCTGAAGAAACATCAACCACCGCATGTAGATGAAGGAAGGCATACTCTTGTTAATGTCCGACCATACACTACCCCATGTATAGAAAACAAAAATTCGAAGGCTTATTAAGTGAAATGTTGACGGTTGAAATTGTATTCAAGCTTTGTTATCCTAGTGAAAAATTGGTGGGAGTTGGGGATTTGTGTGAACTATCAAGTGCTCAACAACATCAACTACCCCTGATAGGTTCCAATACCAGTGGTTGAGGAGTTTTTGGATAAGCTTTATGGGTCTAAAATCTACTCTAAGATAGATCTTAAGTTGGGTTATCATTGGATTTGAGTGATTAAAGAAGGTATACCTAAGATAGTCTTCCAAATGACGAAAGAAGCTATGAATTTCTTGTGATGTTTTTTGTTAAATCACTATTGAACCGAAAAGCCTAAGTTGATGGATTAGCACTCCCGCCTCACTTGTGAGCTTGAAAATTTGTATAAGGCCCAATGGAAATAAATATTAATTAAAAAATAAATGGGGAGGAAATGACATTATAGGTGTTCGCTGATACATTGTTATCACCACTGAACCCAAATGCTTAGGCCGATGGGTTACGTAAATTTAATTATATCAACCTTAATAGATCTCGTGAATGCACTCACAACTATCCTTTTTAGTCCCTTCTTACACAAGTACTTCCTAGTAATCTTTTCTGATATTCTAATTTACAACCTAGATTTATGTCCATATATCACCGACTATAGTTTTTAATCCACAAGGAGAACAATCCTTATGAGAACTTGAAGAATGTCTCGATTGGCAAGAGAGCTCATAGAGGATCTTGGTGAGTAGGTGTTAGCACAATGAATGGAGGTAGACCTAGAAAAGGTACGGTCGATGCTGCAATTTCAATGACCACTAATGTGAAAGAGCTTTTGGGATTCTGAAATCTCACGGGATACTATTGACAGTTTGTTTCAAATTATAATACTATTGTCGCTTCTTGCACCCAATTCCTCTAGAAAGACTCCCAGTGGGGTGGTAACTTGCCTATGTTGGCTCTTCTGCACTTCAGCTTGCCTTTCATGATTGAGATTGATGCAATCCAATACCGGATTAGAGATAGTTTTATCATAGGTGTAGCACATAATCACAATTTCATTCAAAATTTGTTACACTAAGCTCAATTGATGTGTGTTTACAAAAAGGAGCTGATGGTGATGGTCCTTTTAATTCAACAATGGAGAACATACTTACCAGGCCGAAAGTTTATTCCAAGGACTGATCAACAGGCATTGAAGTACCTCCTAGAGTTTAGAGTTCTACAACTAGTCAATAATGCTAGGTTTCTGAACTGTTGGTTGGCTTCAAGACTCAATATGATTTGAGTTTGAAAACAATGCCACTTATGCTCGACCACGCCTTGCCCAGTCATTCACTTGGCAAGTTTCTCACCATTCTTGATATCAAAGTGTCTAATGGTGAGGTCTTAAATGACCCAAAACTTATTCAGATAACTAACAACCTCAAGAAGATTTGGCCAACATATCTAAATACACACTAAAAAGGGGACCTTAATCCATAAAGATTGCCTAGTCTTGTTGAAGACATCGACCTTACTTCTTGCAGTACTACACATGTACCATGATTCTATATTGGGAGGGAGTAACATCGTACTTACACGAGGCTCACGAGAGTGTTATACTAGATTGATATGCAGACAAATATTAACATGTATGTGAAACATTGTACAATTTGGAAGCCTAACAACACCTTGTATTGAGGTATTAATATAATTGAATTTACAGTAACCTATCCATTTAAAGTTTTGTATTCCAGCTCCTTTAAGTTGTTTCCTTCTCATTTAATATTGATTTCCACTTGCTGAGGTTTTTACAAATTTCCAAGCCCACAAGTGAAGAGTGTTAAAATTTTGTTATAGTTAAATTTAGTGTAATCCGTTTGCTTAAGTTTTTGAGTTCAGTATTGATTTAACATGTTGGTTTAAAATATTTTGATAATTATTTTATTTTATTGTATTATTTCCTGATTCTATCCCTTCATATTTGAATTTTTCACCTATATAAGAAGAGTATGTATCTGATGATTGAATTATTGGAATAAAAGTATTTTATTCCATTAAACCTTAGTCCTTGGCATGTGTGCACCCGGTCTTCTTCAACCACTTCCAATGTTGGCTAAAATCTAGGAAGATATTTTGATGGATTTCATGGATGGCCTTTCAAAATCTATGGAAATGATGCCATCTTCACAGTGGCTTATAGGTTGAAAAGTATGCACACTTCAGACCAGTGTGGCAACATTATTTAGTGAAATGATAGTAGCAACATTTGTTTGAGATGTGGTTCAGCTCCTTGGGTCTTTTGCATTCCATGGATTCCAACCATTGCTTACCACCCGCAATTTGATGGGCAAAGAAATTGTGAGCATGTGCTTGGAGACATACTTGAGGTTAGGGGTGCATATTGATTTTAGTCTAAACTGAGAGTCTAACCGAGTTTCTCAGTTATTTTAAACTTTGAACCAAACTGAAGTCCATCTACTTGAAAAACCGTTTGGTTTGGGTTTATTAGGCAATTCATAGTGATTTGGATCTTTTGGTTTAAGCCTCGATGGTTACATTTTTTTTTTTTTTTGGACTTGCAATTTTGGCTCAATTGTCGTCAATGGTCCAGAATAATGCTTACCACAAATTCACATCGCAACTCCTCAGTGGAACATGAATACTAGGAAAATTGAGAAGAAAAAGATGAATATAGCTAGTAATGGTACGAGTATCTTAATCACCGAGTAAGCTTAAGTTAAAGAGAAGAAGAAAATATCAATGATGATAGAACCACCACCACATTTGACTATAGTTATTAGGAGTTATTTAGGAATAGTGAGTTTAAAAACGCATGGAGAGGGTCCAAGGTAGGGAGGGATGGGAGAGGAAAGAAGAGGTTTTGAGTCGAGGGAGTGTGAAGATCTGGTCATTGATGCCTTGGAGGGAGTGGCTCATGCTTGGGTCTTTCCCAGAGGATTGATGATGGAGACGAAGCTAGAGACGATGACAAAGACATAGCTAATGCCAGAAATAGAGGCCCAACAAAGATGAGACTGACAGACTCAAGCCAGAGATGGGGAGTGATGACGGTATGAGAGATGAGGGATGGAGTGAGAAGAGATCTGATGTGATGTCAATAAGGGAATGAGATGTAATGGCCTGGAGCATTACGAAACTTGAATTGTCAGCTTTGGCACCGCAAATATTATGATGAAGAATACTTGAAGAATGGAAGTTCTATCTAAGTCACCTGTACATATTTACTTCAAACAAGATTGCTATCTGTATAGTTCATAGTCCACTTCTATATGATAGAACAAAACATGCTGCAATTGACAAGCATTTCATAAAATATAGGACCAAGCATAATAGACTGACAGCCATTTGATAAAGGAGAAGATTAATGCCTGTGTTATGTGTATCATTTATTTTCTGGCAACGAAGCCAACAAGGATGTGCTTTCAAAGGGGCAGTTTGACAAATTGATATATAAGTTCGCTCAAGCTTGAGTGGGTGTTGGATTTCTTTTTCTGTAAATACTAGTGGTTCACAGTTTTGGCAATAATTATGTTATCTTCCATCTTTTTCTTATTTGTAGATGGCATTTCTCGACATTTGACAACATGTTTTATTTGGATAGCTAAAATGAGGTGAACTGTTTTGAAAGTGTATTGAGGTTTTGATAGCCTCATTTTTTGTTTTGTAAATACTTTCTAATAATATAATTTATCTGCCAACTTCAAGGCAAAAGTTCGCACTCTTTACAGTAGAAGACAATTTCGACGGTTAAATTTACAAGGTCCCTTATCCTTGAAAGGACTGTGCATGTAAACTACCATTTTCATGTTCCTTCTGGAGCCTGAACTTCTATATGAACATATCAAATCAGGCCACTATCTGTTTCTTAGATTCTTGCGTCCTAGATCATGTACAAAGTTCCTAGTTCAATATAATTTTTCAGCAATTGTTCAACTCCCCACTACAAGAATGGATATCTTTAAAAATGTTCTCTGAGTGGATATTGTGCGAAGATATGTTTTATTTTCTGAGATTCTGATTTTTTCTTTAATTTAATTTTCCCAGTTGGAAAAGGAAGCACTCATTAAGGGAATTCCTGTAGGACAAACTCTTGATATAGATATTCCACCACCTCGGCCGAAGAGGAAACCAAGTAATCCTTACCCAAGGAAAACTCCTATATCAAAGTTGGGTGCAAATGATGGGAAGCTCTTGACTTTGGTGTCTTCTTCACAGAGCAAACAAATCTTAGATTTGGAGAAAGAGCCACTGAATGAGGTGTGGTGCACTCTTCTATCTTCTTCCAATGCGTTAATATGTATTGATATTTCACTTTTGCTACTCATACTATTAGGCCACTAGTGGAGAAGAACAAGCAACTAGCGAAATGGATACTCATGACGATAATTGCTCAGAAGTATTTACCCTTTCACGAGAAGCTAACTTCTTTTCTTGGAAAAACAAAAATTCTGTACCTGCGCAAGTTAAACTGAACCTGAACGACTTATGTGCTTTCAGGGAGTTTGTGCCTTCATTTAAAGAGGTAATTGTGCAATGTGAAACAAATGAATCTTATATGTTCTTTTAACTTATATTGAATCGTAATGTCATACTACCTTAGCTTGATGCAAAACAGCCACTCCATGATAAAGGCAGGGGCAAGGTTTCAGAATTTGAGATTGCAAGTGCTTCACAAGAAAAAATTGTGTCTGTTGAAAAGAAAGAAGCTTTAAGCTGCGTACTGTCTGGAGATGAAATGCAAGTTGCTCATAACTATCCAAGGCATGTGCCTGTGCATGTGGTCGATGGAAGCTTGGGAGCAAATGTTCAAGAGTCTGTAACAGACACTCCGCTGCAGGAATCCTCTTTTAATCCAGCAATGGAGGTTCCAGGAGAGCATAACATACATCGGAATCCATCTGATTCTGTTTCCTTCGAACGTCAAAATAATGCACCTAGGTGCATTTATCAATCATATCCAACTGTTCATCCCACTCCATTTACCTTACTTCCCCCTAACCAAGAAAATTATAAGTCACTTCTCCATATGTCCTCCTCATTTTCAAATCTCGTTGTGTCTACCCTTCAACAAAACCCTGCAGCCCATGCAATAGCAAGTTTGACAGCAACATGTTGGCCCTATGTGAATCCTGAAGCTTCTGTAGATTCTCCCATGTGTGATAAGGAAAGTTTTAGAACCAAGCAAATGAACTCCACCCCAAGTATGGAAGCCATTGCTACAGCAACTGTAGCAGCTGCAACTGCATGGTGGGCGGCCCATGGACTGCTACCTTTATGTGCCCCTGTTCATTCTGCCTTTACCAGTTCTGCTATATCTGCTCCTGTGGCACAACCATCAGATACCTGTCCAAATCCCGAGTCCAAGGACAAAGCAGAAAGTTCCATGCAAATTGATGCGGAACAATCAGAAGCTTTAACTGCTCAACATTCAGGTTCCAAGTCACCTACTCATTCATCATCTGATTCTGAGGGTAGTGGAGGTGCAAATGCAAATGCAAATGCTACGGTGAAACCTGCCCATGACGAGAAGAAACCTGCTGAGGATGAGTTTCATGATTCAAACAAGGGAAAGAGGGGAAAACAAGTAGATCGCTCCTCATGTGGTTCCAATACACCATCTGGAAGTGATCAAGAGATAGATGCGACAGAAAATAATGATAAAGAAGAAAAGGAGGAAAAAGAGCTTGAGATGACTTGTCCAGCTTCCGAGTCCAGTAATCGTCGCAGTAGATGCATCAGTAACATAAATGAATCTTGGAAGGAGGTTTCTGATGAGGTAAAAAGGGTATGTTAGTTTATTCAATGTATTTTGTTGCAGTTTTCTTCTTATAATGCTTACATTTTCTCGTAATTTATATCATACAGGGGCGGTTGGCTTTTCAAGCTCTCTTCACCCGTGACATATTGCCTCAAAGCTTTTCACCTTCATATGATGTAGAAAACGAGAATGAGAAGAATGAGAATGTTGAGAAAGATAGTAACATTATAGATAAAGATAGTTGTGCATCCGTTATGGACCTTAACAGCAAGATTTGTGGACCTTCTAGAGATCAAGTTATGGAGAGATACACATCAGCAACAGGTGACAACAATGGAGAGGGAAAAATTCTCACAATTGGACAAGGAAATGGAACCCCCAAGGGTTGTCGAACAGGATTCAAACCTTATAAAAGATGTTCAGTGGAGGCAAAGGAAAAGAGAATGACAACATCCAGCAACCACAGTGAGGAGGGAGATCAAAAAAGACTACGCCTGGAGCAGAAAGCCACAAATTGACAGTTGATTAGCATGCAAACGAGCAAAGGAAACCTTTGTCTGCTGCATGTATATCTAACCTTCCTCGTCAATCTATCTTTCCCACTTTAATTCTTCGCGTGTGTACTATAAAATGCCTACATTATGTGATTGGTACATTCGAACTTATACATCTGAACTGAAGATTACCTAAATTAGCCTTTTTGTAAGAATTGTTCAGTACCCCAGTAGCCATTATCCTGTTACCTATTCCAAGACTTTAGTTTCTTAATGAAGATGGTCTAAGTTTAGCATTCTAATGCATGTTCCAGTATCTAGGAACCTAAAGTGTCAGATTTATTAATCGTGTAGAAACTACTGAAGTAATGAAGACATTCCCTTGGCTGCTGATGATAATAATACCTTGCTATCATTCATTCCTCATGATGTGGCTTTCAGTTTATGTTTATGATCTTATTTTGATTACTGATTTACTGGCTGGATGTTTTCCAGTTGCAAGAACAGAACTCTATAGAAGGCTCTGTGATTTGATTTGAAGTTGATAATTTGAACAGACTCCCATCTCTGATCCGTATCAGGAAGTGTTGTTGGGAACATGACTGACTGTAAGTTGTTACTGTAATCCTCTCATGCATGACCTATTCTTGGACTGTTTAGTTATTAGGGAGAAAATAGATGTTGTAGAAGATGAACCCGAATCCCGATTTCAGGTCGTTATGGCTGTTTAGCTGAGAAAATATGCATTTGATGATCTCCATATTTTGATATTCTTGGTTTAAAGTCTTTGTTCTGCTCTTAATATCGTGGTGTTTGAACCAGATCTGGAGTATTTTACAATACCCAGTTTACTTTTTAGGAGTTGGAAGAGGAATGAAATTAATGGGAGTAGAAGTGTGTTATTCTCTTGGTGGTGTTTACTAAAAATGGTTTGATACTATTTATTACTAAATCATCCCTTTCATATTTGTAGAAAAGCATATGCATGAACAGATATGGTAGTTGAAATGAGATAAAAATATGGTCCATTAAATGATATTATTTAGCTTAAACTCAACCAAGTTGGGCCTCTCATTTGTCAAGTCTGAGTTTTGTGCTCGCCTCAAGCCTCGGCTACTAAGTGTTGGCAATCAACAAGTAAAGCAACATGCTTGGAGTTGTTTTGATCCAAAACTAGTAATATTTGGTATCTTCTCATATCATTATCTGAACTTAAAGATTGTTTATCGAATTCTTCACTCTTTGGATTGATCGTAGTAGAGTTTTTCCTTGTCAACTGGTTGACGAAGATTTGTCTGATATGGCCTTTTTTCCTCAGAGCGTGCGTTGGTGGAGAGTTAGTTATTTTTGTTTGGATTTTTGAATTTTTGAATTTTATCTCACAAACTACTTGTTGTCACAACCCATGAGAGCAAGTGTTCATGACATTTATAGCATTTGTTAAACCCTTGGTTTGCTTTTCAAGATAGGGAAAGATGGGTTGTTACACTACTTAATATTTTTATATTCACCCCTTTCTACTTTAATTTTCGAATGTTCTTTGGCTACAAGTCAAAGTGGTAGGAGCGTTTGAAAGCTGCGTGATCATATAGAGAGTTGTCTGGGGTGTTAGTAGCGTTGATTTTACTTTTATCTCGTCTTTTTAGTCAATATTCAAACCATTGAAATTCGGGTTGTAGCTATATTCACGCACAGAGGCTTTTATTAATTTAGGCCACAATCTCTCCCGTGTGGTTCTTCAATAACTCGTATCATTGAAGTCCAAAGCCGGAATTACTGCACCATAATCCAAAGCAAACTGCAATAAATTACATAAACTACAAAAGTCCAAAGTAACTGAAGAAATCCCATTAGACACCAAAAGCCCGAACATAAAACATTAACAATTAAGAGTTTTGAACTTCACCTGATCCGATCCAATCCAGCAGAGAGATCGTTGATGAATTCATCCGCATGGATGTCGACGCCGATGAAGCATATGTACTGCCCACAATTTGGCAGCTGAATCAAGGAAGATTCAGGACCACCTGGAAGATCAAACCCATTTTTGTTGTCCATAGTTTGATTCAAATGTGACCTTGATTATCTCCGATATGTTCGCTCAAACATTTTAAATGATCAGTTTAGACTTAACGATGAATTGGACGAAATCAGTATAATTTTCTCTTGGCATGATTTGAATACTTAGGTTTAATTTAAATTTTAGTTTATCATCTTTTCGAGTTTAATGAACTTATAACATGAAATATTTCTTAAATTTAAAATAAAAATATGTATTATGGGTAGGGATTTAATTTATGAACCACGGTGGGATCCACTTATCACCACCCAAATTTAGTAAAAAATATTAAGTTAAAATGTTAACTTGTTCTCAATCATGGGTCCATAGCTCAGTGGTAGAGCATTTGACTGCAGATCAAGAGGTCACCGGTTCGAACCCGGTTGGGCCCTTTTAATTTCGTGTTTTTTCTTTGATTTTCCAAACTATTACATGTGTATTAATAAAGCTCATTTACGTGAGTTAAGTTTATTGCTTACAAATTACTTGTAATTGTCATAATTCATCTCGAGGTCACCGGTTCGAACCCGGTTGGGCCCTTTTAATTTCGTGTTTTTTGAGTTAAGTTTATTGCTTACAAATTACTTGTAATTGTCATAATTCATCTCATAAAAACAAGTTAAACCATCTCATAAAAACAAGTTAAACCTCCATTAAATTCATTATTTGTACAAATGAAAGATAGTCCATTTTTAAATTTTTAAAAAGTTTGAGACTGTTTTTAGTTTTAGTTTTTAATTGAGTTAACTTAAATAAACTTCTATCTTAGAAGTTAGAAATTGTGACACATTTGTAAGGATATAAGAACCAATAAGGTGCATCTTCCTTGGACTTTTGGAAGAACTTTTGTTGGTTTGTCAACTTCGCTCTTAAAAGTGAGGGGTAAGTAGTGTCACAAAGGATATAAGAAATGTCGGGGTCATCAAGTGTTGAATCTAAATTTTGAATCCTTATCTAAATCTTGGACATGAGTCATTACAAATGGTATTAGAGTGGTACTTCTTCCACTAAGATGTGGTTCGAGAATGAAGTAAAACGGAAGCTAGTGAGCATGTGACACTCGAATAAAAGAGAGATGCATAAATGAACCGAAACCACATTCGAATAAAAACGATCATGAGACTAGGATGACTAAGAAATACTTAAAATAATTGAAAGTCATTACCTATACTAACAAGCTTTTTTTGTGGATCAATCATAAGAAGTTCCATGCTTTCCTTGGAGCAATTCTATGTTTGATGATTCTTCAAAATTTTCCTAGGATGCATGTGAGTAAGGATAAAAACATGTTGAAATGACTCGTATTGAATTTTTAGGATAGCTTTCACTCTTCGAAGTAAAAAGTAAGTAACGGGAACATGTCGTAGGAGATGTAAAGGAATATTGAGGCTATTTGGTGTCGAAATTCAAATTATAATCCTAAGCATGAATCATTACAAAAGCGGGATAACTTGTATATTTAAGGAGTGAGCACTCAAATATATGTCCAAAATTCATTCGTGAGGGGAATCCTAATGGATTGAAAATCATATCAACAAGTCTTCTAGTTTGCGAATAAGGCATATCTTCTCTAAGCAAAATTTTTAAAACAATATCTTTATTTCCATGTCTTTCCGCTACCTTATAGCCTACTTTGATTTCACATTTCTGTGAAATATATACATAAATAATTTCTAGATTATAACTCGAACCTCCTTTTTTCTGGATCTATCTCACATCAATAACTCGACCCCTGCTGCCTATAGGTAGTTTTAGACCAGTTTCTTTTGAAGTGGATACCTAAATGCCAAGTATGGCACGTAATAATCTATCTTTGGGGGCTTACAATGATTCTTTCACCATATAAGGCGTTAATTTACCTACTAAAATATCGCCCATCTCCACCCACAATCATAGCATCACAATTCCAATTTTATCTAAATTTCGATGTAAGTGGGCTTCTAGATGTGAGATTTCGTCAGTGATTCTCCAGTGTCTTGTCATTTATTTAGAATTTTTTTTACTAAAATGAACAAAATGTTGTAAACCCTATATTTTTGCCACTTTTTATTTATTTATTTAAACCCTATATTTTGATTTTATTTATTTATTTATTATTATTATTATTATTTTTGGATAAGACCCTATATTTTGGTACGTGGCGTAGATGATGGGCTTTTTCCGAGCATAAATGAGGTGTAGATGAGTTGGACTCAAATCGACATTTAAGGCTCAAATCGCGGGTGCCAGGTGGACTCCTCCTATGCCTGACTTGGACTCCCATATAGGATGACTCAACACGCCGACGCGGAAATTATATAATAATTATTATTAGACTTTTTTTTTTTTTATTTCGTATCATTCTTTTTAAACTCTATAAATTATTAGACCCCTCTCCAAATTTAATAATAATAATAATAATAATAAAAACTTATAATTATTAGACCGATGAATTCATTCAAATGTAAATACTTTTAAATTATTATTTTCGTAATATCTTATCTACATTAAACTAGATTTATAAAATATCTACAACTACATCCTTAAATTATGATAAAAACATATAATTTAATTTGCTACATCTCAAAATATTATTTACATTTCATCCTCCCAAACTATATTATATCTAGAGCGCGTCACTTTTCTATGGGCTCGTGGATAGAAAGTCCATATTTAAGTAAGGGTCTCGGTCAAGCGTGTTCATGGATTTAGTTGAGACAATTTTAGACTCAACGCAGCTGTTTGGTTCATAAATTTTTTCAACCCTAAACCTTTATTAAATAGTAAATCCGGTTAGGAATCAACGACTCTCCACAATGGTATGATATTGTCCACTTTGAGCATAAGCTCTCATGGCTTTGCTTCGGGCTTCCCTAGAAGGCCTCGTACCAATGGAGATGTATTTCTTTACTTATAAACTCATGATCATTCCTTAAATCAGTCGATGTGTGACTTTCATCATCAACAAATTAAAAAAATTATATTGTAAAAATTAAAATTATTTGAAAGAGTGGTTTAAAGAATAAATAAAAATAAAAAAAATGAGTGGGCATTTTGTGTATAGAAAAAGAAGATATTATTAAATAAAGGTGGTAGACATGCAGGCAAGTAGTGAAGACAAAATCCGATGGCCATCCAAATGGCATCTAAAGGTACGTATTTAATTTATGAGTCAAATAAATGGTGGCACAAAGAACATATGCTTATGCTATCAAATCCATATATTATATTCAAACTAACCAAAAATATGTAATTTATTATACTAATATCGCCTATACTATATACTAAAGAAAATCTGTTCTTGCTTTCAATTATATCACATTTTATTTTATTTTATTTTATTTTATTTTATTTTATTTTATTTTATTTTATTACACCACATTTTCTTCAAATCTTTACCAAATGAAGGTTAGGACCAAAATGGAAAGATAAACTATACTTTTTTATGGTTTAATGC
The DNA here is from genome assembly GCF_057944985.1 of Cucurbita pepo subsp. pepo. Classification (NCBI taxonomy): domain Eukaryota; kingdom Viridiplantae; phylum Streptophyta; class Magnoliopsida; order Cucurbitales; family Cucurbitaceae; genus Cucurbita; species Cucurbita pepo. The sequence goes on from NC_141809.1 coordinate 10,524,098, forward strand.
CATAACTCTATTTCTCAACTTCTCTCCATTTAGGACTTTAACGTCTTTTTTAAATCTCTCTATTATAACGATCTCTCGTTTAATGCTGAATTTCTTTCGAATCTTAAATTTACAGTAGAATTTTTTTCCAAACGCTAAATCTAATCAATCTAGTTTGTTGAATAGTGCTCCTTGACGTCAAGCAAATCCATATGTGAAGGAAGAATCACCATTGAAAAAAGGTCGCCCCAATAAGTCTAAATTTTAAATTACCATTTTTTCGAATTATTCCCATTTTGTTATAATTATCTCCATTTGGGTTAGGAAAAAAATAATAAATATCAAGTGATTTACATATTCTAGAAAATTTTGTCACAATCGGTTGTCTAAAGGGGTAAAAATCAAACAAAAAGTGGCTAAAAGTTAATGGTAAAAAGGGGAAAAACGCAAAAATTAAAAATAAAAATAAAAATAAAAATAAAAATAAAAATAAAAATAAAAAAAAAAAAAAAAAAGGAAAGGAAGTTGGAAAATTGGTAGCTTCAAATCCGTACCTCAAGTTTGGGATCCAAACCTGACTCCAAACCACAACATCAGGAAGGAGAGTGTCCAAATTCCCACACGCAACCCTTGTAATAGCCTGTCCCATCTTCACATTTCCTACGTCACAGTCTCACGGAGAGAAAGTAGGTTGTGACCCCCCACATGCAAGATAAGATAAGTGGTGACCCTTAAGTGGTGTCCATTAGTCCACGTGAGGGCCAAGATTGAGAAGTGTCATGATGTGATCAAGGAGGGCGGTACATCATCCAACACACCAAGAGTGTGGATTCAAGCTAAATCGAGGCATGCACAAGGTTTGAGGGAATGTGGCAACACAAGTGTCTAAAACAAACTCGAGAGGGTTGGGTAGGGCCTCGAGCCATAACCTCAGAAGTCGGAGTTTTGATATGAATTTTTGCATGCAGCTTGGGAATAAGTCTATCTGTATGAAAGATGAAACCTCACCAAATTTGGTGTCAATCAGATACTCAACGGACTATGTATGGGTCGTATGTCCACTCCCCAAAATGATGTCTACTTGAGAAGGATTGAAAATGCCTCAACCACCCATGGGCTCTATGGTCTAAGCGAGCTACCTTGTGACATGTATGTGTGTCACAATGTGGGCGAGCGTTGGGGGACGAGTGTCTCAGGCGTTTTCCTTTTAAAAAGGTCTTTTAAGGATGTATAGGATGACAAGGGTGTGCTGGTATTGCGCCCTAGCCCATGTGTCGGAGGTTAGATTATGCATTTTCTATTTGAACCATATGTCATAAATGGGGTCTAGCATTGATACGGAAAGTCCAATGCCCAATGAGAACATGGATGGATGGATATTCGAGATGTCCCACTGAGATAGTCGACACATGGGTCAGTTTCCAACAGATGTGTTCGAGCAAACCAAGATGGTTGAGTTGTCCCAAGACATGGGATGACAACACGATGCATGGGTCTTGTTGTTGGGAACTGAGATGAAGATGAGATGCGATACTGCATTGAGAGACCTTGGCCCCAAGTAGAGGCAAGGTGAAGCTTAATGACTTGGCGTAGTGTAGAGTAAGTCGATTGTGTTGCAAACGATTTAACATGCATGCGTAGGCGGTGTGTGTGGCCCAACAAGCTTGGATACACAAGTGATGTTCGGTTAGCGAAGACAAACTTTTCCTAAGGCCTGACGAAGCTGCAAAGCGGAGTAAAAAATGTGAATAAGGCTTGAGTTCCCCCTTAAGACAACATAACATAACATAATACACGTCATATAATCATAAAACACAACATTTGTAGAGGTCACAGGGGATGCGTTGTTCATACAACAAACAAGTCATCCAATCAAGGCAATAGTAAAGCCAATACTTGTTTGGCTTAAGCCGAAGTCACAATGCTCCTTTGATACTACCTTAAAGTTGCTCCTTTGATACTACCTTAAAGTTGCTCCTTGAAATCTAGTTATACCTAAAAAGTCTCACGATCATAATTTAAAATTCTACCGTAGAAATTGACTAATCTAATTTTATAAAATATCTAAGCTTAACTCGAAATAACTTAAATTAGCTAAAAAGTAGTCGTACTACATTTATTTCATTAAAAAATCATACCATGCACATATGTGGTCCAAAAACAATTATTTTCATGATCAACATGCATAACAACACACAAAAACATCTATGTAACAACTCATACTATGGCATATACATCCAACTGTATTTTAGAAAACAAAACAGTATAATTTCAATAGAAAAATTTCTTACTTCAAATCGTTCCCTTAATTGCTATTAGAAATATCGGTCCAACTCACCCATACCAAACCTATCTAAACTGCACAAAACATAACAATTCCAAAATTTATTGGGCTTTGTCACTCACCGTTATCTTATGGAATATGTGATTTCAATTTCTACTTTCGCAACCTAGGTCATGGTTGCTGCTTCAACTTTCCACTTTGGTACCTTAGTTACTATATTAAAAGTTACAGATAATCACTAGTGGTACGTCGAATCTATAATCGAGATTAAACTAAAATATCAAGCTTCAAACTAACTGTTCACTCTTTCTAATGGCGGTCTCGGGGCCAGCAACAGCAGCGGGCACAGTGGCGATAACAGCGAGCTACTGATGCTCGTAGCGGTCAATGGGTAGTTGCAGTGCCCATGAAAAGGGAGACGAACTCAAGGAGAAAGAAGGAAGAAAAAAGAATGCAGAGAAAAGGAGGACGTCGACGACTGAGCGCCGGTTCTCGAGCACGACGCTAACAACCCATATGGTGATCAATTGATTCTAGGATTTGCAGGGCTGAGCGATATGCTTGGTATAACGACACTACAACAACAAAGACTCTATAATGGGCTCACATCGACAATATTTGCAATGACTTTGCACAATGACATAAGGGTAGTGTGGGGTATTATGTAGTGTCTTGAGGTTGATATTAATTTTTTTACTCATGAAATTTCAAATTGTTCCATAATATCTATGTTTAAATTACGTAATGGTAATGATAATGAAAATATGCATGCGCGTTGTGTATGTTAACGATGATGTTGTTATGCATGAAATATCATTTTAAGTTGCATCATATTAATAAATTGATATTTTTTTTTAGATAAAGAGAGAAATATTCAAAGTTGTCGTCCTATTTCATATAAAAACCATGAAAAAGTTAAGATTGGATTTTGCTTCCGCATTATTACGTGCATTATTGAAATTGGATTGATTTATTTTTGATATTTTAATTATTTCTTTACTCAATCCTAAGCATTTATCTCGTCACACTGAAGATGAAAGTATATTGACATTGATAGAAAAATTGAGAAAATAAAATAAAAATATCATTAAATGTATATGTTTTAAATTAAATATTTTTATAATATTTTATATCTACAACTAATTTTTAAAAAAATATTCATTACATTTTATAATTAAATTTAGTTTTTAGTTAACCAGAAATTAAAAAAAAATAATAATATATATTTGATATAAAGATATGGTTGAGCTGGAAAATACAAAAAACGGAGTTATACGATTAATTTCCAGATAAGAAGGACACGTCTGATCCACTAGGTAGGGAATGTAATATTATTTTGGTATATTATTCGCATTTTTAAGCTGTTTTCAAATTCCAGCTGTCATTTCCTTTATAATCATTCTATTTTTCATTTTAAAAAATGGTCTCTATTTTCCCTCACTTTCTTATATATACACATTTAAATTTAAATACTGATAAGTATTCCATTTTTTCTTAATTTCTAAAATTTAGATTAAATTTTAAAAATATTTTAAAATAGAGTCTGAAATTAATGTTTATAAATAAATTTTGAACCTATTTTTTAAAATCTTTATAAATGGGTCTAAATTGGTCTATTGTAGTAAAAATACTTATTTTCAACCCGAATAAATGACAATATTTGATGTTATTATTAAGAAAACTCAATTGAAATTGAATGAAGCAATTTAATTTTTGTGAGTTAGTGATATAGATAACATCAGCATCTTCTTCGTAGCGATGATCTACTTATAATTAGTAATGAACGGTTAAGATTTTGGAGATAATTTATTTTTGCCGACTTTAAATTGGTTTAAAGGACAATGTTACCTTCGCAAGACACTGATGAGAGATGTGCACAATCTTCTTGTGACACTAAATATCCACAATGTTGTGACACTATAGGGACAATGTTGCATGTCACACTATCTACATTCCTCACATATTAACAGTTAAGACTATTTCCAGAGATCAACACGAGTCCTTTCAGCATTTCTTAATTCTTAAGAGTGAAGATTATCTCAATAGACCAATACGAGTTGTTCTTTTGTTCTTTTGTTCTTTTGTAAGAGGTTACCCGACATAGAATTTCTCCAAGTAAGACACACTTAAGATTGAGCGGCTGAGAAAGGAGGTATATCTGGTTGGTATAAGTAATAACTTTCAATTCTTTTAAACTTTTCATAGTTAGATCAGCGTGGAACAGGGGCAAAGGGCAAAAGGGGAAAAAAGGAACAAAAAAAAAACAAGAGATGCAAGACAATCTCTTCCCACGTGTGGAAAACCTATCAAATTTGAAGCGTCTAATAAGGGAACAGATGTAAGAGGCAGCTTCCTTCTCTCCCCCACGAATTGACTTCCTCTTCGTCCTCTTCTCTATATATTCAATCTTCCTTCTCCATTTTCATTCCAACTCTTTCGCATTCTTTCATCTCCTTTCCAATCTCCCTTTTCTCTCCTTCGATCTTTCAGGTACCTCCCTTTTTCATTCCCTTCCTTGTTGTTTGCGCCTTCGATTGCTTCTGTTATTGTTCATTCATTCGTTTTCTCGACCTTCAACTCCACGATTCTCTGCTCTACAATCGCGAGAGAAATCAATCGCCTATTGATATTGGTATATGATTGTGCGTACTCATTTTGTTTCATTTTATGTATTTTGGTTAGATATGACTTCTAATGAGAATGCCGTCGGTGAGAAGAATCGAGTTCCGAAGCTGAATGAACGGATTCTTTCTTCGCTCTCTCGAAGATCGGTTGCTGCTCATCCTTGGCATGATCTTGAGATTGGTACTTGCATATCTGTTGTGACCTTACTCTGATTGCGGCCATCATTGTTCTGATTTAATTTCGTTATTCCTTTTTTTACTGCAGGACCTGATGCTCCTAAGATCTTCAACTGTGTATGTTTTTTCCTTCCTCATTTTATGTTCAAAATTTATGGAGATTTATACGTTGAGGTTATGCATTAGAAGGAACAGAAGTAATAGTTGTGTAGAAACCATTTTCTTGGTTTGATTTTGTGGATGACTGTGGTTGCAATTTCTTCCAAAATTATGGATCTGTGAATGCTGTTCAACTTTAAAGCTGATCCGTTAGAAAACAACCTCTAGTTTGTGGCCCTTATGATTTGTCTCGTTTTAGCATTGAAGCATGGAATGCAAAGAGAGTAGGTTGCAATGTCTTATCATTCTAGACAAGAGTTTTTGTCCTTTTCCATTTACTTTAGTTGGAGTTACCTTTCCATTTATGATGCTTTGGAAATAACATTTTTCCATTCCATCCTTAGGATTTCTTTTGCCATCAAACCTAGTTTCTGTTTTTTTTTTCTTTTTTGTTCTTCAGAAAAATTTCAAATGTTTTCAATGTGTCTTGATTGATGGAACTACACAGGTTGTTGAGATTACAAAGGGAAGCAAAGTCAAATATGAACTTGATAAAAAGACTGGGCTGATCAAGGTATGGACGTGATATCAATAGATACCATCCCTAATAAGAGTTGGAACATCTTGTCTTGTGAAATTAATTGTGGGGTGTCCATGATGATGTTGGACAAGTCACTTAGATATTAAAAACAAAAAAGAAAAAAAACATGAAACGTTTCAGATCTCAAAAAAGTTAGGAATTTGTTTTGATTTAAATTCTCCTATTTGAAGGTTCTGACTCAGTTCATAATGAGCAGGTTGATCGAATTCTGTATTCATCAGTGGTCTATCCACATAATTATGGCTTCATCCCCCGTACACTGTGCGAAGACAATGATCCTATGGATGTTCTAGTACTTATGCAGGTTATACTCTGAACATTGCTCATTCAGTTGATATTCTTCTCAAACTGATCTTATAACGTAATCAAATAAATTTTGGTATTGCATTACAATCTCTCTTGTAAGAGGCAAACTGAATATTTCTGAAAATCCTAGAATGCAAGACATCACAATTTGGTTCCAACTTTTGGATTAGCCGAAAAGACATCCAAGAAATTTTGGACTCTGCATTTGTGTTGCTGTTTTTTCCTACCTGCAGCAAGTTTTGGCTTCATTCACTGTGGCAATTTACAAAAAGTACATTGATTTGTTTGTACAGGAACCAGTTCTTCCTGGCTGTTTTCTCCGAGCCAAGGCCATTGGACTAATGCCCATGATTGACCAGGTACTTTTGATGCAATGGAAAGAAACAAAGCCTACTTTGTTCTCTCATTCAAATAATTTAACAAAATTGTTGCTTTTGATCCAGGGAGAGAAGGATGATAAGATCATTGCAGTCTGTGCTGATGATCCAGAATACAAGCATTACAACGACATCAAAGAGCTTCCCCCTCACCGTCTCTCTGAGATTCGTCGCTTCTTCGAAGACTGTATCCTTTCAAATCTATTACGAAATCTAGGTTATTGTTCGTCGACCTGACATACATGTCTGCAAATTTCTTAACATAGTTGAATCACAGATAAAAAGAATGAAAACAAGGAGGTAGCAGTTAATGACTTCTTACATTCAGGCGTTGCTCTTGAAGCTATCCAGTACTCAATGTAAGTCTTTCAATCAGATCCAATCCATTTTACATTCTGGTTTCGTTTCAATCTTTGTTCATACAAGATTTTTAAATTTTGACTAAATTTGCAGGGATCTTTATGCTGAGTACATTCTGCACACCCTGAGGCGATAAACCGACGCAATTTACCCCGCCGATCACCTTAATAAAAGGCCCTTGTAACGATTATATTTCAAACAAACATGTTCTGTTGTAACGTGGGACTAGTTTCCTTTTCTCTTTTCATTTTGAATTCAAATTTTTGGTTATCTGATAGATGAATACCACGTCAAGGTTTGAGCTGTTTATTTTTTTGTTTTCCTTTATGAATCTGATCAATATATTGAATGAACACTCCATATTTCTCTTAACAATTTTTATTGAATGAACACTCCATATTTCTCTTAACAATTTTTATTGAATGAACACTCCACCTCAAGAAATAAGTTTGGTGAAATATGGGAAAGATTTATTTGTTGATTTATATGAATAAATTATTCTAATGAGTAAGAGTTCAACCGGACCTACCCCTCTTTTTTTTGCTAGTTCATGGGGATCCCGTTGAGTTCTTACACTTTCATGTATATAGACTACACCGATCATAGGAATAACCATACCTATTATCTAAAGAGGAATCCTTTGTCTCAGCTATTTGTCCCACTTCCCTACCCATTTCATCATCTAAAGAGGAATCCTTTGTCTCAGCTATTTGTCCCACTTCCCTCCCCATTTCATCAACAGAACAATCATACAAATAAACAAATACACCACAATTAAAATCCAAATACAAATTGGTATTGAGTTTATTACAAAGGAGGAACGAGATCATGATACAAATTCAAAAAGACCCAAAATACATAAATTGGACAGACACTAGAGTGTAATAGCTCTAACCCAAGCCACCCAATGAACACCGGAAAAAGTAATGTAAAATAGGGCGAATATAAAAATTCTCAGTGAGTCGTTTATAAAATTCCAATTGATGTGAGATCTCACAAAGATGACCCAATGCTCAATGAATTTTTAGAGGCTTTAGGCTCTACGAAGTTCAAGCCTAATTTTGCATCTATCTAAGCTTCTGGAAAGGCCTCGAAGTTCTGAGCGGATCTCATGACTATCACAAACTCACTTTGGGTTTGAAGGTGATTCACCCATTTCTAGTGTCATAGATAAACTAGACGAGAATCTTAGCTCGAGGTGCAGTTGCGTCGTCACAATGATATCTATGCAGGTGAACTACTTAATAAAATTCGTTGGGATAGTATGACATCTAAATAGTTTGAACATCATCTATGGAATGTTAATTGACAAACCCATCCACATGGCCATAGAATCACTCTGAGCGTGGAAGTGTGACCCCGAGTAGTTTACTTAAGTGATCCTACTCCCTCTCTTAGGTTAGGACAGGTTTACAGCACAGAGGTCCGATTCAAGAGACCTATGGCCATTTCCAAACATCTTATATTTATTAACCAAAGAATGCAAATTTCTTTGTTATGTTTAAATTTCAAATTTATCCAAACTAATTTATTCATTTTTGTGAACACAACAATTCCAGCTAAGCTTATATTTAATATTTAATTCAATAACTTTATTTAAGTGTTTTCTTCCCATAGTTCAAAAGAATTTGATTCTTGGAATTAATTTATTAACCATTACATAACTTATATGAATTAGATGGGCCATTAACTTTCTATCCAAAGGTCTTGGTAAGGCGTTTTTACTCGGTAAAGATAAACTCACTATTCGAAGTTCTTGCTAATTCACACGAGATTTAGCCTTACAAGGTGGTCCTTGCTAATTCACACGAGATTCCACGTGTCTCATGCTACTCGAGTCAGAGCGTAAGCTAGTGATGCTTTCGGCTACTGGACTCTTGTCATCTAGACTGCAGCACTCCACTGCTTCGCCTAGCAGCACGACGCATGTATTGCTCTCCCACAACCCTGTTTTCAAGCAACATACTGAACCGGCTCAAAAGGCAATATGATAGGAAATAATTGAGAGTAAAAGAAAGAAAGGGGTGAGAAAAGAAGAAAGGGAAAAGGTTGTAGATTGTGTGTATGGGGATAAAAGGAAAGGATATAAAGAACAGAGGATTAGGGTTTAGGGCAGCAATGAGAAGGCAGGCATGGGAGTGAGGGACCATATTACACAAATTAAAATATGGAGTGGTAAAGTGAGTTAAGAGATGAAAGGTCCTTGTCCAAACCTTTGCATGCGCTTCGTGGAACTGCCCCCTTCCTTTTCTGCACACATAACATAAATATAATTAAAACGAGAGGACTTTGATCACAATGACCACTCTCCTTATTTACCAAATTTTCAAAATAATGTGTGCTCACTATTTGATTTTTTTAAAAAATATGGAGTGAATACTTGTAGGTTGTTAATGGTATATATATATATATATATGATAGATGCTAGGGTATCGTACTCTTTCTTGTTCATGATACACATCTTGGTTCTTTTCTAAGAACTTTAGTCCTGTTTTAAGTTATGAACTCCATCGTGAGGACCTTGGTTCTGAGATTGTGTGTTCTTAAGTTCTTAGTTCATGATTTTTTATTATTGATTCTTTGATCTTGTTTTTTTGTCCCTTAGACACTCCTTTAGGTGACCTGTTGGGTTCTATGATCGGTGCACAACTCAATATTGACATATGTCTAAGGTTTCATACATACCCCGCAACATAGCCTATGTTAGAGGTTTCATGCATCTCTCGTGACATACGTTGAGTTATGATACTTGTGCTTAGGGCTTCATGCATCTTTTGCGACACAATGTGCATGCCTATACCTAGGATTTTGTGTGTTCCGTGTGAACTAGTATGAATACTTACATCCAAGGCTTCATGTGTTCCCTACGATACATTATGCATACCTATATTCAGGGCTTCATGTGTTCCTAAATACTTATGCTTATGACTTCATGTGTTCCCTACAACGTAGTTTGTGTCACGAGATCATGTTGCACCGCCCATCGAAATCGAAATGTCTTAAGACATGAAGGAAGAGTGGTACCTAGTTCTAAGAATTCTATCTTAAGGCTAGAGGCACAACCAATGCATAATTCATAACCGATAAGCCATGAGTCAAAACATGTAAACTTTTCATGCATAAGTTCTTCGTACTACCATAAGTAGGCATCATGATACTTTGAAACCATAAAAACCGGGTATTCTTTATAAAAGAGACATTCGAGATAATCTTGTCATTTTTCTTCTAGGTTATGGTTTAGGCCTCAAACATGTTATAATGCCTTTGAAGTACTGCATGATAATCTCTAAGGTCATAAATGAGGCTCGTATATAGTTCCATAATATTTTGAGTCTATTTAGGTCTTGAAATTATGAGACGATCTTGGTAGGAAACATTTTAGTCATTATTCACCTTATTCTTTGTTTAGGTCTTAAGCATACTCCAATTATCTTAAAACTTCACCTAGTCCCGTGTATCCTTGAAAATAAGTCATATGTAAAATCTTAATACATTTGGAGTTAGTTTGGACCATGAAAAGCTTGAGGACATAGTAGGATGTTTTGGTTAATTTACCTATCTCCTTGGTTTATACCTTAAATATGTTCATGTCTACCAAAATTTACATATACCCTTAGAATATCATATAAGCCTTTTATTAAAATTTTATATGCACAAAGTTTATTTAATGGGTTATTTCAAAGTATCATGATTTTTTAGTAAAATGTCCAATTCTTGTAACGACTCTATGTTTCCCTATTTAACCTAAGGTCATTACTATACATTTAACATGCTATTTAATGCAGAATTACCTTAATGACTTTTATTATAAATGCAACATTATTCTCGTGCCTCATTTATTACCTCGCGAATAAGAATCACAAAAAAAATAAAATAAGGAAAAACAATACCGAATTAAAATGTCTTATACTAACCTATATTTTATTAAATGCAATTACAATAAACCTATATTAATCTATACTATTAAATGCAAATACAATTCAACTTATACTAACCTATATTATTAATGTAAATACAATTAACCTATACTAACTTATATTATTAATGCAAATACAATTTAACCTATACTAACCTATACTATTAAATTTGAAATGCAAATCCATCCTATGCATTGTGTCATAGTCACGGGATTTGTGATGCTCGGTTAGCTTCACAGGGGCGTCTTGCCTTTATCTGAGAATGTAGTAACATGAGCGTTGAGTATTTTAAGAATACTTAGTAAGCAATTCCATATCAAGGTTATGGAACAAGAACATGCGAATGGAATGATGGGACCTATCATATCAGTCTATTTTCCTACGACACTATCTTAACGGGTAGCTTGGATGTATACCATATATTCTACACACAACCCATACGTGCGAGTATGGACTCACCAGGCAATTTGCACACCGTTGGGCCTCTTTCCTTGCCGGGTGAGCATGCTCTGGTAGCTCTTTATACCAAACACCCGTTAGAATTAGTAACCGTCACGACAACATTATGTAAAACATAATGATAGTTCTCCTGCCTAGTGGTGTACGCGTCCGTACCCTCATGATGGAATAGGGGTATCCCCCAATGCATGAGCACACATAATGCATGAGGTCCCAATATTTTTCTATTTTCAACATTATTAAATATAACCCAGCTATCGTTTTTCATTCATATCATATCATTTTTCATTTTTCAGTTCTCACATCATGCATAATTCTAATGGGATTATATTTCATGCCATTTATCGTGATTTCATGTCATTCATATCATGTTGTATACATTCAATTTAGGAGACATAACATAACATAACATAACATTCCATTCTTTTAACATAACATTTCATAATGTGCGATTTATATAGTAATTACCTCAACGGTCACATAAAATAATCTAAACATAACATATCACATCACATTATAATGCACATTAATTCGTTCCAAAGCAGCATACGTTCACATTGCATACATTTACGTATTAAATCGTAATAGTCTAAACATACAATTTATGACACGTGCAAAACCATGGGTACGTACCAACATACAACATTCAATTGTTATAACCTACGATGGGAGGGCCACTTACTTGGTAGACCTTAGCTGACGTACTCCCTAATAATTTATAACGTAAGCTCCTAGCTCCTCGTACACGTCCTACGCTATCGTCAGTGGTTGGTTCCTATTGGATCGTTCAAGACCCTTTGTTAGTATTTCACAAACATAAACATATTCCAACTTGAAATTGTGAAATATGACCTTAAAATGACCTAATTTACCTTCAACGATGTCGAAATTAGGTTTGAGAGGGTCGAAATGGTGCCAAACGGGTCAAAAATGGGTTTTTCGAGCTAAAATACGCATTGGAGTCGAGAATCCTCAGCCAAGCCGTTTAAGCTGCCAGAGCCGAAGAGGTCTTCTCATCAGACGTCGATACGTGGCGCAACCAGGAGTGGTCGTGTGTGCAGGTTAAAATCGGGTCGAGGTGTGGGTCGTTAGCGGGTAGGGCATCGATCACAAGTCTGGCACCGCGACGGGCTGTAGGGTTTTGTTGCAGGTGGGCTGGCCCGTGGGATATGGGCCGCACGTATTGGGCTATAGGAGTCGGATTGGGTTGCGGGGTTTTTAGACTTTCGGTTTGCGAGTTGGACACGGGTTCTCGAACCCCTTGGAGATTCACACTTGCACATGTGGGTCGTGTGTAGGGAAGTACTACACATCCATAGTAGTACGAGACTAGAGGCCATCCCTAAAGATAGAGATAGGTCCCAAGAGATGATTGCATGTGTTTGCATTAGCATAGCCCCTATAGCGGGGTCACTTGTTGAATATTCTTCAAAATACATAGGTTGTGTGTCATATCATTTGTCAGGTAAAAGCAAGGCCTCCATGTACGGATGATGAAAGTATCGCGAATAGAGACGTGACATGTGGATAGGATAGTCGCATATTTAAATTCCTAGTCTAAGGTTAGAATAGGATGTTTGCATTTCATCATTTAAATTTATTTTATTTTGTAATTGTTTTTATTCTTTTGAATTCCAATGTTTTCATTTGAAACACCTAAGACTGGCAATATTTTCCAGAGTTAGAAGACCAACATTTGTAGTAAAGATGATGTTCTTGAGAATGTTTGCATAATCCACCACACTTAAATGGTGTGTGAAAGTTCTATATTTATAATCAAATAAGTTACAAGGATATGAAAATAATAATAAATGGAAAGATACCTATGCTAATAAGACAAATATCTAGATATTTGCTTTTAATAAAATATCAAACATGATATATATGGTAAACTATAATTTAGTATTAAATATTATTAACAGTTCCTCTTAAAAATTATATTTCTATCTTAAATATGAGCCTGAGATATGAGTAGTTATTCTGGATATGTAGAAATTTAAGGTCGTTACAAATTTGAATGGCAACCGTAAAGTGTAGTTGATATATTAGTGAATTAATGAAGGCAGTGTAATTTGTATTACATGTGATGTTAATAATCACTTATTTGATAGTCTATTAAATATCAATTATATTTCAATTATATCTCATCATTTTTTTTTTATACCTTTTTGGCAGTCTATAATAAATGTTTGCTACTAAACTCATCTGCTTAATAGGTTGACAGTTATAATGGAGACTTGTCTCGAGACACTTTTCCAATTTACCTCTTTTTTATTTTATTTTATTTATTTTTTAATTTTTTTAATTTTTTTATTTATTGAAATTCTCCCTTAAAACATTTAATATGGGTTAGCTATTTTTACAAATATATTTTTTTTAAAATTTAATTCATGTTTTGAAAAATAAAAAAATGTATTTTTTTTTTCTCAAGGAAATTAAATCAAATCTATAGTAAAAATTTGTGGGCTTCCCAAAATTTAATTTTTAATTTGAACGTTAGTCATTGTTAGTCGAACACGACTCTCCACAATGATACGATATTATCAGGCATAAGCTCTCATGACTTCATTTTGGGCTTCCCAAAAGGCCTCACCAATGGAGAGAGTATTCTTTGATTATAAACTCATGATCCTTTCCTAAATTAGTGGATGTGAGACTTTCATTCTACGGTCATGATCCATTAAAGAAAAAAAAGTTAATATTTATAAATCCAAAAATTAAATATTTACTGATTCTCAAAATCAATACAGTGAAATATTAATAGATTACCGTAAACTAACAAAATCAAATCAAACCAAATTAAACCAAATGATGTTTAACTTTGGGACACCTATTTTAGCCCAATCATTGCTCAACAATATACAATATAAATTAAAAACAAATAACATTTTTATTAATTTAGGTGAAGATGAAGTTGGTAATGCGGGGCAAAAAAATTAAAAAAAAAAAAAAAAAGAAAATAATAGAGCAAAGAAAGAATTATCCAAACATATTATTAAAAAAGTTGAATAAATAATTGAAATTCTAATTTCACTTTCTTTTTTAATTAATATCCATATACTAATTTAATTAAACAGCTACACTCAGACTTTGGTTAATATGAAATACATATAATTATTAATAAATGTCCACTACAAAAAAATAAAGTAATTCAATTTTACTTAATTTTTTTATTATTGAATTAATATGTTACCATTTGTGTAGTGAGTAATATTAATACAAATTAAGCATTAAATAAAATTTAAAGATAAAAAAAAAAAGTGGAGATATTGATTATGAAGAAAACGGTGGCGCTCTCTGCTTCCTGCTGGCTGCTACTGCCTGCCGCCACGTTCCCTCCCCTTAGGTGTAAGACATAGGATGGGGCCGACGGCGCCTACCTATTGTCTGCCGGCATTTATTCAGATCATGGTACACCAACATGGCCACACACCATGTGTCTTTTTTTTGTTTTCCATTAATTTCTTTTATAATTTTATTTATTTTTTCTTTTATCAGATGGTAAATTATTTTATGTTCTAGCTTTTAATGTTTAATTTCTATTATTATAAAGTTTCATGTATTATTTTTTAATTTAGGATCTAAATATTAAAAGTGATTCATTTGACATATGGTTTTAAAACGTACAAACAAATATCTTTAAAATATATTATTATGCTTAAATTAAGAATGATGAACTTTATAGGAAAGACTTAGGTACACGTTGTGCCTTGAGTTTTTAAGATGAATCTTTAGTGTCAGACCATGATTTTATGAATTTATGACTAATGCTCTAGTGTTATTCTTAGAAATGCACAACCAAAGCTCCAAGCATTCAAACTCGCCTTATGCTCAAAGTCATCATAGACCTCCCTTTATATGATACATCATGATTTAATGTTTTCCTCACTGGAGTGAAATGCAATGTTTAGATGCTTACTATGTCACAAGAAAGATAGGAAATGCTGAGGCAATCATAGTCAAATTTTGATTCTGAATCTTGGTTCAATTTTCAGACATAAGTATACTCACCATGTGATCTAGTAAGTTTTCTAAGGGAGTGTTAGGACCCAATAGAATGCATTTTTCTTCAACCCATCCAAGAGCATTAGTTAGGACTAAGCATCACCAAACTCATAAGCCATGACTTGAGTCTATGACTAAGGTCCTTAGAATAGAAACGATTTTATGCCTTTGATTTGATTTACAATGTTGTACCCTAACACTAGCTACCAACATGATCAACAACCTACAAGTTGGTCACTTGCTATGTTCACTAAATTTTTTACTTATTTTTCAAGTAACGACTAGACACTAGTTAAGGATGAGAGCAGATCTAGAGTAGGTAGCTATATATATATATATATATATATATATATATATATATATATATATATTTTCAAGTCAGCCAACATCGTGATCCATGCTTCGAACAATGCTAAAATTACGTCGTGACAAGATTAATGAAGGACCAAGCTATAACAATCCACCTTTCCATACTTGGAAAAGTAAACTGTTAAGTAAGCATGGAAATAAGAGTTTCAGTAAAAGAATTTGCGTTTAAAACAAAGCATATAAAGACATTAAACTTAAATGCATTAAAACAAAGATAACTTAAATCTATACATGGGATGCGTACAACTTCAATTACAAAGATCCTTTACAACTAAAAAGAAATTTTTCAAAAGACATATACAAATGAACATAAGACTCAAGTCGTCGATCCCTCCGCAGCCACACGGCCTAACACATCCCTTACCATGCTCATTGATCTATTGGTCACCAAAAAAAGAAAAAAAAAAGTGTAGCAAGAAAATTAAAATACTAAGTAAGAAACTTACTTGTAGTCTCTAGTCGAACTTATTCCTATATATAGAATCTAAAACTATGCCTTAAGGTTACTAACCTTTTCAAGTTCACAAGTTCACACATACTGAAATCGTATACCTAACCACCTCTAAGAAGTGCTCTAACTCTCTAGTGCTCTAACTCTCTTGGAGTTTATAATTTACTAACCACCTCTCAACGTCCCTACAATGTAGGGCTGTTAGAAATCACGACTATGCTTTGTCTATGAAAAACCCTATTCTCCTAGCTCACTGCTGTTAGAAATCACGACTCTCAACAATAGTATGATATTGTCCACTTTGAGCATAAGCTCTCATGGCTTTGCTTTGGGCTTCCCCAAAAGGCCTCATACCAATGGAGATAGTATTCCTCACTTATAAACCCATGATCTTCCACTAAATTAACCAATGTGGGACACTCCCAATCCCAATAATCCTCAACAACTGCAAATTGAACAATCCAAGATAGAGGTTAGTTGTTTTTTTTTTTTCCCTATTATCTTCTTTGTTGGCTCACTTTGTAAAGAATTTCATTGATGAATTATTCTAAGTGATTTGTCTCTGTATCTTCCTTTTTAATTTCCTTTTGAATGTAGTTCTGTGAGTTAGATTGAAGGATCGAACTACTACTAAATAATGCAGTTTTTCATTTACATTTAGTACACACTAATAAACTTTTGTGAGTTCAGTCCTTTGGTTCTTCATTAAGTAATGTACTTTAGCTGTAGAATTTTTCTTTGAATGTAGATTGGTGAGTTCTGTGAGGTAGATGTAGTTGTTGTCTTGTGTTAAAAGGTTGAATGTAGTTTTGTGAGTTAGATCAACGGAATAAAAACATAATACAAGAAACTATCTTTATTTTTCATTGTGTTGGTTCAATCAATACATGCCCAAATTGAGGAACCACATGAAGATTACAAACGAAAAAATAAGCCTAAGAGTACAAAGTAATTAAGTTTAGAGGAATTTGTTAACCACATTCTACCGATAGGAATGATTTATGTTAACGGGTTACATATTCTGCAAGTATCAAGTAGTAGGAAGAAGTTTATACACGTATTGATGGACTGCATATAAATTCCTTGAGCAAAATACCTATTGTATTATGTATAACTAAATTTTTGTGGCCTTTTCTCCTTCCTTGATTTTTTTTTTCCTTTGATATATTAGGTCTTCTTTTCTCCTCCTTGTGTATAACTTATTAAATACATGATCGGCAAGATCACTCACTTTCACACAACAACAACAAGAACTTATGTCAACAAGAACTTGTGTGGCCCTGTTGTTACTGTTACTGTTATTTTGTATTTAGGGCTTCCAACAACACATTCTTCTTCTTATTTGATTTTGAGGATTTCTTCAACTGAGATCTTAGATAAATTAGAAGATCAGTTAGAAGAAGTTGTTCCTAATTAGAAGACCAGTTAAACTGATTTCGGTCTTTGACTTTTGTTTGTTAACTTGGAGTGACTAGGAGAAAGAATATTTGTAGCCCTTTAAAGACTACTTTTCTTTTTCCTCAAGAGAATTCATTAGTTTGTATGGTCATTTTCTTTGGTTAATAAGTTTTTTTTGGTTGGCCATACTCGTCATGATATCAATTTTTTTTTAATGGTTCTGTTTGATTTATCATATGAGGACAACACTTCATCAAAAAGGGCTATTTGAAAGGATTGGGTTTTATTACAAAGTCATGGTTTTCATCCAAGGGAATCAAAAAGCGTAATGCTCTTTCTTTCCTCGTAAACTTTGAGTGGACAATGCCCTCCCCTTTCAATTCTAATTGGAAGCTGTAATGCAAGTATTTGAACTAATGTTTCTATGCTCTGTTTTTAAGAAATGAAACGTGCTTACATATATAAGATGAACAATAATGTTCTATTCTCTTTTTTACTTTTATATGATATTTAGATTTTGTTGCTATTTTGCACTTCTCTTCGAATCACCTTATGTCAAACCTTTTGGTACTATTTTGCACTTCTCTTCGAATCACTGATATATATGCTTTGATAATGTTGCAGGATTCCTTGAAAGCACTAATTGGCAAGAAACAACGACCAATTTATCAATTGACATTGCCTAGAGTCGGCCACAAAGATGCAACTTAGACTCTGATACCAAATTGATAAAGCAACCCTAATCCTCAACCCAACGATCAAGTTTTTGTTGGAGCAAGGAAGCACTAATTGGCAAGCAACAACGAACAATTTATCAATTGACATTACTAAAAGGGTGGAACATAGAAGACATTGATGTCGGTTCGAATACCTTTAGAATTGGTGTACTTGATTTGATCAAAATCAAAGATGTCACATATTGTGGATAGTGGGTTTTTGTTCTATTTATTGTGTATTGGGTGGGGAAGAACTGATTTGAAAATTGTGCTAGTGAACGAGTCTGATATTCTTATATAGATCGAGTTGAATACTTTATTTTGTAATGTGTTAATAGATTATTAAATTTGAATTATATTTTTGTTATAGCATAAGATTAAACGTATAAATATAGCTTATTAAAAATGAATGATAGCATAAAATATAGTATAAATATAGCTTATTAAAAATGAATGATAGCATAATATTTTAGTTATGTTTACATATTTATAACTTTAACAAAAATGCTATAAAATGTTTTCATAGCATTGCATATAAGCTATATTTAGGTACTATATTATAACATTTATTATAGCTATACAAATAACATGGGCTGTCACGACGTACGAAAAATGCTATAAAAAGGTCTATGATAGCATTTTTCGGAAGCTATCTAATCCAATATTTGTTGTAGTGATTGGGCTTCTAAACATGATTAATAATCATTTGCCCAAAGTCCTAATTCAACTGTATAAGTATTTATGAAGTAGGTGGAATATTATGTTTAGTTGTGAAACAATAAATATTTTTATGAGAACCAATCTAAAAATAGGTGGACGAGTCCAGTGAGCAAGGTTCAATGTATTGTATATAGTGGTTTACCTTTTAAGTTGATGACTTTTCACAGGACGTTGGTTTCTCCTCAAATTTCTTGGGCTAAGTTTATTTTTTCGAACATTAGAAATTATTATGAAAACTTGTCTAAAATAGATAATCCAGTCTAATAAGTACTTAGAGGTCTAGAAAACCTAAAGGGATGACATGGCCGATTTTGGAGCTACCACATTTTCATCTTCTACCTTAGACGTAATAGTCCAAAAATAAAAATAAAAATAAAAATAAATAAACAAATAAAAAAATTATTAAAAAAATACGAAAAAAAATAAAATAAAATACGCCAAATAATAATAATAATATTCAATAAATAAATAACTAAGAAGATTCCTTAAAAAACTTAACTCACCTCTTTCTATCCCAACCCCATCCTCCCTCCTCAACCCACCGCCAATATTACCATTCTTCCAAAAATAAACAGAAAAAAAAAAAATGTTAGATTTGAGAAAAAATAAAATTGTTTTTACCGGATATAATGCATATTTATTTGTCTCGTAAATCCTATTTCAGATTTATTTTTCCTTTATTTGTATTGTTATAAGAAATTAAATTACAATAAGATATTCTTTCCTTTATCTAATAATTTACCATTATCTAATAATTTACTAAAATCATGTAATAATTAGATGTAATAATTAGATTTCTGATAGCCTTTTATATCCAATTAATTAGATTTATGTTAGCCTATTAACTAAATAATATTAGAATCAATAAAATTTTAGTGAGGAGTTCTATCAAATCTGTGATATCAGTAGCCAAACAATGGATTAAAATTGCCAATAATATTTGTTTACATAATGAAAATAAATAAGTAATATCTGTTTAGAGAATGAAAATCTATTTAGAGGGAGGAGGGAAGATTGAGGACAGAATTTAAAAATAAAACTCTAAATATGAGAGTGCAAGAAGCTCTATTAAATTTTGTCTAGTAACCATATATTCTGTAACACAGTAATAATAGAAAATAAGATATTTAGTGAAAATAACATTTCAAGACTTTTATCAATAGATCAAGGTAAATTAGAGAAATAATTTTATAGAGTCCAAACTTGAAACGGATGTCATGGGCGCAAATAGGTTAACTTGGAGTCCTCAAATAGGTTGATTTGGATTTCAAAGGACAGAATTGAACTTTCATTAAGAATATATTCGTGACAACAACTTAAGCTAGCCAGGTAAGTGGCCTTAGTATCATGATTATATTTGATGTTGACATATGCCCGTGGTTCTGCACGTGTCATATATGTTGGATGATGGAAGTCCCACATCGACTAATTTAGGGAATGATCATGGGTTTATAAGTGAGGAATACTAACTCCATTGGTATGAGGCCTTTTGGGGAAGCACAAAGCAAAGCCATGAGAGCTTATGCTCAAAGTGGACAATATCATACCATTGTGGAGAGTCGTGTTCGACTAAGTTTAGGGCATGGCTCTGATACCATGTTAGATTGAATGGCACGATGACCTATATGGGTCACGACCTCATGTATTTATAGATGTGTATAGTGAGGTCGTGACCCATATAGGTCATCGTGCCATTCAATCTAACATGGTATCAGAGCCATGCCCTAAACTTAGTCGTGCCAATGGATTGGGTAAATCCTCAAATCCTCAAATATCGAACAAAGAACTCCTAAAGAAAAGGAGCCAAGCCCCTCCTCGAAGGCAGTAAAAAATGACTAAGACTCCAAAGGAGTCGAGCCTCGATTAAGGGGAGGCGCACTTTGTTCGAGGGGAGGTGTTGGATGATGGAAGTCCCACATCGACTAATTTAGGGAATGATCATGGGTTTATAAGTGAGGAATACTAACTCCATTGGTATGAGAGGCCTTTTGGGGAAGCCCAAAGCAAAGCCATGAGAGCTTATGCTCAACGTGGACAATATCATACCATTGTGGAGAGTCGTGTTCGTCTAACAATATATATTCATATGTGTAAATTGTTTGTGAATCGATATGCTTATGATGTGTTATAATATGTGAATTGTATGACAATACTTACGGTACGATGTTCAATGATATGTTTGAGATAGGATACGAGAAGGGTGCACAAAACATAATCTAACGATAGAAGTAAGACATGTTCATGAAACATTAAGGTTAGGTTACGTATCGAAGTGCTATGGATGAGAGATTGATAACAACGATATGGTCAGATTGATTGATAAAAGAATATGATTAGGTTGTGGGTAGAAAGGTAAGGATATGACCACAATAAAGAACAAATATATATATATAGTAATATGATATGAAAATGATATGAGGTATGTTATGGTACGAGACATGTGATCAATTGACATGTTTATGATACGATATATTATGATGTGATATGTTATGTTTAGATTTTTTTGTGTGACTGTTGAGGTAATTGTTGTATGAAACACACGTTATGAAATGATGTGTTAAAAGCATGGAGTGTTATGTCATGTCTCCTAAATTGTATGTATACAGCATGTTATGAATGACATGAAATATAACCCCGTTAGAACTATGCATGATATGAGAACTGAAAAATGAGAAAAGATATGATATGAATGTAAAACGATAGCGGGGTATATTTAATGATGTCGAAAATGGAAAAATATTAGGACCGCATCCATTATGTGTACACATGCATGGGGGATACTCCTCTTTCATCACGATGGTACGAACGCGTACACTAATGGGTAGGGTTATAGATATGATATGAATGTAAAACGATAGCGGGGTATATTTAATGATGTCGAAAATGGAAAAATATTAGGACCGCATCCATTATGTGTACACATGCATGGGGGATACTCCTCTTTCATCACGATGGTACGAACGCGTACACTAATGGGTAGGGTTATGATTATTATGTTTTACATAATGATACCGTGTCGGTTACTAGTTCTAATGGGTGTCTGGCCTAAGAAGCCCCTAGAGTATGCTCGCCCGACAAGGAAGGTGGCCCAGCGGTGTGCGAACTGACTGGTGAGTCCATACTCGCACGTATAGGCTGTGTGTAGAGTATATGGTACACATCCAAATTACACGTTAGGACAGTACCATAGGAAAGTAGATTGAAAGGATAGGTCCCGTCATTGCATTTGCAAGTTTTTGCATTTAACTCTCAATAGTGGGGTCACTTATTAAGTATTTTTTTAAATACTCAAGCAACGTGCTACTTCTATTTCAGGTCAAGGCAAGACATTCCTGTACGGCTGATGACAACATTGCAACTCGAGAATATGATACATCATAGGGTAGTCGTATTTATTCTCTTAAACTTAGATTAGGATAGGATGTTTTTAATTTAAACGTTTATTTATTTTATTTAGCCTTTGATTGTGTCGTTTTTTAAGGTGTTTTCGAAGAAACACACAAGTCTATGACTGTGTTTTAAGATAAATGTTATGTTTTATGGAAGTTTAAATAAAGTCTTTTCGCATTCAATGTTCATGATATGTAGACAGTATCGACCTTAAATTAAGTAGAAAATTTCAGGTCGTTAGAACAGTGTAAAGATGATTTTCAACTCAATTTCTTCACAAATCTTACAGTCCTACCAAGCATGGATCGTTTGAGATAGGTTTTGGTTAGTTTGATTAAAAAATCATGAGTCAAAGTGGGGTACTTCGAGAATAAACTTACCCAAATTCCCAACTAAAAGTTACTCTTGATTTTGTGATTGAGAGCTTATCTCCTCTCGACTCCTTTAGAAACTTTGTTCAAACTCACCGGTCAAATTTCAAATTTCTCTTTTAGGGCTATTTTTCCAAAAGTATACCTTTTATGGCTACTATTCTAGATTTGCACATAACATGGAAATTAAACTTAAACTTTATATAAAAACACCCTCATAATTCATTTACATAGCTTATATATAGGCGGGATGTTACAAATTCTTCCCCACTTCAAGACTTTCGTCCTTGAAAGTTAATACAGAGTCAAAATAACGCATGATAAGAGATTTGCATCTCGTCCTCTCATTTCTAAGTAGCTTCTTCTATGCTCTGATTTTGCCATGCCATAAAATTGTGACAAAAAGAATCTCTTTGGCAGCTTCTTGAAATCTTCCCTCAAAAAACATGTTTTAAAGTCTATCACATGAAAAAGATAAAGAATTTTGACAAAAAGAATCTCTTTGGCAGCTTTGGCTAAAATCTTCCCTCGAACAAACATGTTTTTAAGTCTATCACATGGTAAAGATAAGGTATATACTTTTGCAACATCGATGCATGAAATATATTATGAAGTGTAGATATGATAGGAAGGAATGTTAATCTACACACAACCGGCCCTATTCTTTCCAATATTTCAAAAAGACCGATAAATCTCGAGCTCAACTTGCCATTTTTCTTGAACCTCAACAACTCTTTCATACGTGCCACTTTTAGGAAAACATGGTTGCTGGATAACTCCAAATTCCTTTCCTAAGGGATTTTGACACTAAAAGGAACACTTTTTATGGAGTTAGAAGCCTAAAGAAGTAAGAATCAAGTTGTGGAAGAAGGGCCTGTTAAGCGGAAGAATTAACCAAAACCCACGAGGCTTGACCTTAATATTAGGAGCACCCACGCCAATTTGTCCCTCAAGAACCAAACACCTTTAGCTTAAGGGTGACAAGAAAATAGGTTTCCAAGTTACTTTGATGGCAAGTATCTGAGGTCATCATAACTTTCATGAAGGAATCGGGGGTCAAAGGCTACGGTACACGGCTAGGGATCTTTGTTTTAAGAGATATACAAGTACACATGGACCTATCAGGCGGACTCGTATACGAACCTCCTGGACCTGGCTTGGTCGGACACAACGCGCTAACGTGTCACCGGATGCCACGGAAAGAGAAAGACTCACATTTTATCATGTCGAACGTAAATATCAAAGGTAGGCATCCGTAATAGCACAAGGGGAAAATATCTCGATGCACATGACATACATAAATGCATGAGGTCCCAATGATTTAAAATCATAGCATAACATCAAAATCATTTCATCCTTTTTTTCATCCATGACTTAGTACATATATGTGTCATGTATACATGGTATTCATCATGAACTTCATCCTATATCATCACTTAATCTATCCTATAGCTTCACATGGAAAAACATAGCATAAAATACATCGTGTTTCATTTTAGTCATACCATGTCATAATGGATATCACATGTATGTCATTACAACCCGAAGAAAAAAAAAATTAATAGTAAAGGATCTTTCATCTTTCCATAGAAAATTTAGAGAAAGACCAAAATGGCCTTTAAGCATATTAGAGATCTAGCAGTTTGTTAGAGTAAGTTATATCTTAGATCTTTCATCTTTAGTCCTTTGTATTTCATTTTGTAATTGTATCCCAAATCCATTTTTTCTTTATAATAAATTTGAATAGCACCGACTTATAATTAGATTTTATTTTGTACAGGGTTGTGTTGTTTGTTTTAAATCGGGTCGTGACATAGCTAAAGGTGGAAAGAAAATGATATGAACGATAGACTATCTAGAAGAATTAGGAAAGAAATAACATGAAAATATTATTTATACAAATAGTTAGAGTGTCATATGAAAGACAAAACACATCAGAAGATGATACTATTTTACTTACAGGTTAGTAAAAATAGATGATATGTGCTTGGAGAAGATAGACGGTGCAAATTGGAGACATGGGAGGAAAATTGAGGTTGTGGGAAGTATTGGTCGGTCTAGTGTAGGGAAGGTATGGATGGGGATGAGAATTACTTGGGAATGAAGTTTTAAATTTACTAGCCGGCACGATTAGGATTGTTAAGTTATGGAGTTTGATGTTTACGGGCAACCTAGTCAATGACTATACATAGTAATTTACTATGTACAGTATATGGCTATATACCAAAGATATTACATGGCTATGTAAATTGAACCTATGTATATTATGTTAGATAGTGTTTTGAAGATGTATTTAATGTAATCTCTATAATTGTAGATTCGATCTTACAATATTTCTTGTTGTGTTTTTTTCTCTTTCTTATTTTTGTATTTTGTTTATCTAGATTGAGTGTGTGAGTTGTGTGATCCTAGTATTGACTCGTGAAATAATTGTTCAAAAATATAATCTCTTTAAATTTGAATTTCTCATACTATTTTGCAATCTAATTATCCCTGCATTCAAACCAAGCCCATGTGGCTCCAATAGTAAAAGAAAATAGGTTTTAATGTTGATGAAGTAAAAGTGAGCAGTTTAAAAGTTTAAAATATTTAAATAAAACAAATATTTAAATGGTATAATAAATGGTTTAATAAATGGGTTCCCTTAGTAGAATCAAAAAATTCAAACCCTAAGAACTACGAAATTAAAGATTCCAATTGCAGACGGCATTGGGACAAATTTAATTAAGACATTGTTTCTCTACTAGTTGACTTTTAAATAATTATTTTCAAATTATTATAATGTTTATGTTCGTGTCTCATAGGCTATAGATATTAAAAATATTTAATACATAACTAAATCTTCCATTCTTATTAAGCATGTCCTTGATTTTTTTAAAAATTAACTTTGTATTCACGAACTCTCGGATTGAAAAAAATTATCAAAATGCTCTTAGGATGAGATTGTGAGATGAATGATGTTTTAAATATTTTTTCCTATGTTAATAAGGAGAATGAGATATTGTGATCTATGCTCTAAGTAATTGATGGAAGTTATCTTCCTCTTGAACTTGCATGAATGTTTAAATAATGTTTTCCGTGTTATAGGTGATTGATATGACTGTCTCTCTAACAAAACATGTATGAATGTACCAAGTTAAGTATAGGGTGCTATAGATAGGTCAGTTTCACGTTAACCTAGGTCAAAATGTTTCTAATAGATTGAGCACTTTAAGATCGTGAGTGACGATTAGTGGTCGTGGCCATAGTTCTTCTATAAATTAGATTAGGTTTGAGGAGCTAATCCTCAACATCTTAAGAATGTGAGTTCAAGATTTAAACTATATAGATGTCCTAAGAACTGTTCCCAAGGATATTTAAGAATTCCTACCAGGCTACTAGCAACATGAATGATATCACTAGAGCTCGACTGCCTCCCTCCAAGCAGTAAGAATCCAGAAACTTGTACCGTCGAAATCGACTAAGGTCAAATAGGATGACACATTTTTGCTACTTGAAGAGTTACTTCTATTGGTAGATACAAGTCAATAGCCTAGGCTGTGATTTCATAAATCTTGTCTTGAGAGAACATAAGGGACAATATAAGTAGTTTAACTTATGATGCATACCACTATCATGTGTAGAAACTGATTGGGAGCCAAGACTTCGATTACATAAACCCATTCTAAAAGGGGATAAAGGACTACATAGCTAGCTTAGCCCGAGAGGAGAGCCACTATTATGTGTGGAGATGATCAATGGCTACCTAAACAAGGTCAATGCACTATAAACTTTCCCTAAGAAGAGGCCAGGACCACACAAGTAGAGTACTAGCTGGCCGGCACACGAGGTCACTGCTCTATACTTTTGACTATATGGTGGTTCTTGTGGAAGGTTCACCGGCTAACCTTACACAATAATGTTCAAAATGAGACACCATGTGGTCTTATGAGATATGACAAGCTTGCATCTTACGCCATAATACCAATCATTTTCTGACAAGGCAAAGCAAGCTACCTAAGTCGAAGTACAGAGAGGTTAAGCTACGAGCAAAGACCCCAAAATAAATGAGAATCATACCAGAGAACTCTTTGAAACTTCAAGACCTCCCTAGAAACTTAGATAGCTATAGAGATTAGACTCGAACTTTCTAGAACCAAAAGAAAAGCATGTGCGTATTAGGATAAGGATGTTGGTTAATGAATACACCCCATTCTTCATTTTTTTCTCAAATGACTGCTGACTGCTTAATGCATACATAAGACACAGAATCACAAAGAGAAGTGTTAGTGTTAGAGTTGACTCATTTAAATGGAACAAAATTTGACCTTATTTCAATTTGATTTTCTTTTTATGTTTTGTGATATTTGTATGTCGGAGATTGGAAGTCCCAGAAATGATTTGATTACACAATTTGGAGTTGACGTGGTTGAATAAAGAACACCCAAATTGGGAAAGTTGATGTTTTCTAAAATCTTGTTTGGCCATGAGTTAGTTACAAGGAGTTTACTGCCAACCTTAAAATTAATCTCCACCTTCTTTGGATTCTATGTTCTTAGCGCCGCCAAAACCAACTTCATTTAAATTACTCTATGGATTATTGTAATATTATAACTTATTATTATTTGAAATCATAATGTTTTGTAATCATGCGTCCCAAACCAAAGTTATTGAATTTGTGAATACCTTTAGTCCTCCTTTTGGTAGCATGAAACTAGGTATTTATTTTTGCATACAATTTAGGGCAGCTACATACTAGGCTTTGCCTAACTTGGGGGAAACAAGATTACTCATTTTCATACCTAACTCATCACTTTCCTCTCCTTTTCTAGTATCTCTACTAAAGCTTAAACTAAACCCATTTTGGAATACCATATACTTCTCCTATTACTTTGCCTAATTTAGAGCTCCTCACCTCATTCTTTTACTTCCCTCTTTTAAAACCCACTTTCTAGTTTCTTCATTCACTTGCTTTGGTTTTATAGTGTAACTTAGGGATTTGATTGATGTAATTAAAGAAATGAAATAATACCGTTCATATGACCTAAAAACCCGACCGACTTAGACTACCCAATTCAAGTTAGAGTTGAGTTATATGTATAGGGTTGAATTTTTTTAGAATTGAAAATGTGAGTCAGTTCATGGGTTGTCATTTTTTTTTTTTGTCGGAACCTCATAAATATAATTGCAACCCAACTTAACTCAACTCAACCCTACCTTACTTTTAAAATTCTTATGAAAATTAAGAATGTTTGACATTTGTGAACGTTCAATATCTGAGGTTTATGAGATTTTAGTTATTAATGTATTTTTTAAAATAATTAAAAAGAAAAAAAAAAACAATCGAACAACACTATCGAAGTAAAATCTAGATGGTTGAGATCATCCACTAAAACAATTAAAAATTTCGAGTTGATCTAAAAGATTTTAGGAAGCGTGTACATCTATAAAAGGGGATAGGGAGCGAGATTAGGGAGGAAAGAAACATATAGTTAGGAGGAAAGTAAATGAAGAAGGAAAAGGAGTTGAAAAATGAAGTAGCAATGGGGAAGTTTAAGGTGGAGGGCTAAGGAATGGGAAAGGGAAAGGGAAAGGGAAAGGGAAAGGGAAAGGGAAAGGGAAAGGGAAAGGGAATGGGAATGGGAATGGGAATGGGAATGGGAATGGGAATGGGAATGGGGACCAAATGCAAAAAAAAAAAAAAAAAAAAAACTCAAAAAGAATCTTTTGCAGCGAGGGGGTGGATGATAGATATAGAGATATGGAGAGATTGATATGTATGGGGTTGAGAATTGGGTACCCTTTTTCATCTGTTTAATACCCACTCCCACACTCCTCATCTTCATACATTATTATTGCCTTTTTTCTCTTTTCTTTCTCCCACCCAACACCAACACCAACACCAACACCAACACCAACACCAACACAAGAAGCACAAGCAGAAGTAGCAGGACCATTTTCATTCCCACAACACTCTGCCCTAAACCCTAAAACCCTAAACCACCACCTTCTTCATCCCATTTCTTTTCAATCCTAAATACCCCTATTCTTCTCCTTATTCTCCCTTTTACCACTTACCCTAATTTCCCTTCTTTTTTTTTTTTTTTTTTTTTTTATTGCTTTATCATGCCCTTACTTTTGTTTTAATCATAATCATAATCTCGTAGGGGCTACCACAGGGCTACACCTCTCTCTCTCTCTCTCTCTCTATGTGTGTGCAATCTTATAATCTACTTCACCTTAATTTCCTTACCACAAACAACCCATGGAATTTCTTACCAAATCAAACGCCTACTCGGAGGAGGAAGAAGAGGAAGAAGAAGAGGAGGAAGATGATGAAATCCGGGGTGTTGCATGCGATTTCTTCCCAAATTCACGCACCCAAAATCAGGAATGGGTTCAACACCCTCCAATAAATCAGCCCTTGGATCACCACCCTCTTATGGACTTATCCCTCCGGATGGAGACTAATGGGTTTGGTGTTGTGGAGAGAGAGCACATGTTCGACAAGGTTGTCACTCCAAGCGATGTCGGCAAATTAAACCGTTTGGTCATCCCCAAACAACACGCCGAGAAATACTTCCCTTTGGACTCTGCCACCAACGACAAGGGCCTCATCTTGAACTTTGAGGACCCTAATGGAAAGCCCTGGCGCTTTCGTTACTCTTACTGGAATAGCAGCCAAAGCTACGTGATGACTAAAGGTTGGAGCCGTTTTGTTAAGGACAAAAAGCTCGATGCAGGCGACGTCGTTTCCTTTCACCGTGGCGTTGGCGATTCTGCTAGGGATCGCCTTTTCATCGACTGGCGCCGCCGTCCTAACACCCTGACTCCTCCTCCTCCTCCTCCTCACCACCACTTCTCCAACCCTCCTCTCCTCTTCCTCCCACAATCCCTCCGCTGGGCCACCGCCCGCCACTTGCCTCCACCGGCGCAGCCACCGCCTCACCACCGCCTCTATTCCAATTACGCCTTCGAAATCCCTAATTTAGGTATGCCTCATAACAACAATTCTTCCATGTATTATTTTAGACCCACCTCCATGTCCTCTTCTCCTTCGGAGATTGTTGTTCATAGTGAAGGGTCTTCCATGGGGATTAAGAAACCCACCTCCGGTGCCGCGAAACGGCTGAGACTCTTCGGAGTAAACATGGAGTGTGCTGCAGAGGATGGAGGAGGAGGAGAAGATCTGTCAAACGGCGGCGTTTCAAGGAGAGGGAAACAGCCCTTCTCGTTGAATTGGGATTTGGTTTAATTAGTCGCATTTGGATTTGGATTTGGATTTGGATTTGGATTTGGATTTGGATCGGATCTCTTCTCTGCAACAACACAATTGAAGAGAACAGGTTCCATCATATATGAATTTTCTCCTTCTCCCTTTAATTCAACACATTTTTCTTTAATATTTTCTGGGTATGATCTGAATTGAGAAGATAGATATTGATAGCATTTGCTTAAACCTATATAAATACTCAAAACATGTTCATCTAGTTCCTAAAAATTCTGAAAACTGAATCCATAACCTTAATTACAAATTCTTCTCCCCCTCTCCCCTAAATTAAACATTTTTGTTTTGTGGGTTTCTTTTGATTTGGTGTTTAAAAGTCGGATAAGAACATGTTGTGGGAAGGGCGGTAGAAAGGCAGAGAGGGTGTCCTAAAAAGCTTGAACAAAACTGGGTAACCTATAACCCTACGTCTAAGCCCTATAACATATAACCCTCTCTCTCTCTCTCTTTCTAAACCCATCATTTGGTTTGGGGGATATGTATATCATTCCCCAAACCCCAATCCCCTACTCCTCAAAAACACATACAAACATAAACACACAAATGTCAGTAACCTCTGTTGCTTATTAATTTTCCCTCCTTTTTATCATATTATATTCTCTCTATTTCAAATATTATTAATTTTTCCGACCTTAAATTTTCTATTTTTCAAAAATTCAATCACACCCAAATCCAAAAAAATCTAATTCAACCTTACTTTTTATAAATTAAGTTGAATAATTCCAATGAATTGAATTCTCGAGTTCGATTTATTAAAATTAAAAACGAAAGGTTAAGTTTGCACTGTATATAGTACGGTAGAGATATAATTATCAATAAATGCAGGACAGACTTTTGAGTGCCCAATTCTTAAAATTTCATTTATAATCCAAGTTTAAAATATAATTACATTTTTCAAACTTAATTTCATATTAGTGTTCGATATATATATATATATATATATATATATATGTGTGTGTGTATGTAACCTTAAACTGCATTATTGTTTGACGTTTGGATTGATAGAGTTAATTAGAAGCATTTAACATATAAATAAAGAAATTAAGTGTTGAAGACAAAAATTTCACCCAAAATAAATGCATACCCCATCTTTGGAAGAAACAAGGACCAAGATAATTACACTTCATAATTTAACACCTACCTCAAATGCCAATTCTTCTTTTATATTGGTTTTAAAATATATTATCGATAAAAAAAAAAAAAGTCAAACACTTCGAATCTCATACGTTGTTCTTCTTCATTTTCGCTGTATTTTTCATAACCATATTATAACTTTAAAGAGATTAGTTATGTCATTGTTATAATATTTAACGTAATGATTTAGTGATTGCAGGTAGAAAAAATAAGAAAATACTTTCGACATATATCTTCGTGACATTACTTTTGAAAGCACCCGAATTGTCGTCACTTATGTATAATGGATTTCCCCTACCGTAGTCAATGTAAAACTTTCACGTGCATCTAACCGTTAGAAGTTCAAACAGTAATCGTCTCTGAGAATCGATTTTGACTTTACGCGGAAGTCAAAATGTTGAAACTTGAATGTGAAGAATGAAGAAGAGGAATTGAAATGAAAAAAAGAAGAGTGGGGTGGTTTGAATGATTGTGGTTTAAAGAGTATGAATATTAAACCCTAAGGAGAGTAGATGAGTTTTGATGATGTTGAAGAAAGGGCAACCAATTTGCATAAGGGCATCACCAATAACACCATTGTTTTTGGTTGATATTAAATTTAGGTTGCTTTTATGTTGAAGTAAGCATAGGAATGATATGATATTATTAAACCAAAAGCAAGGACAAGGGTGTCATTCATCATTCATTACTTACTTACTTACATACAACAAGTGTGTATGCTATGCTATGCTCTATGCTCTATGTATATAAATATATATATATATATATGTACAAAGCTTATGGGGGCATGTTATGTTATTATGTCTCTACCTTCCTAGCTCCTTAATTACCCCTATGCTTTCTTCTTTAATTCATCCTTCCTTGCTTTGGGAAATGTTCCTCTCTCATCCTATTACTTTTTCAAATTATATCAAATAAATTATTGCTTTCAGAATTCATCGTTATTGTAACATAGTCATGATATTTACTTCTCGCTTCTAAGCGTGAAAGCTTTCTTCACACCATTACATCTTTCTTAGTTTGTAATACTTCTCATTCGAATATAATCCTAGTTCCTCCGTGTTTTACTCGTTCGCTCGTGTATTTACTTTTGTAATTGGATTGGGAGATGTGGACATTTTTGGTAAAAAAGAAAGGTGAATATTTGAAGCCATTAACGTAAAAAGTTGTCCAAATTGATGGGGACTTCACCTAATTTTAAATAAACATACCGTACCTGATTAAAGGGATGAGAAGACAGAGAGTGAGAGACTATTAGGCCTAAATTTGTTACCAAAAGAGTTGACACCCAATCTATTTTTCGGGTTGAGTTAAGTTATTTTGTTATTGCTTTTTTTCATGATATACAATATATTAATACGAACATTCACAAGTTATAATGCATCACTAACATCGATTGCAAATGTCAAATATTCTTAATTTTTCATAATAATTTTAAAAGTAGGGTAGAGTAGAATTGGGTTGCAACCATATTTTCGAGTTAGTCAGATTGGTCAAGTGTATGTGGACAAAAATATGTCTAACTCGCAAAGAACCCAAAATTTTCAATTTTTTAAGAATTCAATACAACCCAAATTGGAAAAAGAAAAAAAAATCTAACCCAAACCATTCGAGTTGGTTAGGTTTTGGAGTCGTATGAACACCGCTAATCAATCGGTCACGAGAAGGACGTGTGACAATTAATTTGAAAACGTTGTATAGCAGATGTGATTAGTCCGAATTTTTCATTCAACAACTCCATATTAAAATGTTCTTGAACAGTAGCAAAAACATGTTTTGTTCATTAATTATTTCCAAATATACTGTCTTTTAATGTGGTTGAAAAAAGTTCTAAAAATGAACAAATTTACATTAAAAAAAAGACTTAAAATATAAATTTAATAAATAAAAAGTGTTCAATAATGAATCAATTTATGGTGACTTATTAGAACAGTTTTTAAAATAAGTATTTTTAGGTCCAAAAGTAAAAAGTTTATAGAAGTGATTTTAAGACACACAGCTTTTAAGTATTTGGGCAAATTATACTCAATAAAGCAGTGTACTGTCTTTTACTTTTCTCTATATAAAAGTACTTTTAGCAATTTTTTTCTCTCTTTTTTGCAACACAATTATTGGGATGATAGAATTAATTTTGGCCATTAAAACTACTCCATTACCCTAAATCTAATTAAAATTATAACTTAATTAGTTTAGACATTAAAAAAAATATCAAAATAGAAGTAGCACATGGTTGTTATCGTCAACCGTACATGGGTGTCTTGCCTTTACGTGAAATAGAAGTAGCACACGACGAAGTTGAGCCCTTATCACGATCTAGCCCCTTGTCTATATCATGGTCTGTTTTCTTTCATATAACCTGACTACTGTATGGCTTGCTAAATAAAGCGCTGTGGGATCAATGCATTCATAACCATCATATCCGCTCTTTCACTTTCAAGAAAATGGATAGAATGACAATCTATCAGTCTTACCAGTATGCAGACAAAAGAAAGGGAGTGTAGTTGCCGGTTAAACAAATAAGATTCTTCGAGGAGAAGAGAAAGATCAAGAAGGAATCTTGAGGATTGACTTCCAGTGAACGATCATTGATTCTTATTTTAAGAAATACTGAGTAAGTGACTCCATTATTGGGGTCAAGGAATGCGAGGACATGCAACTCATGATTAGGGACCTATCATTAAAACTATCATAGGGTGACCTCCAGTTCAGACAAAACTGGATGTGTAGTACTTCCCTACACACGACCTACACCGAGCATGGATCCCCAAATGGTTTGCACCCCTTAATTCCATCATAGTCGAGCTAGCTGTCCGTAACTATGTATGGAGTTCAGCAGACCCCTGAGTGTCATGTGAGACATGATCTTATCATCATCATAGTGTCCACGTTCAATAAATGGGGAAGTAACCCGATGTCTATGTACATACAAAGTGCATAAAATCCTAGTTTTCATTTTTATGACACAACCCTATACATCATTCACACATTACACTAGGAAACATGCATGCATTGGTCTTCAAACGTTCATCATCATTAACATCAATTAGGGATATGTCTTAGAAAACTCGTTGTCATAATTGATTAGGGCATTTAATACATGCACATCATCTTAATATAGAATATCATTATATTAAATCTTCTCTTCATCATGCATATTATCCCATCATGTTATCATGCATTATCATCATCATGTCATCGTCATGTCGTCATCTCATATCATCATATACATCATAACATCATCATATCATCATATAACATGGTCACATCATCATACAACATTGTCACATCATCACATCATTCAATAACATCATCACATTATCATATAACATAAAACATAAATGACACTTGCAAGGGTCATTGGGTACTTGTTGTCATACATAAGGCAAGTCTTCTGACCGAGCCGATAGTAAGACCACTTACTTGGTTGACCTTAGCCAAAGTTCTATCTAGTTCCAAATTTACTTGCTTTCATTCTTCAAATTCGTTCTCACTTATATCGAGGTTTCACCTATTTTTAATATAAACTTAATTATCTTGTAAAAATTTAATTCCATGTTTTTATTGTTTTTAAATTGTGTTTGGTAGTAAAGCTTAAATTAAAAAAAAAATGTCAATATTATTTCATGTGATTGGAATCATTCAATCAAAATATTGTTGTTGTAATATTATATTCCCTTGGTACCAATAATTTAATACTTTTTTTAAATCATCTATGTTTCTAGTTGTGTTTTTCTTTTTCTTTTTTTTTTTTCTTTTCACACTTAATTTCGGCATTTTTAATTGATTTTTAAAATTTTCTATTGATCAATACATGACTTACTCGAATATGTAATTGGTTATTGGTATTTTATTTTTAACTAAAATCTAAATAATTACATCAAAATCGAGATAATTTGGAATTATTGATACCTGTGTTAGAAATTACGGACTCTCAATGGTACGATCTGACAAATGGAGATGATATTCTTCTGTTATAAACCCATAATTTTTTCTAAATCCTTAAATTAGCTGGATGATAAGAGGTATTTTAGGGTATAAACCCATGATTGTTCTCTAAATCTCTAAATTAGAGGAATGATAAGAGATATTTTAGGTGTTACAACCATAGTTTTTACCTTTCCAAATTAAAATTTTGAATTTATTATAGCCAAATTTGTAATAATATTTAACCTTAAAACTAATTTTAAGATAATTAAATTAGGTTCACTTTATGATTTAAGGTAGGTTTTTTCAGTGATGGAATATCATATAAAAAATTGAATTATGGCTAAGTCAAATCAAAGAACAAGCTGCTAAGAGACCATGAGCTTATTTTAAAATTGGAAGTAAATTGTCAGATTCTGAATTTCAAGGCAGGGAAAACAGATGTGACCAACAACATCTTGCACTTGGAAAAGAAAAATTAGAAAGAGGTGACTATATAAATATACCTAGTAAGAGGTAAGTATATAAATATACCTAGTAAGTAACCTACTTATAGCATCATTGACCTAATAGGAGACCATGAACTTATTTTAGGATCTAGCTAGCTTAGCCTACACAAGGGTAATCTATGCCTCGTGTTTAGGCACTACCTTAAAGAACACTCTCTAATAGGTGGGAACAACATGGCGAGTGTTAGTCTACTTATCATCCATGAAAAGTAGCTGACGAACCCATCCCACAGGTCATGTAGTTGCCCAAGGTCGAGTGCAATATCTCTTATACGTGTCAGCTTCGCTGACTACCAACATTATCAACGACCTTTAGGACGGATCCACCATTTAGGGTAATCCAAACAAATTATCAAGTCACGCATCCCTAAATACCCTCACGTCTAGCTCGACAGTATTATGCCATAGTGGGAAGGGATGTGGAAGCTCCATGTGAACCGGCTACTATCGCCTTAAATGTTACCTTTATTTTCCAGGGTTGCCATAATGGTTTTCTAGGTCTCTAGGGTAGTTTGGCAGTTTTGACATGGATTCACGTCTTGAGGTTCTCCAATTTCGATTCTCCTAGTCTAGATCAATTGAGAGTACTAGGGGTCACACCCTATGATCATCTCTCACGATTCTAATGCACTCGATTTACTAGTGGCATTCCATCTTAGGGAATAGTATAGCCGAACTAATGCTCTCACCATAGTCGTAAACTAGTTCTACTACTTATTCTCTACAAGGAGAATCACACATTTAATCACCTGGAGTCATTATACAATCAATCATGCATACGACCACACATGCTCAACAAAGTGATATCATCCATCAAGCTCCTGGACCGTAGACACACAAGTTTTCATCCTCCGTTTCAACAAATTATGTAGAAGTACTAGAAATACAGTCCATTACATCAAACGCTGATTAAATCAGACATGTCATCAACAAGTATGATTATTCACTAGTTTATTCAATCGTACTATGCTCAGTTCATACCAAATCTATCTACCTAGAGTTTAGATTTACTAGCATGCATGCAATTCTAAGTAATCCCGATGAGTATTACTTTCTAGAATTTGTGTTGTTACTTACTTGATTGTCACATGTTTTCTCGAGTACAGTTACTAACTAGAAAAGTTTCCTTGGATTCTGAAAATTTCTGAAAGGTCCTAATTCAAATAAAAATAGGATTAGTATTGAAATCGAAATGAAAAAAATCATAAAAGAAGGTAGAACAGATAAAAATGGGACTTACACGCATAGCACATGTGGCTTCACCTATAGAAAACTCTTCTACCGGTTTTGTGTAGTAAGTATCTCTACCTGATCTTCTGTACTGCTGGATTAGTAACTTGAATCAACTTTGACCTTAAAAGTTGTTGCCTACCTACCTCTTCCCAGAAGATCGGTACTCGATACCTTTGCCCATACAAAACTTCAAACAACGTCATCTAGATAGTCATTGTTGGGATTTATGTCCTAAAGCCTCGTAATTAATTATTTAATTTTTAATAGTAATTTTTATTATTTTATTTACGATTTAATATTACTCATTGTATGAAAATCTAAGGTTATTAATATAATCTTAAACAGTACGTGGTTGACATATAGGAAGATAGTGTTCAAGTAACAACTTAGAGGGTCTATAGATATGGATAAGGTTAGATTCCTTATCCCGGTAACACTATTGATACGACTTAGTTTGTAATCGTTACAAATGATTTTATCCAAATAATTAATGTGGTGACATGTGAGTGGGGGTATCCTATATAATGAGTTCTTATAACGCTCAACCAAGAAATATTTAATTCTATTTATAAATCTATTAATTAAAAAAATTAATATTCCACCTGATGATCATATGAGATTAGATCTCAAGCCTGGTGAGTTCTGAACTCGAGGCTGTGATGTCCTTTGATTTGCATGGTTGAGAATGACTATTGTAGCCGATTCAATATGCCTATCAATTTGGGAACTTGGGAGTTGAAAAAATAATATCATGAGATGGAATTCAATACTTTCAAGAAAGTAGATGGGTTGTTCTCTCCATACTAATTTTGGGACTTAAACAATGGGACCCCACTCTCTCATTGGACCAAGATAAATTGGTTTATAATTGAATCATTAAAAAATTGTTCATTAGAAAATAGGTAGAACTCAAGGTGAAAGATGTAATTACGGGAGTAAATGACTCTCGATTTAGTTGTAGTTATTGTTGAGATATATTATTTATGGAATATATCTCAGATATTATATATTAATATTCTTTCCTTTATGATTTGATTTACAATATATTTTATTTTATTCTTAGTATTTAATTATTTTATATTTTCCTCATTTGTTCCTCTTGTATCCTATTTAAAGGATATCAATATTAACGAGAATACACATCTTCCAAATTCTATTTCTATTTCTATTTCTCATTCTTAACATGGTATCAGAGCACCAATCTTGGTATTCCTAATATCAGAGCACCGATCTTGGTATTCCTAATACCCCCTTGGACTCTGAGTCCAAGGGGAGTATTAAACCTAAACCCAAACCCTAACTCAATCAGTGAAGCCTTTACAGCCGTCAATCATCCAATATCAAGAATACGTTATAAGCATCTTCAAATTTCTCACCAAGCTCAAAGGTGACATATTCAAGATGTTCGTATTCTCTTTCATAACTTCTCAAGTGATCCAGAGCACCGATCTTGGTGTTATTATCCAGTAAATCATTTATGCATGGACCAAGAAGTGATCAGGGAGGATATTAACTTGTTCCAAATCAAATTAAATGGGACAAGTTACCAATCTTCGAGTCAATCATTGTGGTCTATTTCTAAATCATTTATGCATGGACCAAGAAGTGATCAGGGAGGATATTCACTTGTTCCAAATCAAATTAAATGGGACAAGTTACCAATCCTCGAGTCAATCATTGCGGTTTATTTCTGAGTTTCGCATCTTCTTGAAAATTCAATAATTTCTTGAAAGTCTAAAAATGCAAACCAATAAAAAGTGGTCTATTTTTTGGTTTTGCATCTTTCTTGTAAATTCAATAATTTCTTGGAAATCTAAAAATGCAAACCAATCAGAGCCGTCTATTTTTTATGGATATTTTCACTACTGCGAAGACAAAAATGTTATTGACCTACACTCTCTTCTCAAACACAACTTGAGTGTTATTGACCTACACTCACAAAGACAAGTTAAAGACAAGTTCGATGTGATTGACATACACTCTCCAACTTGAGGGGGAGTATTGAGATATATTATTTATGGAATATATCTTAGATATTATATCTTAATATTCTTTTCTTTGTGATTTGATTTACAATATATTTTATTTTATTCTCAGTATTTAATTATTTTATATTTTCCTCATTTGTACCTCTTATATCCTATTTAAAGGATATCAATATCGATTAGAATACACCTTTCAAATTCTATTTCTATTTCTATTTCTCATTCTTAACATGTTAAGAATGAGAAAGAAAATAGAATTGAGAAGGTGTGTATTATCATTGATATTGATATCTTTTAAATAGAATACAAGTTAGCATAAGTACAAATGAGGAAAATATAAAATAATTAAATACTGAGAATAAAATAAAATATACTCTAAATCAAATCATAAATGGAAGAATATTAAGATATAATATCTAAGATATATTCCATAAATAATATATCTCAACATTCCCCCTCCTGTTGGAGAGTGTATGTTAATCACGTCCAACTTGTCAACTTGTCTTTATGAGTGTAAGTCAATAACACCCGAGTTGTCTTTGAGAAGAGAGTGTAGGTCAATAACACTTTTGTCTTCGTAGTAGTGAAAATATCCGTAAAAAATAGACCGCCTTTGATTGGTTTGCATTTTAAACTTTCAAGAAATTATTGAATTGACAGGAAAATGCAAAACCAAAAAATAGACCGCCTTTGATTGGTTTGCATTTTTAGACTTTCAAGAAATTATTGAATTTTCAAGAAAGATGCAAAACTCAGAAATAGACCGCAATGATTGACTCGAGGATTGGTAACTTGTTCCATTTAATTTGATTTGGAACAAGTGAATATCCTCCCTGATCACTTCTTGGTCAATGCATAAATGATTTAGAAATAGATCATTCATGCATAAATGATTTACTGGATAATAACATCAAGATCAATGCTATGGATCACTTGATAGGCTGTGAAAGAAAATACGAACATCTTGAATATGTCACCTTTGAGCTTGGTGAGAAATTTGAAGATGCTTATAACGTATCCTTGATATTTGATGATCGGTGTAAAGGCTTCACTGATTGAATGAGTTTGGCTTTAGGTTTAATACTCCCCTTGGACTCTGAGTCCAAGGGGGCATTAGGAATACCAAGATCGGTGCTCTGATACCATGTTAAAAATGAGATAGAAAATAGAATTGGGAAGTTGTGTATTATCATTGATATGTTATCTTTTAAATAGGATACAAGCTAGTATAAGTACAAATGAGGAAAATATAAAATAATTAAATACGGAGAATAAAATAAAATATACTCTAAATCAAATCATAAATGAAAGAATATTAAGATATAATATCTAAGATATATTCTATAAATAATATATCTCAACAGTTATGAACAACTCGTGAATGATCTACTCTCTTGTAATGATTATATCAATGGACATAACTTGTCTTATGATGCATAAGAGTGTAACTCTATATTTTTCTTTAAATTTGGCTTGATTTTTTAAAACACTCATAAATTTATTTAACAAAAAAAAAAAATAATAATAATAATAAAATAATAATAATAATAATAAGTGCAAATAATGTTTATTAGAAATCTCAAAACTAAATTCTTATCAAACCTATCCTTAATGTCTGTTTTTCAATTTTAAAAAATAAGACTTGTTTTTTCATAATTTTTTACAATGATTTCTTTGATAAGGAAATATTTGCATTATTAGCCACATTTGTTTTTTAAAAAATTAAAACTATTTTTTTTTCAAAGCATGGCTTGGATTAATATTGTGAATAGTTAAGAAACTAACGCTCGATTTTATTTAGAGAAAGAATGTAACGTGAAACATGAATTAAAATTTAGAAAATCAAGAAAATGAGTTAAAATAACTTTCAAGCATATAAGAAACGGTCACGAATCGAAACTTGGACGGTGACGAGAAAGACAAAAACCTAAAATAAATAAAATAAAAGATAAAATGCTATAAAGAAAAATAACACCATAATTAAATAAGAAACTAAATCAATTATAGGACAATGTTGTTAAAATTTATTACAAAAGGAAAGGCGTGTTTGGGATACAAATGCAAAATGAAATACAAATGACTCAAACTATAAAAATGGATTGATACTCTAGAACGATCCCCTCTAACAGCATGCGAATATCAGGTGAGTATAAAAATACTCAATAAGCAAAGTCTTTATAGGCTCTCATCGCATCCTTAACCTAGTAAGTTACCATAAGGTTTTCTTAGGGCTCTAAGAAATTCGGGCCTAGTTCAAGAATCCAACTATTGCTACATATGACGATAGTGGCACCTATCTTGATATCATCTACTCATAGTACTCGTCCCCTCTCAAGGTGAGTTTATTCTCCACACAGTAGTCGTATCTCATATTATCTACTTCTGTAGCCCACGTCCTCTCTCAACACAGGTTTATTCTACACACTGTAGTTGTTATCACGTTCTCTACTCATATAGTCCCTCATTCTCTCTCAAGGCAAGTTTACTATTTTTGGTCATTTCTACAAACGTAGTAGTTCCTCATGTTCTCTAGTTATGTACTCCCTCATCTTCTCTTAACACAAGTTTATAGGCTTTGACCACTTTTTTTATTTTTTATTTTTTTATAAACAATAGTAGTTCCTTAGGTTGCCTACTTATGTATTCCTTCATCCTCTCTCAAGACAGGTTTACAGTCTTTGACCCGTTTCTATATACAATCCTTAAAGTAGTTTCTTTCATGCTGATAGTGGCCTCATAAGTTCTCTTCAAGTTTCTTAGGTATCGTGAAGGTTTATTAGGTTTTTATGATGTCTAGACAGTTTAAACATCATTTTACATTTTAATGACGTTCTAGTTAGATCCTCAAGCCTAAGCCAACCTCTAGATATAGTAGTTTGTTATAGTAAGCTACATATTTGACCTTCTTTCTTTTATCTTAACTTCGATTTTTAGGAAATTATAATCAGTTACCTTCTTTCTTTTCTCACGTCCTAATTTTATTAGGATTATTTAGGTTTTAGTTAGAAATTAAATATCAACATATGTCATGTATGATCAGCCACTTTTCAAAATTCAATTAAAAATGACCAAAATTACTTGTGAATCAAAAAAAAAATTCTAATTTTTTTTAATATAAGTTTTATTGCTAAACACAATTTAGAAAAAATGAAAATATGGAATCTAATTTTACATAGATAATTAAGTTTATATTTAAAATAGGCGAAGCCTCGATATAAGTGAGAATGAATTCGAAGGATAAAAATAAGGAAATTTGGAGCTAGATAGAACTTTGGTAAGGTCAATCAAGTAAGTGGCCTTATTGTCGGCTCGGTTGAAAAACTTGTCTTATGTATTACGACACGTCCCCGTGGTCCTTGCACGTGTCATTTATGCTTTATATTATATGGTGATGTAATGGTGTTATATGATGATGTAATGATATTGTATGATGATGTGATGATGTTATATGATGATGTAAATGTTATATGATGATATGAATGATGTTGTATGATGATGTGATGATGTAACGACGTTATATGATAATGTGATTGTTGGGTTTTATGTCCTAAAACTCATAGTTTGTAAACAAAAACATATTCTATTTGAAATAAAATTATTATTGATATTTATTAGTAAAAATTGTTATTGAATAAAGTGAATTTCACAATCATTAATCTAAATCCAATAAACTAAGAACACTCTGGCTATAGTATGAATACTTGAACTAGATGTAGAGACATAAAAGTGGATCAAGTTCTAGTATATAGTCAAAATTATCTATACTACATGGATAAGGCTCAATACCTTATCTTGGGAACATTATGGATGCGACCCACTTTTGTATATGATATAAACAATGTGATCACTAAATTGTACATGTGG
This sequence comes from Cucurbita pepo subsp. pepo, assembly GCF_057944985.1. Lineage (NCBI taxonomy): Eukaryota > Viridiplantae > Streptophyta > Magnoliopsida > Cucurbitales > Cucurbitaceae > Cucurbita > Cucurbita pepo. The sequence continues at coordinate 10,566,617 of NC_141809.1, forward strand.
AGACATGTGAGTGGGGGCTTCCTATGCAATGAGTATTGCATAAGATTGAACCATGAACAAAGTCACTTTCATTTTATAATGTCGTTTACTGTTGAGACTATTTTTTCATTCGAGGACCTAGATAACTCGATCTTAATTCTGATCTCACTTTGAACTCCTGTTTATTCGGAATTATCTTTAGATTTGCATGGGTGAGAGTGGCCCGAGTTCACCGACTCAATAAGCCTCTCATTTCAGGGGTAAGACTAGGTGAATAGCTGGGGACATAGGGTGCAAGATGGAACACACTCTTACTCACTTTTAGGGATAGTAGAGAGGTTGTTCCCTTAAATACTGACTCTAGGTCTTGAACAAGAGGCCCCACCCTCTCATTGGCTCGAGAGGGATTCGGTTTAGTGGTTGGACCACAAACCAATTGTTCATTAGAGGATGAGTGGGACTTAAGGAACAAGAAGTAACTTCAGGGGTAAGTTGGTAAATTGACCCAACTCTAGTTGTGAACAACTTGTGAAGGATAACATACTAATCATGGTATTATCAAATGGACAGAAATATATATAGTGAGGTAAGTGCAACTACTAGGCTACAGTGGAGTGTCCTGGTAGTTAATGAATGTTGGTTAACAAGGTTAATGAGTTTAGCTGGTTAATCTCGGATCGTTGGAGCCCATGATTAAAACAGTTTATTAGAACAATTGTATAAAGTATTTTTTGAAATCAATGAAGTGTTCATTTGCAAAATTAGAAAACAATTTATATATGTTAAAACCAAGCGAAATAAAAGCTATTTTAAATATCGAGATGTTTAAAATAGCTGAAACTCAAAATAAACGATAAAAGATTTCTCCTAATACCTATCTTTGACACTTAAGACTAGACCACATTAATCTTAATAGGATTGGAAGATTAGTTAAAAAAAAAAAGAACTTCTAAATGAGTTATAAGAAACTCTTTACCTCCATGTGACTCTTGTCTCATGGGTAACATGACTAAATGGCCTTTTTCCGAAAAAGGTTAAAGAGCCAAAGAACCCTTAGAACTCGTACAAAATCTGTGGTCCAAAAAATATCAAAGCATGAAGAGGCTATGGATATTTCATCAGTTTTATTGATGATTATTCAAGGTATAACTATATTTACCTAATGCATCACAAGTCTGAAGCTCTTGAAAAGTTCAGAGGGTATAAGATTGAGGTTGAGAATCTATTAGGTAAAACTATTAGAACACTTCGATCAAATCGAAGTGGAGAGTATATGAACTTAAGATTCCAGGACCATATGATAGAACATGGAATAATGTCTCAACTCTCAGCCACTCGTATGTTGGAAATAAACTTAAATGAAAAAAAAAAATGTAGTTTTGATTTTGTTAATTTTAGTAAGATTTTTTAAATTGAGTCGTGAGAAGTAAAAGGCCAAAAAAATGGAGGGCTAACAATGATTGTAGGAGAGAGTGGGTTATGGGATAGCCAATTTTAGGTTTTAGAAAACCTATAAATTAATAGGTTTTCCCTTGTAAAGAGCAGAGCAATAGTCATAGAGATAAAAGAGAAGTACAGACTAATAGAAAAGGGTTTTGAAAATTCTTGTCTCCTTGTCTCTCCCCTCTCGACACCTCCTTCACAACTTCGTGAGAGTTATCTAAACGAGTTAGTTTCAGAGCGAGCATTTATTTTCTACAAGTTGGTATCAGAGCAAATTTTATTTCAACAAATTGGTATCAGAGTTAATTATATTTCAATAAATTGGTATCAGAGCGAATTTATTTCAACAAATTGATATCAGAGCTGATGGCGAACATGATGGGACAAATGCCGCTACCATGATTGACGAAGACGAACTACGAGAATTGGATTACTCAAATGAAAGCTCTTCTCGGTTCGCAAGATGCATGGGAGGTGGTCGAAGGATACCATGGGTTATACGACAGCGCAAAACAAGGCAGTAAAGGAAGCAAGTTCAAAGGATAAGGCAGCATTATACATGTTGTTCCAAGCCGTTGACAAGTCGGGCTTTGAGAAGATTGCAAAGGCAACTACTTCAAAAAAAAGCGTGGGACACTCTAGAAAAGGTGTTCAAAGGAACCGACCGAGTCAAGCAGGTGCGTCTCTAGACTCTGCATGGCGAGTTGTTGAGCATGAAGATGAAGGAGTCAGAAAATGTATCTGACTACATTACACGTGTACAGACCGTGGCAAATCAGCTAAATCGAAACAGAGAAATGTTACCCGTGACGTGGGTTGTGAAGAAAATCTTGAGGTCGTTAACCGGCAACTTCGAGAATATCGTATGTGCAATAGAAGAATCGAAGGACCTAGCAAAATTCACAGTCGATGAGCTCGCCGGTTCTCTTGAGGCACACGATCAACGTAAGAAAAAGAAGGAGGAGCCACTCGATCAAGCGCTTCAGACGAAGACATCAATAAAGGATGGAAAAGTACTCCATTCACAAAATTTTTGAGGTAGAGATCGTGGAAGCCGCAGGGATGGTCGAGGTAGTCAAGGTAACAGTTACGAAGAAAATTATAAGGAGAAGAGACTATCGAGCCAAGCAAATTGGCGAGGAAGAGGACGCAATCAAGGACGCAGTCAAGGATACAATTCCAACATCCAGTGTTACAAATGTCAGAAATATGGCCACTATGCAAATAATTGTAACTCCAACAGATGTTACAATTGTGGCAGAATGGGTCATGATGCGAGAGATTGTCGAGCCAAAGGAAAGGTGGAAGAAACCATCAACCTAGCCTTGGATGACGCAACAAATGGAGACATTCTCTTGATGACCCAAAATGAAGAGCCGAACACAAAAGGAGACGGCGGCACGAAAGACAACAGCGACAGTCGTGAGGTGATGGAAACTATTAGAAATGAGGTGATGCACAGTGGATGTGACGAAATCCTGATAGTGGAGACCAGAAAATCGAATAAAAATGAACAACCGAATAACAGAGAGCCCGAGCTCGAAGAGAGAGAACTCCAATGGCCGGAAAGGCAGTTCGAGGATGAAAGAAGAAAGAGGATGCAAATTGAAGAAAAAAAGAAAGAGTTAGACATAAAGGTTGAAAGGTTAGAGAAGGAAATTGCTGAGCTGAATGAGAGTTCCTCCTATCTCAAACAGGAGAAGGAAGAGAATAGGCAGGTAATCTCTGAACTTGCGAAGAAAGTTGAAGAAGATGTGAAGAAAGAGAATGACCTATTAATGGAGATTGAGGGTCTAGTGGACGAGTTAGTGAGGGAGGAGATGCTGACTCAACAGAAAAACTCACTCGACGTGAACCTGAATCAAGTCCAACAGGAGGTAGTAAATTTACGACACACGATTGAGACACTCACTCATGATAAAACCAAACTGGAGGAAGCAAAAATGCTAGCTGTAAATGTTGCTTTGGTTGCAAAGGGAATTGAGTAAATTGAACGAAGCAATGATGTCTGAGTCAAGCATGGCTTAGAACGGGAAAAATGAAGAGTTGGTGTCTCAGATGGGCTGTTCTCGAGAAGATCCAAATGAAGTCTCATCAGAGAAGCACAACCTTAGTTTGCCGCTGAGGACAAAAAGAGAAAATTGAAGAGACCACGACTGAGCTCGAGAAACAAAAACGGCACAGGTGGAACCATTGAATAGAACATTTAAGTTTATAGGAGAGTTTTGTTGGGAAGAAACTTAAATGAAAAAAAAGGTAGTTTTTTATTTTGTTAATTTTAGTAAGGTTTTTGAAATTGAGTGAGAAGGAAAAGGCTAAAGAAAAAAATGAAGGGCCAACGATCATTTTAGGAGAGTGGGTTATGGGATAGCCAATTTTAGGTTTTAGAAAACGTATAAATTAAAAGTTCTCCATTGTAAAGAGTAGAGCAAGTAGAGCAAGAGTTATAGAGATAAAAATGAAGTACAGAACAATAGAAAAGGGTTTTGAGAAATCTTTTGTCTCCTTGTCTCTCCCCTCTCGACACCTCCTTCACAGCTTCGTGAGACTTATCTAAACGAGTTAGTTTCAGAGCAAGCGTTTATTTTCTACAAGTTGGTATCAGAGCGAATTTTATTTCAACAAATGGGTATCATAGCAAATTTATTTCAACATGGTATACCTCAATAGAATGTTGTATCAGAAAGGAGAAATAGAACTTTGTTAGACATGATTTGGACTCTGATGAGTTTCGCTCGATTACCTGATTCGTTTTGGGGATATGTAGTGGAGACTGCTATATACAATTTAAACATGGTTCCTTCTAAGAGTGTTTTTAAAAACACCTTATGAGTTATGGAGAGAGCATAAAGGTACTTTACGTCACTTTAGGATTTGGGATGCCCAGTGTCACAATCGCACTTTTAATGGCAGCGGATTTGCGATTGTACGGCACTCACTTTCCAACGACAAGTGAGCTAAGCCAATTCGTTCTTGCGTTACGGCCAAGCGACGTATGCTCGAGCCTCTGGCCTTGGTTTTAAGAGAAGATTTTAGAAAGCGAGGGCAAAGAGAGATTTTCGAAAGAGAGATTTTTGAAAGAGACGTTATATAAGCAAGCAAGAGAGAAATAACAACAGCTTATAATATATAACCTTGGGTAGGGAGAAGTTGACAACTAGTCGTATCCCCTATAGTACATTCTGAGGCATTTCATGTCTGAGAGGCCTAGACATCATATTTCTGAAATGTCATACTTCCTAGAAATATTAAAGTAAAACACTAGAATATGAAAAGACATAAAGGGTTGGGCTTGTCATGGAAATGCGGCCATGGGCAACACGCCTTGGACGAGCATGACCGTGACATCCTCCCTCACCGAATTAGTTGACGTCCCTGTCAACCAACTACTTTCGAACCTGGCGATGTGGGTGGCGGCAGAGTCCAGATCTTCGGCGCGTTCCTAGCTGGTTTCCTCCATAGGGATATTCTTCCATTTGACAAGGAATTCACGAATCGTCCGTACGGATCTTCCTATCTTCCTAACCCTGTCGGCTAGGATCTCCTCTATTTCTTTGTTGTCTCTTTGTTTCAGATCGATGCTCAGTCTTGTGATTACATTTTGCTGGTCGTCGTCCGGGTCAGGGTGATAAGGCTTCAAGTTGCTCACATGAATTACTGGGTGGATTTTCATCCATGTGGGTAGTGCAACTCTGTAGGAGGTAGCCCGAATCTTTTTTAGGACTTCAACCGGGCCTTCATATTTTCGAACTAGTCGCTAGTCCTTTTGGCTGCAAAATTTGATCTGTTGTGGTCTCAACTTGATGAGGACTTGATCTCCTACTCAGAATTGAAGGGGGCGACGCTTCTTGTCCGGGCTATATCTGTTGTCTGCTTCCATTCGCTTTTGAAGTTTTGAGCTTGAGGTTTTTGCCTGCATAAGGATGATCAATAATATGTGGTAAGGCCGGTTGTCGTCCACTTACAATTTCGAAGGGGCTCTTCCCCATAGACGAGCTTGTTTGACAATTGAAATAGAATTGGGCCACATCTAGCAGTTGTATCCAGTTCTTCTGGCGAGCGTCGACGAAGTGACATAAGTATTCTTCGAACAAGCTGTTGAACCGTTCCATCTGTCCATCGGTTTGAGAAAGGTGAATAGATCGGTCCAAAATGTGCCAATGAACCTACCATCCCTATCACTGATGATTCTCGACGGAATGCTCCATAACTTGACAACATGTTTGAAAAATAATTGGGCTGTTAGTTCAGCCGAGCATAATTTGGGAGTGGGAACAAACGTCGCATATTTCGAGAACCGATCTACGATAACCAAGATGGCGTCATATTCTCCGACTTTTGGGAGGTGTGTTATGAAGTCTAGAGACACACTTTCCCAAAGTCTTGTTGGCACAGGTAGAGGTTCCAAGAGTCCCGAGACTTTAGCTTTTTCGACTTTTTTCTGTTGGCAGATGAGGCACGTCTTGGTGTACTGCATGATATCGTCCCGCATATTCGGCCAGAAGTACCCCTTTTTAATTAGGGCATACGTTCTTTGCCACCCAGGGTGTCCTGCCCATAAGGTATCATGACATTCCTAAACGAGCTTCTTCCTCCGTTCTCCCGTTCTTGGGACGTATAACCTGTTTCCTTTAGTCATTAGAAGGTCTCCCTTGACCCAAAACTGTCGTGTCTTCCCATCTTTAGCTAGTTCGACAACGGCTTTGGCCGATGGGTCTTTGTGTAAATGTTCTTTGATGATGTCGCGCATCGATCCATCGATCTTACTTGAATGAATATGGGCTACCATGCACAGGGCCGCATGTTCGCCCTTCCGACTCAGTGCATCGACTGCTTGATTACTCTTCCCTGCCTTGTGTTCGAATTTGAAGTCAAATTCCGCCAATGACTCTTGCCACCGGGCTTATTTTGCCGTCAATTTTGGTTGATCGAAGAAGTGGCAGATGGCACTGTTGTCCGTCTTCACTATGAACTGTGATCCCAAGAAATACTGTCTCCAGACTCGTAGACAATGAACTACAACCAGCATTTCTTTTTCGGAGACAGAGTATCTCCATTCGGCATCATTGAGCTTTCGACTTTCATAAGCGATGGGGTGCCCTTCTTGAATAAGGACACCGCCTAGGGCAAAGTCGGAAGCATCTGTTTCTATTTCAAATGGCTTTGTAATATCTACTAACCCAAGGACAGGACCCCTCGTCATGGTTGCCTTCAGATCTTCAAAGGCCATTTGACATTTATTTGACCACGACCAAGGGTGGTCTTTCTTCAGGAGCTCCGTTAAGGGGGCGGCTCGTCGTGAAAACCCTTCGATGAACCGCCTTTGGTAGTTTGCTAATCCTAAGAAGGATCGTACATCAGATATGGAAGTAGGGATTTTCCACTCTTGGATAGCTTTTATCTTAACGTTATCCATCCCAATCTGTCCCCAACTGATGACATGTCCGAGGAAGTTGATGCATGTCTCGGCGAAGGCACATTTTTCTTTCTTGACGTACAACTGATTCTACCGTAGCTTGTCAAATACCAGCTTCAAGTGTACATTGTGTTCCTCTAGGGTTGTGCTGAATACAACTATGTCATCGAGGTATACTATGACAAACTGATCCAAGTATTCGTAGAAAACCTGGTTCATTAACGTGCAAAACGTAGCTGGGGCGTTTGTCAAGCCAAAGGGCATCACCAGGAACTCGAAGGCCCCATATCTTGTCACGCATGTCGTCTTGGACTCGTCCCCCTCGGCGATACGTACTTGGTAGTACCCTGATCGTAAGTCCAACTTCGTGAAGTATTTGTCCCCGTGAAGTTGGTCGAACAAGTCAGATATTATCGGCAGTGGGTGCTTGTTGCGTACCGTCACCCTGTTTAAGGCTCTATAATCTATGCACACGCGCAACGTCCCATCCTTCTTTTTCTGAAATAGTACGAGGGCTTCGTAAGGTGCTTTTGTTGGGCAGATGAATCCTGCCGTCAACAACTCATCTAGTTGTTTCCTGAATTCGGCTAGCTCAGGGGGAGCCATCCGGTATGTGTTCTTCGCTGGGGGTTTAACCCCAGGAAGGAGTTTAATTTCGTGATCAATACCTCGACGGGGTGGTAATGTTTGTTAGGTTATGGAGCCTGCTTCTTATTTATAGCTTGGTCAACGGTTATATCCGGTAAAGCTATATTTGGTAAAGCTATATATAGTAAAGTTATATATGATAAAGCTATATCCGGTAAAGCTATATATGGTAAATAGCTATATATAGTAGATGGCTAAATCTGGTAAAATTATATACAGTAAACTAAACCATATATATATCCCGTCCAGTAGAGCTTTGAAAATGTACTTTCTATTTTCTGTAATTCTCTCTTATTGTACATACGTGAAGTCATCAATAAAAACAAATCCTTTTAGCCAGAGTTCTCCTTGCACTTTTCTCTATCCCATTTTTTGTGTTCATCTAGATCGAGCGTGTGCGTTGTTGTGCGATCCTAACAACTGGTATCAATCCTAACAATATTTGTGGTAGGCTCTCTGGCATTATATCAGCGTAACTGTTTAGTACCTCCATGATTTCGTCTGGGATAGTTTCCTCAGTAGTCACTTCTTCCATCAGTGGTATAGCCATAAATGTAGGTTTCTCTTGTGCGAGCCCTCTTTTTAATTGTATGGCCGAGATCATTCTAAGATTACCTGGCTACTTGATGCTTGCAGGTATTACTGTGGGATTGCGTCGATGATCACCATGCATTTCGCTAGTGGCATTGGGATAACTTTGTGTTCTAGGAGGAACTCCATCCCAAGTACCACGTCAAAGTCGTCCATGCAAACTACGACAAGGTCCAGCTCTCCTGTCCAAGTCCCTAATTTGAAGGGGACTCTTTTGGAAACTCCCACAATAGGCAAGGCCTCGGAATTGACAGCTTTCATTTTTCCAGGGTCGTTTCCTATGGTGAGTCCCAATCTTCGGGCTTCTTGATCGGCGATGAAGTTGTGAGTAGCTCCTGAGTCTATCAAAGTGCTCTTGCTCAGTCGAGAGTTTATTGTTGCATCTACAAACATGAGCCCTTTCTCTATTATCTCCTTCGGTTTGACCTTCCGATGAAGGGCTGAAAGGAATTTGAGCGCACCCATTCGGGGGTTGTCTTGATCTTCCTTCTTGTCTAGTATAGTCTCGACTCTTGTGTTGTTACTCTCTTGGATGGACACTTGGAGTGTAGTGAGAGAGGCCCGATGAGGACAGTAGGACACTTGTGGGGGCCTTTACACAATATGCATTGTATAGGTGTTGTCGGGTGGTTCCTTTGAGGGTAAGGTCCTCGAGATGTTCCCGCTTGGTTGTTCTGTGGAGGTCTATCTGTCCACCCGCTTGGTCTGTCGTTACCTCCATTTGGCCTGTTGGGGCTTCCAATTCGGTGACCTGCCGGCTTATATGTTTTGCCCCCAGTGTTTGGGGCCTGTGTTGTTTTTCTTTGGTAACTCGCCTCGTTCCCATAGTCTAGGAATGTCTCGACACTGGCAATTGCGGTAGCTAGGTCTTGGACTTTTTTCTCGTGTATTTTTGTTTTGGCCCACGGTTGTAACCCATTGATAAAGAAGAACACCTTGTCCTTCTCTGATGTGCCCCTAATATCTAGCATCAGGGTCGAAAATTGTCTGACATAGTTCCTTATGCTTCCAGTTTGCTTTAGGGCTATTAGTTTTTCCATTGCTAGATGGTCTACGTTTTCAGGGAGGAATTGGTCCCTCAACTCTCTCTTGAGGTCTTCCCACAAGTCTATGTTGTACAATCCATTCTCGATGTCTTGTACCTTCAAACGCCACCAAAGTTTGGCGTCGTCTATGGGATACATCGAGGCTACTGTCACCTTCATGTCGTCGGTACAAGCCGGTGTGGCTGTGAAGTATTGTTCGACATCAAAGATGAAGTTCTCCAACTCTTTGACATCCCGGTTCCCTTTGAAAGGTCTAGGTTCGAGAAACTTCAATTTGTTGGATCCTCTATTACTTTGCCCAGCCGAGACGTTCTCCACGGCTTTCATGGTCACCTCGATTTGGGTGCTCATGGCGGACATCTTTTCTTGCATATCATAGATCGTTGTTCTGAATTCATCAGCTAATCCATTGAACAAACTCATCATTGTATTTTGTAGCACGTCGAACTCTTCGCCACATCCCTCCTTGTGTGCGATAGAGCTATCGGGGCTACCAGACGATCTTGGACTGCTTGTAGGAGCAACCTTTTCTTCGAGTGAGGTCACTCGAAACATCAGTTCTGCGATTGGCAACCCATCCAGGCGGTTACCCATTGCGTCGATCTCTACGACTTTTCCACTCAATTCTTTCACCCGTGCTTCCAGGAAGCAGATGGTGTCACGGACTTCTTTGAGGAACAGCATTTCTTCCTCTATTAAGGTAAGTCGGTCGGCTTGTGCTTTGGGTGTCGACTTTGTCGTTGACATGTTCTCGATCTTTGCTATTTCACAGAGCTTACAAAGCTCTGATACCACTAGTCACAATCGCACTTTTAATGGCAGCGGACTTGCGATTGTGCAGCACTCACTTTCCAACGACAAGTGAGCTAAGCCAATTCGTTCTTGCGGCGCCTACAGCCAAGCGACGTATGCTCGAGCCTCTGGCCTCAGTTTTAAGAGAAGGTTTTAGAAAGCGAGGGAAGAGAGAGATTTTTGAAAGAGAGATTTTTGAAAGAGACGTTATATAAGCAAGCAAGAGAGAAATAACAACGGCTTACAGTATATAACCTTGGGTAGGGAGAAGTTGACAACTAGTCGTATCGCCCTATAGTACATTCTGAAGCATTTCATGTCTGAATGACCTAGACATCATATTTCTGAAACGTCATACTTTCTAGAAATATAAAAGTAAAACACTAGAATATGAAAAGACATAAAGGGTTGGGCTTGTCATGGGCATGCGGCCATGGGCAACATGCCTTGGACAAGCATGACCGTGACACCCAGCAAATGTGTTGATGCAAAATCCGAAGAAATTAGAACGTCATTCAAAATTATGCCTATTCATAAGATGCCCCAAAGAGACGAAAGGTGGTATGTTTTATGACCCTCAAGAAAACAGAGTGTTTGTATCAAAAGACACTACATTCTTAGAGGAAGACCACGTAAGAAGTCATACACCTCGCAACAAACTAGTAATGAGTGAGATTTCTAAAGAAGCTATTTATAGAACAATAAGAGTTGTTGATGAGGCTAGTCCTTCAGCAAGAGTTGTTGATGGAGCTAGCACTTCTAGTCAATCACATCCTTCTCAAGAGTTGAGAATGCTTCGATATAATGGGAGGGTTATAACTCAACCCGATCGTTACTTGGGTTTGGCAGAAACATAGGTCATCATACCTGATGATCACGTTGAGGATCCATTGACCTATAAACAGGCAATGAATGATGTAGATAGAAATCAGTGGATCAAAGCCATGAATCTTAAAATGAAGTCAATGTACTCCAATTTAGTCTGGGAACTTGTAGATCAACCAAATGGGGTAAAATCTATTGGTTGCAAATGGATCTATAAGAAGAAACGAGACCAAGTTAGTAAGATACAGACCTGTAAAGCTTGACTTGTAGCAAAGGGTTATGCCTAGAGAGGGGGTGAATTATGAAGAAATTTTCTCTCTTGTTGCTATGCTTAAATCAATTAGAATACTCTTGTCCATTGCCACATTTTATGATTATGAAATTTGGCAAATGGATGTCAAGACAACCTTTCTAAATGGCAATCTTGAGGAGAGTATCTATATGGCTCAACTAGAGGGGTTCATTGAAATTTGGCAAATACTCTTGTCCATTGCCACATTTTATGATTATGAAATTTTCTCTTTTGCAAGCTTAAAAGATATATTTATGGGTTAAAGAAATCATCTCGATCCTAGAATATAAGGTTTGATACTACGATAAAATCTTATGGCTTTAAACAGAATGTTGACGAACCTTGTGTCTACAAGAAGATAGCCAACTCTACAGTAGCTATCTTGGTGTTGTACATTGATGATATCCTACTCATTGAAAATGATGTAGGATTTCTTAATGACATTAAGCATTGGCTAGCGACACAATTCCAAATGAAAGAATTGAGAGAGGCTCAGTTTGTTCTTGGAATCCAAATTGTTCGAAATTGCAAGAACAAAACATAGCACTGTCTCAGGCATCGTACATCGACAAAATGTTGGTCCAATATAAGATGCAAGACTCCAATAAAGGTTTATTACCTTTTAGGCATGAAGTTCATTTGTCAAAAGAACAAAGTCCTAAGACACCTCAAGAAGTTGAGGATATGAGACATATTCCCTATGCATCAACATTCAGTAGTTTGATGTATGCCATGTTGTGTACCCGACCCGACATATGCTATGTTGTGGGAATTGTCAGCACATTTCAGAATTCGGGACATGCTCATTAGACTGCCGTTAAGAATATCATCAAGTATCTTAGGAGAAATAGGGACTATATGCTAATGTACGATGCTAAGGATCTGACCTTACAGGGTACACTGACTCAGATTTTTAGATCGATATAGATTTGTGGAAATCGATATCGGGATCCGTCTTCACTCTGAACGGAGGAGCAATAATATGGAGAAGCATAAAAAAAGGTTGTATTGTTGATTCTACCATGGAGGCTTAGTATGTTTCTGCTTGTGAAGTAGCGAAAGAATCTGTATAGCTTAGAAAGTTCTTAACTAATTTGGAAGTCGTTCCAAATATGCATATGTCTATCACTCTTTATTGTGATAACGATGGAGCAATTGCAAATCCTAAAGAACCAAGAAGCCATAAGCGAGGAAAACATATTGAGCGCAAATATCATCTCATAAGGGAGATTGTGCAATGAGGAAATGTGATCGTCACACAGATAGCTTGAGAACACAACATTGCTGATCTATTTACAAAGCCCTTCACGGATACAGTGTTTGAAGAGCACCTAGTGAGTCTAGGACTATGAATTATGTAATCTAGGGCAAGTGGGAAAAAAAAGCATGGGTACGTGATGACCTAGTTTATTGTATTTATGTGTTTTCTTTTCTTTCTACTAAACATTATAAAACTCAACTAGAGTTTTAGTTCAAGTGGGAGTTTGTTGGGTTTTATGTCCTAAAACTCATAGATGTTTTATTCCGTAAAGATTGTTATTGAATAAAGTGAATTTCATGATCATTAATCTAAATCCAATAAACTAAGAACACTCTAGCTATAGTATGAATACTTGAACTATATGTAGAGACATAAAAGTGGATCAAGTTCTAGTATATAGTCAAAATTATCTATACTACATGAATAAGACTGAGTACCTTATCCTAGGGACACTATGGATGCGGTCCACTTTTGTATATGATATAAACAATGTGATCACTAAATTGTACATGTGGAGACATGTGAGTGCGGGCATCCTATGCAATGAGTACTGCATAAGATTGGACCATGAAGAAGGTCACTCTCATTTTATAATGTCATTTACTGTTGAGACTGATTTTTTCATTTGATGACCTAGGTAACTCGATTTTAATCCTGAGTTAACTATGAACTCCTGTTTATTCGAAATTATCCTTAGATTTGCATGGGTGAGAGTGGCCTGAGTTTGCCAACTCAATAAGTCTCCCATTTCAGGGGTAAGATTGGGTGAATAGCTAGGGACATAGGGTGCAAGATGGAATCCACTCCTACCCGCTTTTGGGTATAGTAGAGAGGTTGTTCCCTTAAATATTGACTCCAGGTCTTGAACAAGGGGCCCCACACTCTCATTTTCCCGAGAGGGATTCGGTTTAGTGGTTGGACCACAAACCAATTCTTCATTAGATGAATAGTGGGACTTAAGGAACAAGAAGTAACTTCAAGGTAAAACGGTAAATTGACCCAACTCTAGTTACAAACAACCTGTGAAGGAGCGACTTACTAATCATGGTTATATCAAATGGACAAAAATATATCTATAGTGAGAGGATTGCAACTTTTAGGCTATAGTGGAGTGTCCTGGTAGTTAATGAATGTTGGTTAACTAGGTTAATGAATTTAACTCGTTAATCTCGGATCTTTGGAGCCCATGATCTATAGGTCCGTTAGGTCCCCCTTCTAGCTCATATCGAACTAAACCTTAGAACAGTATGACAAGTGAGTTCGAAGTGTTCGAATTGAAATTATAGAATATGCGCTAAATATATATATATGATATATTTAACTGCATTTTTTTAATTAGGAATTAAACAAAAGGAGAAAATGGGAGGTATTTAAATAAGATTTAAATTTAATAATATGTACCATAATTGATTGGGATTGACGTTTGATTTAATGTTAAATGTTAATTAAAATTTTTAATTAATTATTTAATATTATTTTAATTTGAAATTAATTGTTAAATTAAAATAGAGAAATTAAAAAATGTTGACTTCCCTTCATTGAAAAATTTATGATTGAGTGAGTGGAATATTGAGGGTAAATATATAGTTTAACCAAACTTGCATGTAACCTCACAAATTTGATTGGAATTTTGAGTGTCAAAATTTGATAATCTCAAATCTCCATGAGAATGCAAATACGACTCTAAAAGGGAGTAATCAAGGTACATGGAAAGCTAGAAAAGACTTTGTGAAAATCTCTCCTTCTCTCTTCACCTATACTAAATTCCTGCCAACTTTAGTCACTTACAGGATTCCACAATCCCGTTCTAAGACCGAAGAATAGTAAGGAAGACACTAGTGGTGGTTCAAAGCTGGTTCGTGAGGAAAACGAAATTAAAACAAGAAAGGAATTTGAACTATAAAAGGTTAGTACTCAACCCTAGTTAATGTTAATGATGATGATCATATGAAGGCCAATGCATGCATGTTATTTAGAGTAATATGTGGACGAGTATAGGGTTGTGTCATAAAGATGATTTAATTTTGAAAATTATTGGGATCTCATGCATTTTGTGTGTACAATACATCGAGTTACTTCCCCATTTATGATGATGAGTACGGATGCGACCACTATAATGATGATGATGATCATGTCTCACATGATACTCTGGGGTCTGCTGTCCTCCAGACGTCGGCTACGGACAACTAGCTCGACTATGATGTGTCTAAGAGGGTATGAATCGTCTGGAGATCCTCACTCGCACGTTTTTATCGTGTGTAGGAAAGTACAACACATCCAATTTTCTCCCGACTAGAGGTCCCCTAATCATGAGTTGCATGTGTTTGCATTCCCTGATCCCAATAATAGGGATACTTATTGACTATTTTTTAAAATACTTAAGTCGTGTGATACTTCTGTTTCAAGTAAAGGCAAGACATTCTTATACAGTTGACGACAACATTGCTAGTCAAGAACATGACACATGCATAGGATAGGATAATGATATTTTATTTCATAGACTTTAGGTCAGGACAGGGTGTTTTTACTTTTATTGTTTGTTTATTTCATTTAGTATTTCGTTATGTGGTTTTAAAGATGTTTTCGAACATGTAAGTCTATGATACTGTTTTATGATAAAGTTTTAAATGTTTAACAATGCATAAGTGCATAGGTTATAATGACGGTAGCACCTTTATGTTCGTAGAATTCTAGGGTCGTTACAACATATGTCAAGCTCATATTTGCAGGTCCTCTCCGAGTGCATAGGTTGGACCCACTCAACACTTTAATTGTTCTGATTTTTCCTTCATGCACCATGTGTCCTATGCTCCGTCATAAGTATGCGACACTTCGGTAGTCGCTCTGCCTATTGCGTACACTGCCGTCACTTGATGTGTGTCAGCCTTCTCCTCCACCTGCATTTCGATGTCGTGATGTGGTCAAAAGATTAAAAACATTAAGCATATTATTGTTTGAATAGAAAACAAGCATTCAAAAAGCATTTCATTAATCAAATCATGAAACAAAACATCTACAAATTCATGTTCATTAAAAAACAGCAAGGCGATCTCTCGTCTGTGTCATCTCTACGACTCGAGCCGTGAAACATCCTTTCCTAAACTCCAAAATCATTCGCTAAGCCTCTTTTTGAAAAAACTTATTTCAAACCGACTAATTTAAAATACTTAAAAATACATTTTTAACTTTAAAAACTTATTACAAATGGAAGAATTTTCCTTAAAAAATGAAGTGGGTTTATTTATTATTCATGCTTAATTATGTTTATGTTAATCATGTTGTTTAAAGTTTTTTTTTTTTATTATTATTATTGTATTGGAATAAAAGTGGTCGTATCAAAACGTGCTACATAGTGATTTATGGATTAATGATGATGTACAATTTTATTTTATTTTATTTTATTTTATTTTTCTCTTTATTCGAAAGAACAATTATATAATTTCAGTTAAAGCGTGCCATCATTGCAGGTTGATTTAAATCACTATTTTATATTTTCTTTTTTCACTCAAAAGGTTTTCAATTCAAATAAAGCATAAAGGTTAATAAACTTTTTAAAAACACTGTTATAAAATTGCTAGTTTCAAATTTCAAACCACTAACTACAAAATATTGGGGGCAAAAGTGTCCCCTAATTATTTAATAACAAATTTATTTTTTTTAATTTAATTTTTAATTTTTTGTTCCTAAAAAAACATCCATGTTTGATAGTTTTTTTTTTTAACAAAAAAAAAAAAAAAAAAAAAAAAAAAAAAAAAAAAAAAAAAAAAAAAAAAACTAAATCTATTTGGTATTAATTTTTCTATTTTCTTTTTAAGTTATAAAAAGATAAACGAGAGTTCTGAAATAAAATATTATTAACACATAACATATTTAGAGAAAAAAAATATAGACTAAGATTTTTAGAAGGACGAGTTACAAAGCCATTGATCTATATAGATTTACACTAGAGAAATAAATATTAAAAAAGTATTTAGTTCGATTATGCGTAATTGGCTGTGTTGTACAACTTTTACTGAATGAATCGAGATGCTCCAAGTGTTGTGCAACCTAGATTGTCTCTTCATGGAATCTTCTCGTGATTACTCTCGTCCTTAACTATCATCTAGTCATTACTTGAAAAACATGCAAAAGTTAGAATAAGTATAAAATACTTAGTAAGTAGTCTATATATCGGCTATTGATCGTGTTCATGGCTGATGCTAGAGTACCCTACTCCGAACCTGACCCTAAGATAGATATAATCACACGTTCTGTTTTGGGATCTTGGTCCTAAAGTTCTATGTTATGGGTTCTAAGTCCTTAAACTTGGTTCATATGATGTCTAGCTCTGACTTATGCACTTGTGTGATCCCTCGTACTTGGACGGGATTAAGGAGAGCGGATTCCAATGGGCTATCTACTTCTACTCCACATACAATGTATAACACTAGTCCTAATCCAAAAACACTCTGAAAGATCTATTATGTCACGTAGTCGATAAACAACATGAACTAAGAAAAACCTATGTCTAAAATTTGGACAAGATTCAAAATCCAAATTTGGTTAAAAAATTCTCTTGTATGTCCCTCAACACGTTCTTAACGTCTCATGCTCGAGGTTTATATCAGAATCCGGAATCTAAATCGACATCTATTGGCCACAACATTTCCTTACCTCTCTCGCGACATAGTTTGAATCTGACATCTTGTGAAGCAAGGCATCCGAAAAGAAGTGTGAATAAAGTTCCACCGAGGTAAAAAAAAACCTAAGATCATGATGTATCATGTAAATGAAAAGTCTAGGGTGAAATAAGGTATAATGCAAGTTTGGATAGAGTGGTACTTAATCATTTGGCTAAGTCATAAATTATTGGATCATGGTTTTGGTTCTAAGGGTTCATCATAAAAGGCTTAAGGCACAAATTAAGCACACCACATTCAATAAAAAATCATAAAACCAAGCATACATGTCATAACCATAACTATGTAAAACTGCCATAAAATCAGTTTCATGTCATTTGGAATTTATTAAAGCCATCAAATAACATAGTAGGTTTTGTAAGAGCATTTTACCACCATCTATAAAGATGAAAAGTTCAAAGATCACGATCCAGAAGATTAATAAATTCAATATCAGTTTATGGAATATGCAGATTGAAGATTATTTTACTAGAAAGATCTTCACGAAACTTTATTAGTTTTACAAAATGATGTTGAATTGCGAGGAGGATGCAAATTGAAGATTATCTTATCAAGAATAGGGGACAAGTTGTTGTTCTAAACACCAAAAATCTATGACTTGTTGGTGAGTTCAACCTTGGTGCAAATTTGGTTCGATTAAATAGGAGTGTCATGTGCTCGCTTGAATTCACGCGTGATTACGTCCTGCTAGTGACGTACATCATAAGAGTCGGAAGGAGAGTGGAGGTGGTAGGTTGGATGAAAAGAAGGTTCTAAAGATGAGCGTGAAAGCTAAAAATTTATTCATAATGTCGAGGTTCTTCGTGGTATCGAACATCGGAGATGGTATGTAATGGAATGGAGTGGTTTTACATCATCACTAATCCAAATCCTTTTTTCACTCATGTTTGTGGCAACATCGGCATCTACAAATCTCTTTCGTCCAAATTTTTCAAGGCAATGTTCATGAGATGAATTGTGAATATCAAGGTGGAGTTTGAAAATCTTGTTGATGCAAGCAATGTTGCTAGAGCTTTGAAGCATTCCTTCACGAATTTGCTCCGGTGGAAGAATCGACCACAGTTGGTCATTAGAGCGCTTGAAATTTTGGCATCTCGATAGCTTACTTGAAACAATTCGATTCTGTTTTATGTTCTTATGATTCTAGAAGCTCAAGGATTGGTACGCTCTAGGGTTGATCCAATTGACATTGTTTAGAAAATAATGGAAGCTCAAGAATCAGTAGGCTCTAGAGATGATCTAATTGTCGCTATTTAGAAATATAGTGGAAGCTCAAGGATCGGTAGACTCTAGAGTTGATCACTTGTTACTATCTAGAAACGCTGTGGAAACTCAAGGATTGGTAGGACCCATGATTAATCTAGCAGATGTTGTCTAGAAACGCAATAGAAGCTCAAGGATCGTTAGGTTCTAGAGTTGATCCAGTTGACGTTGTCTATAAATGAAGTGGAAGCTCAAGGATCAATAAGCTCGAGGGTTGATCCAACTGATGTTGTCCAGAAATGCAATGGAAGTTCAAGAATCGGTAGTTTCTTGTGAAGGTATATAGTAAAATGGTATGAAATTCACACGAATAACTGCAAGTATATACTAGTAAGTAATAAGTAAATTATTGATTCCCAGTCGGAACTATTTTTTTGTTACATTTTTTTTTTAAAAATTAGATTTAATAGTAATAAGGAAGGATCTCATATGTTTGTTGAATAGATTCTGAAGTCTTTTTCGATGGTCATGTATACTGATTACTTCCATAATCATTTTGTAATTTTCGTTAACAAAATTTTAGAAAAAGAATTATTCATAACCCTTTAATTACCTTCCAATATCAATGCAACGAAACCACCAGAGTATTAAAGAGGATTCTCTTTCTCTCTCTTCTTTTAATAAAAGAAACCATTCCGAAGGTAAACTGGCCAACTAAACTAAACAAACATCTAGATTACTAATAACAACTCTTTAATAAACTAAAATCGTACGGTCAACATGCTTTAACTACATAAAACTCTCTCGTCTCTTTTGTAAAGTTTAACTCTCCATAGACACTTTTTTAGAGGAATCAACATTTTAGTCATATAAAATTAATAGAATAAGACTAGAGAGTTATCAAGCTTGTTGTCGTCTTTAAATTGAAGTTCCCCTCCTTTGAGCCTAAGTTGTCTCTCTATGACTACCCACTCGAGACCGCTCTAGTCCTCGACCAGATCTAATTTTTATTGAAAAACATGTAAAAGCTTAAATGAGTATAAATACTCGACAAGTAGTCTACTTGTAGGTTCTTGATTATGTTCATGACCGATGTTAGGGTACCACACACTAAACCTGACTGCAATGCATAACATGAGAGTTCTTTTCTAAGGACCTAAGACTTGAGGTTCGAAATTCTAGGTTTTAAGTTCTTAAAGAATCATTTCGATTGTTGCCTAGCCTTGGCTTATGCACTTATGTGATCCCTCGTCCTAGGACGAGTTTAAAGAAGTCTATCCATTTATTTTTTCACACACAATGTATAACACTATTTTTGATCCTTAAGCACGTTTTTGAGTTACTTGATTTTAGGTTATACTATGTATTTACCGAGTAAAACATCCAATTGAAGTACGTACGTGTGATTCTTGGCCTCATCCTTCCATATTCACTTAATAATAAGTAAATTTAAAATTTTAGAGTATTTTTAAGCGGTCCCTATAAGTATATCTTAAGAAAATTGAATGACTACGTACTTACTCAGTCATGTTCGAGGTCTCGGTTTAAGTCCTTCCGAAGTTCAAAATCCTCCAAAAAAAAATTTTGTAGGTCCGTTATTGTATCAACTTTATAGAATCTCTAAGGGTGTTACTTTTACTAAAATTTGAGGATAGATCAGAAAAATCAAGGCGTGAAGTTTAATCATCATCTTCTTCTTTGAAATAAAAATTCATTGGTAGGTCATTATTAAAGTAAAATGAGGTAAGTATTGAAATTGAGACGAAACATAGTCGAACGAAGGTCAAACGAATAAAAAAGGAACTTGGATGTGTCTTCACGAGTGCAAATGGGAAGGAGTACACACACGTCAAGATGGTGTATGCACACCTATCGTACGTCACATTGCACACTTGGAGAGGTGCGACAAAATTAGGTTGGGTCGTGGGTACTGAATCGAGTCTCACATGAGTTGAAGGGTTATGGTTTTTAGAAAGAGCAAATGAAAGTCGGATCGAGTTAGACAACACATCTCCACTGGTCGTGGGACATGTTGCTCTAATTTTAATGTGACACATATCCAGTAGCAAGCTAGATGCATTACTCCTTCACTAGCTCAATACGTGTCCGCCATTGGCCTCATTGCATTTCGCGTCCCTCCAACTAATGCGTGTCACTCGTTACTTCGCCTGTGCAACCAGTTTTCAAAATTCAATGAGTTTTTCGATGTTACCAACTTCTTTACGTCTTCATAACTTTTGATACACAACTCAAATCTGGATCCCTTAAAAATTTTAAGTTCTAATCCTACTTTCTAAAGATAATTTTTCATAATCAATCCTCAACCATAGGAAGAAACATTCATGCTCAAAGTGGGTGGAAACTATACATTTATCGTTATTGGAAAATCCACGAAATCTCGGATTTCTAACCTGAATCTTCTTTGAGTTCCTTCGTGGAACTCGCGCGGAATCCCTCCTAGATCAATTTATCAAAAAATCAACCTAATTCAATAGAAACTAATGATTTGGTTAATTAAGAAAGCATTCCAAAAGAGCAGATGATGAGTTCCATCAACGATGCAAACAACACTTGCTTTACCAAACGCCATCCCTTTGGAAACAAGCACCCTCAACCTTAACCCTCACATTTATCTCACACCCACCTTCTTACTTCAAAATTACCATTTCTTTACCTTCTTTTTATTATATATTACACTATAAATAACTTACCCAATTTAAACCAACAAAATAAACGAAACGAAACATGCTGGAAGGACCTATGTTAGTTTGTGGAGATAGTTTTTCACTCTTAAAATCGAAGAGCAAGTAACGTGATCATGTCGTAGAAATACTGGGGAATCTCTCCACTCTTAGAAGTGAATAGTAAGTAACATGACTATGATGCAAGACTACATCGAGATCATCTTGAATCTAATATCCTCATTTAACCACCAAAAATATGTATAAACACCTAGACAACTATTGGAAACACTTAGGTGAATCACAAAAGGTACAAAAAAAGTCATTCTCATGAGTACCACACACACACCAACAAAATTAGTATCATTTGGTAAGACTTTCTGGCAAGGAAGACAATGAAAAACAAACCCAATTGTAGACGTAGTCGTTGAACACTCCTCATCCCAATCCCCTCCGATCGAAACATCCCATCTAACCCCAAAATCATCCCCATATTTCTATAAACAACACCAACAACAAAACCCCCACATACCAAATTCCTAATATCCCAAATGAATTGGCTGGCTCTCGACAATACCCATTTAACCTTCTTCAAATGCACCCGATGGCAACTAGAAGAAACATTAGACAAATTCACCTGCCCTTATCATTATTACTGCGACACCGTTTACCCCGGCGATTATCCCCCCGCCGTTGATTTACTTGTTCTTGTCTTCACGGTGGCGACTTACGTGTCGACCCTTTTGTTCATGCTGGCCGACGTATCGTCGTCTCGTGGGAAGAATTGTTTCGATCAACCAAAGAGGTTCCTTTTACCATCTGGGCCTGTTTCTCTTCCGATTTTGCTCTTTGTATTGACCAAAGGCCATCGAATCAATACCCTTTTCCCTCTGTTCCTCATGGGTCCTGCAATTCTTCATTTGGTTTACATCTCAGCTCTCACATTTGACAATAATGGAGGCGACAAGGACATTAAGTATGTGTTCTTTGAAGCTTCCACAATGTCTGGGATTCTTCATGCGAGCTTGAATTTGGACGCTCTGATTCTGCCTTACTACACGGGGTTGGATGCTTTGATGGGGTCCAATTTTTCTGGGGAATGTCCATCGTGTGTTTGTAGAAACGAGCCTTTGGTGGTTGGGGGGAGGTTTGTGTCTTACAGGGGTTGGTCGGGTACTACGTTTGTGGTTGTGTGTGCTTTGTGTACGAGGATTGTGTGTCGGGTGTCGGGGGAGAAGGTGAGGAGAAGAGCTGTGGTTTTGAGGTGGGTGTTGGAAGGGTTGGGTTGGGTTTTCATAACATTGGATTGTGTTTATTTGAGTGGAAATTTGGGATTGGAGAGAAGGGAGATGCAAGGTGTTGCTTATGGTTGTGTGTTTGGTTTGGTGTTTGTTCATGTCGTCAAAGTGGTGAGGAGATTGCAGTTGATGTGTTATGTGGGGAATGATTATGAATTGGACAATGTGTAAATATGGGGACTTTTTTTTTTTTTTTTTTTTTTTTGGTGTATTTTGAGTTTTTTATTTGTATATAGCAAATGTTGTCTTGGATGCGATGTGAGTGAAGCTCCGTTGCGTTTTTTATAATTCATTAGAATAAAAAAACCAAAAGTACAAGACTCAATAAGTAACCTGCTTGTAAACTTTTAATCGTGCTCATAGTAGATGCTAGGATACCACATTCTTTTCTTGTATGTTCTTACTCTTGTCCTAAGAACTTAGATTCTTAGGTTTTATCCTTGAGTTCTAAATTCTTATCATGATTTTGACTCGAGGACCTTGGTCTAAACTTGGTTTTGATCTAACGATCTTGCTAGGGTCTTGGTGAGAATGTTCGCACATTGTTCTCTATTGTCAACTTTGTTTGGTCCCTAATCAACTTTGTCTTCTTAGGAGAAAATTTAAGAAGACAAAATTTTAATTCTACACCATGCAATTTCTTCGGCTCTTCTATTTTGGGCAGAAAATTCATCATCAGGCTTATATGTAGAAACTTCTTAGAACGTACTCCTATTTTTCTTTTTTTTTTAACTTCTTTTTAAGCTTGCCTCTAGACTTTTTTGGTTGAGATGGAAAGTTTGAAGTCTCATTTTTTTTTTTTTTCTACGCCCTAGTGGCCTTCCTTTAAACCTCCTTGGTTCAGATGACAAGTCTGATGAAACCACTGATTTATAGGTTGCACTTTACTGATTAAAATAGTTTTTGGTTTGTTCTTGGCACTGTGAGTTAATAAGCTAATGATATTTTGCTTGTGTTGCTTGTTTTACTGGAACCTTTTAGCCAATTGGGATATTCTAATCAATCTGATGAGTTTCCTGCATTCGGTTTGAGTATTAGTGTTCTATGATGATGGATTTAGTTCAAGTCTCAGTGAGTATTAGTGTTCTATGATGATGGATTTAGTTCAAGTCTCAGTATCATGGTTATGCTGCATGGGACTTGACTATTAATTCTGTTGAGCTAAATGTATGTTGGTATGCGTTTTTCATCACAGGTAAAGCCTGACCCTTAAAATTATAATCTTCCCCTAGATGGATAATGTAGGTTAATCTTCCCCTAACGTTAGTCTCTATTTGGTTTGGGATAACCTTCTCTTCATTGAGCATTAATGCAAGCTTTTCATCATCTGTGAATGTGAGGTTTGCTTCATTGTGCTCATTGTTGCTGCACTCTAAAACCTCTCCCTAGTAGACGCGTTATAAAACTATGAGCCTGACAACGATACGTAACGGGCCAAAGCTGACAATATTTGCTAACGGTTGGCTTCAGCTATTACAAATGGTATCAAAGCCAAACACTAGGCCGTGTGCCAACGAGGACGTTGTGAATCACAATCACCCTTTTCTTGGCAGTGGATTTGGCGATTGTGCAACACTTACTCTCAATACTAAGTGAGTCAAGTCAAAGATCACGTTGCCTACGACCGAGTAACGTATGTTCAAGTCTCTGGCCCCGATTTGAAAAGAAGGTTTTAGAAAACGAGAGCAAAGAGATTTTGAAAGCAAGGTTGAGAGAGATTGAAAGAAATGTTATATGGCATACAAGCAAAAGAAAACACAACGGCTTAAATAACATATAACTTTTCGGGTAAGGAGAATTTGACAACTCATCCCCCTACCCTACAGTACATTTTGAGACGATTTAGGTCTGGCAGGCCTAGACGTGATTTCGCCGAACGGTCTTACAAAATCAGGGAGAGGAGTTGATAACTAGTCACAACCCCTATAGTACATTCTGGGCATTTCATATCTACTAAGCGTAGACATGATTCTACTGAAACGTCATACACCTAGAAAAAATAAAGAAAGAAACTATATATCATGAAAGCAGTAAATGAAAGCGATAAAGTGATACAAGGCAAGAGTTTCGACTTGTAATGGGCATGTGGTCATGGGCAACACGCCTTGAACAAGCATGACCGAGACACTGGGCCCCAAGGGGGATGGATTGTGAGATCTCATGTATGTTGGAGAGGGGAATGAAACATTCCTTGTAGAAACTTCTCCTTAGTAGAGACGTTTTAAAACGTGAGGTTGAGAGCAATACATAACGGGCCAAAGCGGGCAATATCTGCTAGTGCTGGGTTTGCTGATCTCACATCGGTTGGAGAGACGAATGAAACATTCCTTATTAGGGTGTGAAAACCTCTCCCTCATAGATGGGTTTGAAAACCGTAGGTTGATAGCGATAGGTAACGACCAAAGCAAACAATATCTTCTAGCATTGGGCTCAACATTAACATAGATGATACTACATAATGGGAGCGTGAAAGGGGTGCTACGACGAATTGACTTGACAAAATCAAATCGTGTTTAATTTTTTATTCGCATTCGAGACCGAATTAAAATGAGTGATTCATAACCCAAACATGATACTCAAAATAAGTGATTTGTGAAGCCAACAAAATGTTGTACTTCATTGTTTTCAAACAATGGTCAAACTTGGACAATGAAATTTGGGTCTCCGGTTTAAAAATCTCACGCAATAACATCTCTTCCAATTCTTCGTCTTGCCGATTCATTTATCCAATTTTGAAGGATTTCTGAATCTTTCATTAGAAATGCAAATGCAAATGCAATGCGCCATGGAATTGGTGGTTTCGTTGCTATGGAATCAAGGGCAACGCCGACTCTGTCTCGATTCGCCGACCTCCTCCTTGTTGCTTCCATCACCAAAACCCTATCGGAATCAGGTACTCGAACCCTTCAACACCAATCACTTTCGATATCGGAGCCTCTCCTCCTCCAAATACTCCGTAGCAGATCTGTTCATCCTTCGAATAAGCTCGATTTCTTCAAATGGTGCTCTCTCAGCCCTAATTTCAGCCATTCAGCCTCCACATATTCTCAAATCTTCCGTACCCTCTGTCGCTCCGGATACCTCCATGAGGTTCCCCTTTTACTCTCCTCGATGAAGCGAGACGGTGTTGATGTTGATTCTCACACTTTCAAGGTCCTTCTCGATGCGTTTATCAGGTCTGGTAAATTCGATGCTGCTCTTGAAATTTTAGACCATATGGAAGAGTTAGGAACTAGCTTGGAACTTAACACGTACAACTCTGTTCTCGTCGCTCTCGTCAGGAAAAACCAGGTGGGTTTGGCATTGTCAATTTTCTTTAAGCTCTTTGATGCTTTTAGTACTGGAGGGCAAGAAGGTAGTGCTGTACCTAGTTTTTCCTTCTTGCCTAATGCACTTGCTTGTAATGAATTGTTGGTTGCTCTTAGGAGATCAGACATGAGGGTTGAGTTCAAAAAGGTTTTTGACAAGCTTAGAACAATTAGAAGCTTTGAGTTTAATGTCTGCGGTTATAATATATGCATTCATGCTTTTGGGTGTTGGGGTTATCTGGATACTTCTCTTGCCCTGTTCAAAGAAATGAAGCAAAGGAGCTTAGTTTCGGTGTCTTTTGGTCCAGATTTGTGTACATATAATAGCCTTATTCATGTGCTCTGTTTGGTAGGGAAGGTAAACGATGCACTTATTGTGTGGGAGGAACTTAAAGGGTCAGGTCATGAGCCTGATGCCTTCACATACCGTCTTATAATTCAGGGTTGCTGTAAATCTTACCGAATGGACGATGCTACCGCGATTTTTAATGAAATGGAGTACAATGGATTTGTCCCAGATACCATTGTATATAATTCTCTCCTTGATGGGTTATTTAAGGCTCGGAGAGTTATTGAAGCATGTCAATTCTTTGATAAAATGGTGCAAGAAGGTGTTAGAGCTTCTCCTTGGACATACAATATTCTAATTGATGGATTATTTAGGAATGGAAGAGCTGAAGCTAGCTACACTTTATTCTGTGATTTGAAGAAAAAGGGTCAATTTGTTGATGGTGTTACTTACAGCATCATTATACTGCAACTGTGTAAAGAGGGACTGCTTGAGGAAGCACTACAATTGGTTGAAGAAATGGAAGCGAGAGGCTTTGTTATTGATCTTGTTACTGTAACATCTTTGTTGATTGCAATGCACAAGCAAGGGCAGTGGGAAGGGTTAGAGAGGCTCATGAAGCACATTAGAGAAGGTGATTTGGTCCCCAATGTGCTGAAATGGAAGGCCAATATGGAAGATTCAGTGAAGTATCAGAAAAATAAAAGGAAAGACTACTCATCTCTGTTTTCTCCAAAGGAGGATCTGAGTGAGATTATAAGTTCAAGAGCTTCTTCTGTTGCTAAAGTTAATGTTGATGATATTTCCGAAAACACAGAAGAAAAAGATGATGACAATTGGTCATCATCCCCACATGTAGATCTCTTGGCTAATCTTGCTAAGTCTACAGGTGATTCATTGCAACCGTTCTCTCTTAGTCCAGGGCAACGAGTTCAAGCAAAAGGGGACAACTCATTCGATATCGATATGGTCAATACATTTTTGTCTATTTTTCTAGCAAAGGGAAAATTGAGCTTAGCTTGTAAGTTGTTTGAGATCTTCAGCGATATGGGCGTGAACCCAGTGAGGTACACCTACAATTCAATGTTGAGTGCATTTGTGAAGAAGGGATACTTTCATCAGGCATGGGGTATATTTAACGAAATGGGCGAGAAGGTATGTCCAGCTGATATAGCCACGTATAATTTGATAATTCAAGGACTCGGGAAGATGGGTAGAGCAGATCTTGCAAGTTCGGTTCTGGAAAAGCTAATGGAGCAGGGTGGCTATCTCGATATCGTAATGTACAACACGTTGATGAATGCGCTGGGGAAGGCAGGTAGAATGGATGATGTAAATAAGCTTTTTGAGCAAATGAGGAGCAGTGGGATAAACCCAGATGTTGTCAGTTTTAATACACTTATTGAAGTTCACAGCAAAGCAGGTCGGTTTAAGGACGCTTACAAATTTTTGAAGATGATGCTGGATTCGGGCTGTTCCCCGAACCATGTCACGGATACAATTTTGGATTTCCTAGGGAGAGAGATTGAGAAAGCGAGGTATGAAAAAGCTTCAATCATCCGTGACAAGAACAGTTCTTGACTTTCCTGTTAACATTGGAGTTGTTGTTTTCATTTCTATTGCAATTTTCTGTAGTCTTCCTGTAAGAATGGGATCTAATTTGTTTGTGAACAAGTATTTAAAAGTCGGTCTAATTTACTTGATCGAGTAATTTTCCCATTCTTGTATGTTCGGCCCTCGGAGTACAGGAATAAGAAAAGGGGAACAGAGAGATCAGAACTTGGATTTTTTTTTTTTAGCTCTACAAACACAGGCACCTATGCGTTATCTACTAACCCATCTTTGAATTCGAACTCCGCTTTAGTGTCACAGTTGCACTCTTGCAGTAGTGGAACAGTGATTGTGGGAACACTTGTTCTTTACCTAGCATACAAGTCAGCTATATGAAATTCAGACTTTGCGGATAATATCAACGTATGCTTGAACTTTGAGTCACGTTTGAAAGAAATATTTTGGAAAATGTGAGCGAGGAAGTATATTGAAAACAATTGTAAAGAAAGCAATGTTAGAAGCTAAAAGCGAGTATGCAACGACAACGACTTTGATAGCATATAACCCCAGTAGTAAGAATTGATAACTGATCAAATCTTCTTATAGTACCATGAATTGATAACTGATCAAATCTTCTTATAGTACCATTTTGGATATCTCATCGATCATACATCTTTGTATTGACACAACATGAAATAGTAAAGATCTATCTAAGATGAATAAAAATGGGGGTTGGAATGCAACACATCTTGAATAAGCAACACGTCTTGTGTGGCCATAGGCAACACGTCTTGAATAAGCAACACGTCTTGGACAAGCATAATCGGTACATTTAACATGTGGCCATAGGCAACACGTCTTGAATAAGCATAACTGTGACACTTACCTGTAATATGATTAAAACTCAATTTGAAGGTTTTAGTATTTGAAATGGAAGGGTAAGCATTTGGAATTAAAATTGATAATTGTTTTCAAGTTTATGAGATTCATAGGTTAGGATATGTGAAACAAACATTAATAGCACCGATGATGTACTACTGATCTCACTTATTCATTCAAACAAATCTGATCAACCGCTTAATATATACAAACAAACCTGATCAACCGCTTAATATAGACGTATTTATAAATTTTCAATTTTATATTTAATAGAATTTCAAAATTTTAATTTTTAAATATGAAATTAGAGACACAAAATTTCACTAAATTTGATTTTTCTTCTTTTTTAAAAAAGAAAAAGAAAAAAATAATTATAAATATTAAAAATGAGCAAGTGGAGATTAAAGAGAGAATAAAGCATAGTAATGGAACGGAAAGGGCGAGACGTTGAACAAATAACCAAAATCAAAACCAAATTGGGAAGCAAATAAAGCTTCCCTTCCCCTTCCCCTTCCCATTCCCATTCCCATTCCCATTCGAATCCCTACCTCCATACCATCTCCATCCATTCCCTTCCACTGCCTCACCCATGGATGAACAATTTCAATTGGAAGAACATCTCTCCACCAAATGGATTATGGAATTGAAGACCAAAGTTGTTCATATTAAGATCGCAGCCTCAGATCTCAAGGCTACATGATTTCTGATCCATTTATCCCTTCTTATCCGATTCAACCACGCCGCCATATTCTCCAATCTTTTCTTGCCCTTCGATTTGCATCACAGGGTGGCGCTGGCGCTGGCGCCGATGTGCTTCTGCTGTACCCGACCCGACTGTGAAGCAATATATATATATTTCCGCTTTTGGAAAATCAGGACCATGTCTCTGTTTGACCAATGATCATGGACCAAGACCGAGGACACGGAGCTAAGGTTAGGGTTTTGATCGAGAAGGCTACCAACTCCACTGATTCGGAAGTTCATCCTCGCCTCCTCAAGGCCATCAAATCGGTTGTTCGGTCTTCCGACTCTGAGCTCCGAGTCGCCGCCCTAACTCTTATGGACCTTATGAAGCGCGACCATTCTCAGGTTTCTTGTCTAATCTTTTTCTTTCAAATTTCAGTTTCGATTTTATGTTCTTGAGTTCAATTCGTCGATTCCGACTTGTTTTATGGTATAAGCGTTCATTATTTGTGATTTAACCTGAAGTTTGTATTTCATCGTTTCGGAACTTTCTTTGCCTTGGAATTGGATTGAAGTTTAGCTTAATTGACCCATTTATCTTATGCAAAGACTGATAAATCTCCTTCAAACAAAAGGGTTTCTTCTCTATTCTCTAAGGAATAGGCTTAGTTGCTGCAGTCGATAGTTCATAACAGTGCTTGGATTGACAGCCTGCATCTTTTCCATGGAATAATGTGCTCTGAGAAAATTGTGAGCACTGTAGGTCTAATTGAGTGAAGAATTAAATTTTGATGTTCTGGCCACCCAACTTGTAAATTGTGATGCATCATTTTGTGCTGCCTCTCTGCGGTTCTTCTGTAACTTAACACGTTGTAAAATTATTTCTTGACCGTGACTGCGAGGTATATGCTTTTATCAAAATATGCTTGTTGTATATATTTTTTCAATGTGGAAAGATGCTTTTGTTTAGTTTGTGGCTTAAATCTCAGTTATGGGTTGGACTTGTTCATCAGGATAAGGTCATAATGAGGAGTTTAGTAATGTTTAAGACATCAGAAATATTAGAGGCTATTAGGCATATTTCCTCAGTCTTTAGCATAAAGCGATAACTCTTGCTTAATTTTTTTGCTCCCTCATTGACTGGTCTGGTAATGGAACTTCGGAATGATAGACGTGGTAATCACATCTTTAGTTTGTCGTATTTGAGGGTATCGGTGTTATTTATCTTGATATGTCTTCTTTTTATAGTAGTATAAGAAAAATTAAAGAACTCAGAATAAACCAAATGTCCTCTTGGTTACTGTTGTCTTAATGTTTCATCTTTTTGAGCTGTTGCAAATCCTTGTGAAGAGAATAGGCACAGGGAGTAGCCTGACAGCAATGATGGAATTATATGAATCCTTTAGCTTTTTTTTTTTTTTCTTTTTGTTGGCAGGTCCGCTATCTCGCACTTCTGGTAATTGATGAACTTTTCATGAGATCAAAGCTTTTTAGATCCCTTGTTGTTGAGAACTTGGATCAACTGTTGACATTAAGTGTTGGATTCAGAAGAAATGTGCCACTTCCTGCACCAGCAGCTGTTGCATCTATATTACGTTCAAAGGCAATCGAGTTTTTGGAGAAGTGGAACGATTCTTTTGGTATTTACCACAGACAGCTTAGATTAGGTTATGACTACCTAAGGAACATTCTTCGATTCAAGTTTCCAAATATACAGGCAAATGCAGCGCGGCGTCAGCAAGAGAGAATGAAAAGAGAAAGAAGGTCAAAAGAGATACTTATTAGCAAGTTTGAAATGTTGAAAGGGAATTTTTCTTCTATCAAGGAAGAGATTCAATCGACTTTAGACGAGATCAAGGAGTGTTTGGATATTGTTCATTCTAAAGAGGATTCCAAAGCCATGATTCCCTTGGATGATGACATCACAGAAGACTTTCGACCTTCCGAGCTGAGACAGATTCGTCTTGATGCACTGAAAGAAGGGGAAATGGTTCATGAGAATAATGATAATAAAGTGATTTTTGATGCATTAAGGGAGGTTTACAAGCTCATGTCA
Organism: Cucurbita pepo subsp. pepo; assembly: GCF_057944985.1. Lineage (NCBI taxonomy): Eukaryota > Viridiplantae > Streptophyta > Magnoliopsida > Cucurbitales > Cucurbitaceae > Cucurbita > Cucurbita pepo. The sequence continues at coordinate 10,597,538 of NC_141809.1, forward strand.
AAACATCTGGTTTCCATCAAAGAGTGGATTTCTGTTCTTGTTAGGGTTGACTCAACGGACACAAGATTCAGGGATTCAGCCTTAAGGGAGTTCATCGACATACGAAATAGTCTATGTGCAGTGAAGAAGAGATGTGAAGAATCGGGTTGTACTTTTACAGAGAGTGCAAACCATGACGACAAAGATGAAGATTTCTGGGAAGAAGGTCCGGTGGGCGCAACGGAGAATGGAGATTCTGTTGCATATGAAAGGAAAAAAGAAGATGTTGCCATGAATGGAGGTTCCTTTACGTACGAAAGGAAAAATGAAGATCTTGTTGTGGCGCCAACATCCAACGTGATTAAAAATGCAGGCACTGAAACCATTAGTGAGGCACATGTTGGCAAGGCGGTGCCAAATGGCGAAGTTGGTAGTAGTGATTCAGCCCCCTCCCTAAGGAATAAGCTCTTAGCTGATGCTCCAGTTATTGAATGGGGCTCTTTCTTAAATACGTGGGACTCGAAGATGGATATTCTGGCTAACCAGCGAGGATTAGAGCTTGAAAGTCACTGGGGTCGAGTAGACTACGACGCAACAATTCCTGCAGAGAAAATTGCAGAACTAAATGTCCGGGCTTCACTGTACAAGGAAGATCAACCCGAAATTCAACCATGTCGTGCTCCTTTAAGAAAAGGAGGACTTTGTCAGAGAAGGGATCTAAGAGTGTGCCCATTTCATGGACCTATTGTACCGCGTGATGATGAAGGACGACCATTCGACACGAGCTCTTCATTGGATGAAACAACTCCTCCCAATCAAGAGATGGGATCCGTTGAAAAGTTAGTGAAACAGGCTGTGAAAAATGTACGTGCCAGAGATAAAGAGGCAGCGGAGAAGCGAGAACGTGACAAACAAGCACTGAAACGTGCCAAACTTGCGAAGATTAGAGAGCACAATGAAGCTGTTTTGCGCGACGCTGCAGTGGCATCGACATCAAGATCTTCTGGTTTGGGCGAGTGTATGGAAACAACTGGTGAAATGAGTGGATCAGCTGGGAAGAAGAAGAAAACACTTGCGTCGATGCTGCGTAAGAAGACGTTGACAAAAGATCGAATATCGCAGAGGCTTTTAGGCATAAGGTCCAGGGATTCAACTCAGAGGCAGCTTACACTGAGTCAAGGAGCTAACTATGGCGATGCATTCCCAAATCAGTGGTAAATCCCGTCTCCATAACTTGTGGGTCTAAAGGGGAATGGCTGTCCATACATGAAACTGTTTATTGGATTAAATTTTGTATATTCCTTTGTTTATTCCATGGGACATCTGAGTGAAGCAAATAAGATAAAAAAAACAATATGTTTTTTTTTTTATTTATTTATTTAAAAAGAAAAAAAACAGTATATTCCTTTGTTTGTATTATTTTTCTAAATTTTATTCTTAAAAAAACAAATAAAATTAGAATATTATAAGAAATAAAATAAAAGCTCATAAATTTCAATTGGTGTATATCATTCCATAAGTAATAATTATTTCAATTTTATAATCAAACTAATGTTAGTATAGAACTTATTGGATTTGTTTGCCAACTCAGTTTCTAAGCACTTCCTTTCAATAATATATTTTGTAAATAATATCTTTTAAGAGTATAGTGAAAAGAAAGAACTTTTGAAAGTTTAAATAAAAGAGGAAAGTAGAATATTCAAAAAAGCTTGATGACTAAAAAATTCAATCCACCCAACCATACGGTCGAAAAGTCAAATGAGTCAATCAAAAAAAATCTAAATCTAATGAACCCAACCAAACCCACGTTTTACGTTTTGTTGTGAACTTATGAACTTAATCAAACCCACGTTTTGTTGTGAACTTATGAACTTAATCAAACCCACGTTTTGTTGTGAACTTATGAACTTAATCAAACCCACGTCTACGTTTTGTTGTGAACTTATGAACTTAATCAAACCCGCGTCTTGTTGTGAACTTATGAACTTATTTAGGTTGGATTGAGTTTAATTCAATTAAATCAAAACTTTACAAATAGGTTTGGTTACTGAATTCTTCTAAAACTAGATTGTGTTGAATTGAACTGACTCGAATTCATTGTTAATTTTAAAAAATACATTTTATTTACAATACCATTAAATATACTTATATTTATTTAATTTTTATTTAATTTAAAATTTTTTTATTATTTATTTTTCACCATTTATAGGTAATTTTTTAAAATATATATTGAAATTTAAATTTAAATCTTAATTAAATATTTAAAAATAAATAAATATATGTTTTAAGAAACAGCGTTTTAATTTTATTAAAATAAAAATTTGCATAACAACCACCTAACTAAAAAATGTATAAATATAATTTAAATACTTCAAATTAAATATATTTTTCTCCAATTGTATTTAATATATCAAATATATTAAATGTTAATTTGGACGCTTTAAAGGCATGTGTCCCTCTCTCCTTGTGGTTACATTAGTTTCAAATTTTTTTACTTTTAGTTTAATTATTTTTATCTTTTACTGACTTAATTCAACTTGGTTGGTTCGCTAAAGTTGATGAGTTTTCTAATATCTTTCTAACGAAACTAATTTCTTTCCATTTTGTTAACTATAAAGAGAAATAAATCCATCCAAAACAGGCCGAAAGCTAAGTTGTTATCGTTCTAGAGGTTCAATCAAAGCTCCATCTTTTAGTGCATTTTGACGTGAGGTTCATTCATAAAAAGATGTGTGAGATCCTCCTTAGAACAATACATAAAATATCATAACTTAAACGTACATAAATCTCATTGTTTAGGAGAGAAACCGAGACTAAAACTCATTGATTATTAATAATTTTGGAAGATTCAAATAGGAATTTGAGTATAGTTGGAAATTATAAAGAATGGAAGAAGGAAAGCATTACTTGTGAAGTGAGAAATTATGTAATTAACTTTGGAGTGAAGTAATACTTTGTCCCATTATTTTATTTTCTCTCTATAAAATTCTTCTTCACTAAAACACTCCATTTTTTCCCAATATATTCTTTTCTTCTTACTTCTTTTTCCTTTATAGCTTTGGCGTTTTACTCTATCAGGGGTTTAAAGATCTCTATTCGAGTATTGTCATGATTACCTTATTATAGATTTCCAAGGACCATCAATATAGCATTATACACTGCTTGCATATACATCTCGTCCTTAAGACACGCAATAAAGTGGTCTATCTGCATCTTCTCTAAATTGACCAGCACTAACACAAACCCTACCAATCTATTGGGCACTATGTCTTACTTTCGACCGTCTCCATGCCCTATTTCGATTCAAGGAAAGCTACCTGTTTCTTGGGCCTAGCTACCGCAGGGTAGTACTTCCTTGTCTAGGCATCTATACATCACTAACTCTTTCTCAATATTGAGCATCGTGTGAGTGCTCTTCTACTCAAAGCCCACAAACAATAAACAAAGAACACAACCATCTACCATTGGGTTCGACAATTATTGGGAATGAATTAAGAGACGAATATCTCACCCACCACACCACTCCAACACATTATTGAGAACTTGGATCCCCACTCTCTATCCAAACCTATGTTTTGCCCACTCCCATTATTGTTGCTTACATCAATTATTTGTACCCTAACAAAACTCACTATACCTTTTCTATACCTCATCTACCATTCTCACCTACTTTTTATTCCCAATTTTATTTCATTTTACGTTTTTTCAGTACTAAACATTAATTGATTTCATATGATAATATTATTTCACAATTTAAGTAGCCTAAAAAAAAAAATGATAAAATGAGAATAAATAGAAGATGGGAATCTTAATATTATATAATTTTTTGTAAAAAAATTAAAAGTCTTAACAAAAATAATTAATTCAAAATAAAACAATTTAAAAAATGAAATTTATTCCAACTACAATCATTTGAGAGAGAAACTAATTATTGGTATTATTATTTGGTCAAATATACGATTTATTTGCAAATTCATGATTTTTTTTTTTTTTTTTTTTTTTTTTTTTTTTTAATAAAATGTTTGACATTTAGAGGCATTTAGGTGGAGTAAGGAATTTTGTTTTCGTTGACTAAATCAAGGTGGGGATAGACAATGTATTCATCTTCTCAATTATTATTATTATTATTATTAGTCTTTTTCAATGAAAATTAACAATGTTATATTTTCGGACTCACAGGGGTTCGTATAACTTAACAATGCCTGTGTTATCCAATCCCGACCACAAATGTTGAGGTGGGTTAGATTTTTTTTCAACAAAATTTGGATAGATTTGCCACATTTTTTGTTGGGTCGATCTGGACCGGTACAAAAATAGAGTTGCAACTTATAAGTTTGTAACTAATGTTAATGATATTTGATATTTTAGTTATTTAGTCGTATTATTAGTTTTTGGGCGATGGTTGGGAATGAAATAATAAAAAGTGAGAAGGAGAGGAAGAGGTGAGAAAGAAGGAAGGGAAGTTGGGTTGATTTATAATAACCCCAATCCATAACCACATCGACCCATCAGAAAAATGGGAATGAAAAAGAAAAGGAAAAGCTTCCATTATTAACTAATCTCTCCTTCTAAATCCCACCTTAATTCTTCCTTCTCCCTGTTTCTGTAATCTCAGCCACCCAATTCATCTCTCTGTTCAACCATTTTCAATCCTCTCTTCTTCATTCACTCTTCCCATTCTCCCATTTTCCCAATTCCCTTCTAAAATTTTCCCCCAATTCGGCCATATTAATGGCGGAAACCTCTTCCCCATCAAAACCCATCAACCCATTTTGATTCTCCTTCGGTTCTTGTTCCGGATTTCATTGTTTTTCTTTGTTGTTGTGCCAAAATGGAGCTGGATGGCATCGAGGGCGTGCCATCCATGGATGTGATGGACGAGGAGGATAAGACCCTTCAACGTCACTGTCAGTTTCCTTCCATTTCCAAGCCTCGGATCAACAATAACGACAATCCCACCACCACAAGTGTTCACGAGCTTCTCGAATGTCCCGTTTGCACCAATTCTATGTATCCCCCAATTCATCAGGTTCCTTCCATGCCCCCCTTTTCCCCCTTTTCTTGCATCACTTGTTTCTGATCTGTTTGATTCATTCTGAAATTTTGGGTTTGTTGGTTTACATTCTTAACATTGATCTTCTGTTCAATGGGGCCATTCCTTTTGTCGATCCATCGGTTCTTGTAATGTTTTCTTTATTTTTTTTCTATTGTTATTGTTATTCTTTTGCCTTTCGTTTGTCAGTCTGCAATGTGTCAAAATTGTTACCTAAGGCCCTGCGGTTCCATATACTCATAACCAAAAATGAAAAGCCATTATGTTGTTATCATTTGTTGTTCTTTAGTCAACTCCGTTCACAAACTGAAATCAATTGTGCCCTTTTTGGGGTTTGTTTAATGAGTACAAGGAGGAGGAATACACAAACTCTATCTCATATTATAGGCTAAATTTCATCAATTGGGGAAGTGGGAATCCTCACAACTATCCTGGCTGCAGGATCGGCCTTGCATTTGACAGGAATTGACTTCATTTTGATGTTCCTACCCCGTTCATAGTCACTTTGTAATAGCTCAAGCCCACCGCTTTCAGGTATTGCCCTCTTTGGGCTTTTCCTCAAGGTTCTTCAAAACATGCCGGTTAGGGAGAGGTCTTATAAAGGGTATTTCGTTTTCCTAGCCAACCAATGTGGCTAAAAATATGAATACTGAGATCATCTGTTGCTCTATTTCATATGAGATTGAATATTGTGAAGGTTTTTGTTAGTAATCCAATGGTCAGAGCATCTCTTTTGCTGACAACAGACTGTTTCTTAAGTGAGTTTTAAAGGCTGAAGTAGTTAGGATGTGCATTGGACAATGTATGTTGAATTCAATTTTATTGTGCAGTGCCCCAATGGTCATACCCTCTGTTCTTCATGTAAAACAAGGGTAGACAACCGTTGTCCAACGTGCAGACAAGAGCTCGGCGATATCAGGTGTCTAGCGTTAGAGAAAATAGCTGAATCGCTTAAACTGGCTTGTAAATTCTGCACGTTCGGGTGCCCGGAGATATTGCCTTACTACAGCAAACTCAAACATGAGTCTGCCTGTTACTTTAGACCATATACCTGTCCTTATGCTGGATCAGACTGTCCAGTTGATGGGGATATTCCTTTCCTTGTTTCTCATCTTCGTGACGATCACAAAGTCGACATGCATTCTGGATGCACGTTTAATCATCGTTATGTAAAGGCTAATCCATGCGAAGTCGAAAATGCTACATGGATGCTAACTGTGAGTATCTGTTGTTTTGATTCAGCTCAGTTATTTTACAACTTGTCTGATGCTCTTATTTTTGGTTTTCTCAGGTGTTCCACTGTTTTGGGCAGTATTTCTGTCTTCATTTTGAAGCCTTTCAGCTGGGTATGGCACCGGTTTACATGGCGTTTCTCCGATTCATGGGGGACGAAACGGATGCTCGAAACTACAGTTACAGCCTTGAGGTGGGTGGAAATGGGAGGAAGCTGATATGGGAGGGCAACCCTCGAAGCATTCGGGACAACCACAAGAAAGTTCGAGACAGCCACGATGGCCTCATTATACAACGAAACATGGCGCTCTTCTTTTCGGGCGGAGAAAGGAAAGAGCTGAAGCTTCGGATCACAGGACGGATTTGGAAAGAACAAAATAAACAGTAACATTGTTAGAGGTTCAACTCTATGATGTGACTGTTATGCATAACATTTTCTCTTCAACTTTATCCAATCTTGAATCATCAGAGCTCCTCAGCAGCTCATAATCACTTTTCAAACCAATCTCCAATTCCAACTTCTTTGTAATTCAGATTAGCTTTTACAATGTCAAACTTTGAGGCTTGTTTTGGAAACCCTTTTCACCACAATTTAGTTGCTTATATCATTTGGTTTCTTTTTTCAATAAAACTTTAGCTAAAACGTCGTGTAAGCCTCGACATCATTCATCTAAGCATTCAAGTAGCCAAAATATGCTCAACCTCCCGGGTGAAACGTGAATTCAATCAAGCAAACGAAGCATGCCCAGAAGTAAACGAAGCCTATAAAAGCGCCATTGTGGAAGGGGATTTGGCTTTGCAAACATAATTGAACAATATTTATTATCAACCTGGACGGTTGATTATAATATCATCAACACATTCAAGGAAAGATTTAAAAAAATGATAAAATATTTATTAAAATTCCAAAGGTAAACGGCCTTGGAGGGTAAATACAAGCATAAGCAACAGATATACCAAAGAATTGTCATTGACAAAGCCGCCGACGATCCTTGTTAGCGGCTATAACGAAGAACAAAAGAGCAGAACAGAAATAGTCCCGTCGTTCGTACATGATATCAATATGTCATATGTGCATATTACCCACATATTTAATTACACCTATTATTATTATTATTAATTACTAAATCATCTTAGCTTTTCCCCATCAGGACAATGAAGCAGCAGCAATCTGATCCAGGCCGAGGTCCATTATTTCATATACACTTTCAAGGAACGTTGCTTCACTTGTACCAGGAAGCATACAATCCATCGCTTCTTCCACCCACTCTTCGATCACCGATTTCTTGCTCAACGTTTCTCTGCACATTATGCTACCGATGTCGAATGGTGTGAGCCCTCTCTTCGCCCCTTTCTTCAAAAGCATCGTTGAAATGCACAGTGTACGAGCACATTCAAGAGGCAGCTCCCATCCATGGAACTTGAGAACCGCGATATCTTCCTCTGCGTCGAGTGAATTTATGTACTCTAATGTCTCAGCATCATATGGTTGCTTGGCTTGTGACCAATACAGCCAGTCAAATGTACAATCTTCAAACTGAAACAACAAAGAATGTGGACACAGGATAAGTTTCGTTACGCATTACTACGACCAATATGACATTATAGTACTGCTAAAAGTAAAGAAAACTTACACTTGTTGGCAAGCAGTATCCATGGTCGATTGGAATAAGCACAGTTTGGCCATCTTCTTTTCTTCCCAATAGAATATTTCCAGCATGTCTATCTGCATTTGCCAATCTGATATCCAAAACAGAGATTTTGTGCACCTCCTTAGTAGGGAAAGCCGCAGCACCAAAATCCTCACAGCTGCCATTATTTTCCATGAACATCTGCAAGGAACCAATTTTAACTGATTTATCGGTCGGATGGTTGAACCCGTCGTGTAAACACCTGACCAATACTGTAGGAGGAACACCAGCAAAGCCAATATTGTCACTAAACATCGAACGGTGTCCACTTATTGGATGATCTAAAAGGTAAGCTGCAACTTCTCTAAACGCTCCTTCTCCAACTCTAGTTCCTTTCTTTAACCCTTCACCGTCTAGTGACAATGGAAGCCCCCGCGGATTGTTCAATGCCATTGGTTCCTCATCAATTGGCTTAAAAACAGACACATACTTCTTTCCTGATGAGTCTAACATAAGATATGCTCCCCCGGTTCCCTCCAAAGACCTAACTGGAAAATGTCCACGGTCTAAACCATCTAAAGTAGAGTTCACCAAATCCCAAATGGGTATTGGCAATTCAATCTTGGGGTTAATCACAATCGGCTCCATAACACTACCTCCATTAGGATATGGCCTTGGTGCAATCTCTTTATCATATTCATACTCTGTCCTATAACTTCCCTTATCCTCATTGTATTCCTTCTGATTGTTTTCCCTACACAACTCAGATTTACATTGTTCTTTGAAACTTGATGCCACAATAGAGAGCTCAAAGTTTTTATCAATGGGTTTGCCCCGAACTTTTGCCGATTTCCGAACAAACAAATATATGACTGCATCCTTTCTATTGCAAATATCGTCCACAAGGCTATGATCTTCTAGCGGCCTTCCCTCACACACAACTTCCTGCTCATCAACGTCCACAAACTCCTTTACCTTCTTTGCAATCTTCTCTTTTACATATGCAACATCCCTATCCCGCTCCACATGGAAGGTAAACTCTTTCCCACAATAGGTCTTGACATTAATGACCTGAAGATCTGAGAGCCTAAGCACCAAATGAAACACATTTCCATCAGTAACACCATAATCTCGAACCAACGAATTGTTTCGAGCCAATTCTCGACCTCCACAAACCAACTTCTGTTTCTTAACCACAAATCCTTTGCAGGATTGGATCCTTAACTTGACAGATTCAATAGATTCGGATGCAAAGATGGGCATAGGAATCGTGGAGCCCGAAACAGAAACATATATCCAAATGGATTCATTAGATTCCAAAGCAGATGGAGTAATTAGGCCATTAGGGGAAAGTAAGTGCTCATTGTGAACTGGACAAAGAGCAGCAACACCCGTAGACGACATTTTGAAAAAATGAAGTTAAATCAAACAGCCGAAATCGGGGCTTCAGTATTCAAAGAACAAGCGATGAGATCAAGAAATCACAACAACACAGCCATAGTTCTAGATTCAGCGACCATCTCAAGCAGAGAAAGACGATCAAAGAACAAACGTAACCCCCCAAGAGAAAAAGAATAGTAATAATAATAATAAGAAACTCAAAAAGAAAAGTCGAAGGCTAGCGATCCATTTCCATCTAAAACGGATCAAGAAATATAAAATTACCGATCAACTATAGAAGGCAACGGAATGTAAACTCCACACGAACCCTGAGAGAGGCTTCGGGGAAGTGTCTCCTTGCTGACAACAACAAATCAGGGGGATCGATCCGAGGAGGAGGAGGAGGAAAAAGAAACCTAGAGGATTAAGAAGGGAAACCAAAAAAGGGGATGGATTCTCACCGAACAGGAAGAATCAAAGAGAAAACGGAGGCGTTGGTGCTTAAATTTCAGGTTGGAAAGAGAGAAAATTGCGATAATTTCTGGTAATGGAGATTTGACGAAGGAAGTGGTGCAGAAAAATTAGGGATTGGGTGAAGACTGAGGGGGAAGAACAGGACAGAAGGCCAACCATCAAGAAGACGCGTGTAGACATCCGAGCTTTATACGCAGCGCGTCCGAATATTTGACTTTTTGACTTTTCAAATTTTATTTTTATTTAACTTTAATTAAAAATATTCCCAATTTTCCTATTGGTCCAATGTGTTGTTCCCTCTCCATTCTTTGGCTGCTCTCTTAATTGTTGTCCAACTCACCATCCTCTCTCCTTCCTTTATTTCCTTTTTTTTTTTAATTTAATTTCTTTTAAATCTTTTTTCTTTTTTTTTAAGAATATTATATTCTCATCGGATACTTTTGAAGAGATGCATCCAATTTTCAAACTCATTCAAATGGAAAATATATTTTCCCAAAGTCCTTTTTAAAAATAATTCAAAAGTTCTTTCATTATTCGAATATCTATCGTAACTTTTTAATTGACATTTATGATTCTCGATTATTTTATGAGTTTTTTGACACTAGATAGGCTCGTATACGTACTCCCTAAGTATGACTATAGGCTAGAACATGCTCACATCGTCAAATATCAACATAAAAAGAAAGAAGCCTAAATAATATCATATGTAACATACTAGAGAAGTAACTCATACTCGTGTGAGAAAATTATACTTTAATATAATGATGCACATAGTACTATCTTTCTTATCATTACATAAATTTTCTATGAGACATATATACATATGGTAATTCATTAGAATAGGTTATAGGTTATGTGTTATTCATGCACAAATCAATTCATCCAATCTAACTTGTAGGCGTTCCAACAACAAGCTCAAATATAGTTTCATGTTCATCCAATCTAAGTGTAGCCTACATTTTGTATAGTGGTAGAGAATATGGAAAACCAATCGCAAGAAGGTTGTTTTAACCCATAAAGAGATTTATGTAGTCGACATACTGTATTCTCCCCCTATCGGCGAAGACCTGGTGGTAAAGACATGTAGACTTTCCCGTCTAGATTACCATGGAGAAAGACATTTTGAACATAGAACTGATGAGTGAACCATTTTCAAGCAGCAACAATAGTGAGTAAGCAACGAAGTGCATCCTTTGCTACTAGCTGAGGTTTATATCGTTCAACAGAATCATCAGAGTTGTATTTAATCTTGTACACCCAACGACAGCCAATAGCTTTATGGCCAGGTGATAGAGGAAGAAGAAACCAAGTATGATTACGTTCAAAAGCTGCAATTTCAGCATTCATAGCCTGCTGCCACAATGGGGTCGCCAACTGCCTCGAGTTAGATTGGATGAATGTTCCCAAATTCAGCTTCATGTGATCCAATTTCACATACGATATTTCATCCATTTAGAATATCAAATTTAGTGTATATCCGTGAGTCAACCTCAATTAATTACCCAAATATATTAATAAAATACGAATGTGGACAAATATTTGTTTTAAATAAAAAAAAATTTAAAATAATAATGAGGTTATTTTAATTGATTTTGAAACCTCCACCAAATAGAATGGATATATATATATATATATTTTTTTTAAAAAAAGGGTTAGATTTAAAGTTTTGAAAATGAAATATTCCCGTTTGTATGTATCCGTTGCGTGAGCGTTGATGTCAGAGCAGACGCACCATTTCCCATTTGGTTCCACGAAGCTTCCACTTTTCCTGTCTCACACCAAATCCATTGTTTTTCAAATAATACTAATTATCCATCCTCCCTCATTTTAAACCAAATTAATTTTATTATAATCAAATTTCAAAAATACCCATAAATTTTAAAAAATAACTTTAACACTCGTACACTAAAAAAAGTTTAGAGATGATTTATGAGATGTAGATAGATGTTCGATGATAATTTTTTAATTTTTTTTTTTTTATTTTTTAAAGGAAGTGAAATAGTTTATTAATTTAAAATAATTTTTATTTTAAAAACAAAATGTCTCAAATTATTAGATTCTTGTTAACACTTCATTTTAAGGCATAAGTTCACTTATGTTGAAGGCCCAAGCCCATTATGCTCGTTCTTTTTTGTTGCTCATTTGTATTATGGGCCTTATTTTTGTTTAGTCTTGTTTTTTTTTTTTTTCCAAAAATTTTATTAAATTGCTTCATTTTATAAAATTAAATTATTACAATAATATTAACTAATTAAAATTAAAATTTTTAATAAATATATTTTGAGTAATATGATTTTAATTTCTTAGCTTTTGAGTTACTTAACGATCAATTTTAATAGTCATCTAATTTATTAAATTCTATAAACTTTTTTAATGGAAAATAATTATAGCCAAATATATTTTTAATAAAAAATACACAAAAAAAAAAAAAAAAAAAAAAAAACAGAGGTAAGAGGAAAAGAGCAAAATATAATGTTAATAAGAAATATGGCAACAATGTTTTAAAGTTATGATAGGTTAATTATGAATGATACACCAAAACTGTTATATTAACTTAATTTAACTAATTAAATATATTTAAGATGTTGCTAACTAATTAATTAATAATTTTAGTATTGGGATTTAGGCTATAAACCTCTTAATTAATTATCTAATTTTTAATAATGATTTTAATTATTTTATTAATAAATTAATATTAGCTATGGTATGAAAAATTCAAGGCTAGTGTTGGTTGACATATAAGAGGTACATGTTCAAGTAATAACCTAAAGTGTTAATGGTATAGGATAAAGTTGAGGTGTCTTATCCCAGTAACACTATTGATACAAACCAATTTGTAACTATTAGAAATGATTTGATCAAATCGTTTAGGAAGAGACAAATGAGTGAGAGTATCCTATATAATAACCCACCCGATGAACTTTGCTGCCTATGAAATTTTGATGTTGAGTATATTATAGCTTTTTTAGGTTATATATGAAATTTTGTGGTCATTGGATAAGGATAACTAGATAAACCAAGAAATGGTGTAAAATGACCATAATGCCTGTAAATAATTTACCTTCGGTCCATGACCTAGATGACCTCCAAATGCTATGAAACTCTGCAGTAGATCTTATTTTATCATGTTTGATGATTTTTTGAAGTTTGAAAGCTATTGGAACTCGTTAAGTAGCAAAACCAAGAATTAGAGGTAAAATGACCATAGTGCCCCTGAGGAAGACTACCTACAGGTTAAGCCCTAAATGACCTCAAAATATTTATGAAATATTGTATGAATCCTTATCTCAGGAGGTTGTATAAGGTAATGAAGTTTGAAGGTCATTAGAAAACCTTAGGTAGCAAAACCAAAATATGGGGAAAAACGTACATCATGATCCATATGACTTTACCTCCTAGGATGACTAATGAGGTATCCATGAAATAAGAGGTTCCTCACAAGTACCCTTGGTTGCTAATAAGATTCTACGTGCACAAGATCACGTTGGTCTATTTCTAAGAAGAGCTTTTAAGATCCAAGCGTGACGCAAGATATTATGCATAACTTAAGATCGCCAAGAATCCAAGAAAACACGTAGGTTAATGCAAATATCATGTTTAACAAGTTGCTAGGATCCATGCCCGAAGTAACCATGATCTCCTATCACGAAGAGCACCACGAGGGCCCTATTCCTCTTTAGGTGGGATGCCCTGCTATATGGACCATGAGCAGGATGCCATAAACAAGCTCTACAACTGTCAAGGTAAGAAGAATGCTAAGTACCCCTTAAGAATAAGGGACCAAGGTCCTCAAACTCAGAAACTCAAAAATGCTAGATAATACTCTAAACATGTCCAACTGTGGCCCATATCTCCCACCACGTGGTGTTTTCAGAGGCCATGTTTCCTTTTCTAGATGGGATGCCCTACACCATGTTTCTATTGCAGGATGTCATGTTTGGCCTCATGTTTCCCTCACCTAGATGAGATGCTCTACACCATGTTATGGGTACCCAAGGATTTGCAGGATGCCATGTTCAGGCATGCACCTATCATGTAACCTTTATAGTCTATGCCATGTTCATGCATGCAAAAATCAGGTGACCTTTACGGTCTATGTCATGTTCATGCATGCATTGATCACGTGACCCTTATGGTCTATTATGGGGAGTAGTCTAAGACCACGATTGAACAAGAAGAGAGTAAGTTACCTTAGCCAAGAAACAAGAACCTACTAAGACCTCCCACGGTACATCATGCCCATGACTTAGACTGCGTTCTATACATCATGCCCATGACTTAGACTGCGTTGCTTGGAACGCAGGAAGCCTTGAGCGTAGGTATTAAGACAGTGTCGCCTGGAACGCATGAAGCCTCGGACACAGGTTGATAGATTTATGACTAGTACCACAATATCGTAAGGGGAGTGTCTTGGAGGATGAATTAAGAAACAGAACAAGAACTTATGACAAGAAAAAGAACAAGAATAAGAAAAGAAAGAGTGTGGTACCCTAGCATACTAAGGGCACGATTAAGAGCCTACAAGTAGGTTGCTTATTGAGTCTTTGTACTCATTCCTTATTCTTCATTTTTTTCAGGCAATAAGGAGCTGGTTGAGGTCGGAAGCGAACTCTGGAGCAGGTGCCATAGACAAACCTCACCCATCATCCTCAACTTTTTGGTTTTAAAATGTCTTGTGTCATTCCTTATTTTATACTTCACCTGTTGTGTTGTGTTTTAAATATTTTGCATAAACTTTATTTTGATATAATATAAATATAATGTATGTTACGTTCTAAATTTCGTTTGTTTTATTTCGCGAAAAATTTACCCGTCTTTTGGAGCCATCGAGTCAGCCCGATCCTTACATAATAATACTTTCTTCTCTTAAGACCACTCTGACTGTTAGTCATGTTGTTTGAGCATCCCGAATCAATGATCCAGTCATCCTCGTAGTCAATATGATCTCCCATCATCACCATGAGCGCTACCTCGTCTTCTTCTATGGGACATAGTACCTCTGCATCCCATTCATCCTTCATCTCCTTTTTAGAGGTTTCTATATTGCTTTCGACAAACTTTTTTCTAGACCAACAATCTCTAGACATGTGAGCCTTCTTCTCGCAATTGTAACAAATATTTTCAAATCTCTTCCCTTGAGAGCTCTTGTTGTCGTTCTTCTGATCTCTCCCTGGTTGTGTAGTTCCTTGGTGGCTTTTTCTTTTGTCACACTTTTTTTTATCCACGTTTGGTAGACGACTTATTGTTGCTTCGACTTTCACTTGTGTAGAATTGATAAGGCAATCTTAATCCTCAGTTCAACGATCCAAGCTTTTGTTGAAGCAAGAACCCTTGAATAAAAGAAATTAACCTCCTTATACAAAATTCGAATCAACCAAGAGATAAGGCTATAATTAGATTACTTCTTAAGATCAAAAATCTACCAGCAAGATTTGGAACTTTTTTCTAAATTGAGTCTATCCACAATCGAACTTGATCGAGACTTGATTGAATGACTCAGATGCAATCTACCACAAGAATTGTTCATTTAGCTTTTGCACAATTTGACTCTAATTCTATGCACTCCATCTTTGAGAAGTTTGTTGAGTATGCATAGCTAAAGCTCGAGCCTTTAGAATTTGCACTTTCCTTATGTACACCTATAAACAAGTTATTGTTGGCCACCCATAGAATCAATGTAGGTAGTTTAATGGTTTCCGGGAGAGTCATGGACGCAATGTTGATTATCCTGTGCCTACATGACTTCGATATCATCTTAGGGATAGACTGGCTAGGGGAGAACCATGCATCCAATAGATTATAATGCATGCATAGTGAACTTCAGACTCCTGTTCGGGGAGAGCTTCATGCAGGGGTTGCTATATGCAATACTGCTTGATTATCACAATACAACAATACTAGTTCGGACAGCGGAACTTTCAAGTCTTAAAGAATGTATCTCAGCCAAGTTAACTCTAAACAAGTATTTGTTGTAGCTCGATACTCGACTTCTACTAGTGATCTGGACACATTGATTTGTTTTTTAGACTTCCAAGAAATAATTGAATTCCTCAAGAAGATGCAAAACCCAGAAATAGACATTCTGGTAGTTCGACAACCACCCTAGTCAGAATCGTAATATGGTTGTAATCTTAAGTTGTTTTCAGATGGTAGTAGAAATCCTTGAACAGGAGTACCTTTAATGTATCTCATAACTTGAAGAGCGGCCTCCCAATGTGATTTTCTGGCTTCATGCATAAATTGATTAAGCATACGAACTGAATACACTATGTTAGGCCTAGTAACAGTTACAAATATTAATCTGTCAATCAATCGTCTTTATTTGCTTGGATCATTCAACTTTTTCTCCTTCTTTAAAGTTTCAAATTTTGCTCCATAGGAAATTTTTCTAGACGTGCTCCCGTAAGACTTGTGTCTTGAAGAATGTCTAATGCATACTTCATTTGAGACATAAAAATTCCTTTTCTAGATTAGAAAATATTTCAAATTCCCTAAATCTTTGACAAGAAATTTCTCGAGTAAACAAGTCTTGAGAAGTTGAATTTCTTTGAGATGTTTGTCTGTCAACAGAATATCATGAGCATAGATAAAAATTATAGTGAAAGAAGTACCTCTACTCCTAGTAAATAAAGTGTAATATGCTTTTGACTGAGTGTAGCCTGCATTTTGTATAGTCGTAGAGAATATGGAGAACCAATTGAGAGAAGGTTGTTTTAACCCATAAAGAGATTTATGTAGTCGACATACTATATTCTCCTCCTATCGGTGAAGACATGGTGGTAAAGACATGTAGACTTCCTCGTCTAAATTAACATGAAGAAAGACATTTTGAACATACAACGGATAAGTGAACCATTTTTAAGCAGCAACAATAGTGAGTAAGCAACAAAGTGTATCCCTTTGCTACCACCGAGGATTATATCATTGAACAGAACCATCAGAGTTGTATTTAATCTTGTACACCCAATGACAACCAATAGCTTCATGGCTAGGTGGTAGAGAAAGAAGAGACCAAGTATGATTACGTTCCAAAGCTGCAATTTCAGCATTCATAACCCACTGCCACAATGGGTCGTCAACTACCTCATTAAAGGTTTTAGGCTATGTCTGGGCTATAATAAGAGCTAGAAAATTACATTGAGTAGGAAAAAAAACGAGAGAATGAAAGGTAATGATGAAAGGGATACTTGGTGCCAATGCTGGGACTTGAGCTAAAGGTTAAATGATTGGCCGGAGAAGACATCTCATAATCATTATGCCAAGCTGGAGGTTGTTTGGTACTAGTAGAACATCGGAGTGGAACAAATATATCAGGCGGGATAAAATTAGAATTAGTGGGTGAATCTAGAGAAGGAATAGAAGGTGGAGGAGACGACGGAATAGGAGGAGCTAGACGTAATTAATGACGACTTCAGGGTTAATTTGGTACTTTTGTAAATATATATATATATATGAACGCTGGTGGAACCCAACGTTGAAGAATGCTTAAACTTGAACCACATTTGCATTTAAATCTATTCTTCTTCTTAACTTTATTCAAATTCACAAGTGTTAAGAAACTTACAATATTCCTATTTTCTCCTACGGACTACTAATTCACAATCTTTTCTTTTCTTTCCTTTCCCTCTTTGTTTGGGAGGTGAGAAAACAACACAATTTCAACAGAACAACTCCAGATTATCAAAACTACAATACTCCTCCAACTCTCCAATGCAAATATTAGTCTCCGAATTCGGAATCGACACGACCCCGGTTTCGAAATCACAACACAATCCAAACCACTCACTTTCTCTAAAAGGGCTTTGATCATCATCTTGAACTTCAGATTCAAACAACAATGATGGAGGACGTAAAGGTCGAGAGAAACCATTGTCGATATCGATATCGTCGAACGTCTCAGATTTGACATGAATGGCTGCTACTTCTGGGCTGAAGGATTGACATGAAGGCTCATCATCATGTGGCCTTTGTTCTTGTTTTGGTGGCATTGGGTATGGCAATGAAGGCTTTTGGAGTTGTTGTTGTTGTGTTTTGGAATGAAGAGGTCTGTTGCAAGTGTGTGTTCCTTTGTAGGTTACCTCGTAAATTGTTGGATCATTGTCTGATTTTTGAACTTGTTTTGTTGCTTTACATCCCAAGGTAAAGCGATGCGAGCATCTAAAATAGCCTCTGCATGATAACCAAATGTCAATCCACCAAACCCAAATACAAACCTCTAAAACCCAGAAGAGAAGAAGATTAGAAGTTTGAATCGGTAAGAACCTGGGGAATTTGGATCCAAGAATGTCCTTTTGGCCATACTTTCTCCAGCTAAACCCATCATGAAGAGGGCCTTCAACGGCAGAGGCAGAGGCAGAGGCAGAGGCAGAAGCAACCTTAACCTGCTCACTCCATTTGGGCATTACCTTTCTGCAAAACCCAAATCCCCAAAACCCCAATAAGAATTCGGAATCAACAACAACAACGAGCAGTGGGTAACACAGGAATTACCTCTTCTTGGTCGGAACAGGGGTGGATTTGAGGGCGGCAGCAGGGGCGAGAGAGACAAGGGCGTTGTCGTAGGAACGAAGAATCTGATCGATGAGGTGAATGGCATGGGAGGAAGAAGAAGGATGGAGATGGGTTCGGAGTTGGTTAGCGAGGTGTTTGCCTCGGTTGAGCTGTTGGATTAGAGCCATAAGTTCCATGGTGGTGGGAGAAGGGAAGGAAGGGGGGATATTATTATAAAGGAAGGGGAGAAACTGAGACTTGATGATGATGGGGGGTGGGGGGATTGAAGAAATTGGGAGGAAAGGACAAGGAAAAGATATGTAATTAATTGAATTGAATTGAATTGAATTGTATTGTATTGTGTTTGGGGATTGGAAAGGGTCCAATTTTATATTCACTGCTTCTTCATATGAATCAACAAAATCAAATAATTTCACCTTCTTATCTTTGTTTTTGTAGTAACGCGGAAGAGAGTGAGAAGATTCCTAACATTTTTCTTCACAAATTTGACAACCACAATTATTGAATTGGTTGATTACTTGTTGTATACCATTATTCTTCCATGGCTTGATTACACCAACATCACCTAGATCGATGAAGTTCCCAAATCAGTTAACATACCAAATCATCTTTTTCAAGTAATAAGCTAAAATATTTATACTGTATAGATGAAGATGGGTGTTTTATTCTCGTAACAACACTATTGATACGACTCACTTTACAAATGTTACAAATGATTTGATTCAAATGGTTCGTGTGACATGTGGGTGGAGTATTCTATATAATGAATTTGTATAAAACTAGATCATAAAATATTTTCTCTGTTTATAAATTTAATAATTTAGAAGATTAATATTTTATAACATGATCACATGTGACTCAGTTTAATCTTGAGTGACTTATGAACTTCTATGTGTGAGAGCTCGACTCAATTTAATCTCAAGTCACTTTAACGTTGGACATATGTAAAAAAAAAAAGAAATAATAATAATAAAATATACCATAATTGAACTAACGCGTGTAATACGATGTAGATGTGTGGGAGGAAGAGATGACATTTCATATCAATTTTTAGTAAAATTGATTTCAATTAAAAAAAAAAAAAACAATAAATAACTATCAAATACATTTCTTTTCTATTTTATATTCTTTTTAAAAAAATGTATAAAAAATGTAATTAAATATATTTCTATTTCTTCCTAAATAAACCAGAAAAAGAAATGTTGTAATGGTCGAAAAGAACCATGCTGTGACCACCACGCGTGAGTTCAATGTTTAAATATCTGGTGCGTGACTCTAACGCTCACATAGGCACGTTTGAATCAGAGACTAAACCAGTTTACCATTTATGTTGCATTATTAATGTTAAGGCTTACAAGTCTGAATGATCTATTGACATAGCTAAATTAAGGCTCATATAGGAATATTTAAGAATTCTATTGACATAACTAAGTTAAGGTTTTCAAGTCTGTCAGAATGATAAGGATTTGAGGACCCAGTTAATGTTGGTTTGATTTTTCTTTACCACAAATCCACGTCTGCACAGTTTAGTTCACAAAAAATACAATTAATTTATTTCAAGTTGTCTGATACGTGTCCTTTGTCCATAGGTGGTCCCTACACATACTTATTATAGGCCACCATGACCATCGAGTAATTAATTATAAAAGTACTTCTTTTTTTCTTCTTTTTTTTAAATTTTTTTTTATTCAAGTTATAAAATATAAGTAAAATATATTTCCATTACAAGAAAAAAAAAATATATTTAACTCTCATCTTATTATATTTTAATAATTAGAAAATAAAATTATACGCTATTCCTTCAAAATAAATAAATTATTAAATTAATAAAAATATATCCTTTTAACTTTTTTTAAATGTTCATTCAATAATATTTTTTAATTTTTTAAAAAATTAAAAAATACCTCTTTCAAATGGGATTTTAAAAAATTGTTATGGTTAATATTTTATTTTTAAAATATCACTAAATAAATAAAGAAAGTTAAAAAAATTTATGTTTTTTTTCCACAAATACCTTCTGACTTATGTTTTTTTTTTTTTTTTTCTTTTTAAAAACTTCAAAAACATTTTAAACTTTTTTAAACACTTAGAAAAATATTATTACCATTAGTATATAGATGAAACCGTTAGTAATCCATTTTAAAAATATCCATAAATTTTAAAAAATAACAGTAAAAAGTTTGAAGATAACCTTATCCTGAGTAGAAAGACAATTTCCATTCATATATTGATTTTTTTTTTTTTTTAGATTAAAGGAGTTAAAGTTAAAGATTATTAATGAATTCGTGTATTTTTTAACACTATTGAAACTTCAGGAGTACTCTTGAAATGAAATACTAAAGTTTTGAAATTTTAAAAGTAATTTTGAGATAAAGTATATTTTTATTAATTTAGCGAATTAAGAAATGACAAATAAATAAATAAATAAAAATAAAAGCAAATGTGGTGGAATTGTGGTTTTATGCACCCATAGAAATAAATATGGTACACCAGTTTTATGATATGTTAGTTTGTAGATTAGATGGAGAGGGTTTGACTAGTCCACCCAAATATCAAATTCCTTTCATTGTAACCTAATATATTAATTAATATTCAAACGCTAATATTATTTTTTATAGGTAAATAGTTTTTTTTTTTTAGTTTAAGAGTACAAATTAAACATTTAAATTAAATTATTATAATATTATCAACTGAATGGATTCTACACCATATTCTAAAAAAACTATTCCTAGCAGCATTTAAATTTTGTGTCTAATAAATTTTTAAAAATTGATTTTTTAAACTTTGTTTAATTGAAAAATTAATAAATTAGTGCAAATAAAATTGTAATTTTAATTGGATAAGATGAAAAACAATAAAAAAAAAAAAAAAAAAAAAAGATTTAGAAGTTTGAAAAGAGAATGCATTAATTGAAAAAGGAAAAAGAGAAAGTGTGAATGAAAGTAAATTTTACGGCAAAACAAAACAAAAGAAAACAAGTTTCTAAGAAATTTCGTATGAAATGTTTGAGAAACTTTTGTTTGGTTCAATTTGCCCACAAAACACGCTCGCCTCACAAATCCCTTCACTCCAATTTGTGGGCCATAATCTTTCTTTCTATTCTTCCACCACTTTTTTAGTTTTTTTTTATTTAAAGACCCTACATTTACGCATATTTACGTTGTTTGATGCTCATCTCTAATGTGGAAATATAACTCTTAGAATGAACATCAATTATAACATCATTTACCCATGTTGAAGGATGAAAGAATGTACTGAACCTTAGTTACGTTGTTGATGCCTCATGTAGGCTTCTCAAGAAGTTTAAGATAACCCTCGTATCTCAGTCCAACATAATGGATGTTAGCACACCATGAAATTATAATACCTCTTATATATATAATTGAGCCCACTTATGCATATCTACAGAGTAGGTTATTTTATCAAGGATGAAATGAACTAATCTAGTAATTTATAGTGATGCCTCTAAGCATGGGTTAGGGTGCGTACTTATGCAGAACGGGAGAGTTATTGCTTATGCCTCTCGGTAGTTGAAGAACTATGAACGCAACTACCTAACTCATGATTTAGAGTTAGCTGCTGTGGTGTTTGCTCTGAAGATATGGAGACATTATCTGTACGGTGAGAGGATACAAGTATATACAGATCATACGAGTCTCAAATATCTGTTCACCCAGAAAGAGCTCAACATGAGGCAACATCGATGGTTGAAGTTAGTGAAAGATCCTACATCACCCTGGTAAAGCTAATGTGGTAGCTGATGCCTTGAGTCGTAAGACAGCTCACTCATCTGCAATGTTGACGAGACAACCCAACATTCATATGGAGTTTGAACGAGCTCAGATAGCTGTGTTGGTCAGGGAAGCAACAACTCAGCTAGCTCTTATGACTATCTGTCCGACGTTGCAGTAACAAATTATTCAGGGTCAGCAGAAGGACCCTTATTTTTTAAAAGTTGTGAAGCAACTTGAGACTGAACAAGTCGAGGATTTCTTGATAACCGGTGATGGATGTTTGAAGTGGCAGAATCGAACTTGTGTGCCAAACGATGTAGAGATCAAAAGGAAGATTCTATCTGAGGCACATGAGTCTTCTTATACCGTACATCCAGGTGCCACAAAGATGTATCAGGACTTAAAAACATGCTTTTGGTGGCCTGGAATGAAGAAAGATGTTGCTGAACATGTAAGTAGATGTTTAACTTGTCAACAAGTTAAGGCACCTAGAAAGAAACCTGCTCGGTTATTGCAACCTCTTAATGTGCCCCAGTGAAAGTGGGAAGAAGTGACCATGGAATGGGTTGTTGTGGATAGATTAACTAAGACAGCTCATTTTATACCAGGAAAGTCTACGTATTCAGTTGACAAGTGGGCACAATTGTATTTAAAGGAGGTTGTAAGGTTGCATGGTGTACCTGTTTCTGTTGTGTCTGATAGGGATGCACGGTTTACTTCTCGATTCTGGAAGAGTCTTCAGGAAGCCCTTGGTACACAACTGAAGTTTAGTACAGCGTTCCATCCTCAGACAGATGGACAGACAGAGAGATTAAATCAGATTCTTGAGGACATGTTGCGTGCATGTGTACTTGATTTTGCTGGTGGTTGGGACACCTACCTATATTTGGTGGAATTTGCCTATAACAATAGTTATCAGACAACCATTCAGGTGGCTCTTTTTGAAGCACTTTATGGACGGAGGTGTCGAACTCCGATTTATTGGGAGGAGGTAGGTAGTAAACAGCTGTTAGGTCCAGATTTGCTACGGACGACCAATGAGGCAATTCAGAAGATTAGGAAGAGAATTTTGACCGCCCAAAGTCGTCAGAAGAGTTATGTTGATGTTAGGAGGAAGGACCTAGAGTTTGAGGTGGGGGACCATGTGTTCCTAAAGATTGCACCAATTCGTGGTGTTTTGCGATTTGGTAAGAAGGGAAAGCTTAGCCCACGTTTTATTGGACCTTTTGAGATCCTCGAAAGAGTTGGCTCAGTAGCCTATAGGTTGGCATTACCGCCAGCGTTGGATGCTGTACATAATGTTTTCCATGTTTCGATGCTGAGGAAGTATGTTGCAGATCCTATGCATATTCTTCATTTTGAAGACGTGGAGTTAAAGGAGGACTTAAGCAATGAAGAACAACCTGTTAAAATTTGGCCCAGGAAGTGAGATCTTTGCGTAGCAGAGATATTCCCTTTGTTAAAGTTTTATGGAAGAATCAGTAAGTTAGTGAAGCTATTTGGGAAAAAGAAGAGGAGTTTAAACGAGAATATCCACACTTGTTTATAGAGTTAGAAACTTTCGAAGACGAAAGTCGCTGAAAGGAAGGTAGAATTGTAATGATCTAAAATAAATAAATAAATAAATGTTTATATGCGTTGTATTGATATTTAAGGAGCTGCTTCGTAATGGAGGAAGAGGATAGTGACACACGTGGGTTGGAGAAGGCCGAACGTCGAGGAAAGAAGGGTTTGTGAGTTGGTGGAATGAAGGTTATAAAGGTCTGGTATAAAGGTTTTAAAAGTAGAATAGAGGAATAGAAAAAAAAAAAAAAAAAAAAAAGAAAAAAAAAAAAAAGAAAGAGAGAAATCAGAGAAAGGAGAATCTTACCCATATGCTCGGTAAATCGTAAGGTTCTGCAGCGTTTGGTGTGTTAGTGTGCAAACGTGAGGATGGGGGATGAGTGTGGTGATTTTCAGCCATTGAAGCTCTGAACTTAAGTTGATTTAAGCGTTTGTCTCAAAGGTAACGAAAAATCCATTTGTCCGAACTTTTAAATCTCGATATCATAGTCTATATTGCGTAATAAGTTATGAAATAGGGCTTGTTAGAATCATAGTAAGGAGATCTACAAAGTTGTAGAACGAATCCAGATGAAATTCGGATTATAGAAGTAAGATATGGCTTAGGGATACAACGGGTATTAATGGAAAAGTTTGGAAAAAATTGCAGAAAACAGAGGTTGAAGACGAGTGCGTGAGAGACACGCGGGGTGTGTGGGAGTCCAGAGTGAGAGCGCGACTGTGCGCAGATCAGTCGCGTGAGAAATATACACCGAGTGTGTGGAGGCGCGTGAGTGCGAGTGCGTCATCGTTTTGGCTCTCGATTTGTCCTGTTCGACTCCTTTTGATCTGTCCTATTAAAATTGGTATATACTTATCTTGAAATTGGTGAAATATAGGTCTAATAGGAAGGAATTGTATTGAAATACCTTATTAAACGTACATCCAAGGAAAGAGAAGTTCAAAACCAAGTAAGTAGCATATCGATCTTTGAACTAGTTCTTAACTTATGTTACAACCTGTGAGTATGTTGTTTACTTGAGTAAGAGCTTAGTATGGTAATATGTGTTGTGATGATATTGTTTGTCTAACTGTGTATTGTGACTGCTTGCCTGTGATGTAAGCATGATATAAATGATTGCTAGAATGTTCTATGTGTTGAACATGATGAATGTATGAAAGCATGCAGTAAATGTGAGTATGTTATGCATGCTAATGGAAAGGTTATGACTTTAGGATATGCTTATTGGTTGTTGAGCCATGACTTATTTGTATGAGTATGATATTCTACTAATTCCCGCGGAATGCCTGACCAACACGCTGTGTGCTAAGTCAGGGAGCATGAGTACTCCTGACCGTTGGTATATGAGTTAAACAGGCTGCCAGAGAAATTAGTAGATGGGCCGTATTTGACCAAAAGCGAGTCTTACATACAAGTCCGAAAATTTGAGATAAGCATATCAAGAGAGAGTCAGTAACCTAAGCTGGAGGTAGTTGAGATATCTCATTATTGAACAGATGACCCTAGTAAGAGAAACTAGGAGTCAATGACGAATAAAACTTAAAAACACTTAGAAAGATTAGTTATGAACTCATGCATGATAAGCTAGCTACTTACTGGGTAATCTAATTACTCATCAAAATTATTATAACTTTTCTTTCGAGATTTAGATGATGCAGGCCAACTGAGGACGAGACTAGCGGGCTAAAGACGATTGGGAATCCATGTCTGGGTCTGTTTATGTGATTATGGATCTGTTTATGTAATTATGTTTTCGTTGTTTAAGACTTTTGTTGGTTAATAATGTTTTAAACAGAACTGGTTTTGAATATTTTACTTAATGTTATGATATGTTCTAGAAATGTTTGGAAAATTTATGATTGGTTGTCAGAGTTTGTTATCAGTGTCGATGGTAACTCCTGTTAATCGCAGTGTTGATAAGCGGGTGTTACATCTCCTTCTTCCAAGCTAGTTGTCCTTCGATTTTGATAGCAAGGTGTAACAATTCTTGCATATCAAAGTACACTTGCCTATCCACTTGATGAGCAAGTTGTCAGTTTAACCCACTAAGGAATCTAGCCATTGTATCTTCCTCATCTTCATCAATACATGCTCTATTCATAAGGGCCTCCATTTCTTTGTAATATTTTCAACACTTTTGGATCCCTGTTGCAAAGTATAGAGTTTTTGCTTGAGTACTCGAGAATAATGCTTAGGAATGTACCTTTTTTTCATTAATGTCTTCAATTCCTCCCACGTTTCAATTGGTTCTTCATAATTTCTTCTCCACTCTGATTTCAAAGATGTCCACCATATAATGGCGTAATCACAAAATTCAGCCACAGCAAACTTCAACTTTCATTTTTCACTAAAATTGTTGCAATCGAAAACATGCTCAATTTTTCTCTCATATTGCAAATACTTCTCTGGATTAGATCTCCCATAGAAAGTTGAAATTTTTAGCTTCACTGCCCCAACTCCTCTTTCTTCTCCTCTCTCATACTGGTATTCCCTCTCAATTCTTTTTGGTGCTAAAATTTCTCTACCCCTCCTTCTGACTCTTCCTCTCCCTCGACCGACATCTCTCCCTCCCCTAGGACTATGTCCTACTAAAAGGGTGACATTGTCATCTTCTTCATTTTTAACTCCTTCATTCAAGAGTACTTCTCTCCCTTGAAGATTACCTAAGGCTATTTCAATTCTCTTCATCCGGTCTGTCAATGTACTAATAACTTGATTCAAACGAGTAATTGTTCCGACCTGAGCTTCGCTCCACCTAGCTTCTTTGATCTTCCCTCCATTTCCTCTGGCTTGGTTCATGATTGTACAAACAATAGTTAAATATGTTTAGGACCTCACACACTCAACACACTAATTTTACACTTAGGAACACTCGTGTTTATACACACAAAGGTAAGTTGTTTGGGAAAATGACTAAATTATGATCGAGGTAGGCTAATATATGGGTAAAGCAATTCTGATATTAGCAAGCTATTCAAGGCAATCAAGATAAGTTAATTATGAAATAACAACAAAATAAAACAAGGAGTGAACAAACAAATAAGGGACACAAAGATATTTTTGGATAGAATTACACACTGAAAAAGAAAAAAAAATTCCAAAAAGAAAGGACGTGAAGATTTTAAGAACGATCTAACTCTCATTTGTACAGAATTCGGGAAATTTAGAAGTTATCTTCATGCGTAGATTATGAGAAAGAAAAAAAAAATATATCAAAGACAACGATTCTAAATTTAGATGGATTAAGAAAAAAAATGTGAATTGAAGTTTATTTGATCTTCAAATAAACATGCAAATGATCTAAAAAAAAATGATAAAGATCGTTTATAATCACAATCATAAGAACAAATATGATAAGATTTTTTTTTTTTCAAGATCTAAAGGTGATCTTTGGGAAGAAAATGAGAACAAAGTGAAAAGTGGATGAATAATGGCGGAAATGGCAGCAAGAATATAAATGGACATAAAAGATAAACAATAGCATAAATGAAAGATAAAATCAATTCTAGAGTCGGCCACAAAGATGTAAACCTACGCTCCCGAAACCAAATTGATAAGGTAACCCTAATCCTCATCCCAATGATCCAAGCTTTTTTTTTGAAGCAAGAACCCTTTCAAAGTAATTAATACCTTCTTATACAAAATTTGAATCAACGAAGAGATAAGGCTAGAATTAGATTATCTCTTACGATCGAAGATCTAGGAGCAAGATTTGCAAATCTTGTTCTAAATTGAGTCACTCCACAATCGAACTTGATCAAGGCTAGAATTAGATTACCTCTTACGATCGAAGATCTAGGAGAAAGATTTGCAAATCTTGTTCTAAATTGAGTCACTCCACAATCGAAATTGATCAAGCCTTGATTGAATGACACAGATACAATTCTACCACAAGAATTGCTTGAAACTTAGAAATGACAAAATTGATGCTCGGATTTCTGAGGGAAATGTCTCAATTTGAGATCTGAATTACATTCATCCACCAATCTGATTTTTACATAACATATTTTGGGTACTTATAGTCTCCCGACAGAAGACGTTTGTAGTCGGAATTTATTCCCCATCCCCTTTAATCTCCACAAAAGGCAAAGTCAAATTGACCATTTGACCCTTACATATTTTATGAAATTGAAAATAATACTTTCCATTTCCAACAAATGTTATGTGCTTGAGTGACTAAGGCAACATATTTGAAATCAATTAAGCTCTCCCTACGTAGGTTTGTTAGGATCGCACAACAACGCACACACTCGATCTAGATAAACACAAAGAACAGGATAGAGAAAATGGAAGGAGAATATTGGCTAAAGAATTTGTATTGATAACTACAAGTATCTACAGTAAGAGAGAATATAGAGAATACAGAAAATATATTTTCAAAGCTCTGCCTCGGATATATATATATGGTTTAGCTTACTATATATACTTTACCAGATATAACCATCTGTATATAACTATCTACCATATATAGCTTTACTAGATATAGTTTTTTACTATATATAGCTATTTACTATTTATGACATTTTACTTTATATGTCATTTACCAAATATAACTTTACTATGTATAACGACTAAGCTATAAATAAGTAGTAGGCTCCATAACCTAACAATTCTCCCAGACTAATCTAGTCAACCAAGAACTTCATTCTTAAATGACCATGAGCATCTTCATGACACCATACCAATTGAGGCTTTGCACAACCTTAATATTCCAACATAAACACATTTTGCCAACATGTTTGTTGGATTCTTTGCACCCTCTATCTTCTCCAAACAAATTACCATCTTTCACTAACCTGCAAGTGAAATGATATCGTCTTTTGTGTTTTCTCTTTAAATGATAGACCGGGTTCCTCGCCAACTGTATGATACTCTGACTATCTCTATAAAGAATCTCTTCGTGCTGCTTCTTGCCCAATTCTTCCATATAGTCAGTCATCCATATCGTCTTCTTTCCAGCTTTAGCTATTGCCACGTACTCAGTCTCAGTACAACGCATTTTTGAAGTCTAGACGTCCCATCATCCATGGCTTGCTCCCACTTGGTTGTATTCTCCAACTGTAGGGCCTCATCAAAGGGCTCTGGTTCCCTTTCATAAGCAACAAATAGTGTAATGAAGGTACATACATATCTGTTACTCTGATAGTACTGGATGATCTTCTCAACACCGGTTCAGATGTCACTTGCTCTACTACTGGTTCCTTTGCAACAACCACAGGAGTTTGTTAAGTATCTGCTACAAGATCACTAGGTGATTTTCTTCGCAACTCAACCTCAACTCCCACTTACTTCGTTGTCTTGGAACCTTGCTCATGCCCTGTGGTTGATCAACTTCTTTGCCTTTAGAGTGAATATTAGAATCTATCATGTTAATTCGAAACCAATTTCTCCTTAGCTATTCTCAAAATTATCCTCCATAGATTGATTCTCTTGAAATTCTCAATGGTTTCAGAAACTAGACTGCATAAGGAAGCTTTCAAAGAAAATTTGGAGTAAATTGAATACCATAAAGTCAAGAATCGAGGCCCTGTACATGGACTATGAGGTAAGTAGACAATTCGATCTTTTCTTAAGAAATACTTGTAGGAATCGTTTAAAATTTGAAATAAACCTTAAGTTGAGTAGGAAATAAAGGATACAAAGAATTAAACCAAAGAACCATATATTAAGGACCTAAACTGAATGTGTTTCTCAAAATCAATTAAAGTTAAAATAACCAATTGAACGAACTTTTCTACCCATAAAATTGTAAAACTAGACACAAAATGACATATTAAGGTTATATATAAAATTAGATAAGGATAAGTAGCTAAACCAAGTAACGATGCAAAATGGTCATAATGTCCCTACGTAAACTTCCTCCTGTTCATAATCCAAAAGATCTCCAAATGTGATGAAACTTTATAAAAGTTATTTTTTAATGAATTTTACGGATCATGTAAAATTTTAGAACCATTAGATCATGTATTAAACTCGAACCAAGGTTTAGGTGATAAGTGATTAAAATCTCCCTAAGGTTCTTTTAGTATATTGCAAGATCCAAATGACCTAAGGATTTAAGTATGATCTACTTGTAAGGACATGAAGAGTTATCCAAGATTTTAAGGTAATTAGATCAAGTTTAGAACCTAAACCACGTTAGGAATATAAGTTAAGGTTTAAGAAAAAAGACAAGACTACCCCTAACCAAGATTCATAATTCTTCTAAAACTGAAAAGAATATTTTAGGATCTTTTAAGATACTTGAATGACTTATGATTATTACTATGAAATGATCATGACTTGTGAGGTTGGAATAGGACTTAAAGAAAGTAAGTTAAGACTTATGCCTGAAGAATAACCCTTAGAGCAAGAATCCAAGGACCAAGAAAACGCTGTAAGGACAAGAACTAAAGAGGAATATAACATAAGCCTTGATTCAATTAATACAAGAAAAATACTAGGTGCACTCAAGAACAAATGACTGAGATCCTAAGACTCAAAAACTCAAGAAATCTCTAAACCTCCCACGATAATACATGTTCATGACTTCGACTACTTTACGTGGAAAGTTAGAAGCCCTAGACGTAGGCTTTAGACTATGCCACTTGAAACATATAAAACTTTGGCCATAGGGATTTAGACTCTGCCGCTTAGAATGTATGAAGCTTTGGGCATAGATTTTCTGACTACGGTCACTTGGAACATATTAAGTATTGGATGTAGGTTTCAGACTTCAACGCTTGGAATGTAAGAAGTCTTGAGTGTAGGTTCAGACTATGCTACTTGAAACATATAAAGCCTTGGACATGAATTGTTAGGTTCATGTCAAGTATCGTAAATCCTGAGGGGAGTGTCTTAGGGAATATAATAAGAAACATAAAACAAAGAACAACGGAAAAGGACTAGAACATGGATCAAGATCCAAGTTCTTAGAACTAAGAACCTAGAACTTTAAAACTAAGATCTTAAGGTTAGAATTAAGGTTAAGAACTCAGAACTCGGGATGAAGTTCCTTGGGCAAGATCTTGACAAGAACTCAGAACTCAAAGAACAAAATTTAAGGGCCTAAGTTCTCAAGTTAAGAACAACAACATGACAAGAAAGAGTGTTGTTGATAAGACAACCCTAATCCTCAGTGAACAATCAAAACTTTTGTTGAAGCAAGAACCCTTGAATCAAAGAAATTAACACCTCTTTATACAAAATTCGGATGAATCAAGAGATAAGGCTAGAATTAAATTACCTCTTAAGATCAAATATCTGGAAGCAAGATTTGGAACCTTGTTCTAAATTTAGTTAGTCTACAATCGAACTTGATCAAGAACCTTGTTCTAAATTTAGTCAGTCTACAATCGAACTCGATCAAGACTTGATTGAATGATTCAGATGCAATCTACCACAAGATTTGCATAAAACTTGAGATGACAAAAATGATGCTAAAATTTCAAAGTGTGAAAGTCTTTGAATTCTCATTCATCAAAATATGACATTTACATAGTATTTTGTGGGTATTTATAGTCTATCCACAGAAGAAATATTGAACACTTTAAATGGCCCGGATTGGAGAGTACCCTTTAAATCTCCACAAAAAAATAGATGTTATGACTAACTTGACAAGTAAATTTCCACTCTTTTCCCACGGCAAGAAATTATGTAATGAAAATAATAAATAAAGTTTTCTAACAAATTATTCATTAAGTCCTAGTTATAGCAATATCATTTGCTACTTCAACCGTGTATATATTCATTTTCGAAGCTCCAAACGGTCATTGCCATGAAATAACGATTGAACAGAGTCTATCCAATTTTGTAGATCAAGAATGAATGCTTGTTGAATTTTTTTGGCCTTGGATTGTGTAATAAGTCCAGTTGGAACATTAGGAACACCATGATCTATATCAGTTGTACCCAAGCATACTTTAAGAACACGATTAAAAGGCTAAAATATGGCTAGTTACTGAGTCTTTGTACTCACTCCATGTTTTCCATATTTTTCAATTAACTATCGATTTGGTCTAGGTCGAAAGCAGACTCTAAATCTGGTGCCATAGAGAAGCCATACCTTAGTAGGAAAAAAAAAAAAAACAAAAGGGATTGACCCACCTTGCTTAAGTTGAAAAGTGGGGTTAGCTGCCACTATAAAAGGGAGGCCTCTTACTTCATTTCATACTCTCACTTGAACAGTTCGAAGCAGTTGGAGAATACTTTTTTTACGGCTTTAGGCCAGCATTTTGGTTGATCTTTCAAACCTTTTCCTTCTAGTTTCAACTATTCGGAAGCACTTAAGGTTAGTACAACTACCTTTTAGCTAGTTTAAATTGTTGGATTCAAGTTTAAATTATTTTATCAAGATTAGGCTTAACTAGTTTAAATTATTAGGAGTAGGTTCATAAAACTAGGTTAAATTATTTTATGCTAGGAGTAGGTTCATAAAACTAGATGAGCCAATTCCTATAGTAAATTCTAATTTATGATCTTGGATTCCTTAGGCATAATTAAATTTTAGAGAGCAGTGTGAAGCTAGTATCAAGCATCAAGGAGTTATAGTAGATTCGGCTTAGGTCAACCAAGTAAGTAGTCTTATTATCGGTTCAATTATAATTGTATACTATATGATGACACGTGCCCATGGCTTCGCACGTGTCATATGCTCGTATGTTTGAACGGTTATGAAATGATATGTGTACGAGATGATATGTGAATGTTATACTATATGTGATGAAATGATATTTTGAGATATGATATGCTTGACGATGTGCTCGAGATATGATTTGTGAATGTTATGATATATGATATGACATGATAGGTGCGTAATATGATATGATATGCTAGAAGACATGATAAGATATGATATGACTTATGTTTGACATGAATAATGACGAATTGACACAAGATTAAACCCTGATATGTGCATGGAAAGTTAAGATAAAATGAAATGATATAAAGGAAAACACTAAAGGGGTTGTTATACACGATAATGAAAGGAAAAATGTTGAGACCTCATGCATCATTGTGTGTTCATGCATCGGGGGATATCCCTTCTTCATTACGATGGTATAGATGTCACTACGAATCAGGAAAATGATCATCATAATTATTATAATGGTGCGACAGTCGCTATTCCTAAACGGGTGTTTGACATCAACAACTATTAGAGAATGCTCGACCGACAAGAAAGGGGTCCAGGAGGTGTGCTAACTGACTACTAGGTTCATATTCGCACGTGTGGACCGTGTGTAGAACAATAAATACACATCCACTGAACCCGCTTAGGATAGCCACCTAAGGAATATGGACTGATATGATAGGTCCCACTCATGGTTGTATGTACTTGCATCTAACCCCAATAGTGAGGTCACTTACGGAGTATTTCTCAAAATACTCAAGCCATGTGCTACGTCTATTTTTCTATATCAAGGCAAGTCTCCCCTGTACGGCTGACGATGACATCACAATTCTAGATCGTGGCACATGCATAGGGTAGTTATATTTATTTTCTTAGACTTAGGTTAGAATACGGTGTTTTTACTTATAATGTTTATTTATTTCATTTAGTATTTCGTTGCGTTGTGTTAAAAATATTTTTGAACATGCAAGTCCATGACAGTGTTTTAAGATGAAATTTATGTTTTATGATGAAATTTAAACGCTTATTTCTGTACAAAAATGATTACGTTATAATGGTAAGTAGAAATCTACCCATTGTTACATTTCTATTCAAATATTTTGAGTTTGTTCTTTATTTTGTATCTAAATCCTAGCTATGTATGAACTGTATTTTGATATAATATAAAATATATTGTACATTATGTTTTAAATTCTCTTTATATTTTATTTCACGAAAACTTTGGCCGTCCTTTTACACCCTTGTGTCAACCCCAATCGCAATCGTGTTTCGAGCAAGCTCGAGAATTGGTTCGTGACGTTTAATTACCCTAAAGCTAAACAAACTTGTTTGAACTAATGACATTAAGGTTAGATGAAGAATTTTGATTTTTTTTCTAATTTGGTGTAATACTTACCCAACTCCTTACCTTAAAAAGATTCTCCTCTTCCGGAGCTCCAATGCTCGTGGTCTTTTACAAGATCCTTCCTTATACTCCTAGGAACTTGGTGAAAGTAGTCTCGAGGGATTTCATAGCTCCAATTGAATTTCAAATCTTCTCGTGTAATTGACCCGAAAATCCAAATCTAACGTACAGGAATTGATTTGAGTCAAGATAGTTGAGTGTAACTCTCGAAATTTAGACAAACCCAAGAGTAGAACCCAAAAAGTAGCAATTTTGTCGACTCGAGTTCTCTTGCACCAAATGGTAGCACCAAGTCCCCTTTTTATATCCCAATGCTCTATCGCCGTTGAAACGTCGAGATTGAGTATGAATCTCGGAGTTCAAAGATGTAGCAAAAAAATCTAAGATTTCTTTCCCTCCAACAATTGAGCCACCTTAGGTCAAACCATTCAATTCCAACCATTGGATGGGAGAGTGACAATGCCTCATAGGTCATATGAAAAAGGTAGGGCGTGGACGGTTTGCTGATCACCAACTTAGAAGAAAAATCCAACAAGCTCATATTTTGCATATAAACCTTAGGTTCTGGACTATTTTTCAAAAAAATTAAGTTTCCAGGTTTAGTTCTGCGCTTCACTTATATTTTCAATTTTGAATCTTTAGTCAATTTTTCCTTCAATTTATTTTGGACATAATATTTGCAAATATTCCTACTTTTATGGAAGACTAACAAATATTAATTAGGATTGATTTTAAGTTGAAGCTAACGTTGATTCATCACCTTTATCATACTATATTCGTTATTTTCAATTTTCACGTTGCTTTTATTTTATATTGGATATCGACATTTTGTTTTAAATGGATTATGTAGACATTTTGAAAATGACAATTTTTTATATATAGAAAATGCTTCGAACTTGTTTAAAGGGCTAAAGCATATATGTTATTATTATTTCAGATCAATTATTGCAATGGTGGTAATGACTCAACTTTCAAACTCGTACCAAAGAGAACGTTTACCTACAAAATGACTTTTTAAATTTAAAAACGAATCTAAACCAAACAATTAAAACATGCTCGGTGTAATCATTTTCAAACAACTCAAATCAACGGCATAAATTTTATTAGAATTGAATTCTACCCGATGTCATCTAATTTGAGCAAACAACCAACCATTAAATTTTTAAAATATGAACTTTAATTTTATTGTCGGATTTTATTAAAAATTTTATAAAAATGTATGAATTATAATCCAATAAAGAGTTGAATTCTAAAGCTAAAAAATTTAAAATCCCATCCAATATTTCAAAATGTAATTATCTTAACACAATCTTATTTATCTAATTTAATCAAAATTTAAATTCAAGAAATAACTCCCATTCGCTCCATCAAATCAAAGTTATCATACATAATAAAATCAAACTAATCTTTTAAGAACAATAATCTTATCTTAAAATGCATGATGCTACAATCTACCAACCTCAAAAGAATTTGCATATATAAAAGCTTCATTTATCAAACATGTCTAAGTACTAGCTTTAATGTCGTATTTGTTGAAAGTGCTCGGAATACTTAATCATCCTCTCATCTTTCTACTCCATGTTGCTCCTTTCAACTCATAGTTCCACTAAAAATTTTGATAAAGCGTTATCTCAAAAGAATACTTTGTCGCCCATTGCAAACTCTAAGTTTCTACGTCCAACATTTATATAACTATTTTGTCTCGTCGTATGGTGCATATCATCAAATTGACATTTGAAAGAGAATTTTTGTGACTTTCACTCTCCAATCTCACCTATCTCATAGGGGATTTACACCTATTCCCACAAAAATCTTTGAACTAAATTAAAGTAATGGTAGTTTGATAACCGTTAATGTGAGCGAACTCTATGAAACACAAGTGAAAGTCCGTGCTACTATAACACACATCCATCCTAGCAGGTACATTTTAGAGTTTAACTTAATGGGGATAAAATACCATACTGCATTCTTATTGAGTAAAGAGTGCAAATCTGTATATTACCAATGTAACTTGAGGGTATCTGGCCGAACACTTTTTTTTTTTTTCTTTAGGTGTATCATGAGATCTAATCATCTCTATAGGCATAGTCTTAGTATAATAACATGTGCCTTCATCAAAATTCAGTACACCATTTTCAAACGATCTATTATCATTTAGATTAATGTGTAACTTGGTCTTTTTTATGAAATTCTGATTTCTAAAGGATACTATAATACTCTGGAAGGATTTTGAGGTACCTTCTAAACTAAAATTTAACATTTTTTTTATAAAAATTTCTAGATTTTTAATTGCTAATACAAAAGGAATTTCAAATGAATATATATATATATATATATATTAGGAAAAAAAGTAAAATATTCAAACATGGTAAATTACCAAAATACTCTTAAAGTTTGAAATATTTACTAAAATGCCACTAATCAAAAAACCTGATATGCTACCATCACTATAAGAAATAATGAATACGATAGCTTACGAAAAATACTATCATAGACTTTTTATAGCACTTTTCATACGTTGTGACAGTCCATATTATTAAAAGTCTAAGACTTTTCTAACGTTTTTTTTTTACAGCTCTAATTAATGCTATAATAGAGCATGAAACTTATATATGTTGTTATGAAAATATTTTATAGCATTTTTTCTTATTAAACTCATATAGCTAAAATAGTGGGTTATATTTAACTTATAATAACATTTTTTATAACTTTAATTTTATGTTATAACTAGATATATGAATCATTTATAATTATTATAATAATTATCGTAATGCACATTTGAAAGCATTTATTTTTCACTATATAAATTTCATTATACCTCTTAGTCATTGCTAAATAAGGTATAGTTTTTTTTTCTCGACTATTTTAGCTTTGGCTAAATTTGAAATTCACATATATAAAATATATTTTATAACACTAAATACTAAAAAGTCTATTCTTAATTGAAATTTCATAATATACTTACCCATTACAAAATAAAAAAGTTCTTTAAACAATACAAGATAAAGTTTATATAAAGTAGTTCATAAAGTACAAAATTCACTCTGTTTTGATTGAAGTTTATCATGTAAATAAGGTATCACCTTCAAATTGATCATTTGCATGAATAAAATATGCATCCCTTTACTCACCTATAAAATACAAAATATATATGAATATATGATTATGTGAATACGGGAATGAAGTGAATGAAAAAATTATTTAATTAATATATATAAATAAGCTTAAAAAGTTACATACTTATAATCACTTTGTCTGATGGCCGAGTTACAGTTAGTTGAGTGTAGGTTGTAGTAAATATTAAACTCTTGAGAGGTGAACTCTCTTCCCCTATTTGTGAGCCAATAAAATCTTTAGTCTCTTTTTCAACTAGATTTTTATAATTCATGAAGATAGTAAATGCTTCCAATTTTTCAGCAAGAAAATATATCCATATCTTGCCCTTTAATCATCAATAAAACTTATGAAATATCTCTTTTTTCAGTTGGAAAGAGGTTTGATGGGTCCACAGATATCTGCATGTACCAATTACAGCTTTTGTGTTACTCTCCACAAACTTCTCTTTGAAAATACATCCCTATTTTGTTTTCCCACCATGCAATCAATGCATATTTTATATGATGCCTTCAGTTCGGGTAACCCTCCCACCATTTTCTTATGTTTCAATGTTCTCAAACTCTTGAAACCTAGATGTCCATATATGTGATGTCAAAGATGAGTGTTGTCTTCTATAATAGATAGGAAACAAGTGACGGTTTGTGACATGATTCTTATAAGTAATATGAACTAACATTATTTTTTGCATAATGAGTCCCTTATTGACAAGAGAGATTTTGCATTCTCCATGTTGTATCAAAATAGATACACCTCTTTCTTGCAATTGTCCAATACTTAATAGGTTATTTTTGAACTCACGTATATAGAAAATATTAGTGATTACCTGAGTGACTCTAGCAATTTGCAACCTAATGTTGCCTTTTTCCAGATTGTCGAAATTCCTCATTTAGATTTGAGAACCATTCCTTGTTTGCACACATATGATTGATACATCCTGAGTCAAGGAACTAAACATCTTCCCTCCTCGATTAATTGAGCTCCACATGTGACATCAACAACATTTTTTTTTCCTCCTCAAGCTCAGTATAATTCGCTTCCTTCTCCTATTGAGGACACTCATATCTAAAATGTCAAAACTGATGACACTTATAACGCTCAACCGTAGCTTTGTTGAATGGATGTCTACCTCTTCCTCTTCCTCTACCTCTTCCTCAAAAGCTTCACGAGCTCGATTACCTTCTCTTCCACCAATTCTATTATCGTATGTCACCTTTAGTGCTTGTTTATCACCAACATGTTCATTCAGTCTTTGCTCATGTACCAGCAAGTTGTTTTGCAATCAATCGATAGTTAAAGTGTCTAAGTTATTAGACTCTTCAATCGAACATATAACATCGTCAAACCTTGAGGTCATTTATTTTTTCAATAATCACCACTTGTTTCATGTTTTTACCATTAATTTTCATCTTATTTGCAATGGTGAGAGTTTGAGAAAAATATGCATCAACGCTCTTGCCCTCTTTCACCTGTAGAACCTCAAACTTCTTCCTAAGAGCTTGGAGCCGTGATCTTTTGACTCTTGTGGAACCCAGGAACTTCAACTTCAGAGAGTCCCAAATTTGTTTGGCAGTGTCTTTATTAAAGTTGTTTCCATAATGGTTCGATCAATGGCTTGGAACATATAATTCTTGACCTTCAAGTCTTTTAGCTTAGTCTGCAATTATTTTTTGTTGTGTTTCGGTAATCTCCACTCCTTCTACTGGAGTAGGGATCCTAGTCTTTTATTTTCTAGTCAGCAATTCTTTTAAAAATGAATGACTATTTCAACCGACCAATACATGTTCTTTCAACATGTTTTGTCTTTGCTCACATGCTTTCTAGGAAAACTCGAAGGAATCCCACAATATAGCTTATGTTTTATCTTTGCCAGCTTTGGAATATTCCATTCTTGTAGTAGCCACTGTCGGAT
Source organism: Cucurbita pepo subsp. pepo (assembly GCF_057944985.1). Taxonomy (NCBI): domain Eukaryota; kingdom Viridiplantae; phylum Streptophyta; class Magnoliopsida; order Cucurbitales; family Cucurbitaceae; genus Cucurbita; species Cucurbita pepo. Next base: position 10,636,136 of record NC_141809.1, read on the forward strand.
CCTGGAACTCTTCCATTTATGGCCACATATTCTAGGTGTTTCATGGGGGAATATTTCTGCGAAAATAGAATGTACACATTAATAATCTATGATGATCTTCGTAGCGGTGACATATCAACAAATGTCATTATGGTTACGTCATAAGAGTTCACAAAGCTCTTGTACAATATCTCGATCTTGCTACTGGATTAATTCTCCATATGTCGGGACCTGAATCGTGGTATTACTCTTCTACAACTCAATTGGAACTAGAAGAATACCATTACAAATCCAACCCATTTTCATTGCAAAACATTCAATTCCTCAATGGGTAGGTAAATAAGATATTTAACATTTGAAACTTAATCCTAACATTTTCCATAAAAAAAAAAAAAAAAAAGTAAATCATCACAAAGAGAAATACAAACATCAAATGCCGGTAATTAAAAACATACTACAAAGATGTTATAACCCATATACAGATTTCTAGAAATCAACTGGAATTTAACATGGATGGTTGGTGTTGGGTTTTGTGACCTTTGAAGTTTGAGCTTGTTGTCCCATCAGTATCCACCATTGTCGGTGCCAGATATCACTGTCGTATTAAATTTGGTCAGTTTTTTTCATCATTTATTGTCAACCCTCTAATGCAACCAAACCATATAAAAGAATCAATTACAGCTTCAGCTTGCGTGCGCCTAATCTGTGGACCTAAACCCTAAACAACTCACACAATTTTACCCTAGGCAGGTGACATCGAATAATATAATACCTGTACTAGGTAGGTGTTATGGGCCCAAGTCTGCTATCGAGTTATGGGTCTCTCGTAAATGGAGGTACACAGTATTTGTGTGGGGAAGACTTAGAATTCTTCTTTCGACCTATTTTAAATAACTTTAAGCCTCAAACAGAAGAACCTTAATACATGTTAGTTAAGTATTATTAATTTGAAAATTCTTAGGTATCATTTTGATTGATGTTTATGACTATTTATACTAGTTGTATAATAATTATTGCTCTTAAAACTAAGTAACTAAAGATCTTTAGTAATGAAATTGCACTCCATGGAGACATGATTGATGGAACATCATCCTCCCAAGCGAAATAACTAAAAATCAAAGTGAAGGTGGAAGACTTCTTGTTATAATATGCAAAATGCAAATGAAAAAAAAAAAAAAAAAAAAACTGTATAAATAAAAAATTCAATCAATAGATTCCATACGTGACTGCTTCTTTTTGTCATGAGTGTAGCGTGTGTACATTTGTATTGACATTGTATTAATACTCCCGGACCCTAAAGAAAGCTTGTCCTCAAGCTTGAATTGTGGAAATCGTTTGGTCATAACTTGAACATTCTCCCACGAGGCATCAGCTGGTGAAGAGCGGCTGAGGAGGGGCTGGAATTGGAGGAAGACGTAGACTTTTTAAAACACTTTTAAAAGTTAAGGGTATTAATGCTATTTTTTAAAGTTTAGTATTTTTATAACATCTAACTTTTTTTGTCCATAAACTATAAGTGTATTTTTAAAGTTTTTTTTTTTTTTTTAAATAAGGTTATTAATGAAAGTTTTAAAAATTAAAGAGTATTTTGAACTTTCTAAACCCATTAAAGTTTAAGTGTATCTTTAAAACTTTTTTGTCACAACTCGATTTTCTAGTTTTCGAATTTTAAACGGTGACAAAAGAGGCCAGACATAAGTAAATAAAATAAAAGTTGATTAAAATAAATAAAAAGAACAATAGAAAATACAAAATAAACAACACCACAGTCCAAAAAAAAATCTAATTACAAATAATTGTGGTTGAGTTTATTTCAAACCATAAGTTTATTTCAAACAAAAAATGTGTTCCAGATACAGTTTGAAATAAAATATGAAAGACCCAAAATACAAAGGTTGGACCCTTGACCTATGACGACCCCCTCTAACTGCGCAACTCTTGAATGCTCCCCCGACCTCCATTCGTAGTCAACGAACACCTAAAAAAGAACAGCTCAAAAAATAATAATAATAATAATAATAATAATAATAATAATAATAATATTAATTAAAAAAAAATGGTAACTGACCTGTGCATAGATCTCTCACCTCCCGTTATCTTTCCTCAATTAACCCTTAGACCAATGCACTCAAGAATAGGAAACAGAACAACAAAAATGCAAAGAAAACAAAAATATTAGATCTACTTTAAATGAAAATTGTGTTTTGCATATAATATTTGAAAAATATATTATAATAATTAGTTATAAAATAGATATTATATATTCCTAATCAATTAATATTCTTTCGTTTATGATTTGATTAATAATATATTTTATTTTATTCCCAAGATTTAGTTAATTTATATTTTCTTTATTTTTATTTTTAGGTATTAGTTTGTATCTTGTATTCTATTTAAAACATTAATGAAAATTGGACTGAAAATTGGACTTCAGATGATCAGATCCCACCTATGTTTGTTACATCTTTAATCCCAATTCTATTTCTCATTCTTAACATGGTCTCAAAGCATCATTGTTAACAAATAGCCTTCACATATCTAGCCAAATTGCAAATTTAAGTGGAAAAAGAGATTTTGCTTTGTTATGATCGTAAATCATATCTCACATCTCATTTAATTCTATAGTTAACATTTTAGGTGTTACAATAAATCAAGTCAAAATTAACCTTTCCTTTTATCCAATTATTTAGAATCAAATTTTAATTAGCATGGTGTTATAGAAAATCACTTTAGAGTTCCAGTAAATCACATCAAATCAATAGCAATTAAAAATTAGTCAAAAATATCTGATAACATAATAAAGCTACTAACAAAATTAAAATAATAAAAAGGAGAAATTTGAAAGTAAGAATTGATCCAAAGAAAATTGGTCAACAATATGTGTGAATAGATTTAAAAGCTAAATGAGAATAATAAAAAAGAAAAATTTACCGAACTAAAATAAATACAGGAAGGAAGGAAGGAGTGAGGAAATCGGAAAATTTTAGTAGAGAAAAATGAAGATGGGGTGAACATTAATTATAGGAAATATCAATCAAGAAACTCCCTCAAAATTTCTCCACTAACAATAAAAAATAGTAATAATAGAAAATAAGATATTTAATGAAAATATAATTATATATAACCTCTACTATTTTAAAATTTAGAGAATTGAAATTGAAATTGATATTATGGTTCAGGTAGGTTGACTTGGATACAAGAGACAAAATCGAATTTTATTAGGAAAATTGGTGATACTAGCCTAAGCTAATCAGTAAGTGGCCATACTATAAGATGGGCTAGAAATTATATGAGCTATGATGATGTATGAGTTGTATCGATACTTGATGATGTGCGAAATATATATAGTTGATGTATGATGTACTTGATGTACATGATGCACTTTATGGCGATATGATGAGTATGATGATTGCATGAAGTTTGTCTTAATATGTTGATGTTTTCCATATTAAACATGTTATGTGATGATGAGTATCATATTGCATCATGTTGATAGACCGACATAAGACACAACCCTAAGAGCATGAAAATGATATTAATATAAATATCCAACGAGCATGTGTTACTTAATGTAACAAAGGGAAGAGACTAGAGGGTTGTGTCAGAAGAGATGATAAGATGGAATTTAAAGAGATCTCATGCATGTTGTGTGTTCAAAAGCATAGGGATACTTCTCCAGAGATTATGAGTGTGGACGCGCACAGTATGATGATGAGGGTGTTCATGGGGAACATGACACCAAGGGGTTCCGCTGACCTTCAGACGTCATTACAAATTAGCTTGACTAGAGAGGGTCTAGGGGGTGTGTAACGCCGAAAAAAAAAAAAAAAAAAACCAAGTCAACAGAGGGGCAAAATGTCATTTTGCCCCTCCAGCCATAATAGGGGTTTAAGGAAAACCCCCATCAAATCTCTTGCAAAAGAAAAAGAAAGTTAGAGAGAAAATTAGGAGGAAACAGAAAAGAGCCGCCGCGAGTTCATCGGACCACCGTCGGAATCCACCTTTAGACGAGACCTGTATAAGGACTGAGAGACTAGCGAGGCCGACGCTTTGTCAAGATCCAAGAACGTTTCATGAGGTAAGGTTTCTGAACGACATTTTTCAGATCTGAGCTTTTCCTATGTGAATCGAGTCCTAAAATGTTGAGATATTCACCTAGGAACAACTCTACCCATGATCTGTGAAGAAATTTGGCCGAAATCTCGATCCGAAGGCAGAGATCCGAGAATCATTCGAGAATGGTAAGCGAACTTCCGACGCTCTTAACTCGTCCGGTAGTTAAGAAAAAAATTACAAAAAAAAAATACCAAGACGTAGCCCGTAACACGATCTAGAACCTTGTCAAAGAAATCATATCAATCCGAACTATGAATCAAAAGATATGAAAATCGGAAATGAGACTCTATGTTATAGATTGCAGAGGACAGAGGGAAAAAAAATTGGCCAACGAGCGGCGGAGGGCGGCGCGACAGGCGTCGGACACGCATCGACTGTCGGCTGGAGCAATGCAGCTCTGGTGAGACAACAACACGTGTCGCCTGCAAAGCTCGAGCGACCCGCAAACCCGAGCCAAACAGAACCGGCCGACCTGTGACTGCGCAGAAGTTGCTGCGCGAGGTAGGCGCGCGTGCGGCCTGCGCACTTCCTCACATGTGGTTGGTGCACTGCCGACACGTGAGCGCGCGTGAAAGGGCCTTTTTGGCCCGTTTTCCTTTGTTTGCCTGATTGTTGTCCCGATTTCAGTTCTAATACTGTTTTTTATGTGAATAGGGACTTAATTTAAGGAAATCAGTATTTTTGGACACCTCACAGGCATAGAAACGCTAGCGAGAAGGCACGCGTCAACTAGGTAAGTCACCACCCGGTATTTAGGAAGAAATACTTGTAGGATTTGTTTAGATTGCATGCATGCGAGTACCTTTTCCTTAGATTAGCTCTCCATGAATGAGATTAGTCAGATTGATTGTTATGAGTGTATTGGGTGAACTATCTAAGTGTTGGTTGTATGCTTTAAGCTTTCGCCGTACCTATGCATGCGTTTAATTTATGTTGGAATTGTGTATTCCACATTCCGGGTGTTTGATGGATGAGTTCGTCTCATTGAGCGTGAACTTCGTGTTTTGGGTGCTTGATGGAGGCCATCGCCCTATTGAGCCGGCGTCTCTAGTTTGCATGAATTATATATTATGATGTTAGAAGACGGTTGCATGTACACTCTGTTATTTGCTAGGACTCTTTTCTATGATAAGCCTAGGGAATTGCTATTAGGAGCGATAAGTCGCTCTAGCCAGACTTAACCTTCCCCTAGGAACTTAGCGGATTACCACGACGACAAGGTACCTCAGGAGTGTTCATAAAATTGCTAGGGTGGGAGGGCCAAGGGTTCCTAACCAATCCTTACTACTCTTAGCCATTTCGCATGGGAAATGTGTCCCCACTTCGTACAGCCCATTAGCTGCATGGGAACGGGTTGGGTCGTGCCCCCCATAGGGGGACTATATGGGCTTAGGGGTATTCAGTACACCCCTAGGCTAGATAGCCATGTAGAGGTAGCACCTCATAGAGAGATACCGACCATATCAGCTTGGCGTAAGGAACCTCTAGGCGTCTAATGAAAGGACGATGAACTGGTGAAACCCAAGGGACAAGCTCCAAGGGACTAAGATTAGAACCACGTGTTCTAGAATCAAATTAGGAAACGTGGGAACCTATTAAATTAGGATGCAAAGAGAGCCTACAAGTAGGTGGCTGACTGAGTATAATTTTTTATACTCATCCTTGCTATGTTTTCCTTTTTTCAGGAGCGCGAGGCGTCGATCAAGGGCGGGCGTGATAGAGGCGGGGATTGTCAAAGAGGAATGGGTTGTACTGGGGCGTCAGACCAGTCTTTATTTTGTATTTGCATTCTTTCAAAATTTATTTTCAAACTGTTAAGCGTTCTGTTTGTTGTCGTTCAAAAACTTTATTGGAATTAAAGGATTTTATCTATTCCATATTTAAATCACTTTGTGCATTCATGTGTTATCATTAGTCACAGTCCGTAGTAAAATATTTGGGTCGTGACAAATTTGGTATGAGAGCAGTCAGGTTATAGGTCCTGTAGACATTTAGGATAGAGAGTCGTATTCTCTGTGACCTCGCTCGTCAAACACATGTCGTCACGACCAAACATTCTCACGTGATGGAAACATAGAGACAAAAGTCAAGCAAGTATTTATAGAGTATACCATGACCTACTATGGTATTATAATCGCACATTACCTAGGAGATATGCTACGAATGAATTGTAACCATAGTTCTTTTTCTGTTGTGGTAGATAATGGCATCAAAGAGACGCGAACCATATGTTGGGCCCGAACCAAGAAGGGGAAGAAGAGATGAAGTTCAGGACACCTCGGTTCCAACACCTGAAGTGGAACAACCTGAATTTTAAGAGGAGGTTGGGGATACGCCCCAAACTAGCGAGGGGATCGTACCACAACCATCAAGAACAAAAAGAAGCCAAAGAAGGCCAAGGCCCGAAGGCTGCTCAATACACCCCCTACTACTCCCTTCTTCGAGGAGGTCCCATCGGTTCCAACAACTTGTACAACAGTCCCGCTAAACCAGCCGTTAGCCATGCCCACAGCAGAGATGTTTCAGACGTTCATGATGACCTCGATGGAAAATCAGGCTCTGACGAACCAAATGATACAAACTATGATGGCTAATCAATCAACAGGACAAGAGGTCAAAGATTCAGGAACTATGACTGTGGAGTCCCGCTACTTAAGAGATTTCCAGAGGTATAAACCGCCTTCCTTTGACGGAGGCAAGGTGGATCCCATTGCCGCTGAGAATTGGCTAGAGGTCATAGAAACGGCCTTCCATTTTATGAACTGCCCGCTAAAGTATCAAGTCCATTGTGAGACTATATGCTGAAAGGAGAGGCACACTTCTGGTCGAAGGGTGCTCAGAAGACCATTATACCACAAAGAGAGTTTATTACCTAGTGGCAGTTTAAAGATGCTTATCTCCACAAATATTACCCAATCACTGCCAGAATGAAATGCAGACATCATTTCTCGAACTGGAGACAGGTCAGTGGATGTCATGGCCCAGTATTTTACTACGGACCATGACTAACGACAAGATACAAATGCACAAAGTGATTTAAATATGAAATAAAGAAAATCCTTAAACTCCAATAAAGTTTTTGGACGACAAACAACAGACACATGACAGTTTGGAAATAAATTTCGAAAGAATGCAAATACAATATAAAGACTGGACTGACGCCCCGGGACAACCCATTCCTCTGTGACAATCCCCGTCTCCATCACGCTCGCCCTTGACCGACGCCTCGCGCTCCTGAAAAAAAAAAAAAAAAAAAAAAACATAGCAAGGATGAGTATAAAAATTATACTTAGTAAGCCACCTACTTGTAGGCTCTCTTCGCATCTTAATTTAACATGTCCCCACGGTTTCCTAATTCGGTTCTAGGACATCTGGTTCTAATCTTAGTCCCTTGGAGCTTGCCCCTTAGATTTCACTCATTCGTCGTCCTTTCATTAAACGTCTAGAGGTTCCTTACGCCAAGCTGATATTGTCGGTATCTCTCTATGAGGCGCTACCTCTACATGGCTATCTAGGACTACATGGTATCTAGCCTAGGGGTGTGCTGAATACCCCTAAGCCCATATAGTCCTCCTATGGGGGGCGCGACCAACCCGTTCCCATGCAGCTAATGGGCTGTACGACGTGGGGACACATTTCCCATGCGAAATGGCTAAGAGCAGTAAGGACTGACAGGGACCCTTGGTCCTCCCACGAAGCTATAGATATCGTTCTATGAACACTCCTGAGGTACTTTGTTGTCATCGTAAACCGCTAAGTTCCTAGGGAAAAATTAAGTCTGGCTAGAGCGACATATCGCTCCTAACAGTAATCCCCTAAGCCTATCATAGAAATGGGCCCTAGCAATTAACAGAGTGTGCATGCAACGTCTTCTAACATCATAATATATAATTCATGCAAACTAGTCATACCGGCTCAACGAGGCGATGACCTCCATCAAGCACCCAGAGCATGAAGTTCACGCTCAATGGGGAGAATTCGTTCATCAAGCACCCGGAACACGGCATACACAATTCCAACATAAATTAAACGCATGCATACGTACGGTGGAAGCTTAAAGCATACATGCAACACTCAGATAATACACCCAATACACTCATATGAATCAATCTGGCTAATATTTTACATGTAGAGCTAATCTGAAACAAAATTACTAGCATGCATGCAATCCAAGCGAATCCTACAAGTATTTCTTCTTAAATACCGGGTGGTGACTTACCTGGTTGACGCGTGCCCTTTTGCTAGCGTTTCTTTGCCCGTGAGGTGTCCAAAAATACTGATTTCTTTATATTAGGTCCCTATTCAAGTAAAAACAATATCAGAACAGGAACCGGGACAAAAATCGGGCAAACAGAGGACAACTAGGCCAAAACAGCCGTTTCAGGCGCGCTCACGCGCGTGGGCGTGCGCCAGTCGTAGGCCACACGCGCGGCAGCCCCTGCGTAGTCGTGGATCGAATGGTCTGGTTCGGCTCGGCTCGGCTCGCATTTGCGGTTCGGCTCGACTTTGCAGGAGACACATGTCGTCGCCTCGCTGGAGCTGCGTTGGTCCAGCCGACAGTCGACGCCTGTCACGCCGCCCTCCGCTGCTCACCGGCCGACCTCTTTTTTTTTTTTTTTTTCCTCTGAAATCCGTAACACAGTCCCCTTTTCCAATTTTCATATCTTTCGATCCGTAGATCGGATCGATATGATTTCTTCGGCAAAGTTCTAGATTGTGTTACGGGCTACGTCTTAGTATTTTTTTTGTAATTTTTTCTTGACTACCTAATGAGTGTCGGAAGTTCGCTCGCCGTTCTCAGACGATTCTCGAATCTCCGCCTTCGGGTTGAAGTCTCGGCAGTACTTCTTCACAGATCGTGTGTAGAGTTGTTCCTAGGTGAATATTTCAACATTTTAGGATTGATTCACATAGGGAAAGCTCAGATCTGAGAAATGTCGTTCAGAACCTTACCTCGCGAAATGTTCTTGGGTCTTGACGGAGCGTCGGCCTCGCTAACCTCTCAATCCTTGTACAAGTCTCGTCTCAAGGTGGGTTTCGATGGTGGTCCGTTAAACTTCACGGCTGACTCCTCTCAAATCTCCCTCTAACTTTTTTTTTTTTTTTTTTTTTTTTTTTTTTTTTTTTTTTTTTTTTTTTTTTTTTTTGCAGTGGATGTGAGAGAGTTCTCCTTGGATCCCTATTAGGGCTGGAGGGGCAAAATGACATGTTAGCCCCCGTCTTTTTTTTTTTTTTTTTTTTTTTTTTTTTTTTTTTTTTTTTTTTGTATGGCGTTACAGTGGAGGAATATGACTGAGAGTTCAATAGGCTAACAAGGTTTTCTCCAACCTATGTTAGTTCTGATGAGTTGAAGGCCGAACGATTTATTGCTGGCCTGAGGGAGGAACTGAAGGGGAATGTGGCATCCCAGTCATCCTTCGTCTATGCGAAAGTCCTTCAAGTGGTGACCCTACTCGACGCGTCCTGCACCGACAAGCTACAGTTGGGAACAACACAATCATCCCACACTGCAGCCTAGGGAAAGGGGACAGACCGTAGCCACCCCAGAACTGGTAGACCGCCCCGTGGTTGCACTAATAAACGAAGAAGAGCCCCGGTACAGAACATGACCCTTTGTCCTAACTGTCAGTGTCCTCACACAGGGGAATGTAGGGTAGGAACAGACGCCTACTATAGATGTGACTAGGTAGGGCACTTTGCAGTGGATTTCTCTCAGAGGAATGATCAGCATATCAACCGACCTATAGTACAGCATCAGAGAGGCCAGGGTGCTCAACATCAGTAGGGGCGAGCTGTAGCCCATGCAACAACATTTAGGCAAGCTGACCAGCCTAACGCAGTTGTCACAGGTACGCTACCCGTATTTGGCCATCTTGCTTTAGTATTGTTTGATTCGGGGTTCAACGCATTCATTCGAATCTGAGGAGTTTGTTGAGCTAGCACACCTAGAGAAAGAACTTTTAGAGATTACCCTATTAGTGTCCACCCCTGCTCACGAGCTGTTGTTAGCTACCCATAGGGTTAGGGGAGGTGGTGTAACAATATCAGGACGTGTCATCGAAGCTACACTAATAGTGTTAAGCATGCAAGACTTCGATGTCATCTTGAGTATGGATTGGCTAGGTGAAAATTGTGTTTTGATAGATCGCGAGACTCGAATAGTGACTCTCAAGCTCCCGTCAGGGGACAACTTTACCTACAAGGGAGCCAGTTCCAAAGGAGCCCCAAGCGTCATAACATCATTAAGGGCTAAGATGTTGATTCGTAGTGGCACAAGTGCATTTCTAGCCACCGTGACCTTAGACAATAGTAACAAACAAATAACCTCATCGATATACATTGTCAGGGAGTTCGTAGATGTCTTTCCGGAGGATCTGTCAGGTTTTGGCCCAACTAGGGAAGTCGATTTTGGGATCGATTTAGAAACAGGAACTGTGCCGATCTCCAAGGCACCTTACAGGATGGCACCTGCAAAACTCAGGGAATTGAAGAAATAGTTACAGGAGCTGTTAGATAAGGGTTTCATTCGACCCAGTGTATCACCCTAGGGAGCCCCTGTTCTAATTGTCAAGAAGAAGGATGGGTTCATGCGGTTGTGTATTGATTACAGGGAACTAAACAAGGTCACCATAAAGAATAAGTACCTCCTCCCGAGAATTGACGACCTGTTTGATCAGCTATAGGGAGCAACAGTCTTCTTCAAAATTGACTGAAGGTCGAGGTATCATCAGTTGAGGGTCAGAGAAGGGGATATACCCAAGTAGCCTTCAAAAGTCGTTATGGACATTACGAGTTTCTTGTTATGTCCTTTGGCCTTACCAATGCACCAGCAGTTTTCATGGAACTAATGAAAAGGGTGTTTAAGGAATTCTTAGATACTTTGTCATAGTGTTCATCGACGACATTCTAGTATACTCTAAGTCTGAGGCAGATCATGAAGAACACCTAAGAAAAGTCTTGACAATACTAAGAGCCCAGCAGCTGTATGTCAAGTTCTCCAAGTGCGAGTTTTGGTTGTCTAAAGTAGAATTTCTAGGTCACGTGGTGTCAAGCAAGCGGATTACAGTGGACCCAGCTAAGATAGAAGCAGTGATGAGGTGGCCAAAGCCGACCAAAGTCACGGAGGTGAGGAGTTTTCTTGGGCTAGCTGGATATTACAAAAGATTTGTCCAGGATTTCTCCAAAATTTCCTCAGCGCTAACTCAGCTAACCAAGAAGCGCAAGCCCTTTGCTTGGACTCCAGCCTACGAACAGAGTTTTCAAGAACTCAAGGAGATGTTGGTAACCACATTAGTCCTTACAGTTCCAGGCAGGTCAGGTAATCTCGTGGTGTACAGTGATGCATCAAGAAAAGGTTTAGGGTGTGTGCTCATGCAGAGTTTTCAAGAACTCAAGGAGAGGTTGGTAACCGTATTAGCCCTTTGCTGCTCATGTACAGTGATGCAGGTAAGGTGGTAGGGTATGCTTCTCGAAAACTGAAGGAATATGAATGAAACTACCCCACACATGACCTCGAGTTAACAGCGGCAGTGTTTGCTTTAAAAACGTGGCAGCATTACCTGTATGGGGAAAAAGTATAATTTTTCACCGATCATAAGAGCCTCAAGTACTTGTTCACGCAGAAGGAGCTGAATATGAGACAAAGGCGATGGTTGAAACTGGTAAAGGATTATGACATAGAGATTCTATATCATCCAAGAAAAGTCAACGTTGTAGCAGATGCATTGAGCAGGAAGGCTGTGAATACTTCTGCGATGATCACCATGCAGGAAAGACTACAAGATGAGATGAAGAGGGTTGGGACAGATGTGGTGGTTAAAGGTGGTACTGTTCAAATGGCACAGTTGACCATACAACCCACCCTACGAAAGAAAATTATCGACGCAGAGGTCTGATGAACACCTCAATAAAGTGTGGAGTCAGACTGAGACAGAGAGACCAGCAGGGTATTCTATCTCTTCAGACGGGGGCCTGCTGTGGAAAAACCGCCTGTGCCTTCCCGAGACGAGAGAATCTAAAAAGATATTATGACCGAAGCCCATGATATATCTTATACGTTCCACCCTGGAAGTACGAAGATATATTAGGATCTGAAAAGATACTATTGGTGGTCCAGAATGAAGAGGGACATAGCGGATTTCGTAAGCCATTGCTTGACTTGCCAGCAGGTGAAGGCCCTAAGGCAGCGCCCAGCAGGACTGCTACAGCCCCTGAACGTTCCTCAGTGGAAATGGGAAGCAGTCTGTATGGATTTCATCTTGGGTTTGCCAAAGACAAAGCAGGGTTTCAACGTCATCTGGGTAGTTGTAGACAGACTGACCAAGACGGCCCACTTAATTTTAGAAAAGTCCACATATCGAGTGGATCGGTGGGCTCAGTTATATATCAAGGAGATAGTATGCCTGCACGGGGTACCAGTGTCCATAGTATCAGACCGGGACACCAAGTTCACCTCTCAGTTTTGGAAAAGTCTCCAGAAAGCACTATGAACTCAGTTGAGGTTCAGTATAGCGTTCCATCCTCAAACGGGCAGACAGACCAAAAGGTTGAACCAGATCTTAGAGGATATGTTGCGAGCCTATTTCTTAGATTTCTTTGGGTGCTGGGACGAACATCTTCCTTTGATGGAGTTTGCCTACAATAATAGTTATCAAGCGACCATCCAAATGGCCCCCTTTGAGGCACTGTATGAGCGTAGGTGTCGAACACCAGTGTTTTAGGAAGAGGTAGGCACACAACAACTACTGGGACCAGAGTTGGTTCAGGTCACCAATGCAGCGGTGCAGAAAATAAGCAGAGGATACTCACCGCATAGAGCCGATAGAAAAGTTATGCTTGTGTAGAAGGGACATCGAATTTGAGGTGGGTGACCACATGTTCCTAAAAGTAGCCTCTATGAGGGGGGTGTTGAGGTTCAGAAAGAAGGGAAAATTAAGCCCAACGTTCATAGGCCCCTTCGAGATTCTAGAAAGAGTTGGGGCTGTGGCTTACAGAATTGCCCTGCCACCGAACCTTACTGTCATGCACAATGTGTTCCACGTATCCATGCTGTGAAAGTACACTCCAGACCCTACTCATGTAATCGAGTATGAGATGCTTCCTCATTAGGAAGATCTGTCTTACAAGGAGAATCCTAGCAGAATTTTGGCTCGCGACACTAGGCTATTGCGCAACAAAGATATTTTCTTGGTAAAGGTCTCATGGGGTAACCACCATGAGGAAGAGGCAACCTGGGAACGAGAAGAGAACGTGAGGAGAGTTTATCCCTAACTCTTCCAAGGGATATCCACTTTTGGGGATGAAAGTTCCTAGGGAGGGGAGAGTTTAAAAAAAAAAAAAAAAAAAAAAAAAAAAAGGCTAAATCAACCGAGGGGCAAAAATGTCATTTTGCCCCTCCAACCATAATAGGGGTTCAAGGAAAACCCCATCAAATCACCTGCAAAAGAAAAAGAAAGTTAGAGAGAAAATAGAAAAGAGTCACCACGAAGTTCATCGGACCACCGTCCGAATCCACCTTCAAACGAGACTAAGATTAAACCCAGGTGTCTTAGAACCGAATTAGGAAACCGTGGGAACCTGTTAAGTTAGGATGCGAAGAGAGCCTACAAGTAGGTGGCTTACTGAGTATAATTTTTTATACTCATCCTTGCTATGTTTTCCTTTTTCAGGAGTGCGGGGTGTCGGTCAAGGGCGGGCGTGATGGAGACGGGGATTGTCAAAGAGGAATGGGTTGTCCCGGGGCGTCAGTCCTTCTTTATTTTGTATTTGCATTCTTTCAAAATTTATTTCTAAACTGTTAAGTGTTCTGTTTGTTGTCATTCAAAAACTTTATTGGAATTAAAGGATTTTATCTATTTCATATTTAAATCACTTTGTGCATTCGTGTGTTGTCAATAGTCACGGTCTATAGTAAAATATTTGGGTCGTGACAGGGTGTGCGAGCTCCCTGGAGATTCACACTCATACGTGTGGGTCGTGTGTGGGGAGTACTACACATCCATAATAGTCCGAGACTGGAGGCCACACCTAGAGAATAGAAATAGGTCCCAAGAGAATGATTGTTTGTGTTTGCATTTGCATTGGGGCTAGTTACTGAGTATTCTTCCAGGTCGTTTGCCACATCATTTTTCAGGTAAAGGCAAGGCGCACATGTATGGAGGATGGTGGCATCACGAGCAGAGACTGTGGCACGTGCATAGGGTAGACTTATATTTAAATTGCTCGTCTTAGGTTTAGGTTAGAATAGGTTGTTTTACACTTCCTCATTTTAAATTATTTTGTATTTTTTTTTAATTTCTCTAAACTTCAGTATTTTGTATTTAAACATGTAAGACCATAGATGTGTCTTCCAGAGAAGAGAATGTTTTCTTTTAAAAGTTATATTTTCGCATAGATGATGATCATGTGACGTTAGTAGCGACTCTGAGTATGTAGAAATTTAGGGTCGTTACAAGAAATGTATAAATGGGGCGAGTATAAAAACATTTAGTAAGCAGCCTACTTGTACATACTCACCACATCCAATTCTTACTAGATCACCACACTCACCACATCCAATTCTTACTAGATCACCACGTATATTTTTCTCTATGCTTTAGGAAGTTCAAGCCTAATTCTATAGCTATCTTAGCTTTTAGGAATGACTCAATGTTCCAAGCAATTCTCTTACCTATCCCATACCCTATTGTGGCCTAAAAGCTATTTGTCAGGTTCTAGCGTCATGGATCTTTCACATGGTGAATATCATCTTAGGGTAAACCAGCTTCTCTAATTCTCATACTTAGTAAGCTTGCATAGCTATAGCAGTGAATGTCGAGTATCCTTTGTGAGGCGCGACCTTATTAAATCTGTTTGAATCATATGGCATCATCACTTCTAAACATCATTTGTGTATTAGCTAGCAACCCTTAACATAGGGCTATAGTGTCACATTTAGTCTCGGGAATGACCTCCTATGCCAACCAACTACTAAGTTTAGTTGTGTGATTTCTCATCCCTCTTAGACTAATTTACATGGGTGCAATCCTTTTGAGGAGGCTCTAGGTTGTTTTTAGACTCGCTAGGAACACTCATCTTGAGATATCTATTCATGCAATCTCAAGCCTTTGACAAGTTTATGATAGTAACTCAAGTGGCTTTGTCACATTGTCCTATTTGACTATTCTAGGTCAAATTCAATGGTACGAATTTCTGATTACTTGTCGCTTGACAGAGGCACTGCTTGGTTTTGACCTGGGCTACCAAACAATGTCATGAGGTATTGAATGAAATAGGAAGTAATATTGGCTCTAGTGATACCGTTCACATTACAAGTAAGTCAATTAAACTTAGGTCATCTCGAGACTAGCTCATTGAGGCTAATCTAATTTCTAGGTGTACTATGCTCTTGACCATTGATCGGCACTTGCGATCCTATTGTGCTTGGTCTACTGGAAACATATTGGTCATATGGAATCGACTAGCATATTATATTCATGCATGCTTGTTAGGAGATATCCCTATCAGTCCCCTAAAGCACAAAAAACTTCATCTAAACATTCATGCATACTCAATGAGGGGAATAATGCCCATCAATCACCATGAGCACAAATCACAATATCTTATCCTCCTTTCTAACACATCAAAAAACAATAAATAAGCAGGTATTTGAAATTCTCATCCTTTTCATAATTTTATATTATAAACATTGCAATCTCATCCGAAATTAATTTCTAGAGTCTAAAATATGCATATTCAAACCATTTAAGACAAGATATGCTACTATCTTAAACAAAGTTTGAATGACTACTAACTTGGATGACATGTGTCTTTCAAAAAAGTTAGTTTTTCCACTTTTTAGGGGTGCCTAATTTCTTTAAATTTCTCAGTAAGTCCTAATTAATGTTGAAATAATTTCAATATCTAAACTAGTGCAAAAAAATAATTGAACGGGAGTCGAAACAGGCAAAAAACGAACCTCACGAGCTTTATAGGTGCCTAACGGTGTCCTACATATAGAATCACGCATGCACGTCACACACACTACAAGGAAGGACCTTTGTTGGTTGGCAAACGGATCGGGTCGATTCAAATTGATGCGAGTTGCGGTTCCCGGGTCAATTCTTCGTCTCCCTCTGATGGTGTGATATGTGGCCTGTCTACAAGCTTGACGCGTGTCTTACTCGATGATTGACGCGTGCCACCCTCTAATACTTTTTGCGTTCCTTCGCCCTTTGCCTAACACGTATCCATCTGCACATCATCTTCCGCAATAGTTTCCAAAGTTGATTGTGATTTCATAGTTTTTTCCTCTTGATTTTTTTTAATGTTTTTCTACATAATTATATTCAATTTTGTTTCTTCATCAACTTAGCATAAATGTATTTAAAGTCGGTCAAAAACTAAAAAACTCACCGTTCTTAAAGCTCATCGAGACGCCACTTTTCAATCTAATTCGACTTAGGATTCCTTCATAAAGTTGTTCAAAATCTATTTCTAAAACATTACTGGCTAATGTCAAGAATGCATCAAGGATCTAGTGGATCTAAAAGTATCCGGAATATCCTCAAACTTTTGAGCAAGTGTTATGAAGGGACTATTGTTGGAAAATGACTCTAGGTGGCCGCCGATCAAGAGGTCTCCAATGGTTATTTTCTCTCCCTCTCAAAACATTCTTTTCTCTCTCTCTTATCCTTTTCTCCCTAATTAACTCACCTTTTAAGTTAATTACATGTTCCACTCCATGCGTTGACTTCAACAAATTTTTCCTATTTTTACTGTTTTATTTTATATTTTTCTTAAATTTTTAAAAATTTTCAAGCCTTTTTTTCTTCATATCTTGAAATTCCGTCTTTAAACTCCATAAAATCTTAGAAGTAATAATTTTAAAAGCAAAATTGGATATTTAATTATGGAAATGGAGTGTTAGACTTTAAAAGAAAATTTTAACATGTTCAAAATGTAACCATACTAATTTTCTTAACCTAAATTAGTGGCGTCACCCAGACATGTTTTAAATATATATGCGGAAATTCATAATAAAGACTTTTAAAATAAGACCATGACTTACATATTCAATTCAAAATAAAGATAACATAGTAAAATAAATTGCGCTAAAACACCTATCAACTACTCTTGAAATTCAATGCATTCTACTGCTCTATTATGACCTATCTTGACTTCCATGTCCTTTACCAGTATTCACCGTCATTTGTGCATGAGAGTTTTTCCTTTATCTGAAAATATAAGGGTAACACGTGTCTTAAGTATTTTAAAAAATACTTAGTAAGTCACCTCACTGTTGAGGTTAGTAATGCAATCACACACATAATATGTTAGGGACCTATTCTTTAAGACTGCAACATGAAATTAGGCTCTTTCCAGTTTTAGATAGGATTAGATGTGTAGTACTTCTCCACACATGGCCCACGTACATGCACATGGACCCATCAGGCGGGCTCGTATATGTACCTCCTGGGCTTGACTTGGTCGGGCACAACGCACTACACGCCATCAGACACCTCAGAAAAGGAAAGGCCTGCAAGATATCATGGCGAACATTAATATCAAAGGTACGTGTCCATACTAGCATAACATAACAGGGAAGTACCCCGATGCACATGACATACATACATGCTTGAGATCCCATTATTTTCATTCATAACATAACATTAATCTCATTTCCTTTCTCCTTTCATTCATAACATGTTTCATATATGCATCGTGTATACATGACAATCATCACATATCACATAACTTTACATAACCAAATATAACATGACATACATGACATTTTATTTCATTCATTAATGGATATCACATGCATACATCACATACATCACATGTCAATACAAAGAACATATAAGCATCGCTTAAATAATATAGTACGTTCAGTAGCCACAGGACATGCACTATCATACATCAGTCAATCATCTAACTTCAACAATAAGGTCACTTACTTGGTTGACCTTGGCCGAAATTACTGATTACTCTATAGTTGCTTCGAACACTATAGTTTTGGCATTGAATCTCACCTATGACATCCATATCACATACTTTGGATATATCGACATCTTAATCAAGCTAAACATGATAATTATTTCCAATAAAAGTCCTAAGCTACCTAAATTGGATAACTAGGAGTCTTAGTGACCTCAAATGCCTTGAATAAGATCAAAAATGACTTTAGGAGGGTCAAAAACCTAGGAAACGATATAAAATTTTTATACCGAGCCGCCTAAGTCGAGAAGTCGAGTCGAGAGGAACCTCGCTGGAAGCGCAAGTGCCAGCCACGTGAGAGTCAAGGGGCACGGTTCACCGGATCGAGGTGTGGGTCAACGGGTGAGGAGCGGGTCACCGGTTTGACACGTGGGCTGGACTTTGCACATTCTGTCTGGGCAATGAAAGGTATGGGTCGTGGGGCGGTGGGCTTTCGGTTTCTGGATTGGGCGGAAAGGATTAGGAGCATCTTCAACAGTATTTTGGAGAAAAATAAAGTGAAGTGATATTATTATTAGTTTAGTATTAAAATATTATCTGATCTTAAAAGTTCTGATTTTTTTTTTTTTTTTTTTTTTTTTTTTTTTTTTTTTGATGTTTTAAAATAAATTAGTAACTTTTTTTCATTAATTCAAGCTTTTTGATTCACATTTTTTATATTCATAGATGAAAGACAGAGAATAGACAATCTACCAACTAGGGAACCCATTTGAAATTATAAAAATAGGATGGATCCAAATTTGGAAACCAACCTGTGAAAAGAAAGGGTTGAGAAGGAAAAAATGGGAACACCACATTAAAACGTGGACACGCAAAAAGATTATATTATTGTTTATTGAAGAAATTTGTATATAAATATAGGAGTTGGCATAAGGAAGGCATTGATATATTGAGTAAGAAGGGTATAGAGAGATGGCAATGGAAGGCGAGGAGTTGCTAAACGCTCAAGCCCACATATGGAATCACATATTCAACTTCATAAACTCCATGGCTTTGAAATGCGCCGTCCAACTCCGCATTCCAGACGCCATCAGCCACCATGGCCAACCCATGACACTCCCTCAACTCGTTTCATCTCTCCAAGTTGACCCTCAAAAGTCCCAACACATCCACCGTTTAATGCGTATATTGGCCTACGCTGGCTTCTTCCTTATACGTGAGCCTAGCAAAGAAGGAGATGATCAAGAAGTGGCATACTCACTCACCAATTCATCTCTTCTTCTTCTTGAACACAACCCCTTAACTCTCTCACCCTTTTTGCTTTCCATGCTCGACCCAGTCCTCGTCGATCCATGGCAATTTATATCGACTTGGCTCCGTAACGACCGCGATCGAACCCCATTCGAAACAGCTCATGGGAAGCAATTTTGGGAGCATATGGGTGGGAAACCAAAAGATGGGATGGTTTTTAATGCAGCTATGGCTAGTGATGCGAGGTTGGTGACGAGTGTTTTGTTGGGGAAATATAAAAGTGTGTTTGAGGGAGTTGAGTTATTAGTGGATGTTGGAGGAGGCACTGGAACCGTTGGACAAGCCATCGCTGAGGCCTTTCCACAAATGCAATGTGTTGTTTTTGACCTTCCCCAAGTTGTGGCTGACTTGAAAGGAAGCCACAATTTGATGTTTGTTGAAGGGGACATGTTTCAACAAATCCCACCCGCTGGTGCAATTCTATTGAAGGTGAGGACTATTAAATGAACACGACTCTCCACGATGGTAAATTCTATTTGGAGTCTTAATCATTTTTTGATTACCTTCAAGGAGGCTTGACTCCTTTTCTTTTGGAGTCATTTGTTCAATATTTGAGGATTTACCAATCTATTGACACGACTAAGTTTAGGGCATGACTCTGATACCATGTTAGACGAACATGACTCTCTACAATGGTATGATATTGTCCACTTTGAGTATAAGCTCTCATGGCTTTGTTTTGGGCTTCCCCAAAAGGTCTCGTACCAATGGAGAGAGAGTATTCCTTGATTATAAACCCACGATCATTCTCTAAATTAGCCGATATGGAACTTTCATCATCCAACAATGACATGATCCAACTGACACTTTAATTTGTAATTTAATTCGACATGTCGTTATACAGTGGATATTACACGATTGGAGTGACGAAGAATGTGTGAAGATACTGAAGAGATGTAAAGAGGCAATCACGAGCAATGGAAAGAAAGGGAAAGTGATGATAATAGATTTGGTGGTGAGAGATGAAGACATTAAGAATGATATGTTGACTGAAACTCAACTGTTTTGGGACGTGTTGATGATGGTGACGGTTGGTGGAAGAGAAAGAAATGAAAAAGAATGGGCTGAATTGTTCTATAAAGCTGGATTTGGTGGCTACAACATCTTTCCTATATTAGGTTTAAGGTCTCTAATTGAGATTTATCCATAATTATATCTCTTTTAAGTATTACGATTTCAAGTTTGAATTATATGTTTTTACGTGTGAAAGTGTGTGATTTTATGTGGATGTTGCAATTTAAACAATAGCGAGTTTGGAATCCATTTAGTATATGATTTTCTCATATAGTTCATATTGTTAGTTGAACACCACTCTTCACAATGGCATAATATTGTCCAACTTTGTTTGAGCTTCCCCAAAAGGCCTCGTAACAATGGAGAGAGTTCTTTTGATATTGACATGGCAAGACATAGCTACGTTTAGGGCATGACTCTGATACCATATTAGTTTAACACCACCCTCCATAATGGTACGATATTGTCTACTTTGATCATAAACTCTCATGATTTTGCTTTAAGTTTTTCAAAAGACCACATATTATGGAGAGAGTATTTATGAATTAGCAGACGTAAGACTTTCTATCTCATACATATTTCTCTTATAAAAAAAAAAAAATCTTTTTAAAAGCTGATTTGAAGATGGGTAAAAGCCACATTTATTAACGCCCACGTTGGAAGCTTTGCTGACAAGATTTTGCTGACCACATATACGACAAGATTTTGTTGATTAACATAACCTTTCCAATCATTTTTGTTTTTTTTTTCGATGTTTTTTTTACAAAGTTTCAACCTTGTTTTTCTAAATTTTATAATTGGTATCTAATTAGTTCAATTATATTAAAAAAATATTTAAAATCAACTAATAAAGACTTAAATTGATATTTTATATTTTATGGAACTTTAAACTTACATAATAATTGTGAATTTTTTAAAAATTAAAATGTCAACATTATGGTTAAAAAAGAAACATTGGCCTAAAAATTGTGATATTTTCGCTAATCTCTAAAAAAAAAAACATGTGATTCCAATCTTTCTCACTAATTTTGGTTAATTTCTTTATTCTTTCTCACCCATTCAACCTTTTCCCTCAATTAATTTGGAGATTAAAGCCTTGTATAGATAGATTTCGTCTTTCAAATAGATGCATCAGCTGACGTTGATGAGAGTTTCGTTGAACACATTTTTTTTTTTTTTTTTGTGAGAAACATTCACAGTCTTTATTAAGACCATTCGAGTAGTAATTACAAAACACTGTGTAGAAACTACGCACTCTGATATGCTTGAAATTTTTTAGGATGAAAAAATTGTTAGGGTGGCCCCATATTTATAGGAGAGGGTAGACAGTTTATTCATAAAATATCTAATCATTTATTCTTAAAATACTTAAATCATCTTCTTAAAATATTTAAGTATCTTTATTCTTAAAATATTTAAATCGTTTTTTTCTAAAATACCTGGATCATTTTTCTAACGTACGTAGACAATGTGCTCATACAATTATTGGGGTTGACTCTATTGGACTAGTGATGATATTTTAACACTCCCCCTCAGTACTAGTCCTCATTCGCTACCCCTGTTGAGATGACAGCGAAAGCCCTAATGTTTGCAAGTATTCAACCCTTTTGTAGACAAGTCTGCCACTTGGACATTCGTATTCTTCCTACAAAACTTCGTCTTTAATAAAATGACAGTGCACATCTACATGCTTTATTCTACCATGAAACATCGAATTTTCTACTAGACGAGCCATACATCTGTTGTCGCTATGAAGTGGTATCAAATAGTCAACTTTTTGGTGCAAATTCTTCTTTAAGAGTTTTAGCCACGTAATTTCTTGAGCTGCTCTAGTCGTTGATCTATACTTTGCTTATGTAGTTGACAATTACACTATTCGTTATCTACAAATTGTTTCCAAATCGAGTTTGAAACACATACCCGATGCTTGATCTTTGGGTGTCGTGATATCTTGCATAGTCAACATCACAATATTCAGCTAGCTTGTAGTATCCGCTTCTTTTGTACAAAAGGCCATAGTTGATTGTACCTTTGACATATCTCAAGATCCATCGATCTGCATTCAAACTAGACTTCTTCGAACTTTGCATATACCGACTAATAACTTAAACTGCATTCTCAAATTTCTTCGGATGGTTCATGTAAATTTTCTAGTTAACTCTTTGTGTAAGAAAGCATTCTTCACAACCATCTGTCATAATTTTCAATCTTTACTTACTGGAAATACTAGCGAGACCTTATGATAGTGATATTCACCACGGAACTAAACGTTTCATTATAGTTTAGTCCATATTATTGAGAGAACCTACCGACTAAACCTTGTATCTCTCATTTGATCCATCCAAAAGGATATTATTTTGTAACCCCACTTCCTTTGACCTTGTAGAAGGAATGGACAATCATTAGTAACCTCACCATGCTTTCTCTATATAAATCATTATCTATATATTGATGTTTTATAATTTTCTTAATATTATTCTCTGCATCACTATCATCACAATGAAGAGGAAGATTAAACCGTGTTTAAAACAACTTTCAAATATTTATCGTTCATACTGTTCGTTTAACTGATATAATCTAACTAACGGCATATTAAACAATTCTCATTTATGCATTAATTGTCTCCAAATCAAGAAAGATAATTAATTATATAATCTCAACATTTGAGGTTATTTAAGATATTATTCTTCTAACTTCATATTTGAATGATACATTATCCTTCTTTGAAGTTTTTCATCAAGTATTTAACAACAGTTTCATCCATATAAAATATATCAATATTAACATTTATCCTTAAATCTCTATTCTTAGGGCATACAGAATTATCCTAAAATCATTTATTTGAAATTAATTAGATAGTCATCTATTTATGTTAGATTGAAAGATTACATCATAACAAGTAATATGTTTATCCTATGAGTTTATCCTCATCAAGAAAATCTGTAAATCCCTCGATTTTATGACTTTAGCTTATTTATCCTTTATCATCGTCCATCGTACCTATTTAGAGGTTAATAAACCTTCAACTTAATCATTTAACATACAATTTGATTTCAATAAAATTGAGTCATCTCATAACTTTCTCATTAGGATCAAACTTATCCAATTAATAACTAGGATCCACTTGACTCTCAAATATAAATAACCGCTTTTGTTAAGGCTTCACTTAAAATTATTTAATGAATATTATTTCAGGTTATTACTAGTATATACCTTTTATTCATAATGCAATTTCTATTGCAAAACTTTTTATTTTTATTTTTATTTTTATGTGACTATATCTAATACGGTTCTGTTTCTTTTCATTTTATTTTTTATTTTTATTTTCACTCTCTGTCAACGAGTACACAAGGTATACTATTCATTATGATATGATCATAATGTCTTGGTAGATTTATTTAAATGGATAAAATATTCACAATATTTTATGACTTTCGAATTCATCAGATCACTTGAGTTAGAATATGTGAAGTCCAAAGTGCTCTTTAGTCGGGTAGTATTTTGCAATAAAAAACCAATAATTATCTTGCATTAAAAACAAGATCTATAGACATGTAAATAACTCTAACGTTTAGAGAATTATCTTTTACTAGTCTTTTCATTTTATTCAATTTGATATTAATCAAATTAACTATAAATATCATTTAAGATAAAACAATTTATCTTTTTATTCTTGATTCTAATAAATATCAACATCTTAGCACGTACTAATTGTACTTACTTTAAACCAATTTTGAAAATATAAACTTTAATATTTTAAAATAATTCATAGGGAGTAATAAAGCTTAAGAAATTGAATTTCTTGTATGATTGCTAAAAACACCCTAATCAGCATTTAGTAGCAATTTTATTTGATGATATCTTAACGTCTTCCACTATATCAACTAAGATTGATTTTCTAGTGTCAATATATAGAAACTTATTTACATCATTGAATATTTCTTTTAAGAATTACCGATCAAATGGAATGAAGAACAAATTTTTGATAGTAGATCTTATATCAACTATTTAGATGGTGTCATTTATTCTCGAAAATCTAGTAAACCAAATTCTTCCAATAGCCATTTCTAAAAATTTTCTCACTATCTTGGCTAATTAAGAATTATTTTTTATTATAGAAAATTATTTCTTGAATTTTGTAATACTTAATTTCGAGATTTATCTAAATTTAACTTATATTGACTTAAATATCTCATGTTTTTTTTCTGTCCGTTTCTTTATTTTTAGTGACGTTCAAATGTTAACTTAAAAAATATGAACAATTTGATTAACATTGACTATAAGTTTTAAGAAAATTTCTCAATAAATATATATATATATATATTTTTAAAGAGACATATATAAGCAAGCAAGAGAAAGATAAGAACGGCTTAGCATATATATACATGTTCATATATACACTACACTACAAAAAATGCGATTGAGTGCGTAAGGAAATCAAGCCCTGAAATAAAATATAGAAAAATAAAATCATAGCTAGATTTGATCCAAAAAACTGACGAAACTCATAAGGATAAAAGATATGCAAAAGTAAAATAAAGCAAATAGAACAATCCAAGATGGATCCACAAAGCTCTCAAATAAATGCCAAAAATACAAAATTAAACAACAATAAAATCTTCCTATAAAATATAATCCATATATCTAACAACTCCCTTTAAAATATGCTAAAAATAATGCAATTAAAAAAGAAGAAAGCAAAGAATAGTGACAAAATAAACTTACTGTTAACGTGGGTGTAGTATTCAACCATGCATACATCCAACATTTTAATTATAATTTAAGCTCTTCCTATATCTAGAATTCTATTTTCCTTATTAAAATATGGACTCATCATTTGTTTCCCTTAAATCTCTCGAGTTACATGAACCCATATGAACTAAGCTATGACATAATACAAAATTAAATTGTTAAATTTATGAATATGTCCATTAATTAAAGTATTTTGAATTAAAAGAAGATTATGTGTTGTACGTTATTGCTTTCCCTTTTTGGTTCTCCCTCCTTTCAACCTTCTCCCACTTGGTTGCCACTGTGGTTTGTCATCGCCGCCACTGACATTGCTCTGTTGTCGTTTTTCCCCTTAGTTCAACCTTTTCCCATTCAATCCATGGTGCCACCCTCGTAGATTATTTGTGATTCTATTCATTACTTTATTTTTATTTCTTTCTTTCTTTTTATATTTTTATTCTTAAATCTAAAACTTTACACACTGCCCTTTATTTATATATAAACTTCATACATTATTTGGTTTATATCAAGATAACTCTCTCTCATCTTGTCCTTGTGCTTTCAAGGTTGATTTCTCCACAATACTTTAACCAACGTGATATATTTATTACGTACTTCCTTTGCGAGTATTTCTGTTGGTTTCTCTTCATTACTTGTATCTTCTAACAAAGGAAGTGATTCATGATCGATAACATGTGATGGATTAGCCATGTACTTCCATAGCATAGATATATGAAATACATTATGCACAACAACTAGAGGAGTTGGTATGCGAATATGTAGGCTACTCGTCCTATTGTTCCAAAATCTCAAAAGGACTTATAAATCTCAAACTCATATTGCCTTTTTTTTTTATCAAATTTCAATACTCGTTTCGGAGGTGCCACCCTGAGAAATATGTGATCATCTATTACAAACTCCAAATTTTATGTTCATGAATCTGTAAGAATGAGAAACAGAATTGCGATCGAAGGTGTGTATTCTCTTGAAATTTATAACCTTTAAATAGAATACAAGCGACCAACTAATATCTCTAAATAAAGAAAATATAAACTAATTAAATATTGAGAATAAAATAAAACATACTACTAATCAAATCACAAAGAAAGAATATTAAGATATAATGTCTAAGATATATTCCATAACTAATTATTATAATATATTCTCCAAATATTATATCTCAACACTCCCCTCAAGTTGGAGATGTTGACAAAATGTGTTGATGTTGGAATGTTGAGGTTGTGCAAAACCTCAATTGGTATGGTGTAGTGAAGATATTCATGATTGGGAGAATTATTAGGTTCTGGAGCCTGCTGCTTAACTGAGTCAACGGTTATACATAGTAAAGCTATATTTGGTAAATGACATATAAAGTAAATTGTCATTATTAGGTTCCGGATTATTTATAGCTGAGTCAACGGTTATACATAGTAAAGCTATATTTGGTAAATGACATATAAAGTAAATTGTCATAAATAAATAACTATGTATAGTAAAAAGCTATATTGGGTAAAGCTATATATGGTAAATAGTTATAGATGGTAGATGGTTATATCTGTTAAAGCTAAATATAGTAAGTTAAACTATATATATATCCCCTCGAGTAGACCTTTCAATAGGTACTTTTTGTATTTTCTATATTCTCTCCTACTGTACATACTTGAAGTCATCAATATAAATCCTTTAGCCAGAGTTCTCCTTGCATTTTTCTATCCTATTCTTTGGTGTTCATCTAGATCGAGTGTGTGCGTTGTTGTGCGATCCTAACAACTGGTATCAGAGCTAGGCGGAAGTCACCACGATCTGTGAAGATGGAAAGTTCAAAGATTGGAATTGAGAAGTTCGATGGATCAGATTTCGGTTTCTGGAAAATGCAGATTGAAGATTATCTGTATCAGAAAGATCTTCACGAACCCCTATCGGGAGTGATGCTGGATACCATGACCACGAAGCAGTGGAAGCTCAAGGATCGAAAAGCCTTAGGGATGATCCGGTTGACGCTATCCAGAAACGTGGCATTTAACATCATCAAGGAGAAGACAACGTCAGATCTGACGAAGGCGTTGTCGAATATGTATGAAAAACTATCGGCTATGAACAAGGTGTATTTGATGCGTAGATAGTTCAATCTACAGATGTCTGAAAGTGGACCTGTTGCTGATCATATAAATGAATTCAATATGATCGTAAGTCAACTGAGTTCGGTGGAAATTAATTTCGAAGATGAAATTAAAGCGTTGATTTTGATGTCATCCTTACCCGAGTCATGGGATACTGTTGTTGCCGCAATCAGCAGTTCCCGAGGATCTGATAAACTAAAGTTTGGTGAAATTCGAGATGTAGTTCTCAGCGAAAGTATTCGCAAACGAGAAACTGGAGATTCATCAGGCAATGCTCTCAGTGTTGATCGAAGGGGAAGAAGTAAACCGAATGGCCCAAACAAAGGGCGATCAAAATCAAAGAACCGAGAAAAATCTCCAAATAGACCAAAGGTAACGTGTTGGAATTGTGGAGAAAAATGTCACTTTCGGACAGGTTGTACAAGACCAAAGAGGAAACAGAATCACAAATCTGGAGATGATGATGATTCTATAAATTCAGCAGAAGACATTGGGGATGCTCTAATCCTCAGCCTGGACAGTTCGATTGAATCCTGGATTTTGGATTCAGGTGCATCTTTTCATTCGTCTCCAAATAAAGAGTTGTTCCGGAATTTCAAGTCTGGAAATTTCGAGAAGGTGTATCTTGCCGACAACAAAGATTTGGAGATTAAAGGAAAAGGAGATGTCTGCATAAAAACTCCGTCAGGAAATCAGTGGGCATTAAAGGATGTCAGATATATTCCTGGTCTCAAAAAGAACCTGATCTCTATTGGTCAGTTGGACAGCACAGGTTATGCAACAAAGTTAGGGAAGAGTTCGTGGAAGATTATGAAGGGTGCTACGGTGGTAGCACGTGGCTCAAAATCTGGAACCTTATACACCACTACAGGGTGTATGAACATAGCTACTGTTGCTGAGAGTGCTTCAAATTCAAGTTTATGGCACAATAGACTTGAACATATGAGCGTGAAAGGAATGAAGACGCTGGCCGTGAAAGGAGTTTCAGAAGGTCTGAAATTTGTTGATGTGGGTCGTTGTGAGAACTACCTTATGAGCAAACAGAAACGAGTTAGCTTCACAAGGACTGCCAGAGAATTGAAGAAAGTGCGGTTGGAAAAGGAACCAGATGTGGAGCAAGGTTCCAAGACAAGAAAGCAAGTGGGAGTTGAGCTTGAGTTGCAGGAAAACTCACTTAGTGATGTTTAGCAGATACTCATGAAACTCCTGAGACTACTGTTGAGGAACCAGATGTGGAGCAAGGTTCCAAGACCACGAAGCAACCAGATGTGGAGCAAGGTTCCAAGACCACGAAGCAAGTGGGAGTTGAGCTTGAGTTGCAGGAAATATTAAGATATAATATCTGAGATATATTTCATAACTAATTATTATAATGTATTCTTCAAATATTATATCTCAACCGTAACCGTAACTTTTTTATCTTGCCAATTTCTTATCAACATCTTTTTTAATATTTCAAATAAATATTAAAAAGTGATAAAAAAGTGGGCAGACACCTAAGTCCAAATAAGTGATGTCTGCCCACCTCCCATTTACTGCGTTATGGTCTACTCTAAATGGTTAGCTTTTATTTCTCTTTCAACTATAAATATAAAAACACTAATCTGCCTTTTATTTTTCTTTCAATAAAGATACTTTATATGGTCCATATTATATTTTTTTTTCATAAATATAAAAACACTAATCTGCCTTTTATTTTTCTTTCAATAAAGATACTTTATATGGTCCATATTATATTTTTTTTTCATAAATATAAAAATACTTTAAATGGTCTTCATTTTAGTTCTCTTTCAACCATAAATGTAATTTTAGTTCTCTTTCAATCATAAATATAAAAATACGACCTACCATTCATTTTTCTTTTAACCATAAATTTTTTTAAAAAAATTAATTCTTATTTTTGACCTTTTTTTCCTCTATTTAAACTCATTCTCTTCATATTTTACGACATAACTTCTCTAATGGGTTGAATCTCAATTTTTATAAATCCTCTATTGTTGCTCTCTTCAAATCTTCCAAATTTATTAAATTTATTTCTTTTAGTCTTATTCTTTATAAAAATGTTTATTGTATGGTAAGGAAATAGTTGTGAGTGATCCAATTGTAAATCTACTCTAAATCTTTTAGAGAGTTGTGATGTGTTTCTACAAAATTTAGACATTTGTACCGGTTTGATCTTGAGCCGTGAAAAGGATTGAGTTTTCTCTTGAAGTCGTAAAAAAAGCGGTGTAGCGGTTCGGCTCTGATCCGAGGAAAGAGTCAAGAAAGGTTTATTCAGATTCACAACAGGCACTTTGGTAGTGGACTAGGTCGAGTTTGATTGAACTAAAACTACATTATTATATTTTCTAACTCTTTCGTATTTAATTTTGAAATTGTTTTAGAATTATTCTTGAACTGTTTTATTATATTAATTATCATCTTCTACTTATTTAAAAAAAAAAATCATAATTAGAAAAATTAATCACGCTACTTTTATTGTTAAAACCCTATTCACTCCCTCTCGGGTTGCATCCAACACCATGGACTTACATGTTTTGAAAACACCTTTTAAAACGACACAACAAAAGACTAAATAAAATAAATAAACGTTTAAATTAAAAGCCTCATATTATAGTCTAAGTCTAAGAAAATAAATGCGACTACCCTATGCATGTGCCATCGTCTTGAGTTGTGATGTTGTCGTCTGACGTACAGGAACGCCTTGGCTTAACCTGAAATAGAAGTAGCACGTGGCTTATGTATTTGAAGAAATACTTAGTACGTGACCTGGGGTTAAATACAAGAACATGTGCATGCAATGACGGGACCTATCATAACAGTTTGTTTTCCTACAACGGCTATTCTAATAGGCAGCTTGGATGTGTAATTAATTTCCTACGCATGGCCCACACATGCGAGTATGGACCCACCAGTGAGTTCGCACACCTCCTAGGCCCCCTTTTCTTGTCGGGTGAGCATTCTCTGGTAGCTCTCAATGTCGGGTACCCATTAAGAGTAGCGGCCATCACGGCAGCATTATGTCAAACATAATTATCGTTCTCCTGCCTAGTAGTGTACGCATCTGTACCATCGCGAAGGAGTAGGGGTATCCCTCAATGCCTGAGCACACAATAATGCATGAGGTCTCAACATTTTTCTATTTTCATTATTTTTTTAATACAAAGCCGCTAGAGTTTCATACATATCATATCGTTTTTCACATCATTTCTCATATCGTTTATCATATCATTATCATATCATTTATCATATCTTTTATGCATACGTCGGGGTTGTATTTCATGCTAGTTCGACGTTTTGCATGTCAATCATATCATATCATTCGGATTACATAAATATGTCGTATCATAACGTTCCATGCTTTCAGACAATAATTTTCATCATATGCATATCATACCATAACATATCACATCACAATATATCATATCATAAACATGTCAATTTATCACATATCTCGTACTATAACATATTTTATATCATTTTCATATCATATCACAACATATATATATATATATATATATATATATACATTCGCATGTCGTGTCATAATCATATCATTTCGTAAACACTTTGGTAGTCATATAGTTTCCATATGCATGTCCTAGCTAAATCGTTTTCTAAACTTGTCGTGGTATTATCGTCCTTATATATCTCATAGTCGTATCATTTCATGAACATACCTTAGTCATATCATTTCCATATGCATATCTTAGTCATATCATATCTAAACTTGTAATGTCTTATCGTTCTTATACATCTCAGAGTCTTATCATTTCATGAACATAACTTAGTTATATCGTATACCAACATATCCTAAATCATATCGTTTTATGAGCGTCTCCTAGTCTTACCGTTACAGGAACACATCCTAACCATATCGTTTCATGAATTCATCCTAATCATAGTGTTATAGGAACGTACCCTAGACATACTGTTACAGGGACGCATCCTAACCATATCGTTTTATGAACGTATCCTAGTCATACCGTTATAGGAACGTATCGTTACCATATTGTTCTACCAATCTATCATAATCATATAATTTTCTATATATAACCTAACCATATCGCTCTGTAAATCATATCTTAGTCATATCGTTACATTACATTTATCACACCCCTCTCGTATCCTACCTCACACATATCATTGAACACATCATAACGTAAGAGTAATCATATCATTCACATATCATAACACATACATAACATATCATAATCATATCAATTCATAAATAATTCACACATATCAAATTTATGACACATGCAGAACAACATGGCACATGTCACCATCAAATATAACCAAATCTTCCATTTTAAAACTTAAGAGTCAAAACTATCCACACAAACCAACACCGTTTTTTGTAGCATGTTTTTTCCTTACTCACATGCCTCTTAAGATGTAATCTCATACCTAAAATTTGGACCACGATTTGAAATCCAAATTTGGCATATGATGGCCGGGACAAGTCCTTACATCTTTAATGATATGGTCACATTATTTACTTGTTTTGAATTGCTCATAGGAGTGAAAACTATCTCTAAAAGATCACGTTACCTAATTTTGGTGGTTCAATCATAAGATTCAAAAGTTAAGCATATTTAGTTTCGAATAATATTTTGTTTGGTGACCTCTTGAAATTTTCTTAACAAACATGTGAGTAAAGACAAAATATGCTAAAATGAACTCATGTTGATCCGTATAAATAATCTCCTTTCTTAGAAACACTTCATGACAAGTAAATAATGTGGCCATATTGCAAAAGATGTCGGAAAATGTTGGAGCCCTTGGGTGTCAAATTCAAAATAAAAAATTTGGTTCAAATCCTAGACATGAGACTTTACCCTCATTGATTTAAGATTTTTTTTTTGATTTATTTATTGAAGTCTCATTTCTATCCATTTTAAGTTGAAAACATTCTCTAACCAATATAGTTATAAATAAAAATGTTTCATTAAGTTTGTGGCCGCAAAGCTTGTTTCCTTCCACCATAAGTACATCGTTGGGTTTGGCCAATGCTCAATTTCTTTGAGATTCAACTGTTCAAAGGCGAGTGAGAGAGATATTACAACACACCCATTAATGAATAGTTTAGGGAAACGATAAACAACGTTTCACTATCAATTTATGTTTGGATTAAGAGAGGGAGATGGATCCATAATTTCTTTTAGTTCCATCCCACCTTGATTTCTATTCTTCAATTGGAATTAAATACACAAAAAATTCTAAATCTAAAAGTAAATATCATTGTCTCTCACTGGTGTTCAAACAATATACATAAAAAAGAAAAGAAAGCAAAAGCAGCATGAGTACGGTCAAATCGAGTTTCTTGGCTGCTACAATTTTGATATTATTGTTATCTCTTATCGTCATGCTCAATCTAGTGTTGATGTTGTTTTACCTTTCAAAAGATATGGTAACATAGTGCCTGGTACTGACATCACGATGGTAAATATACAATATGAACATGAATATTATCACTAGTTGAGTTGATCAATTGTTTGCTATAATTTTTGTTACTTTTGAAATGTAGGCTTTAGCAAATGCATTGAAAGATGCATGCACGTCCAATCATTCTAGTGCAATTGTTATACCGAGAGGGATATTTAAAGTAAAGGAAGGGAATTTTGAAGGACCTTGTAATAGCCCAATTGACTTTCAACTTGGAGGAACATTGCAGGCACCAAAAAGTCTCTAGGGAGATAATTGGATCACTTTTGCCCATGTTGATAGATTGACATTATCCAGTGAAAGATTTCTTGATGGTCAAGGAAAGGCAGCTTGGGAAAGGAATGATTGTCGTAAATGCATAAATTGTGCCCAACTCCCCGTTGTAAGCAATATGCCTTCAGCTTTCCTTCTCAATCTCATGCATCTTGTTGTTTTTCAAAGGGCCTCTTACATGTCTTCTCTAATGTTATAACATTTATAATTTGGTAAATGTTCTTCGTTATCTAGAGGATAATTTTTAAACAATCAAGTGAAAAGAATCATATAAGGAAGTGAAATTTTTTAGAGTTTTCAATTTTATTGGGTTATGTTCAAATTTTTCTCTCACAAAATATTATTTGATTAAAAAAAATGTTTAGAGTTTGAGGTACAACTTCATCACCAATTCAACCGTAATAACATCGCTTGATAGCAAGAACTTCCATATCAACGTCCTCGGCTGCAACAACCTCACATTCCATAATATTAATATAATTGCACCAGAAAACAGTCCCAACACTGATGGTGTAACAACCCTAAATTTTTTCACGTATTCAAAGTCGCCACTAACGTCTCATGTTCATCTCTAATGCAGAATATAGCTCTAAAAATGCTCATCTTTAATAGCGGAAATTTTAAAACTTCATAATACATTAAATCTGTAAAAAATACTGCAGGACTTACGTGTTTCAAACATCAGGCTGGAGTTCAAAATAAGATAAAAATAATTACAAATTAAATAATTTAAACAAATGAAATGCAAACGCCTTATTCTAACCAAGGCTAGAAATTTTAAATATGCAACTATCCTATGCACGCGCCACAGTCTCTGATCACGATGTCGCCGTCAACCGTACATGGGCGCCTTGCCTTTACCTGAAAAACAGTATAGCACATGGTCTGAGTATTTTAAGTGACCCTACTATAGGGGCATGCTAATGCAAACACATGCAATCATGAATTAGGGACCTATCTCTAATCATCATAAGGGTGGCCTCCAGTCTAGGACAAATTGGATGTGTAGTACTTTCCTACACACGACTCACACGTGCGAGTGTGAATCCCCAGGACACTTGCACACCCCCTGGACCCTCTAGTTAAGCTAATTTGTAGCGACGTCCGGAGGTCAGCGGAACCCCGTAGTGTCATGCGCCTCATGAACACCCTCATCTGTGCGCATTCGCACTCATCATACGGTGCGCGTCCGCACTCATCATCTCTAGAAGTAGCACTATGCTTATGAACATACAATATCCATGAGGTCCCTTTAAATCCAATTATACGTTTCTGACACAACCCTCTAATCTCATCTTTTTGTTACACTATGTAACACGTGCTCATGGATATTTACATTAATATCATTTTCTTACTCTTAGGGTTGTGTCCTATGTCGATCTATGACATGATGCAATATGGCATACAACATCATAAGACATGTTCAACATGGAAAACATCGTCATGTTAATAACATCGTCATGCATACATCATACTCGTCATAGAAGCCATTAAGTGCATGAAATATAACATGGACGTCATGCATTGAAACATAAATAACATACATTTAACATACATCACAACACAATGTCATACTCATACATCATCATAATTCAAACAATCTTTAGCCTATCCTATAGTAAGGCCACTTACTTGGTTGGCCTTGGCCGAAATATTTCTTAATTAGCTAAATGTAAGCTCCCGTTCCGTGAGAGCTGCTTCCTACGTTGCCGGGGTTTGTTTCCTATCACACCGTTTGCCACCTTTTGTTAGTATTTCACAATTAATTTACCAATAACTCAATAAATGTTAAATACGGCTCTAAAACGGCCTCGAATACCTTAATCGGAATCGAAAACAGCTCCGAAAGGGTCAAAACAGTGGAAACCAGACCGAAAACAAGTGAGCCGAGCCGAACAGCCACTGGAAGCCGTTGAAGGAGCCATTGGAGGGAGGCCGAGCTGTGCCACGTGGCAGAAGCAGAATGCACCATGTCGTGCGGTGGCATCAGGTCGAGGCGCGGGTCACACTCTAGTTCGGGTCATCGGCTGCAGAAGGCTACTAGGTCGGGTTGGTTGTTAGGCCTCGGTTTACTGGACTGGGCCGTAAGTGTTTGGGTTGCAGGCCGGTTCAGTTCGACCATGGGTCTGGTCTCGGGTTGGTTCAGCTGAACTGTGGCTTCTAGGCTGGATTGAGGTTTGGGCCGCTGTAGTTGGGCTAGGCCGAAGGTAGAGGTCAAGGGAAAAGAAGTTGGGCTGGCTCGGGATTTGGGTTCAGATTGACCCAGATCCGGTGGATCTCGTCTTCCTTACCCGACTTCGGCCGATTTGCTTGCGCGGTTCCTCTCTCCATTTCATGGCATTTCGGTTGCTGATTTTGGTCCCCTTTTCTTCCTTTTCCTCTCTTTTTGTCGTTCCTCTTTCCTTCCTCGAAGTTTTGTGGCCTAACAATTCCTAAAACCACAAATTCAAGAACGTTTAGGGAAACCCAATTTTTGACCTCGGTTACCGACGACGATGCGTACGAAAAGGCACAAAACATACCTTGAATTATTGTGATGTCGTTAGGGATCCTTCTCGTGACTATAACTGAGCGTTTGACATCGATTTTTGGGTGGTTTGAGACTCGTTGGGAAAAGTTGGCAACTCGCCGGCGTTACTCGAAATCTCTCTCTCTCGTATTTTCTTTCTTTTCTCTTTTTGCAGGTATTCTGAAGTGTTCTGGGGGTCGTAGGTCGAAGGTTGAGCGGGGTGCGGTCGTCGTTTCACGTGGGATCTGCAAAACTCGGTGGTCGCCGAAAAACTCGCGAGTTTTCCGGCAACTGAGTTTTTTTTTTTCCTTTTCCTTTTCCTTTTTTTTTTTCCTTTTCCTTTTCCTTTTCTTTTTCTTTTTCTTTTTCTTTTTCCGAGGTCGTTACAGATGGAATACACATCAGTTGATCAAATAGGATCACAATCAGAAAGTCCAAAATTGCAAGTGGAGATGATTGCATTTCTCTTGGAGATGGAAGCAAACTAATTGAAGTCACCAACGTGACATGTGGGTTAGGACATGGAATAAGCATCGGAATTCTTGAAAAATACACCAACGAAGAACCTGTTGAATGTGTCATTGTAAATGACTGCACATTAATTTTAACCACTAATGGTGTCAGTATCAAAACGTGGCCAGCTTCTCCTGCTAGCCGTACCGCCACCAATATGCAGTTTCTGGACATTATAATGGTCAATGTTAGCAACCCTATTCTAATAGACCAAGAATATTGTCCGTGGGATCAATACAATTGGCAGGTATTGATCGCATTCTCAAACCTTTGATTGATTATGTCATTATAACTTCACAAATAAACCATTTACAGAAATTTGTTGTCTCATTTTAATTTTTAAGATTTCTTCAAAAATTAGAGAAAGTCAAGAACATGAGAGGAAGTTCTGCAACTCTGGTGGCAATCAAACTTATTTGCCGCTGTCACTTACCATGTGGCGAGTTAAAGTAAGTGACATTGACCTCAGTTACAATGGAATAGAAGGTCCTATTCTCTCCCAATGCACGTGAAACCCATAATTTCAAGAAAACAAAATTCAAGGATATGCTCCTCTCCTTGTGTTGTCCCATGAATTGTTCATTGCCCTAGAACTTCAAAATAATAGACAAACCTTAATTAAAAGAAGACAGTCTCTATTCATTTGACCCTCATTCTTTTGTTTTTCTTTTATTGTACTTTTCGAAATAAATAAGATGATTGAATATTTGAAGGAGACTTTGTGTCGTGAACTGTTAAGGATAGTTGACCGTTCATTATAAAGGCAAATATCTAGATATTTGCCTTACATTACGGGTTACCATATTTGCCCTCTTATTAAAGGCAAATATATTGCATTCATTTATTATTCTTTCCTTTTATTACTATTTCCATATTATTTGTAATTTACCATATTTCTGTATCCTGTAAATGATTATAAATAAGAGAACTCTCACCCCCATTTAGGTGTGGTGGATTAATCAAACATTCACATGGTATCAGAGCCCTTTCGGTTTAACAACCCTGATCCTTTCTTCTCTATGGCTTCCGAATCTTCTTATCATCTTCTTCCTTTCAATACTCTAATCCATATGATCACCATCAAACTTTCTTCCTCCAATTATCTTCTTTGGAAAAGCCAACTTCTCCCTCTTCTTGAGAGTCAAGATATGCTCGGCTATGTCAATGGAACTATGGTTCCACCACCTCGCTTTGAACTAGAAACCTCTTCAACACTCAACCCCAAATATTTGGCATGGAGAGCAGCCGATCAACGACTTCTCTGTCTCCTGCTCTCCTCTCTCACTGAGGAAGCCATGGCTGTTGTCGTTGGTCTCTCTACTGCACGTGATGTTTGGCTTGCGTTAGAAACTACGTTCAACCATCAGTCGAAAGCTCGTGAACTGAGACTCAAGGATGACTTGCAGTTGATGAAACGTGGCACCAAACCTGTTGCTGAGTATGCCCGTGCCTTCAAAAAAATTTGTGACCAACTTCATGCCATTGGAAGACCGGTCGAGGACATTGATAAAGTGCACTGGTTCCTTCGTGGACTCGGCACCGAATTTTCAGCTTTTTCTACTACTCAGATGGCTCTCACCTCTACCTCCTGTTTTGCAGATTTAGTCTCTAAAGCTGAAAGTTTTGAGTTGTTTCAGCTCTCCCTTGAGTTCTCTAACTCCACTCCTACAGCATTCACAGTCACTAATCGTGGTCGCACCCATGGAAGCCACCCTGCTTCCTTTACCAACCAGCTAGGTCGTTCTTATTCTCACAAAAACAACTCTTCTAATCGAGGACGAACCCACTCAAGTCAAGGTCGTCGACCACCTCACTGCCAAATATGCCGCAAAGAGGGCCATTATGCTGACCGCTGCAACCAACGGTATGTTCGACCTGATTCTTCTCATGCTCACCTTGTTGAAGCCTTTAACACGTCATGTTCTATTGCTGGACCCGATGCTGCTTATTGGTTTCTGGACACTGGAGCTTCGGCCATATGACTGCCGACCCATCTATTTTGGATCAGTCTAAAAATTACACGGGTAAGGACTCTGTGATTGTAGGAAACGGTGCATCCCTACCCATTACCCACACCGGTACTCTTTCTCCTGTTCCAAATATTCACTTGTTAGATGTCTTGGTTGTCCCTCACCTCACTAAAAATCTTCTTTCCATAAGTAAATTAACGTCTGATTTTCCTCTCTCCGTTACATTTACTAATAATCTTATTACTATCCAGAATCGTCAAACAAGAAGGGTGGTGGCAACCGGTAAAAGAGATGGAGGGCTAATGTGCTGGAGCGCGGCAACTCTGCTTTTATTTCAGCCCTTAGAAACAAATCTTTACGTGCTTCATATGATTTATGGCATGCTCGTCTAGGTCATGTGAATCATTCTGTTATTTCTTTTTTAAATAGAAAAGGTCATCTTTCTCTTACATCTTTATTGCCTTCTCCATCATTATGTAATACTTGTCAGCTTGCGAAAAGTCATCGATTGCCTTATTCCCGCAATGAACGTAGGTCGTCTCATGTGTTAGATCTTATTCATTGTGATCTTTGGGGTCCTTCTCCCGTCAAATGAAATTCGGGTTTTCTTTATTATGTTATTTTTATTGATTATTATTCTCGATTCACTTGGTTTTACCCTTTAAAATTTAAATCTGATTTTTTTTATATTTTTCTTCAATTTAAAAAATTTGTGGAAAATCAATATTCTTCTCGTATCAAGGTATTTCAAAGCGATGGTGGTACCGAATTTACTAGTACTTGTTTCAAAACTCATTTACGTAATTCTGGCATCCACCATCAACTCTCTTGTCCATATACACCTGCTCAAAATGGTCGTGCTCAGAGAAAACATCGTCATGTGACTGAGACTGGCTTGGCCCTTCTCTTTCACTCTCATCTTTCTTCTCGTTTTTGGGTTGACGCCTTCAGCACTGCAGCTTATATTATCAACCGGTTGCCTACTCCACTTCTTGGAGGTAAGTCACCCTTTGAACTCCTTTATGGCTACACTCCACATTATGACAATTTTCATCCCTTTGGTTGTCGTGTTTATCCTTATTTGCATGATTATATGCCTAACAAGCTTTCTCCCCCGCAGCATTCCTTGTATTTTTTTGGGTTATAGTCCTGCTCATAAAGGGTTCCGCTGTCTTGATCCCGCCACCACTAAGCTATATATCACCTGTCATGCTCAATTTGATGAAACTCACTTTCCTGCTATCCCTAGCTCCCAGACCCAACCTCTTTCCTCTATTCCTATTTCAAATTTCTTAGAACCACATTTTCATCATATTGATTCATCCCCCCCCCCCCCCCCCCTCCCTACCACTTCATCACCGCAAACTCCTCGATCCAGTTCATCCCCGTGTGATATTTGTTCTAACCTTGTAGATGAGTCTGTGCAGGTTGATACTTCTCTTATAGGTTCCACTTTGCCACCCTCGACTTCTAATTCGACCTCTATTGAACCTCCTGTTGATTTCTCTTCTTTGGGCCCTCATCCTATGATCACACGAGCCAAAGCTGGTATACTCAAGACTCGTCATCCAGCAAATCTTGGTATTTTGGGCTCATCTGGACTTCTTTCTGCTCTTCTTGCATCCACTGAGCCAAAAGGATTCAAATCTGCGGCTAAGAATCCTGCTTGGGTGGCTGCCATGGATGAAGAAATTTGAGCATTACAACAAAATGATACTTGGACTTTGGTTCCTCGCCCTGCCAACACCAACATCAACATCGTGGGCTCTAAATGGGTGTTTCGTATTAAATATTTGCCTGATGGATCCGTCGAGCGTTTCAAGGCTCGTCTTGTTGCCAAAGGTTATACTCAGGTTCCTGGTCTTGACTACACTGACACTTTCAGTCCGGTTGTCAAAGCTACCACTGTTCGTGTTGTGCTTTCTATTGCAGTCACAAATAAATGGCCTCTTCGACAACTTGATGTCAAGAATGCTTTTCTCAATGGAACTCTTATTGAACGTGTTCATATGGAACAACCTCCTGGGTATATTGATCCTCGATTTCCCACTCATGTTTGTCTATTAAAGAAAGCCCTCTATGGTTTAAAGCAAGCTCCTCGTGCTTGGTTTCAGCGTTTTAGCTCATTTCTTCTCACACTTGGGTTTTCTTGTAGTCGCGCTGACACGTCCCTTTTTGTCTTTCATCAGCAATCTAACATTATCTATTTGCTTCTTTATATTGATGACATTATTGTTACCGGCAACAACTCATCTCTTATTGACAGCTTTACTCGCAAGCTTCATTCTAAGTTTGCTACCAAAGATTTGGGTTCTCTCAGTTACTTTCTTGGTCTTGAAGCTTCACCCACTCCTGATGGTCTCTTTATTAGTCAGTTAAAATATGCTCGAGATATTCTTACTCGTGCTCAGTTGCTCGATAGCAAACCAGTTCACACTCACATGGTTGTTTCTCAACACCTGACTACTGATGGTTCTCCTTTTTCTGATCCTACTCTCTACAGATCTCTTGTTGGCGCCCTTCAGTACTTGACTATTACGCGTCCAGAAATTGCCTATGCTGTCAATTCTGTCAGTCAATTCTTGCATGCCCCTACTGCAGATCACTTTCTTGCTGTCAAACGTATTCTTCGCTATGTCAAAGGAACACTCCACTTTGGTCTTACCTTTCGTCCATCCATTGTTCCTAGTACGCTAGTCGCTTATTCGGATGCTGACTGGGCTGGTTGTCCCGATACTCGTCGTTCTACAT
Source organism: Cucurbita pepo subsp. pepo (assembly GCF_057944985.1). Classification (NCBI taxonomy): domain Eukaryota; kingdom Viridiplantae; phylum Streptophyta; class Magnoliopsida; order Cucurbitales; family Cucurbitaceae; genus Cucurbita; species Cucurbita pepo. The sequence continues at coordinate 10,676,788 of NC_141809.1, forward strand.
CCGGCTATTCTATTTATCTTGGTAACAATCTGGTTTCTTGGAGTGCCAAAAAGCAACCTACTATCTCATGCTCCAGCTGTGAATCTGAGTATCGTGCTCTTGCCACAACCGCTGCTGAACTTCTTTGGGTTACGCATCTTTTGCATGACCTCAAGGTCCCTATTTCATAGCAGCCCTTACTCTTATGTGACAACAAAAGTGCTATTTTTTTGAGCTCTAATCCCGTTTCTCACAAGCGGGCCAAACATGTTGAACTAGATTATCATTTCCTTCGATAACTTGTTATCGCTGGCAAACTTCGCACACAATATGTACCCTCTCATCTCCAAGTTGCTGACATCTTCACAAAGAGTATTTCTCGACCTCTCTTTGAATTTTTCAGATCCAAGCTTCACGTTCGTTCAAATCCGACGCTCAGCTTGCGGGGGGGTGTTAAGGATAGTTGACCGTTCATTATAAGGCAAATATCTAGATATTTGACTTACATTACGGGTTACCATATTTGCCCTCTTATTAAATGCAAATATATTGCATTCATTTATTATTATTTCCTTTTATTACTATTTCCATATTATTTGTAATTTACCATATTTATGTATCCTGTAAATGATTATAAATAAGAGAGCTCTCACCCCATTTAGGTGGGGTGGATTAATCAAACATTCACATGAACAATATAATGTTAGTACCTAGACTTTATAAAATAAAATGGTTTTACTCTTGTTTTTCATTTTAAATTTGAATTCTAATTACTATTTTAGGGAAGATATTGAACTTGATATTTATTTTTAAGTATGTTCACCAAATCTTCTATTTTTTTCTATTAAATTTTCCCTTTTCGAATGCTTTCGTTCTTCCATTTGTATTTATTTTAATTATGTTCCCTAAATCTTCCCTTTTTTTCTCTGTATTTTCTTGGTTAACTTTCATCTATGTATTCTCAGTTAAATCTTTTCATCTATGTATTTATTTGGTTAAATTTTTTCCTTTTCCTCTGCTTCCTCCCTGTATTTATTTTAATTTGGTAAATCTTTTCTTCTTATTTACTCTGTATTTTTTTTTATTATTAATTTTGTTAGCAGTTTTATTTATTTATTTATTTGTTTTGTACTTTTTTGCTATTACATGGATGTGGATCTTGAGTAGGTGGGGGAGCCGGTATAATCAAACTTTATTTTAGATTTATAAATAAAATATATTTATGTTTTATTTTAATCGCAAAAATTTTACATGTTTTACTTTATGTTCTTAAAAGTTTGTCCCGATTCAACTGAAAAATTGAGTCGTGACATAGAGTAAATGGAGATGGTCCAAAAAAATTTCTTGTTCAATCGCAGGTATAATAGGTTATAGCAAATAAATAAATAATATGAAAACTTTTGCCATTCCTCTTTATATTTGGAGGTTCATTGTTTTGCTGAATCTAAGAAAGATTTTGATTTTGGAATTTTATAAACTTTAATAAGTAAGCCTAATGTCAAAATTAGTATATGTTTGTGGAATATTTATTTTATTGAAATAAAAAATAGAGAAGACGACATTCCTTTAAGATAATAATAAATTTAACCATTGGTCAGTGTCATAAGATATGTATTGAGATCGTGAATAATATAAATTGTAAATCTTCAACCAAAATATTCTAATATCAAATTGTAATGATTACACCCCGACAATACTTAGATGTCTGGTAGGCAAATGTTTTTAAAAAATCATCCTAACCTAATTCATCATTGCTTAATCAAAAGTTGAATGGATTTTTTAGCAACAAAGAATTTGAATGTATAAGGAAAATCAAGCCCTAATAGGAAAAAAAAAATGCAAGGGAAAGCATAAAATCAAATAAAATATAAGATTTGATCCAAAAAATGAAAGATATGCAAAATAAAATAAGCCAAAAACAGAATAGAAAACATGATCCATATATCTAACAACCCACCTAAAAGTATGCTAAAAATAATGCAAACAAGAAAAAGTAAGAAAAACAAAACATGGTGACAAAGTGAATAGTGAATGTCGGTATGGCTTCTATGTACAATTCATGACTAATGGGTATAAAAAGTCATTTAAAAAAAATCAATTTACACATTATAATCGTTTATTAATTCATTTCAAACATAATAATAAAAATAACATAGTTGAAAACAAAGAAGAAAACATCTCTTTATCACACTTTTGGAAATAAATGTCATTGACTTATTGTAGGATAACGAATGTTAATTACCATGACTTGATTCCATTGATTTCGTCATCCGTATATGAGACTGTTGCCTTTAATTTGAAAAGTGTTATGGTTTGAGTATTTCAAAGTATTCAATACGTGACACTGTTATTGGGGTAGGAAAATGCAACCACATGTGATCATGGTTCCTGGTGTGACCTATTTTTCTTGTACTTTATGCTCTACTTTTTTTTTTTTTAAGTAGGGTTGGATGTATTATACTTCTCTACATAAAATTTACACACACGCTTGAATTATAACACTCGAGAAAAGTTTGAAGGGACCAAAAATGAACTATTATGGCAAGTGAAGAATTCTAAGGCCCTACGGAAGTTAGAAAAAAAAAAAAAAAAAAAGGCACAAATCATATATATTTGCTGATAAGCCCCTAGCACACAAAATCTAGTTTTAGAACAGACCCAATGGAGAAAATTTTGAATATCTAAAGATTCAGTCATCCACGTAAACTTAAGTTCAAGTTTTTATGGTCATTTACGAGTAAGAAGTTTATAATCAAATTCAAAGCTACAAGCAAATTCGTTCGGCAAGACCCTTTCGTTTACTTTCTGAAAAGTTCAAGGAGCAAATTTATAGAAGACCATGAACACATTTGAGCTATGTACAAGGAAAATTTGGAGGAACTTGTTTATGGTAAATTGTGATCAATTTAGAGATAATTCAAAATTCAGTCCCTACGTCAATCTAGTTGCTTAAAACATATTCTTTGAGCTTCGTGGTATTGAGAAAATATTTTCATGAAGGAGTCAAGTGTTAAGGAAGTCTAATTCTATCGGATAAAAAGTGATTTTGTACAGGTTTTGACCTCGTGGGCAAGCTTCAATCTTGAAATTAACAGGCTACACAAAAAAATATGTTACCTAAGGAACCTTTCATTAGCTTAATAGGGAAGAAAGAAAGATTATTGCTCAATGGATCAAGGGCCAATAAGCTTCAGAAGTACCCCCAAAATATATATATATATAGGAAGAAATGCTCCGGCCAGAAGGCTGACTTTTTGGGGGTCTTCTCCACGAGATATCTTCGTCCATCGTGCACCAAATTCCACGAGGTTTATCCCTATCTCTTCCTTGCAGTATTCTCTACAAGTTTGTAGAAGGCATTGAGACCAGAAAACCAATGTACAACGCCGAAGAAGGTAAGTTTCATGGCATGAAGGCCATGGTTTTCATCATTCTTCCCTCTGTCCAGAGGCTGAAGATGTTGATGTGAGAATCGATGTCTCAAACATCATCAAACAAGTATATAGCTACTTTAGACTTTTTTTTTTTTTTTTTTTTTTTTTTTTTTTTTTTTTTCATGCCGGAATCGCTTGAAAATAAACTAATATCTTAAGATAACTAAGAATTTAAGAAATATGAAAGAGTCAAGACAAGAACAGATAGTTAAGAACTTAAATCAAATATTTTGCTCGAGAATTATGATCTATTTAAATAACCGACTAAACCTTTGTTGCTTATGCTTATGCAATTTTAGTGAATGACCTACACTTGATAAGGATATATGTGAAGTTTGAAGGGCAAGAGCATGTTAAAGGCTTAAATCTTGGGGAAGGATAAAATGACTAAAATTCTCCTACTAAAGGAACTTAAGTTATTTCAGGGCTTAAATAACTCCAAAAGACTTCGAACTTTTAATATAAACTTTTTTTAGGGTTAAAAAGATTATGTAATATTGGTGATTGGAGCACGTTTAGAACCTAAACAAGGATTGGAATGGAAAAATGACCAAAATATCGTTGGACTACAAACGCCCTGTACATTACTTGTAGGGTGAGTACATGGCACTCCCATCCAATCGAACATGATTTGCACCAAGGCCAACCTCGCCCATTAACAACAGGTTTTTGGCATTTAGAACCACAACTCGTCATTCGGTCTTCACGTCCACATCCCAGGTTCCTCCTCATAGTTCGATGCCATTTCATTTTTGTCCTCTTCTTCGACTGTGGCATCACTAAAACCCACCGCTAGCAGATATTGTTCTCTAAGGCTTTCCTTTTTTAGAATTGTCCTCTTTGGGCTTTATCATCCGAGCTTCCTTCAAAGTTTTTAATACGCATTCACTAGGGAGAGATTTTCACACTCTTATAAAGAATGTTTTGTTCCCCTCTCCAACTGACGTGTCATCTCAGAGTTCGTAAAGAATAAAAGAGAGAGATCTACGTGCCCTCCAACTATTTTGATATTTATGTGGACTCTGGTTCTTGAGTCAACAAGTTAAGAGAACTTAATCGAAGAAAAATTGATCCAAAAACCCTAAAATATTTACCCAACTCGAACCTTGATCGTGATACCTGATTACTTCACAAGAGTTCAAAATTACCATAGAATAAACTAGAAAAATAAAATTAAAAATAGAATCATTCGAATTATCTTTAAATCTTTTTGCTCTAATATATAAGAACCCAATGGGATTGAAAAGAAATAGTTTTTTAAAGTTGAGAAAGAATTGAAACGCCAAATTACCACCACCATGTTCTTGATTAGGCTTGACAACTTTGATCCTTTCATGGAAGCAATCATCCAAATGCATCAAATTTCTAAGTACGCCGACGTGAAAGTCTCGCCATTGTCATTCTCCATGAGTGTGTCGCACCCTACCCATGGCTTCGCTGTTAAACTGCACATTTCCCCCAAATTCTTCGCCAACTATTCCGTCGATAAGCATCACCGTTGGAGGATTTCCCTCATATCCTTCCAAGATGCCATGTTCATTGCTCGAAAGCGATGTTTGGCTTCAATGAACCTCATTTTTCTCCAAAATATGAACCAATTGACCCTTATATTCTCCACTTCAAGTTAGTTTATACTCTTTTATTTACACCAATTCTTGTCGATTCTCGAAGAATATTTCATTCTTTTCTCATCTCGTTCTTGCATTTTGTTGTAAATTTTGTCATAACTCGTTAGTTCATAACTTTCGATGATTCATATTCTCATTTATTTTAGTTATTTTCTCTCGTTTAGTTCATAACCCATTTGATTCTGATTTATTTGGTTCATGTATGAGAATTAGCCTATATAAAGACTTGTCTAACATTGTTTTGAGACGTGGGGTCATTGCTATTTTGTATTCTCTCGGAGGCAATTAGGAAGAACTTTGTAAAAGAGACTTTGTAGTGCGAGAGTGTGAGAGATAGTAAACACTTTGGTTATAATGATTGGCTACCATCGGTGGATGTAGGAGAATTTCTTTTCTCCAAACTACGTAAATCTTTGTCTTTGTATCTCTTTGTTTAATTTCTGTTTTTGGGTGTGTGAGTGCAATCGATCTTCCTTTCGCTTCCGCTACAACAATTGGGTATCATAACATTTTTAGTTGTAGTATTAAAACACGACATGTAACATTTCATTCTTTTCTTATCTTGTTCTTGCATTTCTTGTTAAAAACCCTTCTAGGAAACGCGGACGCATTGCAATTTGGATTGGAATTGTCACCTTCCCAACAAGAGGTGGATGGAGGAGCAGTTGATTATGCAAATTTCTTCTCAATTTATTCAAAAGATTTAAGACGATATATACTAATAAACTACTTCCCTCGTGATCCAGGTAATTAGGATCTTCCTTTTTGTTCCATGTTCATTGGAAGAAAGTGGCTAATTAGTCTACGATAGCGTTTTTTTGTTTTTGTTCCATTTCACGACGTACGAAAAATGCTATAAAAAGTTTACAATAGCATTTTTCGTATGCTATCATATGTATTATTTCTTGTTATATAAATTGCTTAAAACAAATTATCAATCTTTCACAGCTTGTGTTACTAATGTTACTGTAACGAATTCTCAAGTCAAAATCTCTATGGAAAACGAGGAACTTGTTATTTTGAGCAAGAAGGTATTGTTCGTGAGCTAATATCACGACATTCTAAGTGTTTTTTTTTCGAGAAGTTCTTACGTTAAATTTGTTGGTTGGTGTTTTGTAGGATGGAGAATGTGATATTGTAGGTTATGAAGAAGATGAAACTCAATTCCAAATCAAGCTCCATATCTTGCCCATTTTCCTTAAGATGGCATCTGAGGATGAGAAGATATGGTTTTATAGGACTATGAATTCTCATTGTGGAATGTTTATCCCTACTTTTGAATCTCTTGCTCATTATGATGTCATATATTTTCCTCAAAGCTAATATTGATATGCTTTGCCATTTCTTTTCTCTACCATATTCAATAGAGTTAGGGTTGATACTCAAAATATACCTATAATCCTAGTTGAAATGGGTTTAAAATGATCTTAGCTTTATGGGAATATATAAATTTTTGTTGATGTATGTTCAAACGTTCAAGTATATATTTGATATATGTCAATCTGAGCATAACCCAATCGATAATTTTATAGTTAGGTTCATATATGTCAAAATAACCCCTATATGTTGTGGTTTTTTTTAAAATATATATATATATATATATATATATATATATATATATATATATATATATGAAAGTTCTAATAAGAAGGGAATTATCCTAACCGTTGTACTACAAACGCATTGTACATTACCTCGTAGGGTGATTACATGACACTCCTGTCCTTTTTTAGTCCAACGGTTAAGATAATTGTCTTCCAAGTAATAGATCCGGTTTCAATTTCGGGCAAACAAAATTATATATCAATGCGATGTGAGCTGCTTATCTTATCTTAAATGTTAACAATGGGTCTTCACGGTGTCTTGTTTGTCTTATTTCATATGAATAGACTATTCATTAGAAGACCAGTGGTACCTAAGGTATGAGATGTACTTGTTTGCAAGTGTTTGTAGTACAACGGTTAGGATAATTGTCTTTCAAGTAATAGACCCAGGTTTGACTCTCGACAAACACAAATAAGGTCTTATTTTATATGAACAAACTATTCATTAGAAGAACAATGGTACTTAAGGTATGTGATGTACTTTTATGCAAGCGTTTCTAGTCCAACGGTTAGGATAATTGTCGTCCAAGCAATAGAAGCTACTTCTCTTAAATGTTAAGAATGGGTCTTCACCGTGTCTTATTTACAGACTATTCATTAGAAGACCAGTGGTACCTAAGATAGATATGTACTCTTTTATGCAAGCGTTTGTAGTCCAACGGTTAGGATAATTGCCTTCCAAGCAATAGACCCGGGTTTGACTCCCGGCAAATGCAAATGTATATCAATTTGATAAGATCTACTTCTTCTAAATTTGTCTTGTTGATCTTATTTATAGACTATTCATTAGAAGACAAGTGGTACCTAAGATATATGAATGCATCTTTTTTTATGCAAGCGTTTGTAGTCCAACGGTTAGGATAATTGTCTTCTAATAATAGACCTGGGTTCGACTCTCGGCAAACGCAAATGTGTATATCTATGTGATAGGAGCTACTTCTTCTAAATGGTAAGAATGACACGACTATTCATTCATTAGAAGACAAGAGATGTATTCTAACTCCCGGCAAGTGTGTATATCAATGTGATAGGAGCTAGTTCATTAGAAGACAAGTGGTACCTAAGATATATGAATGTATTTTCTTTTATGCAAGTGTTTGTAGTCCAACGTTTAGGATAATTACCTTCCAAGCAATAGATTTGGGTTTGACTCCCGGCAAACGCAATTGTAACGCAAATCGTATATCAATGTGATAGGAGCTTTCTCTAAATGTCAAGAATACCATTACAAGACAAGTGGTATCTAAGATATATGAATGTATTCTCTTTTATGCAAGCATTTGTAGTCCAACGGTTAGGATAATTGCCTCAAATGCAAATGTATATCAATGTGATAGGAGTTACTTCTTCGTTCATCTTATTTACAGACTATTCATTATAAGACAAGTGGTACCTAAGATATATGAATGTATTCTCTTTTATGCAAGCGTTTGTAATCCAACGGTTAGGATAATTGCCTTCCAAGCAATAGACCCGGGTTCGACTCCTGGCAAATGCAAATGTATTCATAGGAATAGGGTTCGACTCCTGGCAAATGCAAATGTATTCATAGGAATAGGGTTCCCATAACATGTACAGAAGATCTCGTCTCACCTAGACATGGTGCTGCAGGGCATCTCGTCTAGGTGAGGAAAATATATGAAACATGTCGTGCAGGGTCCACTCTTAATCTACCATAATATGCTCAGCATAAAAATTTCATAGTTGGTTATCCTAACGTTACTTCAACTCGAGCTACCTACCTCATTGTTGACGTTCGGGACCTCCGTTCTCGAGCTTTTTGTATCCGAATTACTTCAAATTTTCTTTCATATATTCTTTAGTTTGTCTAGTTTCTTGAACCATAAATTTTTTTTTATGAAAACCGGTAAGGAAGTGGGTTAAAATTGAAAAAACTTCCCCTTCTTTGAAGTTCTTCAATGCCTGCCACTATTGGAGAATAGGTTCTAGGCTCTTTTAGCGTTTGGTTTCTTCATACCGACTTTTCGATGTTACATGTATCTTAGTATTCATCATGAACATAATTAAGAGTCTACAAGAAATGTTATATATTTTTCAAGTAAAAACTAAATGCTAGTCAAGAATGGGACCGAATCTTGAGTAGGTGCCATAAAGAACTAAACTTAGGGTCCCGATCCTCTATTTTCTATCCATTTTTGTCGATTATTTTTTTATCCCCTTCCCTTTTTGTATTTAAACTCATATTTTGTGTTTGATATTTTAAATATACATGCAAAATTTTTACTGTATATTTACCATGTTGAGTCCGCCGACGCCCCGTTTCGTGCTCTAGAAAGCTAAAAAATGAGTTATGACAGTCAGTAAAAAGCTGGCCATGAAAATTTTAAGGTGGAGACAAAAGTTCTGGTCAAGTTTAGATTATATCCACTTTTATTTCAAAGTAACAAGAATAAGATAACGAGAGTTAAAATACTATAGACCAGTCAAATTCATTTAGAAGGTGTAGGAAGTTTAGATTTAAGTCCTAAAAATCTTCCTAATTAATTAATTATTTTTTAATAATAATTTCAATTATTTTATTGGTAACTCTCCGGGATGAAAAATATAAGGTTATTAGTATAATCTTAAACCGTATGTAATTGACATATAGGAGAGTCATATTCAAGAAGTAAACTAAAAGGATATAGTATATAAATAAGATTGGATATCTTATCTTAGTAACACTGTTAACACGACCCACTTTGTAATTGCTACGGACTATTTTGTCACAACCTTATTTCTAAGATTCTCATATAATGGATCATGACTTAAATATGTAAAAAGAGAATGGTAAATTTTTCCGGTTTAAAAAAGATATTAAACATGAATATATTTTATTTACAAATCAAAATAAAGTTTATGAATTTCAATAAACATTAAACAATTAAAACATTAAACAGTTGAAAACAGAATGTGGCTTTATATAGATCTGCTTCCATCTTTAACGAGCCCTTACTTGTCACTTGAATAACAAAGACTCAATAAGCATGCTACCGTGTCCATGATAGATGCTAGAGTACAACACTCTCTTCATTATTAGTTCATGCCATGTTTCTAGTTTGAGGACCTGGGTCCTCGACTCTAAGTTCTTAGACATAGTTCTGATCTAAGAACTTAGATCCTTATCCTTGTTTATGTTCTTGTCCTTTGGTACTTGTTTCTTATCCCTTAAATACTCCCTTTGGTACTTATAATCTTGGATGCTTATTCTTGTTCATGTTCTTGTCCTTTGGTTTTTCTCGTTTGTTAGGACTGCACAACAACACATACTCCATCTAGATGAACACAAAAAATAAGAGTTAGAAAATGCAAGAAAAAATATTGGTTAGAGATTTATATTCATGACTTCAATTATGTAGAGTAATAGAGAAGGCAGATAATGCAGAAAATCCATTTTCACAGCACCGACGAAGGGATTTATATATGGTTCAGTTTAACTTTACCAAATATATTCATCTACTAAACACAAGAGGCTGACAATGCCTACCGTCAAGCCACCGCTTTTTGTTGCGCTGGGATTTCTCGCTCTTTTTGCAACATCATCTTATCAAGGGAGGGGTTAGTGGAATTGTTACCTCAGTTTTTCATGGGCGCCTCTAATAGCAATCATAATTGTTCCATCGTATTTGAAAAAGTACAAACGCCCACATTTTTCTTAGAGTAGGCCTTAATCTCTTGCTCTATTATCTTACCAACATCCAACTATATCCCCTTCATGACAACGAATATGATTGTGACCCTTTTAAAGGAAATCGTGGTATGGAATTACCATAAGAGAAGTAAGATTCAAATTATCTTTTGATTGAATATCTCAAATCCATAATAAAATTCAAATCATTTTACAAGTAAGATTGATCATGTCAAGATTGGATGATTCTACCTGCAACCTAATTATATAGGATTGCAGAGAAATTTAACCATTTGCTAAAGGAAAATTAAAGGGCTCCTAGCCTCAAAATTAAAACCCTTTAGGCATTTGCTGTAACTTTCATATTTTATGTCCATAATTAACTACTATGTAAGTAAGTCTTAAAATGCATTAAGAACACCATAACTCTAAATTGTCATCAATCATAAATTTTAACTATGTAAGAATAAATGAACCTCAAGTTGAAGTATCTTGAAGCTTTTGTTGCATAAATACATGGACCCATTCCGTTGGGACGTGTTCTCTTTCTAGACAAAAGACCTCTTAGCTCATTCCCATTACCGTATATTGTAGCTGTTAAAGATACGTATTTGTTTAGATTGATGTATCAGATTAAATCTCCTTATAGTTAGGAGTTAGATTTAGCTTTGATTTGATTTAATTTTGATTTGATTTAGTTTTGATTTGATTTAGTTTTTTATTTATTTATTTATTTACTCGTTTGTTACCAGATTATGGGAAGATTTTTAGATAGATTTTCTAAATATCTTTCTGTATTCTCTGTATATGGAGCATTCTTGCTCTTCATAATACAATTTTCTTATAACTATTCAATCACTCATTCTTGCACTAACAATTGGTATCAGAGTTATCTTCTTAAGGGATCTGTGAGATCAAGATGGAAGAAGAATCCAATTTTTTCGTTGTTGCACCACCAGTCTTCGATGGAGACAATTATCAAATGTGGGCAGTTCGTATGGAGACTTATCTGGAGGCTTTGGATCTTTGGAAAGCAATAGAAGAGGATTATGAAATCCCTCCACTTCCAGCAAATCATACTGTAGCACAAATCAAAGTACATACGGAAAAGAAGACAAGGAAATCAAAGGCAAAAGCTTGCCTATTTGCCGGTGTATCTCAAATAATCTTCATGTGAATAATGTCCCTCAAAACAGCAAAGGAAATCTGGGATTATCTCAAGGCTGAATATGAAGGAGATGAGAGGATTCGTGGAATGAAAGTCATGAATTTGATTAGGGATTTCGAGTTGCAGAAAATGAAGGAGTCGGAGTCAGTGAAAGAGTACTCTGACAGACTTTTCAGCATTGCCAACAAGGTGAGATTGCTTGGTTCTGTGTTAAATGATTCCAGGATCGTTGAAAAGCTGCTAGTCACTGTTCGAGAGAAGTTTGAAGCCACAATTACTACTTTGGAGAACACCAAAGACATGTCAAAGATTTCTCTTACAGAGCTCTTGAATGCTTTACAAGCACAAGAGCAAAGGAGGTCTATGAGGCAAGAAGGGGTGATTGAAGGTGCCTTACCTGTTAAGCATCAGGACAACAACAGGTATAAAAACAAGAAAATTTTCAAAAACCAATTGACAAATGGCAATTCATCTGCCAATTATCATAAGACAAAAGGAGGAGGTTTCAAAAAATCCTATCCACCTTGCCGCCATTGTGAGAAGAAAGGTCAACCACCATACAAGTGTTAGAGAAGACCTGACGCCAAATGCTCCAAATGCAATCTACTTGGACATGAAGTTGTGATCTGCAAATCCAAAGATCAGGTGAAAGAAGTAGATGCACAGGTAATTGATCAAGAAGAAGAAGATTAATTGTTTGTGGTCACTTGTTTCTCAGGCAAAGAATCAAGCGAGAGCTGGTTGATTGACAGTGGGTGCACAAACCATATGACATATGACAAAGAGTTTTTTGAGGAATTAAGAGACACTGAAGTCAAGAGAGTGAGGATTGGAATTGGTGAACACATGGAAGTCAAAGGAAAAGACACAGTAGCTATAACAAGTTATGAAGGTACAAAATTTATTCCAGATGTTTTATTTGTACCTGAAATTGATCAAAATCTCTTAAGTGTTGGTCAGTTACTCGATAAAGGCTATAAAGTGTTGTTTGAGAATAAGCAGTATTTGATCAAAGATGCTAGTGGCAAAGACTTGTTCAATGTCAAAATGAAAGGAAAAAGCTTTGCTCTAAATCCGATGGAGAAAGAACAGATGATCTTTATATCCAGAGTTAGTGCCACTGAGATTTGGCACAAAAGACTTGGGCACTTTCATCATCGAGGTTTGCTTCAGATGCAGTCGAAGAAGCTGGTAGAAGGACTCACTGACATTGATGATGACATGTCTTCTTGGCATGCTTGTAATTTTGGGAAGCAACATAGGCAACCCTTTCCTAAACAGGCATGGAGAGCCTTGAAAAAACTGCAGCTGGTTCATACTGATCTTTGTGATCCTCAGCGAACACCATCATTAAATGGTAATCTTTATTACATTAATTTTATTGATGATCTAACAAGAATGTGTTGGATCTTCTTTATGAAGCAAAAGTTAGAAGGTGCGGGTGTATTTTGGAAATTCAAAGCAAGAGTTGAGAATGAAAGTACCTGCTTGATTCAGACTGTAAGATCAGATAATGACAAGGAGTACACTTCAGCAACTTTTAACAGGTTTTGTGAAGAGGCTGGAATTGAACATCAATTGACAGCACCATACACTCCTCAACAGAATGGTAATTGAAAGGAGGAATAGATTCATAATGGAGACGACGAGATGCATGCTTCATGAGAAGAATCTTCCAAAACGTTTTTGGGGAAAAGCACCAAACACTATTGTGGGCTTACAAAATCGAATTTCAACAAAAGCTGTAAAGGACCTGACACCATTTGAAGTTTGGTATGATTACAAATCTTCTTTAAAGTTCCTTCGAGTATTTGGGTGTCTTTGCTTCACTTACATTCTACAGGTCAAGCATGATAAGCTTGACAAAAAGGCAGAAGCTGGCATCTTTGTTGGGTATAACACTATATCCAAAGCTTATAAAGTTTTTCAACCACACACTAGTCGTGTTATTGTGAGCTGAGATATTCATTTTGCCGGAAATGAGCAATGGAATTGGGAAGAACTGACAAAGGTGAATAAGATTTCTAATGCACCAAACAATTTGTTTGGTAGCATGTTAGAAGAGTATGAAGATGAATGACAAGAAGAGTCTGCAGATGAACAACAAGATGCTTTGGTTGATGATGCACCTGTCAGAGGAGGAGCTTTCGGTGATTGAGAAAAACAAAACCAGGGAGTTGGTTGATCGACCTTTAAACAAAAAGATAATTGGAGTAAGATGGGTGTTCAGGAAAAAGCTTGAAGTTCACAGCATCTAAACAAGGAGGAGGGTTAAAGATAACGTATTTATTTAAATTGTTGTATCTGATTAAATCTGCTTGTAGTTAGAAGTTAGATTTAGCTTTGATTTGATTTGATTTTAATTTGATTTAGTTTTGATTTGATTTAGTTTTTTATTTGTTTACTAGATTGTTACCAGATTTTCTCCAGAGATTTTTAGAAATATATATAGAGGATTCTTGCCCTTCATAATACAATGTTCTTATCAACTATTCAATCACTCATTCTTGTCCTAAGTGTAGCATCTAAGATGCTATAGATGAGGATTATATTTCCATAAAACCCTCTCTAGAAGAAAGGCTCATACCAGCAGCCAATTGAATGTACACCCATCCCCTTCGTTCTTTACTTTCATTGCTACACTCTTCAAGACTTATTCTATAACGAAGGGCCCGACCACTTGGAATTCAATTTTGATGGGTGTACATACATGATATAAAACACCAACCAAGGTATACTTTCTACTTTTTCCTTTGGGATCTTTTAAGAATTTCATCTCCACAATTTTTTAAAATGAATGAGTCATACCATAGATAGTTCCTTACTTCATGACAACGTTTTTTCTTCTGTTAGTAACCCAAGTCCTCCGATTTTGCAAGCCAGAAAGTTGGCAATATCAGCAACCTAGTGAACAAGTCAGTCGTGAAAAATTCAGACTTTGCAGACAATATTGGCGTATGCTCGAGCCTCGAGTCACGTTAGAAAGAAATGTTTTAGAAAACATGAGTGAGGAAATACGTTTAAAACGATTTTTAAAAAAGCAATGTTATAAGCTAAAAGCGAGTAGGTAACACCAATGACTTTGATAACACATAATCCGGGTAGAAAGAATTGACAACTAGTCACTTTCTCCTATAGTACATTTTAGGGCATTTTAGCCTTGGTAGGTGTAACCATGATTTTAGTAATCGGTCATACACCCCTATATTGACAGAACAAGAAATAGTAAAGGTTTATCTAACATGAAAGCAAGTAAAGGTGGTTTGAAATGGACAAGCAGCCTTGGAAAACCATGACCGGGACAACTGCCATGCGGCCATTAGCAACACACCTTAGGCAATCATGACCATTACATCTTCTCCCACTCGGTTGACATCTCTATCAATCAAACTCTTCACAAACTTAGTGATGTAAGGTGAGGCTATCTTCAGGTCTCTCAACGCGCTTCCATCTGATCTTAGCATGGAGGAGTCTCTTCCAATCTATAAGGAACTATTGAAAACCACTTCTCGGTTCGTTGACTCTTCGCATCTTCTCTGTCGAAGTCTTTCCTAATTTTTTAGCTAGAAAATTCTTATTCTTTGCATGAGGTCGTATAATCTCCTTGTGCTTGGTGTCTTCTTGATCATTGACAAGAGTCTTTGCAGGTCTAATGAACCCGACTATCAACCAGTTATTCAGCTATTTATAGAATTCATCTAGCTCAGGTTGAGTCGTATGACACACATCTGTGGCAGACAATCTCGCCCCCGAAATAACATCATACTCGTGATCTATCTACCTAGGTGGAGATAAATACTTTGTTTGATTTTCTTGTCTTGTGTCGCAGTGTTCCTATAGTGGCCGTGAGGTTTCTTTTGGGGTGAGCTCACTCGAGTTCCCCATTTCAATCATGGTAATGGTAGTGAGAGTGAGTTCACTACCCATGATCCAAGTTTTGAAAATTTAGCTTAAGTTATAGATTATGTAGACTAGCCTATGAGGTAGGTCTGACATGTTCCATGGTCCCACGACTGATGCTCCATCGCCGTCAAGTATGTCATGCGTAAGATAAGAAAATGAAATGACATTGATGGTTTACATTGTTTACATTCATCACGTTACTTACTCCTCGCTTCTAACAGTGAAAACTAATACTTTATCCTCACTCACATGTATCATAGGGAGATACACATTATTGGTATAAGTTGTAACTTTTATTTCCTTTAAATTAAGACTTTCTTAGTCATGAACTCTCACTCTATATGATCTTTGTTGATTTATACTCCTAAATAGTAGATTTTAGTTGATGCATATGGCAACTATATGATATTTGTATAGATCCTATTTTTTCTAAAAATAGAAAAAAGAAATGCAAGTAGGAAATGTATTGGTGAACTAAACTTCGGCGGTGTTTGGAGAGACCTTCTGCTCACCTTTTCTTCCATTCTCACGGCATCACAAGCCCTCGTATGTAACTACAAATGCAAATCCATTTACATCGTTTTCCAAAAACCGAGTCTCGCTGTCGGTAAATGACGACATAGTAATCGCTGTCGGTAAAATTTATGTTTTCTATTTTTAGGAAACTAGGAATTTCTGTTTTGAAACTATAAAAATATCATAAATTTGGCATATGCATAACAAAAATCTACTATTTAAGTTCATATTCTTGAGCTAATTTAATGTCTAGAGGACTATATAATGAATTGGTAAAAAAGAAACTTAACCATTACACCAAGTCATTCAAAATATTTCAAATACAACGGATAATATGACGGAGATTTGTAGTGTGAAGTTGAGTTTCATTGTTGCGATGATACTACTGGTTGTGTCTCGCTCGTAAAATTTTTAGTTTTTCACTCATGGTTTGTTTTTGTATCTCTTCAATATTTCAATAGTTAATGAAAAATGATACTACTAGTTGTGTCTCGCTCCTAAGATTTTTAGTTTTTCACTCATGGTTTGTTTTGGAATCTCTTCAATATTTCAATAGTTAATGAAAAATGATACTACTGGTTGTGTCTCGCTCGTAAAATTTTTAGTTTTTCACTCCTGGTTTGTTTTGGAATCTCTTCAATATTTCAATAGTTAATGAAAAATGGTTGTGTCTCGCTCCTAAAATTTTTTGTTTTTCACTCCTAGTTTGTTTTGGAATCTCTTGATCAATATTTCAATAGTTAATGAAAAATGGTAAGTGGAAAATGACTCAAAAGTTTCAAACTTGTGTTAATTGTTTAAATGTTATTGTAGTTGAAGTTGAAGGGAGGCCGCCACTGGTATCAAAAAGAAGTCTTCTAACACAAATTGCATGCAACACCTCTGCTGATTGTAGAGATCATACTTGTTCATGTTCTTATATCGGTTTATGCGTCTATTTTAAATTTGCAATCAAAGAACTAAAAAATTAATCACGGTGAAGATCTCAAAAATTAAGTGCTAATAAGAATAAAATTAATCATGGTGTGATTGCTAGTGTGTGGGAATAAAGTCTATCTTTGGAATGCAAGAATAATGAATAATGTAGCTACACTACGATGATATATGATATACGTATGTTTTGTTATCTTGCTTATTTATTTTTTTGGACAACCTAAACTAATTTGAATCCGTACTAATAGTCCTCAAAGAAATAATTAAACTTTGTTAGAGATATCCCTTTAAAATCAAATCAGATAACAACATATTCAATTTATTTAAAAATAATAAAAAATTTCATGACTAAGCTATTGAGTTTGTAAAAGAAAATAACCTAAAAGGTAAAGAATCTTGTAATGAATGATAAAAAAGATGCGGAAGTACAATAGGGTAGTATCTGGTAGCAATTCAAAATAACATTGTTTAGGAAGGCTAAGTATTGAAAATACTCCGTAAGTAATCCTCTTATTGAAGTTAGATATGCATTCAACAAGAACAAAATATCATGAAACCAAAGGAAATATAAATCGTTCAACATTGACTAAATCTCATGCTCAGAGATGAGTAGTTGCCACAAGTAAAACCCAACATAACAATGCAATCCTCATACACATAGATAGATGATTGCCCACAAGGTCATATCACGAAAAATGGTACAATTCTCATGCACACAGATAATTAATTACCCCAATGCCACATCACATCGTCTCAAGTAATTCTTATGGATACATGCAGTTAATTATTACTATTTACATGCACACAAATAGGTAATTATCTTGTATCCTAATATAATTTTCATGTAAAGAGACAGATAATTACTATAATTTCGATGCACATAGGTAGGTAATCGTTTTAGATTTACACATACAAAAGGTTTCTACAATGTTTAAAATTCCATTTACGAGTATGCACAATATATCGACAAAAGACGATGAATTTTTTTGGACTACTCCAAAAGATAATTACCCATGGGTGATGGTTAAAATTCCATTTACAAGTATATATGGGTGGGTTGGGTTGGGTTGGGGAAATTTTTTGGAACCAACCCTACGGGATAGTTTTTACAGCCCAACCAAACTCAACCGTGTATTTTCGTGTTTCGGTGTAGGATTGTTAAAAAAAATTTAATTTTTCTAAAAAAATTTTATCCACAAATCATAATTATTCGATATGAGATAAAAGATATTAAAAGTTCACAAGCAAAACACAAATCAATTTATAAACATTCACAAAATATTTTTTTCTTCAACAAAGAAGAATTATAACATCTTAACATAGTTTAACATTATCATAAAACTAAAGTTAAATACAAAGATTGATTGAAGAAGAAAAACAAAAACAAATAAAAAGGATTAGTTTAAAGAAACTACACTAACAAAAATTAAAAATAGGATTAAAATATTTTACTCATTTACAGAGACTTTATTTTTATTTTGATATTGATGAAGCTGGAGGACCCTAAATTATCAAAAAAAAATCATAAAAATTGATATAACAATGTACACTAGGTTTCAACCAAGAAACTTAACCATAAGAAACTTAACCATCACATCAAACCATTCAAAATATTTCGAACACAAAGAATAATATGATAGAGATTTGTAGTGTGAAGTTGAGTTTCGTTATTGTGATGATACTGTTGGTCGTGTCTCGTTCCGGTAAAATTTCTAGTTCCTCGTTCTTTATTTGTTTTGAATCTCTTTGAAGGCTAATATTTCAACTGAGAAGCCTTCTAAAATAAATCACATGTTTGAACACTTTAAGTGTTTAAATATTATTGCAGTTGAAGTTGAAGGGATACCACTACTGGTATCAAAGAGAAGCCTTTTAACACAAATCGCATGCAACACCTCTGCTGACTGCGGAGATCATACTTGTTCATGTTCTGAAATCGATTTATGCATCTGTATTAAATTCGCAACCAAAGAATTGAAGCCCAATGATATACAATTTGAAGACCTCAAAGAAGAAGATCTCAAAAATTAAGTGTTAATAAGAACACGACTATGTTTTGATTATTAGTGTGTGACTAAATTCTATCCATGAAATACAAGAATAATGAATAATTTGCTACATTACGATAATATATGATATATGTATGTTTTGTTATCTTTTTGAAACTTTACTTGGTTTGTTTTTTTGTTTTTTTTCAAACAAAACACATTCTAGTTACATTTCTTTTAAATAAATTTCTCCAATGTTAGGCATGTTGTGGCAACCTTAGTTTTAATAGAAAATTAGAGTCGTTACAGTTGGTATCAGAGTGATTGCTCTACGATGTGATTCAAGAACAAACCAAAGAAGAAGTTAGTAGATATGTGACACCCGAATAAAGGAGGAGTACATAAATGAACCGAGACCACATCATAGTGAGTGATCTTGAAGATTGGAGGACTAAGAAAGTGTTAAAGGAAATAAAAGTTACAACCTATATTAACAATGTGCATCTTCCCTTTTTGTGGCTTAATCATAAGAACTCCACTCTATCAAGCAAAAACAAAGAACCTGACCTAAGTCACATGTATGATCTAATATCCGCATAAATTCATATAAGTTTGTCTGTGTTTTAAATAATGTTTTTTCTACAATTTGCCACGTCATATAATACTTGCTTTTCTTTTCATTGTTGGAACGTGGTTCCTACCTTAACAATTTTATTGGCTACATATTTCAAAAAAATGTATTTTCCTTTTCAACAATTATTTATAACATAGAGAAGATATTTGCTCGATAAGAGTTAACTAGAATCTTTATTTCTAATATAACATAAAGATAAAGAGGTAGATAGTTGAATTTCTAAGACCAATTCAGCTATGCTCAAGTTGATGAATGACACAAAATCAAGTGAGAATTCTACCAACCAGACTCTCATTTAATTATGAAAATATATTTGTGATCTTGAGAACTATTGCTGTCTTGAGTTGGAGTTTTGACCCGAGCCAAAATCAAATCTATTTGCCCTCGGGTTCCTTTCTCCTTACCAAAAAGTTTATAGTTGATCCTCAATAGGTTAGGTAGAAGATTCGAGTCTACAATCATGTGTTCGAAGAGAAAGAAAAATGTTGAAACCCTTATCGACGATCTAAGTTCGAAACGTCAATTATTCTCCGTGTAGACTTGGAAATAGAAATGAATTGGTTCGAGGGAATTTGGGGTCAGAGAGAGACTAAAATTGGAGAAATAGTAAATTGGCACTCTTCCTTACCTAGTAAATTTTCCAGCAATTTCACACCCAAATGTTAGAGATTTTAAATAATAAAAACTACCAAATCCATTCCTTTGGATAAAAAATTAGTTGCTATTGGTACGTTTTAGTAATCGTAAATATCATATCAGGTCATTACTATGGTCTTTTGTAGCGGTCTTTGTTTTGACATGATATTCTATTCTTCATTATGATTTTATCCATTATGATTTCATTGTATTGGCCATAAATATAATCATTTTGCACATATTAAAGAAATGAATTTTCTTCCTCGTGCAAACTTATCTTTTATCTTCTAATACTGCATTAAATTTAACTTCCTTCTCCAAACTTATCTTCTAATACTACATTAAATTTAATATACTCATTTTTTTCACATAATAAAAGAAACGAATTTCCTTAGTTATGTAAACTTATCTTCATTAAATTTATCTTCTATCCTTCTCCAAACTTATCTTCTAATACTTCATTAAATTTATCATTTGGTATTGAGTCTTGTCTCTTTCACCTGCAGCTAAAGATTACTACTGAAAGCAGTTTTGTTCAACCAGCAATACCAAAATTTGTTGGTCACTACGATCATTGGAGCATGTTAATGGAGAACTTTTTCACTCTAAAAAATATTGGCAAGTAATGGAGTCTGGGATTTTTGTTATAAGAGATGATGTTGATTACTCAAATGAACAGAAGAAGAGATAGCAGGTCAGAAATTGAAAGACTTAAAGAGCTGAAGAACTACTTTTTTCAAGTCATCATAGCTCAATTCTGGAGACTATTTTGGATATCCCAAGTATATATCCTCCTTCCACAGGTTTAGCTACAAAACATTACTGAATTCAACAAGATGAGTAAAAGAGATTACTATAGATGGAAGGATAGAAAATAAAGTAGCTACTAAGAACTATCTTCCCTGATGCAGCAAGGTTCCCCTTTGTATTGACCCATAACTGATAGAGATAACTCGCATGCACTGCTGCCGCGTTCTCCTCTACCTCTGCTTTGTTACCAATTGTCACAGGCTCCCAACTTCTGTAGTCCCCGAGTGTCGCTCCTTTTTAGGGCAACCTTCCTTAAATACCACCTCCACCATCTCAATTTTAGAGTTGATGGTGCGTGTACTTTCACTAAGCTGTGTTAGGTATGATACCGTGTTCCTGTTATGGCTATTAAACATTGCTTAATCAAGTACGATAGGATTATTAAACATTGCTTAATCAAGTACGATAGAATGAAATTAATGTCATCTATACATTATTTCTTATACGAAGCAATGTTATGAAAAGAATGAAAGTATGATATGCATCATAACCATGTATTATATTTTGAACTACTGGACATCATACATGGTGTATGTCACAAGCATGAGATGCTTCTTCAGTATATTTTATACGGATGCGTATACTATGATATGATACGTGCTCCTTTTTTTCTGTTGGTTTTCTCTAGCATGAGTGTGCACTAGCCCATAGTCAGGCTTAGGAGGTATGTAAACAAGCCTGTCTTTCGAGTTAATGTGCATGTATAGATACCTGTAAGAGAAAGTAAAGCCCAAGGAATAGTTATGAAAAGATAGGCTCAACCATGAACCATGATTATGTTTTGACTCCAACAATGAGGCTACTCTAAATTCGCGTTTTCTATTTTTCTAAGTAAAGGTAAGACACTCATGTATAGATGACTGCGTTGCTACGAAAGCCACAAAAATGAAGTTATAATTTTTTTTTTTTTTTTTTTTCATTTAAGTTTTAGTCCTACACTATCTCTTTGATGCTACATTTTTAATTTTAGATGATCTTTGTGAACGTTTAAGTCTATGATAATGTTTAAAGTACATCTTTTGTAAATGGTTTTCAGCATTTAGTTGTCGAGACATCCACGCAATGGCAACCTTATTTTTAAATGAAAAAGTAGGATCATAACAATAAAAAATGATACGTAAGAAATAGTCATAGAGTACATGTCATTCATGCATCAATCAAGTAATCTAATTAAGCCTAAAGACATATCAACAATAAGTCCACTTACTTCTTAATATCCTTGGATTATCAGAATATCATCTTGAAATTGATTTACTCAAGTGTATTAATAATTGAAGTTGGCTCGAATTATTTTAAATTGGCTAGAGGCTACAAAAACCTCAAACACTCCCAATTACGTCAAAAACGATCGTAGCAGGTCAATTGTGGGTTGTGGTTAGGGGCATGTGTGATGGGTTGCAGTTCGGTTCGGGTTAGGTTGCTAACGGGTCAGGCGCTGGGTTGATGCACGTAGGCTTTGCCGACGTAAGGTTGAGCTTCCAGCTTGGATTGGTTCAGTCATAAACGGATTGACCTATGGAATTTAAGGTTCAAACTCAAGTTCAAACTCAAGCTAATGTCTACTAGATTCCTTCTTTGATCTACCTCCTTTTAATTGTAGTTTTTATTTTAAATTTTTTAAATTTTTTATTTTAAGAAAACATATTAAATATATTTTAATAAAAATATGGTGTGATGTCAAATTTTAAATTATTGTTTAATAAATAAAAAATATAATATCACGTCAATAATAACAAAAAAAAGTAATGATAAATAACAAAATACAAAAAACGGTTACTTGTACTAAGAAATTATTAGAAAATGAACTAAACTAAAAAAAAATATATATATATATATATTTATTTATTTTAAGTTTGAATAATAAAATCTATATTTTCCATATAGGCTTTTACAGCCCCCACGAAATTCTCTCTACGGACTTGGAACACGGGTTTTTCCCGATGAACATAAACCCTAATCTTCTCCCTTCAATTAGCCGGAGTTGACCAGGTGTGTTCTCCGATCATCTTCTTCTTTTTTTACTGCTCTATTTTCCCCTAAAGCTTCGCCATCCATGTTCGCACATTTCATTCTTCCGCACAGAGCTTACTTTTCTGTTAAATCTGAATTTTGGGGTAAGAATTTGGATTTTCGGAACAGAAATGATAGTTTTAGTGATAATTCAAGAAAATCTCATGTGTATTTTCAACCGATTAGAGCTGGTGTGAAATGGAGGAAGGAGCTTCCGTTTGATAATGTAATACAGAGGGATAAGAAGCTGAAATTGGTTACTCGGATTAGGAAGATTCTAGTTCAGCATCATGATAATGTTATGTCACTTAGGGGTTTGGGTAAATTCAGGAGAGATTTAGGTGTACAGGAAAAGACGAGGCTAATTGAGTTGTTGAAGATGTTCCCTGCAGTATTTGAGATTGTAGAAGAAGAAGCGTTTTCTTTGAAATTTAAATTGACGGAAGAGGCTGAAAGGTTGTACTTCGAGGAGCTGAAGATCAGAAATGAAATGGAAGGTTTGTTGGTTACTAAGCTGAGGAAGTTACTGATGATGTCTGCTGATAAGCGAATATTGTTGGAGAAAATTGCACATTTGAGGACTGATTTTGGTCTTCCTTCCGAGTTTCGTGACACGATTTGCCATCGTTATCCTCAGTACTTTAGAGTTGTGGCGACCGAGAGTGGTCCAGCTCTCGAATTGACACACTGGGATCCTGAACTTGCTGTTTCTGCAGCAGAGTTAGCCGAGGAGGAGAACCGAGCTAGAGAATTGGAAGAGAAGAATTTGATTATTGACCGACCGTTGAAGTTTAATCGAGTGAAGCTACCTAAGGGGCTTAAGCTTTCGAAGAATGATATGAGGAAAATGAATGAGTTTAGGGAGATTCCTTATATCTCTCCGTATTCTGATTTCTCAGGGATTAAGGCAGGTACACCCCAGAAAGAGAAACATGCTTGTGGGGTTGTTCATGAGATTTTAAGCCTTACACTCGAGAAGAGAACTCTTGTTGATCATTTCACTCATTTCCGGGAGGAGTTTAGATTCTCCCAGCAGTTGAGGGGGATGCTAATAAGGCATCCCAATATGTTTTATGTCTCGTTGAAAGGGGATAAAAACTCGGTTTTCCTCAGAGAAGCATATCGCGATTCTCAGTTGATCGACAAAGATCGGTTGTTAATCGTAAAGGAGAAGTTTCGAGGTCTTGTGGCTGTTCCTCAATTCAAAGGCAGAGGAGCTCCCGAAAGTGACACGGATTGGCCAGAAACCAATCATGGAGATGATATGAGAGGTGAAGAATGGTCTGATGTTGACGATGACGATGATGAATTCGACAACGATGGTGAGGATGACTGGATTGATGAACAGATCAATAACTTGGAAATGGCTGATCAGAGGCTTCTTTCTCCTCCTGCATTACCCGATGGACGGCCCCAAGAAAGATGGTGAGAGGTATAAACTTGTATATTTATGCATATTGTTTACTCAAATATATTATGTGCATATTGTTTACTCTTTGAATTTCAGTTCGGTTTGTAAACATTAGGTAGGTTTCGATACGAGTTTGGATGCCATCAGAGATTAAATTTAAGCATTGCCTTTACATTGCTTACTGTTAACATATTGGATAAAATTTTTGGTTAAATACTAAATTTAGTCCTTCAATCTTAGAATTGTGTTTTAGTTAGATGTAATTATGGTCTACATTGATAGAAAAATTGAAGTAAAGCTTGCATATCTATGATGCTGAGGACATAGAGACAATGGTGAAATGGGTTGAGCAACCTCTTGGTGGATATATGGACCTCAACCACACAACCATGTCCTTTCATGTACAAAGAGTTAAAAATAAGGTCTTTGTAATACTCGAGTTAGATAAGGATGTTCGAGAAAAGTAAAGAGACTTCGGGGAAGTTCAAGAGATTTAAGTATGGTTTAAGGGGTCCAAGAAAAGATATTTTTAATGATCTAGCAAGGTTTTAAAAGAAACTAAAGAGTAGTTTAATGTACGGTTTTGTATATGATACGCAAAAATAGAATCTCTAGGAATATAATATCTAGCAAAAAAGTCCCTGGAAAATCTTGAATTTGCAAAAAGAGGTCACTGACCAGAAAATCTACAGCATATATGGTTTTAGAATGAGTCAGCAGCAATGAAAATCCAACAATCAGAATGGGAGTCCATAAATTTCAAGTTCTAATTCAGACTAGTTCTTCACGAAACAAAACAAGGTCAGTACAAGCTTATTCTCTCTTAAACTTCAAGTTCTAATTCAGACCTACAATGTCTCAATTGGGTTATATGATGTTAGCTTTGGGTATAGGGTCTTATCGAGCTGCTTTATTTCATTTGATTACTCATGTTTATTCAAAAGCTTTGTTGTTTTTAGGATCTGGGTCCATTATTCACTCAATGGAATCGATTGTTGGATATTCTCCAGATAAAAGTCAGAATATGGTTCTTACGGGGTTTAACAAAGCCTGTGCCAATTACAAAAACTGCTTTTTTATTAGGTACCCTTTGTTCTTGATGAAACAAGGTCAGTACAAGTTTATTCTCTCTTTTAAATAAGAAAGTATATAAATTAGAGTTGAATGACATTTAAATCACACCATGTTGATCAAACCAATTTAAACCATGAACCAAACTGATTTAAATGTTGAACCAACCTACTACACTGTCATCTGTGCGTGCTTAGGATTTCCTTCTCTATTGGCTTCGTGTGGTGATTTAGTGATTCAGGTGCCAAAATTGCTTAGTGAAGGAAATATAATTGTAAGCTACAATGGTAGTGGTCAAGATACGACGATGAGCATGATGCAGTAGTCAATTTAATATCAGCTAAGTCGAGGCTTAGAGACTCGAGAAAAAAAAAAAAACAACTCGAAAACCAACAACTGAGAGAGAGATTCAAGAGAGAAAATCACTCCAGAACGGTGGTTCCAAGCTTGAACGGTCATGGATCTCGGCGCGTGCGACTGAGGTTTTTGAGGAATTATAGCAAAAACATATGCTTGTTAAATCTAGATTTCTTAACCTTGCACTACAAATATAGTTTTCTTAAATCCATACTGAAATTTAAACTGTAAAAACATGTCTCAATAAGACAAACTAATAAGTCCATGAGTATTTGTACATTTTTTCACTCAATTTCTTTTATAGAACATTTTGTTTCCAGGAGTATGCCTTTAAAAGATTGACCTTATTGGAATGCATATCAAATGTATATGGGAATTAAAATAGAGATCAATTAAAATATGTATTACAGTTCTTGTTCAAAATAAGATCAATTCCTATGTAAAACTAAAAGATGGCATCAGAAATTGTAGCAAAAGCAAAAACAAAGTGATTGGCATTACCATCTCAAAGTTCATATTATATACATAACACCTCAAGTAATCCATACACTCATCAAACCATCTCTAAACCATAATACATATTTTACAATGAAAACCAAAAGAAAGGAACAATGCTGAAACTATATATGATAACAAAATCAGAAGAGGATACTGGGTGAGTCTCCAATGAGATGCCAAATCTGCTGCAACCTACAAAAATCGATTGGTTCGACTATACCCGACACTGATGAATCGGTTCGACTTCATCCTGCAGCACGGCCATCCTCAAGGACACATCAGCCAGTGATTTGAGGTTGCAGTTTATAAGGGAATGTACAAAGAAACATGTCTCCTCTTTCGTGTTTCCCTCGGGTACATCCACGACAAATGACTCGATCACCAATGTCCCCGGTCTTCCATCGATGACCTCGGGATGGACGGTGATAATCGAACAGTAGTTCTGCACAGAATTTAGGGCCTCAAAGAAATGAATTTCAAATCTTCTCAACTTGTTGCATAACTTGCATTAGTATCGAAAATACATGTGACAATCAAGTTCCTATCATAACATCAACATTTCTAACATCTTTTCTTGAAAGAGTTTGCAATCTTGAGTTTGAAGCCTATACTGTCATATCATTTTCCCTCAACATTGATCAACTTACGAGAGCCCAATCTCATCATTAGCAGATATGTCTTGTTTGGGTTTTCCCTTTCCGACTTACTCTTCAGGTTTTTGTTAGGGAGAGGTTTCTAGACCTTTATAAACGGTGTTTCGTTCTCCTCCCCAACTGATGTGGGATCTCGCAGTCCACCCCCCTCCTGGGCCCAACGTCCTTGCTAGCACACCGCCTTGCGTCCACCCCCTTCGAAGCTCAGCCTCCTCACTGGCACATCGCCCGATGTCTGGCTCTGATCCCATTTGTAACCGCCCAATCCCTTCGCTAGCTAATATTATCCTCTTTGGGCTCTCCTTTTTGGGATTCCCCTAAAAAAATTTATAACGCATCTAGCGAGCAAGAGGTTTCCACACCTTTATAAAGGGTATTTCGTTCTCCTCCCAACCGATGTTGGATCTCACAGCAGTAGTGTAGTGTAATATGGTCAAGTTTGCAATATTTATAAAGGAAAATTATGAAGAGCAAGCACTATAAGGAGAAACCAAGAACAGAGGAGGGTGAAAAGCAATACCCTGAGTCTGTGATCACCACCAACAATCTTGACTCCAAGTATATGTTCTTCATCATCAAGAAGCTCCAATCTCTCAGTACTGGTAGTAGCTGGAAGCCCAGATTTGACATCAACTTCTCTAAGACTCCCTATTCCAAGGCCATCTCCCCTCACCACACACCGACTAACAAAAGGCTTGTACCTCTGTGGCCGATCGAACCTCCTAACCAACGACCATACCTAACAAATCAACACCAAAATTTCACAACCATACAAATACTTAAAGAGATTAACAGTGAAATTCATCCAAATATTATCAGAGAGCGAATCTATTTCCCTCGATTATGAAACAAATTAAGACCTAAATCACCATTCTACGAACAAGGATTCAAATAAAGTGAAGCAAATTGAAATTAAATGGAAAAGAGAGACGTACGAGGTGAACGGGAGCTTTAATGTGCTTCAAAACGGCGGAGGAGCACTGATTGTCGGTAGGATTGTGGCTGTGGTACCTCTGAATGTAGTGGGACTCCATGGATTTGGGTTGTCGTTGAAGAAAATGGAAGGCTGTGGAATGGGTTCGAACAGAGGAAAAGGTACGCCATGTTGGATGATGGAAGTCCCATATCGACTAATTTAGGGAATGATCATAGGTTTATAAGTGAGAAATACTAACTCCATTTGTATGAGGCCTTTTGGGGAAACCCAAAGCAAAGCCATGAGAGCTTATGCTCAAAGTAGACAATATCATACCATTGTGGAGAGTCGTGTTAATCTAACATGGTATCAGAGCCATACCCTAAACTTAGTCGTGCCAATAGATTGGGGTAAATCCTCAAATCCTCAAATATCGAACAAAGAACTCCTAAAGAAAAGGAGCCAAGCCCCTCCTCGAAGGCAGTAAAAAATGACTAAGACTCCAAAGGAGTCGAGCCTCGATTAAGGGGAGGCGCACTTTGTTCGAGGGGAGGTGTTGGATGATGGAAGTCTCATATCGACTAATGAGGCCTTTTGGGGAAACCCAAAGCAAAGCCATGAGAGCTTATGCTCAAAGTGGACAATATCATACCATTGTGGAGTGTGGAGAGTCGTGTTAATCTAACACGCCACACATTAACGTTCTTATGCTTTAAAACTTCTTCCTCCTATTGTGCCCTTCCCACAATTTCCCCCTCTTTTTTTTTTTTCCTCCTTTTAATTTTGGTTAAATTACAAATTTTTAAAAAAATTACCCGACTTGAAATAGTGTGACATGTTAGACGAACACGACTGGTATGATATTGTCCACTTTGAGCATAAGTTCTTATGGCTTTGATTCGAGCTTCCAAAAAAGGTCTCACACCAATACAGTTAGTATTCCTCACTTATAAACCTATGATCATTCCCTAAATTAGTTTGGGACTTCCATCATCCAACATGACATGACAGTGACTTCAAATAATGGTCAAAACTACAAAAGCTTTATTCTAATTTTTATTTAAATTTTGTTTTTCAGGATCAATTATTTTTTCCCTCATTTAAAAAAAAAAAATGATATGATGGCAGTTGTATTTAATTATTTGGCACATTAGTTGGTGGGTTAGAGTTATCCAATAATGATAAGACACGTCATAATCTGAATTCCCTCTTATACACTCCACTTCGTGCCATGTGGATTGCCCGGTCACCAGCCAAGTGTACTGTAACCTGTAACACGGTTCTCCAATGAAAGCTACGAATCATATAAAATCTAAAATAAAAGAATTTAAAGCTAAAAAACCTAATGACATGGACACCCCCATTCAATGATTTAATATCAACACTTTTTTATTTTTTTAATTCGGATTTTGTTATTTTTATTTTATTTTATAGAATTAATGTATACATGGAAAGGAATTGCAAGACTGCAAACATTATTAATTTAAATAGCTTGAATGATTTTATTTATAATTCTAGAAAAAAAAAAATAATAGAAGTCATATATGCATTAATTTTTTAAAACTTTATATTTAACTAAGTTTTCGTAAATTTAAAATTTTAGAAATGTAATTCGTAAACTCAAAGTTCAATAATTTAAACGTAATTTTTATAAGTATCGAAAAAAAGTAAGTATATTATTTATATTAAACAAATAAGTTATATAATTTATTGAAAAAAATATTTATAGTAGTTATTAACATTATTTTAAACTTGTATAATGTCATTTCATTCGTATATCGTACTAAAACATGATTTTATGTATTCGGTTAGAAATTAGTTGAAATTACTCGTTACTTGTAACTCTTCTATTAATATTACTGATTATAATTTTCAACACGATTTGGTCGTACACCAACTTCTTTTTAGTTAGGCTCTAAATCACGTGATGGGAAGAGAAATATCATCTTTACAACACCGTTTATAAGGTATAGATGTCAATTTTAGTCTCAATCATCGGACAATAGTGAAGTTAATTATTTCATTTTTTTTTTTTTGTAAAGTATTTTTCCTCCCGAATTTAGGATATTTATATGGTTATTTCATCATATTCTTTACAAAAAGAAAAAAAGAAAAAAAAGACGAGATAGTTTGGTTTTTGTGATATTTATTATATCATATTCGAATTGGATCGATTTTCAAAAATTTGAAACTTTCAGCCAAACTCTCTCTTTTATTTATTTATTCTTTTCGCATATTTAACCTAAAAAAAACTTGTTTGGATTTTAGTTCTTAAAATTAAGTCTATTTAGATTCTTTGATTATTTACCTTTTAATATTGTCTTCAAAGTTCAATTGCAATTCTAAAAATTAAAGAAAAAAAAACTTTGATATAAAAAATAATTGTAATAAATATAAAATTATTTTGGGAGAATAAATGAGATTCGAAATGGATAAGGACACAATTGAAAAGAAAAGAAGGAAATTGGAATAAACTTTTGGTTTTCTGTGGCTTTGTTCAATGTCTCTTACCCGTCGCTTTCTCATTTTTTAATTCATACTCTAATCAAAATGCTCATCATTTTAAGAATATTACCCAAATTTTATTTTATTATTATTATTATTTGGGATGAAAATGTATTAGCATACAATGCATTCTATAAAATGTCTCTCTCGGTTCTAAAGAGATTCGACTTCTTTTTCAGAGAGAGAGAAGAAGAGTGTTGAAGTACGAGAATTGACAAATTTGAAGAATTATGGATTCTTCACCATCATTTGGTCGGGGATTATGTAACTCATAAGTTATATTATGAATACATTTTTAGTGGTTGTTAGTTAAATCAAGGAACCACATGTGAATCGATCATTTTATATTTGTATTAAAAAGAAAAAACGAGGAGAAAACAAAGGTACATACGTGATAGTTAGAATCTTTGTTGTGTCTCTTGTATTAGAGCAATGCAAGCATTTACCAACATTGACAACCTATGCTGAAAAACGCTACCCAACGTAAACAACAAGTTTCAAGCTCAAAAATAGCTCTGTAAAGCTTCAAGGTAATATGGACGAGTAAAGTGTGTAAGATGTAAGAAATTATCAAATTGCTCTATGATGATATTTTGAATGAACGGTGATTTAAATTCTTTTCATTGGGTTAGAAAGAAGGATGAATTTGTTTGTTTGTATTAATGTCTAGTGCTTTAAGTGATGGATAGAATATCTCCCTGGTAAGCTTACATGAATGTTTAGATTATGTCAACCATGCTTTAGGTGATTGATATCTCCTTAGTAAAGCATGCACCGAACAAAACTAAGACTAGGGTGTTAGAGTTAGAGCTGTTGTGAGTTGACCTAGATCATTACGTTTCTAGTAGATCCAACACCCCAGGACCATGAACAACGATTAGAGGTTTAGACTTGTGTGCACCCAAAGAATGGATTAGCTCAAGGAGTTAGCTTTAAGCGTCCTAGAATCTACAACATCCAAGAATGATAAAGGTAGCTCTCCAGGTCATTAGCAGTTTGTACGATGTCATCAGTACCTCCATTAGTAACACTCCAAGCTGTTAGCGGTTAAACAGTGCCATCAGAGTTTCCACTTCCCTCTCCACTCTGATACCAATACTGTTGAGTTTTCACTTTGGTACTCGTATCGTTGAGCTTGGCACAGGTTTGTTAGGGTAGTGTGACAGTTGCACCAACCTTGTGGAAGTGTCATGGCAGTAATCTCGTCCTAAGGGGGTTATGGAACTCTACAGGTTGACTTGGTAGTTGGCCACACATGGGTGTTGTACCCCCAAACTAGGTGATTTTATGGTCGTGTGGAAAGGTTCGCCAGCTAACCTTCCATGGATGATAAGTAGGGTCAAAACCACCATATTGCCTACTAGAGTATTATGAGGTAACGCCTCGACCTAGAATGTTGGTGTATACAACGAGAGCCTAGCAAGTCACCCTAAATCAAAGAACAGAAGAGTTGTTCATAGAGACTTGTCATTTGGTAGATTCATGATACCAAAAAAGAGTGAACAACTTCCTCTGAACCCATAGTAGGTCTTTGAGCAATTAGAGAACCACTCTGAACTTCGAGACACCCCAAATGCTCAAATAGAAGTAGATACTAGATTTGAACTTCCTATATCTAGAGTAAAACAAGTGGATACCTAATAGTTTAAGGATGCGATCAGAACCTACAAGTAGATTTTTTACTTAGTATTTTATGTTCGCCCCTTCCTCTTTTTTCTAGTGTTTGCAAGCTATTAATCGAAGTGAAGGAACTTTCGAAAGCTGTGCGATCACATGAGGTGAGGTAATTCTGGCGTGTTAATCCGTCTTTGGTTTTTAGTATTTTGTTTTGCATTTTGTAACAGTGTCTAAAACCTATTTTTAATTGTAATAATTTGAATAACAGGTTCTTGTAAATAGATTTAATTTTACATTTAATCGTGATGTTTTTATGTTTTGTCTTTTGATTTAAAATTTATCATAGTATCATCTTTTATTTTATTTTATTTTATTTTATTTTATTTTATTTTATTTTGGTCTTTGTCTTTTAGTTATGGTCCAAGTTTCGAAACCTCAAATTAGTCGTGACAATTTTGGATTTGGGGCAAGGGTGGTAATGGATCGCGGGCCCGTGGTTGGCCAGACGTGTTTCTGGGTTGGCACCCGAGGCTATGGCAAGTTCGACTCCGAAACCTGTGGCTTGGGTGATATAGTTGCCAAGGTTGAGGTTGAGTCTTAGGTTTGGATTTTCGTGGAATCCTTGTATCACAAAACCAAAATCGAACCTGAGCTTGAATCTCGATCTCGATAGGTTGACCATCCAAACCGTAGGCTTAGAATCAAACCATGCTAACCTCGAACGCCCAGCCCAACGACCCACATACTCGATAGATAGTCCTTGGCCCAATGCATCCAACTCATGATGCAGGCCACAATCCCATCTGTGTGTGGCCCAAGCCGCAGCCTGCCACCTACCTGCGTTGGCCCACACCTGATATGAACCTAACCCGTGCTAGCCCATGTTCAAGCTACACCTAACCTGATCTAACGTTGCTGCCCTACATGTCCAGCTCACTATCAACTCGACTCAGTTGTCTCCTTGGCTTGGGTTGCAACGTCTTAGGCTAGGTTGGATGAATTGAGTGTTGTGTGAATGACACGTATTTGTGGCTTATCTACATGTTATTTTCTGATGTTATGATATACTAAGGTACCATACTCTTTTTTTTTTTTTTAATCACGATACATATCTTGGTTCTTGCCTTGAGAACTTTGGTCATGAATTTTGATAACATAGTTTTATCCGAGACCTTAGTCTAAGGTTATGAGTTCTAAATTCTATACTTAGGACCTGGGTTCTAAGGTTTTAAGTTCTTAAGTTCTTGGTTCTTGGTTCTTGTCCCTTAAACACTCCCTTAGGAGATCTTTAGGGTCTTATGATCAACTCACAACTCTATCTTGACTTATGTTTGAGGTTTCATAAGTCCTCTATGACATAGCCTATGTTTGAGGTTCATGCATCTCCTGCGACAGAGTCTGAGTCATGATACTTGTGCCCAAAGCTTCATGCATTTGCTGCGACACACTGCACGCCCTATGCCTAGTGCTTTCGTACATTCTTTGCAATATTGTGTTGATTCAAAACAATAAGGTCATAACATATGCCTCCCGAAAACTAAAGAAGTACAAGCGTAACTACCTAAAGCCGACTTGGAGTTATCAAGGTAGTATTTACTTTGAAAATATAGTGACATTAGTATGGGTAAAAGATACAAGTATACACTGACTAAAGGAGCCTTAATATCTATTTATGTAGAAGGTGTTGAACATCAAATAACACATGTGGTTGAAACTGGTGAAAGATTTTTATGTAGGGATCATATGCCATCCAGGTAAAGCCAATATGGTGGTCAATGCGCTAAGTAGGAAGACAACTCACTCTTCGATGTCGATTACTTAGAAAAAGCTGAAAGAAGAGATGTAAGGATTCAAAGTTGAGGTCATTATCAAGGACGCCGCAGCAAGATTGGCACAATTAACAATCCAACCTATCTTAAGAAAACATATTATAGATACTCAAAAAAACTTAAAACATATTATAGATACTCAAAAAAACTTACTTATACCTCTGTAAAGTCATATAGCGAGAGGGATTGTTTAGAAGGGTTCTCCATTTACTCAAACAATAGATTGCTATGGCCCAACCGACAATGTGTCCCGAAAAAGAGGAAATATAGGGAGCTATTAACTATTAACTAAGGCCCATGACTCTTCTTACACTATCCACCAAAAAAAGCACAAAGATGTACGAGGACTTGATGTTCTCCTATTGGTGGCAAGAGATAAAACTAGACATTGTAGAACATGTAAGTCATGCTTGACTTGCCAACAAATAAAAAAAGTCAAGACAATGATCATCAGAACTACTGCAACCCCTAGGTGTTCTCCAATGAAAATGGAAATACATCATTATGGATTTCATCTCGAGGTTACTAAAGAAAAAAAATATATTCACAGTGATATGGGTCATCATCAACAAACTAGCTAAGTCCGTCTCCTTCATTCCTGACAAGGCAACATACTCAATAGACAAATGAGCCTAGTTATACATAGAAGAGATAGTCTAACTATGCAAGGTTCACATGTCAATTTTGGAAGAGCTTCTAGAAGATACTAGGGACGCAATTAAAGTTCAATGCGACCTTCCACACTCAAACGAACGGACAAATCGAATGACTAAATTTGATATGAGAAGATATGTAGGGCACATGTGAGAGGGATTTTGCAGGTAGATGAAACGAACGAACAACGGTATGTTATGGAATTTTTCTACAACAATAGCTCTAAACACAAAACGGTTGAAATAACTTAAATTTTTTTTTTTATTATTATTTTTATTTTTTTTGAAAAATAGCATTGAAAAGTTTGGATTAAAGCAGATTTTCCCTCAATGATATTTTTCTCCAAATTGTGGACATGCAGCCTTCCTTGTTGCCCGAGGTTATACCTATGATCTATAAGGACTGCCATGAACCATTCAACCCTAGTGTCTGCCAACTCTATGTGGTCACTTTATCCTGCTTTGACAAGATCACTCCGTAACCGCATCCACATAGTGTATGTATTGCACTGATTGGTGCATATACGTCATACTAAGTCCGAAGATATAAATGTAGTTCTCATCATTAATGATAGGTCTCTCATTAAAGATTAACCACTAATCTTCTCGTTGTACCACAATGGTATAATCATATGCAATCAATCAGTGCAATTAAACCCTAATTAAACTCATGTTTTGTTCAACCGCTGTATTTATCATAAAATGCTACTAATCAACATTTCCTCCAATAAAATCATATTTTAATCATATTATTACTCAAACATGCTTTGGTTGCTGCTTATCACATGTGGAGGCTGTACTTAGCCACTCATTTTACTTTCTAGAAAGTTAACATATACGGTTGAAGTTTGGTAGCATAATATTGATATGTCCACTAAATCGAATGAGGATGCAAGGTTCACCTCGCGTTTCTAAAAGAATTTATAGAAAGCAATGGGAATGCAATTTAGATTTTACGGAACTTCCATCCTTAGACAGATGGATAGACAAAGAGATTGAATCATATCATCAAGGACATGTTAAGAACTCGTGCTACAGACGTTGCATGCAATTGGGACGAGCACCTACACATTATGGATTTTGCTACAACAATAACGATCAGACTAACCATTTATTAGGGTAAAAATAGTCAAACATTTGAATAAAATAG
Organism: Cucurbita pepo subsp. pepo; assembly: GCF_057944985.1. NCBI lineage: Eukaryota > Viridiplantae > Streptophyta > Magnoliopsida > Cucurbitales > Cucurbitaceae > Cucurbita > Cucurbita pepo. The sequence continues at coordinate 10,712,319 of NC_141809.1, forward strand.
TGTAAAAGATCAAGTTGAGGATACAAACTACTTAGAGACAACATAACTACAGAGACTGAAGTAAGAAGGACATTGAGTTTGTCGTGATTGTCATTGTTGGAGTTTGTCGTGGTTGTCAATGTTTTTCTCAAGATTGTATCTAGGGGTATTTGGGTCATTTTACCCTCTAATTCTTGGTTTAACATCTAAGTGTGTTCCAATAACTTTCAAATTTCACCGAATCAATCATCATACAATAAGACTTTACAAAGTTTCATAGCATTTGGAGATCATTTAGATCATGAACGATAAATAAGTTACCTTAAAGACATTATGGTCATTTTACATCATTACATGATTTAGCTACTCAGCCTTGTCTAATGACTACCAAATTTCATATATACTTAACATGTCAAAGTATGCTTAGCATTAAAATTTCAGAGGCAGTAGAGTTCATTTAGTGGATCATTTTAATGTTACTTAAATCCCGATCAAATCGATTAGTTTAAAGCCTTAACTCTCGGTTCTTGGTGTTTTTCTTTTATATTTCCTTAATTCATACTTGGGTTAATGTTCATACTGAAATTTAAGCAATTGCTACATGTATTTCTTAAGAAAAGTCTAAAGTAGCTACTTACCTCATCATCGATGTTCGGGATCTTTGTTCTCAAGGTTCCAGTATCCAAATTACTTCAAAGTTTCTTTGACAGATTCTTTAAAGTGTCTAGTTTCTGAAACCATAAAGTTTTTCATGAGAAACGGTTTGAAAGAGGGTTAAATTAAGAAAAACTAAGGGAGAGACGGTTTTGGGTTGACATGATCGGTTCAACTGAACCAGCCACGTCATCATCTTCTTCCTCTGGAAGGAAGAAGATACATGACGGTAGTATCTTCGTCACCTGAAACCTCACCTCTTTATCTCCGTTTATTGTGTTTTCCTCTCGATTTCTTCATGAAACTTATAGATGGTGTTACAAGGAAGAGTTAGGGATTGATTTCATACCTTCTCGTGGATCGTAACTTAAGTTATTCACCTCCAAAGTTCATCAAAAAGCTATCACCGGAGTTCAAACCAGAGAACTTATTGGTCAGCCATTTGTAGAGGTTTTCAGGACCCGATTTCTTCATGGAATCTCTACCTTATCCTTCTCTCTTGAGAAATTATCCTCGGTCTACAACTCACTCGAAAACACAAATTTTTGTTTTCTTGGGCAACTTACTCTAGGATGTTTTGGCTCTCTATTTTTTCATCAAAGTTACTCATATTAATCCTCTGAAGCTAAAGGAATGCTCAATTTGAAGAAAAATGGACGGTAGATGGAATTCAATCCTTACCCCCAATTTGTACCCAAAAATGACTTTCTTCAATTGTGCACGTTCTTGGGGTTAATTCTCCTTGTGGTCTTCTACAAAAACAATCCTTCGATGTGTAGAAACCGAATGGGATTGGCCTCACCTGGTAAATTCGTATGTAGCCTCGGATTGAATTTCAAGCTTTTCTTCAAACTCCTTTAATGTCTGACAGGTTTGGGGGAATGAGTTTGAAGCATTTTTAGTGCTTCAATTGAAAGCTCGACTTAGCTTGATTTTTGTTCCAAATGAAAGTCTCAAGTTCAGACTTTATAGAGGGAGATTAAACCGATGTTAGCATCTCTAGAATCATCACGATTTTAAGTCGGAGTTTTCTAGAATTTCTGTCATAAATATCCCTTCTATCATCGAATTCTAGTCTGACTTAGCTCGAGTCTGAGTTCTCCACAATTTGAATTCTAGTCGTTGGATGTGATGAGGTGTGTGTTTTCTAGAACATACTCAAATTTGGTGAATATCCAACCGTTGAAAAGGAAGATAAGGAGGATTTTTTTAGGAATGCTCAGTGTCATAGGTTTTCTCATTCGTGGCATTTTTGTAAATACTTCGAAGTTCAACGGTATTTTGGTTATTTGCCATTTTCTAAAAATTTTATTATTATTTTTCTAAAATTTTCTACCCTTTGTCGGTCATTTTTTTCGTTTGTGAGTACCTCAAAATTCCTCCTAAACGACCATTTTCTTCTTTTGGTTACTTCTTCCTTTCCAATCCTTCTCCATAAAGTCTTAAATCCCTAATATTACTTTGTTAGGGTATTGAAAGGAATGGTTAACACTCTTGGTCTTGCTTGAATGCCCCTTGGAGCCCTTAGGTCTTACATGAGCGACTTAATTTTATTTGAATTACCTTGATTCTTATTATTACAAATTCTCCTCCTCTCAACAACTTTCGTCTCCGAAAGCTTATTGTCCTAAATTCCTTGCATCCTTATTATCGGGGTGTTTGTGCTTTCACCTTGTTATCTTAGTTGTTTGGGGTCTCTTTTTTGGTTTGTCTTTTGTAGGTTATCCTTATTAGTAGCTTTATGGTTCCTAAGAGTCTAAGTCCTTTGAAGGAAGCTACTTATCTTAGCATTTTACAGGAATTTCGATGTGGAATACTTAAGTCATAAAGTAAATGGTTATTGATCGAGGCTATTGGCCTCCTTGGTCTTAGTACATGCTTAAGAAATTCACCAAAAAACATTAGGATTTGAAGGAATTTGAGTTAGTAGCCATTCAAATTAGTTCGGATCGGATCGACTAAGCATGTATGAGTAAGTTACAAATAGATCGATAGATACAAATAAGCATGATTTAGATCATGAATCATGAAATATGACTTATCGGATGCATGTAACTCAATTATGTATGATTCAATTTTATGTTGTGTTTATTGAGACTAAAGTTTGCTTACATAGCCACATGAATATATGATTTAGGGACGTTCCTCAACTTTCTATTATTAATCGGGTGAAATAAGCCTCCTTTCTCGAGTTTAGTAATGAGAATGATGTGATAGATAGAGATGAATGCAAGATTGTGCGACCGAGTTCCGTCCTTAGAATCTATGAGTTAAGCCTTGAGATAGTTGAAGATTTAGGTATACATCTCATGAACCATATTGAGCAGCTTACACCATGATGATGCTACCATCAAGAGAGGGTTAGGGGATTCACTAACTCAATCTTTATCGTGAACTCGTCTCAATTGATAAAAATATGCATGGTATTGCCAACTTATAGGGTCACTCCCATATGATTTACTTTAAGATTGGAAGACGGTAAATTGTAGTCCTAAAGAGTTAGTATAGATATGGTCATATCTTGAGATCAAAATATGTGCCACATATAAAACTCATGTGGGTGGTTAGGAGATCTTCGACTATTCCTTGTTGGTAAACTTGCCTATTATGGCAAGGAACCACCTGGGTATCCTAGATTTTAAAGACATATTAGGTGCAATATTCAGAAGTCCTGATAATTTTTTGAATCTCAAAACATATGAGTTGATGTGTATATTGTTGGGTTATAGAGTCTCATCTTATATATAGTAAATAGTTATAAATAGTAAAAGTCTATATATAAAGCTATATATATAGTAAACCAAAACCATAGGTATATTCTAAAGATGTACTTGTATCCTCTTTATTGTCAGTAACGGTGCATACCATAAGTCATGAATATAAAACTCTAGTCCCCATGGAGTTTATAAATCCTCGTGTTACTACTTATATTTATTTTTGTGTTTTTTCTCTTTTGTTCTTCGTGTTTTTCATCTAGATCAAGTATGTGAATTATGTAATCTTAGCAACTGGTATCAAAGATGGGAGAGGTTCACCATGATCTATGAAGATGAAAAGTTTTAAGATTGGAATCAAGAAGTTTGATGGATCTAATTTCAGTTTCTGAAATATTTGGATTGACAATTATTTGTATCAGAAATATTTTCACGAATTCTTGTCCGAAGTGAAGTTAGATTCCACAACCATAGGGCAGTAGAAGCTTAAGGATTGGAAAGCTCTAGGGCTAATCCGATTGGTGTTGTCTAGAAATGTGGCCTTCAACATCGTCAAGAAGAAAGCAACATTCGATCTGTTGAATGCAATGTTGAATGTGTACGAAAAATCAATAGTAATGATCGAGATTTATTCATGCATAGACGGTTCAATTTACAGACGTCTAAAGATGGATTTGTTGCGAAACATGTAAATAAACTCAATATAATTGTAAGTCAACTAAGTTATATGGAATTAAATTTGAAGATAAAATTAAAGTATTGATTTTGATGTCATCTTTACCCGAGTCTTGGGATACCCGAAACTAAAGTTTGGTAAAATCTAAGATGTAGTTATCAACCAGAGTATTCGTAAACAAAAAATTAGGTATTCATCAACTAATGCTCTAAGTGTTGACCCAAGGTAGAGAAGTAAATCGAATGGCCCAAACAAACATAATCGATTAAAAAAACGAACAACGGAATAGAATCTTCAAACAGACTAAATATAACATGTCAAAATTGTGGAAAAAATGCAAGAAAAAATAGAATCACAAATTAATAGATGAAAATGATTCTATAAATTCAATAGAAGAAAATATGGATTGATTTTGGATCATCTTTCATTTGTTTTCGAGCAAAGAAAATGTTTCAAATTTTCAAATCTAAAAATTTCTAAGAAGATAGTCTTCATGCAACTCCAACAAAAAAAAATTAGTAAACATTGAAAGATGTTAGATCTATTCATCGATCTCAAGAAGAATTTGGTCTCTACAGGCGAGTTGAGCAAAATTTGAAAAGAGTTTGTAGAAGATTTTGAAATGTGCTGTGGTGGTAACACATGACACAAAATCTGGAACTTTATATAACATTGTTGTCACGACCCAAATTTCACTAGCCCCAACTTATTAAAAACTTGAAAAATAGAAGGTAAAATTTATCACGTTTAAAATAAAACATAAATAGATTTTATTTATAAATCTAAATTAAAGGTTGAATACACTGGGCCGGGTGAATAAAGCAATTTAAAATATTAACACTTAAAATATTGTGTGGTTCCCATCCTCAACCATCTTCTTGTCCCTCAGTGAGGAGTCTATTTTTAGGCTCTTTTATCGTGTGTTAGTGTACACCACTCTTTCTTGACTTGCTGTTAATCTTGACATGAGAAATTATGCCTTTAGGGTCAGCTCTTGAACTTTGAGTTCTTGTCATGATCTAGCCGAAGGAACTTAATCTTGGGATCTGAGTTCTTCATCTTGATTATGATCTAAGGACCTTAGTTCTAAGGTTTTAGGTTCTTATTCCCAAGAATCTCGATGAACTTGATGTTTTCTTGGTTCTTGTTCCATCCTTATCCTAAATTCCTAAATTCTTGTCCTTACTTCTTATTTGTCATTGAAAGGATGTTTGGGCTTTGAAAATCTTAAAGAAATTTAGGGGCATTTTGGTTATTTTATCCTTAATTCTTAGTTTAGCCTATAAACATGTTCTAATTACTTTAAAACTTTACCATGTTCTTTATCATTATGATTGACTATAAAATTTCATGATATTTGGACGTTATTTAGGTCTTGAACTAAAGATAAATCATCATTAGGGTATTTTAGTCATTTTGCATTTGATCACCAAATTTTATATATATCCTTAATATATCATTTTACACTCAACTTTAAAATTGTACGCGCAGCGGAGTTCATTTAGTAGGTTATTTTAACATTACTTGATTCTCGAGTAAAATGCTTAGTTTAGGTCTTTAACTCTCGGTTCTTGACTAACTTCTTCCATATTCCTTTAAACTTAAGACTCATATTTTATTCAAGCAATTTCTGCCGGTATTTCTTAACAAAAATTCAAGATGGCTACTTTTCTCATCATTGATGTTTGGGTCCTCAGTTCCTACAGCTTCCAGTATCCAAATTACTCCAAAATTTTTTTAGTAGATTCATTTTTGAGTCTACTTTCTTGAACCATAAATAATTTCATGAGACCAATCTGAATTAGATTAAACTTAAGAAAAACTAAGGGAGGGTCGAGTTTGAAGTTGGTGTGGCTAGTTCAATTGAATCATCCACGTTATCAACTTCTTTCCCAAAACAAAAGAAGAAGACTCGATGACCATTACCAAATTACTCTGAAATTCAACTTGCACAGGCTTCTACATTGTTTATCAGGCCTCGATTTCTTTAAATAACTTAAAGAGGATGAATCAAGTTCATGTAAGACTGCTTGAGTTGACTAGTACTATGTAGAGACGATGGGATGCTACTCTTAATTGTCAACTTACCTCGATTGGTGAGGGTCTACTTGGTACGTAGAAATGTAATGTTACCCACTTTGAGCACATAGTGTTAGGAGGGAGTCCCACATTGGCTAATTTAGAAAATGATCATGAGTTTATAAGTAAAAAATAAATCTCCATTCACATGAAGTCTTTTAGGAAAGCCCAAAGCAACAAACCAAGAAAGCAACCGTTAGTCTTTTTTATTTTTTTTGTAGAATAAAAAAAAAAAACATATTGAAAAAGGAAGAAGGGCAAAATGGTAATAAGAGGAGTTAAATGAGGTTTGTAGGGAAAGGGCAACAGCTGTGTGGTTGCATGAAGGAAATAAATGCCATCACTCTCCACATTTCCTTTCTTTGCTGTATGCTTCAGCCTTTCCAATAACCCTCCCCCCCTTCACCTAAACTTTATTTTTAATTTAAAAAAAAAAATTAAATAATTACATTTTTTTCTCTAATATTTGTTTTTCGAGACATTATTAGAGCAAATATCGCACGTGATTAGCTTAGAACAAAAACGGTACGTCCAAATCTTCGTTATATAAACCAAAGAAACGGGATAAAAAATTGTAATAAAGGGATTTTTATTTTATTTTTAATAAGCTACAAGGAACTTTAATTGTAGATTATTATAGCTAATAATATAAGATTTGATTTAAAAGTGTGAATTAAACGCTCATATTTTTAGAATTTAGGCCATCCATATTAAACCTAAAACTCACATTAATAAAAATTATGAGTTCATTCAACACTTATAATTAGGTATATTAATTTTGTATTAAATTTAAATACTAATTAATATTCTTCCCAAACAAAATATATACTTAATCAATTTTACCTAATTTATTTATTTATTTATTTTTACGGTTAAAGCTATAATTTGAATATGTGTTTTAATGATTATTACTAATCTGATGTGAAAAAAAAAAAAAAAAAAAAAAACAAAAAAAATTGGAAGTTCTCCATTGTTCTTTCTTCCACAATGGAGTCTCCTCAACGTAACAGCGGGAGCACAAATGGAGAATCACAGCGCGCGTAAGTGATCATTTCTCTTCTCTGTCAACAACATTCGCAAGCATTCGACACGAACCCACCATAAAATTTATTAACGAATAATACACTCCCAAACCGTCCTTTTGAAACTTTGATCCCCTGAATTGTCTCTACTCAACTTCGTACTTCATTCACAAATCCTTGCTTTTCTCTGTAATTATGACCTGCATTTTGAAATTTCCTGGACCGATCGGATCCTCCAGAACTTGAGGTATGATTAAATACGTGTTTATTCAATCTTTTGTTCGTTCTGGATTGCATTTCTGTGAAGTTTTGTGAATGCGTTTCTAGGTTGCGTTGCTTTGTTTTTATCGGTTTGAATTGTCTAAACTGGAGTTTGTGAGTCTCTTCTTTTGGTAAATCCTCTGTTTTCAACAATGTCGGCTTCTCAAATGTTGGGAATTAATTTTAAGATCGATAGATTCGAGGGAAGTAGTGGAGGCGGTGACTGCCAGTTGATTAGTCATCATCTCTTGAAATTTTGCACATCTTTATGCTTTGTATTGTGAGCGAACCAGAAATAATTACGGATAAATTGTTTCAATTCATTGGAATCAAAGTATAATGCTAAGATCAAGTGCTTTCTTGACGTAGTACGTAACAATAGGAATATCCAAAACACTCTGATTCCTTTGGTAGGTGAAAATTTGAAGTATTCCATGTTGATTTTAGATTTGTTATCTTTGTAAACGGATGAATTTAAACATAGGTGTTAGCAACAGGATTTGGAGTTTAGCTGTCTTTGTTATTGCTTTTCTAGTTAACACATTAATCTAATCACCTCAACCATTAGATGTATAACCTTTTTAACACAATGGGGTTCAATTTTATATATATATTTTTCTTTCGTTATGAACAAGATGATCACTGCTCCATTGAAATGGGATATCATCAATTTCCAATTCTAAGGACCATACGGACAAACCGAAGATCTGATTGATTATTAAATTCTTTCAGATAACGATATGACCTCTTCATATAAGATCAATAACAGTTTGAGATTGTTTAAAATTTTCAGCTTCATTGAAATTTAAAATTTTGTCTTCCATTTTCAGGGATCACTTGTTGCGAAAAGGGTCTAATAAACGCAAATAGTTTCATTGATCCATCAAGTGAGAGTTCTTCAAGAGTCATTATGGCTTGTACTTCAGTGGCTATTGGCAATTCTTCAGCCACTTCAATGACAAAAGACATCATCTCCAAAGAGTATAACGGGATTCGTCGTTCACACTCGAGCAAGGATATTCGAGAACGAACTTGCATCAAAAGATCTTATTCTGATAACCATATTTGTTACTCTGCAAACAAAATTCATGCTACTTCAACACAGCCAAAGCCAAAAAACAACAACAATAATAATAACTCTATGGGAATGAGGATTTTTCCTTTGAAATTTTCAGGGTCTTTTCTTCCTCATCCAATCAGATCCTTTTTGTTTGACATGGAGGAGACCTCGAAGGATCTGAGTAGTGAAGAGGAGGTGACAAGGAGAGCGAATTGGATTGAGAGATTGTTGGAGATTCGAAGGCACTGGCGGACGAAGCAGAAAAAAGGAGTTGAGAATGATATTTATGCACATCATGATGAAACTGGTGAGAGATTTTGTGGTGAAGATGATGGTGGGTGTGAAGTGGATTATTATGACTCTGAGGATGAAGGAGAGTTTAGTTTTGATACTGAATCATTTGCAAGATTTTTAGTCAAGGTTCCATTGTCTGATACCAAGGTGTTTTCTCAGCTGGCTTTCCTGTCGAACATGGCCTACGTTATACCAGAAATAAAGGTACTCATTTGATTCAGAAAGGATCACACATTATTTTCTAAGAAAACGAGGTCATGAACATGCGGAGTCGGTGATTATAATATGCCTAAAAAGCGGCATACTCATTTAATTTATATGATTAGAGTCTGACTGGTGTCTATTGTGCTGAACAAGCGTTCAAGTATCGGAGTGTTGGGAATATGTCGAACATGGACATATTTGTGATGTTTTAGTCTTAGATTGCGATGTCTGTACTAAAAAGAAAGATTATAGTGACAAATGTGTATTTTGATATCCATTGAATTTGATTTATTTAATTACAGGCAGAGGAATTAGAACGAAGTTGTGGCCTGAAATTCGTTACATCCTCATTGCTCAAGAAAGCGAATGGTGCAGCCATTAATATGAAAGAAAAACAGGATCAGCATTCAACTTGTATATCTGATGAGGCCTTAAATGTTGGTGAAGTTTGTTCAGGGGAAGCCTTGCAGTTGGAGAGGACACAACAAATCCCCACAACTGTTGCTTATGAGATAGCTGCAACAGCTGCATCGTACATGCACTCGAGAGCCAAGAATCCTTCATCCCATCCTTTGGAACCACAAGAGAAAGGAGAGGGTTCGTGTCGGGCATATAATCCCGAGGTTGCTGCTTATGTTGCAGCTTCAACAATGACTGCTGTGGTTGCTGCTGAGGAGGTGCAGAAACAGGAGACTGCAAAGGGCCTCCAATCTCTTCACTCTTCTCCTTGTGAATGGTTTGTTTGTGACGACATCCACAGCCCGACTCGATACTTCATCATTCAGGTGTTTACTCCAATCCCTCTAACTAAAATATTTTTTGAAGTATAGCAACTAAATAGATAAAAGAATGAATGCTTGAGAACAAATAGGAACTTTGTAAAGAATATTGGGATTAATAGGCTCTACTTATAATTTAACCAGTTAGTTTGTGTGATATACAGGGATCGGATTCGTTGGCATCTTGGCAAGCAAATCTTTTTTTCGAGCCCACGAAGTTCGAGGTAAAACAATAGCTTGAATGGCCTCTATTACTTGGCAAGTCAGAAAAAAGAAAAGTACATGTAGTTTTGTAATTAAAAATGGACTTAATGTAGGGAAGTGATGTGCTTGTTCATAGAGGAATATATGAAGCTGCAAAGGGAATATACAAGCAATTCATACCAGAAATTATAGAGCATTTGAAAAAATATGGAACCCAAGCAAAGTTTCAGTTTACTGGTCATTCTCTTGGAGGCAGTCTTTCCCTTTTGGTGCACTTGATGCTACTGAAGAATGAGATTGTGAAGCCTTGTATGCTTCAACCAGTGGTCACTTTTGGTTCTCCATTTGTGTTCTGTGGTGGACACAAGATTCTAAATGAATTGGGTTTGGATGAAGACGATATCCGTTGCGTCATAATGCACCGAGATATCGTTCCGAGGGCCTTCTCCTGCAACTACCCAAACCATGTCGCTGCTGTTCTGAAGCGCTTGAGTGGATCGTTTCGGTCACACTCTTGCCTCAACAAAAGTGTAAGCAATCTTAGGATATGCTTTCTATTAAAGTTGATCGAGTTTTTGGTTAAAGTATACAAAATATTGCTCATCTGTATTGTGAGATCCAACATCGGTTGGGGAGGAGAACGAAACACCCTTTACGAGGGTGTGGAAACCTCTCCTTGGCAGACGCGTTTTAACAACCTTGAGGGTAAGTCTGAAAGGAAAAGCCCAAATAAGACAATATCTGTCGGCGGTGGCTTTGGGCATTTACAATCTTGAACTTTGTGTTTATTATGCAGAAATTACTATATTCTCCATTGGGTAAGATATTCATATTGCAACCTGAAGAGATGTCATCTCCCCCTCATCCTATGCTCCCTGAGGGAAGTGCCCTCTATACTTTGGACAGCACCCAAAATGGATACTCCATAGGGCTCCTTAGGGCGTTCCTGAATTGCCCTCATCCACTTGAGACACTCAGTGACCCTACAGCTTATGGGTCAGAGGGTACAATTTTAAGGGACCATGACTCGAGTTTCTATCTGAAGGCTTTGAATGGGGTTCTTAACCAACACACGAAGATGCATACTGGCAAAGTCAGAAAGCAGAGGAAATTGTTATTGCCATTACTTACTTCGCCACCTCCAGAGTTATGGAGGCATGATGGAAATTTGGACAATAAGAATAGTTTGGTATCCAATGAGATAATGACAGGTGTTTAACACCATTTTCCATGAGCTTTGTAATCATCTTGTAAGTCACCTCTGTAAATGCATAAACGTACTTGAACTGGTTTGGTTTAACTTAAATAAATAGGTTGGGACACTGAGTAGGCTAAATTTGCCTAAGTTCTACACTGAGTAGGCTAAATTTGCCTAAGTTCTTATAAATTTATTTAAGTTAGAAGAACTGTTTATATGCATGGTAAGAAAGAACATGAAAAACGTATAAAAATGAGTGGTCAATTAGCTAAAACAAACTACAAACTTGTATCAAGGGAGATATGACCAAAATACTATCTTCGTGTATGTACAGTTGTACCATATGATCAAGGATGGATCCTAACGCCTTAAATTTTTGCTAAGTTTATAAGAATGGTTGAAAATAACACGAAATAATGTAAAAAGTGAATAGTCATTTAGCTAAAACAAACTTGTATCAAGCAAGATATAACTAAAATACGATTTTAATTTGCTCTCGATCATATAATACAATCTAGGTGATCCTAGTTCGTATTGTACGATTGAATGTATACTAAGATCATATTTTTTTCATACCTACTTTGGTACAAGTTTGCTTATTTCACACAGGTTTTCATGTTCTTTTCGACCATGCACGTAAATGGTGCAAAGGTATAAATCATCACTACAAAGTTTTTACGAATTTGTCAATTGATCATTGATAGCGGAAGTAGTGAAAAGTTGATATCGAGAAAGACCAAATAATATGCGACCTCCTTCATAGGATGCTTGTCATATTGTTTTGCATAGACCTTCACAGTACCACGTCTAAATAATTGGTGATGTTTTAATCTATAGTAAAAGCAAGCATGAACACCTAAGTCATTTAACAAAGGTCTATGAAGTTCTAAAGCAAAATCGACTTTATGTTAAACTAGAGGATATTTACATCCAACTGCTAGGAATCAAAACCATGGCCGACAACCCTTTGATTAAAATTTTTAAGTTTAAAATCAGCACGATTTTGGAACAATCAAGGTTGGTGCAAATTTCATCTATAGAAAAAGGAAGTAAATATAGAACATAGTAAAAGGGAAGATTTGGTGAAAAATTAACCCGATAAATACCGGGAGAAAAATGAAAAGTTTAACGAAAAAAATACAAAATAAAGGAAGATTTGGTGAAAAAATTAACTGAGTAAATACAAACAAACCAAAAGTTTAACAAAGAAAATACATAACAAAGGAAGATTTGATGAAAAATTAACAGAGAGGAAAAAGGAAAATTTAACATAGTAAATATAGAATAGAAGGAGGAAAAAGCAATGATTTGACGAACATGATTGAAAAAAAATAGAGGAAATAAGATCCCGGGAGATATGAAATTGATTAAACTATCTGTGTAATTCAAACCATCTATTAAAATTAAAAGAAAAAGAAATCAATCTGTAGCCATTTTGAGAGAAAAAAATAAGAATGGACTAAAAAAAATGGGCAAAAAAGTAATTGTTAAAAAAAAAAAAAAAAAAAAACACACTTTAACGGGCCTAATTTTCTTTAACCTAATTAGTGACGTCACCTATGCATATAGAACTCATTAAGCAGAAGCTCGTCATAAATAACCTTGGAAGAGTCTTTCATGAAGGTTCATAAATCCAAAACAAAACCTATCTCCGAAAATAAACGTTCAATAACTGAATTCCGAATAAATCCAAATAAAACAAAACTCAATGCTAACTTAAAACAGTCCAATAGGAGTAAACTCCTAAAAATATCTAATCTCCAATTTACATGGTGTCCTCAGCTTCGCCGTCAACCGTACATTGGTGCCTTGCCTTTACCTGAAAAATGTAGATAGCATGTGGCTTGAGTATTTTATGAAATACTCAGTAAGTTACCCTACTGTTGGGGTTAGGAATGCAAACATATGAGCGGGACCTAACTTTTCATAAAATTTTCATAGCCTTGGGCGCTTTCCTATTCTGGGTAGGGTTGGGTGCCCATGTACGTGTACATGGACCCACCAGCGGGCTCGTAAACATACCCCCTGGGCCTGACTTGGTCGGGCACAACGTGTTACACGTAGCCGGACACCACAGAACAGAAAAGGGTCTGCATGATATCATAGCGAACATAAATATCGTATTTCATTCTTTCGTATCATAAAGGGGAAGAATCCCGATGCACGTGACATACATATATGCATGAGGTCCCTTAACATATCTAACATGACATTACATAAGCAATGCTAACATCACATATACGTTTCTTACATTACGTGGCATATTAAATAACATGAAAGTACATTCCAGTTGCATAAACATCTCATGACATGACTCGATAATTCTACATGTATCTATGCCATCAATCAACATATTCATTGCATATAATACTAACATCTCATTCATAACTTCACATAACATAAACAGTCAACAGTCAACATAATTCATACATCACATAACATTCACAATCTATAGTCAATACAATCTGTACATCACATCATCATATCACATAAATATGGTGCATGCAGGAGCCACAGGACACGCACCATCATACAACACGTAGAAGCTAACTCCAACAGTAAGGTCACTTACCTCGATGGTCTTGGTTGAAGTCACTCACAACGAGGTAATCCCAGCGGTTAAATAGGTCCTATGATAACCACATAAAAATTTAGAACCTTTCATAAGGTACCCTAGCTAAACCTCATGCTATTTATCAAAATAAACCCTCGATCTAAGCTGTCTTTAACGTTTAGAAACCATACTGACCTCGGATGGTAAAACTAAGGGCAGAAACAGCTTCGGAAGGGCCAAAAACCTTGGAATCGATATATTATAGTGATACCTTGCCGCTAAGCCTAGTTGCCGAGCCGGCCAACTAAGCCGCCAAGTCGAGCTGCGGGAATTGACGGAACCGAGCCGATTTCATACACGTGCGAGCCGACCCGCACTGTGTACGCGTGCGAAGCTGCTGGAGCTGCTGGGTATGCGTCTACGGCTTGACCCTATTCCAAAAAACCTTGTCTTCCTTACCCGATTCTTCCTCCGAAGAGCAACCCCAAGGTTCCAGATGAAAGTTTGGGGAGAAAATCGTTTTCTAGGGAGGTAAAAGGTTGGGCATGTGAATATAAAAATAACATCAAGACAGAGAAATAGGAATGTTCGTATTAGGTAATAAAAGTCTAGCACGAATCCTTCTATTTTTGGAGAGATTACATTTAATTATTTATTTTATTTTTAGGTAATAACTTTCTTGTTGAAAATGCCACCTTTTCCGGCGAGAATAAATGCATAACATAATATCTTGTCATATATAGAAATAAAAATAAAAATCAACCAAACAAGGCAAAAATGGAAAAATCCGAAATGTTACACAAGAAAATATCTAGGAAATGTTAAAGAGTTGTAAATGGATGGCAAGGAAATGAATTATAACAAACATAAATAAACATTTTAAGATTTTATTTATGCAAATACTATAATATTTTGCATGAAATTTAACATATGGACCAATATAAATTAGAGAAATAATTTTTTAGAAGCTCGAACTTGAAACTAATGTTATGAGCTCACATACGTTGACTTGGAATTCGAATGATAGAATCAAACTTTCATTATGGATAAATTCGTAACAACAACTTAGCTAATCAGGTAAGTAGTCTAGCCTAATTGTATGAGTTATGATGATGTATGAGTTGTATCGTATGATACCATATATTAGTATATGATAATGTATGAGTATATGATGATGTATGAGTTATAATGCTTGAGTTATAATGCTTGAGTTATGATGCTTGATGATGTGTGTAATATGTGTGTAATATATATAGTTTGATGTATGACGTACTTGATATGCTTTATGCACTTTATAGTGATATGGTGAGTCTTAGGATAGAATAAGTTGTTTTGCATCTTATCGTTTTAAATTGTTTTGTATTTGTTTTTTTTTTTTTTTTTTTTTTCTAAATTTTAGTATTTTGTATTTAAATACATAATACCATAGCTGTGTTTTTCAAAGAAGAGTGTCTTAAACATTTTCGACATTTACACTATAGATAAAGTTTTCTTTTAAGGGTTATTTTTCTACGTAAGAGATGAGCATGAGACGTTAGTAGTGACTCTTAGTATGTAGAAATTTAGGGTCATTTCACTCATTCACGTCATCATATGCTATACATCATACATCATCATCAAAGCATCATAAGTAGAAAACATAAATAACAAGTGTAAGGGTCACTAGGCACATGTCGTCATACAACAATCAATTGTCCCCAACCTATCCTATAGTAAGGTCACTTACTTGGTTGGCTGTAGGGTGTACATGGTCCGGGTTGGGTTGGATTGGAGGATTTTTTTGACCCAACCCAAAAGTTCGGGTTGGTTGGATTAGTAACCCAACCCAACCCAAAAAGTTTTCCAACCCAACCCTCTATTTTCGAGTTGGGTTCGGGTTGGTCCAAAAAAAATTTTAAAAATTTAATTTGTATGACCTAAAATGATAAAACAATTACTACCTCTAAGTTGTAGATCAAAAATATCAAACTCTCTATTGCATTCATATTATCACATATAAATATATAAAGAACATGCAATGAATTAATTCTAAAGTTACAACATCTAATTAAATTATCTACTATTCACAATATATAATCATTTAACAAAATGCCTAAAAATTCACCTAAGGAATATTCAATGAATTAATTCCAAAGTTACAACATTCCATAAAATATTTAAAATTTTTAAATTATCCAACTCTCTCGTGCATTCTTAATTTCTACCAAAGAAAAATAGCATCTTGAAAGTTAGTACCGTTTTAAGATTGTTTGGATAAAGCACAGTGTAACTTCAAATATTTTACTTACATTGAAAAATAATTCTTCTTGCATGACGTTGGTGGAACTTGAAGGTTTTAAATCATCTCAAAAATAAAATATAAATTGTGATATAAGAATACAGAATACATCCTAACAAATAGACAATAAATAGATTTGGAGTTACATGTCTCAATCTTAGAACAAATCTCCAAATCTTCAAGTTGAGGAATATCTAACGATACTGATTTTCTACCGATCCAATTTTGTGTACATATCAGAGCTTCCATTGTTTTAGGGGTCAAAGAACTCCTAAAAGAATCAAGAATCCTCCTACTAAATGCTGATTCAGAAGATACAGTCGACACTGGAACGACCAAAACATCTTGGGCAATTTTCGATAAAACTCTGTACTTAAACTCATTTGCTTTCCACCATGCCAAAACATCAAAATTATCATAAGTTCTTCACTAGGGTCAGATAAATATCGATCAACATCATTCTTTAACTCGAGTGAATGTTGCTCTTCTCTTCTTCGTTTATATCTTGATAATACTAATATTGAACCACTCAAATTCTCTTCATCAATTATGTCCATCTCCATACTCATGGACTTAGAAGTGAGTCTCAATTTAGATTGATGATGATCTTGAGCATTATCATAAAACTTGTAGTAATCGTACAAACGAATTAAATAATTCTTTATGTCATCCACCATCACTTTAACCATAACATCTTCATAAATATTCGAAAAGCAAAATGATATGTAATCCAATTTGTAACGAGGATCGAGTACCACTGCTATGAATATCAACTTATTAATTCTTTCCATTGAGCCCCAATATTTGTCATACTTAACTTTCATATTTGAACTCATGTTACTTAAAACAGAGTTCACATTTGTACTCCACTGAATTAAAAGTTCTCGAAGACCCCAAAGTTAATGAAAATAAGAATTAGAAGTCACATACAAAGAACCACTTATCTCCGCAGTGACATCATAGAAAACCTTCAAAAACTTTACAAACACTGCAACATTTTTCCAATCATCAATGGTTCGTGGCCCCTTTTGTTTCCATGATCCCCACTTTGAAATAATCAACATAATCTAATTCTTCCTCCTTAATACTTTGAAAGCTTTTAAAAATTTCAAGGCATGATCAAGCATCAAAATAAGTGGAATTCCATCGAGTCGCTACATCCAAACAAACAAGTGCTTTAAATTTAATTTTTTCTTGTTCAACACGATCTTTAAATTTTGTCAATCTCTTAGGGGATGATCTAACATACCTTACGACATTGCGAACACTAGAAATGGAGTCACGCATTTCTTTAAACCCTTCATTCACAATCAAATTAATTATGTGAGCACAACACCTCATGTGTAATATTTCTCCATCTAAGACAAGTGAATTTCAACTTCTAAGCCTTCTCATAATATATGAAATAGCTATATCATTGGAACTTATATTATCTGTTAGGTTGTGGAGTCTGCTCCCTGTATTTATAGCTTGGTAACGGCTATATCCGGTAAAGCTATATTTGGTAAAGCCATATATGGTAAAGCTATATCGGATAAAGCTATATATGGTAAATAGCTATATATAGTAGATAGTTAAATCTGGTAAAGCTATATATAGTAAACTGAACCATATATATATCCGGCCCAGTAGAGCTTTGAAGATGTACTTTCTATTCTCTGTAATTCTCTCTTACTGTACATATGTGAAGTCATAAATAAAAACAAATCATTTTAGCCAGAGTTCTCCTTGCACTTTTCTCTATCCCATTCTTTGTGTTCATCTAGATCGATCGTGTGCGTTGTTGTGCAATCCTAACAACTGGTATCAAAGCTAGGCGAAATTCACCACGATCTGTGAAGATGGAAAGTTCAAAGATTGGAATTGAGAAGTTCGATGGATCCAATTTCGGTTTCTGGAAGATGCAGATTGAAGATTATCTGTACCAGAAAGATCTTCATGAACCTCTGTTGGGGGTGAAGCCGAATACCATGACCACGGAACAGTGGAAGCTCAAGGATCGACAAGCCTTAGGGATGATCCGGCTGACGCTATCCAGAAATGTGGCGTTCAACATTATCAAGGAGAAGACAACGTCATATCTGATGAAGGCATTGTCGAATATGTACGAAAAATCGTCGGCTATGAACAAGGTGTATTTGATGCGTAGATTGTTCAATCTACAGATGTCTGAAGGTGGACGTGTTGCTGATCATATAAATGAATTCAATATGATCATAAGTCAACTGAGTTCGGTGGAAATTAATTTCGAAGATGAAATTAAAGCGTTGATTTTGATGTCATCCTTACCCGAGTCACGGGATACTGTTGTTGCCGCAATCAGCAGTTCCCGAGGATCTGATAAACTGAAGTTTGGTGAAATTCGAGATGTAGTTCTCAGCGAAAGTATTCGCAAACGAGAAACTGGATATTCATCAGGCAATGCTCTTAGTGTTGATCGAAGGGGAAGAAGTAAACCGAAGGGCCCAAACAAAGGGCGATCAAAATCAAAGAACAGAGAAAAATCTCCAAATAGACCAAACGTAACGTGTTGGAATTGTGGAGAAAAATGTCACTTTCGGACAGGTTGTACAAGACCAAAGAGGAAGCATAATCACAAATCTGGAGATGATGATGATTTTATAAATTCAGCAGAAGACATTGGGGATGCTCTAATCCTCAGCGCGGACAGTTAGATTGAATCCTGGATTTTGGATTCAAGTGCATCTTTTCATTCGTCCCCAAATAAAGAGTTGTTCCAGAATTTCAAGTCTGGAAATTTCGAGAAGGTGTATCTTGCCGACAACAAAGATTTGGAGATTAAAGGAAAAGGAGATGTCTGCATAAAAACTCCGGCAGGAAATCAGTGAACATTAAAGGATATCAGATATATTCCTGGTCTCAAAAGGAACCTGATCTCTATTGGTCAGTTGGACAGCACAGGTTATGCAACAAAGTTAGGGAAGGGTTAGTGGAAGATTATGAAGAGTGCTACGGTGGTAGCACGTGGCTCAAAATCTGGAACCCTATACACCACTGCAGGGTGTATGAACATAGCTGCTGTTGCTGAGAGTGCTTCAAATTCAAGTCTACAGCACAATAGACTTGAACCTATGAGCGCGAAAGGAATGAAGAGGCTTGCTGCGAAAGGAGTTTTAGAAGGTCTGAAATCTGTTGATGTGGGTCGTTGTGAGAACTACGTTATGAGCAAGCAGAAACGAGTTAGCTTCACAAGGACCGCCAGAGAATTGAAGAAAGTGCGGTTAGAAATGGGACCATATGTGGAGCAAGGTTCGACGAAGCAAGTGGGAGTTGAGCTTGAGTTGCAGGAAAACTCACTTAGTGATGTTGTAGCAGATATTCATGAAACTCCTGAGACTACTGCTGAGGAACCAGATGTGGAGCAAGGTTCCAAGACCACGAAGCAAGTGGGAGTTGAGCTTGAGTTGCAGGGAAACTCACCTAGTGATGTTGTAGCAGATACTCAAGAAACGCTTGAGACTACTGCTGAGGAACCAGATGTGGAGCAAGGTTCCAAGACAACAAAGCAAGTGGGAGTTGAGGTTGAGTTGCAGAGAAAATCACCAAGTGATCTTGTAGCAGATACTCAATAAACTCCTGAGGTTGTTGCGGAGGAATCAGCAGTGGAGCAAGTGACACCTGAACTGGTGTTGAGAAGATCATCTTGTACTATCAGAGTACCAGATATGTATGTACCTTCATTACACTATCTGTTGTTGATGAAAGGGAACCACAACCCTTTGATGAGGCCCTACAGTTGTACGATACAACCAAGTAGGAGCAAGCCATGGATGCTAGGACGTCTAGACTTCAAAAATGCGTTGTACTAAGATTGAGTACGTGGCAATAGTTGAAGCTGGAAAGAAGACGATATGGATGACTGACTATCTAGAAGAATGGGCAAGAAACAGCACAAAGATATTCTTTACAGAAATAGTCAGAGTGTCATACAGTTAGCGAAGGAACCCGGTCTATCATTTAAAGAGAAAACACAGAAGACGATACCATTTCACTTGTAGGTTAGTGAAAGATGGTGATGTGTTTGGAGAAGATAGAGCGTGCAAAGAATCCAGCAAACATGTTGACAAAATGTGTTGATGTTGGAAAATTAAGGTGATGCAAAGTCTTAATTGGTATGGTGTAGGATCAGTCTCCAAGTGGGAGAATTGTTAGGTTACGGAGTCTGCTCCCTGTATTTATAGTTTGGTAACGGCTATATCCGATAAAGCTATATTTGGTAAAGCCATATATGGTAAAGCTATATATGGTAAATAACTATATATAGTAGATAGTTAAATCTGGTAAAGCTATATATAGTAAACTGAACCATATATATATCCCGCCCAGTAGAGCTTTGAAGATGTACTTTCTATTCTCTGTAATTCTCTCTTACTGTACATACGTGAAGTCATAGATAAAAATAAATCATTTTAGCCAGAGTTCTCCTTGCACTTTTCTCTATCCCATTCTTTGTGTTCATCTAGATCGAGCGTGTGCGTTGTTGTGCGATCCTAACATTATCAACTGTGATAGAGAAAACCTTATCGATTCTCCATTCTAATAAACAACTCTCAATAATCTTGCCAATAGTCTCTCCCTTGTGGTTAGCAACTTGACAAAAGTTGAGAATTCTTGGAATTCTTGGAATTCTTGGAACTTGTATTATCAAATTCCATTCTGAATCAATAAAATGTGCGGTGATTACCATGTAATTAATGTTTTGCAACGAAGTCCATGTGTCAGTGGTAAGACAAACTCTCTTGGAATGACTGACTAAAAAATCTTTCTACTTCTTTTTTTCTTCTAGATAGAGCTGAAATATATCTCTAGCAATACTCTTAACGAAGGGTCAAACTTAAGACATGCAATACTACAAAACAATTTGAAACCCTCATTCTCTATAAATTTAAATGATAATTCATCCATGATTATCATTTTGGCACATGCTGCTCTACATCTTGTTTGACTAAATAATGAAGTAACAATATTACTACCACCCTTTCCATCTATTGAACGTTGAAAACTTAGAGTGGTTTGTCCTCTGTCCTCCACCTTATATGTGTACTTCCTACACTGATTTTTTAAGTGCTTCCATAACGTGCTAGTTCCACAAGAATTAGTATCATAAGCATACTCCTTAGAACAATAGTTGCACTTGCACCTCTTATTATTGTTCTCTAATCTTGTAAAGTGATCCCACACGGTTGATTTACGGGGTTTCTTCTTCTTAAATTCAGATTGGGTAGCCAATGATGGTTTCGATGCATTATAATTCCTAGAGCTACTTGCACATACCGTTGCACTATTGTTTTCCATCTATAAAAAGTAAAATAGAACTATTATGATTCAAACATTTAACTCAAAATGAACAACTATCATAGAATGCATCAAGGTTAAAATATACAATCAGTTTTTGCAAGGGGATATAACAAAAAGAGAAAAAGCTTACTCGTTATAGCGTTCCAGGAGACTAAAGAGAGAAAGACGGCGTGCGAGAAAGAAACAAGACAAAGAACGCGAGAGAATGCTATTGAGATCAAATTCCTTGTGAGAGACTAAGTGTCGAGAGAGATTTGTATTTTGTGGAGAGGTTGAGAGTAGAGAGGTAGGGAGAGGAATGGATGAATGGATTGCAGTAGAGAGAGGAATGAATTGAAATGAATTACACAGGAATGGATTGAAATGAATGGCAGAGGAATGGATTGAAATGAATTGCAAAGGAGAGGAGATGATTGTAGAGGAATGGATGACAGAATAAAATGAATTGCAAAGGAATGGATTGCAGAGTAAAATAAATTGGAGAGAGAAATGGATGGGATTTGTGTAAAAATTTAAAATAACAGTCATTCTTGCAGAGGGAGAGTGCTACTGTAAAAAAATCAGCACATAGCAGAGAGGGAAAGAGAAATTTCTTTCACTGAAGTAATTATTGGGTTGTTGATAATTCTCTATAAAAGTAAGTCATATCAAGTCTTTTTGTAGTTAATATTGCACTCGTATTCACCATTTACTCATTTATTACCCCATTTATTCTACTTAGTGAACATGAAATCGTTTATTGCGGTCCAACATGAAAAAAATATGATTTGGCATAAAATTGATCTTAATTGTATATTTAATTGAGTTATGTGGTAAAATTTCAGACATTTATGTTAAACCATGTGGCAGTAGCAAATTTGGAAACAAATGGGGGATGATATGGAAATTTTAAATCCACGTCAGCAGTCCAAGTAGGTCATTGACTACCAATGAGGAACATCCTATGTGGACTACTTGTTCCTTTTCAGCCCTAAAGGGAACTCATGCTCAATATAAAAGGAAAAGGAAAACCAAGAGGAGGAGAGCCACACTTTGGGGAGAAAAATTGAATTACACAGCAGCAGCCTCTGCTGCAGTGAACTGCTGTGAAACCAGAGAAGAAGAAAAAAATCCTAATCCAGCAGCTGTTGACAGCAGAAGGAAAAGGAGACCAACAAGGATTGATTAGGGCAAAGAGGTGGACGTGAGAGCTCAAGAGAAGGAAACTTCCATTGACGAACGACAACAAACCGGGATAACTCTCGATTTCCTTATTCTCTTTCCTTATTCCATCAATTTTACATGATGAAGATGCGGATTCCTCTGTTTAATTCAGTTTATATGGAGAGCTAAACTTAATAGGGGAGACGAGAAAGTTTTATATAGTTTAAGTATGTTGACGGTATGATTTTAGTTTATTAAGGAGTTGTTGTTAATGATTTACATGTTTGTTTAATTAGCTACTTTACATACATAGTTGTTCTCTTATTCGGGAGAAGAGAGGGAGCAATGAAATCCTCTTTAATACTCTAGTTCCATAGCAAGGAGACTTGAAGGGTATCAGAAGGGTTATGAATAATTCTTCTATACTAGAGCCTTATTAATAGAAATTACAATGATTATGGAAATAATCACCATTCATGACCCTTGGGCTTGAGAATTTATTAAAAGGAACTAAAATCTACCACAAAATTCAACTACTTATCTATTTAATCTCTCTTAGCCAAACCTTCCTCATTATAGTTGATTTTCTCATCATTTTCTGTTTTTCAACCGTAGTGGCATTCTGTTTTAGTTTTGTTTAGATAGTTAAAATCTCCAACACCCATTTGAATGTTACCCAAAAGCTCACCTAATTTCCAACGATAAAATTAACTTGATAGGTTCCCTGTGGAATCGATAATTTACTTATTACTTGCTACTTGTGATAGTGTATACTTGCACTTATTCTTGTGAATTTTACATCATTTTATTATATACATCCACAAGTGATCAAGTTTTTGGCGTCGTTGTCGGGGAACCTAATTTGGTTATTTTACTTATTGTAGATTTTCGTGAGTTGGAGCAAAAAAAGAAGCCATAGTAAGCTGAATTTTCTACTGCTGAATTTACTGCTGCAAAATTATATTTACTGCTGTAGAATTATATTTACTGCTATAGAATTCTGTGTATGAGTACCTACGGGTTTGAAATTTATTTTTGATCCCGAAATAGAGAGAACCTTTAGACGAAAGTTGAAGGTGAAAAAGAAAATAGTAGAACAGAATATACAGCAAATGGCCCAACTGAATCGGACGTTTGAAAATCAATGATGATGGCTAATCAAGAGAGAATTACTGCTAATGCCATTCATTTAGCCAATGATAGAGAAAGAGCAATCCGGGCATATGCACACTCAGCTGTGGAAGAGCTAAATTCGTGCATTATTAGACCCGAAATGCAAGCAACCACGTTTGAGCTAAAGCCCGTGATGTTTCAAATGTTGCAAACCATTGGGCAATTTCATGGACTACCGTCGGAAGATCCCCATCTACATCTAAAGTCATTTTTGGGAGTTAGTGACTCATTTCGATTTCAAGGAGTGGATAAAGACGTGATTAGATTCAACTTATTCTCTTATTCTTTGAGGGATGGTGCTAATCATGGTTGAATACCTTAGCACCGAGAACAATTGATTCTTAGAATAATCTAGCAGAGAAATTTTTTACGAGTACTTTCCACCCACTAGAAACGCACGGTTCAGAAATGAGATTGTTGCTTTTCAACAGTTTGAAGATGAGACATTAAGCGAAGCTTGGGAAAGATTTAAGGAGATGCTTAGAAAGTGTCCTCACCATGAACTACTTCATTGTATACAAATGGAGACTTTCTACAATGGATTAAATATTGCTACTAAACAAGTAGTTGATGCTTCCGCCAATAGAGCTATTTTGTCAAAGACATACAATGAAGCATATGAGATTTTAGAGAGAATAGCATCTAACAATTGTCAATGGGCTGACGTGAGAAGCAACCCAGGAAAGAAGACCCGAGGAGTACTTGAAGTTAATGCTTTGTCCTCTATCAACGCTCAACTAGCTTCGGTGACTAATATTTTACAAAATCTAGTGTTTGGACAAGGCTCAATGATCAAAGCACCAGCCCATACAACTGCTGTGATGACCCAGACAGCAACTGAATCTTGTGTATATTGTGGAGAGGAACACTTTTGATCAATGTCCAAGCAATCCGACCTCAATTTTTTATGTGGGGAATCAAGCTAGTCAAGACAACCCAAAAAATAATCCCTCCTCAAATACTTATAATCCGGGGTGGAGAAACCATCCAAACTTCTCATGGAAGGGACAAGACTCATACAACCAACAAATGCCACCTAAAGCAAATTACCCTCCGGGTTTTGGATTACAAAATCAATTGACATATGGTTCTCAACAAGCCACCACCCAAGGGGAAGAAACTAGCCAAGCTCAACACATACCGAGAATATCACTTGAGAGCCTAATAAAGGAATATATGGCTAAAAATGATGCTGTGATACAAAGTCAACAAGCATCATTGCGAAATTTGGAAGTTCAAGTAGGTCAATTAGCAAATGAGTTACGAAATAGACCTCTTAGTAAGCTGCCAGCAGACACCAAAATGCCAAAAAGAAAGAGAATGGAGCAATGTCAAGCAATAGAGTTGAGAAGTGGGAAAGATATACCCAGCAGAGGAGAAAAAATTAAAAAACACGGTGATAGTCGCTCTCAAGAAACTGCTGATACACAGCAGAGAAAGGAAGAAGCTGTTGTACAGAAAGAACACAGCATAAATTATGCAGAAATTGTGAAGCCTCCTAAAACACAAACATCAGTCAGCAGTGGACAATAAAGCAGAATATACACACCAACACATCCTTTTCCACACAGAATTAAAAAAAAAAAAGAAGAAGCCCACTTTGAGAAGTTCATGTACATATTTAAGGAAATTCACATAAATATACCATTAGTTGATGCTTTGAAGCAAATGCCAAATTATGTGAAATTCTTGAAGGATGTGCTCACCAATAGAAGAAAGTTTGAAGAATTCAAGGTGATACCATTGAATGAAGAGTGTAGTGCAATATTGAAAAACAAGATCCCACTAAAAGAGAAAGACCCCGGTTCATTCACAATTCCAATATCAATAGGAGGGAAGAAGCTAGGTCGAGCATTATATAATTTGGGATCAAGCATTAATCTAATGCCACTATCTATTTACAAAAAGTTAGGCATTAGTGAAGCTAGACCAACTACAGTCACTCTTCAACTAGCAGATCGATCTTTCATTCATCCAGAAGGAAAAATCGAAGATATCCTAATTCAAGTGGACAAGTTCATATTTCCAGCTGATTTTATCATTTTGGATTATGAAGCGGATCATGATGTGCCAATTATCTTGGGGAATCCATTTTTGAAAACTGGAAGAACATTGGTAGATGTCCACAAGGGAACCATAATGTTGAGAATGAATGATCAACAAATAGAATTTCATATGAATGACAACATGAAATATCCAGCAGTAGTAGAGAAATGCTCAGCAATTTATAAATTGACAGAGAATCCAGCAACTGATAGTTGAAAACAGCAGTTGGAAACGACAAGCAGAATTGGAGAAAACTGTCAGAGTTTTTGAATATATATGGGAGATAGACTTCACGAAATTATTTCCACCCACTTCAAGATGGAGAGTTCCAAAGGGGCATCACTTCTTTGACAATGGATAAAAAAAAATGAGAAGAGGAAGAGGGAGCTAGTCACAATTTGCAAGCAAATATATGAAGCTCCGAGTAAACCAAGTTAGTTTTTCTTTTCTTTTTATTTATGCACCTATATAGTTGTTTCTAAATAGCTAACTTAACTTTCCTTAGAATGGTAGTTTTTTAAATTTTATTTTACTTGTTGTTGTGAATAACTCGCATGCCCTAAGGAAGTTAGTCAATTTTGTAGATGAATTAGGGAGATTTAGATGTGGTTAGGAATGCTAATTTCAACCTATAAAGGAGACTAATTACACTTAGTGCATGTTAGGATGTGATTGATGACAAATATTATTCTCTCGTAGTGCACGTTGCCACATAGTTGTCTTGTCCATTTTCATTTGCATGTGGTTTTATTTCATTTTAATGTTGTTCATTTCTCTTTTCCATATAAATTTCTTTCCTTGGGGATTAGAAAATCGTTTAGGAACCTTATACATTCTCGAGTTAGCTTGAAATGTTAAGAAATGAGCTGCTAGACATCATAGTTCACCTGCAACAGTAGACATACAGCAGCAGCACCAACAGCTGGACTAATAGCAGATTTACAGCAGCAGTATTTCCAAGTTTCTGGAGAAAATTTTAAAAGAATGAAGCCGCAAAGAATCTTCACGATGCCTAAAGATAAGGGAATTCTCTAAGCACACCCTTTCCAATCTTATTATCTTATTTTGAAGCATGCATCCATATTTTGTTGCATGTTTTTGTTTTGTTGACTGCATATTAATTTTGAAAGATGTCCATGTAAGCACCCTAGAAACATGAGCTTTATTAGACAGGGTGATATATCATGCATCTTTTAATATAGAGTAGGGATGTTTTTTTTCAAGAACTAGGGATCTAATATAAAATGTTCAATAGGATAAATAAAACAGCAGGGGGTGAGTGGTGTGTTTCTTTAAGAGAACAAAAGGGGGTTAAGGAAATTACATCTCAAATGGAATGGAGTATTCATCAAAGTTAAGGTGAGGATCCAATCTATCATAATCCACCTTAATTAGAAAGAATTCTCATAATTCACCCAACCTTTAGACCATTTTCCCAACAAAAATAATAACCGAGAGCTTCTGCACCTCAATCTACTCTAAAAAAATGATTCCACACCCACAATAATGCTCATTGAGGACAATGGCTAGTTTAAGTTTAGGGGTATTAAAGCAAATTTCATCGCCCCCATACAAAAAATAAATAAATAAATAAAATAATAATAATAAATCATACCCGAGACCACTCCTCTTCAACCTAAAGCTCGTTGTTAGGCAATCTGCATCACCAATGGAGGTGTCTGAATCGAAGGTAATTGGGATGTAAAAAAAAAACAGAGAGAAAGTTATCCTTATTGTCCAGGTGAATTACATCACAAATGTGGCCACACTGAAAACTACAGGATGCTAGCAAAAGAGTCGAGAAAAGGGAGAATGAGTGTTAGCCTATATATTCATCCCTTGAAGACTTAGGTGATTTGCACCACAAGTGGAGGCACCCAGAGAATAGGGGGATGACTTGAAGGATTCTTTGGAGAAAAAAAAATTGTGGGAAGTTAATCAAATAAATTATGAAGCCAAGTCACAAAAACAAGGTAAAAGGAATGGTAATCATTTTGGAAGTGTTTTGGGGAATACTGTGGAAGTGAGGAATGTGTTATTTTTCTTGTAAGATTTGGTGACAAGTGTAGGGTGAAATGTGGGGGAAAAAAACTAATTTGAAGAAGGAATATAAAGAATGTGATCTAAATCATGGCTTTGATGAATACTCTACAAACATGTTATTAATGAAAAAAAGGGAGAGTGGAGAGAATGATTGGTCAAGATGAGCAATCTCTTAAGTTTGGGGTGTGATAACTCTCTAAAAGTAGTTATATCAAGTCTTTTTATAGTTAATATTGCACTCTTATTCACCATTTACTCATTTATTATCCTATTTATTCTACTTAGTGAGCATGAAATCTGTTTATTGCCGTCCAACATAAAAAAAATATGATTTGGCATAAATCGATCTTAATTGTATATTTAATTGAGTTATGTGGTAAAATTTCAGACATTTATGCTAAACCACGTGGGAGTAGCAAATTTGGAAACAAATGGAGGATGACATGGAAATTTTAAATCCACGTCAACAGTCCAAGTGGGTCATTGATGAGGAACATCCTATGTGGACTACTTATTCCTTTTCGGCCCTAAAGGGGAACTCATGCTCAATATAAAAGAAAAATGAAGACCAAGAGGAGGAGAGCCACACTTTGGGGAGAAAAATTGAATTACACAGCAGCCGCCTGCTGCAGTGAACTGCTGTGAAACCAGAGAAGAAGAAAAAAACCCTAATCCAGCATCTGTTGACGGCAGAAGGAAAAGGAGACCAACAAGGATTGATTAGGGCAAAGAGGTGGACGTGAGAGCTCAAGAGAAGGAAACTTCCATTGACGAACGACAACAAACCGAATCAATTTTACATGATGAAGATGCGGATTCCTTTGTTTAATCAGTTTGTATGGAGAGCTAAACTTAATAGAAGAGGCGAGAGAGTTTTATATAGTTTAAGTATGTTGACGATATGATTTTAGTTTATTAAAGAGTTGTTGTTAATGATTTACATGTATGTTTAATTAACTACTTTACATACATAGTTGTTCTCTTATTCGGTAGAAGAGAGGGAGCAATGAAATCCTCTCTAATACTCTAGTTCCATAGCAAAGAGATTTGAAGGGTAACAGAAGGGTTATGAATAATTCTTCTACTAGAGCCTTGTTAATAGAAATTACAATGATTATGGAAATAATCACCGTTCATGACCCTCGAAAGTGAGCTTGAGAATCTATTAAAAGGAACTAAAATCTACCACAAAATTCAACAACTTATCTATTTAATATCTCTTAGTCGAACCTTCCTCATTATAGTTGACTTTCTCATTATTTTCTGTTTTTCAACAGCAGTGCACTCTGTTTTAGTTTTGTTTAAATAGTTAAAATCTCAAATGTTACCTAAAAACTCACTCAAATTCCAGCTATAAAATTAACCAAAATGATAGGTTCCCTGTGGAAGCGATAATTTACTTATTACTTGCTACTTATTCTTGTGAATTTTACATCATTTTATTATATACATCCACAAGCGATCGGTTGTGAAATATCAGGTTTGGGTTTGGGTTTGGGCTTGGGCTTTGGTCAGAGACTAGACAAACGGTAGATTTGGCTTTGACTTTGGACCTTTGGCCTTTAATTTCTTTTTCTTTTTTTAATATTTTTGGGTTGGGTCGGGTTGAGCCAATCATTTTCTTTTGGTACCCGAACCCAACCCAAATCAGATCGGGTTAAAAAAATGGACTCAACCCAAACCCGAAATCCAATACAACCCAACCCAACCCTTATATTTCGGGTCGGGTCGGGTTGGGTTCTCGAGTTTCCGGGTTGAGTGTACACCCCTAGTTGGCTGCCAGCGTTTCTCAAAATTTGAGTAAGCTAATCTTCCGTTCCTCGAAATTGCTTGAAATGTCGCCAAAAGTCGTTTTCTATTAAGACGTCCATTTCGGTTCGTTAGTATTTCAAAATTCTAATCTAATTTTAACTTGAATTTGTGAAATAGGACATCATATTCATCTTAGTTACCTTAATTAGACTCAAAATCAGTTCAGGAGGGTCGAAACCGTAGAAATTGGTCAAATTGTCCTTTACCGAGCCGAGAAGCTGCCTTCCAAGCTGTCGAGTCGAGTCGAGCCGTTTAAGCCGTCTCAGCCGAGGGGCTGTTTTGCTGCAGATCTGACACATGGCGTAATGGCGCGCCGACATGTGAGCAGGTCGATTCGGGTCGAGGCGCGCGGGTCGCGAGTTGGTGCCGGGGTGCTGCAGGTACTGGGTCGTTGCAGGTGGGATGAGGCTGTATGTTGGGCTGAGGCTATTCGGATAGTGGGCTGCAGGCGTGCGATGTGGGTTGAGGGATGTAGGCTGTAGAGGTATTGGTTCATGGGCTGCAAACGATTATGGGTCGTTGGTTGTTGGGTTGTGGAGCGTGTCGACCCGGATCCAGATCCGATGGATCCTTTCTTCTTCACCCGACTGACGAAACGTTTCAAGCTTTCATCTCTCTCTTCCCCAGGGTATCTTACTGTTGTCCTCCTTTGCCTTCTCTACCATCTTACGTGCCTATGTGAGTTTCATCCAACTTTTTTCCAAGTTCCGACAGTGACAAGTGAGTCATACCGATCTTTATGAGTATGAAGACCTTACCGTGGTTACGCTCGGGGTTGCTTGTAATTTTTCATGGTTTCGACCGTGACAAGTGAGTCATAATTATTTTCTTAACCTAATTAGTGACATCACATAATTATTTTCAAAACAAGAAATTAAACGTAACATAGTTTTTAAATATAAAATAAATTGGATTAAAAAGATGTATCACTGCTAAATGAAATTGAAAGTATTCTACTGGTGTATCATGATCTATCTTGATTTCTATGATTTTTCCAGTTCACCGTCTTCCGTGCATGAGAGCTTTACCTTTACTTGAAAATATGAGAGTAGCACATGACATGAATATTTTAAGAAATACTCGTCACTCTACTATTGTGCTTAGCAATCCAGCATAACAAGATTGGGGTCTATCTTGAAGCCGTGACATGACCTTGGATTCTTCCTAGCTCTAGGCAGGGTTGGATCTGTGGTAGTTCCCCACACACGACCCAAGTATGTGCACATGAACCTACTAAACGTGCTCGTATACGTACTCCCTAGGCCTGGCATAATCGGGCTTAACACATTACGCGTCGTTGGACGTCACAAAAAAGGAAAGGTCCGCATAATATCATGACGAACATGAATATTGAAGGTATACGTCCGTACTAACATAACATAATAGGGAAGTTCCAATGCACATGACACAAATACATGCATTAGATCGCCATGATTTACGTTCAAAACATAACATTAACATCATTCCTTTCCTCATTTCATCCATAACATATTCCATACATGCATTATGTATGCATGGTGAACATCACATAATCCATTATATAATTTTTATGTGACATGACATAACATTTCATTTTTGTCATAACATGATATAATGGATATCACATGCATACATAACATGGCATCACATTTCAATACATAGAGCATACAAGCATATCACTTATCTGATTAGCTTAAGCTGGTGTCACCAATTTATCTTTAATGAAAGTTCAATTTTGTCTTGAAATCCAAATTAACCTGAGTTACATAACATTAATTTCAAGTTCAATTTTTTGTAAAACTATTTCCCTAAATTTTACCATCTTCGTGGGTTAGACTTCTTGTACCATTTTATTATTATTATTATTTTATCTTCTTTCTCTATTTATTTCACTCTTTTTTAATTATGCTTCTTATTTTTATCCATTTTTAATCCATTTTTACTACCATGGATTCATTGTCTAAAACTCAAAAAAAAAAAAAAAAAAAAAAAAAATAATAATAATAATAATTTCTAACTGAAATCTAATTAATTGCAAAATTAATATAATTTCAATAAAATAAAAAATTAAATATAAAATATGATGATATGTTGATAGACTTTTTATCAGGTAAAATATCCTTTAAACTTTGAAAACTTTTTCTATGGTTTTTATTATTATTACCATTTATTTATTTATTTGGAGGAATTAATGATAGGGAGTAGTAAATAGGAGTAGTTTGATAGTTTGATAAAGAGATGGATCAATTATTATTATTAATTAAATTTATTTATTTATTTATTTTTTTCAAATGGTTGTTACATATTGTTTTGATACCATGAAATAGGGGAAGACCAAATTGTTATGTCACGTAACAAAATGAAAATGGTAAAAATTTATACAGCTATAATTTGATGCAAATAAAATATAAAAAAAAAGTTTAAAAATATATAGTTTTAGTTCTTAGTGATGTGATTTGAAAAAGAATTATCATTTTTCTTACTATTTAAACATTTTAAACCTTTTATAATTTTATAACCATTACATATTTTCTATTAATTCAACAATTAAAGGTATACTTGTACTCGACGTTACTCGTTACTCCTCGTTCCTCTTGTTTATAATCATTTATAAATGTCATGTCATTCAATCATTTATAATCATGAATGTCATGTCATTCAATTCACGTGACGTTACTCGTTGCTCTTCGTTCCTCTTGTTTTGAGAAGTTTTAATTATTTGATTTTTTTTTTTGTCGTGCTTTGCATTGAAAATCGAGTAGATATTGATATTATCTAATAATTTTAATTAATTCAGATTATTCCATTTGAAATGAATTGGTTAAATAAATTTGAATTAGATTTAATTTTTGAAAATTTGAAAATTTGTTGTCTAAGTACTAAAAATAGAGTTATATCTCAACCCTTATGAAATTTTAGTTATTAATATAATTTTTTAAATAATAATAATAATAAAAGAGTTCTGTATCGGTTTATATAGTTCTAATGAACCAACTTTAAATTTTGTATCCTATAGCACTGTAAAACGGCTCATATAGATGTAAATTAACAAGACCCCAGAACTAGGAACAGCCAATAAGATTTCTTCAATCCAATTTAATTTAACTTAACCTAACCTAACCTATGTGGTGAGTGACGTAACAATTTCATATTCATTAAGTTGTATATTTAAAAACATTCAAATCGAGTTGATCAAGTTTCTTATGAATTTGAGATTGAAGATATAATTTTAATTTTATTCTTATTCTTTGAGTTATAATCTTTTTAAATGGGTTGATAATGCAATTATAAATTTGAATTATAAGTTAGGCTGCTCATCTACTTAATTTTATTAACATTTAACATTAATTAAAGTTTAGTTAAGTAAATGAGAATGAAATAAATGTGTGAAGATTAATTTAGGAAGAAGGGGCGGTTTGTCCATTAGGATTAAGCATGTCCAAGAAGAACAGATAAGTGTATGGTAATGGTAGATTATGATACCATTTTTTTTTGTAACAGAGAATTTTTTTTTTTTTTTGTTTTTTTTTGTTTTTTTTTTTTTTTTTTTTTTGTGGAAAAACCTGAAGAAGTTTACAATCAAATCCTTTGCTTCAACGTCAAAACCGTTCTCTATCGCCTCCTCTCCTCTCCTCCTCTCTTCTCGTCTCTTCTCTTCTCTTTCAAATCCCATATTATTCCAATTCCCTAAAACACTGTCTCTGATTCTCACCCTTTTCTTCCCCTCTCTCACAAACCCTTTTTGTTTTTAATCCTTCTTTTTTATTTGATCTACCACACCCTTCTTCAGCATTCATTTCCCTTCCTACTTTTATGCTCTCTTCTTCTTCTTCCTTTTCCTCTCCAACCCTTCTGTCCTCCATTTCTTTTTCGCCCTCACTTCCGACATTTTTTTTGGATTGGATTTGTTTTTGTGTTTTTGCTTTCATTTTCTCTAAACTACTTCTAGGGTTTCCTTTTCTGCTCTCTTTAGGGTTTCCATCCTCCTTGGATTATTAGATTTGGGTGGGTGTCTTCTTGATTTCCCTCTTTTTCATCTGGGATTTTTGATTTTTCAACTGGGTAATCCTCATATTTTGTTTCACTCTGTTCTATGTTTGTTTGTTAGGATTGCTTATGCATTTGGCAGTTTTTGACTTCAAACGCGAACGAATCCGTTGGGGAACAAATTGTTTCTCCACCACTCGAAGTTTCCTTTTTGACTGAGAAGAGAATAGCCTTATCAAAAGGCTTGGGGGGAAATTCTCTAATTTCCATCTCTTTTTAGTTGCCTTCTTCCCTCTTTTACTGTTTTTTTCCTTTGGTTTGTTTTTGGATAAAGGAGGAAGAGATTGAGTTGCTTCTCTTCTGGGGGTTTAATCCTTGTAGAATTTATTGAGTTGTGGAAAAGTCTAGGCTTGCATGGGCGAACATGAGGGGTGGGCACAGCCACCTTGTGGGCTATTGCCCAACGGTCTTTTGCCCGATGAGGCAGCGAGTGTCATGCGAGTGCTCGATTCCCAGCGATGGTCAAAGGCGGAGGAGCGAACCGCCGAGCTTATCGACTGCATTCAGCCCAATCCACCCTCTGAAGAACGGCGAAATGCTGTTGCAGACTATGTGCAGCGGCTGATCAGGAAATGCTTTCCTTGCCAGGTGCAATGGCATTTAAACACCCCACTTTGTTGTTCGCTATAGGGACATGTGTGTATATATCTCTTATGGCTAAGAAGCACTGTAGCTCATCACAACACTCTTTTGAACGTGTGTTGTTGAGTGATAAGTAGTTGTTAACAGCATTTTTGTTTGTCAATATCCCTATGCTGTTAAATAATAGCCAGTCCTTGTGCTGGAACATGTTGTCTACTTATATTTTTGAAATAGTGTGTTTGTGCCTGGTGATACCAATACCTTGTTTGTGTAATATGGGTCCTCATGAAGGTAATGTGATCTTAATATTGTCATTAACATTATTTAAACCGTTCCTCCCCCCGTTACGAACAATAATAGTTCCACGTTGCCTTGTTTTTGATTAATCTTGGTTATAATTTAGTCTTCAAGTCAAATGAGCTGGTGCTCTAATTTAGCATTACTCCGTAAAAAAGTTGCTTTAGAAGATGAAACAGACGAATAATTTCGTTCTGTATTTCAGGAAAAGAAAATGAGCTTTGCTACCATGTTTAAGTTTCAAAGCAGATTCACTTGCATAATGGGAAATTCTGGACTTAAACTTTGATAATGGATAATTGAGCTTCCACGATCTCGCTTATTTTGTTGACTCAACCCAATTGGGAAGAATTTATACAATCATCCATACCTTGGAGGGTGTCGTAGCCGGTCTTGTTGAATTCATGCCTCATTAATAAATTTTTTTTATGAGTAATTGGGTTTCATTTTGTTATGTTATTACTTATTTGTGCTTTGTTTCCCCAGTTATTGCTAGTTGCAAATTGTTTACACGATGTTATGTTTTCCATTCATCTGTTATTTTTGCTCAAATTATGAATAAAATTTGCAGGTGTTCACTTTTGGGTCTGTTCCCCTGAAAACATATTTGCCTGATGGAGACATTGACTTAACAGCATTTAGCAAGAATTATAGTTTGAAGGAGACATGGGCCCATCAGGTTCGGGATATGCTTGAAAGTGAGGAGAAGAATGAGAATGCTGAATTTCGTGTAAAAGAAGTTCAATACATTAAAGCTGAGGTTGGTCCCCTCTGACTTAAGTATTTACCTCTTATAGATTTTGTTAGTATTCTAATTCTTGTCTGTTTCCAAATTTATTCTATTACTACTGGATTTTACATAGACAGCAGAGAGCATCATTCATGTAGTTTAAGAACACGATGAGGTATTTTCAGCCTTCAAAACTATTTAAATATTATTTGGTACCATGTTTTTCAGAAGTAATATTTGCTAAAAGAATTTGTAATGCTTTGTTGGTATATCAAATTTTGTAATTATCATAATCAATGATCTCTTTTGTAAATTTCATACGTCAATGAAATTGTTTCTTACGCAAAAAAGAAAAAAAAAAGGATCTGTTAAGATTGTTTGAGAGGGCTTGTTCAAGCATGCAGTTTACTTGTTCTAAACACATTTTTGCACTATTTTGTTTTCTCCCTTCTGCTGATGAAATAATCTAAGTGGGAGAAAATGTTACGATTTATAAGTAGGGAATAGTTATTAGACCATAAGTGGTCATTAATATTTTTGGGGATCAATCTTCTTTCTCGTTTCGTTTCTTTCAATGTCTCTTAAATTTATTTATTACTACATAATCTTCACATTTCACGTCGAGGTCCATGTAACTAGATTTAGGGCTTTATGTTGATTAACAATCAAATGTTCAATTATCATATTTCACAACTTAGCAGACGTGTTTGATGGTTCTGTTGATGTTCTAGCATGTTTGGGTTTCTTCATAAACATGGGTCAAGAGGGTGTTTGCATTTTTTTTTTTTTTTTGTGTTGTTCAACGATGGTATTTATGGACATGCCTTGAGCTATTGATTATCTAAGACTCTACTCTATCTCGTATAACTATTATTATTATTATTTTTTATTATTTTTTTTTGATAAGAGACAATTTCATTGATGAGTGAAATTTACAAGAGGGATGTATAATCCATGATGTTTACAAAAGACCTTCCCAATTTGCAATGAGGGAGGTATAACTATAGGAAGTAAAAATATTAGACAGTTTACACCAAGATATAGCTTGGTAAACAACATTGTCGAAAATTTTTGTGTAGGTTTGTGTCGTTTCTGCAAATATTCTTTGATTTCTTTCTTTCCACAGATTCCAAAAGAAAGCCATGATGAGGTTTTTCCATAATAGGGCTTTTGCGTTCTTGAAAGGGTGGTACGTTAAGGCCATATCCAAAAAATTCTTTACCTCCTTAGGAAATGTGAGATGCCATCCGAATATATTAAGAATCGTTGTCTAGAAATTTTGGGTGTATGTGCATTGCATAAACAAGTGACTTTGTGATTCGTTTGCTTTCTTGCATAGTGGACACCAATTTGGAGAGAGAGTGATGTAAGACATTCTTTTTTGAAGATTTTCACTTGTGCTGATGGCTTTATGCGCTATTTCTCAAAGGAAGAACTTCACCTTTTTAGGTTGATGTCCTTTCCATATTGTCTTTGCTAGCGTGAGATTTATTGCTTCTACTTTTTCCCCCATGTCCATCATCAAGGATTTTGTAGAAAAGACCCCGTCAGCGCTGGGGAGCCAAGTTAGTGAGTCTTCTTTGTTTGACAATACCACAGGGGCAAGGTCAAGGCTTAATTCGGCCCACTCTGTTGCTTCATTATCCCTTAGGTTCCTACCAAGCTTCAAGTCCCAAAATTTGTTGACAACATTCCACGTTTCTTTAATTGTGGCTTTTTTGTTGTGAGAAAGCCTGTACAAAAGTGGATACTTCAAAGCTAGCGTGGTGTTTTCAATCCATGGGTTGGTCCAAAATGATGTGCTTCCCCCATTCCCCACCTTATGGCGAGTTCGGTGGGTGATGAGATTTAAAGTAGCACGCTTCTAGTTTTAAAGTAGCACGCTTCTAATATTTATCCACTAGCTAGCTTTCATGTGTAATGTTGTTACTACTATCAATGTACTTTTAACCCTGGATGATATTTACGTGAATTATAATGTTATATTAATGCCTTATTTTATTTCTGTACCTTTTGCAGGTTAAGATAATTAAGTGCCTGGTGGAAAATATAGTTGTAGACATCTCATTTGATCAGCTTGGGGGATTGTGCACCCTTTGTTTTCTGGAGGAGGTGAGCGGTGCTTCCTTACTAACCCCGCCCTTAATGCTTCAACAGCTATAACGTATTGGAATGATACTCAATCATCAGTATCTTCTACTGGTCATATATTTGTTTTCATTTTGTAGGTTGATCATTTAATAAGCCAAGACCACTTATTCAAGCGCAGTATTATATTGATCAAAGCCTGGTGTTATTATGAGAGTCGAATATTGGGTGCACACCATGGACTTATATCTACTTATGCCTTGGAAACCTTGGTCCTCTACATATTTCACGTGTTCAACAATTCCTTCGCTGGGCCTCTTGAGGTTATTCATAATTTTGATCTCTTTGATTTGTTTTTTTTTTGTTTTATCCATTAACCAATACATGAAAATGTTTGTTTTGCACTACAGGTCCTTTATCGGTTTTTAGAGTTCTT
The DNA here is from genome assembly GCF_057944985.1 of Cucurbita pepo subsp. pepo. NCBI lineage: Eukaryota > Viridiplantae > Streptophyta > Magnoliopsida > Cucurbitales > Cucurbitaceae > Cucurbita > Cucurbita pepo. Next base: position 10,749,970 of record NC_141809.1, read on the forward strand.
TAGCAAGTTTGACTGGGATAATTTTTGTGTTAGCCTATGGGGTCCTGTACCTATTAGTTCCCTACCAGATATGACAGGTACATTTAATCTAAGATAAATCAATCGTTCTTCTATTGATAAGCACGTCTTGTTTGTCGGGGAGTAGCCACTGTTTTAATGTGTTTGAGATTTTTACAGCTGAACCTCCGTGTAAAGATGGTGGTGAGTTACTTCTCAGCAAGTTATTTCTTGAAGCATGCAGTTCAGTATATGCCGTTTTTCCTGGGGGCCTAGAATTTCAGGGACCGCCTTTTGTTTCTAAGCATTTTAATGTAATAGATCCTTTGCGTGTAAACAACAACCTCGGGCGTAGTGTAAGTAAAGGTATATAGATTTTAATATTTTTGAGCTTTCGGCACCAATTTGTTCTCAGTAGTGTAGAAGTAGTTATTTCTTGTACTAAACTGTTAATGTTGTACCATTGAAAAAAATAATTTTATTATGGGCAGTAGTTTCTAGGTTCCGAGCATGAGTTAGTTGGTATTTATGGGCATTACGATGGGGATAAAAATCGTAGGCTTGGGCATTTGGCCTTTACTGCTATTGAAGGATGCGAGTTGGCTCTGACTGAACCTCAATACTCAAAATTTTTAGTGTTTAATTTGTTTGATTTTGACTTGACCAGGTTCTACTGTTTTGTTAATCATTTGGGGCTTGGAGGCTTTTAGAATGAGTGTTATATCTGTTCTAATTTTAAGTTAGAAAGGCTGATATTATGATAGGTATCAAATGATGAGATTCTTGTTAATTAGAAAGATTGAGGTGAATCAAGCACTATACTATTCCTCCTCATTCTTACCACCCTCGTTCATATACGCATGTGGTCCTCTACCATGTATATCTATATCTATATATATTTCTGTGTTTACCTCTCCTCCAACGCCCACCATTGTAGGCCTAACTTATTGTTGCCGTTTTTGTGTGTTCGGCGATATATTTGGCATTGGTTGATAGTAAACATAGAACGTTCCTTTCAATGAACAAGCAATAGTTTTAATGGAAGAACTTTTTTTTTTTTTTTTTCTCAAGTGCATCATGTTTGTTGATGAAATGCATGGTTCTTCTGCTGCTTATTTTGTTTCTGTAGTTGTTGGTAGCAACTTCAATTGTCTTTCATGTGTTACCCAGGTAACTTCTGCAACTTCAATTGTCTTTCATGTGTTACCCAGGTAACTTCTTCAGGATACGCAGTGCATTTGCATTTGGAGCTAAAAGACTGGCAAGATTGTTCGAGTGCCCCAGAGACGATATCCTCTTAGAATTGAATCAGTTTTTTTTGAACACTTGGGAGAGACATGGCAGTGGCCAACGTCCTGATGTTCCAAAGACCGACTTGAAGTTCTTGCGGTTATCTAATTCACAGCATGTAGATGGTTCTGAACATCTCAGAAATAAATCGAACATCAAAAGAAATGAGAATTCATCTGGTCATGAAACCCAAGATGTTTGGTCCCGTGGCTCTCACCTTGCGAACTCGCTTCAAGGTACTCCCTCGGAAAGTGCATCTAGAAATGACACTTCCACAACTTCTCGTAATCAAGCACAAAGGAGTTGTGGCAGCTCAAACAACTCAAGGTCCTCTGATCATAGTAGGAAAGAAACTAACTACTATCATGGTAACCTTGTAGATAGAAGTCAGAGATATTCTAAACCCGAGAACCATGTGAATGATTTACAGGGAAGGTTTCTGTTTGCAAGGACACGTTCTAGCCCAGAGCTTACTGACACCTACAGTGAAGTTTCATCTCCATTAAGGCGTAACAGAGTTCCTGAAAGTGGAAAAGTCCATTTTAACAGAACAGAGGCCAACAGGAGGAAGAACCTAGAATCTGATAATGTGGAAAACCAATTGAGATCGTCAACTGACGATCCTTCAATTGTTAGACATATACCAACCCGTCAGAGCATTGATGGTACTGGTGATTCGAACAGTGGTTCAAATAGTCACCAGGATGAGTCTGGCCCCGAAGCTATTGGCGAGGATTTTGCTTCTATTTCTGGGACATTGGCGATGCATCAGGAGGAGCAAGATCTTGTTAACTTGATGGCATCATCTACTGCTCATAATTTTAATGGACAGGTTCATCTGCCACTGAACATGACGACAGCTCACCTACCTCTTCCATTACCTTCTTCTGTTTTAGCCCCTATGGGCTATCCTCCAAGGAACTTGGGAGGAATGGTCCCTACCAACATTCCCTTGATTAAGACTCCTTGGGGCACAAATATGCATTTCCCACAAGGATTTGTTCCTTCTCCGTTGACTCCCTATTTCCCTGGCATGGGATTGTCGACAAGTTCAGAAGATGGCATTGAGTCGGGCAATGAAAATTTTAGTTCTTTAGAAATGAATTCAAGAGAGGGGGATGAAGACTTTTGGCACGAGCAAGATCGGAATTCTAGTGTTGGGTTTGATAATGACAATGGGGGATTTGAAGGGCTTCAGTCGGATGATAAGCAACAGTCGACTTCTGGAGGTTTTAACACTATTCCTTCATCCCGAATGCCCGTCTCTGGCAGTGCTACTGTTACCCATAAAAAGCATGCCAAAGAAAATCGAGTGGCAATGAAGGATGGGAATGCAAATGCTTATCAAGATGACAGAGAGAATGAAGCACGTTACGACGATAGACCATCATCCTTTAGGCCCTCTACTGGTGTCTCACACACTAGTGGCCTAAGAAACAAGACTACCACAGTGAGTTCTTGGGATGAGTTGCCTTCAAGAGCCTCAAAATCATCTAGGGAGAAACAGGGATCGAAATCAAATACCTTTGACCCGCCATCCTCTTATGGGAAAGGCAAAAATGTTTCTGAACATTCATCTACTGTGACCGACGAAGGTAGCAGAGATTGGAGTCACCTACCTACTATGGGTACTGAATTGGCCGAAATAAGTGCTGGAACTCATGCTACAAGGCATCAAATTACTGGGGTTGAACCACCACCCCATACAGCTGGGTCAGATCCATTAATACCTCTTCCTCCAGTACTCATGGGCCCAGGTTCTAGACAAAGAGGTGCTGATAATTCTGGGGTGGTTCCATTTGCATTTTATCCTACAGGGCCACCTGTTCCCTTTGTTACAATGCTTCCATTTTATAATTTTCCATCAGAGGCAGGAACTTCAGATGCTTCAACGAGTCATTTCAGCGAGGAGGACTCCTTGGATAATGTCGATTCTTCTCAGACTACCGATTTGTCTGAAGGACATAATAAGCCTGATGTTTATACCATCACTAATCCTATGAAAGGGTCTTCCGTCTCTGAACCTCCACAATCTAAATTTGACATTCTCAATAGTGATTTTGCTAGTCACTGGCAAAATTTGCAATATGGTCGGCTTTGCCAAAGTTCTCGGCATCCATCACCTCTGATTTATCCTTCACCTGTTGCCCCTGTCTACCTACAGGGTCGTTTTCCGTGGGATGGGCCCGGAAGACCTCTTTCAGCCAACATGAATTTATTTACTCTGGGTTATGGGTCTCGTTTACTCCCTGTTGCTCCTGTCCAGTCTGTTTCTAACAGGCCTAATTTATATCAGCATTACATCGATGAAATGCCGAGACATCGCAGCGGGACTGGAACGTACTTGCCAAATCCTGTAAGAAAGCCCACTTCACTCCCACTTATTTAATGATTTGTTTGGTTCAGCTACTATTTGAAAACAGATGCTCAATCTGTCCAATACTTGGCTCTATTATTGTTTCAAAACAGTTTTTTTCACTAGGTATGTTTTCTGTTAAATTGTTCATAGTGGTAAGGTGGTTCCTTGCTTTTTGAATGGAGTTATGCCTAGCATGTTGTTCTTCCTTCTCTAGATTTTTACTTTGCTTCTTTTACTGTTTTTTTAGAAGGCTTCACCGCGCGAACGCCAGAATGCTAGGCGAGGAAACTACAGCTATGATAGAAGTGATAGTCATGGTGAAAGAGATGGGAACTGGAACATCAATTCAAAATCACGAAGTTCTGGTCGGCGTGGCCAAGTCGACAAGCCAAATTCCAGGTTAGATCGCTTGTCTGCAAGTGAGAATCGAGCTGAAAGGGCATGGAGCTCACATAGACATGACATCATGCCCTACCAATCCCTGAATGGTCCGATCCACTCAAACTCCACACAAAGTGGGTCTACTAGTATGGCTTATGGCATGTATCCGCTCCCGGGCATGAATCCAGGCGCGGTGACTTCTAATGGTCCTTCCATGCCCTCGATTGTGATGTTTTATCCGTTGGATCATAATGGTGGGTATGGCTCACCTGCAGAACAGCTCGAGTTTGGATCTCTTGGACCTGTAGGTTCTGCTAATCTAAACGATGTGTCGCCGCAGATGAACGAGGGAGGCAGAATGAGTAGAGCATTTGAGGATCAAAGATTTCATTCTAGCTCAAATCAACAACGTACTCCTCTCGAAGAACCTCCTTCACCTCATCTTCAGAGGTAACCTTAGCTTAATTTCCTTCACGACTGAATTATTTCCAAGATAGGAAAACATCACCCAAAAAGAAGATACATCACGACCGTCGAGTTCTGTCGAGTTCTGTCGGTTGTATTCTTTGATTCTAGTAGCAGCACACCCTTTAACTCAACTCCTATATGAGCAATATGCAACTCTTTGCACTGTTGTTCTTCAGAGAGGAAGTTTTTGGTCGAGGTGGGAGGGATGTTCCTATTCCACTTTGATTGAACCAGGGAGGGAGGAGGTGTGTGAAAGGTCATTTTTATCCTTATGTCATACAGTGGTTCAAAAACTGTTCTCATGGACAACTCAATGGTGTGCAGCAGTTTGTATGTATATTAAAGAGTGACATCCATCCCGGGAAGGGGCTGAAAGAGGCAGTGAAGGAACGAACGAACGAGGTCTGGTAGGTCTCGGGCGAATAGTAGAAGAGGCTCATTTTATGGTTTAGATACGTTTATAACTAATGAGGTTAGGAAGTAGAAATCATTTGGGGTGTGTGTTCTTCCCCCTGATGTCTCATTACAACACGATTTGTTTCCTTGGAATTCCGTCACAAAAACACTTTACATTAGGGATGCAATTTAGAGTCTCACTTTACTTTGTAATACTCTTTTTGTTTCTTATTTTACCAACTCCCGAACTCCTAAACTCCTTCCTTTTTGCACATTATATTATGACTTCTACAGAATAGCAATGACTGCTTTTTCAGAATCAGAAATTTTAAGGGATTTGTTTTCTACAACAATCAATTATTTTGAAGTTTGAACCTTATGAGAGTTTTCTAAGGTGTAATTGTTAGGGTATGTTTAAATTTCATTTTGGTTCTATTTTAGCTTTGTTATGCTTTTATCTTGTTGAAATTATCAAAAGATATTTTAATTTATGCCACGTTGAAGAAAATGAAGTTTCATGTTATAAATTTTGGGTAGCTTACAATTTAGAGGTATTGTATTTCATTAATGTATTCTAAGACTCTTTATTTACATTAAGTTACAATTACATAATAGTTAATTATACCCATTACGTATGAATGTTATGGAATGCCTCTAATAGTTTCAAAAGCCTCTAATAGTATGCCTCGCCTCTAATAGTTTCAAAAGCCTCTAATAGTTTTTATGGAATGCCTCTAATAGTTTCAAAAGCCTCTAATAGTATGCCTCACCTCTAATAGTTTCAAAAGCCTCTAATAGTATGCCTCTAATAGTTTTATTTTGAGGTTATATAAAACAAAGTATGTTGTATTTGTAAGTAGAAGTTTTTTTTGCAATTCTACATAGTTTAGGTTGCATGTAGAATCATTCAAGCTCGACATGATCAATTTTGCTTGTGGAGTGATTCGAATCTTAATCAAGTGTTCTTGCCTTGAGATATTTGATCAACAAGAATCATTCAAGCTAGACATGATCGATCTTGCTTGTGGAGTGATTTGAATCTCAAGTGTTCTTGCCTTGAGATATTTGATCAACAAGAATCATTCAAGCTAGACATGATCGATCTTGCTTGTGGAGTGATTCGAATCTCAAACAATGTTATTGCTTTGAGATATTCAATCAACAAGGTAATCCAAATCTTACTCCCCTTGTAGTGATTTCCTCGTATCAGAGGGGAAGTACTCTTGAATGAAGAAGTGGAAAATGAAGAAGATGACTGATAAGGCAACCCTAATTCTCAGCCCAACGATTTGTTGGAGCAAGAACCCTTGAATCAAAGAAATTAACGGCTCAGTACAAAATTCGAATCAATCAAGAGATAAGGCTAAAATTAGATTATATGTTAAGATCAAATATGTAGAAGCAATTTTATACAAAATTCGAACCAATCCATAGATAAGGCTAAAATTAGATTATATCTTAAAGATCAAATATGTAGAAGCAATTTTATACAAAATTCGAATCAATCCAGAGATAAAGGCTAAAATTAGATTACCTGTCAAAGACGTAGAAGCAAGATATTTGGAACCTTGTTCTAAATTGAGTCACTCCCGGACTTGATCAATTGAATGACTTAGATGCAATCTACTACAAAAATTGCTCGAAACTTAGAAGTCACACAGAATATGTTTGAAAGCAAGAAAGTGATCTGCAGTAGGGGCATGCAAGAATTGACTGACAGAATTGACAGCATAGGCAATATCTGGACGCGTAATAGTCAAGTACTGAAGGGCGCCAACAAGAGGTCTATAGAGAGTAGGATCAGAGAAAGGAGAACCATCAGTAGTCAGGTGTTGAGAAACAACCATGGGAGTGTGGACTGGTTTGCTATCGAGCAACTGAGCACAAGGAAGAATATCTCAAGCATATTTTAATTGACTAATGAAGAGACCATCAGGAGTGGGTGAAGCTTCAAGACTAAGAAAGTAACTGAGAGAACCCAAATCTTTGGTAGCAAACTCAGAATGAAGCTTGCGAGTAAAGCTGTCAATAAGAGATGAGTTGTTGCCGGTAACAATAATGTCATCAACATAAAAAAGTAAATAGATAAGGTTAGATTGTGATGAAAGACAAAAAGGGACGTGTCAGCGCCACTGCAAGAAAAATCAAGTGTGAGAAGAAATGAGCTAAAACGCTGAAACCAGGCACGAAGAGCTTGCTTTAAGCCATAGAGGGCTTTCTTTAATAGAAAAACATGAGTGGGAAATCGAGGATCAATATACCCAGGAGGTTATTCCATATGAACATGTTCAAAAGAGTTTCATTGAGAAAAACATTCTTGACATCAAGTTGTCGAAGAGGCCATTTATTTGTGACTACAATAGAAAGCACAACATGAACAGTGGTGGTAGCTTTGACAACCTGATTGAAAGTGTCAATGTAGTCAAGACCAGGAACCTGAGTATAACCTTTGGCAACAAGACGAGCCTTGAAACGCTCGAGGGATTCATCAAGTAAATATTTAATACGAAACACCCATTTAGAGCCCACGATGTTGGTGTTGGCAGGGCGAGGAACCAAAGTCCAAGTATCATTTTGTTGTAAAGCTCGAATTTCTTCATCCATGACAGCAACCCAAGCAGGATTCTTAGCTGCAGATTTAAATTCTTTTGACTCAGTGGATGCAAGAAGAGCAGAAAGAAGTCCAGATGAGCCCAAAATATCAATATTTGCTGGATGACGAGTCTTGAATATACCAGCTTTGGCTCGTGTGATCATAGGATGAGAGCCCAAAGAAGAGAAATCAACAGAATGTTCAATAGAGGTCAGATCAGAAGTCGAGGGTGGCAAAGCAGAACCTTCATGAGAAGTATCAACCTGCACAAACTCATCCAAAAGATCAGAACAAATATCACACCGGGATGAATTGGATCGAGGAATGTGTGATGATGAAGTGGTGGTGGGGGGGGGGGGGGGGGGTGAATCAATATGATAAAGATGTGGTTCCAAGAAATTTGAAATATGAAGAGAGGAAAGAGATTGGCCCTGTGAACTAGGGATAGCAGGAAAGTGAGTTTCATCAAATTGAGCATGGCGGGTGATATATAGCTTAGTGGTGGCGGGATCAAGACAGCGGAACCCTTTATGAGCAGGACTATAACCTACAAAATACAAGAAATGCTGCGGGGAGAAAGTTTGTTAGCCATATAATCACGCAAGTAAGGATAAACATGACAACCAAAGGGATGAAAATTGTCATAATGCGGAGAGTAGCCGTAGAGGAGTTCAAAGGATGACTTACCTCCAAGAAGTGAAGTAGGCAACCGGTTGATAATATAAGCTGCAGTGCTGAAGGCGTCAACCCAAAAACGAGGAGAAAGATGGGAGTGAAAGAGAAGGGCCAAGCTAGTCTCAGTCACATGACGGTGTTTTCTCTCAACACAACCATTTTGAGTAGGTGTATATGGACAAGAGAGTTGATGGTGGATGCCATAAGTACGTAAATGAGTTTTGAAAAAAGTGCTAGTAAATTCAGTACCTCCATCGCTTTAAAATACCTTGATACGAGAAGAATATTGATTTTCCACAAATTTTTTAAATTGAAGAAACATATCAAAGAAATGAGATTTAAATTTTAAAGGGTAAAATCAAGTGAATCGAGAATAATCATCAATAAAAATAACATAGTAAAGAAAACCCGAATTTGATTTGACAGGGGAAGGACCCCAAAGATCACAATGAATAAGATCTAATACATGAGACGACCTACGTTCATTGCGGGAATAAGGAAATCGATGACTTTTCGCAAGCTGACAAGTACTACATAGTGATGGAGAAGGCAATAAAGACGTAAGAGAAAGATGACATTTTCTATTTAAAAAAGAAATAACAGAATGATTCACATGACCCAGACGAGCATGCCATAAATCATATGAAGCACATAAAGATTTGTTTCTAAGTACTGAAATAAAAGCAGGGTTGTCGCGCTCCAACATATATAGACCTCCATCTCTTTTACCGGTTGCCACCAGTCTTCCTGTTTGACGATTCTGAATAGTAAGAAGATTATTAGTAAATGTAACCGAGAGAGGAAAATCAGACGTTAATTTACTGATTGAAAGAAGATTTTTAGTGAGACCAGGGACAACCAAGACATCTAATAAGTGAATATTTGGAACAAGAGAAAGAGTACCGATGTGGATAATGGGTAGGGATGCACCGTTTCCTACGATCACAGAGTCCTTACCCGTGTAATTTTTAGACTAAACCAAAATAGATGGGTCAGCGGTCATATGGGGTGAAGCCCCAGTATCTAGAAACCAATCAGCAGCATCGGGTCCAGCAATAGAACAGGACGTGTTGAAGGCTTCAGCACGGTGAGCATGAGTAGAATCAGGTCGAACATACCGTTGGTTGCAGCGGTCAACATAATGGCCCTCTTTGCGGCATATTTGGCAGTGAGGTGGTCGATGATCCTAACTTGAGTGGGTTCGTCCTCGATTGGAAGAGTTATTTTTGTGGAAATAAGAACGACCTCGCTGGTTGCTAGAGGAAGGAGGGTGGCTTCCATGGATGTGACCACGATTAGTGGCTGTGAATGCTGTAGGAGTGGAGTCAGAGGACTCAAGGGAGCGCTAAAATAACTCAAAACTTTCAGCTTTAGAGACTAAATCTGCCAAACAGGGGATAGGGGTGAGAGCCATCTGGGCAGTAGAAAAGGCTGAAAAATCGGTGCCGAGCCATGAAGGAACCAGTGCACTTTATTAATGTCCTCGACGGGTCTACCAATGGCATGAAGTTAGTCACAAATTATTTTGAAGGCACGGGCATACTCAGCAATAGGTTTGGTGCCACGTTTCATCAGCTGCAAGTCATCCTTGAGTCTCAGTTCACGAGCTTTCGAATGATAGCTGAACGTAGTTTCCAACGCAAGCCAAACGTCACGTGCAGTGGAGAGACCAACGACAACAGCAATGGCTTCCTCGGTCAGAGAGGAGAGCAGGAGACAGAGAAGTCGTTGATCGGCTCCTCTCCACGCCAAATATTTGGGGTTGAGTGTTGATGAGGTTTCTGGTTCAAAGTGAGTTGGGAACCATAGTTCCATCAACATAGCCCAGCATGTCTTGACTCCAAGGAGAGGGAGAAGTTGACTTTTCCAAAGAAGATAATTGGATGAAGAAAATTTGATGGTGATTATATGGATTAGAGTGTTGAAAGGAAGAAGATGATAAGAGGATTCGGAAGCCATAGAGAAAAAAGGATCAGGGTTGTTAAACCAAAAAAAAGCTCTGATACCATAAAAATGTTTACTGAAACCAGCACACCTAAATGGTGGTGAAAGTTCTCTATTCATAATCATTTACAGTATAGAGAATTAGGGCAAATTACAAGTAATATGGAAAGAACAATTAATGAATACAATATATTTGCCTTTAGTAAAATGACAAATATGGTAAGCCATAATGTAAGGCAAATATCTAGATATTTTCCTTATAATAACGGTCAACTATCCTTAACAAAAAGTCTGAGACTTTTTATAGCGTTTTTGTATAGCTATAAGTGATGCTATAATAAAGCATAAATATATAGCTTATATACAATGCTATGAAAACATTTAATAGCATTTTTCATTGAAGCTATGTTAATATAGCTAAAATAATGTGTTGTTATTAACTTATAATAGCATATTCACAACGCTATAATTTAGTTATATGTGGAAATCACGGCAAGGGGAGTAAGATTTTGATTACCTTGTTAATCAAATATCTCAAGGCAAGAACATTGTTTGAGATTCGAATCACTCCACAAGCAATATCGATCATGTCTAGCTTGAATGATTCTTGTTGATCAAATATCTCAACGCAAGAACGCTTGTTTGAGATTCGAATCACTCCATAAGCAAGATTGATCTTGTCAAGCTTGAATGATTTTACGTGCAACCTAAACTACATATAATTGCAAAGAAACTTAGCCATTGGCTAAAAATAGCACAAATGCTTTTTTTACTGTATTTTCCAAGTCTACTTACAAATACAACACTTTGTATAACCTCGAAATGAAACTATTAAAGGCATTTCAAGAGTTATAACATTCATACTTAATGCCCATAATTAAATTATGTAATTGTAACACGAAGTAAATAAAAAGTCTTAAAAATATATTAATTAAATACAATAACTCTAAATTACTTAAAATTGTAATCTACCCAAAATTTATAACATGAAACTTCATTCTTCTTCAATGTGGCATAAATTGAAATATCTTTTCATAATTTCAACAATATTTCCTTCACATCTTCATTAAAGTATATTGTACGATTGATATCTCTTGGTTCATATCATTTAGTATTTATAGCTTTAATATTATATTATAACAAAATTATTTACTCATTTATAATTATTATAATTATTGTAATACACGTTTGATAGCAATTATTTTTGGTTATATAAATTTTGTTATGCTTTGTGTCTAACTACCCCATATACAACCTTTCCTTTCTTCATTTTTCCATTAAGATGGGCTTTCTTCCCCTTCAAAACTGCAAATATTTAAAGAAAAAAGGCTAATAACCATTCAATTTTTAAAGTAAGGCATAAAAATCAAAATAGTACTGATACATCGATAAATAAAAGTAAACAATATATGATTCATGTCCATTACCAAAAACGGTATGCAACAACTAGCCCACATTCTTTTTTCTATTTGTTCCCAACTGCAGCCCTTAGACACCATCAATTATGGAGTTACTAATATTGCTTTGAAGAGGCAAGTTCAAGTAGTGAAAGGAAGAGAAAAACAAAAGAAGGAAAATTTTAAAGTGATTCCTACATTTGTATAGGCATTCCACATTTTTATAAGCATATCTCTCTCCTACAAAGCAAAAAGTAAAAGAATGAAAAATAACTCTACTCCTACAACACAAGAGTTGAAATAATGATAGTAAGGAACTAAATGTTATTACTGTTCTACCAAACTAAAAAAAGCACGCCAAAGGTAACATTTATATCTCAAAATGAAGGGTAAAAAGCCACCTCCTCCCTCGTAGACCAGCACAATTTATTATGAGCTAACGTCCTTAAAGAAAACCTTAAAGGTGTCCTAAATTAAGCTTAAAACTAACATTCAAATAATATTGATGATCTTTCAAAAAAATCAGATTCTACGATCCTGAAATCACACGAACAATTAAGTTTATCCAAGAAAAACAATCTTTCTAAAAAAAATATTACTCAAGCTAGTACACTACAACAAGAGTACAAATCTAGAACATCTTTCATTTTCTTGATCATTTTTGTGTGAATTGATTGCAAGATTCACAATATCCAATGGATCATCCATCTTCCCTACGAACTTCTTCCTACTAAATTTGTGCAATGCCTCAAGCAGAAAACACATTTATAATGTTCGTGAAAAGGAAAGAAAACTCGTTGTGATCAAACAATAACATGTAATGTGAGACATTACCGATAACTTTTTATACCCTAAAATGAATGCTTATAGCAACTTCGTTGTTCTCAAAGCTCAAACTTGTCCATATGCAAATTTTCACACTACTATATGATTCAATAATTTTATACACCTCATAAGAAAAATCATTATACATTCTATGAGAGTAAAACATGTTCTAATAAACATAATTATACCTTAAAATAAAGCACTAGAAAATACAACATATTCGTCCAACAAATCCATCCAAGTTGTTCTAGAACTACATGAAAATCAATCTCTAAAAAAAAGTTGGCCTTTTTTTTGGAATAATAAGAATCAATACCTAACAAATCAACACCAAAATTTCACAAAAATTCATCCCAATATTTTTAGAGAGCGAATCGTACCTTCTTGGCCCATTGCGGCCTCCAATCTTCATCTCCAAGAAGTTACCGACAACTTATACCGTCCGATCGACGTTTCATATTGGACTGATGCCCCGCAACGCCCAGATTCTAGAGCACAGTGTCACAATGGCACTTTTAATGCAGCGGACTTGCGATTGTGCGACACTCACTTTCCAACGACAAGTGAGTTAAGCCAATTCGTTCTTACGTCGCGTACGGCCAAGCGACGTATGCTCGAGCCTCTAGCCTCGGTTTTAAGAGAAGGTTTTAGAAAGCGAGGGCAGAGAGAGATTTTTGAAAGAGACGTTATATAAGCAAGCAAGAGAGAAATAACAACGGCTTACAGTATATAACCTTGGGTAGGGAGAAGTTGACAACTAGTCGTATCCCCATATAGTACATTCTGAGGCATTTCATGTCTGACAGGCCTAGACATGATATTTCTGAAATGTCATACTTCCTAGAAATACGAAAGTAAAACACTAGAATATGAAAAGACATAAAGGATTGGGCTTGTCATGGGCAGGCGACCATGGGTAACACGCCTTGGACGAGCATGATCATGACATCCTTCCCCACCAAATTGGTTGACGTTCCTGTCAAGCGACTACTTTCGAAACTGGCGATGTGGGTGGCGGCTGAGTCCAGATCTTCGGCGCGTTCCCAGCTGGTTTCCTCCGTAGTGAGATTCTTCCATTTGACAAAGAATTCACGAATCGTCCGTACGGGTCTTCCTATCTTCCTAACCCTTTCGGCTAGGATCTCCTCTATTTCTTTGTTGTTTCTTTGTTTCAGATCGATGCTCGGTCTTGTGATTACATTTCGCTGGTCGTCGTCCGGGTCAGGGTGATAAGGCTTCAAGTTGCTCACATGAATTATTGGGTGGATTTTCATCCATGTGGGTAGCGCAACTCTGTAGGAGGTAGCCCCGATCTTTTTAAGGACTTCAACCGAGCCTTCATATTTTCGAACTAGTCGCTGGTCCTTTCGACTGCGAAATCTGATCTGTTTTGGTCTCAACTTGATGAGGACTTGATCTCCTGCTCGGAATTGAAGGGGGCGACGCTTCTTGTCCGCCCACTTCTTCATATGCTTGGAAGCTTTCTCTAAATATGCCCGGGCTATATCTGTTGCCTGCTTCCATTCTCTTGTGAAGTTTTGAGCTTGAGGGTTTTTCTCTGCATAAGAATGATCAATAGTATGTGGTAAGGCCGGTTGTCATCCACTTACAATTTCGAAGGGACTCTTCCCCTTAGACGAGCTCGTTTGACAATTGAAACAGAATTGGATCACATCAGCAGTTGTATCCAGTTCTTCTGGCGAGCGTTGGTGAAGTGACGTAAGTATTCTTCGAGCAAGCAGTTGAACCGTTTCGTTTGTCCATCGGTTTGAGGATGGTAGCTCGAAGAGATGTTTAAAGTCGTTCCCAAGAAGGCGAATAGTTCGGTCCAAAATGTGCCAATAAATCTACCATCCCTATCACTAATGATGCTCGACGGAATGCCCCATAACTTGACAATGTGTTTGAAAAATAGTTGGGTTGTTAGTTCAGCCGAGCATAATTTGGGAGTGGGAACAAACGTCGCATATTTAGAGAACCGATCTACGATAACGAAGATGACGTCATATTCTCCAACTTTTGGGAGGTGTGTTATGAAGTCGAGAGACACACTTTCCCAAGGTCTTGTCGACACAGGTAGAGGTTCCAAGAGTCTCGAGACTTTGGCTTTCTTGACTTTGTCCTGTTGGCAGATGAGGCACGTCTTGGTGTACTGCATGATATCATCCCGCATATTCGGCCAGAAGTACCCCTTTTTAATTAGGGCATACATTCTTTGCCACCTAGGGTGTCCTGCCCATAAGGTATCATGACATTCCTGAATGAGCTTCTTCCTCAGTTCTCCCATTCTTGGGACGTATAACCTGTTTCCTTTAGTCATTAGAAGGTGTCCCTCGACTCAAAACTGTCGTGTCTTCCCAGCTTTGGCCGATGGGTCTTTGTGTAAATGTTCTTTGATGATGTCGCGCATCGATCCATCGATCTTACTTGAATGAATATGGGCTAACATGCACAGGGCCGCATGTTCGCCCTTCCAACTCAGTGCATCGGTTGCTTGATTACTCTTCCCTGCTTTGTGTTCGAATTTGAAGTCGAATTTCGCCAACGACTCTTGCCACCGGGCTTGTTTTGCCGTCAATTTTGGTTGATCGAAGAAGTGGCAGATGGCGCTGTTATCCGTCTTCACTATGAACTGTGATCCCAAGAGATAATGTCTCAAGACTCGTAGGAAATGAACTACAACCAGCATTTCTTTTTCGGAGACAGTGTATCTCCGTTCCGCATCATTGAGCTTTCGACTTTCATAAACGATGGGGTGCCCTTCTTGAATAAGGACACCACCTAGGGCAAAGTCGGAAGCATCTGTTTCTATTTCAAATGGCTTTGTAACATCTACTAACCCGAGGACAAAACCCCTCGTCATGGTTGCCTTCAGATCTTCAAAGGCCATTTGACATTTATTTGACCACGACCAAGGGTGGTCTTTCTTGAGGAGCTCCGTTAAGGAGGCGGCTCGTCATGAAAACACTTCGACGAACCGCCTATAGTAGTTTGCTAATCTTAAGAAGGACCGCACATCGGATACGGAAGTAGGGACTTTCCACTCTTGGATAGCTTTTATCTTATTGCTATCCATCCCGATCTGTCCAGAACTAATGACATGTCCGAGGAAGTTGATGCATGTCTGTGCGAAGGCACATTTTTCTTTCTTGACGTACAACTAATTCTGCCGCAGCTTGTCAAATACCAGCTTCAAGTGTACTTTGTGTTCCTCTAGGGTTATGCTGTATACAACTACGTCGTCGAGTTATACTATGATGAACTGATCCAAGTATTCGTAGAAAACATGGTTCATTATCGTGCAAAACGTAGCTGGGGCGTTTGTCAAGCCAAAGGGCATTACCAGGAACTCGAAGGCCCCATATCTTGTCACGCACGTCGTCTTGGACTCGTCCCCCTCGGTGATACATACTTGGTAGTACCCTGATCGTAAGTCCAACTTCGTGAAGTATTTGCCCCATGAAGTTGGTCGAACAAGTCGAATATTATCGGTAGTGAGTACTTGTTGCGTACCGTCACCTTGTTTGAGGCTCTATAATCTATGCACAGAAGCAACGTCCTATCCTTCTTTTTCTGAAATAGTACAGGAGCTCCGTAAGGTGCTTTTGTCGGGCGGATGAATCCTGCCGTCAACAACTCATCTAGTTGTTTCCTCAATTTGGCTAGCTCAGGGGGAGTCATCCGGTATGCGTTCTTCGCTGGGGGGTTTAATCCCAGGAAGGAGTTCAATTTCGTGATCAATGCCTCGACGGGGCAGTAATGTTTGTGGTAGACTCTCTGGCATTATGTCAGCATAACTGTTTAGTACCTCCTTGATTTCGTCTGGGATAGTTTCCTCAGTAGTTACTTCTTCCATCAGTGGTATAGCCATAAATGTAGGTTCCTCTCGTGTGAGTCCTCTTTTCAATTGTATGGCTGAGATCATTCTAAGATTACCTGGCTGCTTGATGCTTGCAGGTATTACTGTGGGATTGCGGTCGGTGATCACCAAGCATTTCGCTAGTGGCATTGGGATAACTTTGTGTTCTAGGAGGAACTCCATCTCAAGTACCACGTCAAAGTCGTCCATGCAAACTACGACAAGATCCAGCTCTCCTATCCAAGTCCCTAATTTGAAGGAGACTCTTTTGGAAACTCCCACAATAGGCAAGGCCTCGGAGTTGACAGCTTTCATTTTTCCAGGGTCTTTTCCTATGGTGAGTCCCAATCTTCGGGCTTCTTGATCGGCGATGAAGTTGTGAGTCGCTCCTGAGTCTATCAAAGTGCTCTTGCTCAGTCGAGAGTTTATTGTCGCATCCACAAACATGAGCCCTTTCTCTATTATCTCCTTCGGTTCGACCTTCCGTTGGAGGGCTGACAGGAATTTGAGCACGCCCATTCGAGGGTTGTCTTGATCTTCCTTCTTGTCTAGCATAGTCTCGACTCTTGTGTCGTTGCCCTCTTGAATGGACACTTGGATGCAGTGAGAGAGGCCCGATGAGGACAGTAGGACACTTTGTGGGGGCCTTTACACAATATGCATTGTAAAGGTGTTGTCAGGTGGTTCCTTTGAGGGTAAGGTCCTCGAGATGTCCCCGCTTGGTTGTTTTGAGGAGTTCTATCTGTCCACCTACTTGGTCTGTCGTTACCTCCGTTTGGCCTGTTGGGGCTTCCATTTCAATGACCTGGCGGCTTATATGTTTTGCCCCCAGTGTTTGGGGCCTGTGTTGTTTATCTTTGGTAACTCGCCTCGTTCCCATAGTCTAGGAGTCTCTCAGCGCTGGCAATTGCGGTAGCTAGGTCTTGGACCTTTTTCTCGTGTATTTTTGTTTTGGCCAATGGTTGTAACCCATTTATAAAGAAGAACACTTAGTCCTTCTCTGATATGCCCCTAATATCTAGCATCAGGGTCGAAAATTGTCTGACATAGTCCCTTAGGCTTCCAGTTTGCTTTAGCGCTATTAGTTTTTCCATTGCTAGATGGTCTACGTTTTCGGGGAGGAATTGGCCCCTCAACTCTCTTTTGAGGTCTTCCCACGAGTTTATGGTGCACAATCCATTCTTGATGTCTTGTACCTTCATACGCCACCAAAGTTTGGCGTCGTCTATGAGATACATCAAGGCTACTGTCACCTTCATGTCGTCGGTACAAGCCGGTGTGACTTTGAAGTACTGTTCGACATCAAACTCTTTGGCATGAAGTTCTCCAACTCTTTGGCATCCCGGTTCCCTTTGAAAGGTCTAGGTTCGGGAAACTTCAGTTTGTTGGATCCTGTATTAGTTTGCCCAGCCAAGACGTTCTCCACGGCTTTCATGGTCACTCGATTCGGGTGCTCATGGCGGACATCTTTTCTTGCATGTCATCGATCGTTGTTCTGAATTCGTCAGCTAATCCATTGAACAAACTCAATATTGTATTTTGTAGCACATCAAACTCTTCGTCATGTCTCTTCTTGTGTGCGATAGAACTATCGGAGCTACCAGATGGTCTTAGGCTGCTCGTAGGAGCAACCTTTTCTTCGAGTGAGGTTATTGTTATTTCACGGAGCTTGTGCTTTGGGTGTTGACTTTGTCGTCGACATGTTCTCGGTCTTTGTTATTTCACGGAGCTTACAAAGCTCTGATACCACTTGTCACAATCGCACTTTTAATGACAGCAGACTTGCGATTGTACGGCACTCACTTTCCAACGACAAGTGAGCTAAGCCAATTCGTTCTTGCGTCACCTACGGCCAAGCGACGTATGCTCGAGCCTCTGGCCTCAATTTTAAGAGAACGTTTTAGAAAGCGAGGGCAGAGAGAGATTTTCGAAAGAGAGATTTTTTAAAGAGACGTTATATAAGCAAGCAAGAGAGAAATAACAACGGCTTACAGTATATAACCTTGGGTAGGAAGAAGTTGACAACTAGTCGTATCCCCCTATAGTACATTCTGAGGCATTTCATGTCTAACAGGCCTAGACATGATATTTCTGAAACGTCATACTTCCTAGAAATACAAAAGTAAAACACTAGAATATGAAAAGACATAAAGGGTTGGGCTTGACATGGGCATGCGGCCATGTGCAACACGCCTTGGACGAGCATGACCGTGACACACAGCAACACTATCCAATATATGAATCTCCTGTTAAAGATGGTCATACTAGACCTGTTCTCTACTGTTGATATGACTACCATTTCTTTAGGATGTCCACTTCTTTAGAACCACTGAATTAATTAGTGAGTGGTTGTTTTTCTAGTTGGCTAATTTTATCATTTCTAAATTTGTTAGTTTGTAAGGCTATAAAAGCCAACCAAGTAGATTTGTTTGATAATGCTATTGGTTTTAGAGCTTTAGTTTGTGTGTTTACACCATTTGGTATCAAAACCACATCGCAAGGCCTGATTGTGAGAAGAAGAAACTGCAGTTTTTTTTTTCTTAAGGAGTGAGCTGAAAGAGATTCAAAATATGGTAGCTGAAATCAATTTCGTTCAACTGACAATTCCTAAGTTTGATGGCCATTATGATCATTGGTCTATGCCTAAAGCTATTGTGCGGCATTGTTTTTTTTTTTTTTTTTAAATTTTAAAGGGGTACCTCGCACATGATTTCTAATAAAATTCTGCATGATTTTCATCATTTTCCAAATAAATCTCATTATCTTTCGTAACGGTCTTATATGATAAGTTGGGTCGTTACCGTTGGTATTAGAGCCCAGTTATGGGATTATGTAGACTGCTTACATCGTAAGCCAAAGAGTCGCCCATGACTGAACAACAAACCCTCGTCACTTCCAGGTACGCTTGGCCATAAAATGGAGGAATATGTATTGTCAAATAGTGAAATCACATTGGTTATCCTGGATGATTTTATGTGCGCTTGTCAATCAAAATTAGTGGATAATGCATGTTGCTTAATGTACGAATATGTATTGTCGAGTATTGATATTTTGATTGACTATCGTGTGTGGTTTTATGTACTTGTCAGTCATAAAGTAGTGTATAATACACGTTGTAAGAGAAAAAAAAATTTGTGTGTGGTTTTATGTACTTGTCAGTCATAAAGTAGTGTATAATACACGTTGAAAGCCCAAAATTTGTGCGCAAAGTGCCAGGCAGACAACCCATCACAACCGGGGAGACGTTGACGCATCAGAAGAAAGTAAGTATTTTCGGGCTTTCAAACGTCGGGACCCCGAAGTATTTGAGGGAAAATCCAAGGACCGTGTCGTAGCTGAATTATGGTTGTCGGCTATTGATGAAATTTTTCGACGCATGAAGTGTCCGAAGGAACATAGACTGAGTTGCGTGACCTATTTGTTATGCGAAGATGATAAACTGTGGTGGCAATCAGCCTCCCGGGCGATTGCTGCAGACGAGGATGACATCACCTAGACGCAGTTTAGAAAAGCGTTTCTCCAAAAATACTTCAAACCAGTGGTGCGATATAAGAAGTAACGCGAATTCCTAAGCATATAGCAGGGAAATAGGTCAGTAGAAGAGTATGAACGAAAGTTCACCCGTCTGTCCCGTTTCGCCCCAATAATGGTCTCAACAGAGGGGCGGTATCAGCTCACGTTCCACCTGACTACGCTACAGCACTTCGACTTGTTGAGACGCTCGATTTTAGGGAATATCCAACAGAAGACACCCAAACCCACTTAAACACGTCGGTTGACAAGAAGAGAGCAGACGTCACCTACCTCCTCAAAGGTATCTTGGCACCAAGCCAAGACAAATTTAAACCAAGAGCGTAGGCAACCAAAGGGTTGCCCACAGAACACGCCACGTGACGGACCACGTTGCTCATACTGTGGGAGAGGTCACCCAGGACAGTGCAGGTTTAAGAATAGGGTATGTTTCAACTGTCACCAAGAAGACCACGTTGTCGCGCACTGCACCCAAGGGAGAGCAACTAGTACCAATAGACCCCCTGCTTACCAACCAAACTCAAACCTGATGCCAGCTCCACAATAGGGGCTAATGTATACTACCACTCGCCAGGAGGCAGAAAACTCCAACACTGCAGTCACAGGTACACTCTCTATTCTTGGGTACTACGCACGGGTCTTATTTGATTCAGGGTCAACCCACTCTTTTATCTCCACTAATCTTGTAAAACACGCAAGAGTAGAAGTTGAACCGCTAGGGTACGGGTTGTCTGTGGGTACCCCAGTAGGGGTAAGTATGGAAGCCTTCGAGAGGGTAAAGGATTGTCAGTTGTGTGTGTTAAACCACACGATGGATGTGACGCTGATACTCCTAGACATGGCCAATTTTGACGTCATCGTAGGGATGGAGTGGTTAGCTAAAAACCATGCATTCATCGATTGCTTCAACAAGGAGGTGATGTTCAGACCTCCTGGTCAGCCAAGCTTCAAGTTCAAGGGGACCAGGGAGGGAACGGTCTCGAGGATAGTCTCGGCATTAAAGGCAAGGAAGATGTTATCCCAGGGTGCTTGGGGGAAATTAGCTCATGTGGTGGAATTAGGGTGAACTGAGGTGAGCATTAACTCAATGCCATTAGTGAGAGAATTCGTGGACGTGTTCCCAGAAGATCTCTCGAGCCTACCCCCAAAGCGTGAGATGGAATTCGAAATTGTACTTGAGCCAGGAACAACCCCCATATCAAGAGCCCCGTACAGAATGGCCCTTGCTGAACTAAAGAACTAAAGTTGCAGCTTCAAGAGCTACTAAGCAAAGGCTTTATATGACCAAGTGTGTCTCCTTGGGGAGCCCAGTGATATTTGTGAAGAAGAAGAACGACTCTATGCGCTTATGCATGGACTATCGGGACTTAACAAAGTGACAATTAAAAACAAGTATCCTTTACCCCAAATCGATGACCTGTTCGACCAGTTGCAAGGAGCAGTTGTGTTCTCAAAGATTGACTTACGGTCAGGCTACCATCAGTTGAGGATTACGGAGAGTGATATCTCAAAGACAGCCTTCCGCACAAGGTATGGACATTACGAGTTTAGGGTAATGTCGTTTGGCTTGACCAACGCTCCAGCAACATTTATGGGGTTGATGAACAAAGTGTTCAAAGAGTTCTTAGACAACTTCGTGATTGTCTTCATCGATAATATCTTCGAAAAGTGCTGACCACTCTGAGAACGAACAAGTTGTTTGCAAAGTTCTCCAAGTGTGAATTCTGGGCAGAATAGGTGGGATTTCTTGGGCATGTAGTTTCAAGCATGGGAATCACCGTAGACCCAACAAAGATTGAAGCGGTGACGAATTGGCCTCGCCCGACCACAGTGACTGAGGTATGAAGTTTTCTTGGACTAGCAGGGTATTATCGGCGGTTTTTGCAGGATTTCTCCAAGATCGCCACCCCCCTCACTGAGTTGACCAAGAAAGGAAAGTCGTTCACCTGGAATGATTAGTGTGAGGTTAGTTTCAAAGAACTTAAACAGAGGTTAGTAACAGCCCCGATACTCACTGTACCGTCAGGAGATGGAGGCTTTGTAGTGTACAGTGATGCTTCAAAAAGAGGGTTAGGATGTGTCCTCATGCAACATGGGAAGATTATCGCCTATGCTTCACGTCAAATAAAAGAATACGAGCGAAACTATCCCACCCACGACCTAGAACTCGCAGCAGTGGTATTTGCATTGAAGATTTGGAGACACAACCTTTATGGAGAAAGGACCCAAATTTTCACTGACCACAGGAGTCTTAAATACTTCTTTACTCAGAAGGAGTTAAACATGAGACAATGCAGGTGGTTGGAGTTGATTAAAGACTATGATGTGGAGATACTCTATCACCCGGGAAAGGCGAATGTGGTAGCTGATGCGTTGAGCCGAAAATCAGCACACACGTCTACCCTAATCACTACACAAAAAGCGATCTAGCAGGATCTGGAACGCGCTGGTGTAGCGGTGGCCATAGGGGAGGTCGTCGCTCAATTGGCCCAGTTAACGATACAACCGACCTTGAGGCAACGTCTTATTGATAAACAACATGGTGATCCAGATTTGGTTGGAAAAAGACGTTTGATAGATGTCAATCAGACAGAGGAGTTTTCATTGACAGCCGATGGGGGGCTCTTGTACCATGGGTGGTTGTGTGTGCCAAATGAAGAAGAACTGAAGGTAGAAATCCTAATCGAGACTCACCCCTCGCCATTCGCCCTACATCCTAGCAGTACCAAGATGTATCAGGATTTGAAACGACATTATTGGTGGTGGAATATGAAATGTGATGTGGCCGAGTTCGTGAGCAAGTGTTTGGTTTGTCAACAAGTCAAAACCTCAAGGCAGAAGTCGGCGGGGCTATTACAACCACTTAGCATACCTTAATGGAAGTGGGAGAACATCGCCATGGACTTTATCGTGAGATTACCGAGGACGGCCAGAGGCTACACAGTTATACGGGTTGTGGTTGATAGGCTCACAACCACAACCCATATCCATTGTGTGAGATAGGGATCCCCATTTCACATGAAAGTTTTGGAAAAGCCTTTAGAAAGCGTTGGGTACACGCCTAGAGTTTAGTACAACATTCCACCCACAGACTGATGGGCAAGCTGAACGTTTAAACCAGATTCTGGAGGACATGTTACGGGCCTGTATGTTGGACTTTGCTAGTAGCTGGGACACACACTTGCATCTCATAGAGTTCGCTTATAACAACAGTTATCAAGCGACGTTGGGATGGCACCTTCTGAGGCCTTATACGGGAAGAAGTGTCGATCCCCAGTGTGTTGGGATGAAGTGGGAGAACGCAAGTTGTTGGGCGCCGACTTAGTGCAAGCAACTAATGGGGCTATCCAAAAAATAAGGACTAGAATGCGTACGGCCCAAAGCAGGCAAAAGAGTTATGCAAATGTGAGACGAAGAGATTTGGAGTTTAAGGTGGAAGACAAAGTATTCCTTAAGGTGGCTCCCATGAAAGGCGTTCTTAGGTTCAGGCGCAAAGGGAAGTTAAGTCCACGCTTCATTGGACCATTTGAGATCTTGGAGCGAGTGGGACAAATAGCTTACTGGTTGGCCCTACCACCTATACTCTCAGGAGTCCACAATGTGTTTCATGTATCGATGTTGCGACTATACATATCTGACCCATTACATGTGATAGATTTCAAACCTCTACGGTTTGATAAGGGTTTGAACTATGAGGAAGAACTAGTGCAAATTGTGGATAGAGAAGTGAAAACCCTACATAATCGAGAGATCACGTTGGTCAAGGTATTATGGCGGAATCACCAATGGGAAGAAGTCACTTGGGAACGAGAGGAGGAAATGATGAGCAAGTACCCTGAGCTCTTCAGAGTGGAAAGTAGGTAGCGTAAGCCTTATGTATTTAAGTGAAGCTTTCTAGGACGAAAGTTTCTTTTCGGGGGGAATATTGTAAGGCCCACGTTTTGGGCCCATGGCCCAATAACAAAATCAGACTTATAATAAACTAAGCCCTAGGGTTCACTAGGGGAGCAAACCTTTAGCCAGTGGCCGCTCTTTCTTCTTTCTGCCACCGTCCGCCGCCCTTCCTTCTCTCTTTATAATTTTTCTTCCTTAAGCCGTTGCCACCCAACGCTCACGGTCCCGCAACCGATTGTTCCCATACCGCTCCGCGCCCCTTCCCACATCAGAAAACCTTCGCCCAGCAGCCACATCGCCGCCACGAGGGAACGACATCGTCGTTGCCCAAAACCGACCTCAAGAGGGTTAGACGCAGCAAAGGTTCAATGCCAAAGTAAGAGGAAGGCTCAGTTCGAGGGGAGTCAGATCATCGTTGATTAGGAAAGGCCAAGAAAGCAGCTCCTCAAGTAAGGGGCATGCCTATTGAAAATAAACATTTTGTTTTTTTTGAAAATGGGTCGAACAGAATCGTCCAATGGCTAGGTTCTATGTAATAATCTGAATTCTAAGTATAATCTGATCGTGTGTGTAATTGTTTGTAATCTGATTGTCGTATAATCTGATTGTTGTGTAACCTGATGGTTGGGTAATCTGTTTGTGGTGTAATATGGTTAGGTTGTGTAGTTTGGATAGGTGTAATCTGATTGTTGTGTAATCGGATTTTGGTGTAATCGGATTGTTGGGTAATTGGATTTTGGTGTAATCGGATTGTTGTGTAATCGAATTTTGGTGTAATCGGATGGTTGTGTAATCGAATGGTTGTGTAATCAGATTGTTGTGTAATTTGATTGTCGTGTAATATGGTTAGGTTGTGTAATCGAATGGTTGTGTAATCGGATTGTTATGTAATCTGATTGTCGTGTAATATGGTTAGGTTGTGTAGTCCGGATAGGTGTAGATTGCCGACATATTGTGCTTGTAGGTAGCAATGGTTAAGGGGTTTGTGGTAATAGTTACACGCTGTGTGTTTCGGGTAACTAGCCACCAATAGTCACCTTTGGGGTGATTCTAGAAAACGTCTATCCAGTAAGGGTTACAAGCTGTGTGTTTCGGGTAACCAGCAATTGATAGTCAATTGGAGGAAATAAGGAGGTGAGGTCCTTGTGGTAATGGTTACACGCTGTGTGTTTCGGGTAACGAACTAAGAATAACCACCGGAGTAAAAGTGGCATTGATGTTGTGGTGGCATTAATCACCTGATGCGTGTTTTGGTTGATCGCCTTGTGACGATTCATATGTTGACCCCAATAGGGGAGTTCCTTACTGAGTATTTTTATACTCACCCTGTTTTTTTTTAAATAATTTTCAGGCGAAGCTGTGGCACAGAGGTGACGAGTAGGATGCCAATGTCAGTCACGGGGCGATTCAAGGATTTTTATGTTTTTTTTTTGTAGTATAATTTTGTGGGAGCGACGTTTCCGCACTTTTGTTATTAATTTAAACTATGTTGTGGATGCTAGTTTGTGGGAACTAGGCAGTCACATTAGACTTCCTTTTGATTTTAAATTTCCTCTTCATTTTAAATAGCTTTAGGCAACATTGTTTTTTTTTTTTTTTTTAATTTTAAAGGGGTACCCCGCACATAATTTCTAATAAATTTCTGCATGATTTTCATCCTTTTCCAAATAAATCTCATTATCTTTCGTAACGGCCCTGACCGCTACTTATATGATAAGTTGGGTCATTACACGTTCAACTGGCAATTCCTAAGTTTGATGGTCATTATAATCATCGGTCTATGCTTATGGAGAATTTTCTTAGTTCAAAGGAATATTTGTCCTTGGTGGAGACTGGAACCCCTGCCGCAACAGAAGGAGTAGAGATTACCGAAGCACAACAAAAAATAATTGCAGACCAGAAGCTGAAAGACTTGAAAGTCATGAATTATTTGTTCCAAGCCTTGATCGAACTATTATGGAAACGATCCTTAATAGAGATACTGCAAAACAAATTTGGGACTCTATGAAGCATAAGTACCAGGGCCTCACAAGAGTCAAAAGAGCTCAACTCCAAGCTCCTAGGACAAAGTTTGAAGTCCTACAGATGAAAGAAGGTGAGAGTGTTGATGCATATTTTGCTCGAATTCTCACCATTCCAAACAAGATGAAAATTCATGGCGAACACATGAAACAAGGGGTGATTATTGAAAAAGTCTTGAGATCAATGACCTCAAGATTTGACTATGTTATATGTTTGATTGAAGAGTCTAATAACCTAGGCACTTTAACAATCGATGAATTGCAAAGCAACTTGATGGTACATGAGCAAAGACTAAATGGACGTGTAAGTGATGAACAAGCACTAAAGGTGACATACGATAATAGATTCGGTGGAAGAGGAGTTGATCGAGCTCGTGAAATTTTTCGAGGAAGAGGTAGAGGAAGAGGAAGAGGTAGAGGAAGAGGAAGAGGTAGACATCCATACAACAAAACTACAGTTAAGTGTTATAAGTGTCATCAGTTAGGACATTTTAGATATGAGTGTCCTCAATGGGAAAAGGAAACAAATTATGCAGAGCTTGAAGATGAAGAAGAAATCTCGTTGATGTCATATGTGGAACTCAATCGATCAAGGAGGGAAGATGTTTGGTTCCTTGATTCGGGGTGTAGCAATCATATGTGTGCAAACAAGAAATGGTTCTTAGATTTTGACGAGGAATTCCGACAATCTGTGAAGCTTGGAAATAATTTCAAGATGGCGGTGTTGGAAAAAGGTAACATTAGATTGCAAGTTGCTGGAGTCACTCAGGTAATCATTGATGTTTTCTATATACCTGAGTTGAAAAACAATCTCTTTAAGTCTTGGACAATTGCAAGAAAGAGGTGTATCTATTTTGATACAACATGGAGAATGCAAAATCAATCGTCCCAAGGAGGGGCTTATTATGCAAACAACAATGTGTGCCAATAGGATGTTCATATTACTTGCAAGAACCATGCCACAAACCGCCACTTGCTTACAAACAATTATAGAAGACAATGCTCATCTTTGGCACTGCAGATATGGGCACCTAGGCTTCAAAGGTTTGAGAACATTGCAACATAAACAAATGGTGAGAGGGTTACCCCAATTGAAAGCATCGTCTAAAATATGCACTGATTACAGGGTGGGAAAGCAACATAGAGATGCATTTTCAAAGAGAAGTTTATGGAGAGTAACACAAAGGCTGCAGTGGGTACATGCAGACATCCGTGGACCCATCAAACCTCTTTTCAACAGTAAGAAGAAGTATTTCATAAGTTTTATTGATGATTACAGCCGCATGTATGGCTATATTTTCTTGCTGAAAGTCTGAAGCCTTTATTATCTTCAAGAATTACAAAAATATTGTTGAGAAAGAGACGGGAGATTTTATTCATTGTCTACGCACAGACAGAAGTGGAGAGTTCACTACTCACGAGTTCAACAGTTTTTGCTAAACTAATGGTATCAGTGGACAACTTAATGCAGCCTACACTCTCCAACAAAATGCTGTAGCTGAGCGCAAGAACAGAACAATTATGAACATGGTTAGAAGTATATTATCAGAGAAGCAAGTTCCAAAGAATTTCTGGCCAGAAGCAATAAACTGGACAATGGACATGCTCAACAGAAGTCCTACAGTGGTAGTGAAAGTTATGACTCCTAAGGAGGCTTGGAGTGGCGTATAATCTTGATTATTCGAGTTTTTGGATGCATTGGGTATGTTCATGTATCAGACGGTAAGAGAAAGAAGTTAGATGATAAAAGTTTTCAATGTGTGTTGCTAGGGATGAGTGAAGAGTTAAAGCATATAGATTCTATGATCCAGTGTCCAAAAAGATAGTTGTAAGCAGAGATGTGAATTTCGAAGAAAACAAATATTGGAATTGGAGGAAAACTAACGAAGAAGCTAGACTTGATACCCTCGAATGAGAAGATAGTATTATAAAAGGAGGCGAACATGACCAAAGTGAGGAAGAATCTGAAGAGGAGACGATAGCAAAAGAAGAAGGGGAAGTTAGTATATCTTCCAGTGAGTCATCTGAATCAAATTCCTCAATATCTGAAGAAAGCATTCTCGAAGTGAGGAACAAAAGAGCACCATTATGAATGGAAGATTATGTGAGCGGGGGAGAATTTTCTAAAGAAGCTGAGCACAAGAATTTAGTTCTATTAACCTGAACTACAGATCCGACTACCTTTGAAGAAGCAGTTCAGTTCAAAATGGAGAGCTGCAATGGACTTGGAAATAGAAGCCATCGAACGAAATGAGACTTGGGAGTTGACAAATTTTCCTAAAGGAATGAAGAATATTGGAGTAAAGTGGGTTTTCAAAACCAAACTCAACGAAAATGGCGAAGTTGACAAGTATAAGGCTAGGTTGGTAGCAAAAGTTTATGCACAACAACATGGTATAGACTATACTGAGGTGTTTGCACCTGTGGCTAGGTGGGATACTATTGAATGATAACTGCTTTAGTAGCTCAGAATAGTTGGAACGTGTATTAGCTTGACGTGAAAAGTGCTTTCTTATATGGAGAACTAAAAGAAGCCGTCTTTGTTGAGCAACCACAAGGTTATGGGAAAAAAGGTAAAAAATACAAGGTATACAAATTGAAGAAGACATTATATGGCCTTAAACAAGCCCAACGTGCATGGTGTAGTCGAATTGAAGCACATTTTGTCAAAAGGATTTGAGAGGTTCATCTGTTGATAGATGTAGCTGTAAATTTCAGAGACTTGGCAAATGTACAAAAAATGATCATCTTTTATTCATATGGTCCAATGCCTTTTATAGAAAAATACATGAAATGTAGAAAAGACGAAAAAAGACACGGCTCAACTGACTCCACTAATAACAAGAAAAATATCTAACAGAAATTTGCTTCTAACAGAAATATCTAACTCAACTAACTCAAAAATACATGGATTCCCTGCTTCTTTTAACATCAGGGATATGAACATTCCGATACATCCAAAATCCTGAAGTGT
Organism: Cucurbita pepo subsp. pepo; assembly: GCF_057944985.1. Classification (NCBI taxonomy): domain Eukaryota; kingdom Viridiplantae; phylum Streptophyta; class Magnoliopsida; order Cucurbitales; family Cucurbitaceae; genus Cucurbita; species Cucurbita pepo. Next base: position 10,778,574 of record NC_141809.1, read on the forward strand.
TCGACTGATGGCTTTCTTTCACTCCATGCCTCTTCCGGAGTCATATCTTTTACAATGAGTGTAGGAGATCTGTTAAGAATGTGATTCACCCATTGCATAGCATCTGGCCAGAAAACTTTTGGTACCTCCTTCTCTAATAACGCTGCTCACACCATGTTCATGATTGTACGGTTTTTGCGTTCAACAACGCCATTTTGCTAAGGCGTGAAGGTGATGGCCAGCTGTCTTTTGATTCCATGCGCTTTACAGAATTCCTTGAACGCAATTGAGTTGTATTCTCCTCCTCTATCTGTTCTTAGACATTTGATGAACAATCCAGTCTGCTTTTCTACAAACGCTTTGAATGTCTTGAACTAATGAAATGCTTCTGATTTTTTTAGCACAAAATATATCCATGTTTTTCTTCTAGAAATCATCAATAAAGCTTATAAAGTACCTTATTTGACTGTTTGATGGTGGATTGATCAGACCACAGAGATCAGAGTGGATAAGATGCAATCTTTCAGTGGCTCTCCAGTTGCTCTGCTTCGGAAATGGAACACGGTGGTGTTTCCCTTTGACACACACCTCACAAATAGTTTTCACAACTTCAATTTCAGGTAAACCCACAACCATCTCTTTACTGCATAATGTGTGAAGTCCCTTGTAGCTGAGATGCCCATATCGATGGTGCCACAGCTCTGCCTTGTCTGAGATATCAACCTGCATACATCTCTCCTCTTTTGTTTTGTTATTTGATTCACCTAGCAGGATAAACATCCTCTTAGCACTCATAACAGATTCTGCTATTTTCCCTCTTGAGGGATGAAAAATACTGCATGTGTTTCGATCTCCTCCTTTGAATAGCACGTCTAAACCCCTCTCTTGAAGTTGTCAATCACATAGCTTATTCCCTTAAGTATTATTTTCACTGCTCCTTTCCTACCAACCATCAGTTTGTGATTGTTCTCAAGCTTGACATCATGTGTGAAGCTAGTGTCCAAGCTTGAGAACATATTTCTTTCTCCACATATATGGTTTGAACATCTAGAATCCACGAACCACACATCTCCTCTTTTAGTGCCTTGAAGCTCCTCATATGTCATAGGAATAACTTCATCCTTTTCTTCGATCTCTGCAAAATGTGCTCCATTGTACCTAATTGGACATTCATATTGGAAATGTCCAAGTTGGTGGCAGTTGTAACACTCGATTGTTGCTTTGTTGAATGAGCGTCCTCTGCTCCTGCCTCGACCTTTGTATGATCCTCTGCCTCTGCCTCTAACATTGAGAGCTTGATCACCTTCATGACTGATCTTCTTGAATTTCTTTTCATGTACAGACAGAGAGCTTTGCAGTTCATCAATCGTCATCTTTCTTGTGTCTTTTGACTTCTCGATGGCCACCACAACATATGTGAATTTGTCGGTCAGAGTTAGAAGTATTTTCTCAACAATCTTCGAATCTGACATGTCTTCTCCGTTGCTTCTCATCTTGTTGGAGACAGTCATTACTCTTCCAAAATAATCATCGATGTTTTCTTCGTTCTTTATTTCAAGAACCTCAAAATCTCTTCTTAAAGTTTGGAGAAGAGACCGCTTCACCCTTTTGTTGCCTCCAAACTTTTTCTTCATCAAATCCCAAATGTTCTTGGATGTTTTGCGATTCAAGATCTGTTCAAACACAACCCCATCAATTGCTTGGAACAGGTAGTTATTCACTTGATGGTCCTTCATCTTGAACTCCTCAAGAATTCCTTTGATGAGCTGCAGTCACTTCAATTCCCTCTGCCGGTTCGGTGTAACCCTCTTCCACTAGACTCCACAAACCCTTGGCACGCAAGAGGTTTTCCATCAGTTCACTCCAATGGTCATAGTGACCATCAAACTGTGGAATCTTGGTGAGTGTTTTGTCGCTGCTCATCTTCTCTCTTGGATCACTTTGTTTTGCTTTGGCTCTGATACCAAATGATAGCTGTAAATTTCAGAGACTTGGCAAATGTACCAAAAATGATCATCTTTTATTCATAGGGTCCAATGCCTTTTATAGAAAAATACATCAAACGTAGAAAAGACGAAAAAGAACACGACTCAACTGACTCCACTAATAACAAGAAAAATATCTAACAGAAATTTGCTACCTCAACAACTGTGACCATACTTTATTTATACAAACAGGAGAGGGAGGTAAAATTTTGATTGTTAGTAGATATGTTGGTGATCTAATTTTTCTGGTAATGATGAGAGCATGTTTGTTAAGTTCAAGAATTCTATGAAACTTGAATTTGAAATGACTGATTTGGGAAAAATGAAATATTTTTTCGGTGTAGAGATTTTACAAAATCAAGGCATATATATTAGTCAGAAAAAGTATGCAAAGAAGTTTTGGAGAAGTTTAGGAGAAGTTTAGGATCGAAAAAAGTAATAGTGTGAAAAACCCTACTTTTCCTGGGGTTAGACTGAGAAAGATGAAGTCAAGACCAATGCTACCATGTATAAACAATTGATTGGAAGCCTTATGTATCTAACTGCAACAAGGCCGGATTTAATGTATGTAGTGTCTCTAATGAGCAGATTTAAGGCAAGTCCAACAAAGTTGCATTTGCATGCTGCAAAAAGAGTGTTGAGATACTTAAAAGGTACTATAAATTTGGGAATCCAGAAAAGGGGTAATGGAGAGTTGATAGCATATACTGACAGTGATTATGCAGGAGATAGAGATGACAGGAAAAACACTTCTGGCTATGTGTTCTTACTCAGTGATGGAGCTGTGTCTTGGTCCTAAAAAAAACAACATGTAGTTATGTTGTTCACTACTGAAGCAGAATTTGTGGCAGCCGCGTCTTGTGCTTGTCAAGGGGTGTGGATGAGGAGAGTTTTGGAAAAACTTGGTCATTTCAAGACATGTGTATCACTATGTTATGTGATAACAGTTCCACTATTAAGCTATTCAAGAATCCAATCATGCATGGACGTAGCAAACACATTGATGTGAGGTTTCATTTCTTGCATGATTTGACCAGAGATGGAATTATTGAGCTGAAGCATTGTGTCACACAAGGACAAGTTTCAAAATTTATGACAAAACCACTGAAACTGGATGCATTCATAAAACTACGTGAATCGTGAATCAATGGGTATCTGTGTAGTACCGCGAGTAAACTGAAAGCATCCCTGTAATCAATTTAGGGGAGAAATTGTTAAAGATAGTCATACTAGACCAGTTCTGGGTGGTTGTTTTCCCTCTTTTTAGAGTTAGACTAATTTTATCGTTTCTAAATTTGTTAGTTTGTAAGTCTATAAAAGCCAACCAGGTTGATTTGTTTGATAATGCAAAGAGCCGTGTGTTTACAACTCTCTCTCTCCCCCTCTCTCTCAGTCTCATTTTATGTTTAAACCGATTTTCTCTTTGTTTTTTATTTACATTTGAAGTAGAAACTAGATTCAAGTAAAAGTTTGTTAGATCGCAGTAGTGTTAGTAATCATGTTTCCTATGTTTCGATTCAATCATGTTTCCTATGTTTCGATTCAATCATGTTTCCTATGTTTCGATTCTTTTAACTTGCAGATTTCTGCAGAATCACTATTCGAGGACGAAGTCGTCTCCAATTAATGTGTAATTTCTCTTGATCTAACAATCACACGCACAACTCAGTACAATCCAGAGCAATAATTCGAATGCTCACATTTTGCACTATCAAGCAATCACAACAACTAAACTAAAACAACAAAAGTTCAAGAGAATCAAAACTTACAGAGGGAGAAGATACCGATGGAAGAACCACATAGGAAACTCGCCAGCTTGGAAATCTTAGATAGCGGCTTAGAATTGTTAGATAAAAGGCTAAGGTTTCTTTATTTACCCTTTACACGTTTTTACTTAATTGATTGAATATTTTGTTTTGACTATTTGACAAACTAGTCGTTACCATTTTTAGGTGGCCATTTGTAGAGAAATGTCACAGATTTAGTTGGCCATCTTGGCCATTTTTATTATTATTTAAATAAGTGAATATAATGACAAACAAATGACCACTTTTTTAGCAAAGTCAAATCCCAAGTTTCTTCTATCGGTTATTTTTACTCTTTTTGTTTTCATTTTCTTCCAACAAATTTCCTTCGTTGTTCTTAGAACGTGAAGCTCGACAGTACCCTGTTGTCGTGAAGTTTAAGCGCTGTGCCTCTGAGCATGGTATGTATACGCACGACCATGGCCAGTAGCAACTGATCGTGGGAGTGTACATCGACGACCTCATAATCACTGGAGGCAACATGGAAGTTCTCGGATTATTCAAGAGAGAGTTGTCAAAGAACTTCAAGATGAGCGATCTTGGCGTGCTCAGCTACTACCTCGGCATCGAAGTGCAACAAAGTATTGCCGTCATCACCATCTGTCAAGGTGCATACGCAAAAAAGCTGTTGGATACAGCTGGGCTAGCGGACAGTAACCCTACAAGAACGCCAATGGAAGCCCGACTACAACTGAGGAAAGCTGGCACTACAGCAAAAGTCGACTCCACCAATTACCGCAACATTGTCAGGAGCCTGCGCTATCTGGTAAACATACGCCCTGACGCTGCTTATTCTGTTGGATACGTGAGTAGGTTTATGGGAGCACCTAGGGAGGAGCATCTTGTGGCTGTCAAATGCATCCTCCGCAATGTGGCCGGATGTGGCTGGAACCAGAGGCTAAGGTGTGAGATACTGCGCAGGGAGAGGAAAGGAGAAGCTTGAGCTGGTCGCCTACAGTGATAGTGACATGGCTAGTGACGTTGATGATTGTAAGAGCACCAGCAAGATAATTTACTTCCTCTCAGGCGGCGCAATCTGCTTGCAATCAACTAAGCAAAAGGTAGTTGCTTTATCTTCCTGCAAAGCAGAGTACATCGCCGCTTCGACGGCAGCAACACAAGGGGTCTGGCTTGCGCGACTGATGGAAGAACATATTGGAAAAGAAGGCGATCCACCAATGTTTTACGTGGACAACAAAGCTACGATCTCCCTGATCAAAAATTCAGTTTTGCACAACCAAAGAAAGCACATAAAGATCAAGTTCCATTACATTCGGGAGTGTGCAAATTGGGGGCTTATCAAGTTTGACTTCATCCGAACAGAGGAACAGCTTGGAGATATCTTCACCAAGTCTCTGGATGGGCAAATTTGAGGAACTACGCTCAAAGATCTGGAGTTCAAATAATAAGGTAGATATACTACACGTTTTAGGAGGAGATTGTTAGATAAAAACCTAAGGTTTCTTTATTTAGTCTTTACACGTTTTTACTCCGTTGATTGAATATTTTCTTTTGACTATTTGACAAACACGATCAAATGAATTACAATTTTTTTAGGGGGCCATTTGGAGGGAAGTAAAAAATAATTATTTAAATAAGTGAATCTGATGAGGGGCTCACAAAAGTCAAATCCTAAGTTTTCTTTCTTGGTTATTTTTATGCTTCCTGTTTTCATTTTCTTCCAACAAATTTTGTTCGCTATTCAGTCAACAATTTCCTCTCACCAATGTTCAAAAGACAACCATAATCACATAGAAGGGAGAGATCTAAATGATTTATGAAATAAATTAAGGGAAGTGTTCAATTTACGACATAAACCACTACTCTACAAACAAGGATTCAAATAAAGTGGAGCAAATTGAAATAGAATGGAAAAGAGAGGGATAAAAAGATGTTTTAAATGATTATATCCACAGAAGTTATGTAATGTCATGTATACCGATTTTAGATGAGTAGAAATATTGGGTTGTTACATAACCTAGGTTAAACACATTAAATAAAATTATATATTTAAAATTTGAATAAAATTTAAATTACTTAAATATGTTTTGAATAATATATTATATCCTAATATATTAGATATTCAAATATACTATTAGAGTCCCTATATATATATATATATATATATATATATATATATATATATATATATATATATATATATATAAAGACATCATCTCTTATGCTTTCTCTCCTTCTCCAATCTTTGAAACTCTCCTCCAATCTTTTGAGATTTTATTTCAAAAAGCTTCCACGAACCTTAGCCTGTCACGCCATGAGATTATTTTCAAGAGAAAACTATCCAAAGTAACGATGACATAAATTTAGATAAACAAAACGAAATGGAGGATATTAACCAAAATAATAATATAAATAAATAAATAAATAAAAACTCAAATTGTTGTAAAGTTTTCAAGAAAGAGAAAAAAGAAAAAAAGAAAAAGTGTTTTCTATATATACCCCAAACAATATAAGCTTGTTTTATCCATAATTCCAAAAGGAAATAATGTTATGGGATCTTAATAATTAATGTTATTATTTGTATTAGTGGTATGGTCTTAAATTCTACGGAAGATATTACAGTAAATCTGTCGTACCACTTACCGATAACATTCTATAAATAATTAATAATATTATTTGTATTGATAGTATGGTCTTAAATCCTACAAAAGATAAACATTGTATAAATAAAACAAATAAACACCAACAATGTCACAAACCAAAAGTATTTGGGCTTCCTTTCTAAAGAAATAAAATTTTAATTTTAATTTGATATGATATGATGTGTTATGATGATGTGATATGTTATGATGTTATGATATGTTATAATGATGTATATGCTATTGACGATATGATACATTATGATGATATCTCATGTTATGATGATGTGTATGTATAAATGTTATATTGTACTATGATATGACATGCTATGACATGTACGACAATGAAGAGTTTTCTAATGCACAATCCCTAAGTTATGTTATAAATGTATGAAAGCATATATATGCATCTTATCTAGGGTAATATGTGAGGAATGTGGGGTATGTTGTGTCACATGAGTGATTAAGATGAAAAGTACAGGGACCTCATGCATATTGTATGTTCATTTACATCATGATACTTCTCCTTTTATGATGAGTACGGACTCATCACTATGATGATGCTATCATGCTTGGCATGATATACGACAACCATTGTACCTCCAGACTTCCGACTACAGCCAACTAGCCCGACTGAAGGCCAAGGGGGTGTGCGAGCTCGCCTGGTGGGCCTACGTTCGCACGTGTGGGTCGTGTGTAGAGAAGTACTAACAAAAAAAAAAAAAAAAAAACAAAATTGTCCTTATATAAAAGGCACCAAATAGATGCCTTCCTTGTACAACAAATTGAAACAATATGAGATCCTTAGCGCTTTACATCCTGGCTTTTCTTTGTGTTGCTACTCCTAACATTGAAGGCAACCACCTGTGTTTCTCATCCACAGATTCAGACGCCGATTCTTACAAAGACTTCATCCAACAATTACGACAATATTTCACCATAAACACTTCTATACTCTACGATATACCCATCTTGAAACACTCTCTGCCTCCTTCTCAACGCTTCCTCACCCTCAACCTCGACAATCCCTATGGGGAAGACATCTTTGTAGCGGTAGACGTGCTGACTCTTAGACCGGTCGGATACCGTTCAAACGACACCTCCTATGTCTTTTTCGACGCCCCCAGGGTAGCTTTTGAGACCGTCTTCCCCTCCACTTGTCGGGTTCTATTGGGTTTCAATAGCGACTTTGAATCCATAGAGAACGCTGCTGGTACTTCCAGACTCGACATGCTTCTTGGGTTAGCTCCGTTCGAGTCGGCCGTCTCCGACTTGTTTCATTACCGTCAAGACTCGGTCCCTACATCGTTCCTTGTCATCATTCAAATGATTTTAGAAGCAACCAAATTCAAATTCATCGAGCAAAGTGTTGTTAATAGCTTGAAGAATGGCGTACCCTTCAAACCTACCCTCGCAATTCTTAGCTTACAAGATAATTGGGCCAAGCTTTCATTGCAAATCCAAGCATCTTCTTCACTACAAGGACTATTCGGAGAGCCCATTGAGCTTTATGATTCAAACCACAGAATCATCCAAGTGGATAGCATATATTATCCAATCATAATTGCAAACATGGCTTTGCAGCTCTACCAATGCAATATTGGTACAAATTTTATAAGGATGCCTAGCGTTGGAGGTGACCCATGCTACGTACAAACACGAACTGCACGCATTAGTGGGCTAGAGGGGTTTTGCATTGAAGCAGACAATAAGGGTTGGAGCGATGGCAATCCGGTAATTTTGTCGCAATGTGGAGGGCAATTAACACAAAGATGGAGTTTCCAAAGCGATGGGAGAATTGGGTATTCGGGAAAGTGCTTGAGCTTTAACCTCTCGAGCTATGTGGTTACTTACAATTGTAGATAGGCTTGTTAAAAGATTACGTGTTTAGATTGCTGTATTTGATTTAAATCTTCTGATGGTTAGGAGTCGATTTGTTTTTTATTTGATTTACTCTTGATTTGATTAGATTTTGTTTTGATTTGTTAACAGATTTTCTGATTTCTAGGTAGATTTTCTAGATATCTCTTTCTATTCTCTGTGTATATATAGAGCATTCTTGCTCTTCAAAATTCAATCATCTCATCAATTATTCAATCAATCCCTCTTTCACTAACAATTGGTATCAGAGCTATCTTCTTAAGGGATCTGTGAGATCAAGATGGAAGGAGAATCCAGTTTTTCCGCTGTTGCACCACCAATCTTCGATGGAGACAATTATCAAATGTGGGCAGTTCGTATGGAGACTTATTTGGAGGCCTTGGATCTTTGGGAAGCAGTAGAAGAGGATTACGAGGTCCCTCCACTCCCAGCAAATCCTACTGTAGCACAAATCAAATTACATAAGGAAAAGAAGACGAGGAAATCAAAGGCGAAAGCTTGCCTATTTGCCGCTGTATCTCAAATGATCTTCATGCGAATAATGTCCCTCAAAACAGCAAAGGAAATCTGGGATTATCTCAAGACCGAATATGAAGGAGATGAGAGGATTCGTGGAATGAAAGTCCTGAATTTGATCAGGGATTTCGAGTTGCAGAAGATGAAGGAGTCAGAGTCGATAAAAGAGTACTCTGACAGACTTCTCAGCATCGCCAACAAGGTGAGATTGCTTGGTTCTGTATTAAATGATTCCAGGATCGTTGAAAAGCTGCTAGTCACTGTTCCAGAGAAGTTTGAAGCCACCATTACTACTCTGGAGAACACCAAAGACTTGTCAAAGATTTCTCTTACAGAGCTCTTGAATGCTTTACAAGCACAAGAGCAAAGGAGGTCTATGAGGCAAGAAAGGGTGATTGAAGATGCCTTACCTGTTAAGCATCAGGACAGGTATAAAAACAAGAAAATTTTCAAAAACCAATCGACGTATGGAGATCCATCTGCAGATTATCAGAAGACAAAAGGAGGAGGTTTCAGAAAATCCTATCCACCTTGCCGCCATTGTGAGAAGAAAGGTCATCCACCATTCAAGTGTTGGAGAAGACCTGACGCCTTCTGCTCCAAATGCAATCAACTTGGACATGAAGCTGTGATCTGTAAAGCCAAAGATCAGGTGAAAGAAGTAGATGCAGAGGTAGTTGATCAAGAAGAGGAAGAAGAAGATCAATTGCTTGTGGCCACTTGTTTCTCAGGCAAAGAATCAAGCGAGAGTTGGTTGATTGATAGTGGGTGCACAAATCATATGACATATGACAAGGAGTTTTTTGAGGAATTAAGAGACACTAACGTCAAGAGAGTGAGGATTGGCAACGGTGAACACTTGGAAGTCAAAGGAAAAGGCACAGTAGCTATAACAAGTTATGAAGGTACAAAATTTATTCCAGATGTTTTATTTGTACCTAAAATTGATCAAAATCTCTTAAGTGTTGGTCAGTTACTTGATAAAGGCTATAAAGTGTTGTTTGAGAATAAACAGTGTTTTATCAAAGATGCTAGTGGCAAAGACTTGTTCAATGTCAAAATGAAAGGAAAAAGCTTTGCTCTAAATCCGATGGAGAAAGAGCAGATGACCTTTATATCCAAAGCTAGTGCCACTGAGATTTGGCACAAAAGACTTGGGCACTTTCATCATCGAGGTTTGCTTCAGATGCAATCAAAGAAGCTGGTGGAAGGACTCGCTGACATTAATGATGACATGCCTCCTTGCCGTGCTTGCAATTTTGGGAAGCAACATAGGCAACCCTTTCCTAAACAGGCATGGAGAGCCTCGAAAAAACTGCAGCTGGTTCACTGATCTTTGTGGTCCTCAGCGAACACCATCATTAAATGGTAATCTTTATTACATTATTTTTATTGATGATCTAACAAGAATGTGTTGGATCTTCTTTATGAAGCAAAAGTCAGAGGTTGCGGGTGTATTTTGGAAACTCAAGGCCAGAGTCGAGAATGAAAGTGCATGCTTGATTCAGACTGTAAGATCAGATAATGGCAAGGAGTACACTTCAGAAACTTTTAACAGGTTTTGTGAAGAGGCTGGAATTGAACATCAGTTGACAGCACCATACACTCCTCAACAGAATGGCGTCAGTGAAAGGAGGAATAGATTCATAATGGAGATGACGAGATGCATGCTTCATGAGAAGGATCTTCCAAAACGTTTTTGGGGAGAAGCAGCAAACACTGCTGTGTACTTGCAAAATCGAATTTCAACAAAAGCTGTGAAGAACCTGACGCCATTTGAAGCTTGGTATGGTTACAAACCTTCTTTAAAGTTCCTTAAAGTATTTGGGTGTCTTTGCTTCACTTACATTCCACAGATCAAGCGTGATAAGCTTGACAAGAAGGCAGAAGCTGGCATATTTGTTGGGTATAGCACTATATCCAAAGCTTACAGAGTTTTTCAACCGCACACTAGTCGAGTTATTATGAGCCGAGATGTTCATTTTGCTGAAAATGAGCAATGGAATTGGGAAGAACTGACAAAGGTGAATCAGATTCCTAATGCACCAAACAATTTAACCTTTGGTAGCATGTTAGAAGAATCTGAAGATGAACGACAAGAAGAGTCTGAAGATGAACAACAAGATGATTTGGTTGATGATGCACCTGTGAGAGGTACAAGGTCACTATCTGATATTTATCAAAGGTGTAATGTAGCTATTTGTGAGCCTGCAGGGTTCCATGATGCAAAAAACAGCCAACATTGGATGGCTGCAATGCAGGAGGAGCTTTCGATGATCGAGAAAAACAAAACATGGAAGTTGGTTGATCGACCTCTAAACAGAAAGATAATTGGAGTAAGATGGGTATTCAGAACAAAGCTAAATCCTGATGGTTCAGTTAACAAATACAAAGCAAGACTTGTTGTGAAGGGATATGCACAAGTTTTTGGAGTTGACTATTCAGAAACATTTGCACCTGTTGCCAGGCTTGATACAGTAAGATTGTTGCTTGCTCTTGCTGCTCAAAAGAGTTGGAAAGTATTCCAGTTAGACGTTAAATCTGCATTCTTAAATGGAGTCTTGCAAGAAGAAATTTTTGTCGAGCAACCTGAAGGTTTTGTTAGCAGAGGCAATGAAGATAAAGTCTACTTGCTGAGAAGGGCTTTATATGGTCTTAAACAGGCTCCGCGAGCATGGTACAGTAAAATTGATGATCATTTGGTTGGTCTTGGCTTTCAGAAAAGTCAATCTGAACTCACACTGTATGTCAAGCATGAAGGTACAAATACTTTAGTCATTTCTCTTTATGTAGATGACTTATTAATTACAGGAAGCAATCCAAAGCAAATTAACAAGTTCAAACTGGAAATGAAAAAGATATTCGAAATGACAGACCTTGGTCTGATGTCATATTTCCTTGGCATTGAGATCAAGCAAACCCAAGATGAAGTGTTCACTTGTCAAAAAAAGTATGCAAAGGAGATACTAAAAAAATTTCAGATGGAGGATTGCAAAGCAATGAATACTCCTATGAATCAAAAGGAGAAGCTGGTCAAAGATGATGATTCTGCCAAAGTTATTGAAGCTGAGTTCCGGAGCTTGGTAGGGTGCCTGATGTACTTAACAACAACCAGACCTGATATCGTAAATGCTGTAAGTATTCTCTCCAGATTTATGCATTGTCCCAATGAGACTCACATGAAAGCTGCAAAAAGAGTTATCAGATACATCAAGGGGACCTGGAATTATGGAGTGAAGTTCTTAAAGCACAAGGAAATGAAGCTAATTGGTTTCTCTGACAGTGATTGGGGTGGCTCAATCGATGACATGAGGAGTACATCTGGTTACTGTTTTTGCCTCGGATCAGGCATGTTCTCTTGGTGCTCAAGAAAGCAAGAAACTGTAGCTTAATCCACTGCTGAGGCAGAATTGATAGCTGCAACCGCCGCAGTAAATCAAGCTCTCTGGTTAAGGAAAATTCTCGTGGATCTAAACTTGGAGCAAAAACACAGCACTGAGATACTAGTTGATAACCAAGCTGCTATTGCAATCTCCAATAATCCAGTTTTTCATGGAAAGACTAAGCATTTCAACATCAAGTTATTCTTTGTTCGAGAAGTTCAAAAGAGTGGTGATGTGACTCTTTGCTATTGCAAATCTGAAGATCAAATTGCAGATGTCCTTACCAAACCGCTGCCACTTAGCAAGTTTGAAGATTTCAGAAAAAAACTTGGAGTTTGCAGCATCTAAACCAGGAGGAGTGTTAAAAGATTACGTGTTTAGATTTCTGTATTTGATTTAAATCTTCTGATGGTTAGGAGTCGATTTGTTTTTTATTTGATTTACTCTTGATTTGATTAGATTTTGTTTTGATTTGTTAACAGATTTTCTGATTTCTAGGTAGATTTTCTAGATATCTCTTTCTATTCTCTGTGTATATATAGAGCATTCTTGCTCTTCAAAATTCAATCATCTCATCAATTATTCAATCAATCCCTCTTTCACTAACAAGGCTCTAGAAGGCTCTAGCAGGCAGCATTAGATGGAAAGTGTCGGTGGAGGGGATGATCAGCAACCCCAACTCTGACCTTGTGTTGACAGCCAACGCATCAAGGAGAAGCGCCATGTTGACGGCGGAGCCCAACGCAAAGACACTTGGGCAGAGTTGGAGAGTGGGGAATTACGTTTGGCCAATTGTAGGTTCCATTATAGGGTTGGAAGAGACGTGTTTGGAGTCGATGGATAACAACGCAAAGGTTTGGTTGGAGAAGTGTGTGGAGCAGAAGGCAGAGCAATATTGGGCGGTTTATAGTGATGGAAGTATAAGAGTAAATAGTAGCCGTAATTTCTGTGTGTCGGCAGCTTCAGATCCGCCAGGGGGGCTTATTACCATCACTAAGTGCAATGGATCATCAAAGCAACGATGGGTTTTCATGGCGGATGCCACAATTTTGAACCCCAAATCTGGGTTGGTCATGGAAGTTGAAGGCTCTCAAGTTTCCCGAAACAAAATTATTTTATACCCCATAAAGGGTCGTTCTAGCCAACGATGGACTTTATTTTACTAAGTTGTGCGCTTATCCACACATCATGTTAATGCATGTACTCCTCTACGTGAGTACGTACATTATTGTAAAGATTTAATAAGGTGTGGATTCTCTCTTAATCATCTTCGTGTATGTGTTATATATTTTGCGTGGAGAATAGTATTATTATCAAAGGTTGATTACATGATTAAGAGCTTAAAATACTAATATATAGGTATATGATATGATTAATTGTTTGTATATTGAGATTGTCGGACTAAAATGTAAACCTGCTATAAATGAAGTATGAAATGTTTAGTGGTGAAAGTTATCTATTTATAATTATTTACATTTACATAATCAAATAAATTATAAATGAAATGGAAATAGTAATAAATAGATACAAGATATTTGACTTTAAAATGTCAAATATGATATCTATGCTAAACAGCAATGAAAGGTTAAATATCATATATTGCCTATAATAAATGGTCAAATATGATATCTACGTTAAAATGTAATAATGTAATGGAAAGCTAAATATCCTCAATCGTATTTGATTCCAATAAAGGGTCAAATAAGATATATGATAAATCATAATTGCTAAATATCTTCAACACCCCCGCAAGTTGAGTGTTGGATTCCACGGAGATTAGTAGACTACATTACTCATTATATAGCCCGTGACTCAATAAATAGTAAGCATCACCTAGAGTCATAACATTTCTATTCACATATATACCATGCTCACATCATATGCATGCATTCATGTTCAACTCATGCAACATTCTATACTTCATTTATAGTATGTTTACCTTTTAGGCCGACAATCACAATATACAAACAATTAGTCATATAATATACACATATATTAGTATTTTAAGCTCTTAATCATGTTATATTTCAAAACAAGTTAAAGAACTTGTTTTGAGAAGTTTAATATGCTACTTGGTTTCGATTTCCTCTTTTTGTAATGTATACTTAGGGCAACCTAATACAATTCCTCCCAATTGGACCTATATTTAACAATTTCAAGGCAAGTATAGGTCAATCTTGATAGAACAGGTTAAAAGGAGTCTGAACAGAACAAACTGAAAGTCGAGATAGTAGCTCACGCGTCAATCTAAGGTTCCCCACGCGCCTGGACTATAGTCAATCTCTCTCACCACTCGTAGTCTTCACTCGCGCACGTGTACTGCAGGTGCCTCGTCTTCTTCTTCCTCACGCATTTTCTACAATCGTCAACTTTCTGTTAATACCCATTATGTCCCAACGCGACAATCTACTCCTACAGCCCGAGATTCAAACCGACCCCTTCTACAACTTTGTCGATCTCATTATTGTAATTCTAACAAGCCATACTTCATAACCTAATATAGCTTATCTCTTGAGATTTCGTCCAAGAGTTTCTACAAACGTTCCTCTAGCCTCAAGCTTATGCCCTGATATGGCAATCACCAAAAACCATGAGTATTTTCTAAAAACATTGATTTTACATAACTAAAAGGCTAGACCTTTGTTCGAAAAACATTAAAATACTTAATGGGAGGAAAAAGGTGTATGAGATACATCGTTTTCTTTTTACGCTCTCCGAGAAATTCACACCGTGAGATTCATGTTCGGCCTCGTGTCGCCCTGGGAGCGGCCTCCATTCGGAAGGTATTTGCATGAGTGAATAACAAGGTGAATAAAGAAAGTATTTATAGTAAGTGGGAGAAGGAAGTACATCAACACGTCCTGTGGTCTCCATCACTAGGTTGCACCATGAGATTCCCATGTTCCGCCTGCATATTGTCCTAGAGCAACTACCCATTCAGAGGGTCGTAACATGGGAGTCGAAACAACGCAAACTCCAGAAATGGATAGGATTTCTTAGGTTCATTCCCAACTTTGGTTTATTCATTTGATTGCATTGTTGGGGTCGATCTCTAAGGTCTGAAAATGGCGGGTCACACTTACGAAGAATTACTAAGAGTTAGTATATTCTTGACTAAAGTGGCGATAACTAAAACACTATAGGAATAAGAGTTATTCTAGGATTAGTGTTTAAGTCAAGTGAAGGAGTGATTGACTACCCAATTGCTCTAACTCACTAAAGTATCATTGCAAATTAATAAGTTTTTGGTACATTATTTGATATGTGGAAATCATTACAAGGGGAGTAAGATTCGGATTACCTTGTTGATCGAATATCTCAAGGCAAGAACATTGTTTGAGATTCAAATCACTCCGCAAGCAAGATCGATCATGTCTACTTTGAGTGATTCTTGTTGATCAAATATCTCAACGCAAGAACACTTGTTTGAGATCGAATCACTCCACAAGCAAGATTGATCATGTCGAGCTTGAATGATTCTATATGCAACATAAACTACATAGAATTGCAAAAAAAAAAAAAAAACTTAACCATTGGCTAAAGAGAGAGCACAAATGTTTTTTTATACTACATTTTCCAAGTCTCCTTACAAATACAACATACGTGGCTTTATATAGCCTCAAAATGAAACTATTTAAGGCATTCCAAGAGTTGTAACATTCATACTTAATGGTCATAATTAACCATTATGTAATTGTAACCTAAGGTAAATAAAAAGTCTTAAAATACATTAATGAAATAGCATTTCAAGAGTTAATATTCATACTTAATGGCCATAATTAACCATGATGTAATTGTAACCTAAATAAATAAAAAGTCTTAAAATACATTAATGAAATTACAATAACTCTAAATTGTAATCCACCCAAAATTTATAACATGAAACTTCATTGTTCTTCCATGTGGCATGAATTAAAATATTTTTTGATAATTTCAACAATATTTTCTTCACATCTTCATTGAAGTATATTTCATGATTGATGTCTCTGGGTTCATATAATTATTACAATTGCTAAACCTAATTGGATTAAAAATGATTAAGCCAATTCACTAATTAAATTTTGTTTTAAATCTCAACATGTCAAGCTCAATAGTAAAATTACTTACTTCTGAGAAATTAAACGGCGACAATTACGCAACAAGGAAATCAAACCTAAACACAATACTAAGGAATGTCCCTTAAACCCCGGCTCAAATGCAAACCGAACAGTTTGGGATGCATATGACAAAAGGGGTGAGGGGAAAGATAAGATTCCTACTAACCGTGAACGCAAGGTTCCAAATGCAAATAATGGAAAATGTTTCCATTGCAATGAAAACGGGCACGAAAAAAGTCATTGCCCAAAATACTTTGCAGAGACGAAAGCCGAAAAGACACAACAAGGTAAATATAATTTACTAGTTGTAGAAATATGTTTAGTAGAGTATGATCACTTAACTTGGATACTGGATTCAGGGACCACTAATCATATTTGTTTTTTTTTTTTTGTAGGAAACTAGTTCCTGGAGAATGCTTGCGGAAGGCGAGATAACACTTAGGGTTGGAACAGGAGAAGTTGTCTCAGCAAGATCAGTAGGAAATTTAAAGTTGTTTTTCGGAGATAGATTCATTATATTAGATAATGTACTTTTTGTTCCTAGAATGAAAAGAAATCTAATATCTATCTCATGTTTATTAAAACAATTGTATAAAGTATGTTTTGAAATCAATGAAGTGTTCATTTTCAAAACAGATATTCATGGTTCAAACTTTTGAAATTAGTATTTAAGGAAATTATTTAAAAATGAATTCCATCTAGTGAAATTATTTTCTCAATTTACTACTTAGTTAAGTCTTCAAAATAGTAGATATATTGAATCGGCTATAAAAGTCATTCTCATCGATGCAAGTCAAAGGGGTAAGAGTTCATAGCTCATTCAGAATTAAAATCGAGTCGCATATGATTATCTTATGAAATATTAATCTTCTCAATTAAAGGATTAACAAAGAGAGAAAATATTTCGTGGCTCAATCTTATACAAACTTATTGTATAAGATACCTTTATTCACATGTTTAAACACGAACGATTTGGACGAAATAATTTATAACAATTACAAAAAAAAAAAAAAAAAAAATAAAAATAAAAAAAAAATAACATTACTGGCATAAGACACCCAACTTTATTTTTGTTTACATGATGATTTTATATATCAACCACTTAATATTCAAAATATAAAATTATTATATAATAAATAATATTAAATTATAAATAAAATAATTAAAATTATTTTTAAAATAAAATAATTAATTATGGAATTTTAAAAATAAGTTATGAGTTGTTTGATGAGGTATAGGGGTATACATTCAACCCGGCAACCCGGACCAATCCAACCCGAACTATAAGGGTTGAGTTGGATTGGATTAGCATTTCGAGTAGGACTGGGTTCATTTTTCTGAACCTAAACTAAATCAGTTCGATTTCGAGTTCATGGGCAAAATCTTCAAATTGACCCGAGCCAAATAAAATATATAAAATGTATTAAGAATTTTTCTGTAAGTGGTACTGACGTCTGTTCAAGAATATTCCATATAAATAAGCCTAATTTTTCTAAACTGAGGTAAGGCACCATATAAATAAATCCTATTTCAATTAATATTTTTTATTTGAGTTATGGTTTTTATTGTTTATTTAATTTAAGTCTATTTCAATTAAAATATTTATATATATATATATATATATTTTTTTTTTTTTTTATACTACACCCTCCAATGGTTTTTATTGTTTATTTAATTTAAGTCTATTTCAATTATTTTTTTTTTGTTATATATAATACCCTTCAACTCATGGTTTTTATTTAAAATATTTTTATATATTTTTTATTTTTGTTATATACCATACCCTTTAACTAATGGTTTTTATTGTTTATTTAATTTCACGATCTATCTATTTTTTTTTTTTTTTGTTAGTCTAACCAATTCTAAAAAAATGTTGATGTTTAGTTGTCTTTAGTTTTATTTTCCGTTTTTATTATTCTATTTATATTATATTATTATTTTTAAAAATATATGGGTTATTATATTATACTTCAAATTTATTTCAATTAAAATATTTTTATATATTTTTTATTTTTGTTATAAAGGGTATTTATTGTTTATTTAATTTCAATCTATCTATTTTTGTTACTCTAACCAATTCTAAAAAATGTAGGTATTTAGTTGTCTTTTATTTTTCTGTTTTTATTATTCTATTTATATTATTTTATTATTTTTAAAAATATATTATTTATTATATAATACAAAGATTTATTAATTATGATTTATACCTGTTTTTTTTATTTTTCTAATAGCTTAGGAGGTAAGGCAACACATAAATAAGCCTATTTCAATTAAAATATTTTTATATATTTTATATTTTTGTTATATACAATACCTTTCAACTAATAGTTTTATTGTTTATTTAATTTTATGATATATCTATTTTTGTTACTCTAACCAATTCTAAAAAAATGTCGGTATTTAGTTGCTTTTATTCTTATGATAATAATATTAAACTATATTAATATGTTACAATTTTCACTCGTTCTAAGATTTGTATTCGAATAATTATAGATGGTAGATAAATAAAACTTAAAAAAAAAAATTGACAACCCAACCAACAACTGGACCCAACCCGAACCCAACCCGAAAATAGAGAGTTGAGTTGGGCTGGGAAAAGTTTCGGGTTGGGTTGACTCACAAATACAACCAACCCGAACTTTTAGGTTGGGTCAAAAAAAATCCCCTAACCCGGACTACACCCTTGACCATGTATATATTGAAAAAATTTCAACCGTTTTCGCGCCAAAATTTGGAACACCTACTCCCATCTCATTACCCGAAATGATCCACGCCCATTCTCTGCAGGGTGAAGATGATCGATCCATTCCTCCAAAATCATGCTCCCATGGCCACCCATCATCGCTCTGCCTCCACACACAGGAAGGAGGCTCAATTTGCCTTCTCTGCTTCTCCAATCTCATCTCCGATCCCCTCTCTCCCACTGTTCACGTCTCCTACGCTCTTTCCCAGCTCTCCCAGGCTCTTTCTCAGCCGCCGTTCCTCCGCACCTTCCTCTCTTTCCACTCTCACTTCGTCGTAGCTCCCTTCGTCCTCGCGCTCTGCTCCTTCGACGACGATCCTGTTGCTCGCCAACTCACTGATCTTGTTCGTGAGCTTTGTGATGTGAGTGAAGCTGACGGTGATGGATCTCTTTGCGATGACTTTCTCGCCAGAGTTTCCGATCGGCTTTCTTCTGGCGCATTGGCTTGGAGCCGGCGTCAGGTGTATATGGTAATGTTGTTTCTTCTACTGTTCTAGATTCCGTAGTCAGTTCTGTATTTCGTTGCTAGAAGAGTGAGAGGTTTTTGTTCCTTCATTGTAGCTCCATTGTTATGGAATGCTTTTAAACTATCGGACGAAAAATGTCCATGGTCAAATTAAGAGCAACGATGGCCTCGTATCAAATCTCGTGGCAGGCCTTGAATTACCGAGGTGATAAACTGAATAATTCGGAAGAGGCAAATTATCTTACTATTTGCATATGCATTTTATGACAAGTTCTGAATTCATCTTCATATGCAGCGAGGAGGTACGGGGAGAGATACTCTTTGTTCTATACAAATTATCCACAATTCAATATGCATCAAATCATGGCACCGAAATTGATTTTCTCTCTGCATATTGCCCAAAACTTCTGTACCTATCTCTGGAGGCGCTCATGAAAACTCAAAATGATGATGTCAGATTGAACTGTGTTGGTTAGTCAACTTCTTTAGAACCTCTTCTTGTGTTTCCTAGACTGAACATGATGATGTCCGATAGTTCATTTGGATAAAACGTGGAAATGCAATAAGACATATGAGGTAAAGTTTTTTGAACTTGATTAGGCTAAACTTTCTTTCTGTTGATTAGGCTAAACTTTCTTTCTGCTTCATAATTTGTTGCGCGTCCGGTGGTGTATGAGTTTGGCGTTGAGGATGGTTGGGAGGGAGTCCCATGTTGGCTAATTTTGGGAATAATCATTGGTTTATAAGTAAGGAATATCTATCACTATTGGTGTGAGGCCTTTTGGGGAAACCCAAAGCAAAGCCATGAAAGCTTATGCTCAAAGTGGACAATATCGTACCATTGTGGAGAGTCGTGATTCCTAAAATTTTGATGATATCTTTTAATCTAGATGAAGTTCAGTTCCTCATTTCTCATCTTCTCTTATCTGATGGGTATTTATTTGTTTTTGTAGCCCTTCTAACTGTTCTGGCTCAAAGAGGGCTCTTAGGGAACGAACATGAATTCTATTCAAAATTTAACGAGAAGGAAGCAGATGAACTCCCTTTGAATATTTTGTTTGCTGAGGCTATCAAAGGCCCTCTGCTTTCGTCAGACAGAGAGCTCCAACTTAGTACTCTGGAGCTAATAATTTGTTATTTGTCCACAGAAGGCACTTCCATTAAGCAGATCCAACTATTGGTCGAAGAAAACATAGTGGATTATGTATTTGAGATAGTACGATTTTCAGGTGAGCAATCGTAGATACAGATATCTAACTATTCTTCCGTTGTTAAATACATCAAATTCTAGGATAATGAAATAAGTTGAACGTTGCAGAAGGTAAGGACCCCCTGGCAAGAGCTTGTCTTCAGGCCCTTGATCTTCTTTCAAGAGCTGAACAGCCCTTCAGTCGAAGGCTTGTGGTGGGATTTGCAACACTAATTCCAGTGCTGCGTCATGTTGCTGAAGTTCCATTCCATCCAGTTCACACCCAAACACTTGGTCTCATTTTGAAATGCATTTCTCAGTGTCCAGGAGTAGTGTCTGCATCTCACATTGAGGAACTAGTTCATACTTTGACGAGTATGCTCCGTAAGAACGTGACTGGAGAGATGGGTATACACCCAGACACATTTGCAACAACCTGCGCAATCTTGGTCACGATTATGAAGTCTCCATCTCATAGGGTGCCATGTCTAGCAGCATCGGTACAAGAAGTATTAGAGCGGGTAGTTTTATTTTGTCTCAGTACATTTGAAACACAGCCTACTCAACTTTTACATTCTTTATACCTTCTTAAGGAGTTCAATGTGTATAGTCAGGTCAAAACTTTCATCGACGACAGCATCACCCAAGATGTGAAAAATTGTGCTCTTGATATATGTACAACCCATTTATTACATTGGCTTTTGGCAACTATCGATGTAGTTGAAGAGGAATCTGTCTTGGGGGTACTGGAAACATTTCATTCGATTTTGCTCCAAGATCCTGACATCAGAACCATAGATTTTGCTAACACACTTCTATCGGCTTCTTGGTTCAGTTTCTCTTTTAGATGTCTAGGCTCATTTCCTTCTGAAAAGATGAAATGGAGAGTATATCTAATGCTCAGTTCTCTGGTGGATGTCTTCCTCGGAAATGATTCCGCACAATGCATTAGAGAAGCTATATCATTTCTGCCATCTGATCCAGTTGATTTGCTGTTTCTACTCGGACAGAAAATCTCCAATGACTTGGAGCTCTCTTCTTGTCAATCTTCCATTTTGCTGTTACTATATGCAAGCTCATTACACGATGATAGGTAACCCACTCTTGTTTCTTCTTTATATTCTCTTAATGGTATATTTCTGTTGCCTGTGTACTAACCACTAGAGTATCTCTTTGCCAGACTTGCTGATGAGAAGATGATTTTAGCATCTCTGGAACAGTATATTCTTGTAAGCAAAAGTGGGATGCTATGTGGATACCATGACCCATTTACAGTCACACAACTGGTGAATGTATATGGGTTATGTAGGTCTGTTGCTGATGCTAGTCACCACATTTCCTACAGTCCAGAAGCCGAGAGGATACTGTTCCAACTGGTGGCTGAAAGTGAATGGGATATGCATTCTTCAAGGATTCACAGATCATCTTTAGAATGGTTGTTTAAACAAGAGAAAATCCGAAACCCACTATGCAATCAGGTTCTTAAAATATGCCAAATTTGTGGCCCGAACGGGACCGGTACCACAACCGTCCACAATCAGTTTATTGGTGTGCGAGAAATTGCTGAATTAATTGCTGAAGGAGAAAATTATGCGGGAATCATTCTCATACGCTTGCTAGAACAGCTAGTTGAGGAAGGTGTCGAACATGATATCATTTCGGTGGTGAAATTTGTGTCAACCATCGTGAATATCTATCCAAGTTCTGCAGATCAATTATGCGTACATGGCATAGGAAATGCAATAAAGCTCCTCTTTTACGATACTAAAAGTTCATACTCTCAACAGACATTTAAAGCTGTCTTACTGTTGGTTTTCAGCATTTTGAAATCAGGACATTCTGGAATTCTTTCCGACGATGAGGCTTGGCTTGCGGTGACTGTGAAGGTAACCATGTCTCAGTGTTCATGTAGATGATGTTATGTCAATCATTTTTGCTTGATCATCGTTTTATGCAATTATTGTAAAATTCCCCTTTTTCTTTGGAAGCTGCTCGACTGCATTTCTCCAACTGATATAACGGATAGGTGGACCCCTGAAAATCTGTTAGTTGTTGCCATTTTATCCTTGATTCTGCACCACTCAACAAATGGAAGACTCATTGGAGCTTCAAAATCCGTTCTTTTCCACACTCCTGTTGCATCTGCAACCAAGTCCGTGTTGCATGAAGCTTGCTCAAAGGGGCCTGCTTTAATGGATGATCATGAAGGAACGAACATGGGAAAAACTGTAATTCTTGCCCTTTTCCTTGTTTACTTTTCTATGAGAAGGTCAGTGTCTCCTACCAGTTGCAACCATTTTTTTTTATACAAAAGTTCGCTAATTTTTCATTAAACTTTTTTCAGTCTTCAAGCTGTTCTGCCCGAAGCTGTCGATTGGCAAGACAATCTTGGCCAACCCAATGGAACTCAGCTCTCTTTCATTGGCATCCCCTGCCACGATATGTGTAGACTGTTGCATTTTGGATCTCCCCCGGTTAAACTCGTGGTTTCATATTGCCTGTTCGAGTTATTCACTCGAATTTCAGAGCAGAGAACTAGCAAACAGGAGGAGTTGAGATGTACAACAAATTACCTTTCGTCCGTAATTGCAACATTGGAAGGCCTGGTTGTATACGGTGACCATCGTGTTGCTACGAATTGCAGCCTGTGTTTATCATTGGTTTTAGGGTGGCAAGAAATGAATATGCAGGAGAGGAGGGTAATTGTAAAGAATAAGTGGTGCAGGATTATCGTTGAAGAATTGGCAGATTCCATATCTCTTCCATGTTTGGCTTCAAATGCATTCGCTGGTCAAGAACCTGCGATTATTGTAGCAGTGGCGTTATTGAAGCTGCAGAAGGATTTTGGGTGGATGCAATCAATATTCGATCAGGCATGCATCTCCAGAATAATTGAAAATGTCACAGCCAGTAATTTGAGCCCGGAGATGGTGTCTCTTTTTCGGGGGCTATTGAACTCTGAATTCATGCAGGCTGATCACATTTCCAGCCTGAATTCCGTTCTTCAGGTAACGTTTCCTAGAACATTATATTTGTTAGTGCATTATAATTGAACCAAAAGATTAAAAGGTTGAAGAAAAAGAAACTAGGTTTGCATGTTTTCTATTCATATGTATATTTTAGTTCTCCAACTTTCTGCGTAGGGATCATTAATATTGTAATTGATTTATTGACTGAAATAACAACTTGAAAGGTTTTAATTTAAGCTTGGTTTTTGCAGAGTTGCAGGAAGCAGATCTACTCTGGGAATGATGGAGAAACCCAAACAGAGAGAGACATTGGAAATGTGTTTGCTAATGTGGATGGCGATATAGGAGGAGTTTGTGAGTATCTTATTCACTTGGTTCAATCAGATTCACACAAGAATGAAAGGTTATTGAAGGAAATAGAATTATTTTTTACGGCTTTAGCTGAGAACGATACCAGCTAATCTTCGATCAAATTTACAGCACACAAAAACAAAGATCGTAGTTTTGAACGTATAAATCTCCCCACCAGGTTTTGATGCAAAAGTTATCTCCCTCAAAATTTTTAAAGGTTGTTGGAGGATTGTTGGGAGAGAGTCCCACGTCCACTAGTTTAGATAATGGTTATAGGTTTATAAGTAAGTAATATATCTCCAGGCATTTTGGAAAAGCCCAAAACAAAATCACTAGAGTTTATGCTCAAGATAATAATATCATACCATTGTGGAGATCTATGATTTCTAACCTGGTATTAGAGCTCTACCCTTAATTTAGCCATGTCAATAGAATCTTCAAATGTCGAACAAAGAAATTGTTAGTTTTGAAGGTATATTCAAAGGATTCGTAACAGATATAAGCTAGTTTGTCGGCTTTTCAGTCTAATTGCCCTCTGCTTTTCAAAGACTAGATCAATGAGTTCTTGGTAGGTCCAAATTTTATTTTCCCTACCCTTAAGTTTCAGGGAAGCGTTTGCCTCTTCACTGTTTTTTAGGAATTTCCATCATTTAAACCAACAAGCATCAACTTCTAGAGTCATTGATTTATTTAATCTCATTGATGAAAAACGTAGCTTTTTAAAACCTAGCACTTGCAGCAAAACCATGGATGAGCGACTTGTAAGTACCCAAAGATGGGCTCGGGCCAATACTTTTCATATTATCGAAATATGCTGGCAAGTGCTTAACACCTGTCCTATCAAAGGTCGGACACACTCATTGCCCCTCTGCTAGACATGTGTTCACCTTCATCAGGTTGCGTAAACAAAAATTTCAAAATCGACCAATTTCACGATTTCTTCCCTTTACGAAGTAGTTATACGTTAGGTCCCTGCATACTCGAGAAGCTATAGTACCCTAACTCGAGTTAGGACATTATTAAGAGTTTGATCCTTATTTTGTGTGTAATATTAGGTTCGTAACAACTGTAAATATATGTATGTATTTATGTTTTAAATGTCTCATGATCCGTGCTTCGAAGGCTTTAAAAATTGAGTCGTGACAATCTAGTACGAAGAGATATTAATGATGAGAAGAATTTTTTTTTTTTTAAAATTTAATTTCTCCAAATGATAGAAGGCTTAGTTTGCATTGGATGAGGTTTATTTATTGGCTTGTATATATTAAATGACTATATATATAGTAAACTAAACTACATACAAACCCTAAATTTTCCTATTTAATTTGAGGTCATAACCATACTTTTAATCTTATAATATGAAATTAATTTTAACATTAACCTCAGGCCTCATTTATTACTCCGAGAATAAACAAATACAAATAATAAAAAAAAACAACACGAAATTAAATGACTTATAATAACTTATAATTTATTAAATGCAATTATAATTCAACCTATACTAATTTATATTATCAATACAAATACAAAACCTATACTAAAATATAGGTAACCTTTACTATTAAATTTGAAATGCAAATCTATTTGATGCATGTGACACGATCTTGGGATTTGCGATGCTTTTGTCCGCCTTACAGGGCACCTTACCTTTATCTGAAAAATGTAATAGCACATAGTTGAGTATTAATACGCAGTAAGCGACCCGCCTAAAGAGGTAATGCAACAAGAACATGTGAATACAATGATGAGACTTATCATATCAGTCTATTTTCTTACGGCACTATCCTAACGAGCAACTTAGATGTGTACCATATACTGTACACACAGGCCATACATGCGAGTGTGAACTCACTGATCAGTTTGCACACCACTGTGCCCCTTTTCTTGTCGAGCGAGCATACTCTGGGAGCTCCTTATGCTGGACACCGTTAAAATTAGTAACCGTCACGACAACCTTATATTTTAAAATGTTGTTTTAAATAAAATAGAGAGTCACCAACTCAAAACTTAGGCTAAAATGCTACCAAAACCAAACCTTAGGAACAAAAAGTGTAACTTCTAAAATCTAATAATTCGATATCCTTTCACACTAAATATACAAATTTATTAAATTTCACGAAAAAAATAAATATATGCGACAACATATTTCATAATTATGATTTTTCCTATATAATAAAATTGTATTTTAATTTTATAACTAAATTATATTCTTATATTTGCTAACTTTTCAGTTAAATAATATTTTTCAAGTAATATTTTTTTCAACTCAATAAAATACAAGAGATATTTATTCATTGATTTGATGAGAGAAAAACAAAGATAGTCAAAGTTTGACTATTCAATAAACAATGATTGAGTGAGTACTCATATAATTTATTTTTGTATGTCCCACGTCTATTAAAAATTAAAAATAACTAAATAAATAGAGTAAAATTATATAATAGAAAAAAGGTCAAACTATAAATTTTATTTTATTTAGTCATAAATTTTAAAATCATGATAATAGAGTTAAAAAATCTATTATATATATATATATATATTTAATAGTCAGGTATTGTATAAAATATAAAAAAAACAAAATTTAGAGTTATTACAAGTAAAAATAAAGAGAGGGGTTCTTTAAAATTGATATATGACGTCATCTCATCTTCACCGGGTGAGGGCCCAGATGAAGAAAAAGCTCTCCGCTGCACTCTCCTCTTCCCTCCCCTCTCCGCCCATTCACTTTTCCATCCATTTCGTCTATTTGAATCTGAGGGAATCCGGGGGCTCACATGGCATTGTCTTCTTCTCCGGCGAGACCTCCAATTATCCCTCTCTTCTCACTCCTTTTTCTCCTTTTTCTCTTCCGCATCTCGTCTGTCTTCGCGGGCGATGTCTCACTCGATGACGACTCCGCTCCTAAGTCCGGAAATTGCAACAATCCCTTTGATTTGGTACTTTTTCCATTCTGTTATTTAATATTTCATTTGAGTCGATCTAATTTTGGGGTTGTTGATCATGTTTTTAGACTTGCGCATGATTTCTGAAAGGATTTAGCTAAAGTATGAACAGCGTTCTATAAGGCTATCTCATGCGACTGATTTTCAGGACTACAAATTTATACAAAGTAATTACTTTCGATTTGTTTGTTGTCTAATATTAATATCACCTGTACTTTTCAATTGCGATTCTGGTGAAAGTAGTTTGGATCAATAAGCTTTGTTGGAAAGGAATAATGCTTCATGTTTATATGGTTTCACTATTGCCTTCTACTAGGATGAATATGATTGCATTAAGGGTTGTTTCTAAAAGCTATTTTGCGAATTTCATGGGAGGGGTTCTTGACACCTCCTTGAATGAAATCTGTGTTTGCTTGTTCCTAAGAAGGAAGGGGTGAGGAAAGCCAAGCATTTCAAGTCCATTAGTCTGATTACGAGCGTACATAAAATCATTGCTAAGGAATTGGCCGATAGATTAAGGAAAGTCCTTTCCTTACTGACACAATTCTTTTATTCTTAAGGAGCCTTTATTTTTCGGGGACAAATTTTCAAGCTCTTATTGCTGCTAATTAGGCTACTTACGGTTATAGGAGCCATAGTCAAGACAATGTTTTCTTTAAGATCAATTATGTCAAGTCTCATGACCACGTGGATTGGGATTTCATGAATAACGTGCTTTGTAAGAATGCTTGGGTTTTAAGTGAAGATCGTGGATATGCAATCATATTAAGATGATTAATTATCTTATCCTCATCAAGGATAAGTCGAGAGGTAGGATTCTAGCCTCCAAAGGCCTTGTTGATGGAGGATATTTTGAGTGGATTGTTTCCAAGGTAGAGGAGAAAAAAACATTCTTGAGGGATTTTTCACTAACAAAGAGGAGTCTTCTGTAAATCTTAAAGGCATTTTGAATTCAGATAACATTGGAAAATGTCACTAGTTTTTTGGCCCCTTTTATCAAGCAAGGTGTCACTCAGAATTGCAGTGGACAAGTACTATCTTCAGAAGATCCAAATTTCGTTTCATTAAAGGAAGCATTTATTCGTTGAAAGACCTTCCAACTTTTCGTTCTCTCTCTCTCTCTCTCTCTCTCTCTCTCTCTCTCTCTCTCTTTATGATGATGATTTGGATGTTGCTTTTGAGTTAGTTTGAGTAGTGTGGAATCAGTCCTACAACCTATTGAAAATACCTACTGTTATTGGTGTTGAAGATTCTTTTGTTGATGATTTAGTTTCATTATTTCAGTTGATAGTGAAGAAGGGATTCCTCTTCCTCCTCCTTCGTCAGTGCCTTGTAAATTCGCTTATCTTATTGAAGTTTGTGACCTCGAGATATGAGAAATTCTTTCCATGATTTCTTAAGGAAACTATTTTTGATGTTTGTTTGCGCACTTCTTCAAAGTCTTCGAAAGCTTTTAATTGGTGTTCTGCCATTTCCGCAGCTTGGACTGCGTGGTTCTCCCTTTCTTGTTTTGGGTCTTGTAATAAATTATCATTTAAATATTGTTTAGTTGATGTAATTTTATTTTAATCGTTATTTTTTAATTTTAAATGAATTGGTAAAATAAAATTACATTACTATAAAATAAATGTTCATTTATTATTGACTATTATTTATTTTACTTAGTACTTGTATCGACATAGTATTTAGTAATTCATTTTAGTTAGTTAAAAATATGAAAGATTCTTGACTGTCTCTATTAAACAACATCAACTAGCTTCTGATTCTGATTTCAAACAACTTCAAGTAAACAACAATCAAATAATATTCTCATTTTGATCGATTTTATTTCAATTATGGTAAGTAAATAGAGTCTCAAAGGGGAAAAAAAGCTTTGGTGTTAGTTTAATGGGTCTTGGTCACTAAGGGTGAGTTTGGGATTGAAAGTTTAGGTCCCAAGTCCCAACAAGATTGCGCTGTTGTATCTCTTGTCCAAATGGATGTGATGCTTTTGTAGGACCTTGATGAGCCGAGGGACAAAACTATTGTGACTACTTACAGTCGTAACCTGAACAAGCAAGATTTGAATTTGACCTATGTGGCATTTTAGGAATGCATAAAATCTTCACACCCCAATTTCTTTTCCATGTTTAACTCTTGGTTGATGATTGGTTCGTTGATCATTTTGAATGTTGGATCAACAATGTTTTTTTTTCTGTAGTCTCTACGATGTTTCTTTAGCTAAAAGCGCTCTGCTTCTTTCTCCTTTTATTCAAGTGATCTTCCTTTGTTGACTCACTTCTGGGAGCGTTATCTTGCTAGGGAAGTAAAGAAGTTGTAGTCTTGAGTCTTTGAATAAAAATAGATTAAGTTGTAGTCTTGAGTCTTCTGGCATGTATTCATGAAAGCCTTTTATTCATTTATTTTTGCATCTTCTTGTCTACCTCCTCCTTTCTTTTATGCTCTAGAATATTATAATTCTAGAAAAGGTCAAATTCTTCTCTAGATTGGTAGTGGGGAGATCTAATATAGTGAATTTCATTCTCATAAAGAAAAAACAACATGATTTATCTAAAATGTCTTCTTTTACTGCTTGGACCTCAGTAATTCATCTTTATAGGCGCATGAGGATCTTGGATGCATTCTTTGGAGGTGTTCACTCTAGAAGTTAGGATTTTAAGAGTTGAGGTTGGTGTTGTATGACTTGTCTTTCCTACAAAAAGAAAGTTTAGGGCGGAAGTCGTGAAGAGTTCAACACACCTTGGTGAGGTTGGTGCCAAAGCCACTATGACTCTGACTTTAGGAGGTTGTGTTGGTAGGAGTGAACAACATATGAGTGCTAAGGTACATGAAAGGTAAATGTGCAAAGCGTAATATGGTGTAGAGTTTAGTTGATCCCATGTAGGGCTGGTGTATGTAAGGAGGCTTCCACTATTGGGGAAAAATGCACCATGTACCGTGCTTAGCATTAGGTCTAGCAAGAGTTGCAAATTGCAAGTACAAGTCAAGTTTTATTATAGTGATGAACATCTAGATTGATTTTCTAGCTCATTCAAGCACCGCATATGCCATACCTGAATTTTATTTAGAGACCAAAGTGATGGAAGACAAATGAATCAACATAAGCAATTAATTAAACAAAAGCAAAGAGAAAATCAATGGGAAGATCCTAGGAAATTGATTTCACCAACCAAACATACAAATCAACGATTATCATTTATCCTTTAAGTCAAGAATGCACATATTTTAATTGCCTCTCTCAAGCGCAATTATACCTCTTTGAAAATCATGAAGCTAATATCTCTGTTCAATTTCCTTAGCAAACAAAGACCTTTAGTCGATTTCTTTTAACAACCTCCATAGAAATCCTAAATCTCTGTTATTTCTTTTATTGCATTACTTTTCATTTTCTGTCTTTTATTTTGACTATCGGAGTTTTTTTCACTTGGCACTAGTCTTTTTTCACTACATGGATAAAAAGTTTTTTCTCTTGTTCAAAAGAAAAAAAAAAAAAAGAGAAGAAAAGCAAATAAAAATGTTCAATCTCTGTTCTTTAAATTTCTTCAATCATGCTCCTAAGGTGCAATCTAAACCACCTCTCTCAAGCATAAGAATCAAATCTAAATTTGTGGATTTGTTATCAAGAGATTAGAAGTATGGCTCAGATAAATATGCAAATAGATTATAGAATAAATAATCAACTTAGTCAATAAATTAACTCATAACATCCAATGACTATATCAATCCTTAAGAACTAGAAATTTAGCTATTCATAAAATCCAAACGGTCGAAGTCCAATAATAATTTCATGACAAAACTAACAAAGTCAAAGAAGTTGAGGGAAGCTTGACAAAACTAGTGTGTTCGCATTGAGTATCCATTCCTAGTTCAATTTTCATGATCCTAAATCTTGAAAATCTCTTTTCTTGGCACTAAAATATCTTCTTGCCCTTCAGATTTGTTAATTTCCCATTTTTCTTTCTCCCTCAATGAATTCTCCATCATTTGTATTCGGATAAGCCTCACTTTATGAACAATTATGCTTAAATAAACGTCTCAATATTGTGCTTTATTTGATGCAAACTTCTCTATTTATTGTGTCTCGATGCACTAGGCTAGCATTGAGACTCTCCACACTCAGGTTAGGATAAGCGAGACTTCAAGCATTGAGATCAAGGAACATCTCAACACCACCCATTCGGTTTTGGAGCTTTATGTGTCTCTTGCACGGCTAAGGAGGGTCTAAGTCGCATCTTAGCGTTGCTTCCTTAGTTGTATACGTGATTTGTGTCTCGTGACTTTTCAGATGACTTGCTCCTCTAATTGGTGGCCAAGACATCCAGATTCCTTGAGACACTGTCTAATTTCTTTAAACATGATTGAGACGGTAAAACCCTTCGAAGGATTCTCTGGTTAAAATATCAATCTCCAAAAAACAGAGATCATGGGCATCAATATTAGATCATTGAAGAATTTGCTAGCATATATGGTTGTAAAAAGGGAGAATGGCCGAATATGTACTTAGGACTACCTCTATAAAGAAATCACAAATCCTTTTCCTTCTGGATTATTATTGAGAAAATAGAAAGAAGGTTGTCAACATGGTCATCATGTTGTACTTAAAAAGGCAGAAGACTTACCTTAATACAAGCCACGTTATCCAACCTCCCTACCTACTACATGTCTCTATTTGAAATGCCACAAAAAGTGGCCGCGGATAGAAAGACTTTTCAGAAATTACTTGTGGAAAGATAGCGTACACCTTGTTCGTTGGAATATTATAAACCTCCCAACAGAAAAAAGAGGCCTTGGTCTTCTCTCGATAAGGAAGAACACAGCTCTCCTCGCCAAATGGATATGGAGATATCATCATGAAGAAAAGGCCTTGTGGCGAAATCTTATAAAGGCTAAATATACTCCTACATCAAACAAAGATCACCCCCTCCATCTTCTATGAAAGGGCCTTGGAGGTACATAAAGAAACATCAAGATCTCATCACCAACTGAACTCGCCATAAGGTGGGGAATGGCGGAAGCACATCATTTTGGACCGACCCTTGGATTGAAAACACCACGCTAGCCTTGAAGTATCCACTTTTGTACCAGCTCTTTCATAGAAAAAAAGCCACAATTAAAGAAACGTGGAATGTTGTCAACCAATTTTGGGACCTGAAGCTTGGTAGGAATCTAAAGGATATTGAAGCAACGGAGTGGGCCGAATTTAGCCTTGACCTTGTCCCTGTGGTATTGTTAAACAAATAAGACTCACTAACTTGGCTCCCCAGCGCTGATGCGGCCTTTTCTACAAAATCCTTGATGATGGACATGGGGAAAAAGTAGAAGCAATATATCCCACGCTAGCAAAGACAATATGGAAAGGACATCAACCTAAAAGGGTGAAGTTCTTCCTTTGGGAAATAGCGCATAAAGCCATCAACACAAGTGAAAATCTTCAAAAAAGAATGCCTTACATCACTCTCTCTCCAAATTGGTGTCCACTATGCAAGAAAGAAAACGAATCACAAAGTCACTTGTTTATACAACGCACATATGCTCAGAATTCTGGACAACGATTCTTAATATATTCGGATGGCATCTCACATTTCCTAGGGAGGTAAAGGATTTTTTGAATATGGCCTTAACGTACCACCCTTTCAAGAAGGGAAAAGCCCTATTATGGAAAAACCTCATCATGACTTTCTTTTGGAATCTGTGGAAAGAAAGAAATTAGAGAATATTTGCAGAAACGACGCAAACCTACACAAAACTTTTCGACAATGTTGTTTACCAAGTTATATCTTGGTGTAAACTATCTAATATTTTTACTTCCTATAGTTATACCTCCCTCATTGCAAATTGGGAAGGTAATTTGTAAACACCATGGAATATACATCCCTCTTGTAAATTTCACTCATCAATGAAATTGTCTCTTATAAAAAATTTCTTTAATTCTCCCTCAAATACTAACTCCCTGCCAAATATTTGATAACGTACATAATTCTGGTCTAGATAGCACAAAGACTAACAAGTTTAAGATATAATTATATATAAAAGTAGACCACAGTGTGCAAACATCATGAACAAAGTCTAGAGTACTTATGCGAGAATGTGTGAGAGGGTATGTGTGTATGATGTATGCCATACGAAGTACTTTTCTTTCAGGAAATTAGATGGATATTTGTAGGTCAAGGTATTTGTTGAGATGCTCTGCTGGGTGGTGCAAATTGTCCTCTAATTGGATGTTTGAAAAATGGTTGAGTGGCTGGAGATGTGGCTGGCTGGAGAACATCATGGATTATGGGAGAGATAGGTAGATGCATGAATATAACCATGCCAATTGGAGTTATCTAAAGGGGTATGGTGTATGTAAGGGGTGTGCTCCTATGTCTCTCTAAAAAGGTCAAATGGATGTTAGATTTTTGGTCCCTAAAAAGGAGCTATGAGAGATCGGAAGTGCGGCCTGGGTTGCATTGGGTCAAATTGCATGGCCTAAAGCTTGTTGATTGTGACATTGTGTTGGACTGTGGAGAAGATCCACGCCCCTTTAGCGAGGTTGACGTGTACATTCATTTGCAAAGAAGTATTAGTGGAGATTTCAAGTCTTTGGGTTGCTATGATGGAAGAAGTTATTATTCACCCCCTTTTTAGTGTAATGGGAAAGTTTCTTGAACATATGCTTTGAAAAGATTAGTTCATTTATGGGCATAGTGGGTTCTGAGAGGAAGATTGGAGCTGGATATATGTTGGCATCTCTGTTCAAACTTGTGTTTAATTCTCTTTCAACATTCATGTTTAATTTTGTTGTGGCATTATTTTGTTTTTCATTCCTTTACAGCTGGAGCTCCTTGTTTGGCTTATATTTTTGTATGACTAGGTTTTATTTGTTCCTCTTGATGGAAGTATTTTACTTTTTAAAAAAACTATGCTAAATGACGAGATATTGACTGCCACATTTTTATAATGTTTTTGTGAGGTGAAGCATTTGAACTTCTGAAGGCCAAGCATCATAGTCATATTGATTTCCCTCTGAGCATAAAGAAACTAATTTTGTCTTTTTGTTGTGCATTTTTCAGGTCAAAGTTAAGAGCTGGGTTAATGATGCTGAAGATAAAATCTTTGTTGGTCTAAGTGCAAGATTTGGGGCTTTGGTGCCCTCTCAGGCTGAAGATGCTCCCAAATTGCCAGTTGTTGATATGAATCCTATAAATGGATGTTCTAGTTCTTCTTCAAAGGTAATGATTAATTATTCCTGCTGCCATGATTGTTAAATTGACGTTTAGCTTTATGTAACTACATTTGACACATTATTATACTTTTTGTCTATATGATGAATATATCTCAGTTTATTTTATAAAAAAGTGACATTATTATACGTTTTCTATAGTCATGATGATGTCAATTAGTGCTTTTGTATAAATTTCAACTGTCCATTGGAAGTCATCTTGATACTTTTAACCCATTTAGAAACCTTGTACATTCATTTTTCATTGTTTCAAGATTTCAATTGCAATTTAAACTGGTTCATGGACTTATCTAGTCTAGAACTACTCAGGTGTTCTCGTCATGGAGCATATTCTTTATTTTTATTTTTAAATTTAAAATTAAACCTGTTATTGTGGTTGCATATGTTTTCATGAGTTCATACGTTATTTGAAGTTAATTAGCTAATTGATTTAATCGGACTTCTTTGCCCTTTCAGTTTTTTGAGATAAACCTTTTAGACATAAATACGTTCATACTGTTCTTAATTGATGTGACATCACTCTCGTGTCTTCCCTAGTTATTAATGCTTATAATTTACCACATTCTCTCTGCAGCTATCTGGAGCAATTGCCTTGTCTATACGTGGTGAATGCGACTTCACAAATAAGGCAGTAGTTGCACAAGCAGGGGGCGCTGCAGCCCTGTTGATAATAAATGACAAAGAAGGTTCACATCTTACTACAACTATGCAATTTTATGTTGGGTGCATAATAGATATTTTAGTCCTCTAGATTTAACTTAAGGGTAGATAGGGTCTTGGATCTAGAAGATGTTAGAAACACTTCCAATGAATAGGGGCAAGCTACTTAGAAAATGCAATAGATTTTGTGCATGTGTTTTCAAATAAATTTATTTTCGTAGGAAAAACAATTTGGACACACCCTGTCGTTTAAGTTTGAATTTCAACCATGGCTTTCATTGTGTTTTTCTGACCTTATTGCTGCCCCCTAAACCAAAATTTCTTCAAGGAATGCTGCCTTACTAAATACATGTTTTGGGTGGAAAAAAATCTTGAATAGAAAGGGCCATTTTGCCGAAATACCGAAATTGGGAGTAAATGGAGGTTTAAATAAGTTCGTATAACTTGTGGGTGACAATAGATACAGATGGTAGCATTTCCTCTCTCTTCTTTAAATACTATACATACGGATAGTACCCAAATTCTTCTGTTATTATCTTTTGCGAACACTTTCACAGTGACAAGTATGATATTTTAAGAGCACTTCAAGGTATAAAGGGGTTGTATAAGGTGGGTGTTTTTCGAAGTGCATTTTGAAAAATGGACTATAGACACCTAGTCAAAGTTCCCCAAATGCCCTCTTATGAGGAATGGATTAGAGTTAGAAACCTACTGATGGGTAAATGATCATCTGATACCTTCAAGAAAGTCGAGGGGTGATGTGATGGCCACATTTAGACAACCAACAAGACTCTCTCGAATGGATATGATGAAGGTCAATGGTTAAAGAAAATAAGAAGGGGTTTCTCCCATTCCTCGCATCATCATTAGCATCTCCAACCTTGGTCTATGTTCAACCATTTTTTTGACGCTGATTACTCCATTGGTTACTTGGATGGAATCCATGGAAGACCACCACCATCGACAAAGGAAGCTGTTGACACGCATGCTGCTTGTGAGTTCTCTCTTAACAAAGGAACATCAAGGAAAGTTACCCATGTGCAAACTATTCAGCCGTTCCATCGAGCTCCCAAAACTGATCATTCTTTGGTACTTGTTGCAGTGGCTAATAAAGAATTGCACCCACCTGGTAATCTTATTGAACTATTGCCCCCTCTCTTCTACAATCCTTCCCCCTTCATCTGAATTGCCTCCTACCCTATCTTGTTCTTCTCCTCAATCATTCAACACCAATGTGTACTCAACTCGTCTCAGCTCACAACATCATTATCTGCTCAAGCCAACACAACCTCCCCCTCTCTTATCAGACCCGCGTAAAAAACCCATTACCGAGATCGCACTACCGTTCTTACCTAACCCATCACCTATTTTCCCCTACTTGACCCAACAACTTTTTTGCCAGATCCATCTCTTAAGCCAGTTTTCATCCATAACAATCGTGCTCGCCTATCTTATTATCCCCTTCTTCATCCCCCCTCCCTGCCATCTTTATCCACCGTTTTCAAACCCCAAGACGCTGAACTATCCTCTCTTCACCTGGCCATTAAAAAGTCAACCACTGACCATTCTTCCCTCTTGCCTAATCCTTAACACTGTCCTACAGAAGTTTATTTTCCATCGCAAACCATAGACAGGTCCTAACAGAGAAATTGGGATCATAAGAGGGCTTGGACCATGGATGAAGTGAGTTCGTATAGAAGGACTTCCTCTAAGAACAAAATTTCTTAGGAAAAAAAGTTTCCTCCATTGACTGCCAGTTTATTAAGTTCATTCATTTGGAGCTCCGGCCATATTGTTTGGTTTTCCTTGAACACCATCAGATCATTGGGTTGTATTCTCATCATGTGGAACAAGTTAATCTTTAACATTTTGGAAGATATCCTTATCCTTAACCTTTCATTGATTGACGGTTTCGACTATGGATTACAGGAATTTTTGACCAATTCTCAATTGAGAGATCATAGTTCATTGATCTATTGGCTCTATTGAACCAAATTAGGTTATTAGGGTCATTTCAACATAACCAGGAGGTCCTATGCAAAATCCAACCACAAGCCACTTGCTTGAGGCATAAAGGTCTTTAACAGATTTATTGAATCCGTTTAGTTGATTGATCTTCCTCTTGTGAATGGGAAATATACCTGGTCAAATAGTCAAGCCAGGATTCTCATCGATCAACTTTTAACTACTTACAGTTGCATGCACAAGTTTGAAAATGCTATGGTTTGATCAATATTTACTCATATTACCTCAATCACTACCCAATCATGCGGCTTTAAAATTCAACAATGTCGACCATCTCACCACTCCTTTGTACAACTTTTATGAACTTGGTGGAATCAAACCCTTTTGATAGATTGACCCGGGCATAGTTTCATCCCAAAGCTTAAATAATTTAGACTGACTTTGATTGAAGGATACTGCGAAATGAGGGGTGAGTTTAGTTAATGCTTCTGCTATTGACACCAAGTTTGTGGATTTCCTTTCCAAGCTCTTCATGAAGGTAGAAAGAACGGAGATTTTTGCCTAACATCAATGATTGGAGTCCTATATAGGACCTACACATAAATACCTTGGAAGTTCCTTTTTTTGAGGACGAGATTTATAAGGCATTAAAGGATTTGGGCTCCAAGATCCCTTTGACCAGATGGCTTTACGGATGAATTCCTTAAAAAGTCATGGAACCCTCAAGATGTGTTCAATGAACTTTTTAGGAATGCCACTATCAATTCTAGCCTCAATGAAACATCTGTCTAATTTCGAAAAAGAACAGTGCCAAGACAGTGGAAAAATCCATTCTTCTTTTACCTTTCATTGAACTAATAAGCCATGACTTCACCAAATTACTTTTTGCTTTATGGATTCTGTAGTGTGGGCTTGTTGTGTCTGCCTGCTTTGCAGCGCCTGTTAATTAATCTTTTCCATGATTGTTTATGGACATAAGGAGCGACTGTGACCATTAGAGATAATTTTTACCATGAGTTTATGGCTGGTAATGTAAGCTATTCATAAATAGTTGGAGGATTTGTCACAGATTTCACTTAACTAGGGGTGACTTCTGCCGCAGCAATCTTTAGCCATCACTGTCTTTGTGAGGAAGATGATACCTAAACTAATAGAATAGCAGTACCATGTTGCTTGAATACAATCTAATACTCTGATTTCTCGTCTTTTGGATATTACACATCGACAGTATTTTCTCAAAGCACAAGCCATAGACTTTACAACCTGTATACTTTTTGGTTCTCTTTTCTTAGCTTTCTTTTTGTTTTTTCCCCACTATTAAGTTCAGACTTTCTGTTTTTTTTTTCAACATTGAGTATACTTTATTTAGAAGTAAAAAATAAAAGATAAATACTCTCTCTCTGACATTTTGATGTATTTGTTATATCCTTAACCCTGACATAACTTGCTTAGCCTGACATAACTTGCTTGGTTGGACAGAGCGTTTTAAACTACAGTGTAAAATTTGAAGAGAAACTTTCACGACTATGCAGTATGTTAAGTCATGGAAATTTCTTAATCTTGAATGTATGAACGTCTTCTCATATATTACTTTTATTTAGACTTTGCATTTTTTTCATGTTGTGTATCGACCCTAAATTTTCTACTTAACCTAAGTTTGCTACTGTATACCTATCATGAACATTTAATGTGGCAATAATTCAATTTAAACTTTATAATAAAATTAACCTTAGTCTTGCATGCTTCATTTAAGGCCCTTAAACAAACTAATACAAGTTGAAATAAAAAGAAAAACAATACAAAATAAAATGTCCTATACTAACCTATATGTTACTAAATGGAAATGCAATTAACCTATGCTAACCTATAGTCTACTAATACTTAAATACGAAACTATCTTAAGCATGTGCCACGGTCTCGTAGTTGTGATGCCACCGTCAGCCGAACAGAGGAGTCTTGCCTTTACCTAAAAAGTAGAGTAGCACATGGCTTGAATATTTTAAGAAATACTCAGTAAATGACCTCCCCTATCGGGGTTAAATGCAAACACATAGAGTTTCATGCATGGGACCTATCATAATAGTCTATTTTCCTACAACGGCTTTCTTAACGAGCAACTTGGATGTGTACTTAATTTCCCTACACACGGTCCACATGTGCGAGTATGGACACACCAGTCTGTTTGCACACCTCCTGGGCCACTTTCTGGTCTGGCAAGCATTCTTTGGTAGCTGTTGATGTCCGACACCTGTTAGGAGTGGTGACCGTCACGACAGGATTATGACAAACATAATAAACGTTACCCTGCCTAGTAGTGTACACGTTTGTACTATCGTGAAGGAATAGGGGTATCCCTCGATGCATGAGCACACAATAATGCATGAGGTCCCAACATTTTTCCACTTTTATTATCATTAGTACAACCTCGTTAGTGTCTCGTTCATATCATATTGTTTTCATACCATTTCTCATAACATTTCTCATACTTCTCATGCGTATGTCGGGGTTGTATTTCATGCTAGTTTGTAGTTTTGCATGTCAATCATACCATATCATTCATGTCAGATATCGATCATATCATAACGTTTTCATGCTTTCAAATATAATAATCCATATCGTGCATATATCGTATCATATATCATAACAGTCACATAATAAGCCCGAGCATGTCGTCCACATGCCATATCATAACATAACATATCATAAAGCATATCAGTTCATCAAATACAGCATAACAATCACATTGCATAACGTTTACATATCATTTCATAACAATTTGCATATACGGCCTATGACACGTGCGAAACCACGAGCACATGTCATAATACAACCCACAATTATAACCAACGATGGTAGAGCCACTTACATGGTTGACCCTAGCCAACGTTCTCCCTAATTCGAGTATATTAGCTCCCGTTCCTCGAAAGTGCTCCAAACTATCGTCGGTTGTCGTTTTCTATTAGGTCGTTCATCGCCTTTTGTTAGTATTTCACAATTCTAACATAAATTCAACTTAATTTGTGAAATAAGACATTATAATGACCTCAATTACCTTACTTAGGGTCAAAACTAGGTTCGAGAGGGTAAGAACGGTGAAAAATGGCTATTTTTCCCTTTACCGAGTCGAAGGAGCCGAATTTGAGCCGCGGAGCCAAGCTAAACTGTCTAAGACAATTGAGTCGAAGGGCTGCTCTTTGCAGGTGGTGACACGTGGCGCAATAGAAGGCCGACGCGTGTGTACGCGACTTTGGGTCAAGGCGCGGCTCGCGGGTCGTAGGTTATTACGGTCATGCTTGTCCAAGATGTGCTGCTTATGGCCGCATGGTAGATGTCCTGGTCTTGCTTCTCCAAGATGTGTTGTCCATGGTTGCATGCCCGTTCCAAACCCCTTTTACATGCTTTCATCCTAGATAGGTCTTTACCATTTTATGCTGGGTTAATACGGGGGTGTATGACCGTTCACCAAAAGCATGTCTACACCCGCCAGGGCTAAAATGCCCCAAAATGTACTATAGGGGGATATGACTAGTAGTCACTACTTCCTACCCTGAGTTATATGCTATTTAAACTGTGTTATTTCTATATTTGTTTATAGTCATATAATGTTGCTTTCTTCAATTCTTCAAATCGTTTTCAAATGTATTTCCTCGCTCACGTTTTCTGAACATTTTCTCGCAACGTGACTCGAGGCCCGAGCATATGCCGACATTGTCTGTGACGTCCGAATTTCTCATGGCTGACTTGTTCGCTTGGTTAGAATAAGTGCCGCAAAATCACTGTTCTGCTATCACAAGAATGCGATTGTGACACGGGTCACGACTGTTGCAGGTTGCCTGGGCTGGCTGTGTGTATTGGGTTGTAACTAGGCCTCGAGAAATTTGGTGTGGGCTGCAGGCGTTCGATCGCTATTGGGTTGCTGACGCGACGGGCTGAGGAGTGTGATTGGGCTTTGGGTGCGTCTTCAGGCCGTGTTTCTGTCGCAGGCTTAGCCCGAAGGTAATTGGGTCATGAATAGAGAGATTTGGATATAGGGTTGTTGATTGGGTATCCGATCCGAATCCGACTTGGATCCACGAGCTTCGTCTTCTTCACCCTAGATTTCACGATTTTTCCTCCACTAGACCTATTATGCTCATTCTTCATCTACAAAATTGGATAGACTCAGTTCAACCATCATTTCATGTGTTACAAGCTGATTCGATTAAGGAAGGACCATTTGGAGCTTCAAAAGTGAATATGTGCATGGTTGAAGTAGCAGTTGAAGTAGCAGATGAAGTTGCAAGCATCATTTTATGAGTTGTTGGAAAACTTTATTTATTTTTTAATTTCATAAAGTTTGTAATGGTCAAATTGACTTCGTCTTTTGTGGAGATTTAAGGAGATCGAGATTAAATCCTGGCCACTAACTTCTTCTTCTGTGGGGAGACTATAAATACCCACAAATTATTATGTAAAAATCTTTGTGATGAATGAAATCGATCTCTCTAGTTGAGACTTTCCTCCTTAGAAATCCGAGCATCATTATTTTCATTTCTAAGTTTCATGCAATTCTTGGGGTAGATTGCATCCGAGCCATTCAATCAAGCTCTGATCAAGTTCGATTGTGGAGTGATTCAATTAAGTTCTTGGGATAGATGGCATCCGAGCCATTCAATCAAGCTTCGATCAAGTTCGATTGTGGAGTGATTCAATTAAGAACAAGGTTTCAAATCTTACTTCTAAATCTTTGATCGTAAGAAGTAATCTAATTTTAGCCTGATCTCTTGGTTGATCCGAATTTTGTATAAGGAGGTGTTAATTTCTTTGATTCAAGGGTTCTTGCTTGAATAAAAGCTTGAATCATTAGGTTGAGGATTAGGGTTGCCTTATCATCTCTCCTCCAATTCGATGACGTTTTCGATGGTTTCTCGACCGCCGTGGCGCTATTTCGGTGTACCTTCCAACCTCACGACGTCACCGGTCTGATTGAGTGCCTAAGAATGTAGATTCGTTCCATTTTTCCCAACTTCCCAAACCTTCAGATCTCGCCGACGACTTGCAATGGGTTTTCTCTCTCTCTTTCCCGTTCTCTCTCTCACTCTTTTCTCTTATTTTTCCTTGTAGGTAGGCTTTGGAGTGTGTGGTAAGAGGTTTAGGGGTTGTTTGGAACACTGTGGACATTAAGTTTCTTTGGTTGGGCTCGCCGGATTTGCTTCGGATTTCTCTCTCTCTCTCTCTCTCTCGTTTCCTCTGTGTTTCTCCCTTGTAGGGTGTCTGGAGCGTATGGCAGAGGATGAGAGGTGTTTTTGGTTTTGTCTTGGTGAAGCAGGAGTGTCGGGAGGGAATGAGACCGAGTTGGGCGCGAGAATTCCGGCGCCTCGCCGGAATTCTCGCGTGTTTTCGTCGACCGCGCAAATTTTATTTTATTTTCCCCTGCTGTCATTACATGTTGTTTTCTGCCCATGATATATTTTTCTAATGCTAGTAGAAGCATTATGTCTGTCATCTTAATGAATAAAGAACTATATGCCCATATTTTCTTTTATTTTTTCTCAACGAAAGTCTGCTTTTTTCCTTAAAAAAAAAAAAAAAAAAAAAAGAAAAATGCAAAAAAGAATAAGAGCTGTAGTTTATCCTAAGTGCTTTTAACTCTCCATCTATGTTCATAATGCTTGGTTGAGGAATCTAAAAATGTAAT
Organism: Cucurbita pepo subsp. pepo; assembly: GCF_057944985.1. Lineage (NCBI taxonomy): Eukaryota > Viridiplantae > Streptophyta > Magnoliopsida > Cucurbitales > Cucurbitaceae > Cucurbita > Cucurbita pepo. Next base: position 10,821,004 of record NC_141809.1, read on the forward strand.
TTATATATGTAAAGAAGTTAACAGGCTACATGTTCTGATGGGTTTATCAATTTATTTTTAGATAATGAATTTGGAAACTGTTTCTCTGTTGATTTAGATCTTTACAAGATGGTCTGCTCTGAAAAAGACATCTCTCTCAATATTTCAATTCCTGTTGTGATGCTTCCCAAGTCCAGTGGAGATGCTCTTACCAAATTAATAACTGACGGAAAGAGAGGTGAGCCTTTCTATTTATGCAGATTCGAAGTTCATTGAAAAACATGATCTGTATGTGTTCTTGCTTACTTGGTATGACATATTTAAGATTAAACCTTAAGCTAAAAATGGTTGTATTGTGTATATATATAGATAAATATGCCAAAATGATTGACTTGAATCCTGCAAAATAAGAGGGCAGCCGGCTCTAAACCCTTGGGATATTTGAAATGGCCACTGATTTTAGAACCAATTTTCTGAGGAATTTGGGCGAGGTGACCTGTTACAGGTGCCATAATTATGCCTAGAAAAGTAGAAGTAGGGGTATGGCCATACAACACCTTAAAAAGGAGTCATCTAAATGGAAGTATGAAGTATGATTAGAGATGCTGTTTAATCGAACTCTGTCTAAGCTATCCATTGAGCCCATCGTTTTGGATTGGTAGTGGTTGTTTAGGATAGTAAATTGGTTTTCAAACCATAACTATCAACCATTGTTTGCTTCTCGAGTTGGGGGTGATACATTGTTCCTCACTTGAATTAAGTACCCTGACATTTTAGTAATTTCTCAAGGAGCAAAGAACTCATAAATCTTGCCTTGGTTGGCCAAGGAGGCAAACTACCTAAGGAAAAATTTGGGCACTATAACAGAAGGATATGGTTCTTGAAGGGTGAATACATTGGGTTTAATTTTCTAAGAAGGGAATACATAGGTTTATTTATGGAAGCTATCAACCACCATGAGAATTAAAGACCACGGGAGGTGAATAATTACTTCTCCTTTTTTCTTCTCTTCTTTGCCTTCGACACCTTGAAAACACTGAAGAACTACTAGAGAATCCAACATAAGTAAACACTCTGTGGAAAGCGAAGTTATGAATCATAACTGCATTTCGAGACACTCAAATAATTATTTTGTTGGTAAATGTTGTTTTCAAATAACGTGTCAAGTTCTAATTGTCTTTACAGTGGAACTTCTATTATATGCGCCAAAGCGTCCAATTGTGGACTTCTCTGTTGTGTTTTTGTGGATGATGGCCGTTGGAACAGTTGCATGTGCTGCCCTTTGGCCAGAGATCACTGCTGAGCGGACTGAGGAGCGCTATAATGAATTATCAGCGAAGGTGCGCTCATAATATTTCGTTGTGGGAGAACAAAATACTGCATCTAGATGTAAAGAAATTTTTGATAATTCGATTACTTTTTTATCCATAATTTGGGCTCTGATTGATGTCAAGATCATGCATCTGAATGAGTACTCAGTTTTTGTTTTATTTTCTTCATGTTTTTCTGCAAATCATGCCTAGAAGGCGTAGGTTGCTTTGCAATGGGGAATGAATATTTGTTTCCAGGTTACTCTAGATTGAAAAATCTACCGTCTGTATTTGTAGATTGCACGTCACTATGAAATTTGTAGCTTAAGTGTGGACTTGAAGGATATGAATGGTTTTTCCGTCGTATTCATTTTATATTTCTACCTTTCACTTGGTTAGATCTTCTTCTTCTGGAATGATTTCCTTTTTCTCTGGAAATTATGCTTTGTTCCAATCTTACGAACAGCTCTTTTTTTTCCACCAGGAATCTTCCAGTCGTGAAGCAGCCAAAGATGACTTTGATGATGAAACACTCGATATTAATGCAAAGAGTGCAGTAGTATTTGTCATTACAGCATCTAGTTTCTTGGTGCTGCTATATTTCTTTATGTCTTCTTGGTTCGTTTGGCTGTTGATTGTTATGTTCTGCATTGGTGGTGTTGAGGTAATGACAATAACATTGCATGTATATTTTGACAACTGTGCTAAACTAGGATAATAATTTTTTGTTCCAAGGAAATTAGCATAATTTTGGAAATATAGTTTCTTTTCCTGATTGATCCTCAGCCTTGGGTGTAACCTCACATTTTCTCCAGCAAGGATTATACTTTTATATATTTATTTATTGTCTGAGAAGAATGGAGCATGAAAGAATCTACATTTGAGAGCTACGCTGTTATTTTTGTTACATTTACTTCTAAAGTTGTGATCTTGTAGTGCTTGTGCATTTCTCCAATTCCTGCCTGTCTTATTATTTGATAAATAGGTATTTGTTTGTTCAGAAGGAAATTTTATTTGTTAATAAATTGTTTCATAAATAATTTTTCTTTTCAAACTTTCGAATGTAGTACAAAAAGTTCTAGGTCAGACTGAAACCACCATCTGTTAAGAAGGTAATTTCGGTCATGAAATCAGGATAATGGACGATCTTATAAATGGAAAAAAAATGAACCATTGTTTTATAAATTGGACTTCTCTAATACTTGCAGCTGTTGCTTTTGTGCATGCACGATTTATGCATATCCACTTGAATTTTATTCTTGACAAGGCTTTACTGTGGGATAGCTTAGTCGTTTTATGAGATTAGTTTCTGTCTATTCCATGCAAATATTTTCTTTTCAAACCGGTGGTCATTTTGTGTGGCTTTATATTGCACATTGATATTTTGCAGCAATCTGGTCACTTAAATGTGTTTGATAGTTTGTAAATGTGTATCTTTCAGGGTATGCATTCCTGTATATTAGGACTGATATTAAGGTATGCTTGCTTGCATATTTCTTCCTGCTAAATTTTTTATGAATTTCATTCTATAATTTTTCTTCTCTCTATAATTTATTAAGCAGAAAAGGCAAAAGTTGTGGGCAGAAGACTCTGAATTTGCCTTTAGTAGGGGAGATCTCTGTGCTTTCACTTGTTGTGCTGCTTTGTTCCATGACTTTTGCAGTCGTTTGGGCTCTGAATCGGCGTGCATCATATTCTTGGGTTGGTCAAAATATCCTTGTAAGTATACTTTCTACTTTATTTTTTATTTTATTTTATTTTATTTTATTAAGTTCTTCTAATTAATCGATGATGGAGGTGGGAGAGTTCTTTCATGGGTATTTTTGGAAACAAAAGGCCATGTATATCTACTTTCTTTTTTTATTTGGAGATGAGAAATCATTTGAATTCAAATTGGTAAAAATATTAAAGTTGATATAAGTATTTATTGTAATTAATTAGCTAAAGTTTTTAGGTTAACGGGTGATTTAATATGATATCAGAGCAAGAGATCCTGTATTTAAACTCTTGGAATACTTTTTCCTTCCTAATTAATATTGAATTCCACGTGTTAGGTCTTCTACACATTTTTAAGCCATAAGTGATGGAGAGTGTTAAATTAGTGATATAAATTTACTGTAATTCATTAGTTAAAGCTTTTGAGTTGATTGGTGATTTAACGTATATTTAATTATTGATATAATTAAATTGAACATAATCCATCCATTTAAACTTTAGGATTGATTGAGAACTGAACATGGTATCAAAGCAAGAGGTCCTATGTTCGAACTTCTGTAATGGCATTTCCTTCCCAATTAATTATTTGTTGGATCTTTTACAAATTTTCAAGTTCACAAGTGAGTGGAGGGTTAAATATTGATATAATTAAAATTTTCAGAATCGATCAGCTTTAGCATTTGGAACGTGGTATTTGTCTTTAAGATTACGAGTTTTACCTTTAGTGGTTTCCTAATGAAGGTATTAATGCTTTGGGTTTTTCTAGATAATATCAAATGCTGTCGGGTTAGTTCCCACGTATGATGTTAGTCAAGTTTATATATCTGTTTTGGTTGTAATGCTCCTAGTTGAGCTTGTTCTTTTGTTTCATTTTTGTTCCTTTTCTTCTTCACTCCCTCGGGACTCGGGAGTTCGATTCCTGAACATGAAAAAAGGAAAAAAGAAACAAAAGAAATCAAATGCTGCAAGGCTAGTTCTCACATATAAGTCAAGTTACATGACAAGGAAGGTCCAGACTCCTACGATTATAAAGTAAAGTGAGCTTACCTTTGGTTTGTTGTCATCAATGGTCACAATGCTGTCTAGGATCTAGAAGAAAGGAGTGTGGGTAATAACAAAAAAGAAATAAGAAAAGATAGTGGTCACATATATGATGGGATACTTGCGTTTAATGGTGAATGGGATAATGGTAAGAGTATGTGCCTAATATCAGATGATGAGGGAATATGTGCTTTACATCCCCCAAAGCCAAGGACTAAAGGAAGAGACCCATTTTGGCAGGAATAGCTCAAGAGCTAGCTATCGAATTGTGAAATCAGCAGCAGAGCCACATTTACCAGGGGAACTGCCCCCATTTTACTCATTTGTACATTCCGCAGTTTTTTTTCTGAAACTATGCTGCTTCACTCTTTATGTCAATTTCAGTGTATCGATTTTAATGTCTGATTCTTCTTAATAGGGTATTTGCCTGATGATAACAGTCCTGCAGATGGCCCGATTACCTAATATTAAGGTATCCCAAAAAGTTCATTGATTTGGTTCATATTTCAAGGCCCTTACAATCTTAATTATCTCAGGTAGCAACAGTGCTTCTTTGCTGTGCATTTGTCTATGACATCTTCTGGGTGTTCATATCACCAGTAATTTTCCATGAGAGTGTAATGATTGCGGTAAGCATTATTTCTTTTTTCTGTATATTTACTTTAGAATTTAATTCCAAATAAAATTCAAGTAATGTTATGATATAATATTTGTAAGAGAATGAAATGAACGGGTTTCGAGTAGCATGTTTTGGATGCCACCTCTGTTTTAAGCCAAGTTTTGGGTTCTCTTGTTGTATGTGAAGAATTTGGCTTGTTCGGGTTTACTATTTTTTCTTTGTGGCACTATATTTGAAGCTTACTTGTTGGTTGTATCTTCCTAGGATGTCTCTAGCTAGAAAATAAGCATGACCAAGATTGGACAGGATAGCTTCCTTAATTGAATATAAAATTGATTTTCCTCCACGTATTGTTTGTGAGAAAGAATTTTATTCTTCTTTCTTTCTCCCCCGTCCACCTTTTATTTCACAAAGAAAATAGCTTGATTATGAATATCCTTCGGTTACTATGCGTTCCAGTTTTACCCCTCAAAGCCAAATAATTATGGATTGAAGCTTCCAAGCCTACTATTTTAGATATTTGGTTAGAAAGGAACTAAAGGATTTGGTTGGATGCTTCTGAGATATCAATATCAAAGCTTCTCGCAGGTGTTCTTTATACAAATTATTTGTTGGAGAAGAGAGCATTTTACCTCCGGATAGAATATATAAGATATTAGCTTTCTTTTTCTTAATGGCCATAATCAGATGAAAGAAATAGGAAATTATATCACCATCTTTCAACCATTTGGTCTTGTGTTTCTGTCTCCCAAGTGTCTCTTCCTTAGCAACCAGAGAGAGAGAGAGGCTGCTCTTTCGAGGAATTCCTCAGGATTTTGTTTTTGGGAAGAAGGTCTCTATTTTCCCCTTGCTATCTACTCTGGCATTTGAGTAATAGTAATAAGGCAACTCTAATCCTCAGCCCAATGCTCTAAGTTTTTTGTTAAAACAAGAACCCTGAATCAAAGAAATCAACCAAGAGATAAGACTAGAATTAGATTACCCCTTAAGATTGAAGATCTAGAAGCAAGATTTGGAACCTTGTTCTAAATTGAGGCTTGATTGAATCGAACTTGATCAAAGCTTGATTGAATGACGGATGCAATCTACCCCAAGAATTGCTTGAAACTTAGAAATTTGAGCATCATCTTTGTCATTAACTTTGTCATTTCTAAGGGTAAAAGTCTCAATTTGAGATCTCAATTTCATTCATCCAAAAAATCTCTCTACATAGTTATTTGTGCGTATTTATAGTCTCTCCACGAAAAAAAAACTTTCAATTCTTCAAATGCTGGCCATAATTTACTCCCACTCCCCTTAAATCTCCACGAAAGAAGTTAATTTGACAAATAACTTCCCACCCTTTTGCCCACTACAAGAATTATAAAATTAAAAATAATAAATAAAGTTTTGTAACAACTTATCAATCAACTGCAATTTATAGCAACTTCATCCGCTACTTCAATCGTGCAAATATTCACTTCTGAAGCTCCCAATGGTCATTTTTCAATCGAATCAGCTTGTAACACATGAAATAATGGTTGAACCGAGCCTATTCAATTTTGTAGATGAAGAATGAATGCTTGTTGAATCTTCTTATCGTGTAATAGGTCCAGTTGGAACATTTGGAACACCGTGATTCTTATCAAAAAGTCTATTAGGTTAGATTCCTATTAAACATTAAATTGAAAACAACCTATTAGACGCATTAATGGGGTTAGTTTGTATATCTCATGCAATTTCTTTCTACTTCAGAAGTTATTTAGTAATTCTAGTTCATTTCTTTGGGTATGTTCAGCTAGTTCACACTATAATTCCCAAGATTGCACTGAAATTTATCCGACTAAAGCTTGCCTTTTAAACAACCTTATGCTGAGTCTAGTATTAGATATAGATAGAATATGTTTGTTCCTTCTTATTTTCTTATAATGATGCATTTCAACGAAATGCGAAAGCATCTCTTATTCTCTATCTCTTAAATGGTGTGTGAAACTCGAGTATTTTTTTTTCTGTGAACACGAAGGTCTTGTGTTTTTTTGGCATTAATGGAATTCAATCCATGGTATTCAGTCTCTTAAGACCTATTTAGGTGCTCAAATTTAGAGTTAAAAATAAAGGTAGGAACAATTGTTTAATCTAGATCGGTTTGATTTTGATCCTAAACAAGATAGTCTAGCACCTCCGAAACTAGTTCAGTCCCCCGTAGGAGCTGTTTTTTTATTTATGATGCATCTACTCTGTATAATTGGGGGTAGATAGGAGTTAATCCATAATTATGTTGGATTCTTTTGTAACTTTTTCAGGTTGCCCGAGGGGACAATAGTGGTGGAGAATCAATTCCAATGCTTTTAAGGGTTCCTCGCACCTTTGATCCTTGGGGTGGTTTCGATATGATTGGATTTGGGGATATACTCTTCCCTGGGTTGCTTGTTTCGTTTACTCACAGGTACTGATGTCACATACATTACAATGTCTCTGTTGTACTGTTTGTTATCTCTTGTATGTTTTACAATATATTAATTATTATTATTCTTGCCATTTTACCTGTCTCGTCCACATCAATTCTATCCCTCCAGGGAAAATAAACTCAGTTCTCGGAATTTTAATCGGAATTTTAAAAACAAAACAATAGAAGTAAACAAGTAAACCACTTAAATGGAAACCTGCTTGAACATCTGACTCCGACAATGTCTGAATCACGTGCCAAGTCAAGATATCAAATATTTGGGTCTTGAACAGGAATAAACTTTCTGCAGTGACCTCGTACATTCGTCTTCCACCTCCAAATTCTTTGTAGGACCTCCAAAAATGACCTTCGAGCGTTAGGTTTGTCGGTTGGTAGAAAGAGGCTGAAGTTGGGTTGGGTTCGCACAAATGTTGGGGTAGATTAACAGAAAACGTGCCTGACGAGGTGTCAAATCGAGTTGCGCAGGTGCCAAGTCAAATGTGTTTTTTCCCACTTCTTCACATGCACACTGCGTCGCATTCTAATAGTTTTTAGGCCGGGTCGCATAGCTTTTGGGTTAGAAAAGAACACACGATATGCACTGCTTTCCTCTACACGTGTGCAGTCGTCCTCCTCCCTTTACAAAATCTTCGGCCATACTTTGGGTTTCAGCATCATTTTTTTCCTTCTTCATTCGTGCCATCTTTTTTAACTACATTTGTGCTCAGAGTTCCACTGGATGCCAAGTTGGGATGTGCCGGTATAAGTTTGGTTGCTTCTTCCTTTTTGCTTTCTCTTTTTCCTTGCACTTGGGTGTAACTCGTCACTCTTTGAAGTATTCTTGCACGATTTCATGGCTTGCAATTTTCGTGTAATTTGTTTCTTCTTCACACTTCTTTTACTATACGAGATCTTGGGTTTGGGTAAATTTTTTATCTTCTTGAATTTTGCTCACATGGATACTCCATTGGGTGAACTGATTTTTTCCAAAGCATGATGAGGCCCTTCATCTCCTCATTGATTTCCTCCATCCAAATTTTGTTCAACTGCAAGCATCGGTCCATCTTGACGAGGCTTCCACCTTCGTTGGTCGTGAACCATATTATGTATAGGAGTTTCAAGTCTTGAACGTACTTCTAGTGCTGCAAAATTCCATTCTAGGCAAATTTATTGAAAATTATTCTCTGAAGGGAGGGTCCCTCTTTGTAACTAGGCGTGCATTGTTTGGCAATGAGCACAAGTCACATACCTCACTCTTGCTGCGGTCGTCGACAAAAATTTCCTGGTCTATCTGCAGCAACCAACTTTGTCTCTTGGAAACTCTCTTATACCAAATTAGTGTAGCCTAAAGAGAGACTAATTCTTCAAGAGTCTAACCAAGATCTTTATTATCAATGAAGCAATTATTGATTACAAGAGGGAAACCCTCTATTTGTAGGGAACTTACAACAAAATATTTAAAAATATTTAGAAGGAACTTAACGAGTAAACCAAGAATTACCTCAATTACTATGGTAATTCACTACATCAGAGGGTGTAAGTTTTTTCTGCAAGTTAAACTATTCACCTTCATTTGAATTCAACTTCTATAGTTAAGAAGATGCCTTGTGTCACAATCGCGGTTTCTAGGCAGCGGATTTGACGATTGTGCGGCATTCACTCTCAGCACTGAGTAAGTCAAGCCTACTTCGAGTCACGTTGCCTACGGTCGGGTAACGTGAATACAAACCTCGGGTCTCAATTTCAAGAGAAGATTTTAGAAAGCGGGGGAGAGAGGGCAACAACGGCGGCTTAAACAGTATATAACTTTTCGGTAGGGAGAATTGGACAATTAGTCGCATCCCCCTATAGTACATTTTGAGGCATTCATGTCCACTAGCCATGACTTCGCCAAAACGTCATACTCTTAAAAAAGACAAGAAAGAAATAATAAAACATGAAAGCGGTAAAAGAAAGCAATAAAGTAGTACAAGGCAAGGGTTTCGGCGTGTCACGGGCATGCGGCCATGGGCGACATGCCTTGGACAAGCATGATGGTGACACCTTGCATGCTCCCAGATTAGTGGAGCACTTCTTGGACCACTCTTTTTTACTTTAACTTTGTAGGGGTTTCTTTTTTAGTTTCTTACTTCACTGGAGTTTCGATAAGATTTATTGATTTGATTGAAGTAAAAACTTGTCTGGAGAAAAATATTAAGCACTGGAGCTATGGTATCCATGAGAGCAATATTTTCATATAGGAAATACATAACATAATCGTTAAGGCATCTATTTCCTCTCTGAGCTTACTTGAGGTCAGAGGTTCAAATTGATGACTGTGATACCCGAATATTCCCATCAGATAAGCAGGATTTGCATGATGAAAACTTAACCATGTTTTGCATTTTGAACTGTTAATAATAATATTCTGTATTTACGTTAATTTTTTTTTGTGTAACTCTGTTTTTTAGTTCGTTCTTTTTATGTTTTGTTTGTTGACCAGATTTGACAAAGCACTCAACAAAAGCAGGTGTAATGCATATTTTCCTTGGTTGGTTGTTGGTTACGGAACTGGTGAGTACCTATTCAGCACGGTTTTCTTATTTTTTCATGTCAGAGATGAGAACCTTCCTGGCTTGTTTAAATTTTCTTATTTGTTGTGGACTGTGTCCCCTGAGATAGGATTGCATGACTATTCAACAATATACTATTATCACCTCCGTTTTCTTAGTTTCTTTTTTCTTGAGACATGGCCTTAACTCAAAGACGACCACTTTTGTTAAAATATTACTATGTATCATCTCAATGTAGGATATCCTGCACATTTTTGCTCGGATCTGTGCAGCTAGAAGGCGGGCAGGGAATAAGACTGCTTCGATATTTCTGTGTCATCTTATATGACACCTAGGGTTTAAGAGGGTAGGGAGTGGTCGTTTGTGCACTAGGTATGAACAAGGAATGGCTCTTGGTAAAATAACATGTTCAAAAAATGCTTAAAAGAATCATTAGTTCTCACCAAGCAAAGGCATTTCTTCCTTTTCAATGGCTCATTTACTAGGAAATTCATGGTTAAACATGTTTGTCTTTTAGATGGGTAATCTCGTAGAAAACCTTTTGAGGAAGCATGCAAGAGAGAGCATGTGATAAGCCCCAACAATGCTAGATTTTGCAAAGCTAGAGGTTCTACAAAATTTCACAAATAAAGCTAACTTCACGAAGTAAAGGTATTTCACCTCTAAAACTGGCCAAAGAACGTCGACCAAATACTCTGATACCAAATGATAAGCGCCAACAACTTTGTCTTGCTTCTTGTAATTGCTCCTTCGGGTACATGCAATTGATTAGTGATTGGATTCATATCAACATGCTACCACCTATTTGGTTTCAGAGGATAATTGTTCGTTTTTTAAAGCTACTCAAGCCAGCAGGTGGGATTTCTAAGTTGTTGAGGATACTAGGTAATGGTGGTGCTTATTAGGTCCCAAATTTGAGGTATTACGATTGATGTTGGCTAGAGAATATTTCATCCAAAGAAAAAAAAAGAAAAAAAAAAGAAAAAAAAGAGGAATATCGACCCCAAATACATTCCACCCCTCAAAACCTTTCTTCATAACCAATTTCATACGAAATTTCTTGGATATCGATATATGATGGTGGATCATGAAAAGAATCGAGAAAAAAAAAATTAGTTTGATACAAAGAAAATATAAACAAGAAATTAGGCATTAAAAATACAATACTTTGTGTATGCCTAATCTATGGCGGAGGAAAGAGGGAGAATTGCTTCAATAAGAGATAAAGGAGATTAGTTGGAAGGCTAAAACTATCTTATACTAACTTGATCAGACATTATTTATCCAATAAGTATATCATGTGGCTGTTTGTGTTATCAGTTCTAGTTTGATAAAGTTTAGTTTTCACTAGGTACGTGAATACGAAACCAACTAGGAGATATTTTCACAAAGACGTTAAATGCTGCACGTTTAGACTTTCCTTGTGACAAGTTAATTAACATATAGCCACTTTGTTTATATATATATATATATATATATATATATATATATATATATATATATATAATTGACTTGAAATCTTGTTGTCTATATATTACATAGTTCTCTGCCTGGGTAGTTCAGAATGGTTATACTTGACCCCTTTTTGTTTAATGATATTGGATTAAACTTTTTCAGGTCTGGTGTTAACGTATTTGGGGTTATATTTTATGAATGGACATGGTCAACCTGCACTCCTTTATCTTGTTCCATGCACCTTAGGTAAACACAGTTTTGTTCTTTAGTACAAGTCTGAAAACTACAACTGTGGACGACCAAGTCTTATTTTGTTTTGATTTGGTTGGTTGCAGGTGTTACTGTTGTTTTGGGTTTTATGAGAGGGGAGATTAAACAACTTTGGAATTATGGGACAGAAAATTCCTTGGATAGGGAACCTTCTTCTGGAGAAGCTTGAAGTGTTAGCTCCCTCCCTTTCAAATGTAGGTGTGTAAAATAATGTCTTTTCGTTCTGTGGTGAGAAGGGCACTTGTTATGAATGGTAAGGGCTGTCTTCTTATAATTGTATCATCTTCGTCAACACTTGATGTATGTAAGGGGGGATTTAGTTCTTTAATTTGATCAGCTTGAACCCATGTGGCCATCAATTATAATTTGTTTTACATAATTCATATTTGAAAGAAAGAAAAAGAAGTTATACCACCATTTCTTTTTTCATTCAACAAGAACCATATTAGATGGTGAATGTATTTTGATGCCATTTCTGCCACAGCTGATGTTCTTGGTAAAGAACAAATTTTCTTAAACTTATGTCTACAATAACTTCAGGTTTGAACGATGTGTTATACGCCCCCTCCCTGCGTTGGAACTTAGGGTATGCCTCAACAAAATAAGATATTATGGAATGGTTTTGCGGCTGACTTAAAAAGTCATATTGCTACCATGGAATCCGATTCATATAGCTCTGGACTAGCGTGTAACTTTGTTGTTGAATTGATATTATCTCCATCGATACGAGTTTTTATAGGGAATACCAAAAGTAAAGCCATGAAAACTTCAGTATCCCTGCATTGGGTCACTCATAATGAAGCCATATATATTTGTAGCGTTGTTGAACAACTCTTATGCTTTTTGTTTTTCTTATTTTTTTCTATAGAAACGTTAATCCTTTTTTAAATATATTATTAATTGTAGTATATTATTTTAAAGAAATTAATCCATAATAAATATAATTCTTATAAAAAACAAAAATGTATACCTACTATTCCAAATTTGATTGTATTTAGTCCTTCAACTTTTATGGAAGTACCGATTTAGTTCATGAATTTTATTTTGTTATGTAGTTCATATACTATTAATTTTGTAACAATTTGAAATTTAGCACCTTATTCACCTCCTATTTTAATTTTTTTTTAACAATTATTGTTATGGTTGTATAGTAAAAAAGGACATTAAATTTTGATGAAATCTTTTATAGTTATGTTAAATTGTTATCAATTATGAAGTATAATGAATAAATTATTATATACTAAAATTCAAATCTAATGAGAATGTTACAAAGTTGAAAATACTAAATGAGTCTCGGTACAAATTAATCATAACATATATTATCAAACTCGTTGACATAAAGTTCTGGATCTATCAATTGTGTGCGAATGATTTAATTGGATCGAAGAACTATGGAGATACAAATTCTTATATGCTAAACTTTCGAAACAAGTTAATTTCATTCTAGATTATTGCAACTCTTGGAAACCCTATTTTATCACTTTATTGAAGAATAAAATCTTTAAATCTAAAATATACAAGAATCTCAAAGCGTTAAACCACCGAAGATAAAGTACCTTAATGAGCACCACCCGAAGAGAAAGTACCTTAACGAGCAAGATAGATATGAATTGCAAAGAAACTTAGCTTCAGAGTAAAAGAAAAGCATAAACGTTTTTTTACTATCTTTTTTTTTTTTTTGTCTATTTTACAATGACGGATTTATATAGTCTCACAATTAAACTCTTGATGTTCCACGAGATATTTCAATAGTTGTAACCTTTCTACTTTATGTCATAATTACTCATTAGGTAAATGTAACCTAAAAAATAAATAAAAAGTTTAAAAATTTTAAATACACTAATAAAACAAGTTTACAAATAATAGATTTAAATCATCTACCAAGAATGTGTAACCAAACTTCAAATATCTTGAAGTTATTATTACATAAATAAAACTTGATTTTCTTAATGTGACATAAATATAGTAAATGGAGTTCAACCAAATTGGACATAATTTGACTTGACTTTATGTTAGACTAATTTGAACAACATTCTTCGTAACTTTTTAAGTTCATATTGTACAATAAATATCCCTTAGTATATATTACTATAACAACTTTAATTTCCTATTAAAATCAAGGTCACCACTACATGTATAACATGCCTACAATGTGCGAAAATATTAATTTAAAATAATTCATAACGTTGTCATAGTCTTACACGTTCATTATAAAGTCATTTAAACAATGTGGTAAAAAATAAATAACACGAATTTAAATAAAACACAAAAATAAAGTATTTGCCAGGATCTAATCCAAGGGCGATGAAAGAAAACAACATGAATGCATCTACCCTAGCTTTGGTCCTATGATTGTCATCACGATGTCGGCATCTGTGTAGGGGTGCCTTACCTTTACTTGAAAAAACAAAAAAAAAAAAAAAAACTCATAACTTGAGTATTTTAAGAAATATTCAGTAAGTAATCTCACGGTTGGGGTTGGAAAATGCAAACACATGTGACATGAAGGGACCTATCCTTTTATAAAGACATCATAGCATGACCTTATGTTGTTTTCTAGTCTGGATAGGGTTAGATGTATAGTACTCCTCTGCACACAGTCTATGCACGGTACATGCTGTTATGCCCCTAATTTTCTTACCCTAAATTAGTGACGTCACTACATACATACTTTTAACACATGTAAAATATCATACTTTTAACACATGTAAAATATCATAATAATTATTCCTTTATTATTATTATTATTTCGTTGAAGCGGTTTATAATTATTTTTTAAAAAGTTTTCTATGAAAGGAAATTTGTGAAGGGCCCACACTTGAATTGAGTGATTAAAAGTTGGCATTGTCCATACCTAATTAATTTTGATATGAATGTAAATGTTAGTGTTATTAAGTGTGAAGTTGACTCTTTTTATTTTTGCTTTTCATTTTTCATATATAGTGATTAAGTGGAAGCAACCCATCATATAAAACATAAAACATAAAACATAAAACATGTTAGTGGGGAAGATCAAGTGTGTTCTAACATTGTCGGTGACCATACCTTGCTTTTCCCACTAACACTTACCCTTTTTTTTTTTTTTTTTTTTTTTTTTTTTTAATTATAAAGAGAAAAAGGAATCACCTTTTTACTTTTTACTTTTCTAACTTGTTGAGGAATGAACCAAAGTCTTGCTTTTATCTCACTCAATTAACCAGCTTTTTAAGTTTGAAAACGTGCTCAAATTAATAGGCGTTCGGACTTATCTTTCATGTATTTTAACTTCTTTTTAGCTCGATATTATGTATTTCCTTTGAATTTAGCGTAATTTCTTGATCAGAATCAATAGGGTTTACGATTTTGGTGGGGAATGGAGCATGAGTAAAGAAAAACTCTTCATAACCTAAATAAGGTCGGGTGGGTGAGGGATATGGTCTCCGTTCTCGTTCTCTCCTTCTTCTTTATCCTCATTCGAGTTTGTATATCCTCTTTAAACGAATTTTTTAGGGTTAGGGTTTTCTAAAATATAGTCCTCCTTTGATTGAGATTTTATTTTAATAGAGAATAATTTCCTTAAAAGAGATCCGATCTTCACAATTTGTGTCTTGAGTACAATAAAATCACCTACCTACTTTTCCGTTAAAAAAACATTTCTATTAGTGATAGATAAATTTGTAATTTTAATTTTTAAATAGAATTAATTTATTTAAACACCTCTCGATCATGCAAATTTAAACTTCAAATTGATTAAATAAATTCACTCCATGAATGAACGAATGAAATGGAAGCTTTATTAAATAGTTTCAGACACTGTTTGGAAGAGATGGGAAGACAAAATAAAAAAGACATGACAGGACAAGACAAGACAATACTTAAGTTCTATCGTACAAGACCGACCTTCCTCCTTTTATAACACTGTTTGGGTTTGGCAACATATTTTCAACGTGTGGATTATTATTATTATGCCTTTCCAAAACATGTTCTATTTTAGAAACACAGAAACAAGTTTGGGGTTTTCAAAGACAGAAAGAGACCCTTCATTAATTACAATTCAATACTTATAGACGGTACTAAACACTGTTTTGATTGATGTAAATTAGGCCATCTTGTTTGATTATTGTAAGGAAACCAAGTCATTTGGACATCGTGGTATGTCGTTTTCTCTCTCCCGATGGAGACTTCACAAGAACCAAAATAGAAATTGGGTTGTTCTCTCTTCTCAAGCTTTTCGTCTATCTATCGATTTTATGTTATCGACATATATAGCATAACATAACGTGATTGTAAAATGATTGACTTTATCTTTTTCTTTTCAACTATATAAATATTCTAATTTTTATGGTACAAGAACCTCTAATTCTTAAATATATAACTTTTATGTACAAATTTGATAAGAGAAATCATGTTTGACGGACACGTATTTCAATAGTAAATTTGTTGATTTAGAAAAATAGTGACTTCCAAGATAGAAAAGTGCACATTATTGTGTGGTGCGTACTGCACCAACTTTGTTACGTAAATATGAGATGGAGAAAAATAGTATAGAAACCTGGAGGGTTTAGAATGTGGAAGTAGTTGAACTTACTCTATTGAATCATAACGATGAATTTGAATTAGATTGATAGAGGTGAAATCGAGTTCAGTATGGTTAATATAGGTTTGAAGGCTCAAATTTTCAAAGTTTCTTATCATACTATACTCAATGAAACCCAAGTTTAGTAAGATTAATCTAAGTGAAATCGAGCATTCAAATTGTCGGGTAAAAAAAACCTTCATTCAATATTATATTTGTTTTTCTCCCTAAAATGAAAATTTATTGCACATTTTAAGTATCTCCCTTTTAAGGACAATAAAAAGTGGGCAGAAATTATTCAACTTTTAAAAATGTTATGGACATCCTACTCACAGAGTTAAACCTCAAAGTTTCGTCTTGGTCATAGTCATCTAGGAGCCGACAAGTTTTATTGGATTTTTAGGGCAACTAGGTGGCTTAATGATAAAAGATCACGTTGTTCCAAATGTTCCAATTAGACCTATCACACAATCCAAGGACAAGAAAATTCACAAACAGTCATTATTCATCTTCAAAAATGGATACGCTCGGTTCAACCATTATTTCATGTTTTACAAGCTGATTTGATTGAGGAAGAACTATTTGGAGCTTCAGAAGTGAATATTTGCAAATAGTGGATGAAGTTGCTATAAATTGCACTCGAAGTGGTTAGAAAAGTTTATTTATTATTTTTAATTTCATAATTGGTGGGAAGTTATTTGTTTGATTTTTGTTGTTTTGTGGAGCAATGGAGAGAGTGGGATTAAATTATGACCACTTAACTTCTTCCGTGGACATTTGAAGAATTGAAATTTTGTTTCGTGGATAGACTATACATTGTTGGATTTCGATAATCGCCAGGGAAATCCTTTATTTTCGGTGAGAGGAAATTGTCGACAGGAGGTTGTTGGAAGAAAAATAAAATGCGTAAAATAACATAGAGACTGAAAGTTTGACTGCTCTTCAAAATCAGGTTATTAAATTTTGAACAGATTTCCTATTTAAATATAACATATCTTAAAAATGGGTGGAGAGTGGCCAACTGAATCTGTGCCACTTCCTAGAAAATTGCCGTCTAAGAATTCGCTAATCCATTCGACGTGTTTGTCAAATGGTCAAACAGAGAATTAAATGTAAACGTGTGAATCTAAATAAGGAAAAACAAAGGTTTTATCTAACAATCTCCTCCTAAAACCTGTGTTATATCTACCTTATTTCGTTTCGTTTGAACTCCGTTTTGAGCCCTATGGCTCGGTGTCCCTGGCGGCATGTCCTCCAGACTCCACGTCTTGTTCGGCCGCCTCTTCTTCGAGTTGGCGCGCCGCCAGTCCAGGTGGTTCACCTCTCCCTAATAGGTCTTCCATCTTCCGGTACCTGACCGAGAGGTTGACCGGTTGCTCGGTGTCCCTGGCGGCATGTCCTCCAGACTCCACGTCTTGTTCGGCCGCCTCTTCTTCGAGTTGGCGCGCTGCCAGTCCAGGTGGTTCACCTCTTCCTAATAGGTCTTCCATCTTCCGGTACCTGGCCGAGAAGTTGACTGGTTGCTCTATCTCTAGCTTTAGGATGTAAAGGCAGTTTGCCGTGCACCGAACTTGCGTGAGCAACCGTCGTCGATCATCGCGGATCCTAAGTAGCCCGCGTTTGATGGAAATGTGGCAGCCGGCCTTATCGAGTTTACCCAGGCTCACAATATTAGCCTTGAGTCTCGGGATGAAGTAGACGCCGGTCAGCTTGTGATGATTGCCTCCCTTGCCGACGAATAGGATGGTGTCGTGCCCTTCGATCTCGACGACGGAGCCGTCGCCAAATTTCACCGTCCCGCGAATCCCCGAGTCAAGCTCGGAGAACGCAGACTTGGCCCCGGTCATATGGTTTGTTGCCCCCATGTCGAGGACCCATCGCCGGTGCTCTTGCTGCTCGCCTCTTTCACCGATTTGAGCGAGCACTCGCTCCTCCTTCAGTCGAATTGGCTCCCCAGCCGGTGCATTTGTTATGCACAGTTGGAGCTCTTCCTCGGGTTCGACGCTCACCGGAGCAGTTATGCCGTCGTCGATTACCTCTGTGGATTTGGGGAGCTCTTCCTCGGGTTTGACGTCAGGTAGGACTGATGCAGTCACCATGAAAAGGGCCGGCTCATCCTCCTCGAATTGAGCCACATGGGCCTTTTCGGCCGTCTCCTTGTTCCTGAGCTTGCTCCAGCAATTCTTGCTCAGGTGACCTCTCTTCCCACAGTACGAGCACTGGATTGGCCCGTCATCAATCGACTCCTTCTTTTGATCCGCCTCTTTCCCGTGCATGCGCCGGTGAGATTTTCACGACTTCTTACCGCCGACCCGCCTCAGTGAGGAGTAGACGACCCTCCTTGTCGACAGCTGAAATGGTATTTTTCTTCCGCTGCTCGACGTTACGCAGTCTTCCGGTCACCTCTTCCACCGTTAGGTCATTCACGTCAAGCAATGTCTCGATTGAAATTGCAACTTGCTCGAGGTGATCGGGGACGACCTGCAGCATCTTCTTCACGATTTCTGTCTCGATTGAAATTGCAACTTGCTCGAGGTGATCGGGGACGACCTGCAGCATCTTCTTCACGATTTCTGTCTCGCTGATGCTGCCACCGAGTGTGGTGATGCTGTTGGCGAGCCCCGTGATTCGCATTGAAAAATCATCGACAGATTCGCCGTCCTTAAAGCGGATCTCCAAGAGCTCCTTCCGCAACTGCTCGATGTTGGATTCCCGCACTCGCTGTACACCGCCGACCCGACGGGATTTAATTCCCTCCCAGGCCGATTGCGCGGTGCACTTGGTGGAGAGAGATGCCAGAATCTCTGGGGGCACAGATCGTAATATGGCGGCGAACGCCAGTCGATCCTCCCGATACTCAATCGTTTCTCCTTCCTCTGGCTCGATAGCGTGCCATAACCCTTGCGCCTGTAGGTTGACAGGCATCAACAAGGTCCACTCGTTATAGTTGGACCTTGTCAAATATCGGATACTGAACGACGACAGTCGTTGTCTCCCTGATCACTCTCACTCGCTCAACGCGACACCTCGACGCCAGTCATCACGACGTCGGCCTCTTCGTGGTGGTGATGGAGATGCCGGCACTTGGCGGCGGCATGGAGGAGTGAGCGAGCCTGCTCGGGATGAAGGACCCCACGATGTGCTT
Organism: Cucurbita pepo subsp. pepo; assembly: GCF_057944985.1. Taxonomy (NCBI): domain Eukaryota; kingdom Viridiplantae; phylum Streptophyta; class Magnoliopsida; order Cucurbitales; family Cucurbitaceae; genus Cucurbita; species Cucurbita pepo. The sequence goes on from NC_141809.1 coordinate 10,840,071, forward strand.
ATTTTCGCACTTTGCATTTTCTTTTACTCGAACCTGAGACCTGTGTATTGTTAGATCGACACTCTAACCACTTGAGCTATTCAACTTGATTGTTGATAGGATGGCTCCTCCGCAATGATATACACCGATGGCTTCAACTTGGCTCTGATACCACTTGTTGGATTTCGATAATCGCCAGTGAAATCCTTTATTTTCGGTGAGAGGAAATTGTCGACAGTAGGTTGTTGGAAGAAAAATAAAATGCGTAAAATAACAGAGAGACTGAAGTTTGACTGCTCTTCAAAATCAGGTTATTAAATTTATGAACAGATTTCCTATTTAAATATAACCTATCCTAAAAATGGGTGGAGAGTGGCCAACTGAATCTGTGCCACTCCCTACAAAATTGTCGTCTAAGAATTCGCTAATCCATTAGACGTGTTTGTCAAATGGTCAAACGGAGAATTAAATGTAAACGTAATCTAAATAAGGAAAAACAAAGGTTTTATCTAACATACATACCCACAAATTATTATGTAAAAGATGGATTTTGATAAATAAAATTTATCTCTCAAATTAAGACTTTCACCCTTGAAAATTTGTGCATCATTTTTGTCATTTCTAAGTTTCGTGCAATTCTTGTGATAGATTGAATCTGAGCCATTTAATCAAGTTTTGATTAAGTTTGATTGTGGATTGACTCAATTTAAAACAAGGTTTCAATTCTTGTTTCTAGATTTTTTTATCGTAGGAGGTAATCTAATTTTAGTTATCTCTTGGTTGATACGAACTTCAAATAAGGTGTTAATTTTTTTTTATTCAAGGGTTCTTACTTCAATAAAAGCTTGGATTGTTGGGTTGAGAATTAGGGTTGCCTTCTCACTTAACACAGACTTCTTGCTTCGGGTTGCTCTATTCTGACTCCTCAAGTCTTTTTTAGTTTGTGAGCACCAAGGGTCTAAACCCTCTAACCATCTCTCATGATCCTAAGGTGCTCAATCTACTGGAGGCCTCCTGACCTAGGTCATCGTCTAGCCAACCTGACTCTAACACTCTAGCTCTGTGTAGATTAACACACTTTATAGGGAGAACACACACTCAAGCACCTGGAACTAACATATACTATATCATGCACACATACAAGCAAACAAGCTTAATGAGGAGATAACATCCATCAATCACCCAGAGTAAAAATCTCAATACTTCATCCTTCTTTCTAACATAAAGGAAAGCATATAAAATAATTCATCACAAATCTCATCATAGGGGCATTTTGGTAATTTCTTACATCATGGATAACATACTTATCCATATTGTCCAACTCGTATTTTAGTCATGCATATTCTCTTTCTAGCTAGCATAATACATAAAATAGCGTATTTCTTGGAAATCTCAACCTAATGGCATAACAATAATTTTACCATAACATACCTACAGTACATACTCATCCAAAAATGCCATGCTGACGATCTTAATAAGCATTTTCTATCCACCTAAAGTAAGGAATACTCTCATGTAAGGAATACTCTCATGTTACCACATCCTAACAATCCCTACAAATATTATTTGTCAAGAGTATGTGTAGTTACTTTCTTGGGTAACGTGTGTCTTATTAAGCTAGTTTTTCTGCATGTTAGGAGCTCCAAAATTTCTGAAATGTCTCTCTCACGTGTTGTCATTTACTCATTCAACTCCTCGTCAAAATTTCCATATTTCCAAACTAGTTTTTGGTTCTTTTCTATTTCCTTTGAATTTTCATAACACTCTCTGCTACAACTCAAATTAACACAACTTTTCACAAAAATTATAGACATTTAACACATTTTTACTACGGTATTTTTCTAATAATTTTTAGTTAATTATAAAAACGAATAATCGAGTCTAAAGATCATAAAAAACAAAAAACTCACAAAAAAAATGTCAGCTTCTTGACGTTCATTGAAATGCCACTTTCGAGTCTGAATCAATTCCGAATTTCTTCATAAAACTTGTGCAAAATTCCTCCAATATCACCATACTAAACATTCAAAATTTAATTCAAAAAAAAAAAAAAAACTCTAGAATTTGAAGGAAAATCGAAATCAAGAACCCAAAAATCATACCTTTTGTTCTTCCTCGATTTTTAACGGAATTTAGTGATTCAAAAGCCCAAAATGTTTCTCGAAGCTCTAGCAAATTTCCGACTCCAAATGGTTGTTGGGAGGGGATTTCAATTTTCTCTCTAACACTCTCTCAAGAATCCCTCAACTTTCATCTTCTTTTCTTCATCCTTTTCTTTTCTTTCTTTTTCTTAATTCTTACCTATCTAATTAGGGCTAATTTAGACCCCTAATTAGGAATGGAGGGTCAAAATGACCCATTTATCCCTCGGAGTTGACTTTGACCAATTTTTCACTATTTTCTTTTATATCTTTTTTGTACTCCTCAAATTTTTCTAATCATTTTTCTCTTCTAACTCATCTTAAAATTTTGTGTCTAAAATCCTCAATAAAATTCTAAAAATTTGACTTTAAAAGAAAATTCGAATTTTTAATTTCTCATCCGTACTCGAGTGTTACACTTTTACATCCATGCATGACCTAAAGATAAAAGTAAAGACCTCGAGAAGATTATGATCATGGAATGCAAATGATTTTAAGTTTGCATTACAAGGGGATCAATTGGACTCAATGACAAATCCTCGTGAAGAAGGGAGAATAATACAAAATAAGGTGTATTAATCATGCTACAAAGATTTCACAGTGGATGACAAGATCCATACATGTTGTTTGGGTTTAAGGAGATTTTATTGTATTTTTTAAGTCATAGAAAATTCTCTTTAAGATTACAAGTTACGTTTACGTAACCAATATGGTATTGATAGTCATGAAAGTTACAAATTTTCAATTAATTATAGACTACTATAAAATTTATATGGTTGGTTTAGTACAAAGATTTAAGATATTATAGCAATTTCTTATATTTAAAATGCGAATCTTGATTTAAGTTAGGAGAGCATAAAATGACTAACTAGTAATTTCTATCAAAATTCCACGCGGTACCACATGAAATCCTGCGGGCAGATTAATAAACTTTAAATTTTTTTCCAAATTTGGATTAGGAAAGTATAAAACATTTAACCAATAATTTCTATTAAAATTTTAAAATAGCTCATTCACAATTTCTTATATTTGAAATCTTGGCTAAAATCTTGGCGGAGATGAATTAATTAATAATTTTGAAACAATTATAGCACATTGGTTCAATCCTCGCGGATTTTCCACACCACATTCCAATTTCTTATATTTGAAATTCAAGTTCAAATCCGGGAGGTAGAGAAAGCAGCACATTCACAATTTCTTATATCGGAAATCCAAGTTCAAATCCGGGATGCAATTTTAGATGAGAAAGAATTCCCCATTCGAACGGACTAAGAGGGTCAGCTACCCAACTCTATAGGTAAATCTCGTTGTGAAAGGCCGATTACTAGCTAATTCATGAGTAGAGCTATAGATTGTTGTGAAAGACCGATTACTAGCTAATTCATGAGTAGAGCCAAAGAGGGTGAATTGTACAAGTTAACAATAACATTGATGAAATAAAAGAAGGAGCTTAGGTGTATAGAGAGTACCTCACCGTTTAAGAAGTAACTATAGACTAGGAGAAATACGTTTTGTTATTAATAGACTAGGAAAGGAGAAAGGACTAACTGAAAGAAGACGACGATATATAGCCTGGAGACGTAGAACAAAAACTCGTTTATTTGCATCAAGCTTTCGAGGGGTTCATTCAAGACTTACTCGAACTAAAAAAAATTCGACAGTTGTGGATCGCGTGAAGACCATGACACATGCATAAAATAGTAGTAGTTTATTTCTTAGACTTTAGGTTAGGATAGGGTGTTTTTACTTTTATTATTTATTTATTTGATTTAGTATTGTGTTATGCTGTTTTAAAGATGTTTTTGAACTCGTAAGTCCATGACAATGTTTTATGATAAAATTTTAAATGTTTATTTCTGCATAAGAGAGTATGTTATAATGATGGTAGCGACTTTAGGTTAGTTGAAATCTAGGGTCGTTATATAAATAGTCATATATAAGTACTATGTATAGTAAAATGATATATATGGTAAAACTATATATTGTAAGCTAAACCATATATACCATTGCGTACTTTGAAAATGTAATTTATGCATTTTCTATATTCGTTGTTACTATACATACCTGAAATCATCAATATAAACTTTTGACCAATATTCCTCATTACATTTTCTCTATCCTATTCTTTGTGTTCATCTAGATTGAGTGTGTGTTATTATGCGATCCTAACAACTAGTATAAGAGCTAGGCAAGAGTTACCACGATCTGTGAAGATGAAGAGCTCAAAGATTGAAATTGAGAAGTTTGATAGTTTCGATTTCGGTTTTTGGAAGATGCAAATTGAAGAATGTCTATACCTGAAAGATCTTCATGAACCCCGTTGGGGGTGAAATCGGATACCATGACACCATGTAGTAGTGGAAGCTCAAGGCGGCAGGCCTTAGTATTGATCCGATTGACGTTGTCCAAAAATGTGGCGTTCAACATCATTAAGGAGAAGACAACATCAGACCTATTAAAGGCGATGTCGAATATGTACAAAAGAATAGTCGGTTATGAATAAGGTGTCTTTGATACGGAGATTGTTCAATCTACAAATATTTGAAGGTAGATATGTTGCAGATCATATAAATGAATTCAATATGATTATAAGTCAATTGAGTTTGGTGGAAATTAATTTCGAAGATGAAATTAAAGCATTGATTTTGATGTCATCTTTACCCGAATCGTGTGATATTGTTGTTGTCACGATCAGCAATTCCCGATGGTTTGAGAAACTAAAGTTTGATGAAATTCGAGATGTAGTTCTCAGCGAAAGTATTCGCAAATGAGAAATTGAGGATAAGTCTGGTAATGCTCTCAGTGTTAACCAAAGGGGAAGAAGTAAATTGAAGGGCCCAAATAAAGTCGATCAAAATCAAAGAACCATGCAAATTTTCCCAACATACCAAACATAATGTGTTGAAATTGTGGAAAAAATGGTCACTTTTGGACAAATTGTACAAGACCAAAGAGGAAGTAGATCACAAATCGGAGGATGATAATGATTCTATAAATTCAACAGAAGACACTGGGATGCTCTAATCCTCACCGTGGACAGTCTGATTGAATTCTAGATTTTGGATTCAGGTGCATATTTTCATTCGTCTCCAAATAAGAAGTTGTTTCTGAATTTCAAATCAAGAATATCGAGAAGGCGTATCTTGCCGACAACAAAACCTTGGAGATTAAAAGAAAGGGAGATGTCTGCCTAAAAACTCCCGTAGAAAATCAGTGGTCATTGAATGATGTTAGATATATTCCTAGTCTCAAGAAGAACCTGATCTCTATTGGTCAGTTGGATAGCACATGTTATGCAGCAGTGTTTGGGAAGAGTTCATAGAAGATTGTGAAGGGTGCTGCTATGGTGGTAGCATGTGGCACAAAATTTGAAACCTCATACACCACTGCAGTGTGTATAAACATGGTTGTTGTTGCTATGAGTGCTTCAAATTCAAGTGTATGGCACAATAGACTTGGACATATGAGCGTGAAAGAAATGAAGATGTTAGCTGCAAAAGAAGTTTTAGAAGATCTAAAATTTGTTGATATGGGTCTTTGTGAGAACTTCGTTGTGGGCAAATAGAAACGAGTTAGATTTACAAAAGCTGCTAGAGAACTGGAGAAACTGCAGTTGAAAATGGTTCATACAGGCGTTTGGGGACCATCTCCAATTCCATCACTTGGTAGATCAAAGTTTTACGTCACCTTTATCAATGCTTTCAGCAGGAAGGTGTGGATCTATTTCCTGAAACACAAGTCAGATGTGTTCGCCACCTTCAAGAAGTGAAAAGCTGAAGTTGAAAATCAGACCGATTTGAAGATCAAATGTCTGAGGTCTGACAACAGGAGAGAGTACAACAAGTCAGAATTCAAAATATTTTGTGCAGCTCAGGGAATTAGATTAACGAAGTCAGTTCCGGTAAAGCAAGAAAATAATGTTGTTGAAAGGATGAACAGAACATTGAATGAGCGGGCAAGGAGTATGAAGATTCATTCTGGATTGCCAAAGATATATGGGCCGATGCTTTAAATACAACAACCTACTTGATCAATAGAGGGTCGTCAGTACCCTTGGGGTTCCAGTCGTGAGAAGAGATACTGACAGGAAAAGAACTTAAGTACTATCCCTTGAGAACTTTCTGTTGTACTGCGTATGTTCATGTTGATCCAAAGAAGAGTGACAAGATTAGCGCTAAGGCTGTGAAGTGCTATTTCATAGGCTATGGTTCTGACATGTTCGGGTACAAGTTTTGGAATGTCAAGAACAAAAGAATTTTGAGACATTATATTATGACTTTTGATGAAAATGTCTTATACAAAGATAAAGAGAAGAAAGGTTCCGGGACAACAAAGCAAGTGGGGGTTGTGGAAAAATTCACCTTACCTATAGCAGATACTCAAAAAACTTCTGAGACTATTGTTGAGGAACCAAAGGTGGAGCAAGTGACTCCTAAGCCGGCGTTGAGAAGATCATCCAAAACTATCAAAGTACCAGATAGGTATGTACCTTTATTACACTATCTGTTGCTGACTGATGAAATGAAACCAGAGCCCTTTGTTGATGCCCTATAGTTAGATGATACAACCAAGTGGGAGCAAGTCATGTATGATGAGATGAGTTAGACATCTAGGCTTTAGAATTGTGTTGCTCCTAATTAGACTGAATACGTGGCAATAGCTGATGCTGGAAAGAAGATGATATGGATAACATACTATCTAGAAGAAGTAGTCAAGAAGTAGCGCATGAAGATTCTTTATACAGATAGTCAGAGTGTTATACAGTTGGTGAAAACCCCAGTCTATCATTCAAAAACAAAACACATCAGAAGACGATACCATTTCACTCACAGGTGAGTGGAAGAAGATGATATGTGTTTGGAGACAATTGAGGTATGCAAAGCCTTAAATTGGTATGGTGTAATGAAGATGTTGATGGTCAGAATGAAATTCTTGGTTGACTGGATCCGTCTCCAAGTGTGAGAATTATTAGATTATGAAGCTTACTGTTTATTTATAGCTAACTCAATAGTTATACGCATAATAAACAAATATATGATAAAACTATATACGGTAGATAGTTATATATATATGGTAAATGGTTATATCTGGTCAAACTATATATACATATACGTATTTTATTTCTTTCTAATGTATTCAATTTATAACTAAAGCTTCGAATCAAACCTATGAATCGATTCGAGTCAGATTGGTTCGTCATACTTTTTTTTTTTTTTTCACATCTATACATAAACAATTAACATTAACGCAATGAGAAATCTAACTTTTGGTAAATCTAAATTAAACTTCTACTTAATGCATATTAAATCACTATTAATTAAAAATTAAAGTCATGCTCCTTTAATGAGAGAGACAGACTTTGATAGATTAACGTTAATAAACAGTTGATTAAGATTATTGTGTTTTTATATAATATTTTATTTTGTTGTCTATTTTTTAAAAATATTTTTTAAATCATTTTACAAAGAATTTAAATGATACTTTTTTAAAAATAAAAAATTGTCATTATCAAATGAACGAACTAAATCCCTATGTTTGAATGATTTTAAAGTGTTTAAGAAAAATTAAAAGCCCTTAGTGTTTGTTTAAATTTGTAAAAACTACTTTTAATGGTTTAATTTGAGAAAATTAAAAAAACCCTAAAGGTATATATAGATGAACAATATCATTAGGGTTTGGACGAAAATTGTGTTCTAAAACATGGCATCGACCTGAAACAAAAATCAAGATTCGAACACTCATCAGTTCTAAGTATCAATATTCATTCAAAATTCTAATGTATTTGTAATCTAATCGAAGATATGAAACATACAGAAAGATTAATTTAACGATGGACCCGTTTTTTTTCTTCCTTAAAGATTAAGGAAAAAGAAACGTTCCCATTTAAAAAAATTGATCATCCAACACACAATTGTTCTAATTTCAAAGATGAAGAAAGCTACAATAAGATCGGAATGGATATATAAGATGGGGATCTAAGCTTCAATCCTATCTTCAATTTCTTTCTTCAAACAACAATTAATTCAACAAACATTGGTTCTTTATATATGTATACATATACATCAAAGGAAAAGAAAACATTATATATATATATATATATATATATATATATATGTTTATAACTTGGTATTTTATATGCATGGAAAGCAAGAAAGAAGAAAAAATAAATTATGGGTATGAAACCGATGATATTATGATATCAAATGTCTCTCTCTCTCTCTTGTTGTGTATACTTTTATGGTTTCTGTTAATGGGATTGGAAGAACATGAGGGGCAGTTTCCTCAATTGGTTGAAAACTGATGATCACATATGGCTTTCATCACCTTAACCTGCGTCCTCAGGCATTGGATATACTCCCCAGTTTCCTCCAACAAGCTGCACACATCCATCCTCTCCCCACCGGGCACCAGCCGCCGGAGCTTCCCCACCCGGTCGTCCGAGTGGTGGTGGTAGCGGCGCCGTGTTATTAGAGTCTGGTGTCTAGCTCGCATCCGAAGCTTGAAAAGGAGGGCTCCAGCCCAAGCACACCGTGGCCCGGCCGCACGAGCCATGGAGGAATATGCCACCATTTTTATGCGTCGACTCCGACGTCTGAGCTCCGGAGGCGAGGGAAGGATGGCGGGTTCTTGGGATTTGATGTTGGCGAAGGATCGGAGGAAGGTTCGAGCCAATCGGAGAGCAGTGGAGGTAGATCGGATCGAGGTTCGACCCGATTTAGAAGCCATGAAGGGAAGGAAGGAGAAAAAGAAGAAGAATGATATATAATTTTGGGAGAGAGAGAGGGAGAGAATGATGTTGAATTCCTAGTACAACTAACTAACTCTGACACAACAGATCTTTGTTAAGAGAGAGAGAGAATGAAGATTTTATTTTTATTTTTTATGAAATTGAGAGAGAGAGAGAGAGAGAGAGAGAGAGAGAGAGAGGGTGTTGCTTGGAAGGACAAAAGGCAAGAACTTGATGAGAGGGTGAGCTGATTGATGACACAAAAACACAGAAGAAACCTTAAAAACACAGAAGAAACCTTAAAAACACAGAATTTTGTGTTCTTTTTCTCTCTCTAGACAGGGAATAATTGAAGAGAGAGAAAGAGGAAGAAGAAGAAGCAAATAGGGGATTGAAAATGGATGGCTATGGGGGAATTTGGGGGTTTTGGAATCAAATTGTGGAGCGTGGGGAACACGCAACCATGGAGGGGAGAGAGAGAGAGAGAGAGAGAGAGAGAGAGAGAGAGAGAGAGAGAGAAGAGGAGAGAGAAGGAAGAGTTTTAATATATGTTAATTAATTAATTAGAATGAAGGAAAGAGGAAGAAAAGCTTAGGGAAAATAGGGTTATTAGGAGAAGTGGAAAGTGGGGCCTCCCAAAGGCCCAACCACCACATGAGAGCACATGGGATGAGTTTCAGTTTACCCACTTCTCTCTCATCCCCAAAACATAACCCTTTTCTTTTCTAATCTTTCATTTACTTTGCTTATTCCAATCATAATGCTTTCTTTTCTCTCTCTCTCTCTCTCTCTCTCTCTCTCTCTTACCTTTAATTATGCCCTTTTAACCCTACCCATTACTAATTTAATCTCGACTCCATACCAATGTAATCTTCGATCACTGTTTAACTAATAACCTAAAAAATATGGAACATGTTGAGTATCTTTTCCGTGATAGCACTGTTCATATGATCCACTTTGTAATTGTTACAAATGATTTGATTCAAATCTTTTACGTGGAGATATATGAGGAGGTAATAAGACAAACTTATCTAATATTTGGATAATTGATCAAACAAAGAATTAGAGAAATGTAGAATTCACTTTTTACGATATTATGGTAAATAGATGAGTTGTTTTCTTTAAGTATTAATTTCGGGACTTGAATGATAGGTTCCACTCTCTCACTGACATAAGTGGGTCTCTCACTAATTCAAGAGAGACTTCGTTTATGATTGGATCATAAAGAAATTGTTCATTAAAGAACAATATTACGTATACGTAAAATATATTATGAAATTAAAAGTTTTAAAATTTAGGAAATTAGTCACACATATAAGAATTTAAACATACATTTATTAATTATAAAGTTTTAAAAAATCAAATAAGTTTGAAATGATTGGGAAAATGTAATGCTCAATTGAATGAGAGTGACCAAACAGTAAAAGAAAAAGGGATATAAGCAATCCTTTCTTGTGTTACAATCGAACATGTGACTCTTTATTAAATTTTAGAATAATGTTTTTTCATCTAATTCATTATGAATGTTCATTCATCCTATCTTGTACTATAATGTTTTTATCACGACTCACCCTTCTAGAGCTCATTATTATATGTGTATTTATGTCGTTTAAAGCCGAAAATGAAAACGTGTATGTTACAAATTCATTCATTTTAATAAAATTCATTCAAACAAATTACCCAGGGCTACAAGAGCTCTCTTTTGAGTCATCGTGCATTGTTGTATGTACTTGAAAATAATCTTGGAAATGTTAAGTATCAAAATACTCGGTAGAAAATTTCATTATAGAGGTTAGATATGCATACAGTCATAACTGATGATAAGGAATCAACTCAATGGAAAACTTTGTTGATCAAATATCTCGAGGCAAGAATAATTATTTGAGATTCGAATCACTTAACAAGCAAAATCGACCATGTGAAGCTTGAATGATTCTAAACATGCAATCTAAACTACATAAATTGCAAAGAGACTTGAATAATAGATGAAGCCGCATTTAAACTATCTTGAAACCCTTGTTGCATAAATGAAACTTGAATCTTCTTGATGAGAAATTGATAGCAACTCGTGGTAATTTGAACAATATCCTTCACAACTTCCTCTAAGTTCATATTGTATAAATAAGATATCTTTGTTCATATCAACTCTTATGTACACAGAGATGAATAATAGTTGCCACACGGCCTACTCACAGAGTAGCACAATTGCATCTTAGATCTAATTTTCATGCACATTGCTAGACAACTCTCTTACTACGCATAGAATTCCATGCACACAACTAAGCAATTATTACCAATTTTTTGCATGCAAACGGATGATTGTCTTACACAAACTACCCACACCATTAGATAACCAAAGTAACTTTTATGCACATAACTACACAAATTACTACACTTTACATGCAAACATCCATGTAGTTATCTTCCATCCTATCATCGACAAATTTCAGACATTCTATGGCATCTTTTTAGCACCAAAACATTTGTTGTCTAATATCATCTCTTGACGTTTTGTTGTCTCGTTTGATAATAATTGTGACTTAAAATTCCTAAGAAAAACCACTATAAATAGAGTGAAACCCATGGTGGAAAACAAATGAAAGAGCAAACATTTCAAATCCCTAAAATGAATAAAGGTTGGTTTTCAATCAATCAAAGCTCCAAGTGTTTTATTATGCCTAATAAGGATTTCCAAACATTTCATGTAAAAAGGGAAACACCTTAAGAAACATAAACTCAAAAGTGAGTAAGAAAATGCAAGGTTGACTATACAAACAAACATACATACATACATAATAAATCCCACAACTTATGAAATATATAAAGAATCAAAAACAGCAGAGCCACAATCCAAAAGTTTCAAAAGCTACCCTTAGTAGAGCCAGCCAACCAGCCCTCTGCTGCAGTGAACCCCAAAACTAGCAAACTCCTGTCGCCCGTCGCAAAACCGGGACACCAGAGAGGGGAATTCTAACCTAAAATTCACGACTTTTATGACTACAGGCCGAGGAGTAACCACCAACAAAAATATGGATGAGTTTGACATAATTTAAAGAAACAGGGAAAGAAAGAATTGAGTGATCAAAAATAGTAGTACAGACTCCGTATGACCTAAGCAGAAGAGGAAAAAAATGGAACATTCTGTATGAAAGATGCCTGGCCAAAAATGAGACAATATAAACTAGGATAGGCAGTTATGTTCTGCCATCGCATGCATGGGACTCACCGAACCATCGACCCAACCCTAACCGTCTGGATCGAAGGATAACCGACTCTGGCAACTCAGGACAATTTGCATTGTCTCTATGGAACTTGGCTGCACCACCATGCCAACCAACTTCAGACCACTTTTTTGAGGCTCAGACATCAACCATGAACTCTGAACCATCAAATCAAGAGAATGGCAGCAATTTTTTTTTTTTGCATTCAATCAACCATTTACTAAACCAATGGACATGACGGGACCAGAAGAGCAATTCAAAATTTTAGCCTTACGAGTGACGACTCTGACTCGAGGTCATGAAGAGGCAGCTGAGGCTGCTGCCTTTTCCAGTTTCTCCTTCTCAATTTCTACTCTCCGCTGTTCAGCATGCTGCGCAACACCGTGCGCAAGAGCCTGATATTGGAACTCTAGTGATTGGGTGAGACTCTGGAACCTCATTGGATCTGATCCTTGCATAGCTAATTATTCAAATAGGAAGAACAAAAACCATGTATATAATAAGTTAAATGTTGTCAGAAAGTTTGAAACATATTAAATCAAATTTAAAGAAGCTCCAAATACCTTTGATTGTATCAACAAAGTAAATAAAAGGGTCCACATCATCTAAGGGAGATTGCATCTCCTCATCATCACTATAGTCATCATCCGAGTCATAATCATCTTCATCATCCGGGCGAAAAGATTTGGCCTGCACAGTACATTGAAATGAAATTACAATGCCAACCCGAGTAATCATTGACAATATATCGTGAAATGTGAACCAAAGCTAAAACATATCCAGCATGATTCAATCATCACTTGAGTTTAATGTTTAGTAAGAAGAGCAAAAACTGCAAGCCCTAATAACCGAAGAGAGACAAGATTATGCAAAGAGAGACAAGAGAGACAAGACTATGCAAAGAGGGTAAATAAGGCATTTTCTTGAACTCAAATCTAAAGTCAAAAAGAAATTAAAAGAAATAAATTTCAGCTGAGTTAAATTTAGTGATTCTCAGAAATAAATAATGTGTGAAGCATCCAAATGTGGCACTATCTCCTTGTTGTGTCATATGCTAAAGGAAATTCTCAGGTTTTGAATTCTATAATGTATCAAAGAGATACTCATAAAATGCTGATATTATTACAGACAACCATATATGTATAGATAGATGTGCAGACCTGTGCAGCCAGCTTTTGAAGCTTGATGCTGTCAACTTCATCACCATCCTCGGCATCAAATCCCATTTCCTTGTCAGAACCATCACCATCCTCATCGTCTTCTTCGCTGGGGTAACCATCCATATCATCATCTTCTTCAACTTCCTCCTCTTTTGCAGCTTCTGTGTGCAAAGGAGTAAAATATATACGAGGATTTGGCCTGGAATTATAGATATAAATAGAGAAAGAGAGTGAAAAAAAGACCTGCAACTTGATCCTTGTAAGCCACTAGAAGATCAAGGGTGGCCCTAAACACACGCCCGAGAGCCTCCCCCGGTAATTGATCGGCTGGTAGTGCAATTAAAGAGGTCAATCCCAAGCAGCAAACTTTTTTATCTTGTTCCCTGCAACATGACAGCCCATTCAGGCAAAAAAATCCAAACCATCTAGAGAACACCAGTATTAAGTAAACATCCAGAAGAAAGTGAAAGAAAAACCATACTAGACCTTCTAAAATTAGCTCGTGCGCCACTCTTTTTAACCTGTTGGAGCATCTGGAACCAAAGATTGAATACATTTGTTGCAACACCTAGCTTTTGCAATATGCTGAGTGATAATGATGCATTATAGTAAAGGGCATCAGAAATCTGCAAAAATAAATTTCAACAAAACCTTCAGCTCAATTTACACCAAAGCCAACAAATAATCATAAGAAAAATACCTAGTGAACGTTAAAAGAAAATCTGCAACTGTAAACACCATAATACAACAAGCAGGATATTCACATAGCAGGAGATTCAAATGTTCCTTTCAAATGAGTAAAGACCTTTAAGTAAATATTGATTTACATTTTATAAAAAAGAATGCTGGGAATGACAGGAGAAAAAAATACATTCCAAATCAGGTCTTACAAGAAAATGATATTTATTATTAAATTGATTACCAAAAAGATGGAACCTTTATGCTTAAATGACCTCCACCAAGGATCATTAAAATTCCCCATATGCACATAGATTTTAAAACGTTATACCAATGAACATCCCAGAATAGAAAGAAATCTCACAAGAGACCAAGTTCCAAACAAGATAGCAGCAAGAGATATCTAACCCTCTGCTCATAGATAACTCAAAGATGTTAAATAGTAAGCCAGCTGGAAAGTAATACTTGAATATGAAAAACCAAGGAGAAAGCTGGCATGCATAGGCATTGCAATAAAATCTTATTCACTACAGTACAATGGCCTAGCTCCTCAATCCTTACCACTTGCATCAGAAGACACTTCAAGTATGACTTCTCAGTTCGCTGCAGGCGTTCTATTGTGATTCTGAGATATGGTTCTATCCATTGATCCACTTGACCTTTGCAGTTTTGAAAGACAACTTGAATAAGCTTTGGAGCAGGCTCAATGTCGCCATCTTCCAAATTCTTGTCGGCCATTATCTAGAATGGAATTGTGTGAGTTTATCAAAGTGGAGGAAAGTTAACAAAAATTGTTTCAGAAGTTATAGTGCCATTGTGCCACAAAACTATCAATACGTCACTCATAAACCAAAAAAGGACGGGGGAAAAGTACGCAATCTAATAATAGGGGATATAACTCCTTCAAGAGTAAAGCAACTCACTGAAGAAATCATGTTCCAAAGACTTTGCTGGTAATCAGGAATCTTGGAGGTGAGAAAATGTGCAGTCCCTCTGGATACGTAATTGTCTAATGGAACAAGTATATCTGTGAACAAAAAGGCATCAGAACCAATCAACTTATACCCATGGTTATAGTGCTACATTCATTTCATATACATGACTAACAGAGAAATACTACAACCAAAAATGATTCGTGAACATGCATGACAATGTCATTACATAGAATCCAACCTACTAAAAATAATTGGCATCCCTTCAAAGTTATAAAATCAACAACATGAGCATACCAACTAAACTAGATTTGGTGTAACCCAAGCTAGTTTGATTATGTACCGAGTTATGTAGCTCCAATGGCAATAAGCTACATATTTGCTCTTTACTCTCTCCATTGACATAAGCCTCATCAATTAGGAGCAGCAAAGGCTACCAAAACACTCAAGAAGGGCTTCACTAGCATAATTTGGTTTCACATTACACATTTGGGTGGGGGCTATCTTTTGGCAGTGTGGATCAACAGAGATAGTAGAGAGAGAGAGAGAGAGAGTAGATCTTTTAGTGGGGTGAAGAGACTTTTTACTTTTTTTTTTCTTTTCCCAAACAAGAGACAATTAATCATTGATAGCTGAAGGATGGACAGGTCTTAGGGGAGGGTGTGAGAGATTGCAAGATTTATATGCATCTTTTTGGCTTCAGTAGTCAGATATTTCGAATTATCAGCTTAGTATTATTTTTTTTAGGATTGGATCCTTTTTTAAAAGAAGTTAGTACTTCTTTTGTAGGCTTGTTTGTTGTACGTCCTTGTATATTCTTCAGTTTGTTTCAATAAAGCTCAGTTACTTGCCAAAAAAGAAGAACCCCATTGTTTCCAACTTTGATATATTTCAAAAGGTATTACACTTATGTCATGCAATTTTCAGTAATTTATTCAGAAACAGATTTAGACAACCGAACTCCATCTGAAGAGAATTATGAACCCTGTGATTAAAGCAGAAAATAAAATTTACTGCGTTTAAAAGCACCTTGGTATGCCCAGAGAATCAATGTTACAGTCAACAAAAAAAGAGTAGAAATCGCCTTGCAACAAAGACAACATACTTGGAAAGAAGTCAATAGCCCATTCTGCCAACGCTTCCATCATCAGTGGCCAAAGACTCCACATTTCCAGAGATATTGTAGGGGAGAAGAACGTCATAAATGAAACAATTTCCAATACTTCTTCAAATACCTCTGCAAACAGCATACATAAAGATTGAATTAGATATAAAGGTTTGAAAAAGAAGAAGGAACTGACAAATATTTAAATTGTTGGCATCAAATTCTAGGTTTCATATTATTAAAAATAGAAAAAAAAACATTTATAAAATAATTGCAACCCTTAGTTCGCATATAAATGGGAAGTTTACAGCTGACAAATGGTGCAATCAAGCATTAGACATGCTAGCTCAACTAAACAATAACGCTACCAATAAAGTTCACGGAAAACTGACAATATTATAGCAAAAGCCAAAGGGACTGAAAGGATACCGAAGATAGTATCACCAAAATAAAGTTTCAATTTTATTTTAATCTGACATTTGACATTGGCTACTTTGTCTCTCACCCCAAATTTTATCTCACCAATTTCCTGGTACATCTTCAGGATAGATATTACATCCTACAAAATAACCCCTAAGATTCTAAATATTCACATATTACAGTACAATACAGGAGTTCTTATACAAAAAGAAAATCATAATCAGGGCTATCATCCAGTTTATAAATACCTTGACTCTACAGCATTTGACATCAAGAAGTCTATTGCTTAAGTATGTGGCTACAATGGAGCTATGAACTCAATGCCATCTAGATTTATAGCTAGCCCCTTTGACTGCTAGGCAAAGTCAATGTTGTACTCTTCACTAAAATCCAAAAATAAAACTCAATGTTCAAAACCAGTGAAGAAATTTTAGGCCTACGCCCAGAGTTTTAATAAATATATCATCGTGAACTACTTCAAAGTATAGACACCTTTGAAAATCAGTAAAAGCAGGATGGCAAATACATACTAGTCTTTTAAACAATGGCAAGAAGATCAAAGAAACAATAAGCACGAAAGCCATCCAAAATGATTAACAGAAAGAACGGGATAAAAAGAATTAAATCCGCAAAATATTAACACAAAATGATGCAAACCTTGGCCGTCAGTTGTTAACATTCTTTGCATTATTGGGAGCAATGTTGGCTCAATTTGGACAAAAAGTTGAGGAATTCTGCTCACTGATTCAAGAATTGTGCTAATTGCACGCAAACAACCAACTGCAGCCAGAGCACCAGGATCATCGGCTTCGTCTTCTGCTTCTGCAGTATTCATACATCTCCAGAAAGCAGCAGCCTGGATCCAATTTCAAAAAGTCACCTCCGAACCTTCAATAAAAATATATGACAGCTATTTCTGTATTGAACTTAGAATCGAAAATACCAAATTGTGACATAATCCAAGCGCATAAGGAGCCATTTCCTCCCCAAACTTATCAACAATAGTCTCCAGAGTAAATACAAGGTCTTCATTTTCAACCTCATTCATAAGTTTAAAAAATTCTGAAAAGAAAATGACCTCAATCACTTAATAAGCATAATAACAACTATTTATGACCATGACATGTTCATCAACTAACCATCAAGAAGTTGTGGAAGGATTGGACGAATTTCATTCAAATCTGCAGATTAAACGAAACTCAATTCCATCAATAAGTGATATCAAAACCAGCAGACCAAAAATAATTGTAAGGATCTAATAAAAAGTACTATGCTCAACATGTTAAGGCATCTCCACTCCCTCTATGAGATTGTAATTCAAACCTTCACCTATGTACTTGTGATGGGTACTCTCAAGAATCTATCCATATATGTCAATTCGGGTATAGTTCAGTAGATAATGCACCAGTCATTCCAAAGATTGATGGCTTGATCCCCACCCCAGCAATTGTTTAACTCAAAAAGAAAGATATTATTATAAAGTATAAACCTCTACAAGCTTCAACGAAAGATCGCAATGCAAAAACTGAATCAACGCGCACAGGGAGTTCTGAGTCTCGCATCCCAGCAACAACACTATGCAAGGCTTTCCGGAAATTGTTCTGGTCAGCAAAATTGATATGGGCGTATTGTCCAGCAACCCATGCTGCCTGAAGCAATTAAACAGTAAAAGAACATAAATTTCATGTGAAAGGCATGATTTATCAAACCCAACATCCGAATATCTCTCAAAAAAAGCACAATTATAATGAGAGAACTACAAATCACGTGACGTTTAAGCAATGGCCTTAATGCTTAACAAAGGTTCTAGTTCTAGCCTAGATGATTTCCATAATACAGGAAGGAAGAAAGGCATATGAGGCAAACATAGAATAGGTTCTGGTTCAAGACCCTTCGGCCTCCCTTTGATAATTTCTACAAGAAACCTTTCGCAATTATTTGTTATTTTCTATCTTCGATTTTTAATGATTGAAACCTGTCTCAAATTCTGTTTTGTTTCTATGATTGTAGGCTTGGTTTCCTAGTGCTCATTACTGCAAGCCCAGACTTTTGTGCCATCGTTTATTGCTAAAACTAGATTCTTTTTAAAATATACAAATAGAAAAGGTGCATTTATAAGCAACAAAGTCTCGTGCATAAAAAGAAAGTTTCAATAAAAGAACCATATTCATGCCCCAACACACTTCAACAAGATCTTCAAGGTTGACCAAAGTATCACGGTTGTTATGGCCAAATAAGATTATTTATAATAACAACGAAGACAACAACGACAGTATAAGTCTATCAGACCTTAGCTCTGAGATGCCCAACAGGACTTCCGAATTCAGGAAAAACATGTTGAACCAACATGCGCTCGAGTTCAGACTTGTAGGGTTCTGTTTGTTTCAATTTGTCACAGAGTGCTCCAATAGCAAGAAGAGCCCCATCTTTCTGTCTACAGGGCTTAAATTCAATTGTTGCTTCGTCATACCTGCACAGTACATTATACATTGTATCATATTTCATGGAAACGATATCAACCTATGACACCAAATCTATAAGCTTACCTATTGAAAATTCCAACGATGAATTGAATAAATTTTTGAAGGTTTTCTTTCCCACGCTTCCTAACCAGCTCACTGACAAAATCCATAGAAGCAGTCCTTGGACTATATAAATCCTCGATAATATCTGCACATTATATGTGTGGAGCATTAAAATATGAGCAGTGTAATCGTTGGTTCAAGCTTTGAAAGCATTAAACCCATTTCAATGAGCCTTACCATAACCCTTCCTGACATATTCATGGGGATCCTCATCCCAAAGCTTTTGATCATTGTCATTGAAGCACATAAGGGGGAAAATTATCTCAAAAAGTAGAACATCAAGTCGAGGTTGCAGCAAAGAATACATAATATTCTTTGAGATACTGTTACAAAAAAAAAAAAAAAAAAAAAAAAAAAAAAAAAAAAAAAAATCATCAGAAATCAAGGAGTAAAACACCATAGAGACATGATGAGAATTCATTAAAAATAAATAAAAATAAAAATTATCTTTCGTCCCCTTCTAGAATGAACCCACTTTATACTTGAAATCTTAATATCCAACAACAAATTTTCCTCCAAAGTTGGGCTGGAAAGCTAGAACTCCAATTTAAACAGCACCTTAGGAAGTGAATACAAAATAAAAGTGCCATATCCTTGCTAATTTTACGCAAGGACTAAAGTTATGTTCGCATTTCAGTTCTATCAACAGTGAAAACAGATATAAAATCATATCAAGTGACAGCCCTTCCCAACTACAAATTTAAAATATCAAAGAAGTAAAGGAAAATAGCATGCATGCAACAGAATATTTTGTGGAATTGGAAGACGAAAAGAGAAGTTAAACCACCTATTGCTTAGATATTGAAGAATGAGATTGGTAACTCGATCTGGCAAATAGCCACCAGCACGTATCACATTCAACAAATTTAAGTGACATTCCATGACCTTCCCTGCATAGTTCTTCTGAAATGCTTGAGCAAAAGCTCTACTTTCTGGGTTCTTAAGCTTCAAATCTCCAAACCTATAAATTAGGCAACAATAGCAAGAACAAACCAGAGACACAGACAGAAATGGGAGGGCAATAAGAACTCCATACTACACGGCACCTTTAAATAAACAAATTGCTATGAACATTTAATGTTAATTCTCACCGGGTGTACAGCCTATTTAAGATATGAACAGTCCACTTCTTCACTTTCCACCACCCCCAGGATTTCCGAAGTTCAGGATCAGCAGGCTGGCCTTCCAAGGGAACTGGCCTCTCCAGTATATTTAAGAATAGCATCATCCAAGCATTGAACACATGTGTATCGAAAAGATGCTTTGGTATCTCCATCTAAAACATATCCAAAATACAGAGGATCTAAAATTGAAGGAATACATAATATCCAATATATTCTCGGCGGAAAGATTTAAATACGCATTATCCTACACCAGTACACATGCAGATGGAAGAATAATATCAAATTATCATTACAGTCCATGAAATTCTCCAACTATCATCTGATCTAGATGAACTACTTCGATACAGATTGAAAATACACCAACTAAAGGGAGCCTTGCATGTGATGTCAAACAAACGATATATCTATTTCATTTTCAGCTCGGAAGGTAATAACCTAACAAAGTAAAATACCAGGTATAATCAAAAGAGTGTAAAATATTCAGAGAAAAACTTACATATATTGATGACCAAAATATTTTACAAATAAACTTGATCAACTCCGCTACTTCCAAAGAAGGGTTACCAATCTGGACGAGTCCGCTAAATATATTGAGTAGAAGAGGGAATGTCTCATCAACAATTCGATAAACAGGAGTCCTGTCCTCATCTGATTTAAATCTATCAACCATAAATAAGGTGACCAACCTTTAGTAAATAGTTCGTAATAATCCAACTGATCCATTCCAGATGTATGAAATATACAAATAAAAGATATATAGAACTTGACTCCAAGGGGTCCTTCCTTATGCATGACAAGGCAATGGAGCAATTTAAGAATACCACAGATCTTATTAAAAGAAAATAATGACAATCCACTCCAAGGGGGTATGGAGCAGAAAAATCTCACTTTGGCAGAAACTATATCAAAAAAAGGTTAAATTCGTATAAAATCTCACTTCATTAGACCATATTAAAACCACGAGGATCTTTCTGTGGACAGCACAATTTGAATGTGTAGTAACTTAAGCTATAATGCTGCATACAATGTTGACACTTCGAGGTTACAATCAAGTAAGCACTGGAATCAGACAGGTACAAAATAATAATCTACTAACAAACATCATATACTCACTCGTATTTTCTAGCAAGAATTCGCAACACAAATAAAGCCCCATAAACGTTTGAAGCTTGTAAATTTTCCTTCACCCATTCAAGAAGACGCGGCCATTGCTCCGGATAATCAGCATGAATGATAGTCTTTAAGCACTCCCCAAGCTGCACCCTGCACGTGCACGATGATGAAGTCGCAGAGAGAATTGAGATCCAAACATGTCATGGTTGATGATTTTAGCCAGTTAACAAATTTAGAAAAGGAAGTTCATAGAACAATGACTATTAAAAACTTCTACAACATCCAAAGATTCAAAAACACAATCTTCAATCTACGGTCTACCGTCATAAATAAATAGACAGTAGATACTTGCCTCAATAACGATGGAACTTGCGACAAGAATGGAAGAATATTATTCCGGACCGCATCTTTATCACTCTCAGAAATCTTCTGAGGCTCATCTGCATCGACCCAACAAGAACAATTAAGCCACCAAAACTAGCCAACAATTTGAAGAACAATTCAACAAACCCATCAAGTACCTGGGTCAATGGGAGACCAGTTCTTAGCAATGTAATTCTTAAAATGAATGCTAGCAACCTGACGAACGGCCAAGTCACAATTATTATCCACAATGATCTGTAGCATCCTCACCAGATGTTGCGGGGTGTGCTGAATCTGCAGACATGGACAAGCCAACGCCGTGAAAACAACTCATGAAATAACGAAAAAAAAAGAAAAAAAAATGAATCCAACCACCAGCTTCAACTACATTTCAAACAAATTCGCAACTTCTAATCACATCCCCATTCGAAAAGGCAAACAAACACCAAACCCCACAAAAGGAAACAATCAAAATTCCCAGAAATCTAATCTCAAACAATCCAAAGCCACCCAAATGGTCAGTAAAGCAATGATCAGTCACCTGATTCAGACTCTGCTCAGCAGCCTTCCTTTCATCAGGATTCGGGCTGAGAGCAGCTTGAAGAACAACGGCCAGGCTAGGAAGATCCATATCGCTTCAAAGAACAAAGATTCGAAAGCAAAAAAAAAAAAAAAAAAAAAAAAAAAAAACCAAACCCAAATCAAAACAGGTCCTCGCAGCTGAATTGGAAGCAATCAAGAATTGAACCCAATTCGAAGACAGCAATCCTCACTCAGAAATTGTCCGTCCGGAATGTAATTGACGACAGGCAAGGGCGAAAATAATGCAACAGGAGAGGCAAAAGAAGAGGAAGGAGGAGGAGGAGAGGGAAAGAGAGTCCGGAAGAGCGAGAGACAGGCGCAGAGAGTGTATGAGTTATTTAAAGCACTAGGGTTTACGGTTGTTTTAACCACTACTCACTCTGCTCTGTCTCTATTATATTGCTTCTCTTTTTCTCTTCATTCCCTCGCTGTAAATTAATTATTAAAATCTTTTTATTATTTTAATAATTCCATTCTTTTTTATATTTTAATAATTTATTGATTGTTTTTTCCTCTCCTTCCATGTTGAATAATTGTCCCAAGTGTTTATAATATTTATCCACTTTTAATATATTTTAAATTCCTTAAACGCGTATTTTTAATTATTTAAAATCTCGGTTTTACTATATGTGAAATCTCGATGTTAAAGTCGTATAAAAAACTAAATTAAAATCCTTTTAAATTATGGACTAACTAAAAAAAAAACGTATATAATAATATATTTAAAATTGCATGGATTCCTTTAACATGTTTGCATTTAATTTTGAGTTCATATGATTAAGTTATCAGTACAGTTTGGTGGTGTAACTGGTTACGAATTTTTTAAGTATTTTCTTAATTGTCGTATCTTCAAAATCACTTTTGTTCGGATGTGGTATTGATTGATTTATGTATTATTCCTTTACTCAAACATCACATGATCACACGTTGTCGTTATTAACGTTTTGTTGGTTGTAGTTAATTATCTTTAATATATATTTTGATGAGTGATTATTATGAATTATTTGTGGATAATGCTTAATTGTTATTACAACAAATTTAATTATTAGGTTTAATTTTAAGTTTTTTTAAAATGTATTTATACTTTGTCGCAATTTCTTTAATATTTTTTCACCTTCCTTAAATAATACACATTTTTATTTCTTAGCTAAATTTTGAAAACAAAAATTTAAGTTTTAATTTTTTTTTTTTTTTTTTTTTTTGAAATTTAATTTTGCAATTACATATTTGATGAATTTATACTAAGGTGTTGTGGTTTAAATATAATAACCAAGTACATTACTTTAATTAATTATACATGGGTATTTATATATAAATTAAATTCATTGTTTAAAATTTTATTTGATTTAAACCACATTTAAGTATATTTTCATGACATTTCAATAAATAAATTTGATTCGTGGAAGTGAACCTGGATGTGTATTAGTTTCGGTGTGACCACACCAACTAACTGAAAAGTAAAAATACTGTAAAAATTTACATGAATTATTGTCATACAACACTACAGTTAAAATCCAAAACAAAAACAGTCCAAAACAAATGTTGTTCGAGTTATTTACAAACAAGGAACGGGACACAAAATGTGTACAAATGACAACCCATGAAAATACAAACTAAACCGTCGTTCTAGGTCGACACCCCTCTGTGACCATGTAACTCTCGAGTACAACCTCATTTCGACCAGCAATATCACTCATCTGAAAAAGAAAATGTAAAACGTGGTGAATATAAAAATGCTTAGTAAACAACCTATAGGGTCTCATAGCATCTTTATTTTAGTAAGTTACCAATTTTATTTTATTTTTTTTATTTAGATTCTAGGATGTTCAAACATAATTATGCGGATATTTGAGCTTTTGGGTAGGTAACAAAGTTTCGAGTTGTTCTCATGTTTTTCCTCAAGATCGGTTTACGGAATGCGATGTCAGCCTTGGTTCGACCCTACACTCAATAGTAACTCAAGTGGCTTCGAGGATCTAGTGATAAGTTCGCACAACTATCAAACCTGTTAAGCTTCCTAATCATTCTTAAATACCGTGGAGATTTACTAGGTCATTAGAGGCATCAAAGAGGTTTAGTCCTCATCTCGCATTTCCAGGACGCTCGTGATTAGCTCCTAGATGCTAATCCTAGTCTAGACCTTTGATCATTGCTCACCATCGTAAGGTGCTCAGTTTACTGGAAATGTACTGACCTAAGACAACGTGAAAACCACTCTAGTTCTAACACCTTATTCTTAACTTGGTTCACTCATTCATGCTTTGTTATAGAGATATTTCTATCGATCACCTTAAGCATAGGAAGCATAATCTATTCATTCGTGCATGTTTATTAGAGAGATATTCCTATCAATTACCTAAAACGCGAAAATCATAATCTAAATATTCAAGCAAACTCAACAAAGAGATAACATCCACCAATCGCCCAAAACACATATCGAAATATCTCATCCTCCATTCTAACACAATGGAAAGCCTAAAAACAGACATGCAGCTTAAATTTTCATCCAAGGGCAACACGATAATTTTTCATCACATGCCTAGCATCTTATCCAAAATGTCCATTTTGAGTTCTAATCATGTATATTCTAACTATCTAAGGCAATATATGCTCACGTGCTAACATATCTTAGCAATCCCTACAAGTATTAATTACGAAAAGTCTAAATGACTACTTAGGATGAAACATGTGCTCTCATGCCCTCTCAAGCTTACTTTCCCCCTTGTTAGAAGCTCCAAATTTTATGAAAGTTCACGGGTAGGTCATATTTCAAGTGAAATTAAGGTTAGTATCGAAATTAGGACGAAAAATAGTCGAATGAGTGAAAAAAAAAAAAAAAAAAAGGAAACTCATGCGCTTCACACTCTCAAAAGGGTTTTTACTTGTGATTTCACGCGTGAGTGTCACGCGTGTTCTAGGGGAGGAAACTCACATGTTAGCACACCAGGTCGAGGTCGATTCGAATTGAGATTTTGGATTCGTTGGCCGGTTGCAAATGGGTTATCAAAACGAACTTTGGGTTTGAGTCAAGTTAGATCTAGGCGACGCATCACCAATGGATGTTAGACGTGTTGCTCCAGCCGTAGCACAACAAATGTCCAATCACATAGCCAGACACACTCACCGCTTCTTAGAGTTTAAACTTTCAAAGAAAAGTCGAGAAATTAATTATGATCGGAGCTCAGGTCCTACAATAGTACAATCCCGCTGAGGTGTAGGGGCGAATGAGTGAAGCAATCAGCCTGCTATAAGGTTACGAGACAAATGAGTGAAGCAACGAAACTGGAAAGAAGAGGATAGAAGCAATGATGAGACAAGAAATAAGCTCATGAGCCAAGCAAACGAGCTTCATGAACACTTCTTCTCGAGGTTGAATTGAAGTCAAAATTTTCTCATAAGAGGTCTGCTATTTGAGTATGCTTTTTATGACACACCATTGGCCTAGACTTTTAAGGACTCTTGGATTAACTATTTGAATGGATTTGAACTTAACTTAACCTTTTGAATTTTGGTGGATGTGACTCAGATTCATCTCGACCCCAATTTCTAGGCTCATTTGACATAATTTTTTCTTTAAATTTATAAATGGGTCTTAAATTCTTGAATTTTTTCATTAATCATAAATGAAAAAAAAAAATCTAATTAAGAAAAAAAAAAAAAACCATTTTAAAATAAAATTAAAAAAAAATGCAATAAACCAAAACTTCTTTTACATTTTATTTTTTAAAATTCAAATAATACATTATTATTATTTAAAAATCTAGTCCAAAATAACTGATTGATATTATTATGATTACTTTTAGTTTTTTTTTTTCTTTTTTCTTTTTATAAAAAAACGTGCATGAACTTGAAAAGCACTTTATTTAATAACTTTTTTTTAATAATATTTGTACGTGACACTTTTCGTAACATTTGAAAAGAAATTCTAAAAGATTTAGCGTGTGGGTCTCATTAAACTACTTGAAATAATAAAATCAACCTGATTTTGGATTCAATTAGTTCGGTTGTTCGAGTCATTTGCTTAAATTTTTGTTTTTAAGTAAAAGTAAAAGATTAATTGATAAACTATTTGTTTATTTATTTTTAAATATTTAATTAATATTTGTAATTTAATTTAAATGTATTAAATCGTTAAAAATTATTTTTAAGAGTTAAAAAAAATAAAAATTACTTTTTTGTATTTTTTTTTTTATTTTTGTTTTTCTCTCTCAACGTTTTTTAAAAATCATTTTCTTTTCTTGTTTTCATTAACAAGTGTTTAGTTATGATATTCTATTTAAATCAACATTACTTTTTTGAATTTTTGTAGTATTTTTATTTATTTTTATTAAATAGACAAATATTTCAAGTTTATTATTATTTTATAAGAATTTTTCTTCTTTTTTAGATTTTATTTTGCACGTATAATTAGTTAATAAGAAACGCATGCATTTTTAAAATCAAAATGAATTTTATTTATGGAATTAAAATAAAATAAAAATATGAAACATAAGATAATAAAAAAAAAGACTATTGTTAAATGGAGTATTAAGTGTTTCATGTCTCTATTATTAATTGTTTCTACATATTTATTTAAGACATCCTCGACGATTGTACATCGTTCTATGGTACGTTTCGTGTCTTTTCTGTGCGTGTCGTCATCCGTAAATAGAGTCGAGATTTTGGGTCTCTTTAATGCTATATGGGTTGTAGGCATAAAAACGACGTTAGAAACGTCGAAAAGAGGAGAGAAAAAAGTCGCCGAAAAAATTACGGTGCGAGTTGGGTGAAGAAAAAAGGATCCGACGGATCTGGATACGGGTCGGTTTCACCCGTGACCCGCCTTGCCTCATCAGCCCAGCCTGCAGCCAACACGAACCGAGGCCCAATCCATACGGTCAGCCCACATAGCCTTCAACACCCGTGACCCGTGACTGAAAGCCTTGGCCCAGTCCATCTGTAGCAATCTGAGAACCCGAGGCCCAAATCGTACCCCAGCCTGCAACTCGTGACAGCAGCCCAGTCTGCAACCTGCGACCGCGACCCGTGACCCGCGCCTTAAACTGATAGGTAAACCGCGACGTGGCCCACTTTTGCTGTGCCACGTGTCGACCTGTAGGAAAAAGAAGCCCTCGACTTCCCGATTTGGGTCTTGCTTGGCTCGATTTTGTGAGTCTCCAACTCGAGTTGTCATTTCAAGACCAATTTCCACGGTTCCAAACCTTCCGAACCTTTTTTCGATCCTAATTAGGGTAATCGAGGTCGTTTTAAGGTCATATTTCACATATTTCGGTTGAAATTATTATTAAATTTTGAAATTCTAACGAAAGGTGACGAACAATTCAATAAAAAAACGAATCTCGACGATACTTGGAGCAGCTTTCAAGAAACGGGAGCTAACGTTTATTAAATTAGAAAGAACGCTAGCTAAGGCCAACTAAGTAAATGACTTTATTATAGGATAAATTAGATACTTGTTTGCTGTATGACAAATCAAGCCTAGTGGCATCGGCTCGTGTCCTTTATGCTGTATAATTATGACGTATGATATATGAGTTAAGATGTATGACGACGTATATGAGTTATACGATGATGTATGATGATGCTTGATGATGTGCTATTATAAATATGATGTATTTGATGGCGTTATAATGATGATGTATGATGAGTATGATGCTTGATGTTGCTACCTTAATATGACGATGTTTTCCATATTAAGTGAGATGTATGTTTTGCATGTCATGTTGCATCATCTCGAGAAATCGGCCTAGGACATAACCCTACAAAAGTATCAATAATGATGTTAAGACGAATAGTTCATGTGCATGTATTACTACTAGTAATAATGAGATGAAACTAGGGTTGCGTAAGACGTCTCAAAGAAGAGAAAGAAGTAGAGGGACCTCATGCATTTTTGTATGTACACGAGCATCGGGACACTTCTCCTTTTTATGATGATGAGTTCAGACACGTACTCTATAACGATGATAGTGATCATGTTGAGCATGACATACAAGGGTCTGCTGACCTCCAAACATCGCTACCGATAGCTAGCTCGACCATGATAGAAAACCGAGGAAATATAGAGAAAGAAAATGGAAGATTTTGTAAATATGATTCAAGCCGTGGAATAATATTGGTAATTTTTTATATATGTACCGCCCTTGTTTCTAAGAATAAGAATTACCGAGGATATGCCATGGTAAAGGAATTGAATTTTGAAATATCATAAGATAATAAAGTAGAGAATACTCTAACATAAAATAAATCCATCAACTTCTTAAAGTAGTTATATCTTCCATAAAATAGTAGTAATTGAATTTTCATTAAGAAAAAATTGTATGATGATACGTGCCCGTGGTTCTACACGTGTCATATGCTCACCCTAACTCTAGAGAAATCCAATAAGCCTTAAGGCATGTTGTGATGCATTTGACAATATGTTTGAAATATGATATGTGAGCGATATGGTATATGTTATGGTACGATGCGTTTGACGATATGATAATATATATATATATCATGATATGGTTTATGTTAAGGTACGATACGTTTGACGATACGATGCATACTGTAATATGCTTTATGATATGATACATTTACAGTATGACATGATATATTGGGAGACACGATATGCTTATGATATGATACATGTAACATGATAAGATATATGATATGCATGACATTCAATAAGATGTTTTGACATGATACACAACCCCGAAATTACATGAAAAGTCATGATAATGATATTATATGAAGGAAAGCGCTAAATAGGTTGTCATACATGATAATGAAAAAGGAAAAAAAAAAATATTAGGACATCATGCATCATTGTGTGTACATGCATTGGAGAATATCCCATTTTATGCTAGTACGGACGTGTAGATTACGAGGCAGGATAACGCCATTATGGTAATCATAATGTTGCGACGGCCAGGCAGGAAAATGATCATTATGTTTATCATAATGTTGCGACAGTCAGGTAGAAAAATGATCATTATGTTTATCCTAATGTTGTCATGGTCGTTATTCCTAAACAGGTGTCCGACATCAACAGCTACCAGAGAATCCTCGTCCGACAAGAAAGGGGCCTAGGAGGTGTGTGAACCGACTGGGGGTCCATACTTGCACGTGTGGACTGTATGTAGAACAGTAAATACATGTCCATTTAGCCAGTTTTAGGATAACTGCCTAAGGAATATCGACGAACATGATAGGTCATACTCATGATTGTGTGTGTTTGCATCTAACTCCAATAGTGGGATCCTTACCGAGTATTTCTTAAAATACTCAAGTCACATGCTACTTCTATTTCAGGTAAAGGAAAGACGTCCTAGTACGACTGACAACATCACCTCAAGACCATGACACATGCATAGGGCAGATGCATTTATTTTCCTAGTCTTAGGCTAGAATCTGATGTTTTTAACTTAAATATTAATTTATTTTATTTAGTTTTTTATGTGTCGTTTTAAAAATGTTTTCGAACACGTAAGTCCATGACTGTGTTTTAAGATGAAGTTTATGTTTTATGAAAAAGTTTAAATGAAGTATTTTTACATTCAAAGTTCATGATATGTATACTGTAGCGACTTTAGATGCCTGAAGATCAAGATGGTGCAATGAAAGCGGGGTAGCCCTCAGAGAGGGAAGTATTACCAGGCTTGGACAACATTGAAGAAATTCTTCCACAGAAGACGGGGAGCAAACTATACACATTTGCTTAAGTGCTAATGTGCCTGGAGATCCAAGTGACATTTATTTTGGTGAGCAAGAAGTGACTCAACCATGCGAACCTAGTGAAAAAGAAATGACACCTCAACAACTTAACCGGTCATAAAGAATCCAAAAGCCAAATCCAAATTATGTAAATACAACTATTATAGAAGAAAAAAATTGAAGAGTCAGTATGAAGAAGCATCACAAAATAAGACTTGGAATCCATTCAAATAAGACTTGGAAGCAATGAATGGAGGAAGAAATTATAGCCTTGAAGTAAAATCATACTTACGAACTAGTGCCAAGACTAGAAGATGTCAAATCCATCTTTTGCAGGTGGATTTACAAAATAAAGTGTACACTGGATGGAACAATCGTGAGATACAAGGCTTGGACTATAGCTCCAAGGTTCTCTCAACAATATGGACTAGACTATGATGAAACTTTTAGTCCAGTGGCGTGAGATATGTCAAAGGTACAATCGATTATGGTCTTTTGTACAAAAGAAACGAAGACTGCAAGTTACCTAGATACCATGATACTGACTATATAGGATATCACGATACCCAAAAATCAAGCATCGGGTATGTGTTTAAGCTCGGTTCGAGAATAATTTCTTGGTGTAGCAAAAGACAACCAACAGTATTATTGTCAACTAGAGAAACAGAGTACAAAACAGCGGCTGAAGCAGCTTAGAAAAGTACATGGCTGAAACTCTTGATTTGATGGAAGATTGGCTTAGAAAATTGACTATCCATTTCTACTTCATTGCAACCACCAATGTGCAATTCACCTGGCATAAAATCCAATGTTTCATGCTTGAACAAAGCATGTGGAGGTGACTACCATGTCATTAGAGAGAAAGTCTGGAAGAAAGAAATCGAGATACAGTAGATCGAGACAGAAGATCAAGTGACAAATTTGTTTACAAAATGGCTAACATGGGAGCTTTCGCTATTAACTCAACATGGTGGACGTGACGAGGGGGAGTCTTAAAATATCATCTAGCCCAATAGAGTCAAGCCAATAATTATAGGTGTCAAATGTTTTGGGTAAATTTTAAAATAAATATATTTAGATATTTTAGAAAAAAGATTTAGATATAAGATTTAGATTTTCGAGGAATAAATTGTCTAGCCTCTCCTATAAAATTCCTCCATCCTACCTAGGTTTTCATCCCAAGAAATACAAAAGCACAGAGTGCAGCAGTAGTTTTTACATAGTGTCTTATAATCTCCTCTTGATTGATGTTAATAAAAAGTGAGTGTTTTCCACAAAGAGTTGTATTCAACTAGCCTTCTTATGTTTTAAGGGTGTTACAATTCCCAACAAGCAATTAACACTAAGACTAAAGTTTTCCATCAAAATTCAATGCATATTAATATTGAATTCAACACACACCACTCTCGTCAAAAATACCCAAAATTGACCCTATACTAGACAAATGTGAAGTAAATTCATCAATACTAAGGAAGAACCGGAGGAAGAACAAACCTAGGTTGAAGATCCAATTAAATCGAAGCTTGTGCCAAAGTGATAAGGATCACGATGTTCCAAATGTTCTAATAGAATCTATTAACGATCCAAGACCAAGAAGATTCAACAAGCATTTATTCTTCATCTAAAAAATTAGATAGGCTCGGTTCAACCATTGTTTTATGTGTTACAAGTTGATCCAAGTGAGGAATGACCATTTGGAGCTTCAAAAGTGAATATTTGCACGATTGAAGTAGCGGAGATGAAATTACTATAAATTGCACTTGATTGATAAGTTGTTAGAAAACTTTATTTATTATTTTTAATTTCATAATTCTTGTAATGGATAGTTGTTTGTCAAATTTACTTTTCTTGTACAGATTTAAAAGGACTTGGAGTAAATTATGGCCACTTACTTCTTTATGGCTAGAGAATTTATGCAAAATAGATGGAGTTTATTGAAACATTTTCGTATGTCATCAAATATAATCACGGTAAGGATAATGTGGTAGTTAATGCATTATCTAAAAGTTACCATCTCTTTGTTTCTTTTAGTGCAAAAATTCTTGAATTTGAGTATATTAAAGAATTATATAGAGATAACCAAGACTTTTGAACTATTTATGTGATCGTTTGTGGATATATATATTAAAATGATGTAAAATTCACAAGAATAAGTGCAAGTATACACTATCACAAGTAGCAAGTAATAAGTAAATTATCGATCCTATAGAGAACCTATCTTTTTGGTAAATCTAATTGCTGGAAATTAAGTTAGTTTTTGGGTGACATTCAAATGAGTGTAGGTGATTTTGACTACTTAAGCAAAACTAAAGCAGAGTGCTACTGCTGTCCGAAAACAGAAAATGATGAGAAAGTCAATTATAACGAGGAAGACTCGGCTAAGAGAGATTAAATAGATAAATTGTTGAGTTTTTTTCTTTTGTTTTTTTTTTTTTTTTAAGATTTTAATTCCTTTTAATAGATTCTCAAGCCCAATCCGACCGTTATGCATGGTGATTATTTCCATAATCGTTTGTAATTTCTAAGGCTCGAGCAGAAGAATTATTTATAACCCTTCTATTACCGTTCAAGTCTCCTTACAATGGAACTAGAGGATTAAAGAGGATTTTATTGCTCCCTCTCTTCTCCCGAATAAGAGAACAACTATGTATGTAAAGTAGCTAATTAAACACACATGTAAATCATTAACAACAATTCTTTAATAAACTAAAATCATACCGCCAACATACTTAAACGGTATAAAACTCTCTTGCCTCCCCTATAAAGTTTAGCTCTCGATACAAACTAAACTAAATAGAGGAATCCACATCTCAATCATGTAAAATTGATAGAAAAAGAAAAGAGAATAAGGAAATAGAGAGTTATCGTGCTTTGTTGTTGTTCTTCAATGAAAGTTCCCTTCCCTTGAGATTTCACGTCTACCTCCTTGCCCTAATCAATCCTTGTTGGTCTTTTTTTCCTTCTCCTGTCAACACTTCTGGAAGGTTTTCTTCTTCTTCTCTGAATTCACAACAATCCACAGCAGCGGAGGCTGCTGCTGTCTAATCTGATTTTTCTCCCAAAGTGTGGCTCCTTCATATTTTAGGTATCCTTTTCCTTTTATAATGCTTGTTTCTTCTCATTTAGGGTTAAGAAAGGATAAAATCATCCACCTACGATGTTTCTAATTTGGTAGTCAATGATCCACGTGGACTGCTGATGTGGATTAAAATTTCCAGGTCATCCCCGAAAAGTTTGCTTTCCGGATTGCTTCAGCATCAGGGTCAGCAATTTATTTCCAGACTTACAAGCAGTGTTGTTTCCAGATTTGCTACAACATCACGGTTCAGCATAAATGTTCTGAAATTTTACCGAATAGCTCCATTAAGTGTACAATTAAGCTCGATTTATGAAAATTGATCTTCTTTTCATATTAAACCACAATTGACTATTTCATGTATACTAATTAGAATAAATGGTGAGTGTAAGTGTAAAATTAACTGTAAAAAGATTTGATATAACTCTACTTTTGGAGAGTTATTATTATGCATCTTGTCTTGTAAAAAAAGTTGGGGATGATTATTATGTATTTCATGAATTTTTATTTAAGAAAAAGTAAGTTTTGTATTCTTAAATGCTCTGCAAGAGATTTGCTTGTAAGAGAACACGTGGTGGTGGCTTAATGGGACATTTTAGGATTAATAAAACTTATAATATGTTGCATGACCACTTCTTTTGGCCGAGGCACAATGATCATAAGTTTTGTAGCCTATGTTTTAAATGCAAAGGAGCTAAATCTAGATTACAACCAAATGGATTGTACCTAAAGAATCTTTGACTAATATATCTATGAATTTTGTTCTTGATTTGTCGCACACTAAAAAAGGTGAAGATAGTATTGTTTGTTGTGGTAGAAAGATTTGGTAAAATGACTTATTTTATTGCATGCAACAAGACGGATGATGCAAAATATGTTGCTGGCTTATTCTGTAGGGGAGTAGTAAGATTACATGAAGTCCTTAGAATAATTGTTCGTGAGAGGGATCCTAAATTTTTAAGTCACGTCTGGAAAGTATTGTGGGTAAATTGGGTACCAAATTGTTGTTTTCAACTAAATGTCATCCTCGACAAACTGGAGTGGTTAATGGTTAATAGAACATTCGGAGAATTGCTTAGGGGCTATTATTTTTAAGAATATTAAGCCTTGGGACGAAGGTTTGTCATTTTTAGAGTTTGCATATAATAGAGCAAATTGTACCCATCATTATTCTCCTTTTGAAGTTGTTTAGGACTTAATCCACTTACGCCTCTTAACTTGCTTCTTATTCATTCTAATATTTTTTGTAGGTAAAGCAGCCACAAGAAAACAAATGTGATCAAAACATTGCACAAAGAGGTAGAGGAGAGAATTGAGAAACAAAATTTCAAAGTTACCTTCAAAAATTAATAAATGACGGAAGGAAATTATTTTCAACCTGGGTTTGGATATATTTTCGCAATGAGCTATTCTTATCTCAAAAGAAGACAAAGTTACATGCAATAGGAGATGAGGTTTATCAAGTCCTTGAAAGAATTAATAACAATGTATATATAATTTTTAATATATTCTACTCTCAATGTTGTTGACTTGAGCCTTTTGAGGTAGGTGATGATTTTTCTGATTCAAAGATGAATAAGAGGGGAAGATGATAAGAATCACAATGTTCCAATTGGACCTATTACACAATCAAAGACCAATAAGATTCAACATG
The DNA here is from genome assembly GCF_057944985.1 of Cucurbita pepo subsp. pepo. Lineage (NCBI taxonomy): Eukaryota > Viridiplantae > Streptophyta > Magnoliopsida > Cucurbitales > Cucurbitaceae > Cucurbita > Cucurbita pepo. The sequence continues at coordinate 10,874,629 of NC_141809.1, forward strand.
CGTTCATTCTTCATCTACAAAATTGAATAGCTTCGGTTCAACCATTATTTTATGTGTTATAATCTGATTCGATTGAGAAAAGACTATTTTGGAGCTTCAAAAGTGAATATTTGCACGGTTGAAGTAGCTGAAAATGGACTTGATTCATAAGTTGTTAGATTTTTTTTTTTTTTTTTTTTTAATTTCATTATTCTTGTAATGGGCAACATGGTAGGAAATTATGTCTTTTCTTTTGTGTAGATTCAAAGGGGCTAGGAGTAAATTATGGTCACCAAGTTCTTTAATGGGCATATGAGGAATTCAAAGTTTTATTTATTTATTATTATTATTTTTTTAATTTTTGTGGAGACACCGTAAGTAGCCACAATTTATTACCATTATTACCTAAAAGACAGATTTTGTATGAATGAAAATTTAGCTCTCAAATTGAGACTTCTATCCTCGTAAATTTGAGCATCATTTTTTACATTTTTACATGTGGTAAGTTTCATGTCATTATTCACCGTTCAATCAAGACTTGATTAAATTCAATTGTAGAGTGACTCAATTTAGAATAAGGTTTCAAATCTTGTTTCTAGATCTTTGATCTTAAGAGCTAATCTAATTCTAGCATTATCTCTGGGTTGATTTGAATTTTGTACGGAAGTGTTAATTTCTTTCATTTAAGGGTTATTGCTCAAACAAAAGCTTGGATCATTTGGTTGAGAATTAGGGTTGTCTTATCACAAAGACCTTACACCCAACACCTTAAATCCAATACCTTGTATGTGGTATTTTGTACCAACTCGATCTCTATGCCGATGAAAAGTCATTACTTGAAAGAATAGTGAAAAAGAAATTAGTTTATAAAAGAGCATTATACAAACAAAGATTGAAAAATAATGTAAGGATCTTGTGAAATACATTTATTCAAAAAATTCTATCTAAAAGAAAGAAAGTAAAGTATACTCCGATGAGTATATAAATATCTTTAGTGAGGAGCTCCCTTAAAACTTAAATATTCTTCTTATATAGTATATCTTAGGCCTAACTATAAATCATCGATAAGATAACTTATGTTCTTAATTGGGTGGTATATTATAGGTAGGGCTCAATCGGCTTATCTAAACCATTTTAGAACAAAGAATCTTATGACTGAGCACCTTTAAATCAATCGAGTCCATAACAAGTCTTTTTTTCAATACTAATCTCATGTATATCTCTTAAGATACTCGAGATTCTGGATAACATAGCTAACCCTCTATTAATTTCTATAGTCACTCAAACCTGTGTAGTCCTGCTCCTCATTTTTTTAGTCCCTTTAAGCTCATCATTCATAACTTATAAGAGAACTATGAAGTCCAAGTCCCTTTCGGGCCAAGTAAGATCCTAGTACCACCTTACTGATGGTGTTAATATAACACATGCGGAAGCAATTTGGATCTTAGGCACTTTTAGAACATCAATTATAGTAAATAACTAACATGTTCATGCATGTTTGAGTTAACCAAATTTTGACACTCAAAATTCGACTCAAACTTGTGGGGTTTATTTGGCAAGCATGCAAGTTTGGTTAAACCAAATTTTGACATCTCAAAATTCCACTAACATGGATTTTTCCATTAAATGAGGTTAACATTTTGACTTTCTTTATTTTAATTCAACCATTAATTTGAATAATTAATTTCAAATTAAAGTAATATTAAATAATTAATTAAACTATTTAATTAATATTTAATATCAATCTCAATCCAGACACATATTTGATTAAAATATTTAAATCTTATTTAAATATCTCAAATTCTCTTTTTTTTTTTTTTTTAATTCGTAAATAAAACAAAAATGTGGTTAAATATATCATATATATGTAGCGCATATTCCCTAATTTGAATTCAAACACTTCGAACTCACTCGTCACACTGTTCTATTGTTTAGTCCGATATGAGCTAGCAGAGGGACCTAATGGACCTATAGATCATGGGCTCCAACAATCCAAGATTAACCAGTTAAACTCATTAACCTTGTTAATCAACAACACTCGTTAACTACTAGGACACTCCACTATAGCCTAGTAGTTGCACTCCCCTCACTATAGATATATTTCTGTCCATTTGATATAACCATGATTAGTAAGTCGATCCTTCACAGGTTGTTCGTAGCTAAAGCTGGGTCAATTAGCCGTTTTACCCCTGAAGTTGCTTCTTGTTCCTTATGTCCCACTGATCCTCTTATGAACAATTGGTTTGTGGTCCAACCAGTAAACCGAATCTCTCTCAGGCCAATGAGTGGGTGGGGCCCCTTGTTCAAGACCTGGAGTCAGTACTTAAGGGAACTACCTATCTTCTATCCCTAAAAGTGGGTAGGAGCGAATTCCATCTTGCACCCCACGTCCCCAGCTATTCACCCAGTCTCACCCCTGAAATGGGAGGCCTATTAAGTCGGCGAACTCGAGCCACTCTCACCCATGCAAATCTAAGGATAATTCCGAATAAACAGGAGTTCATCGTTAGCTCAGGATTAAGATCGAGTTACCTAGGTCATCGAATGAAAAGAAAATCAGTCTCAACAGTAAACGACATTATAAAGTGAGTAATTTTCTTCCTGGTCCGATCTTATGCAATACTCATTGCATAGGATGCCCCCACTCACATGTCTCCACATGTACAATTTAGTGATCACATTGTTTATATCATAAAAGTGGGCCGCATCCATAATGTCCCGAGAATAAGGTACTCAGCCTTATCCTTATACTATAGATCATTTTGACTATATACTTGAACTTGATCCACTCTTATGTCTCTACATATAGTTCAAGTAATCATACTATAGCCAGAGTGTTCTTAGTTTATTGGATTTAGATTAATGATCGTAAAATTCACTTTATTCAATAACAATCTTTACTGAATAAACAAAAATAATAATTTTATTGAAAATCGAAGATGTTTTTGTTTACAAACTATGAGTTTTAGGACATAAAACCCAACACTTACATAGTAACTCAATCATATAATAATTTCGTGGTTGATACATAGGGTCAAGTAACTACGATAGATCACAAAATCATTTGTCCTCTGGTCGTCCAACTCCTCGTACAAGTTTGACACACATTAGAATTCTTTTCTACTTAAGTATGAGAACTCTATGAATCTTAATTGTCACTTTAGCCCAACCAATTTTAGAACGGTGAGTAGAACCTACTCAGAAGTCTTACTTGTGTCTAAATATTGTATAAGTATATCCTAAACTTTCTTACCACAAACATTTAAGTTTTGTTGGACCATTTAAGCTAAATTCTAGTTTTGGAAGCTCATAAATAATTTTAGCTTAACGAGGGCTTCTTTCGATTCATTCATTCGTATTGATCGGCTCTCTAGAGTATGGTAAACATTGAACTCTTTGGAGCTCTTACTCATACCCAAACACCATAAACCTATGTCATAGACTTGCGTAGACTAGCGTTTGAGTTTTACTAATTTGTCTTTGCTTACTTTTCTACCTTTTCAATAATTGGCCCTAATGAGGCTCTTACTCGCTTACTTGTCTTTTGGAGATTGTTAACTAGGTTGAGCTGTTAAGTTAATCTAGGTTGAGCAGTTAAGTTTGAGATGGTTAACTACGTTGTTAAGTTTAGGGACAATGTAGATAGTTGTGTTATGATCTTAATGTATGTCATTATAAATCTTTAACTCTAGTCTATTATCATACATCATGGAATTTGTACGATACAAGAGAAACTATTAGGGTAGTCAGTCTAGCCCTGAGTAACTATTAGGGTAATCAATCTGTCTCTAATAGTTTAAAAGTACAAAGGTAAACCACATCAATAGTTTAAAAGTACAGATGTAAACCACATCACCGCTGGGACAGGTCTTTCATTAAGGATTACTTAGTAGTCCTCGAATAGTGTCATAGTCATACAATTATATAATGACATAGACAAGATATCTTATTATTGTCTTTGATCTTGATCATAATTAACAAGCAGCTGAAATTCCTCTTCTGATTTTTTAAAATTTAATTAAAAACATATGAAATTACAAAAATGCCGCTTTTCTTTCTTCCTCGATCTGCTTTATTATTATTTTTTTTTTCTCATTTCTCTTTTTTCCTTCTTTTTAATTCCTTTATTTTTTTTTTTTCTTATTTTTCTAATTCCTTTTTAATAATTGTGGTGAAAGTTATTTCAACTATGATATCTCCTCCCTAAACAACAATAGGATGGACGAGGCCGTTAGTAGAAGATATTTAAAACGTACCAAATTTTATCTCTAAAGTAGAAGATTGAAGATATTTAAAATGTAACTATTGAATCCCTGAAGTAGCAACATTGATTGACAGTTAGTTAGTGATGTAGAAGACACTCACTCAACAACACAACAATGACGGACAATAATCAATGTGAGGGTGCGATGAAACAAGACACGTTCATATATGAAAAATAACGAGCACGGTGATCATGGTCTATTGTGTTAAATTATAGGAATTAAAAGGACCAAAATTTAATGAATTAAATATAAATAAGGAAAGATAGATTTTTTTTTTTATATATAAAGAAAAAAATGATAAAAATAATTGTGTATTGGGTTAAAATTAAAAAAAAAAAAAAAGAATTATTGAAAATATGAAAAAGAAATATAAAGAATACATGATGGAATGGTTTGGTTACAAAATTGATAAGAATTCCCAAATGATTGGAATTGGAAATGGAAATGGAAATGGAAATGGAAATGGAAATAATAATAATAATAATAATAATAATAATAATAAAGAAAGAGAGAAAGAGAGAAAGAAAGAAAGCTAAAGCCTTCTGCAGACCTCCTTCATCAAATCGGGATTAGCCCTCTGAAACTCGCACAGTTCATCTAGGGAAATGAAGCCGTTGCCGTCCTTGTCGATCTCGGACATCCGCCGCCGGACCTCCTCCGGCGAGGAGGAGCCAAGTGCGTGGAGAGCGTTCTCCAACTCCGACAGCGAGATCTTGCCGTCCCCGTTGCAGTCGAAGCGGTTGAAGATTCGCTCGCATTCTGCCCTGATTGCCTCCGACTCCGCCATTCTTTTGGATTCGGATTTTTCTGCTCTTCTTTTCTTTTCTTTTCTTTTTATTTTTATTTTTATTTTTATTTTTATTTTTTATTTTTATTTTTGTATACAAAAATAAATGGGTTTGTTTCATAATGGAATGGCCTTTGAATTCGGGGCTTACAACACGTACACATTCCCACCTACAATTATGCATATCTTTCCTCTCTAACCACAAGACACTTTCCATTTCCATTATTACAATAATAGTTAAATCATTTTCTTTCCATAAATAAAAGTGTCTTAATCATGTCACCTAGATTTTACGGGAGATGGAAATCCTTTGAATTCAAGGACTAGAAGAATAATTTTACAATATTAAGTTACAATTTATATACCCATTATGGTATTCACCATTACGAGAGAGTTACCATTAACCACAAAATAATTATTATCTTGTGAAGTAGTTCGAATCACTAAGTTTAAAATGAGTTTTTTTCTACGTTCTTTATTTGTTTTGGGATCCTTGAATATTTTAGATCCAAAGCTCTGGTTTTTCAATAAGGATGTTAATTGAATTCTCAAAAGTTTCATAGCCAGTGTACTTGAAAAAGAAAGTAAAACCCAAGGAATAGTTACAAAATTTAATTAGGTCCTACCGTGAATCATGTTGCATGTGATTGTATTTCCAGACCCCAATCCCTTGATCGGTCGATTTGGTACCTATCCCTTGATCACATTCCACTACGTCTCCGTTTGTTACTTCAACTGGGTCTTCGAATGTTATGTCTAAGAAGGTGAAAGCCCGAAGGCTTTTGGTGAATCACTTTAACGATCTTAATTCTCGTTTGCTCCATGTCTATTCTCATCGCCGAAACAAACCCCGCCTCTCATTTGTCAGTTCCTCGGTCAATGGCTCTTTGGATGAGAAGCTCCAATTAGGCTCGAAAACTATTATAAAATCTGAAGCTCGTGAGATATGAGAATATTTGCTTAAACTACCGCAACTTAACTTAATGATGTTGAAAGTTTTCTATTTATAATCATTTACAAAATAGAGAAATGCGATGGGAAGAACTTACATATGATTATAGGATCTGTTCATGTTGGGTGCTTATATCTTATTGATGAACAACTAACATGTTATTGCGGGTTCTCTACGTGTCGGGGTGTAATCAATGATACGGAAGAAGGACGAGTTTCAAAGCTACATGTATTTCAAACGTATTTAGTAGATTGCAGAGGGAAACAGTAGATTGGAGAGGGGAACGAACCATTTCAAATTTAAAATATTAGGTGAATATAGGAATGCTTATTCTTAGTCTGGTTGAGAGTGTTGGATGATAGAAGTCCATATCGGCTAATTTAGGGATCATGGGTTTATAAGTGAGGAATACTAACTCCATTGGTATGAGGCCTCTTGGGGAAGCCCAAAGCAAAGCCATGAGCACTTATCCTCAAAGTGGACAATGTCATACCATTGTGGAGAGTCGTGTTAGTCTAACATGGTATCAGAGTCATGCCCTAAACTTAGTCGTGCCAATAGATTGGTAAATCCTCAAATCCTCAAAAGGAGCCAAGCCCCTCCTCGAAGGCAGTCAAAAATGACTAAGAGGTAAATCCTCAAATCCTCAAAAGGAGCCAAGCCCCTCCTCGAAGGCAGTCAAAAATGACTAAGACTCCAAAGGAGTTCGTAGATGTTTTTGTTAGTAGGATTGAGTGAAGATAAAAAAAAAATAATAAGAAGAAGAAAAGAATTAAGAACGTAAAAGGTAGCTTGCTTTTGTGTAAACAATATGCTTTAAGCATTAATTTACCTTTCACCACGCATCCTCTGAAGCAGCCCACATCGCCTAACGTGACCTCCACACCATGTCAACCACTTGCTCTTCCATATAATTTTCATATTAAACCCTCCATTCATATCACATCTCAACCTCATTCACCTCCATGGCTGATCTCTCAAGCTCACCAACTCCGGCCATCCAAGCCTTAGAATTGTCTATTCAAAATGTTATGAAACTCAACCAAAGACGTAGAAAATGGCATACTCTCTTTGCCACCCCAATTCCAAACACCACCAACCCATTATCCTCATGGAGATCCCATTTGATCACCTTCCTTGAATCCACACCTTCTCATCTCATCACCATTGTTCTCCTCTTAACAGACCTTATCGTTACCGTCCTCGAACTCTCATCGTCGTTAATATCATGTAATTTGCCTGTTAGTCACAAGAGAGAAGAAGAAGAAGTTATGGGTTTTCATTGGGTGAGCATTGCCATATTGAGCTTGCTCTCGACGAAGACTGTGGCTATGGTGGTCGGCCTCGGCCTCTCGTTCTTTAGGCGGCCCGGTTGCGTCGTGGATGGCGTGGTTGTGGGTGTGGCGTTGGGTTTAGAGGTGGCTGCAAAGAGGAGAGGCGGTGGAGTTATAATGGTGGGGAGTTTGTGGAGGATTGTGAGGGTGGTGGAGAGTGCTTTTGAGCTAAGTGATGATGCGATTGAAGCAAAGATTGAAGGAATAGTTTGGGAGTTAGAGGGAATGAAGGAAGAAATAAGAAGAGAGAAAGAGAAGGATGAGGTGTTAGATCTTAGTATATATCTTAGTAACCTTTAAGTTTGCTTTTTGATTTTATCCTATTTTTGTTTCTAAATTATAGAACATGTTTATAATTTTATTAAAAGTTAATTTTATTGAAAGTTTTAAGGGCCCAATGTTAAGATGAGGTATAAGAGTAAAATATTTTTGAAAATATCTAGGAAACATAGAAAAGAGTTTGAAAGAATGGTAGAGAGAATGAAATTTACTCCAAACTCCAATTTGGGGTCCGATAGAGTTCCTTCACAAGATCTATTGAGAATGTTTAGAACGGCGGATTTTATTTGGATTTAGATTCTTTAGATTCTAACAATTTAGAATCTTGTTCTTGGAGGTATTTTGAAGATTTTGTGAAGGAAGCCAGAGTCGATTCAAAAGTCGACGTTCTGGCCCGACGTGGGTCAAGTACGGTAGGATAGTTTTGGATTAGTATAACTTGTTTAACAATAATTGTAATTACTCACTTTAAGATATGCAAAGTGCAGCATGATGATCGAGATGTTGACATGGACGAGCAGAAGACTTCAGAGATCCTACCTAAATACGAGCCTATTTTATTTTATCTACTCGTGTTCTATTTTGAAACTAGACTTTAATGATAACATCTATTATTTTAACAAAGTTTTAAAAATATAAAATATTTTTATGAAATTAATTCGTGTCAAAACACATTCCCCTAATTCAAGTTTAAATTTATTTCAAACTCTGCTTGCATACACCAAAAGGGAAGAAACAATTAAACAAAACAATAGTACACACAAGATTCAAGAAAGTCTATTAAAAGTAAAGTAGTAATAAAGAAGAAGAAGGTTGGGATGAGGCTATCCATCCATTACTATTTAAAATGACAGAGACAGTAACTATCTAAAATCTAGATCGCTTTACTTACTTGCCTGTTCACAAACTTACCTTACCTTCCCACATTTAGAACAAAGGTAAATATTTTCTTTTTTTTTTTTTTTTACCAATAACTGTGTTTGTAAGTAAAAAGTGAAGTTTAGGCATCATACTCCCCTTGGGCAAACTTGTTCTCTGGATAGAATACAGCTATCACTTGGTTCCCTCCAAATTTTCTTCCATTCAAACCGGATCGAGCTTTCGTTGCACTCTCGATGTCTGCGTACTCTAAAAACACCTGGCATACAAAAAAAAAAAAGCAAGAAAATATTGGTTAGACTTCCAAATTAACTTAGAAGAGGACTCAACCAAGAAAGATGCTTCCTTGTTTACAAACTCTTCTGTTTCCAGATAAAACCAATGAAACAGGAAATGTGAGTGAATGGAAGAGGTTACTGAGTTAATCACATCTTCACTTTCTATAATTTCATTGTTCCTAATATCATAAGATGATTGTTTTTGGGTATTAAATCAAAATTCAGGTTTGCAGGAAGGAAAAAGAAATGAAAATTTTGGTTGAAAGATGCAGAAATTCATGCCTTTCCAACTCCAGGTGCTGCTTCATTGGGTCTCGGACGCGGGATTACAACGTTTACTAGTGCACCTGCAAAGCCACAATAAAAACCACTTGAAACCAAAAAAAAAATCAGAATCAGATAAGAAGCATATGTCGGGTGGGTGTATAAAGATAGAAGGCTATGGAGGCTTCTGTCTGTAAGTTATTTGTCTGATTCTTTCTACCAGAATGTGAGGACAAGAAAAGGCTGTAAAACAGAGGTATCATACAGAAAAAACAAACATGAAATCAATGAGTATGCATGAAGCTTTGAAGTTCTATAGAATCTATGTTGATAGGAACACAACCAACAAATGTGTTAGTTAAGTTTACCAAATTTTCCGCCTTCGCCTCGCATGTCTTCCATGATATCTTCGTAGTCTTCGTCATTAATAAGCTCTTCCGGGGTAACAACTTGTGTAAGACAAAGAACCTTGGTGGATACAGCCCCAGGCTGTAGCATAAGCTTCTGAAAAAGGAATACGGTAAGATAGTTGATAAAACTAAGATAATATTTCACAATTATAAAAATTGCCATGTTATATACAACAAACTTCGGAGCTACTTCTGTTGGTCTTGATATTATATACACAACTTATTAGCAACCAAGTATAGTACAAATTTCAGGTCTTGTTCTCAATGAATCATTCATGCTTCACATTATCAAGCACATTCGCAATTCATGCCAGAGAAAGAAATAAAATGCATACTATTCACCACTACAAGACATTTGTCATTTTTTAGGGTATTCTATGCATTTTACAATAAATTTACAAGTTTAAACAAATCTGGGAACTTTCGGTCCGTCAGGTAACTCCCAAGAACTCAACTGCAATGCTGGTTGAATCAAAAGTTTAATGAAAGAATCAACTTGAAATATCAACTAGCAATCTTCCCCCATGTTATTCAGTTGAAACATAAAGACTAATATAATATATAACGATAATGTCAATGATGTTTGGGTATTTTGAAGTTATTAGGTAGGAGAATTACATGTGCCTTTCATTTAAAATTCCACAAAGTAGAGGAAAAGCCTGTAACTTCACTAACCTGCAACGCAATTTGCTGCTGTGCATGTAACAGAACACTTTCTTGCTCTGGTTTGGGTTGGTTGGTTCCTTGATTTGCACGCCGAACAGTGAGCGTCTTATCACCCATTTTAATACCGTTGAGGGCTGCACAGGCTATGTCAGTGACTGAAAGATCTTGGTAAACACAAAATGCATAGCCTTTGGAATTTCCCGTCTCTCTATCTTTCACCAGATCAAAACCTCGAAGGGGCCCAAAAGACTCCAGCAACTCTCGGACCTGAGCTTCTGTGAAGTAATAGGGAAGTCCACCCACAAAAATGCGGTCTGGACCCTCAAGACCACCAGCTGAACCTGGTGTTAGACCAACGGCAGCTAGGTTCAGATTGGGGCTTGGCTGGCTGGGACCAAGCGTTGCAGCAAGAGAAGGATTGTAATCACTAGGTCTTCGCACCTTAACAGGCGCTCCCTAATTTGAACAATAGTAACAAATAAGAAAAATATTTTCCACAATAAATTTTGTTCTAACATTTTATGCATATAAAATAGTCAATGACAAACTAAGTACCTCAAAGATGATCCCATCCAAGGCCATGGCATTACTGGCTTCCTCAACAGATCTCATCTCAACAAAAGCAAACTTTTTCTCATGATTTATGTAAACATTAACAACCGCATCTCCTATAAGTGATAGACAGCCAACGTATGAGTTAAACAAGTTGATTTGGCAAACAATCCAGACAGTTAAACCTATGAACAGTAATAAAAAATCACCATACCAGGGCCAGCGGTATTTCCTCCTATTGCTGCCATAACCTGGCTGAAAAATGTGGCAACAGACTGCAAACAACAAATGACCTTTGTGAATAAATGCAGTTGGCTGTTATATGAGAAAACTTTCCAGTATGGCTTGGCCAATTAGAGGAAAAAAAAACATGGAAAATGAAGAAGGAAAAGTATGCCAAGGTTATCGGCACTGGTCGTGAGAAAGGGAGAGGAATAAACATAGCCAAGAGTGATAAGTTTTTCAAACTTTTATTTGGTAAGTCAACAGAGGATGACATTTGCATTTGGCAATGCAGAATCAAAAAATTACAAGAAACCAAAACCTTAACAAAATAAATAAGCTAAAAACCTGCAATCGGATGCAAAAATGGTGAACTCCAGACATGAATATATATGAAGATACGGACTTCAAATATTAAATTATATAATAAAATGTCAATAAAAAAAGAGCAACAAGAAGTGCAAAAAACCTGTTCGTTGGCTGTTGGTGGTAGCCCTCCCACATAAACGCGCCGTGCATGTCTAGTAGCCTAAAAACAGAACACGCACCATAAGTTTTAATGCCCAACTTAATGTGTACAACCAAAAAAAGAGACGTACAACAGCACTGAATTGATACCTGTTGAGTCATTGCCTGAACCGGCATTACAGGAAGTGCTCCAAAGGGCTGCATGAAAACAAATAAAAGGAAAAACAATGTAAATGATGAATATATACTTCTATCAAATAATTAATGTCATTTGCCTAAGGATTTTGTATTATTCCATTCTTTTTAATATGGGAGAAGTAGAGTTACCTGACCCGTTGCCAGAGGAAACATGGTAGGAAACATTCCAGGAATTGCTGGAGTTGTCCCGGGAATCTGACCTGCTAAAGAAATTAGGCTAAATCAAAGAAAATAATCACAATTCAAGTCAACAACATTCGCATACACATAAGATTCAAGTTCACCTGAACCTACTTCATGCTTCAGGAAACTCAATGTGATGTAACTTAGCCTCTTCCAATAAATTCTTTAGCATACAAATTTAATGCATGTACAAATTCTGAGAAATATTTGTAAGACTACCCAAAAAGGAAAAAGTTTCCAGATGAGGACGAACAAGATCCATCTAACCGGTGCATTGGTCCTTCTTTGCACATAAAAGCTACAGATGTCAGCTCACGCCCATGGTCAGCACAGAGGGGCAAGTAGTCCAACATTGCCTTCTCACAAAATTGGACGAGACATAGAAACAAAACAACAAACAAACACCAAACACAAGCAACAAAAAACCAAAATACCTCTCAGTTTCAGAATGAGTGTACCAAGTAAATAATAAATAATAGCATAGCCCATCCAAAGACCACATTTTTTAAATGACTACATATGCGATGAAGGAACAAAATATAGCTTACCCAATGACACCATGCAATTTGTTGTCAACTTTCCACACTATATTCAACAAAGAAAAGCAGTTAAATAATACAGAAGGATATTCCTGTTCATAAGGATTTAGGTACCTGCAACAGCAGTTGCACCAGGTAATATTGCAGTAGTGGGAGGAGCCATGTCAAAACCACTAATTCGTTTGCTGCAGAGAAAGATATATTAGCATAACAAGTTCAAAGACAAAAGAAGCAGGAAAGGTAATAAACCATGAAATTTCATAACCAGGAGAGACAAACAACTTGTATGATGCAGAAGAATTCAACATAAACTACAAATAGACCAGAAATCTATGTAACATACAGAGCACTGAAGAAACCAAATAATGATAGCTTGTCGCTCACATTAAAATATTGTGTGGATGCACGATTGCAAACCATTAACTTTCTTTTGAAAAAATACCCAGCTACACTGCTCAAATTAATAATGTGAACATCCCTTATATATCCATGACAAATTAGAACTTAGAAGAATAAATTAACAATTATTTATGGTCCAGAGGAAAATACCTCTAAATATATTGAGAAAAATGAATGGCAGAACTATATTTCCAAACATTCCACATACTAACCTACTGCTCTAATCATTCCTCTGTGTCAGACTTTTCAAAAGAAAAAATCATGGAAAAGAATGAGATACATAGGTAAAGGCCACTCCAATAGGCACAAACCAAAGAAAGGCCAAAAATTGCGAAGCTTCTTATGGACAAAATAGTAGTGTCAATCTCATCCTCAATAAACGAGGGTAAAGCAATATTGCAATTATTCAACAAAAGGAAACTGCAAAAAAATAACAAAAAAAAAAAGATGAATGTAGTTGGAGAAATGCCAGAGAACCACAAGTTCATGACAATTAAACCTTTTACATTTCAAACCATGACTGAAGACAGTTCTTCAATATCTCAACAAAAACCATACAGTTCACTTACATAACAACATATTAATCCGTAACATATGATCTTACTGCTCATATTTAACATCTGCTAAACTCCCCCGTAAAGCAATATAAATTCAGTAAAAATTCAAACTATTTGAACCTACTAATTTTCCACGCATAGACTTCAGATGGACGTACAGAGAAATTGTATACAAGAAAAATATAGCTATTAACTTTCATATCCAACCTTTTGGAGCGTGATCTTGACCGCGTTGGAGAAGGGGATCTTGACCTATGTTCAGGTATTCCCTTTGAGCGAGAACGAGACCTACGTCTATGTCTGTCTTCTCGTTCTTTATCATAGTCTCTCCGCCTATAAATGAAATAAGTCAATTTAATTTCCATTGATAAAAGAAATTTAACCCAACATAAATCCCTAAATCCCTACAGTGCATAAGGTAAGAGCCAATAATGCATTATGAACAAGAAGCTGGGCAAATAAATACGGGATCCATTACCTGTCGTAGTCTCTACTCCTGTAGTAATCATCATCATCTCTACTTCTGCCCCCTTCCCTCCTCTCACCTCGATCCCTATGGCGGTCTCTATGATGACGGTCACGATCCCTATCCCTGTCTTTCTCCCGGTCTCTTTCCCCATCCTTGCTTTTCTCCCTATCCCTTTCTCTACCTCGGTCCCGATCCCTCTCCCTGTCCTTCTCCCTATCCCGCCCCTTATCTCTTTCTTTTTCTCGACTTTTTGAAGATTCCCTTTCATATTCTCGGGAACCATGCTGTAAAAGAATGGTTTGTCAGTAAGATTTTGGTTTCTTAATAATCTTTTACTATATAAAAAACCATTTCATTCATAAAATTAAATATAAAAGAGGAGGGGAGGAAAACCTCAACCCAAGCTAAGGAATAGAATACAAGAAAAACTTCCAACTTGAGTGGGGAAAAAGGGAAGAACAGTAGAAACAGAACCAATTCCCACAATCCACCCAATTGCCTAACCTCAACTACACATTGTCTCACAATGAACAAAAAAAATCACCAAGAGTTAACTTGGTCTGTCCATTTCTCAAAGATTTAGAGTAACTTCAAATACTAATGGATTTCAAACGAATTCCAGCGTTTCTTATCCGTGAAAAATAGTAGGATTTAAAACCCTAAATGAATTAAAATTTTGTTTTCACTTAGTAAGTTTTCAAGACAAAAATGGCTAGATTCCTTCGGATTTCATAGAATGTAAGTATAAATTGCTGATTTAAGCTTGTTATATTCGAATTTCCAGTTAACAAGTCATGGTTGGAACGCTGAATTACTAAAAATTGTCTCTCTTTTACGCAAACATCCAAACAAAAAAATTAATTACGTTTTCATTCCAAACAAGATAAAAAATTAGTATTTGAAATCACGGAACTTGAAGTCATTTTATTGACTCAAAACGGAAGGTTATAGGTGATGTTTCAGTCTTGCAGAGCCTTCAAAACACAAACTACAACAGAACGTCGAACTTCAACAGTTCCACTGTTTTCTGAAACTAAAGAACACGATAATTGAACTCGACTCCGAAAACAAAATACGAACATTTTCAGCTTAGGAACAGCACTGCCATCGATCCCCCAAATCCCAGCAAAACCGTAATATAACAAATGAATCGCCATGGATCAATCGAATACAAAATACCTGAGATTTCGAATCACTGTGAGTGTCGTGGCCACCATGGCTGCCACCACGAGCTTGAGGAGAAAAACCATCGCCATAGTTGTCTGCATCTTCCCCATTACCTTCGTACCTCCCATCGTAATCCGTCATGTTTGAATTTGGTGTATGATCCACAGAGTTTCGGTTTGGTATATGGAATTCTTTCTGGGGAGAAATTGAAATTCCCGAGGCAATTGGGTGAAGCACGCCAACGAGTATCCTAGGGCTCGGAAGAGAGATCCTTCTCCTTATATATCAGTCTCTAAGTACTAGCCTTCGCAGAAAGGATGCGACCATGGGTATTTTGGGGAATTCGATCATAAATTTTATGTTTTTAGATTTTTAAAATTCTTAAATTAAAATTTATCCTAATAAATAATTATTTGATTATAAATAAACAAGAAGTCATTAGTTATAATTATTGAAATTTTTATTTCTTTAACTAATTAAATATATTTAAGATATTGTTAACTAATTAATTAATAATTTAAGTAATTAAGTAATAGCATTTATTTAATAAATCTTTATTTGTAAAAATGAATTAAGTAAATATTTTAACCAATTATTATCAAATAATTAAGTATATTAATTTTGTTAAATTGATATAAGACCTATATGAATTTGATGATTTCCTTGGTATACGTGGTAGTGATGTTAACATCTTACGGCGTTGAATAGTAAGATGTACCAAGATCTGAAACAACACTTCTAGTGGCGAAGTATGAAGAAAGACGTAGCAAAGTTTGTGAGCAATGTGCTTAATATGTCAACAAGTAAAAGTTCCCGGACAAAAGACGGCAGGGATGTTAGAACCCCTGAGTATACCACAATGGAAGTGGAAAAAATATAGTCATGGACTTCATAGTAGGACTATCCAGAACGCTGGAGGGCTCTACGGTAATTTGAGTAATTGTTGACAGATTGACAAAGTCGGCACACTTCTTGCCAGAAAAAGCAACATATATAGTCGATAATTTGGCTCAACTGTATGTGAAAGAGACAGTGAGGTTGCATGGAGTCTCAGGGTTCATAGTGTCGGATTGAGACTCACGCTTTATGTCGCCATTTTGGCACAGACTCCAGAAAGCATTGGGTACTCGCCTCAACTTTAGCACTATCTTCCACCCTCGAATGGATGGTGAAACGGAGCGTTTAAATCATATTCTAGAGGACATGTTACACACTTGCGTACTAGACTTCAAGGGAAGCTGGGATTTCAAACCATACCTGATGAAATTTTCATCAATAGCTTCTAGGCAACCATCGGGATGGCATCGTTCGAGGCTTTATATGGAAAACAGTGTAGATCCCCATTATGCTGGCATCAAGTGGGTGATAGAGAATTGGTAGGACCCGAATTTGTTCGAGTTACCAATGAGATCGTTCCAAAAATTAGAGCGAGGATGTGTACCGCTCAAAATAGACAGAAAAGCTACGCATATGTCAGGCGTAGGAGCTTAGAATTCGAGGTAGGAGACCTAGTATTCCTAAAAGTGGCACCAATGAAGGGTGTCTTGAGGTTCGAGCATAAGAAAAAACTTAGCCCTCGATTCATTGGACCCTTCAAAATTCTCGAGTGAATCAGTTCAGTGGCATATAGGCTAGCCCTACGCCCTCCCTCTCAAGCATACACAATGTATGCTAGGTGACAATGCTAAGGAAGTACACGAGGTACCCTATCCACATAATAGACTACGAGCCACTTTAGCTTAGTGAAGACTTAAGTTACGAAGAAAAGCCCATAAAAATCCTAGCTCGTGAAGTGAAAACCCTACGTAACAGGGATATCACATTCATCAAAGTACTATGGTTGAATCATCACATTGAATAAGCTATATATGGGAATGCGAGTAAAAAATAAGAGAAAAAATACCCTTAATTAATAAAGGAGTTTGAGACTTTCGAAAGCTCTTTTTAGGAGTATGTAATGTAAAGTTCCGTTTAAAAAAAATATATCGTCGCCGGAGCTCGAGAATTCCGGCTAGGAGTTGGAGTTCTTGGGCAACGCTCTGGAGAAGCACACGCACGCCCCACGGATCGCCAAACGAACACCCACGCTCCAGCCAACCCTCACGGTGTACCAGTAAGAGAGAATACAAAGAAAGGGAACGAGAGAGAGAGAGAGAGATTCGACGAAGTTTTCAGGTGAAGATGAAACCCGCGAACCGACGCCTAAAACGGAAGGCCCACGACATGAAAGAGATCATCGACGTCTATACGCACACGTAAGGAACGTTTCATGCCTTGATAGCATTCATATTCGTTGGAAAACTAGATTTGAGTTTTCGAGTTTTGGAGGATTTCATGAGCTAGTCGTTTTAGGCATCTACAAGTAACAAAACTTCGTGGAAGGGAAGAAGAGAGGCTTGTAGAGAGGTAGGGGAAGAAAAAGGACGAGAAACGTTGTAAAAAATGACGTATGAAGGAGAGAGATGAAAAATAACCACGTCTGCCCAACACCTGCAACCCGAGATCGCCTACAGCCCAAAGACGAAACCAACCCAAGCCAAGGCTCACTTATGCCCAAGGTCCACCTGTAGCAGTTTAGCACCCGCGCCGCAACCTAGCACCTGCACCTTGACCCGACTCAACTTGCACACGTGCCCCATGTGTCAACCTGCAGCAAAAAGAACCCCCTCGGCTACACGGCTCGGCTCGACTCCACGTAGTCCTTCGGCTAAAAAACGTCTCAATTGGCTCAGTTTGACAATTTTAAATTCGACTCCTACATTTTTTTTACCCTTGGGAGCTAATTTTGACCCTAATTAATGGAAGTAAAATGCTCTCTTTCCCAATTCACAATTTTAAAGTTGTATTTAAATTAGTGGAGTGGAAAGTTGTATTTAAATTAGAGTATTGTATTTAAATTAGTGAAGTGGAAAGTTGTATTTAAATTAGAGTGGTGAAATATTGACATTGAACCCCTAATAAAAAACAATTCTCGCGATATTTGGAGTAGGTTTGAGAAACAAAAGCTTAGCAAACTCGAAATTAGAGAAATGCCAGCTAAAACCAAATAAGTAAATGATCTTACTATAGAATAGGCTAGACTATTGTTTGATGTATGACGACGTGCCTAGTGGCACCGACACGTGTCCTTTATAAGTACATGATGATGTTTGATGATGTTTTCTCATATGATGTATTTATAATGATGTTATTTGTGCCATAAGAATGTTTTAATGATGAGAACTATAAGAATCTCAAAATATAAAACAATAGTTTTTTTGTGTACATATAGAACATGACACTTCCCCGATGATGACGAGTACGAAAGCTATGATGATGAGTACAAACGCGTACGCACGACACTTGAAAGAGTATGTTGCTCGACTATGATAGGTCCAAGGAGTGTGAATGAACCATTTTGAGATTCACGCTCGTACAGGTCATATTTAGAGATTCACGCTCGTACAGGTCATATGTAGGGAAGTACTAAAGGTCAATTTAGGGGAATATAGACTTTACGTAGTTGAGTTCATACTGCAATTTGTGTCAAACATTTGTGAAATTTTGTTTGGAATTTTATGGCAGAAAGCACCACTACCTCTTATTTATTTATCCATAATTTAAAACTAACACACCTTCACAAATATTAATAATCTAAAATCAAACGAAAACCCTTGGAATTGAAGCCGCCGCCGCCACCGCCGCCATCTCCGTCTCCCTGAGTTCTGTCTTCAGCCCTCCCCCGCCGCCGTTCGCCATCGGATGAACACCATGCTCCGGCCCCGACATGCTCTCCCTCTTCCTCTCCTCCTCCTCAAACGACACCCCGTATCGTTTCTCAACCTCTACGTATCGAATAGAATCAAATCAAATCAAATCAATCATCAATTTTCAAATGAATTTCTGAAACAACAAACACACACACTCGCTTACTTAGTGATAGACTCGGATCGAGCTGCCCATCCCGCGTTAGCGCCATCATTAGCTGCGGAATGCCCAGCGGTAGAATGTCGCCTCGATCCACCTGCCAGAAATGGAATACTTTCCCATACGTCTTGCACACTTTCTCCATGTCCACCCGCTCGATCGCCCCCGGCACGCCCGGCATGAACAGAGTCCCGCTCTTCACTTCGTACTCGTGCGAGTGCCAGAAACGCTTCTCCTCGTCGGGCAATGTCAGGAACAGATTCTCCGATATAATATACTCAATCCCTAAATCAAATCTTATATCCATTTACTGTTCTTTCCATTTATTATCAGTAATTTATAAATAATTATAAATAGAGAATTTCAGACATTCAGTCTGGTTGGTGATTTTAGCAAATATTCTCACCTATGAGCCTAGCGTCCTTCTCGGAGCTGTCGTAGATCAGACACTGACGAACCTTCTCGTTCAGGTGGGCGCAGAAGTGGTGAGCCTCCAGCTGCCTCGTCATGTCGTGAGAGTAGAAATGAAACCTAATTCATCCAAATTAAAAAATTATTCAATTAATAATTATATATTCAAAGCATCAAATCGGATCTGATTGTGGAAGGTAGCTTTTACGCGCAGAGGTGCTGGTGGATCTGGTTGATCGGTCGGAAGCGTTGGACGGCGGCGGTGGCGGTCTCCAGCACGGCGGTGCTGGCGTGTGTCGCCTCCCCCGGAATTTCTGATTTTGTCGACATTAATTATTATATTTTCTCCGATAAAGATTTTTCTGATTCCTTATTTCATTTTATTCCTTCGCCATGGCCGCGGGGAATTGCATGCATTTCTCCACGTGGCAGCACTGCTGTGTTCACGTGGCACAAGTTCTGGGTCCACGTGGCTTTTAGCTACGGCCACGTCACCACCGTTCGGTTGGGTTGAGATTTTTTTTTGTACAGATGACTGGGAAGGGAGTGAATCAATTAAATCTCAAATTTAATGATTTTTCTAATTAAAATCTTAAATAATTAAAACAAAAACACTTAATTAATGATTTTATATTTTAAGCTTATATTTACTGACTCCTAAATTTTTAATTAATGAAAAACACTTAAAATTTAAAAAATAAATGTTAGAATTATTTATATTTAAGAATGAATAAACAACATTTTTCATGTACTCCCAAGTTTTAATACCTTTAAACTCTAATAATATCCTTAAAACTTTAACAAAATTCTAAAAAAAAAAAAAAAAAAAACTTTTGAGAAATATATCTTAATTTTCAAAAGGGTTTAAAAAATATTTTTAAAAGCAAAAAAGTTTTGAATTTTTTTAAAACTTAAAAAAAATCCATTTAAACTTTTTTTAAAAAATTCAAAAATATATTTACTATATTTCAAAACTAATATTATAGAGTGGTAATTTAAAATTTTAAGGATATTTTTTAAACATAGTCGTAAGATTTTTTTTTTTAATTTAAAAAGATATTAATGAAAATTTTTAAAATTAAAATGATATTTTTAAACTAAAGGTAGTAACGGCATTTTTAGATTTTTTTTTTAAAAAAATTAATGTTAACATTAAAAAAATAATAAATTATATTAAAAATTACTCTACCATAGACCCTTGGAAACTAGATTTATGGTGTTTTATTCCTGTATTTTAAATTTTAAGATTTTTTTTATTTATATTTTCTTTTAGGTTATATTTATGCTAATTATAGTTATAAAGTATAAATGTTACAAACTCGTGAAATGTCTAAGATCAAGAGTTTTCTTTTGAGACTGTATAAGATCTATATTTCTAAAGGAGACTTGGAAAATGGAGTAAAAAAAACATTTTTTTTTTCTTTCCTTTATCCTAAGAGTTAAGTTTCTTTAGAATCATTCAAACTTGACATAATTGATTTTACTTGTGGAGTGATTCGAATCTCAATTCAGTGTTCTTGCCTTGAGATATTTGATAATAAGGTAATCTGAATTTTACTTTCTTTTGGAGTGATTCCTTATCATTAGAGCTAGGTGTTCTTACCTTTTCTTTAGCCAATGACTAAGTTTCTTTGCAATTCTATTTAGTTTAGTTCACATGTTTAGAATCATTCAAGCTTGACATGATCGATCTTGTTTGCGGAGTGATTCGAACCTCAATTAAGTGTTCTTGCGTTTCGATATTTGATCAACAAGGTAATCCAAATTTTACTTTCCCTTGGAGTGATTTTTACCATTATGGCTAAATGTTCTTACCTTTCCTTTTCGCCAATGACTAAGTTTCTTTACAATTCTATGTAGTTTAGGTTACATGTTTTAGAATCATTCAAGCTTGACATGATCAATCTTGTTTATGAAATAATTTGAATATCAAATAAACTGTTCTTGCCTTGAAATATTCGATTAACAATGTAATTCAAATCTTACTCCCCAATAGTGATTTCTTATTATTTAGTATCAGAACTTTCCCTTGAGTTGATTCTTTATCACCAATATTAACGGATAAACAGACAAAGATTTTAGCAAAGACAATTTCGAAAGTCTTGTGCGTGCTGTAGCGAATAGAGAACAAATCGAGTTATCGAGACTCATCTTTATAGAGATTCGGATTTACTTTCACTGCCAAGATTCGGATTTACCTTTGTGTAGTAACGCCTATTCACATCGAGACTCATCTTTTCGGGACTAAATTAGCACCCATGGATGGAAACGTGACCCAATTCCAGCCACCAACGCTATTGAACTAAAGTTTGTCCTTATAGAATGCATTTTGGATTTGAAAAGAATATTTTTTAGGGCAACAACGGTTGAAAATTGACATTGAAAGGGAAGTGGGAGACTGGGAGTTGGTATTTGGTATTTGGTTTGCTAATCAAAATCCGCCATTGACTTCACGGTGGACCTTCAGTCGCCCTTTCCGCCGGGAAGTCGAACCATGTGGGGTCGCTCCGTCCCTTATCAGTCCACCATGATTCCTATTTTATGTGGTCAAACTTCTAGATCTGCACCTACATCCACTTCTTCCTCCGATTCTTTGCTGATCATCGTCATCCTTTGGCGACGTTGTTGTTGGAGGTTCCGCGATGCTCTCGCCGGAGAAGCCTGTTGAGGTTCGATCTTTGGAGTGTTTGGGGCGAGGGTTTGATCTGACGAATGATTTTAGGTTGAAATTTGTGAAGGGAAATGGTGGCGGTGGACGGAGGTTGGTGGTGGTCGACGATGTGAACAATAGGGACTTGGTGTTTCCCGATGGAGCTGTCGTTCGGGGAGTTTCTCAGGACATTCGTTGCGATAAAGGAGATCGAATTCGCTTCAAATCCGATGTTCTTCAGTTCAATCAGGTTCTCCACTTTTTGGAATATATAATCAACCATTCTGGGACCCCTTGAATCACTTTTCTATGTGCTTGATTTTATGATTAGCTTGAATATTATCATATCACTCTGTGAGTAATTTTTTAATTATAGTTTCGTGGATCAAGTTTAAAATTCAAAAAGTTGGGTTAAATATGATTAACAGGTGAAATGTAGGCATATGTAGCATGAAGTTGCTCTTTATCTGTTTTATTTATCCTGTCTCTCTTAAAGAGCTGGAACTAAGCACAGTCGCGAGTTTTACTGCTGTTCAATAATCCAATTTTTAGAAGAATTTTTGCAGTTTTATTATCTTTGAGATTCCACACCGGTTGGGGAGGAGAACGAAACACCCTTGTTAGGGGTGTGGAAACCTCTCCCTAACAGACATGTTTTAAAAACCTTGAGGGGAAGCCGGAGAGGGAAAGCCCAAAAAACATAATATCTGCTAGCAGTGACTTTGGGTTGTTACAAATGGTATTAGAGTCAGACACCGGATGATGACTCAGTGAGGAGGCTGAGCCCCAAAGGGGTGTGGACATGAGTCGGTGTGCCAGCAAGGACGCTAGGCCCAGAAAGTGGTGGATTGGGGGGTCCCACATCGATTGAAGAAGGGAATGATTGCCAGCAAGGGGACCTCGAAAGGGGGTGGATTGTGAGATTCCACATCGGTTGGGGAGGAGAACGAAACACCCTTTATAAGGGTGTGGAAACCTCCCCCTAGCAAACATGTTTTAAAAATCTTGAGGGGAAGCCAGAAAGGGAAAGCCCAACAAAGACAATATTTGCTAGCAGTGGCTTTGAGCTAGACACTAGACGATGTGTCAGTGAGGAGGCTGAGCCCCAAATGGGGGGGATACGAGTCGGTGTGCCAGCAAGGACGCTAGGCCTCGAAGGGGTGGATTGGGGGGTCTCACAAGCCTTTTGCAACCATTTTATAGTTGTAATTTCTTCTTTGAAGGCTTAGAATTTGGGCCTTATTTCTTCTTTTTTGAGGAAGCTTAGTTGAAAGTTTTGAATTATCAATGAAAAGATGTTTGGTTTCATGTTATTGTGTGCAGATGTCTGAGACATTGAATCAGAAATCTTCCATACTGGGAAAAGTTCCTTCGGGCTATTTTAATTCTATGTTTGATTTGAGTGGAGACTGGTTTCATGATGCTGCTGATACCAATTATCTTGCTTTTGATGGTTATTTTATTGCGCTATACTATTTGCATTTAACTGCCTCGCCCCTTGTATTACAAGATGAGGTGAAGAAAGCTGTTCCATCTAATTGGGATCCAGCATCTTTGTCCAGGTACACCAAAATAAGAAGTTGACTCTACTTCCTTTTGCTATGCTAAGTTTTGTAGTTCTTTTCTTCCTAATATCAAATTGGTTGATAGCAATACCAAGTTCTAATATTTGTGGGTGGATTAGGATGGATTTTGTAACAGCCCAGACCCCAGGCCATCACTAGCAGATATTGTCCTCTTTGAGTTTTTCCTTTAAGGCTTCCCCTCAAAGTTTTAAAACGCGTCCACTAGGGAGAGGTTTCTACACTTTTATAAGGAATGCTTCGTTCCCCTCTCCAACTGATGTGGGATCTCACAATCCACCCCCTTGGGGGCCCAACGTTCTCGCTAGCACACCGCCCAGTATCTGACTCTAATGTCATTTGTAACAACTCAGACTCACTGCTAGCAGATAGTGTCATTTTTGGGTTTTTCCTTTCGAGCTTCCCTTCAAGGTTTTAAAACACGTCCACCAGGGAGAGGTTTCCACACCTTATAAAGAATGTTTGTTCCCCTCTCCAATGAATGTGGGATCTTACAATCCACCCACTTGGGGGCCTGGCGTTCTCACTGACACACTGCGTTGTAACAGCTCAAACTCACCGCTAGCAGATAGTGTCCTCTTTGGGTTTTTCCTTTCGGGCTTCCCCTCAAGGTTTTAAAATGCGTCCACTAGGGAGAGGTTTCCACACCTTTATAAAAAATGTTTGATTCCTTCTCCAACCGAAGTGGGATCTCACAATCTACCCCTTTGGGGGCCAGCGTTATTGCTGACACACTGCCAGGTGTGGCTCTGATACCATTTATAATAGCTCAAACTCACCATTAACAGATAGTGTCCTCTTTGGGCTTTCCCTTTCGAGCTTCCCTTCAAAGTTTTAAAATGCGTACAGGGAGAGGTTTTCACGCCCTTACAAGGAATACTTTGTTCCCCTCTCCAACAAATGTGGGATCTCGCAGATTGTATTGAAAATTGAAATTGAAATAAAAGAATGTATAATGGGAGGAAGGGAGCACTAGTTGTCCAATCCTAGACCTGAGAAGCTAGAAAGATCATAGAAACCGTTTAATTGGCAGAAATTAAAGAAAAAGGATATTGCAAAAGGCTTTATTCAAGGATTAGTTGAGTTTTTTGGTTTTTGCTACACTCCTTTAATATCATACTCAGCCGTTTGGTTCTTGAGTTTCTTTTTTCTTTTTTTAACACTAATGAATTTTAGTAGGCAGGTTCATACAGACATATGGAACACATATAATAGTAGGAACGGCCATTGGAGGTTAAGATTTAATTTCAGTACGGCAGAAACCTTCCTCGTCAATACCTCCTGCTGAGCTTCGGAGACATTTGGAGGATCTTGGAGACATTCTGTTCTCCGATAGAAGAAGTCCTACTCAGCCCAGGAAAAGAGATGGAAAGGTATGTCAAGCTCAAAAATTTGTTCAATTCCTGTCCTAAATAATGAAGAAATATGATTGAAAAAGTTTTTTTTGGTTGGGAGGAGGTCCCGCGTTGGCTAATTTAAGGAATGATCCTGAGTTAATAAGTAAAGAAATACAACTCCATTGGTATGAGGCCTTTTGGAGAAACCAAAAGTAAAGCCATGAGAGTTTATGCTCAAAGTGGACAATATCATACCATTGTGGAAGTCGTGATTTCTAACATGGTATCAGAGTCATGCGCTTAACTTAGCTATGTTAATAAAATTTTCAAATGTCGAGCAAAGAAGTTGTGAGTCTCGAAGATGTAGTCAAAAGTGACTCAAGTGTCGAACAAAGGGTGTACTTTGTTTGAGGACTCTAGAGAAGGAGTCGAGCCTTGATTAAAGGGAGGTTGTTCAAGTGCTCCATAGGCCTCAAAGGAGGCTCTATGTTGTACTTTGTTCGAGGGGAGGATTGTTGGGAGGGAGTCCCACGTTGGCTAATTTAAAGAATGATCATGGGTTTATAAGTAAAGAAATACATCTCCATTGGTATGAGGCCTTTTGGAGAAACCAAAAGTAAAGCCATGAGAGCTTATGCTCAAAGTGGACAATATCATACCATTATGGAGGTCGTGATTTCTAACATTTTTCTGTAATGAATAATTGAATATAGTCTTCTCTTATAGATTCCAGAAATATTCACACGAATATTGCAGTCAAGTTCTATACAGTTGGCCAGTATTTCAGAAACATCAAGCAAGGATGCAAGTCAAGAATTTAAAATCTGAACTTAATTCTGAGAAATGTTCAGCATGTAATCTCTCATGTTTACTCTGAACGTATCAGGGAATCACCTTAATTTGCTCTAAAAGAGGAGGGGATCCCTTCTTGCATACTCATACCAGTTGGCTTCCAACTGTTAGCTCAAAACCGGTAGTTATCTTATTCAGATTTGTACCTATTACTTCTCTTCTTAGTGGGGTTGCTGGCAGTGGTTATCTTAGCCGTGCGATAAACTTGTACTTACGCTGTAAGCAAACTCCATGCTCGTTCTAGTATTAACTCTTGTTTCACTTTACCCTTCTACCTGTTTCATTTCCGGTTGAACTTCTTTCTGAAGAGTAGTATATGCTCCATGACTCTCCACGTTGGTATGATATTATTCACTTTGGGCATAAGCTCTCGTGGCTTTGCTTTGGGCTTCCCCAAAAGGCCTCATACCAATGAAAATGTATTCCTTACTTATAAATCTATGATCATTTCCTAAATTAGTCAATGTGGGACTCCCTCCCAACAATCCTCCCCTTAATCGAGGCTCAACTCCTTCTCTCGAGTCCTCGAACAAAGTACACCCTTTGTTCGAGACTTGAGCCACTTTCGACTACACCTTCGAGGCTCACGACTTCTTTTTTCGACATTTGAGGATTCTATTGACATGATTAAGTTAAGGGCATGACTCTAATACCATGTTAGGAATCACGGATCTCTACAATGGTTGATGTCCATTTTGTGCATAAGCTCTCGTGACTTTGTTTTTGGGCTTCCCCAAAAGGCCTCGTACCAATATAGATGTATTCTCCACTTATAAACCCATGATCATTCCCTAAATTAGCCAATCCACGATCATTCCCTAGATTAGCCAATGTGGGACTCTACTTATAAACCCATGATCATTCCCTAAATTAGCCAATCCACGATCATTCCCTAGATTAGCCAATGTGGGACTCCTTCCCAACAATCCTCAACATACCGACCTTAATTTAATGGCTGTGAAACTGTTGGTAGAATTCACCAGAAACTTATGATGTAAATTGAGCATTTTTATTCTTTCAAATTGGATGTATCGAATAATCCTAGAAGTTACCGTCCTAGTTGCATTTATCGCTTCTCTAAGCTTAGTAGCCTCTGATTATCTCGGTTCATTAGTTGATCCGTCTGGTCTTCTTCTCTCAAAATAGTATTACTGTTCCCTATCCTGAATTTTAATTCTTAAATGAGATTAAAGCCATTCTTCGTTGCTGTAATATTTATCAAAATAGATCTGACTGAATTTATTCCGCTAGTACAGATAAACATTCTTTAGGGGACTTGTAATACTTCTTGGAGTTCCAAATTCCAACACAATGGGAACCAAACTTTTGTGAGTTGCCTCTTGGGCATCAGAGGAAAAGGGCCACTTGCCCCTCTCTACAGTTCACTTTTATGAGTCCTAGGATGCACATCACCTCCACCCAGGTATTCAATTTTTTTCTGTTTGTACCTTACAAAAGCTGCACTTTCACCCTTGGACAAAATTAAGGAGAAAGTTTTGAATTGTTCTTAGCATATGTTTTGGTTGCTAAGATGGAAACCATAGAATGTTCCAGCATATTTCCACAAACGATTTCATAATCTTATGGCATGTTCGAGAATTGTTCTTAGAACAAATATCAAGTTAAAATGTGTTTAGATGTAACTCGTTACGAAGATAACACCTCGTTTACGAGCCTGTTTTTTGTGTCCCTGGATTATGCAGCATATGCCATTTGATTCACATTCACTATTGACCTTGATTTGGTATTTAAATTTGCCTTTCAGGTCACAAGTAGTAGGAAACCGTTGGTTGGCCTTCGCCTGTATTTAGAAGGGAAGAAATCCAATTGGTTGGCTCTACATGTACAGCATCTAACCAGCCTTCCAAAAGTCATGGCCAGATTGATGGGCACATCTAATGTATCAGGTCGAAGCCAGTGGACGGGTTCCGATGACAGCGACTCGAGTGACCAATTCCTTGAGCCTATCAAATGGAAAAGCTATTCAAATGTGTGCAGTTTAGTCGTCAGGCATGATCCCAGCTGGTTGCAGCATGATGGTGTTTACATTGTAACAGGAGCTCAGCTAATCAGCAAGGGCAACTGGCCTAAGACAATCTTCAGTTCACTCACTTGCCCAATTGCACCATCCGAAGAACCGAGTGGGCTGCTGCCCCTGAAGCTTCTCGTAAGTCGACGTTCCTCACGAATTTAAGCACGACATTTTCATTCACACAGCGAGCTGCTGCTGATCAAAAGCAGGTCCCACGTGCTCTGAACTCTGGTGTTTATGGAGAGGCACCACCCGTGCCGGTTCAATTCAAAAAGCTTCTAAAATATGTCGATACAGCTGAGGTGGTAAGGGGGCCGCATGATGCTCCGGGCCATTGGCTGGTAACGGCTGCTAAGTTGGAAACTGAGTGTGGTAAGATTGGTTTGATTGTAAAGTTTGCATTGTTAGATTACAGCTGATAACAGTAGATGTTGAATGTATAGCGGACATAGGCTTCATAGTTGCAAAATGAATATTCATAGTTTAAATTGTCTAGACTCCACATGATAGCTGTAGCAGCCATATGATCAAAAGGACAGTGGATAAGTGAGTGGTCAAGGGATTCTTCCGTTTAAGGTGTCTAGGAGGAGGGCGAGGCTACTTAGAAAAACTTGTTAGGAATCACGGATCTTTTCCACAATGATACGATATTGTCCACTTAGAGCACAAGGCGGGTGAGGCTTTGCTTTGGGCGTCTCTAAAAGGTCTCATATGGATGGAGATGTATTATTTATAAATCCATGTTCATTCTCTAAATTAGCCCACATGGGACTCCCTCCCAATAATCATCAACAGAATTGAGAGAGAGCCAAACTCAAACACCCTCTTAAATAAAGGGAAACCTATCTTTTTGTAAATCTTTTGTTTGAAATTGAATTTCTCAACCAACGAATTCCAAGATGTTTATATAATTCAAGAATCGAATTGACATTTTTTTAGTTAGGTCAACACGACAAACCAAACTGACCCAAAAATAGAGTTACAATCCAACTTACTCTACCCCTAAACTTCTAAAATTATTATAAAGATCGAGAATATTTTACCTTTTATAACCAAGGTTAGTGATTGAACTTAACAACCCAACCCAACCCAATCAGAAAATAGAAGGTTGATTTGGATTGTAAACTCTATTCGGGTAACTAATCCAACCGAACCAAAATTTGAGTTAGTAAAAAATAAAAAAAATTCAACTTAACTCCTATTCCCTCTCATTAAGATTATAGACAATTAAGATTTCAGTTTCAGCCATCAATTTCTAATCGACATTAGGACGGGCAAAAGATAAGGGTAGGTTTAAAACATAGTACTAAATTGTTACCTATGTTTTGATTTTTTTTCTTTATTGTAATATTATTTTTTTACAGGAGAGATTAAATTGTTACAAATTTTAGATGGGTTTTTAAGTGACCCATCTAGTGGCAGAATCATATTATTTGTCAAAAGTTCTACTTAAAAACATGAGCTGAGATTCAAAAACTCAATCGAAAGTGGAAGATATCATGGACTGTTTAAATCCTAAGTTAAAAAGGCATCTTCTTTGCTAGACAATAAGAAAACAGCAAGAAAAGCCAGAAAGTTGTTGTTTCAGCCCAAAAACAAATTAAACTAAAACTCACACATACCTCCAATGGCTTCCCATTTGTTGAACTTCTTGGAGACATGTTTTTTATGTAAACAGCAGATTCTGACATGCTCTTTTCCCCACTGAATAATGTAGAAGTATTTGTGAGTATGCTCAATGAATTTACATACAGTTCTTGAGGGAATCTCCAGCTCCTTGGAAGAAGAAACAAGAAAGGGTGAAATCAGCAATGAATATGCCCACAAGAGAGATGACAACGGCTGAAGTTGTGGACTCCCCAACCCCCTTAGCACCCCCGGAAGTAGTGATACCCCAAGCACAGCTTACAATCGATATGATAGCACCGAAAACCTGCGATTTGATCATCGCGCTGATTATATCCCACGATTTTAGAGCTCTTAGAGCTGAGTCAATGATAATGTTGATGCTAATACCATAAACACTGTCAGCCAAAAGAGCACTTGATGCCATCCCAACTGTGAAACACATTAAAGTTAGAATTGGAAGAGCAATGCAGGAGGCTATAACTCTTGGAGTGACGAGATAATCGACAGGGTTTGAACCCAAGATTCTTAATGTGTCGGTTTGCTCTGAGACTTGCATTGTTCCTAATTCTGCAGCGTATGAACTTCCAATTCTCCCTGCAACCACAATCGACGTAATCACGGGACTTAGCTCCCTTGAGAATGCCAAAGCTAATACACCACCAACAGACCTGTTTAATCCTAATCTAGTAAATTCTCTGACAAATTGGATAGAAAAAGCCATGCCAACAAATGCAGATGTTAGAAGACAAACCCCTACAGATCTTGGCCCTACTCTCTCTAGCTGTTGGAGAGTATTTTTCCAATGGATTTTACCCTTTAAAGTCCTCATAATGACCTGCCCAGTTAGAAAAAGAACTGATAGCCCCCTCCATAGATATCTTGGAGGCGACCATTTGTTCCCCAACTCCTCTGCTATAGAATTAAGCATTGGTTTCGAATTAACTTCCTCTGGCATCGAGGCAGAAGGGCGCCCATCTTCTTCATGTGGGATTGCATACAATCTGTTTTTGCACAGTGGCCTAGCAAATTTATGAGTCTGAGGTTCCAAAAATACAAGTTTAACAAAGCTTCTTGAATGCAAATTCTGTACGTTCTTCCATTCATCTTGTCTTTTAGAGCTGCTTCTGCATTTCAGATTCAAATTTCGATTTAGAAGTGAAAATAACAATGAGAAGTTTCGCGCACGAGGGAGAGAAGAGAGAGACCTGATAGGGAAGTAAACCAGTGGATGGGGTTGACAAGCTATTTGCATGGTGTGCTCCTTCGGTGGAACAGATGGTCAAGTTTCTTGGATTC
Organism: Cucurbita pepo subsp. pepo; assembly: GCF_057944985.1. Lineage (NCBI taxonomy): Eukaryota > Viridiplantae > Streptophyta > Magnoliopsida > Cucurbitales > Cucurbitaceae > Cucurbita > Cucurbita pepo. The sequence continues at coordinate 10,905,172 of NC_141809.1, forward strand.
ACGTTGAAAACCAGGGCACTAGAAAGAGTGGAGATTCCAAATAAATGTCATAAACATTTCTTGAACTCAAACTTGTAGAAGACAGAACAATTACATGAAATAGACTCCTGAAAGATGATATGACAAATCATTCAAGTTAGATGTGGTTTTTAGTAACTAAATCCAAGTTTAAACAGGGAATAGCAGCACAAGATGTAGTATTTATCACATTGACAGATTTCACTCCGAAAATAGAATGACATCACATGATGAAGGCATCGTAACAACACAAATCATCTAGAATTTGAAGCAAGGAACAAAAAAATATAAATGCATTGGGAAGACAATGATAAGCAGTAACAATGGCTGGATTTGAAAAGCTAGAGTTACTTCTAGGATCTTTGTAAACTTTCACAAATAAAGCTAACTTAACGAATTGATTCTAACCAAGAGCTGGTTCGAAGGATGAATAACTCTTAGATTTAATTTTGAATCTATGAAAATTGAAGAAAGTAAGACACGACATAAATAGTTTTAAATGGTAGTTCAACTACCAAAGACAAAAAGTCTTCAAATCAATTTCGAAAGTCATTTTGAAAGTCATGTGGTATTTATTGTCACTCCATTATTTTCTTGATTTGATATACATCAAGATTTTTGGGCAAAAAAACCTTTGGGAAAAAGAAATCCTGATCACCAAATGATTTTCCAGCATTCCACAAGCAGAAAATAGCATCAAGTTCTTTCCAGGAGGCATATCATAAGATTCAATGCATAATAAATAAATAAATTGAATTCTTCCTTAGAAAATGGAGTGCAAATTTTAAAGAGCGAACCTCAGATTCCCCATGTTGGAAAATCATTTGAAACAGTGGAAGCCTAATTCGACTAATAATTGTGGGAAAGAAGCTTACGGCAACAGAAGAAATAAGCGAGATTCTCATCCTTCCACACCAATCCCCACAGAAATTAAAATATCACCAAGGACAGTAAAAGTCACACCGAACCCCCACAACCTCAAAAGCATAATAAAAGAGGTTTTTCTAGATCAATATAGCAGAAATACAACCCTCCTCTTTTATAAAGTGAAACAAAACTTCAACACAACCGCAGTAATTCAACAGAAAATGCCTGGCGATTGGAATCATAAGATTACAAACAAAAGAACATAAATCAAAATGCAGTTCTTCCTTGGGGATGGAGAGGGCGAGAGGATGAGGGGAAATTAAAAATCAGATTTGAAGCAAAATTAACCTGAGCAGCTCAGATTTATCTTGATTTCAACTGCTACTTTGAACTGTTCCGAATGAACCAAAGAATACAGGCGCAGCTTTCTTCTTCGTGCATCAGTTCTTCTCTGTGGAAGAGGACCAACGAAATCGAAGAGACGAATTGAAAGGAATCCAAAAATGGAACTCGAGAAACGAAGTCTGAAGTCTCGGTTTAATTAAAAATAATAATAATAAATAAATAATAACTCAGACTAAATTAATAATATATATATATATATATATATATATATATATATATATATATATATATATATTTCTAAATTCTTCAATGTTGAATAATATCTTTATTCATAAATAAAATAAAATTCAAAACATAGTTTTAGTAGTAATTTATTTTAGAATTTGAACAAAGTAAAGAACATCCTTATCATTATTATATGAATAAGATTAAAAAAATATTCAAAAATATTCAAAAACTAATATTAATTATATTAAATTTATCCTTATAAAAATATGCTTCATTGTTTCCAAATTTCATACGACTAAAGATTAATAATTTAAGTTAAAAATATGTTTATTTAGAATGGTCGCCAACGATGGACTCGGGTGGGGTTTGAGAGTGATAAAATCCTTACATAATTTGAATATATATTTGAATTATCATACAATAATAATAAAAAAAAAAAAAAAGGAAATTGGAATGATCTAAAATAAATAAATAAATGTGTATATGTGTTGTATTGATATTTAATAGTAATAATAATAATTATTATTAGGATAATTATGAAATAAATTAATTAATTAAAAAAAAAAAAACAAACAAACAGCTGTTGTGTTAAGCAGCTGCTGTAATGGAGGGAGAGGATAGTGACACGTGGGTTGGAGATGTCCGAACGTTGAGGAGAGAAAGGTTTGTGAGTTGGTGGAATGAAAACTTTTAAAGGTCGGGTAAGAATGTAAAAAACATAGAATAGAGGAATAGAAAAAAAAGAAAGAGGTAAATCGTAAGGTTCTTTGGTTTTTGTTGTGTTAGTGTGCAAACTTGAGGATGGGGGATGAGTGTGATGATTTTCAGCCAGAAATGAAGCGTTTATCCCAAAGGTAATGAAAAATTCATTTGTCCGAACTTTTGAATTTCGATATCTTAGTCTATATTATGTAATAAGTTATGAAATAGGGCTTGTTAGAATCATAATAAGAAGATCTATAAAGTTGTAGAAGAAATCGAGATGAAATTCGGATTGTAGAAGTAAGATATGACTTAGGGATACAACGGGTATTAGCGGAAAAGTTGGGAAAAATTGCAAAAAACGCTTGGTTGAAGACGAGCATGTGAGAGACACGCGGGGCGCATGGGAGTCCGAGAGTGAGAGCGCGACTGTGCGCAGATCAGGCGCGTGAGAAAAGCACATCGAGCGTGTGCAGGCGCGTGAGGGCACGTGCGTCATCGTTTTGGCTCCCGGTTTGTCCCGTTCAACTCCTTTTGACCTGTCCTATCAAAATTGGTCTATACTTATCTTGAAAATTGTGAAATATAGGTCTAATTGGAAGAAATTGGGTTGAAATACCTTATTAAACGTACAACCAAGAGAAAAAGGGATTCGAAACCTAGTAAGTAGCATATCGTGCGTTAAACTAATTCTTAACTTGTTTTACAACATGCGAGTATGTTGTTCACATGATTAAGAGCTTAGTATGTTAATATGTGCTTTGATAATATTGACTGATTATTTGTGTGTTGTGACTCCTTGCCTGTGATGTAAGCATGTTATAAATGATTATATGTTTTGAAAGCATACATCAGATGTAAGTATGCTAAGCATGTTAATGGAAAGGTTATGACTCTAGGATATGCTTATAGACTGTGGAGCCATGACCTAATTATATGAGTATTGTAGTCTACTAATTCCCGCGGAGTTCCTGACCAACGCGCTGTGTGCTAAGTCAGAGAGAATGAGTACTCCTGACCATTGGTATATGATTTATACAGGCCGCCAGAGAAATTAGTAGATGGGCCGTATTTGACCGAGAGCGAGTCTTACATACAAGTCCGAAATTCTAAATAAACATATAGAGAGAGTCAGTAACCTAAGCTGGAGGTACCTGAGATACCTCATTAACGAACAGGTGGCCCTAGAAAGAGAAACTAGGAGTCAATTGCCAATAAAACTTGAAAACACGTAGAAAGATTAGTTATAACTTATGAAACATAAGTTAGCAACTTATTGTATAATTAATTATTTATCAAAATTATTTTAACTTTTCTTTCCAGATTTAGATGATGCAGGCCAACCGAAGTCGAGACCAGCGGGCCAGAGACTATTGGGAATCGATGCCTAAGTCTGTTTATGTAATTATGTTTTCGTTGTTTAAAATTTATGTTGGTTAGTAATGTTTTAAATAGAACTAGTTTTGAATGTTTTACTTGATGTTTATGAACATTTTTTGTGGAAATCTTTTGCAAAATTATGATTGGTTGTTGGAGTTTGTTATCGGAGTCGATGGTAACTCCTGTAAGTCGCGCTGTCGATGAGCAGGTGTTAGAGTTGGTATCAGAGCCTAGGTTATAGGTTTTGTAGACAGTCTAGAATAGACAGTATGAATTCCTCTAGTCCGGCTCAGCGGTATCTCGTCTCGCTTAGGTAAGTGATGCATAACTAAACTATATGAAAGAATCGTATGAATAGTTTAAATGAATTGATTATGACCACTTAATTGTGTGACAGATATGATATATTTAAGAGTTTAGACCCTGGTACGTCCAATGTGGACCCTGGGAATGAGGAGCAGCCTGTAGAAGGAACTGCTCCAGCAGAAGCAGATCTGGAGCCTGCTGCTCCGTCAACATTGAGAGATCAGCCGACTGTTGTGATTACTTTGGAAGCACTGCAATCATTGTGCAGAGTCGTGTGGATCAGGCGATACAGGTAGCTCTTGCCGGTCTTAGAAGCTAGGCGGCTCCGACAACACTTGTATCTAGCCAGGCGACTCCAGTGTCTGAAGCACCAAGAGTTGGTGTTCAGGCAGTAATACCTCCAACAAGTTCAACGGAGCTACCTGGTATAGCAGTGGTGACAGAGGCACCACCGCAGGTAGTAACTTATGGGCGACGATGTATGACGGAGGAAAATGAGTATATACGAGATTTTATGGAATTTACCCCGCAAACTTTTGGAGGAAATGAGACTGATCTTGAGGCGGCTAAATGGTGGTTAGAATGTATTGAAACAAAGTTTACATTCTTTAACTGTGCGGAGAATCATAAGGTGTTGTGTGCTACGTATTTGTTGGAAGGACCAGCCCATTTTTGGTGGAAATCAAAGAAGCCGAAGATGGAGGATGGTGGAGCACCAATTGCATGGGTGGCGTTCAAACATGAGTTTTGTGAGAAATACTATCCTGCTCTAGCGAGATTACGAAACTGAAAGGCTTTTATGCAACTAGAACAGGGTAATATGTCAGTAGAGGAGTATGAGGTGGAATTCACTCGATTATCTAGATTTGTTCCTCTTATGGTTGCTACTGAGGAAGAGAAGACGGATCTCTTTATCCAGGGTTTGAGGCAAAAGATACAGGGATCCGTGTCTGCCCATGCTTCTCAAGATTTCGTTATCGCTTATAATGCTGCGGTGAAATTAGATGCTACCACCTCGAGGAGTAATCAGGGTTCCAGCAGTCAGATGTGACCAAGTGGTAAACGAAAATTTACTCAAATATCCTCGGGTTCGCAACAGCAGGCAGTAACACAACGAGTTGATCATCGACCTTCCTCAAGTGATGGGATGGCAGTTTGTAGTAAGTGCGGGTTAACTCATGCGGGATCTTGTAATGCTGCAGACAAGACATGTTATAAATGTGGTAAGACTGGTCATCTCGCTAGAGTGTGCCATAGTGTAAAGAATCCTAATGTGATACGCCCCGAGCGATTCGCTCCAGGAGGAGGAGGAGGTCAGTCGAGTGCTGGGGGACAGCCTCAGGCTCGAAGTAAAGCCTTTGCCAGGTGAAACCATTAGACATGTCGTGAAAATAACATCGTAACCGAATACTTCTACTTTATCCCGTTTCACCTTTTCACGAGTCATTAGTATGACTCCTGAAGGTGTAGAAACTAGAACCTCATAATCTAAAGGCTCTACTCCAAGTCGGGCTTGACGAACAAATGATAATGATATAAAATAATGCGTCGAGCAAGAATTGAACACAATATAAGCAAAGTAGCCATAAATGGGTAAAGTACTGTCACCACCGTGCTGGCATCCTCTGCTGCCTTGCTCGTCGTGGCAAAGGCTTTACTTCGAGCCTGAGGCTGTCCCCCAGCACTCGACTGACCTCCTCCTCCTCCTGGAGCGAATCGCTCGGGGCGTATCACATTAGGATTCTTTGCACTACGCCACACTCTAGCGAGATGACCAGTCTTACCACAGTTATAACATGTCTTGTCTGCAGCATTACAAGATCCCGCATGAGTTAACCCGCACTTACTACAAACTGCCATCCCATCACTTGAGGAAGGTCGATGATCAACTCGTTGTGTTACTGCCTGCTGTTGCGAACCCGAGGATATTTGAGTAAATTTTCGTTTACCACTTGGTCGCATCTGACTGCTGGAACCCTGATTACTCCTCGAGGTGGTAGCATCTAATTTCACCGCAGCATTATAAGCGATAACGAAATCTTGAGAAGCATGGGCAGACACGGATCCCTGTATCTTTTGCCTCAAACCCTGGATAAAGAGATCCGTCTTCTCTTCCTCAGTAGCAACCATAAGAGGAACAAATCTAGATAATCGAGTGAATTCCACCTCATACTCCTCTACTGACATATTACCCTGTTCTAGTTGCATAAAAGCCTTTCAGTTTCGTAATCTCGCTAGAGCAGGATAGTATTTCTCACAAAACTCATGTTTGAACGCCACTCATGCAATTGGTGCTCCACCATCCTCCATCTTCGGCTTCTTTGATTTCCACCAAAAATGGGCTGGTCCTTCCAACATATGTGTGGCACACAAACATCTTATGACTCTCTGGGCAGTTGAAGAATGTAAACTTTATTTCAATACATTCTAGCCATCCTTTAGTCACCTCAAGATCAGTCCCCTTTCCTCCAAAAGTTGGCAGGCAAGTTTGGTAAAATCTCGTATATATTCACTTTCCTCCATGACACATCGTCGTCCATAAGTTACTACCTGCGGTGGTGCCTCTATCACTACAGTTGTACCAGGTAGCTCCTTCGAAATTGTTGGAGGTATCACTGCCTGAACACCTACTCTTGGTGCTTCAGACACTGGAGTCACATGGCTAGATACAGGTGCTGTCGGAGCCGCCTGGCTCCCAAGACCAGCAAAAGCTGCCTATACCGTCTAATCCGCTCGGCTCTGCACCACTTGATTCACTTGGCTCTGAATCAACGATTGCAATGCCTCTAAGATAATAACAACAGTCGGTTGATTGCTAGATGCCGACGGAGCAGCAGGCTCCGAAACTGCCTCTGCTGGAGCAGTTCCTTCTACAGGCTGTTCCTCATTCCCCGGGTATACATTGGACATACTAGAGTCTAACTTTTAACACTACCATCTTTGTCACACACTTAATTAAGTGGTCATAATCAATTATTTCAAACTTTTCATACTATTCTTTCATACAATTTAGATATGCATCACTTACCTGACCGAGGCGAGATACCGCTGAGTTGGGCTAGAGGAACCCATACTGTCTATTCTAGACTGTCTATAGAATCTATAACCTAGGCTTTGATACCAACTTGTAACACCCAATCATCAACAACGCGATTAACAAGAGTTACCACCGACACCAATGACAAACTCCGACAACCAATCATAAATTTCCAAACTTTTCCAAGACATTTTCATAAACATCAAGTAAAACATTTAAAATCAGTACTATTTAAAAATTAAAAACAACCAACGCAAATTTTAAACAGCTAAAGTATAAGTACACAGACAGACCCAGACATGGATTCCCAATAGTCTCTAGCCCGCTGGTCTCGTCCTCGGTTGGCATCATCTAAATCTGGAAAGAAAAGTTATAATAATTTTAATGAGTAATTAGATTACCGAGTAAGTAGCTATCTTATCTTTCATGAATTATAACTAATCTTTCCAGGTGTTTTCAAATTTTATTCGTCATTGGCTCCTAGTTTCTCTTACTAGGGACATCTGTTCGTTAATGAGTTATCTCAGCTACCTCCAGCTTAGGTTACTGACTCTCTCTATATGCTTATCTAGAATTTTTGGACTCGTATGTAAGACTCGTTCTCGGCCAAATACGGTCCGTCTACTAATTTCTCTGACGGCCTGTAAATCTCATATACCAGCGGTCAGGAGTACTCATTCTCTCTGACTTAGCACACAGCGCGTTGGTCAGGAACTCCGCGGGAATTAGTAAACTACAATACTCATATAATTAGGTCATGGCTCCACAATCTATAAGCATATCCTAGAGTCATAACCTTTCCATTAACATGCTTAGCATACTCACATCTGATGCATGCTTTCATACGTTTATAATGTTCGACACATAGAACATTCTAGTAATCATTTATAACATGCTTACATCACAGGCAAGCAGTCACAAAACACAAATAATCAGTCAATATTATAAAAGCACATATTAACATACTAAACTCTTAATCATGTAAACAACATACTCGCATCTTGTAAAACAAGTTAAGAACTAGTTTAAAGCACGATATGCTATTTACCTGGTTTCGAACTCCTCTTCCCTTAGATGTACGTTTAATAAGGTATTTCAACACAATTCCTTCCTATTAGACCTATATTTCACAATTTTCAAGATAAGTACAGACAAATCTTGATAGGACAGGTCAAAAGGAGTCGAACGGGACAAACCGGGAGCCAAAACGATGACGCATGCGCCCTCACGCGCCTGCACACGCTCGGTGTGCTTTTCTCACACGCTTGATCTACGCCCAGTCGCTCTCTCACTCTCGGACTCCCACGTGCCCCGCGTGTCTCTCACGTGGTCGTCTTCAACTTCGCGTTTTCTACAATTTTTCCCAACTTTTCCGTTAATACCCGTTGTATCCCTAAGCCATATCTTACTTCTACAATCCGAATTTCATCTCGATTTCTTTTACAACTTTATAAATCTCTTTATTAGGAATCTAACGAGCCACATTTCATAACTTATTACGGTGTATAGACCAAGATATCCAGATTTAAAGATAGGGTAATATGGGTTTTCTTACCTTCCAATAAACGCTTAAATCGACTTAAATCCGGAGCTTCAATGGCGGCGGAAAGTCTTCACAATCGTCTCCCCATCCTCAAGTTTGCACGTTGTCACAACAAACGCCAATGAACCTTAAGGTTTACCGGAAAGCAGTGATTAGAACATGATTCCTCTGTTTTCTTCCTTCAGTTCCTCGTTTTTACTCCCACAGCACAACTCTGTACCCCTTACAATTTTACTCCACAAACTCATAGACTCTTACACAGCCCAAATGCTCCCAACTTTCTTTCTTTTCCTCCTTAAGCCATCTGTCAATTCCTTCTTTCTCCATGGCAGCAGCTGTCTTCTTTTATTATTTTTTTAATTTTTATTTTGACCTCGAGCAAGTCTGAAATTCTAGATAAGCATATAGAGATAGCTAAAATATCTGAACCCGTAGCCTTAGAAAGAGAAACTAGAAGTCAATTGTAAATAAAATTTAAAAACACATGGAAAAATATAATTATGTTTTAGTTGTTTAAAATTTATGTTGGTTAATAATGTTTTAAATAGAATTTGGAATGTTTTGCTGTATGTTTATGAACATTTTTTGTAGAAAGCTTTTGCAAAATTACGATTGGTGGTTGGGGTTTGTTATCGAAGTCGATGGTAACTCCTGTAAATCGCACTGTTGATGAGCCAGTGTTATAGAAATATACAAATATTATGTATAAACAAATATAATACAAGAATTTGAATAGAACAAAAAGTATTTGAATAATCAGTTAATTTTTGTTTGAAATTAAACTTATGAGTACTGCTATATGGTTTTTTTTAAAAATAAATATATAGTTTTTAATTTTTTTAAAAAATTTGAATTAAAAATCCAAAGTAAACCAAGTCTATTCCAATCTATTCCAATCTATTCCAATAGTTGAGGATGAAGTGTGACAACTAATATGCTAACTGTGGAATGACACTTTACCCCTCAATTTTAACCAACATTGCTCACCACTCAATTTTAACCAACATTACTTACCACTCATTACCACTCAATTTTAACCAACATTACTTACCACTCAATTTTAACCAACATTACTTACCACTCAATTTTAACCCACTCAATTTTAACCCAACATTGTTTACCACTCAATTTTAACCCAACATTGTTTACCACTCAATTTTAACCTAACATTGTTTACCACTCAATTTTAATTCTGGTTTATGTTCACCACTCAATTTTAACTCACCACTCAATTTTAACCCTTGTTTATGTTTACCACTCAATTTTAACCCCAACCCTTGTTTATGTTTACCACTCAATTTTAACCTTTACCACTCAATTTTAACCCTAACACTTGTTTATGTTTACCACTCAATTTTAACCCTTGTTTACCACTCAATTTTAACCCTTGTTTACCACTCAATTATCTCAATTTTTACCCAACATTGTTTACCACTCAATTTTTACCAACATTGTTTACCACTCAATTTTAACCAACATTGTTTACCACTCAGTTGAAATTCTATAGAAATTAAAATTAACTCTATAGAAATTAAAATTGATTATCATTTATTTCAAACGAAAAAATTATCCTTCAAATCACTTAGTTGCATGATCTTTAATTTATCAAGGCCACGTAAAAGTGATCGAACTAATAAAATCTATCAAAACCTAGACCGAACCGAACCGAACCAAACCAAACCAAACCAAACCGTCTCACCTGTTAATTTGTAGTGTTCTATAAAACCTTAGTAGTACAAACCACATTGTTTAAACTAATCAAACAACCACCATTTGCATCTCTACCTCCACTAACTTTACAGAAAATGGGGAAAAAGAAAACGCTATCAATACACGACTAACGAATGATCATATCATATTATTTATAGCCTTTGCAATAGAACTCCTTTCAAGGGGAAAAAAAAAAAAAAAAAAAAAAAATCCAAAACTATCAAACAAATAACTTTACCTCAAACTGAAAGAAAACAGAAGAAACACAGTTGAAAGAACTATGATTTTATAGTTAATATTATTTTCAAATAATGTTCCTAATTCACTTCAAGTGTGTTCTTTTATTTACACATTCAGAGTTTCATGAACCGAACCTTTGGCGGTTTCAGCATCCAAAAGCCTTTGCAAAGCAGCGTGACATCTGAAAACAAAAGGAACAGAAATTGCAGAACAGCTAGAAGTGATAGAAACTGAATAATAATAAGGTGGAATGTTGGAAGTGTACCTCCAAGGAAGGTGATCTAAGAGCATTGAAGGCGACACCTTAATGTCTTTGAAGTTCTCTCTGCTTGCAACATAAGCTTTATAATCATCTGCAACACCTTGGCACCTCAAGCTGTTCAAGAAAGGTAAAGTGAACCTTCTTTCTTTAGGAACTATATGGATTAAAAGGCCTGGAAGATACATCTCTGAGAAATCCTCAGTCAAGTTCTTGTTGTTATCAGATCCTTCAACCGCTTCAATGAATTGGGATACCAGAGCATCGGAATTTGAGAACTCATCACGTTCAACCGTTGTATCGTTTTCTTTGGCTTGATTCTCTGCTAAGAGAGAGAATTCTTGGCATTCATTCTTGTCCACTGCAGTTACGCCAAAATTCTTTTGTAAGGGACAGGCAAATGTATTGCTTGAGCTAAAACTTTGTTATTACAGAGCCAAAAGACTACCTACCTCTACTCTCATGCTGCTGATAACTAGTGGAGATTCCCTGGTCATCAGCCTGAATTTCCCTAGGATACTTTTCTGATTGAGAATTCTTTCTCTCTATCCCATCTTTCTGACTTACATAAAGGAATCTACGAGCAAGCTCGAAAACTGGTGTCGACTTATCTTTGGTGTCTTTTGACAGTGCTTTAATTGCAGCAGCACGAAGACGCAATATTGATCCAACCGAAAGTCGAGATGAAAATTCATTGTTGAACACAATACTGCAGAAATTTCAAAGCAAGTGGTGTGTAGAGTGAAAAAAGGTGATTTACATCAATCCATCGCGGGAACTGTAGCAGTTTACATTACCTAGTCACGAACTCTGAACAAGCACTTGCTATTATTGAATCTACACATGGAAGCGGCCCATATGCATAAACATGTAAGCTGGGGCACCGACTGTATAACTGTGCAAAGTAATACATGATATGAAAATGAAATAAGTGATCTAGAACTCAGGAAAATAAACAAATGTAAAAATAACAATGGGCTAGGACAATCGTTGTAATAATCAAATGAGACTTCCAAGACATATTGAGAACATCCAATCGATTTGCGAGCGTTCAAAAAAAAAAAAAGAAAGAAGGAAGAAACATAAATAGCATCCAAAGCAATGTTGTTTCACAGCCATTGGGGTGAAGGTAGACTGTAGTTTCACTCCAAAGGTGTCAAAGTACACATCTCAAACCACGACCAAAACAAACAAAGGTAGAGGTGGGCAGCTAAATCAATTGAAATATGCATCCAGATCAAATCTGAAAATATGTAAAGCCTCTTCTCCGCAAGAACTGTCCAATCTTGCAGGCAAGGAAAAGCACAAAAGAAGAAAAAAAAAAAAAAAAAAAAAAAAAGAAGCTTTCCGGCTTATCAAGATTAGAAATCAAGGAATATTATTACAGGAAAGGTCCTGTGAGGGAGGACCAATAGAAACCACAAGAATTTTTATTCCCAGTCTCTAAAATATCTATGAATGGTCTTCAAAATCCATTCTTTTACGTGAGCTAATACGTCCATTTCTAGGTAAACCGGTTCTCAAAGCAGAGGAGGAAGGGCAGCTGGTACCACGAGCCCTCTGTCTTTCCAGATATCCTAAAAAGTCGAGATCAGGGAAGTCAAGCTTAAACTTGCTTCCTCGCTCGTACCCCTCACAACACACTGGAACAGAAGCTGATCTACTCACTCGGAGAAAGCCCAACAAAGCTAAAAGAAACCCAGTCCAAAGTCCAAAGGAAATTTGCCGGCGAATGAAAAATAAGCCAAATCAAGCTACCTGTGATGGGAATATTTAATATATACTACCAGAGTAATTAACAGATAGAGAGAGAGAGAGAGAAATGGATTACATTAAGTTAGCAATATGTAAAAGAAACTTGTGTGCTAGTTAATCCCCCAATTATCATATCCTGCATTTCTTAACGTCGTGCCATACTGGGAATTGGTTGTAGCCTTTATGTCCTATTATTTTATTAATGTTTCTCTTCATATATAATCGATTGATTTGGTTGGAAGTCTTTTAGAACAAATTTTATAACAGACTCTTTTTTTTTTTTTTTTAATAAACAATAATTTTACTGAGCAGAAAAAAGAGGCCAAGGAGGCAACCAGAAACCCTACTTAGAAGTCAAAATACTATCATCCCTTTACTGCTCCCTAAAAAGTGACACATACATACATGCAAGAAAAAAAGGAAATAGAAGTTGTAACATACTCTTAGTCCAAGTAATGCTGCAATAGCCCCTCCTAAGGAATGCCCTACAATGCGAACCTGGTAACCATCACACTCGCACCCAGGACCCAGCAATGAAGAAAGAAGGCCGCATGGTTCAGATCCTGCCCCTCAATTCACTCAACAATCATTCCAAATTAGTAAATCAAACATAATGTATCATACACCCATTCGGCTATTATCCTAATGGAAGAACTAGTGTCATCTAAACAGTAGTCCACTAAGTTATTCTGTTTATTACTTGAGTTGTTTCAACTTGCATATGACATAAGAATCAGCAATTCAACATTATGATAACAAAAATAAAAATCAGAAAATGCACTAAATATTCTATGTCCAACTTGCATATCATATTTATCTTATTAATACGATTAGGGAGTAAATTGGAAATTTTCCATTTACTATTTAAGTTTGGGAAAAACTTTAACATAAACATACATTTTTTTGTACAATGAATGGTTGGAATTATGATATAGTTGCAATTAATTCACACATGTCCAATAGAAAATAAAGCTCCAAAATATGTCTCTTAAACTTCATATTAAATACATCACTCCTAGATTTCCAAACATAACTTTCTTATGAACATCATGGATTCCCTACAGCTAAACAGGGCCCTAAGTGGATACCTGAGAGAAAAACCTGACATGGAATAACCTCAAGGAACCAAAATGATATAACTTTACAGGAAAATTAAGAATTTTAAACACAAGGTCACTCTTTTTCTATTATAGAACCTGTTGAATTGTAACCTAGATAGTCTTCTTCTACCTTGAATTCCTCTGAAAGGAAGAATTCAAAGATTCAAAGAAGTTACTCGAGGCAAATTGCTGCTACTTCTTTCTCCATTTAGGATGTTCCAAAGGCAACTAAGACGCAAGTTCAAAGTCACATTGAATCTACTCAACATGAGAGAAGTTCGTGCAATCAAAAGAAAAAGTTGTAAAAAAAACAACAAAATTCCCAGGGAAAGATTTCAAAAACATCCACCGAATCCTAACAATAATAGCGATAGCAAAATGGCCGTAATGGGTATAAATTACAAAAGGAGATTAGTTATAGACATGTTTAGGATGAGGGGCACAATCAAGAAGGCAGAGCGTTACAAGAGAGAGATTGATTAAAACAGAAACATCCACTAGTTTAACTTAACATATTAAAAATTAAAAATTAAAAATATATTTCTTTTGTATCTTCTCTCTTTATCAATGACATCATGTAATGGATTCTTACAAGAGAGAGACAGAGCAAGAGATCCTTCAAATATAAAGCATAAAGACATTGATTAAAACAGAAACATCCACTAGTCTTGGACTACTACAGTAGCATTCAGCAATAGTCTCAAAATCCAATACCAACATAGAGAAAGGGGATTTCTAGGTACCAATGACAGAATAAAGTAGGGAGCACCAAAGGCCAGAACGTTTAAAGAGCTGTACTAATAATAATAATAATAATAATAATAATAATAATAATAATAATAAATAATAATAATAATAATAAAACATCAACTTACCATCGTTATCTCTACAATTTCCTTCAATTTGCATATATAAATCCCTGGCAGCCTCAACAATCCCGGAATGGGCATGGTGCGGGAAGGATGACATAATCCTCTGCTTCACATTGGGTTGAATATCGCCACTGCAAACAACCAAAGGTTGGAAAAGGTTTTAAATTAAGAAAATATACGTCCTGGAGAGCTCAAAGGTAGGAAGAAAATTTTGGAAGCAACTAATACATAAAAACTGTATAAACGAAACAATGGTTATGCTGAATCTATATTGAAGAGGAAACTAAAAATATACAGAGTTTGGAGTAGAACTTTCCATCATAAGCAATCGGTCTAATCTGGCATGTTGAAAACTAAGAGAGACAGTTCAAACAAAATCATAATAAGATAGTTAACTTGTTGCAGATTTCCACTTCTTTACAAGGTAAATATCTAAATAAAGCTCAGCAGGATTTTATCATTTGAATATAATTTTTTTTTTTTTTTTTTTTATCAATTTTATGCTAAGCTCTACGTGATCCAGTGGGGTTACCTTAAACACCTCATTTATCATTCCCTTAACAAGCTCCAATCACATATTCCCAAACATTTAGTAGAGTACTTAAATCTTCTTCTTGATAAGTTATCTGGGTACTCTTTTTTAGTTTGAATGGGGGGGGGGGGGGGGGGGGGGGGGGGGGGGGGGAGGAGAGAGAGAGAGAGACTTAATCAGCCCGTCCAAATCTTCTTCAGAAAGTGCGCACTCCCTACATAAGCCATCAGTTATGAGATCTTCAGGCGTCTCAGTTCCTCTTACGGCAATTACTACACATTTCACATCATGTAGAACCAGAACGAAGTATGCAGCTTCACACTTTGACTAAAAGCAGATGAAGCACCAAATGGTTAGAAAGATAACCAAAATCGAGAAATGATTTTGCAATTATAACAAAGAGATATAAAAAATCACGAAAAAATAAATTTAAATTTTTTTAAAAAAATATCAATCTTCCATATAGGATGCAAAAATGAAATGAAGAGACAAGCAACATGATTTATATGCAGCTGACAAGAAGTTATGCTGAATCAGAAACCAGTTTAATATTCTGACAATCCATCATCGACTCATCATAATTTATCAATCTTCCATATAGGATGCAAAAATGAAATGAAGAGACAAGCAAAATGATTTATATGCAGCTGACAAGAAATTATGCTGAATCAGAAACCAGTTTAATATTCTGACAATCCATCATCGACTCATCATAATTTATTTTTTCCTTTCACAAAAGGCTAGCATTGTAGTTTAATATCCCAGTAGGCCATTGGAAGACCAAAGGTATCACGATCAATTTTTGCATTGGGAAAGGACAAGGCCTTACGATGAACTGATGTTGTGTTGCTACATAAGAAGATCAGGCTTTTGAGGTGTCCAAGCTGTCATGCCTGCCTACAAGCATGTTTAGAAAAAAATCTTTAAACCACCTCTGTCATAACCCTTTAGAATCAAGAAACGAACATGTCATTCTTTCTTGTTCATCAAGTCTATACATTCAGCAATGCACCCCTTTATTTTTTAGGTTTCTTCAGCTCAAAGCACATTCTTCCTTTACTTCGCTGAAAATTTTGTTACTTATAGGAATATTAATAAGATTCTTTATTATACTGCTGTAGGAATATTAATAAGATTCTTTATTATACTGCTGAGCCAACTGAGGCTGGTTCAATCCAAGTTGAGAATGATTTTTTAGCACCAACCTTTGCTAGAAAAAAAAAAATGATAACCTCAAGAATCAGGCATTCAAATCTAACTTTATTTCTCTTTCTTGAAACAAAAACAGATGAGATGAGCGGATCGTCATTGATGACTAAAGAAAAATAACCTTTAAAACCATTTAGAGAACTTCCACAACAGAGGTAGAACAAACGTGAGAGCTGAACTTATCAAGGGAGGTTGAGTTAACTAGGAGAAAGAACAAAGGGAGAGCAGAGTGCCAATATCCAGAAATCATAAGTCCATTACCTTTTTTCTATAAACAACACTGTCAAATTTGAACATGTTACCTACATCAAGGGATTTTTTTTCCCACTAATAAATTGTTGGTGTTGACTTAGAAATATATTTACGAGAACTAAAACTACTATTGATTCACAAGGGATTGCAACAACAACCAAAAACCTACTCAAATCAATCATTAACTCATACTCAGTGTTGAAACCTTAAAACAATGAACAAATAAGGAAAAAAGTTAGAGAACATAAAACATAGGAACACAGTACTTTATAAGGCAGACAAGATCATTCAACAATCTTCAATTCCAACAAGTATCTATAATATGACCATGAAACAATGAATAAATAAGAGCAAAAATTAATCAAGTTAAACCAAAAACACTACCAGGTCTATCATTGCTAAAGTTTGCATAATTTCCATGCTTTCTGTGGAAGATAGATAAGAACCATAAAATAAAATCACCTGGTTAACACGCCCTCTTCGAAGTACTTCAGGTGATAATTTGACATATTTAAGAAAGGCTGCAGCATGGCCTCGCCACCAGTTATCGCCATGGAGTACAGGCCGCCTACAAAAGAGGGAAAAAAGCAGATGAATTTAATACGGATAAAAATAGAGAAAATGTTAATAGATGAAAGAGAAACATAAGCACTCAGAATATCTTCTATTATATTCAACCAAAGAATAATATATCTACATAACATACTGCATTGAGCAAAATTCTAGATAGAGGAACTACTTGTTACGAGTCCATGGAGTAAATATCCCTTGTCGATATACCCATGCACAAGGAAATGAGAGAGGGTTTCTTCCAAAATCAAGCAATGGCCCCTGCACAACATGGCTTAGATTCAATTTCTCATGACAAAAAACTGATAAAAGAATCATTCGATTTACTGTGTAAGCTGCTTCAGCAAATTTATGAAGAACAGCAGCTTCCTCAATTTTATCTATAGGTGCCTCCATGAGCTCTTCAGAGATTTGTACTTGCTGGCCATGCCTCTGCAATAAAGCAAGACCTAAAGCAACATATTTTGGTGTTATTTGAGTATTGCATACATATCATTGGAACTCTAAAAATTCCTGAAAAATTATATAGAGACTATATATTATAACTATATTAATTTTAAAAAGAAAAGTTTTCCTTTTTCTTCATCTAATAGGAAACAACTTTCACAATAGTAGAAAATACTACAAAGGATAGAAAAGCAAACCACCCAGGCATCCAAGCACCCAAGATAGATTAAAAAAGCTCTCCAATTGCAAAATGTAGGAATTAACTAACTACAAAAAAGTCCTTGAGAAAAGATATCAATGGAAATTGTAAGGATTTCATTTTTAAAGGGTGAAACAACAAAGAGGCCAATGAATTAAATAAATGCCATCCAATTGGCTATAACAATAGAAATAATAATAATAATAATAAAGACTGAAGCCACGAGGTTGTTGAAACAATAGTGACATCCAATCATCCAACCAAAAATTCTCAACTACCTAAGAGATCTTTTATTTCTCTTCAACCACACCGCCCAAAAAAATAGAAGAAATAACAACAGGATTTCTTTTTTCTTCTTTTCTTCTTTCGCAATTTCATTGATTAAATAAAGTGATGCAAAGGGTAAAAACATACAAAGGGATTACAAAAAGCTTCTTCAATTGGATATGAGAGAGTTTTAGCTATTGTTGCTATAGGCATTTGCATTTTAGGAGAGAAATTGGCGGCGAACACATAGCCCCTGATCCAAAGTCGTCTCTTTATACTACTTTTACTTTCAACATTTCATTGAGAAAATCTCAATCGACTTTATCAAGGTCTTCTTGATGGCTAATCCTTGTCTCTTCTTTCTATGCCATTCTTAGATGATTGCATTTACAATATATAGTTTCATGAAAAACATTTGCAATAAGAGATGCATCCAAAATTTGTCTTCCCTTGACAAAAGCTGATTGATAATCTACGATTGTGGCTGGAAGGACCCACTTCAAAAGATTCAATAGCACTCCAGCGAGATAATCTTGTAAAGGCAGGGGGTAAAACTAATTAGCCTAAAGTCACCAACCCCTCTAGCATCCGTTCTCTTAGAGATAAAGCAAATGTAGTCTTATTAATGCTCATCTTCATTATAACATTCTTAAAGAAGTCCTGGAACACCCCCATAAAGTTGGCATTGAGGATGTTCCATTACTTTTAAAAAGTTGGCTTCGAGGACGTTCCATTAGTTTTTGAAGAATTTGATCGTGAAACCCTCATGACCAGATGATTGGTTGAACCCAAGAGCCTTGACAGCATTCCAAATATCATCCTCAGTAAACAGTTCTTCCAGATGAGAACTTTGGTCAAAAGGCATTGGTGCCCAATTGATTGGGAAAGGAAGATGTCTGTCACCCTCTTTCTTAAAGAATAGTTGCTTGTAAAATTCAGTAAATTCTTCTGCAATGGCTTTGTCTTGGAGTAAACTAACACCCGGTTCTGTAAGCAACTCCATAATAGACTTTTTCCTCTTTGTAACAGCAGCATATCTATGAAAAATCGAGTATTTTATCCCCTTTCAAGAACCATCGTGCCAAATTTCCTCGAAGGATGCTATCAACAGCAGGTCAAAATTTTGCACCATAATCAATTTGGGATAACTCCAAAGGTGGAGGAAATCCATTCTTTAAGAGCTAATTTGAGGCTTTTAAGCTTTTGAATAATGTCATGGTCAGGCCATCCAGAGAATGGGTTTTTGCTCCACCCATTTTCATGGAAAGGGAGGAAAGATAGTGCTTCAGCCACATTTTTCATTTGATAGATGTTAGGCCCCAATTGACTGCCAAAAATCAGCAAAAGAGAATGATATAAGGTGGTTCTTTCAAGTCTGCTTGTTGATGCTTTCCCTTGAACAAGAGGTTGCATTCAGTGGCCTCAGTATTGCCTTTTCCAGACTATTCTTCTTCAATTTCTGTAGATTTTCAATCATAGCAGCGATAAAACCACAAAGGTTATTTTGAAATTCAGTATAAGTTGAGCTACAATCTAAAAGATTTAGGGTCTTAGATGAAACCCAAATCAAACCACTAAAGCAATGACCTAATGTATTGAAAGTGCGCATATTCCAATAATGAAGAGGTAAGTTTGTGATTTTAATCCAACCTCTTTAGCCTTAAACGAGTTCTAGGTTACTATGCTTGCTGATGTCCCATTTTCAAAATTCAAAAGGAAATGGCCAACATTTGACCAATAACCCCAAGGACCAAGGCCAACTAAAAGATTAGCATCTTCCAATTGAATTAAAGCTTAATGGTTCCAAAGTGGACTTCGATGACCATATGAATATCTTTCCAATCATCATGCACATTCAACGAAAAAATCACCAGCAAGGAAATCCAATTTAAACCACTAACAGATGGAGAAGAAAAAGGGATGAATGATTGTACAATGTCTACATTCTTAGTGCTGCACTTCAAAGGCTAAGAATCCTTCAAGCCAAGCTTCTCAAATTTTTATGACAAAATCCCTCAACCTATTCCAAAAAGTAAACCAATCATGCTTTAAGGAACAAGGAATACTAATCACCTTCCTTCCATCAGATATTGGCCACACAATACACTCAATAATTTCTCCCGGAGGAAGCCAACGTTTCTGAATTCTGGTAGTACCAAACCCAAGAACTAAGAAGGAAGGAGAGAAGAAGACCAGATGACTTCATTAAAACTAGTTTCACATTAGCGAGTTGCTGAATTCTGATGCATACTGCAACAAGATTGCCAGTATATCTAAAAGATCCAGACATGTATCAAATGAAATATAGCAAATGCGAAATGACATAAGAAGACTATTCCAAAATTGTGCAGAGTTTCAAATTAAACCTGCCAAAAATTCAAAATGCCCTGTGCCAGAAGAACGGTAAGCAACAAGATCACCCAATAATTGTGCCACTGAGAAGACCTCATCTTCTTCCATGACGCTCCTAAAACATGGCACCGGGATAGAAAAATTAGGAATATAGTGTAACACAAATATAGAGCATATAAGGAAAACCCCATATCGAAAAGAGAGAGAGAAGAAGAAGGAGAAGGAGAAGGGGAAGGAGGAGGAAACATACAAGTATTTGGAACGTCCCATACAGCATAATGCCTCACGAATTCCATGATCAAACATCTCACTGTAGTGTGCTTTCCATGCATGATCTTGAGTTGCATAAAATGACCTCCACCTTAGAACATCCATACCAGCAAAACACTGAACCAGTGCAACAAAGCACACCAAGATTGTAAATAAAACCAGTAGCTTTCGTTTCAACCATCTTTGATTTGAGGCCACCACTGCATCACAAGTGTGCAACAGAATGTCAAAGTCTCAAACACTCACGCATATGGACACCAAAAACAAACATACAGAACAGGGAAAAGGAAGACACAGAAGTCCTTCTGACCACTGGATAGGGAGATAATAGAAGTACTCTTCAAGTAGAGCTATGATTTAGGATGGAGGGGAAAGGGAGAAGGAAATAAAAAGGAGAAAAAGACAAAAAAAAAACAGGATGCGAAGAAACTTTTAGGCAAGAAACGATCAATGACAAACCAAAGCCTAACAGTTCCAAGCTTCATCCATATTCCCTTTATTTCTTCTCAAAATCCACTCTCTCCTTCCAAAAGATAGAAAAGGTAGCAACATCATGATATCCTATTCCTTTCTTCTATACAATATAGACATCGAAACAAGAAAGCCCTTAACAGAGAGAGAGCACACCACGAGATGTCCAAGATTGATGATAGGTAAACAAAGAAAAACATCACACAAAAAAGGTGGTCTAAACATTCCCAACTGATTCAGATAAAACATCTCAGAGAGTCAAGGGAGCTTGCAGAAATATTTTCATATTTCCTCAAGAGAGTTTATCTTATGAAGGATTTCTAACCAAAAAGAAATTGATTTTTCTTTAAAATCATATTTAAAACAATATAGATGGCATCCAGCAATTACCTTGCTTCAAGAAACACATCCTAGATGTCACACAAAACAAAATGATGTTAAATTTGAAGGAAATTTAAGTTGTTGAATACAGCTCATTGATGTCTTTATTAAGTTCAGTGTTTTTCAGTTCAAAGATGATACCATTGGTTGGAAAATTGTGGTCTGGAAGAAGATCAGATTGACTGTTT
Organism: Cucurbita pepo subsp. pepo; assembly: GCF_057944985.1. NCBI lineage: Eukaryota > Viridiplantae > Streptophyta > Magnoliopsida > Cucurbitales > Cucurbitaceae > Cucurbita > Cucurbita pepo. The sequence goes on from NC_141809.1 coordinate 10,926,672, forward strand.
TGTGCAATCTGGAAGTCAAAAGACCAAGAAAATCAGTGTGTTGGCTTGGATTATGCTTAATGGTCACCGTAAATATGGCTGAATCTCCCCAGAAAAAGGTTCCCAATTAAGCTTTGTAGCTCTCTATGAGTGTTTTTTGTTTTGCAGATAATTTAAGCCAAAGTCTCTAAGTTTCCTTTCAATGCCCTTATGCATTACAGTGCTGGTTCTCTTTGTTTCATATTTTCCATATCCATTGGGTTTTCTTGAAAGACTTCAGAAGTAATCTATTTCAGCTTCTTCATGGGTCATCCTTATCTTCCCAGGTGCATCTTTGGGTCAACGACATCAGATACATTTTATCTGAATTATGGTTCTTAAAGAACCAAAGAATTTTTGAAGATAAGAGCAAAATATGGATGGAATGTTTTGATATTGCTAAGCTTTAAGGCTTCTGTTTTCTTTTTTCTTTTTTTTCTTTTTTTGTCTTATTCTCCTTGTGACATTTATATTATAGTAATTGCGGTGCTTTTATTCACTCCATAGGTTTCTTTGGATTTGTATTGGTTTTTTTTTTTTTTTCCACTCCTTCGGGAGTTTGTATCTTTGAACTTTATCCTTTCGATTAATCAAAGAAAAGTATGTTTCTTGTTCAAGAAAAATTGTAGTGTTATATAAACAAAATTCCAGCTGCTGAGATTTCAACAAAAATATTGTATGGGAGTAGAAAACAAAAGCCTTTTGGAGTGCACACTCTAAACATAAAGAATCAGAGTAATCAAGACAAACAATAAGCTTTTGTAACTAAAAACCAAGATAATTAAACCAACTATAATACACCACACCAGCTTGATAACAAGAAAAACTGACCATTGATGGAGACAGCCTGTGCCTAATGATTCATTGATCCCAATTGAACACAGCAGAACATAAAAAGAGAGATCAAAGCAAGCAATGCAGTCAATAGAAACAAAGCTTATTCCATCATGGTGCCTAGGCCCAGATACCCTCCAGCCACAACACATATTGAATAAGAGAATAAACTGCAATATGAAGAATGAGAGACTTCACCCACCTTACCTAAAGCACAGCCAGTTGAAGTTTCATCATGAGCAATGTAGTTTGCCATATGGTAGATTAAGTAAACTGCTCCCCCCAATTGCAGCATTACGATGACTAGAGCAAAACGGGTCCACCAAAGCCATTTTTTATACCTCAACTGTTCATCAACCAGTACATTGAGAATAAATACATCAACACCATAACAGAAACAAACATAAATAATCCATTAGACTTTACACCTGACAGCAACGGAATCTGAGGAAAAGGCCTACCCCCTAAAACCTGTCAAATTCAAACTACACTCTATCAAACAAAAAAAAGCTAAGTTGTCCAAGTTCTGACCACTTAACCTTATAGAATAAAGGAGGGAGTATTCTCAATAAACTTGTGGTTCAAGGATTAGGTGTGGAACCAACTAACCAAACTTAGACATTGATAACGCATCATAACAACCTATCTTACTCTATCACTGTCAAAAAAAGGAAGGCCAAAGGCCCAATTTCCTTCTTAAAAATAGACCCCCCAGACTACTGGATAACACCTCCAAATGGCTCAAGCTGTATGCACTTCAAATATTCAACCCCATCCTGCCAAGAACCCTCACTTCAACCCACCATGGTAGAAAGCACATCCTCTTTTAAGCCCTTTATTCTCCCTAAAGCTTGCCTAAAATGTGGTTTCACCTAGTAACTACAAAGATGACACATTTGAAAACTTACCCAAACCACGACAGAAACTTGTGGAGAGGAACCACTCAAGTCACCCTCCTTTTCTCATGTGCGATCAGAGCACTAACCTGAAACCAGTTATACCTTCATCCTTCGCAACTATCAATTGCCTACTACCTCAACCAGTGTTTTTTAAAGCTTGATGTGCAAGCACAATAGCCTTCTGACGCTTAAGTTCCAGGCATAAGAAAATGCAGCGGCAGTAAGAAATCCAACTTCTCTTTAAACGTTCTCCCATCCACTTCTTTCCACACCTTTTGAAACAATCAAGGAAGATCTTCCCTCCTACTCTACCACAATGACACAACCATCTCCCACTGCTGAACACAAATTAAACCTGAATGAGAGTTTCAAAGAGACAACTACTCCTAAAGAAACCACACGTTCGAAAGAGAAACAAAAATGGAGAGGCAGCCCCTCACTCATGCTAACGTACTCCGTCGAAGACTCATATTTGACACTCTCCCCTCACATATTTCCCCTACTACCATGTTTTTCTCTACATATCTCTTACTACATTTAAATATCTTCCTTTCAATTTTCGCAACAAGGGGAAGTCCTTCCCAACTCTCACAGGCGAGAGAGAGATAGAGAGAGAGAGAGAGAGCAAGCTAGTCATCCCACTAATGGATTCATAACTAAGCTACTTCCAATACCATACACTAATATACATAACATTCCCCCTCAAGTTAGCTGATCCATTAAGTTTGTAAAAGTATATCTCAATTGCTTCTGAGTCTTCACATATCTTGTGAACTATAAAACTTGTTGTATATGTTCACTAGCAGAACGACAGTAAGCTTCATGGCGTATAGTTTGTTTATGAAATGCTTGATGAGAAACAGCAACGGGTGTTGCTTGGTTGTCACAAGTCACAACATCATAATGGAGCGATTGTAAATATTCGATGGTTATAAAACTAACCAAAACCACTATTGAAACAGATAAATAGACGCAGGATTCGTTGTAGCTATGTGAGGCAGGAAAACAACAAACCATTGAACTTAAGTCCGTTTTGCTCTCGCAATACCAAATTCATGCTCATATTTCGTATCTAAAAACAAAAGCTGCCCCTAAAACCTGCTTCGTCAAATTCACAGAACAGAAGAATGAATGTAGAGAAAGTGGCCAAATACCCGTCTCTCGCGACGCATAACGGTGTCGACAACAGCAGCAGTATCACCAGGAGATTCAAGAATGGTTCTGGCCGTAGCCTCCTGAGCAATGCCGCTCTGAACCATGGCAACGATTCTGATGCATGAAACAACGGAGACCCCCACAAAGGGGAGGATATATTGGCGTTCACAAGCGGGATAAACAACGACGACGAGGAATACGCCAAGAAGGGCGACGGCGGCATTGGAAATGCCCAAAACAATTGTGGAGAACCGTATATTCTCTAGCTTTGACGCCCCCATAGCCTCCGTTCTACTCCGAATTGGACACCATGGCGATGGAAACGTGGGGACTGGCAATGGAATTTGATAGCTGGAATTCGAAGGAGAATCGGAGGGAATCAATGGTTCGTGTATGTCGGAATTTCCATGGTCCATCCTCCTCTCCGTTCGTCCAACAACGTCTTCTCGATCCCACTTTTCGCGCGTCCAGTGGAAATACACGGACATCCCAGCTTTCTTAAATTTCGTCAATTTTTGTCTTTTTTATATGATAATAATTGCACGTCCTGACATATTCTTTTTTAGTAAACAATCATATACGATTGACAGGATCGTATCCTAATTCAAAAATTGTGATACATGATTAATTTTTTAATTCATTTATATTTGTATTTGTTTTTATTTTAAAATTCCAGTGATATGTTTTGAAACACGCAAGTCCGATAATGTTTTTTTACCAGTTTGATGCATTTTAAAAACTTTTAAATTTTTTACTACTATTAATGAGCAAATAAAGGTTATATTCCGTATAATATATATATATACACTTAGTTATAAACTTATTTGGATTCAACTCGGTTTAATTAAATAAAAATTTTATGATTTAAATTAATTGCTAGATTATATATTTTTTATTACGATATAACATATATTTTATTTACCCACTTAAAAACAATATTTAACATTTGGAAGGTTAATTTTAAAATATATATTTAAATTAAATTGTAATTCTCCATTAAATGTTTTTAAATAAATAAATAAATATTTTACTATTAACATTTTACATTTATTAAAAATTAAAAAATTAAATAAAAATCGAAAATGAAATAGAATACGATTAAATTATTAAAAAAAGCAAAAAGTCCTTTCAAAACAATTATGTTAAGAGTTTAATTAATTGACAAAAAAAAAAAAAAATAGTTTGAGGGGTATTTTTGACATTTCAACCCCCAAAATACCCTCCCGAGTCCTCGACCGGTTTTCTTCTGCTTCAGTTCATTTCTCCGTTACTCTCTTACTCTGTTGCTTCGTTCTTGATTCTGTCTGAAATCGAATTTAGGGTTCTTCTTACTGCAATCTCGACGTCTACCTATGAATTGCAATTGAAATCTTTGGCGAATCGAGCTCAACTCTGTCCTCACTCGTGTTGAAATGTAATAACTTCCTTTCCACTCTTCGTTGATTTCTTCATCTTTTTTGTTTCTTCTCTGTATTAGGTTGCATATGGACGGGAAAGGTTAATTGTTTTTCCGCGTTTGTACTTTTTGATTCAGAATAGAAGAATGCTTTTCTTTTCTTTTTTTTTTTTCACCCTTGGTCAACTGTAATTATGATTTTTCTTATTAAATCCGAAGTTTTAAGGCTGTGTATTGGCGAGTTTCAAGTTTTACAAGCTACTGTATGATAGACCTGGAAAGCGTTTGATTTAGACAGGATGGGATACTAGATCGAAGACTGTGATCTTGCAGTTTCAAACACACCTCGCACACACAATCTTGAACAGTCAATTCAGGGAGTAGGAGTTTTTATTTGTTTGTTTGTTTTTTTATTCCACAAGCCTCTTCATTTCTTTATTCATGTCATAGTGATTAGTAAGTCAATAGTTGACACTTGCAAGTTGTTGATATAATCGTACCAGGTTTACTTATTCCTTTCCTGAATTTTGTTAAGCCCAGTTTCTCATATATAATGTTAGTTTTTGGTGTTTCTTAAATTTTGACAGTTGGTGCTTCTTTGTCTGACTGCCAATCCGAGTGGCATAACAGCCAGTCAACACAATGGCCTATGAATTGACTGAGCAAAAAAGTGAGCATTACATACAGTTTATTTGTAGCCACAATGTGCTTCACTCATTTCTACTTGGTTATATCAGAGTCACCTCTTTTTATTCTTAAGTATTCTCATTTCTTGGAAATGGGAATGGACATCTTGAAAAAATAAGGCATTCTTTCATGGAATTTCTTCTCTGTATTGGTTGGTTTTCAAGAAATTTGAGAATACTAGTGCTCTTGGTTCAGATCTGCAATATAAAACAGTTAATAGGTGCATCTTTTTTCAAATGCAGAAGTTGGACTTGGGCTGATTGGTTTTGGCTTATTTTTCACATTTTTGGGTGTAATCATTTTCTTTGACAGGGGATTGCTTGCTTTAGGAAATGTAAGTCACTTCCAAAGTTCGATGTTGCTTTCTGTATTTATCAGGACCATATTGTGCCCAACTTACCTAATGCTTTTGTTATACATTGTCCTCTTTTCTTTTATTGTACGTACTTTATCAGATATTTTGGTTAATTGGAGTGGGACTTTTACTCGGTTGGCGTTCTACGTGGAATCTTTTTACCAACCGAGCAAATTACAAGGTACAACAAAGTACTTATTATGCCCGGAGGAGGTTTGGTCCCTTACTAGGTTCCATGCATCTCTTAGGGCTCCATACTTGCATTTATACCTTAGGTTTATAGAATTATTCCTTAGGTTTTATTTTTGTTGGATTTGCCTTTTCTGTTTTAGTTTGGCTCATTTTTGCGGGGGGTTTTTTTTTAATGTCCTTGAATTCTTTAATACCTTCTCAACGAAAGCTTTGTTCCATTGAAAAAAATGACGAAGTACTTATCATGCCAGATTTAAAATTGGTTATACATTTTTTACCTAGTTTAGAAGATATTTCGAGGATAGAATGATAGGATTAAAAGATAATGGTATCAGGCATTGTTAGTTTACTGCAAATGTGGATCATGTAGATTTCTAGTAAATAGTGTGCCAAATAAATTAGATGAGACATTCAAAAGCCTATGAATTTCTGAAATTCTTTTTAGTGCTTCCCTCATTGATCATGAAATCATTTTTGTGTACACAAATGGAAGGATTTCGTCAAAGTTGAATAAGTGGATAAAGGGTGTATTACATAAATCAGCATTTATGTGAATGTGCATTTATATATGTACGGATATCTGTTTTTGTAAGGATAACTATTTCATTTTCCGAAGATACTTCTCAAGGGGATCACAACTCCAAAAATAACATGATTTCCAAGTTAAATAGCAATATATATAATATTCTTTTATTTATTTTTTCTTTTTTTGATAAGATATTTAGGGATATATATGTGCACATAATTCAAGTGAAGGCTGATTTTACTAGATTCTGGCAGCCTGGATGGAAAGAACTAGGTCAACTTCCAAAAATCTAGATAGAGATAGTTTAACTATCCCAGGATGAAGATTAATAATTCTATTTCATTATTTGTCAACTTTCTTCTTATTTAAGTTACCCCATCTTTAATCATTATCAGTAATTTCGCAATCTCTCGACTTTCAGATTAGATCCTTTTTATATCCTTTCATTTTTTCATAGGAATTGCCTGCGCAACCTTTGGTGTCAGGAGACTAAATTTTAAAGATTAAAGAATAAAAATAGTCTTATATGTTGGAAATGTCATGGACTTGAACTATCTTTTTTAATTTTCAGGGTTCTGCATCCTTTCTTCTTGGCCTCTTCTTCATTTTTGTTCGCTGGCCCATAATCGGCATACTCTTGGAGATATGTGGCTGTTTTGTTCTCTTTGGGTTAGTTTCTCATCTAAATTTAAAACTATGAGCTTAATATCAATAACATCTCTCTTACACCCGATGTCTCTAATGTAGGGGTTTCTGGCCCTCAATTAAAGGGTTCTTGTACCAGATTCCAGTTCTTGGGTGGATACTTCCATATCCCATCATGGTATGGCTTAGTTACTTTTGTTCATGTGCCTCTTAGATTTATTTTCATGTGTAATGTCTCCTACAAAATGATTTTGTAGCATTTATTCATTCTTGGTCAATAGTGGCCATTACTAGAGGGTAATGTTATGTACTTCTTCCCCTTACGGTTGAGCTGTGTAGTGTTTAAATAAATTTGGTTTCTTGAAATTAACTTGTGGTGGTTTGTTTGTTTGTTTTTTTTTTTTTTTTTTTTTTTTTTTTTTTTTGCATACTTAAGAGTTATTTGCTAATCATACCATGTTCAACGGCCATTTGTGACTCACTACCCAGATGAGGTTAAGAAATTTTGCAATTTGCCGTGAAATTACGGAAGGAGAAGTTAAATATTTTCCTTCTTTTAACGATTTAAAACAATTTTTGTCAGAGATCTCCCAACTTCTTTTAATGTAGATTGTATTTTTGTCATTGGGGTCTAATTATTAGTCTAAGATATTTGGTATTCAATAAAGTCTTGATATTTATTTCAGTTAGCTCAATAGATGTTCCCAAATAAGTATCAGATTCATGTCTGCTTGATCATATTGAAGTGCCTTTACTACTATCTCCAACCCTTCGAGAATTTTGTAGGGTCTTATTATTTCTTTGTTCGATATAGTCGCAAAGGTCCACACCACTCATTAGGTTTTGGTATTTAAAGATTTTTGCTACTATTTTTTTTTTCTCTTATTTAAAGTTTTGTTTTTTTGACACAATTTTATTGTAGTTGTTAAAATGTCTCTTTTATATAGCTGTCTTTTGTATCAGACTCTTTTTTATTTGGCTTTATTTTTTTTTTATTATTGTCCATTTGTTTACATCTGTTATAAAAGAAAGTGTGATTTTTAATAAGTATGAATAAAACCAAAAGATAAAAAAGGTACGAAATGATCAAATCAACCCATTCGTAACTCTACTGGAATTTATAGAAAGACGATCCAAGCCTGCCAATGATTAAGGGAAAAAAAAAATCAACTGAAAAAAAAAAAGAAAGAGAAGAAGAAAATTTAGAATGAGGAAAGTAAAGATGAGTTAAAATATGTTTTCAGAGCGGAAGTCCACAAGAACACTTTTCTTTTTCTCCAGGATTTTTTTTTTGCTTTAGACAGAAATCTCCAATGCATTTTCTCTAATTGTCAAGTAGGCACACAGACTTTTATGAGCTTACAGGTCTCCCAGACATGTCTATTTTGGTCCTGTAAGTTGAGGAAAATAACACAACCTACATGAGAGATTAACCCAGTCTTCAACCAGTGTAAATGGGTGTTTTCTCTGTTCAATGTCCCACTTCAATAATGCCCATTAGTTTACTTTACCTCTTCAGATTAATTTTTTTGACATCTGAAGAAATTGGGATATTTTCTACTGTTGTGGCTTTTGGTTCACTTTGTTAACAATTTGAATTACTTTGGCCCTGTTTGATATTCCGATTTTGTTTCTTTTTTTCTATTTTGAAGATTAAGCTGATTTATTTATCTCCCTGCTATTTTCTCTTTTTACGCTCCTTTTGAAGTCTTAGCGAAATTATAAAAGTGCATATCATATTGTTTTAACTTTTAAAAGTTAGCTTTGATTGTAAAAATATTTTTAAGACCGTAGTTCAAAAGTGCAAGTAACATATAGAATATAAGAATGGAGTCATTATCAAACAGATTGGCTCCCAGATTTTCTTCTATATAATTTACCCCTTTCAAACAATTAGGTTGCTGGTCTAGCTCTAAGGCACTGAATTGGTTATTGCAGATTCTCGAAAGTCTGTGGAGAGGCTCACGTTAATCACTTCAAATCTGTATGCGTATGTTCAAATGACAGTTGACAACGAACTAATCCAATTGTAATTAGATTTCATCTACAGATGCTGCATTTGAATGGAAGATCCTGAAGGTTAGTACATTGATTCTCAGATTCTTTTAACTCTGGAAAAAAAACGCGGTGAAGCAGCAGATTCATAATATAGCTTTTGCATGTTGTTTGGAACTTCTTACGTGGTATACGTGCACTTTACATTTTTCTTTTGTGCTGAAGACTGGAACTGAGCATGAACATTAGCTCTCTCCCTTGACCTTTTAATCATTTTTTTTTTTTTTTTTTTTGGCTTATTGTTTCCAACTGTCTTGTACCAAATCATATTCTTAGAACATTCTTCCAGTTATTCATATTGCTGGCTGTTGGTTATATTGTCTTTGAGGTTATTACTTATCCCTCTTGATGATGCTGTTTTTGTTGAAATATTTTCGGGGTTTCACTTGATTAACAGGTGCTGCTGTTTGGTTGTGTTCTTTATGAAATGAATTTGTACCTTTCTTTTGATGAAGTTGTGTTAAAAGTTCACATTGGCATTGATCTTGGTTGAGAAAATTTTGATGGTAGTTGGCTCAACAAGGCTATCCTATACATTAAAAAGCTAATAAATAAGATTTTGAGACTGGGTGAAGATTCGAACCTCGAACCTAAGTGATTTGAATGGAACATCACAAACCCTTTAACTACCGCAGCTCTTGGGAGGCAAGAATAATCATGACCAACATTAATAACTATAAGGTTGGAGAAGTGCTTTAGTTTTGCATTTATTGTTGAACCCCCCAAAAAAAAGTCGTGTGGTTTTGGGTTTTAATGTATGCAGCTGCAAATTGTGGGACCAAAATTGAAGTGTAGAAGCAACATCCTTGTGGTTGAATGCAATCAAGTATGTGAAGCAATTGATTACAAGCACAGAGCAAAAGGGTGGCACCCACATCCTTAAATTAAATTCAACTATCATTGTGAGTAAATGAATCTTTATTCGTGAATGACACTCTTTTTCTTACAAAAATGTGCAAAATTGCTCTTGTTTTAATTCAATTTGTTCTACTTAGGTGGCCTATTTTATTTTAAACTTTAGCTATTGCTAGCTGTGGAAATGGTCCTTCTAAAGTATAAAATTTGAGATTTTAGGTGTGACGAAATTGCAAACATGATCCTATTCAATTAGGATTGAGTCACATTGATAAAATTTAGTGGTTGATATTCAATATACTTGTAAATTTGATTGATATCTAGTTTATTTGTCAGGATTAACTATAGCTCAATTGATTAAAATATTTATCATTCATTTAGTGGTCTATGATTCGACTCTTTCACCATCCATTGTCGTTGCACCAGTACTTTATGATTTGCTTCAATATTACTTCCAAATCGTATTATTGTACCAAGTTTAATATTACTTTTGTATACACTTAACTTGGTTAAAAATTGTCTTACTATTATTGGAAGGACAATGGACAATGTTTATTTATACTCCATCGTCTTTAATTTCATCTCTCTTGTTTCAATTGATGACTTAACAATTCTAGGTATACAAACATCTTTTCCCTCTCTTCTTCAATATCCTATCCAGAGAGAATCAATGCTCTCATTTCTAAGCATACCTCAAGAATTAGTTTGAAACTCACTTTCCTTCATTGGTTTAATTCTTATGCAAAATTTCTTAACAACCAAAGAGGGTAAAAAACCTCAAGTTACAAGTATCAAATCCCACGCGAAGGATCTCCAAATACAAAATAAGTGATCAACAAAAGAGTATATTTGATTACTAGGGAATCCTATAAAATTGACCATTCTTTCTTTATTTCTCCCACTATTTGTCTTCAAAATTATGATCCAAATTCTCAACAGGTCTCTAGATATGAACGATGAATCGAACCGGGGAGGAAGGGAAAGACGAAGAAGGAGATGGAAATGGGAAGAAATGAATTTGAAGTGGAAAGATAATAAAAGGATTGGGAAGAAGTTAGGTGTTGAAGTTGTGAAGAGGTTGGCAAAAGAGTAAGTCCTCAAAATACGAGGTGTTTCATTCAATTCTCTTCACACTTGGGAAGGAAATAAAAGAAAATAAAGGGATATTAAAGGAGAGAGTGTCGGTATGGAGCAGTTAAGGAACATTTAAAATCCCATTAAATTGGATTCATGCCCCCAACAACAACCACACCACACACACACACATACACATATATATCCAATTTATTGTTGTTTGTTGGATTTGGTAAGTAATGAACTTTAAATCTCTCATTTACTTCCCTCTCCTACTTCACTTTTAGTGCTTTCACTTTAATCTTAGCTCACCCATCTAATGTATATAAAAAATTTCGATCTAAACGTTAAACCTTCAAATCTCCAGTTAACGACGTATATAAAAATATTGTAATTTCGTCACAAAATTGATGAAATTATGAAATTTATCCACAAACTTTTCTAAATGGTAAGAAACAGCAGTTTATGCATTTCAAAATCACTTTCATTCACAAAAATGAATTAAACTATAAATATTTAATTTTCTAATCAAGTTACACTTAATTCACTTTTCTAAAATTACTCACATATATGTTCAAATATAGTTCAGTAAATAAGATATCGTAATTTTGAAATTATTCTACAAGAGTTAAACTCTCTTTTCGTTGTCATGTGTAAAACGTATAAAAGAGAATGGGCATCTCTTGTTGTCGAGTGTAAAATGTTTAAGATAAAATTTCTTTCGACTTTTCAAATGGTAATAATAATCATGACATTAAAATGATTTACATAAGTAAAGTTTGATATAACTTGAAGCTTAGATCGTTGAGGATTGTTGGACTCACGCATCGACTAATTAGAAAAAATCATGAATATGTAAGTGAAAGAGATACTCTCTCCATTGGGGTGCGAATCTTTTGAGAAAACCAAAAGTAAAATCATGAAAATTTATGTTCAAGGTGGACAATATCGTATCAATGTGTAGGTTCGTTGTTCTTTAACATGATATCAGAGTCATGCCCTTATATTCTTAACCATCTCAATAGAATACTCAAGTGTCAAACAAAAAAGTTGTAAACCTCAAAGGTGTAGTCAAAACGACTTAGATGTCGAACAAATGGTATATTTTGTCCAAGGATTCCAGAGAAAGAATTGAACTTCAATTAAGGGTAGGTTGTTCGAGGGCTCCAGATGAAGAGACACCTCAGTGTCCAACAAATTGTGTATTTTGTTTGAGGGCTCTAAAGAAGAAAGAGGAAGATTGTTAAAATCTCACCTTGACTAATTAAGAGAAAGATCATAAATATATAAGTGATTGACACTGTTTCCATTGGAAAATGAAAAGTATAAGTAATGAGAGATTATACTAAAAGTGGATAATATCATACTCATATTCCTAACATATATTTTAACATATATAATAGTACATGTGCGTACGTCTACAAAGTATAGAAAATTCTTCATAATAAGTCTATTAATTATTTGTTATGACATAAACATTCACGAACGGTTTAGAGCTTATAAAATCAAATAATACATCATCTTTTGACATGTCAAATAATAATTATAAAGAATAACGTACTACTATGGCACTAAAAATATTTTCGAGCTCATTAATCTAATAGCCCATTTAAACCACGTTGCATAGATCTAAGTTTATGTACAAATGTTTTTTTTTTCGAGAATTGTATAGTTAAAATTTCATTTGTTATTCTAGATTCATATTGACATATGATTAAAGAAAATTTGTTTAGCATAATACTCAATCCCCACGTCGGGCAATATGTATCTTCTTATACTAAAAAAGATGTCCATAGAATTGGGCGGAGATAGAAAAATCCTCCCACGTCCTTATTTCATCCTACAAATTTTTTCCAATTGTATATATTTAAAATTATTCAGAATACTTTTCATTTTTTAATATAATTTTTATTAAAAAATATAAAACATCCTAACATATCACATATATATATATAATATGAACGAGGGGAGCAGGTGGGGTGAGGATTTAGGGAGGGTAGGAATAGGAGTGATGACTATAATAACTGTTCTCGATCTCGTTTAGTTAACGGGGAGAAATCTCTCTCCACTCCCTCCTCATCCTTCCCTACTTTATTTGAATATAATTCTCGTGGATTAAATAGATATCTCTATATACAAATTCACGAGAATATATATATATATAATTTAAAGTGAGAGAGGTGTGTAGATTTGAGGCATAAATGCAAAGAAAGATGAGAGAAGAGAGTAGGATTTTTGAAACATTTAAGTGATATCCACTTGTCAACTTAAATGCCTCTGCCTTCCAAATTTAATAACCAAAAACTCTCTCTCTCTCCTTATGCATGTCTATGTGTATGTGTGTGTATATATATATATATCACAAAAACATCACTTACACCAACAGGGTTTTACATGAACAATTATTGTTCATGGAAGCTCCTCACTTGTCTTTGGCTCCAACCCAGTTCATCAAAACCGATGACATCAATTCTTCATCCAACAAATTACAACAAACAAGCTCCTCATGTTCTAGGAAGAGGAAGCTTCTTCTCCATCATCATCACTCTTATCCTCATCATATCAACTCTCAAACAAGTGTTGATCTTCAACTCAAAGACCCTCTCCCTCTTGATTGGGAGCAATGTCTCGATCTTCAGGTCTATCTCGTTTCCTCTCTTCTTTTACTTGCAATTCGGACCCGTAATTTGAATCTTTAAAAACGTTATACGGGGTAACGAAATTTATTTTTTAACTGTTGAGTTATGTTCATATTGGTGATATGCAGTCTGGGAAAATGTACTATCTAAACAGAAAGACGTTGAGGAAGAGTTGGAATTGGCCAGAAGAGGATCACCATAATGATGCTAAGAAGCTAGACTTGGAGTTGGAGCTCAACAACATTGATTCTTCATCATCCAAAGCTAATAGTTTGATGAATTTCAGACATGGGTATGGAAGTTCTTCTTCACAAAGCAGCAATATGGTGGCTTTGCCTTGTCTCAATTGCCACCTTCTTGTTATTCTCTCAAAATCATCCCCTTCTTGTCCTAATTGCAAGCATTTTCATGCCCTTTTTCCTATCCCTTCTTCACCCAACTCTCCTCCTCCCAACACCTTGTCCCTCTTGAACTAGACCATATCACACGACTCAACTCGACTTGACTCGACATGTTCGGGTTTGAAAAGGGTCTTTTTGAATTGAGTTGAATTAGGTGGGTTTGGGTTGTATTTGATGATGAATGTAAAAAGTTATGGTAGAGTTGTTGTAGAATGTTGTAAGTTGGCTAATTAAGTATAAGAATGTTGTAGCACTTTTTCTCTTGGATCAAATTTTTGTTTTCTTTTACATTATATTTTCAAAGTTTTAGACCAAATTTGAAGGCAAAACTTATAATTAAAACAAATATTTTGATATTTAGATGATTTCACTATAGTATTTAAAAATGGATTATAAGACAAAGAAAACTATGAATGAATAAGATAAAGTCGCTGCCATATGCATGACATAACATCTTGCATCTTGATTTAAGATCTACAAAATTAAATGCAACTACCTATGCATGTGCAATAGTTTTTAATTGCGATGCTGTCGTCAATAAAACCATCATAGAGGTGACCTCCGTCTGAATAAATTGGATGTGTAGTACTTCTTTACAACGACCCACACGTGCGAGCGTGAACCCACTGACGGTTTGCACACCTCTTGGGCCCATTATAGTCGGGTTAGTATGTTATAGCCGGACGTCTGGAGGTACAACAAAACCTCAAATATCATGCAAGGTGTCACAGTCATGCTTGTCCAAGGCATGTCGCCCATGCCCGCATGCCCATGACACGCCGAAACCTTTGCCTTGTACTACTTTATTGCTTTCTTTTACCACTTGTTGTATTATTTCTTTCTTATTTTCTTTAAGAGTATGACATTTCGGCGATATCATGGCTACGCCTAGTAGACATGAAATGCCTCAAAATGTACTATAGGAGGATACGACTAGTTGTCAACTTCTCCTTACCCGATAGTTATATGCAGTAAGCCGTTGTTATTGCCTTTTTGCTTACATTCCCATATAACACCAATCTCTCTCTCTCTCTCTTGCTTTCAAAACTCTCTTTCCAAAACCTCTCTTCCCCGCTTTCTAAAATCTTCTCTTGAAATTGAGACTGAAGTTTGTATTCACATTGCCTAACCGCAGGCAACGTAACTCGAAGTAGGCTTGACCCACTCAGTGTTGAGACTGGGTGCCGCACAATCGTCAAATCCGCTGCCTAGAAACCGCAATTGTGACAGTTGGTATCAGAGCCTAGTTGGCTCCAAAGTGACCGGTAGACATGTCTTCGACTAAACAGTTGAACAAGTTCCATGTCGACAGATTAGTCGAAATAGAAGAACATATGCAATACTTGCGGGAAGTCCCCGACAGTATTCGATTTCTAGATGAGCGAGTGAAAGAACTTGCTGACAAGACCCTCGCCGTTGACGTAATAAAGGGTCGGCTGGATGGGTTACCCATTCAAGAAATAGTGTATCGAATGGAAAACCTAGAAACAAAAACCACAAAGAATAGTGGTTTCGAGCGAGGAGACAGCTCGACAGGCTCTGCTGGCCTGATTGAGGAGCGAGTCGATGGACTAGATAGCTCCCAGAAAGCGATGTTTTAGATGGTCACTGAACTATATGAAGATGTGAAAGCAGCTCTCGACGTAGTCAGGGTAAAAGTGGCAGACATAAGCACCAAAGTAAACGTTGTCGTAAGGGTGGTGGAGAACCAAACCCCTACCCAAAGGACAACACGACCCAACAAGGTTAAACTTCCTGAACCCAAGCCCTTCTTCGGGGCTCGGGATGCCAAGGCCTTAGAGAACTACATCTTCGACCTTGAGCAGTACTTTAAAGCGACTGACACTGAGATAGAGGAAGAAAAAATCACTAAGGCCACCATGCATCTAGCTGAGGATGCGAAATTGTGGTGGCGGCCGAAGTATGTGGACATCCAAGAGGGCCGATGCACAATAGACACTTGGGAGAGACTAAAACAGGAGCTTTGGTCTCAATTCTTCCCAAAGAATGTTGAGAACATGGCCAGAAGGAAATTACGTGACCTTAAACATACGAGTAGCATTCGAGAATATGTCAAACAATTTTGGTTACTCATGTTAGACATTCAACAGATGTTTGAGCTAGATAAGATCTTCCAATTCACACAAGGACTGAAGCCATGGGCGAGGTCTAAACTATACGAACACGACATAGAAGATCTCTCTACGACCTATGCTATGGCCGAACGACTGTTCGACTTGAACAACAAACAGCCCCAAGAGACAAGGCGAAACCAAGCCTCCTCAAGCGGAGGTAATCGCAACCACACCTCTAATCCCTCCAGAATGGGAGGAGGAGACAAATCGAGGATCGGAGGAGTTGAGACAAGACAACCCCAACAGGGGACTGGCGTCTTAGGCAAATGGCCTCACAATCAGAACCACTTCAATCGACCACCTCTCTCTTGTTTCAGGAACCATAGGGTATATGAATGTCCAAAGAGGCGTCACTACAATTGGAATAAACTTAAATGATGAAGAGTAGTTTTTATTTTTAGTTAAGTTTAGTGGGTTAATTTCAGTGGATTTTAAAATTAAGTAGTAAAAGAAAAGGCTAAACTGTTCAAAAAAATGAAAGGCGAAGATTTATTTCGGGAAATAATGGGTTTTATGGGATAGTCCTATTTAGTTTTAGTTTTAGAAAGCTTATAAATACGTTTGTTTTTCGTGAGAGCAAGAAAGCAAAGGAAATACAGTTAAAAACTACATGCAATAGAAAAGGTTTCTTTTCAGTATTCTTAGTCTCCTTGTCGACATCTTCTTCACAAATAGGCGAGTAGTACTTTCGCAAAGCGGTATCGGAGCGTTCGATTGTTAGTGAGTGTGAGATTACTTCCAGATTAGTGAGGGTTGTTTTAACAAAATGGTATCAGAGCGAGTTTTTATTTTAACAAATTGGTATCAGAGCCGATGGCGAATATGATGGGTCAAATGTCGCTATCGCGATTAACGAAGACGATTTACGAGAATTGGAGCATCCAAATGAAAGCTCTTCTTGGTTCTCAAGATGCATGGGAGGTGGTCAAGAAGAGTTCGAAGAACCGAAGGATACCACGGGTTATACGGCAACGCAAAACAAGGCGTTAAAAGAATTGCGATCAAAGGATAAGGCGGCATTATACATGCTGTTCCGGGTTGTTGACGAGTCGGGCTTTGAGAAGATTGTCAGGGCAACTACTTCAAAAGAAGCGTGGGACACTTTAGAAAATGTGTTCAAAGGAACCGACCGAGTCAAGCAAGTGCGTTTCTAAACTCTGCGTGGCGAGTTGGAGAGCATGAAGATGGAGTCAAAAAATGTATTTGACTACATCACGCGCGTACAGACCGTGGCAAATCAACTAAATCGAAACGGAGAAATGTTATCCGAGACACGGGTTGTGGAGAAGATCTTGAGGTCATTAACTGACAACTTCAAGAATGTTGTATGTTCGATAGAAGAGTCAAAGGACCTAGCGAAGTTCATGGTCGATGAGCTTGCCGGTTCTCTCGAGGCACACGAGCAACGTAAGAAGAAGAAGGAGGAGACACCCGATCAAGCACTTCAAACCAAAACATCAATAAAAGATGAAAAGGTACTCTACTCTCAAAATATTCAAGGTAGAGGTTGTGGAAGTCGCGGGAATGGTCGAGGTGCTCAAGGCAGCAATTATGAAGAAAATTATAAGGAGAAGCGATCAAGCCAAGCAAATTAGCGTGGAAGAAGACGCAATCAAGGACGTGGTCAAGGATATTATTCCAACATCCAGTGTTATAAATGTAAAAAATATGACCACTATGCGAATAATTGTTACTCCAACAAAGGTTACAATTGTGGCAGAATGGGTCATTTGGTAAGAAATTGTCGAACAAGGAAAAGGAGGAAGAAACAATCAACCTAGCCTTGGATGACACAACAAACGGAGGCATTCTCTTGATGGCCCAAAATGAAGAGCTGAAAACAAAAGAATACAGTGGCGCGAAAGACAATGGCGATAGTCTTGAGGCGGTGGAAACTGTTGGAAATGAGGTGATATGCAGCGGATTTGGCGAAATCTTGATAGCAGAGATGAGAAAATTGAAGAAGGATGAACAATCAGATAACAGAGAGCCCAAGCTCGAAGAGAGAGAGCTCCAATGGCGGGAAAGACAATTTGAGGAAGAAAGAAGAAAGAGGATGAGAATGGAAGAGAAAATGGAAGAAGAAAAGAAAGATTAAGAAATGAAGGTTGAAAGACTAGAGAAGGAAGTGGCTGAGCTGAGTGAGAGTTCTTTCTATCTCAAACAGGAGAAGGAAGAGAATGGGAAGGTGATCTTAAAATTGTGAAGAAAATTGAAGAAGGTGGGGAGAATTTGAAACATCACGGGATTTTGCTCAAACATGGTTGCTTGCATTTCGGGTCTAATAATGCACGAATTTAGCTCTTCCAGAGTTGGGTGTGCATATGCTCGAATTGATCTTTTTCTGTCATCTGCTAAATGAATGGCATTAGTAAGAATTCTCTTTTGATGAGCCATCATCGCTAGATTTTCAAACTCCCGATTCAGTTGGGCCAGTTGCTGTATATTCTGTATTGTCATTTTCTTTTTCTCCCTCAACTTTCGTCTAAAGGTTCTCTCCCTATTTCAGGATCAAAAATAAATTCTGAACTCATAGGTGGGTTCATACACAGAATTTTGCAGCAGTAAGGTTAATAAATTCAACCGTAAAAAATTCAGCTTACAATGGCTTCTTTTTGGCTCCAACTCACGTAAAATAACCAAATTACACAACAAGTAAAATAACCAAATTAGGCTCCCCGGCAACGGCGCCAAAAACTTGATTGCTTATGGATGTATATAATAAAATGATGTAAAACTCACAAAAATAAGTGCAAGTATACCCTATCACAAGTAGCAAGTAATAAGTAAATTACCGATTCCACATACAACCTATTGATAACTCTCCAAAAGTAGAGTTATATCAAGTCTTTTTATAATTAATTTTGCACTTATACTCACAATTTTCTCATTAATTGCTTCATTTATTCTAATTAGTATACATGAAATAGTCAATCGTGGCTTACTTGAAAAGAAGATCAATTTGCATAAATTGAGCTTAATTGTACACTTAATGGAGTTATTTGGTAAAATTCCAGAACATTTATGTTGAACCATGATACTGTAACAAATCTTGAAACAACACTGCTTACAAGTCTAGAAATAAATTGTTGATCCTGATGCTGAAGCAATCCGAAAAGCAAACTTTTTAGGGATGACCTGAAAATTTTAATCCAGATCAGCAGTCCACGTGCATCATTGGCTACCAAATTAGAAACATCCTAGGTGGACGATTTTATCCTTTCTCAACCCTAAATGAGAAGACACAAGCATTGTAAAAGGAAAATGACACCTAAAATAAGAGGGAGCCACACTTTGGGAGAAAAATCGGATTAGACAGCAGCTGTAGTGAACTGCTGTGAAATCAAAGAAGAAGAAGAGAACCTTAATCCACCAGTTGTTGACAGCAGAAGGAAGAGGAGACCAACAAGGATTGATTAGGGCAAAGAAGTGGACGTGAGAGCTCAAGGGAAGGGAACTTCCATTAACGAACGGCAACAAACCGGGATAACCTTCTGTTTTCTTATTTTCTTTTCTTATTTCATCAATTTTACATGATTGAGATGCAGATTCCTTTAATCCAGTTTCTATGGAGAGCTAAACTGTATAAAACTCTCGCCTCTTATAAAATTTAAATTAATATTTAATATATTAGATATATTAAAAAGGAAAAATGTATCTATTATTGTATTGGATATTTTAAATAAAAATATATTTAAAATTGAAATAAGATTCAAATTAGTTAAATATATATTAAGATATCTCTAAATATAATTGGAGAGAATTCTCTAGAAACTCTTTTAATATATCATGTCATTTATCGTGATTTCGTGTCATTCATATCATGTTGTATACATATAATTTAGGAAACATAACATAATGTTCCAGGCTTTTAACCTAACATTTCATCATATACATATCATACCATAACATATTGCATCACAATATATCATATCATAAACATGTCAATTTATCACATATCTCGTATCATAACATATTTCTTATCATTTTCATATCATATGACAACATATATATATCCATCATTCACATGTCGTATCATAATCATATCATATCGTAAACACTTCGTGGTCCTCTCGTTCCCTAACTTATCATAGTTTTAACGTTCTTATACCTATTACGGTCATATCGTTACATGAACGTACCTTAGTCATATCATCATAGGAACGTATCTTAACGCTACCATTCTATCAATCTATCACAATTCTATCTCTTTCTACTCATAACCTAACCGTATTATTTGATCAATCTCTCATATTCATAGCACTTCGGTACATAACCTAACCTTAACGTTTTATGAACATATCTTACTCCTACCGTTACATTACGTTTTGTGCATTCTTCTTGTATCCTATCTCAAACATATCATTGAACACATCGTACCGTATGTATAATAATACAATTCACATATTATAACATATACATAACATATCATAAGCATATCGATCCACAAACAATTCACTTATATCAATATATATGACACGTGCAAAACCACGAGGCACGTGTCAACATCAAATATAATCATAACAATAATAAGGCCACTTACCTGATTAACATAAGCTAGCGTCACCAATTTATCTTTAAGAAAGTTCAATTTTGTCTTTTGTATCTAAGTCAATCTATATAAACCATGACATCAATTTCAATTTTTTAGATTTTACATGGGTCCATGAAATCCTTTCATATATATATAATGTTATTTTCATTAAATATCTTATTTTTATGGTGGTAAGAACTTATTGTTACCTGGAGTTTCTTGTTTTAAATTATGTTCACCTAATCTTTCCTCAATCTTCTCTTTCCTCTTATATTTATTTTTGGTAAACAGATATTATTGGACAATTTTGTTAATCCATTCTTACTTACCAAACTCATTATTTCTTTCTTTTATAAATTTTATAGTATTTTTATTTTAATTCTGCTTTTCTTCTTTTATTTTATATTAATTTATTTTAATTTTATTAAAAGTTTAATTTATTCCACTGGTATTCTTGATAATTGGTTACTAATTACAGACATCTATTGAACTAGAACGGTCAACTAAAATTTTATGATACTAATCTTAATTTTTATAACTTAAAAGGCTAACAAAAATCTTATTCTTAATAATTGGTTAAAATGACGGAGTTACCAACTAGGTTCTATGTAAATTATTTTTTTTTTTATTTATCAAAAGATTAAAAACGAGGTTAAAAATTCTAAAAATTGAATTAATATGTCTACTAAAATTCTTAATTTTTGTAAAAAAGGCTCTACCCATGAGCGATCTTCAAGTCGAGTTGCTATTGACCTTATCGGTTCATTTGGAACTGAGTTGCACTTCAAATTAACAAACAGAAAACGGGAGATTGTGTCAATTCAATATTCAGTCAACAAAATTTTGGAGCTCAATGGAGTACTTTGATTTTCCCATTAGAAGATTTTGGAGGATCTTTAAGTATGCATTCGGCACATAGTGGATGAAGACTTGCTTGTAAAGCTCGAGAATTTCCTCATAGAGAGAAATCTTCTCGTTGAGTTCAACCGAACCCATCAAAGACTAAAATTTCCACATTGAGTATAAGTCCTCATGACTTTGCTTTGGACTTCTCCAAAAGATCTCATACCAATGGAGTTAGTATTCCTCACTTATAAACCCATGATCATTCCCTAAATTAGCCCCTCGAACAAAGTGCGCCTCTCCTTAATCGAGGCTCGACTCCTTTGGAGTCTTAGTCATTTTTTTACTGTCTTTGAGGAGGCTTGGCTCCTTTTCTTTTGGAGTTCTTTGTTCGATATTTAAGAATTTACCAATCTATTGGTATGACTAAGTTTAGGGCATGACTCTGATACCATGTTAGACTAACACGACTCTTCACAATGGTATGATATTGTCCACTTTAAGCATAAACTCTCGTGGCTTTGCTTTGGGTTTCCCCAAAAGAACTCGTACCAATGGAGTTAGTATTATGACTTATAAACCCATGATCATTTTCTAAATTAGCCGACATGGGACTTCCATCATCGAACAAAATTCTCTAAAATCATCATGGTGTGTTACGCTAGAAATCACAAAAAACCCCTTTTATTCTCATCTCGTTGTTTCGAACAGGTACGATCAAGTGCCTATTAAATACAACACAAAAAAAAAATTATTATTATTATTATTATTATTATTATTGAGTCGGATGATTCAAAATTCTAACATTAAAATTAATGTAAAAAAAAAAAAAAAAAAAAAAAAAAAAAAAAAATCCCTTAATTTACTGCGTGTAAGTTGCGGTGTCTCCTCGTACGTCCATTCTGTTTCGTAGCTATTTCTTCAACAGAGCCTTTCTAATTCCCAACCATTTTCAAAATTCTCTCCCTCTTCCGCCTTCCACCTTCCACCTTCCTCTCCAACTGCCTTCAGATCCGCCTCTTCGTTCTACTCTCCGGCGTAAGCACTTTCCTCCATCAGCCTTCCTCCACGGTCTTCTTTGATTTTCCTGCTTTCCTTTCAGATCTTCCCATTTATTTGTCTTTTTCCATTCTCATAATCCGCTGCATTCTTCTTGATTCACATTATTCATCCACAATTGCTGTTGGAAATTATTTTTTCATTTCAATTCGGATGCCTGTTTTTCGTTCTTTTTTATTATTGTTATTTTTTTGGAATTGATGATCGGATCAAAGTTGCATTGGAATTCATAATCTTCATGCTTCATTTTTGTTAATTTGTGTGAATTTTGGTTGGAAATCTTCGATTCTCTTCCACCGATATGAATTTGTTTTATACTTTTCATAATGCGAGATGCTCGTCTTGATTTTTGGTTCGATATTTTTCGTCCTTTTGGCAGCTGATGCGTGAATGCTGCATATCTATCTAGAGTTTGTAACGTACATTTTGTTGTATGCTTTCTAATATATCTATATACGCCATTGGGGAATCTTGTGGAAAGGTCTACTTTGGATTCATTTGAAATTCCTGACGTAAGCTTGTAATGTAGATGAAAATGAAGATTCCTTCCATGCTGTGTCTGATGTCAGATAACCATAATTTGAAATTGGAGTTATCTGTAGTTTGGAGATTTCTATGAAGTTGCAATTTCATCGAAGTTTCTACTTTTTAGTCCATTGTGCAAGTTCCGGCGTTCTTAGAAGTAGTAGGGCGTCCATAATTATAGGTGTCTCTACTTAGATTATCATTTATTTTGTCAGTGATGGAGTTGACATGTTTGTTTTATTATTATCATTATTATTGTTCGTATTGAATAACTGCCCTTTTTCCTTTTGTTAGGTTTAGAGATCAAATTTGACCTATGTTTAACTCTCTTAAATTTATTACATGCCCTAGAAATTGTATTCCTTTATACTGTTTTGACTTGAGTTTAAAATGATATGGTGCTACATTAATGTATTCATTAAAGCTATGCAAATTCTAGAGTTTTCATGATTCATTTGCTTGATTTCCGATATATATTCCAAGCTTTTAAAGACTATTACTTGTTTTTCTCTGAAACAGCCCAGAAATTTTGAGGTGAGCTTCACTTAATTTTTCTGTGGAACTGGTTGGAAGGAGCTGTTAATTTCGGTACCATCAAGGCATCAACAATGAAGAAGGTCTTTGGTCAGACTGTTAGGGATATGTGAGTAATATTCACATTTTAATGCTAAAAAATGATTTCATCACTGCAGGTCATGTTATTGCACCCAAAAGAGAAATGAAAAGAAAATTCCTAGTACTGGACAATGTAGAGCATGTTTGGTTTTGGTTTATAATTGAGGGATATTAAATTCTATTTCAAATGTTTCTGAAATCTCAATGAACATTTTGGTAGAACATCCTAAATTATTTTTAAGGATCTAGATAGTGAAAGCCAAGTTTATATAGATCAATTTTTTTTCAAAAAATTAAGAGTTTAAATTAGAAAATAAATTCTACAATCGTCTATATATAAACCTTTTCCAACACAACATTAATAGAACTTAACATATAAAAGAATAGTGTGTAATTAGGTTAGAATTTAAAGGTGTATACTGTAGTTAGTAGAATTTACATTATAATCCATTCTAGTTGGGTTTTTCTAAGTTCAAGTTTTCTATATTAATTTTTAAACATATATTTAATCAATCTGCTATAGAAGGAATAAAAAATACAATATGTGGAAAGAGTTGTAAAATGAAGCCGTTGGAAATAGTTGAATCTTAAATTTCCAACAAAAGATACAGAACTGGTTTTGAAAAAAGGCAAATAAAATAAAGTTCTATCTGATAGGTTCTTAGAAAACCAGAACACTAGTTTAAATAGTACTTAAATGATGTAAGCTTAACAATTAGCTTTATATAAAATTTTCGCTATTCCTCTCACTAAAGTCACCAGGGAAGGGCCGTACAATCATTCAGCCAAGGACCGAAGCCTCTCTCCCTAGTCTTTAACCACTTCAAGCTTCATGGAGAAACTCTATGCAACTCCTAGGCATAATACTTGTGAACAAAGATACGATTGGGAAGTATATGAAAGTAGCTCTGCAAATTTTTTATTCAATGCTCTGTGCCTAAGCCTAAAACGATATCTTAACAAGCTTTTCTGTTCTTTTGTTAAAAATTAGTTTCAGGGTCCGTGTTTTGATGTCGACATTTTCCCTATCTTTGTTAACTTGCTTCCTTTTCTGCATATTATTTACTTTAATGGCATTTGTATTTCATTTTCTTGCAGTAAAAGAGAAGTTAATAAGGCAGTGCTTAAAGTTCCTCGACTAGAGCAGAAGGTTTTTTTTTTTTTTTTTTTCTCCTTTATGATTTTCTTGAGCTCTTCTCTTATAGTTGCTCCTTACGGTGAAAATTGTTTGAAATGTGATTCATGGTATTTAAGAGCTCTAACTCTGACATTAAGGTCATTGCTGTCTCGGCCTAGCAGGTTCTTGATGCTACTAGCAATGAGCCTTGGGGCCCTCATGGATTACTTCTTGCAGAGATTGCACAAGCAAGCAAAAACTAGTAAGCATTACGTGTTTCTTTCTTCTTGATTGAAAGCATAACCTGGTTTTCATGAATGTTTATTACTACCTACCTGGAACCAGTAGAGAGTCTCATTTCTAAACCTTAATGCAGTCATGAGTATCAGATGATTATGGCAGTAATCTGGAAGCGTGTTAATGACTCTGGAAAAAATTGGCGGCATGTATACAAGGTTTGATTTCTTTTCCATTTGATATTGGATCACATACGTGCAGTTAACTCTTATTTTTCTCAAAAGTTAATTGTCTTTGCAGGCAAAAAAAATGTCTGTCTTCGTCAAAATGTTTTATGTTTTTTTTGGATGTCTTTAAAGTTTGATTAGATTATTCAAGGAAAAAGAAATCCTGATTTTCTTTTTCCTTTTCTTGCTTTTTTGAGGGTACGTTTTTTTTTTTTTTTTTTTCTTGTTTCAAAGAAGAATACATATTGTGCTTCAGGGTTTAACTGTCTTGGAGTATCTGGTGGCTCATGGATCAGAGCGAGTAATCGACGACATCAAGGATCATGCATACCAATTATCAGTAATACAGCTTCTTAGTTATTTGTAACCACATGTTTAATTAGTTTTCTCCATTTTCCGTGAATTTCATTCTGTGTTTCTAAATATTATCCTTTTCACACGACAGGTCTTGTTCAGCTTTCAATATATTGATTCTAGTGGAAGGGATCAGGGAGCAAATGTCCGAAAGAAGTCACAGAGTCTTGTGGTTCTTGTGAACGACCCAGAAAGAATCAGTGAGATTAGGCAGAAGTCTAATTCTAACTGGGACAAGTGAGTGTAATCCATAAAACAAATGTGTGTGTGTGTGTGTGTGCATAGGAGAAATTTAATAGAGAAAGAAGCAGAGAAGAGATAAAAGGTTAAAATAAATTTTCTGCTTCTTTCTCTATTAAAATTTTAAAAGATAAATTTCTCCAATTTTTTTTCTTTAAATTTCTCCAATTTTCTTTCTGAGAATTTCGTACATGGCATAAGTGTCTGTTATTTTACTGCATGCAGGTTCTTTACCTAAAGTTTGGGGATTAATCTTGTATAATAATTTGCTTGTCATCTGTTCAATTTTTTTCTACTCCGTTCTGGGTCATCTACTTTGTTTTAATATTTTTTCCCCTACTTTAGAATCTGGATCTTCAAAGTTATTACTCCTGCACAGTGCTACTGTGTTTTCTGTTAATTTCTCAAACAAATTTCTCTCTGTAAAACATTGTAAGAACAGCAGGAGCCTGCATTTTAACCTGGTGAACCTGGAGATTAAATATAACTTCTGGCATGAATGAAATCCTTCATTTATTCTTCTTCTTTCTTCTTTCTTCTTTCTTCTTTCTTCTTTCATCTTCTTCATCCTCCCCCTTTTTCTAGGTTTTTTTTATTAGTATTTGCTAAAATATTTTCAACATTAAGGTAGTTCCTTATAATTAATTTAGTATGGCGTAGCTGAATGATTTTGGCATTTGTATGAAGGTTTCGACATCCATCATTTTCTGCTGGAGCACATAGGCCAATTTCAAATTCTAATGCTGGGGGGTATGCAGACCGTTATGATGATGATTTTAACGAGGGAAGCTATGGAAGCAGGGATGAAGATAGGAATGGCAATGGTTATGGAAGGGAAAGAGAATATGACTATAGGGATGATGACCGTGGTAGGAATTCTAATTCAAATAGACGTGATGGAGATCACTATTTCAGGGATGGTGAAGAACACCAAGGAAGAGATAGTCCAAGGGATGATGATAATGGGGGACGAAGAAGTGTTGATGATCACCAGTATGGTGCAAGAAGGGATCAAGATAAAGACCATCATGACAGTGCTCGGTATGTATTCCCTGTTACTGAATTATTCTTTTCACTATTATGTAAAGGAACACCTTCTTTTATTTTTTTATTTTTATTTTTTATTTTTTGAGATAAGAAACATGGAGAAGATACCATTATATAAGGCCAACAGCCAAATAAGACAACCTAAACGGCAAAGGGACAAGAGTTCCTTCAAAAAATAAGGGATGAAACAAGGCCCTCCAATTGTGGTTGATAAGGAAAAAAAGAGTAATTACGGAAAAAAGAAAAAAAAAAAAAAAGGACGAGGACGCCAATTAGATAGATTGGACCAAAATGTCACAAATATAATCAACAAAGTTTGACCTGTCAGAATCTTCTTGCATTTATTTCCTTCAAATAGACAGGAAAAGGGCACCAACGGAACTCTCTAGCTTTGTGCTTGATTGATACCAACAAAACAAGATCTCAGTTTATCAATTTTCTGAGAGATTAGGGCTGCACCAAAATAAACCAAACCAAACCCCTGACAAATTCCAGACATTTGATACAAATTTACCATCAGTGAAAAGGTGGGAGAGGGATTCTTCCTCACAAACACAAATTTGGGAGAGAGGTGAATATAGGTGTGCCTCTTTTGAACATTATCTTGGGCATTAATGCTGCTAAGAGCTACCGTGCAAAGCCAAATTTTAATATTTTTAGAACCAATTCGTTCCCAGATCAAGCTGGTGTATAATTTTGGCATGGGCTTGTACTGAGCCACTTATTTCTTTTTCTTGTAGTGATGGTAGTGGAAGAGATGATAACAGGTCTCCAGATGTGAGGTATTTCTTAATAATTTCATGGAATAGTGGTTTAACTGAGTTCTATGAATCACATTATGAGTTGAATCTCTTTTGGCAGGCGGCGTGATCATAAATTTTCAGAACAGAACACTGGTGCACCTCCAAGTTATGAAGAGGCAGTGGGCGAGTCTCGAAGTCCACCAGCTCATAGTGAGAGGTATCACTCTTCTGTTGGTTAAGTCTCTTTCTAGTTCTAGCAGTTTTAATAACCATTTAGTTGACTGGATATCTTACTTATTGGAAAGGGACCAAGAATCCTCAACCTCATCTCCTGTTACATCATCAGCACCTGTTACTAGTGCACCTAGCCAGTCCAGTCCGGTACATGGTGCTCCAACACCTACAGACCAGTTAATTGGGACCTTTGATGAATTTGACCCTCAAAGTTCGGTCACAGGTACAAAAAATTCTATTAGCTTTTTGCTATTAACCTCAGGCTGACTCCATTTAAACCTAGCTACCTATACTTGGTTATCATCCTTGTATGAGTCTTATTGCTATTGCGACATCTAAGGAGGAAGATTAACAGCTCTAAAGTTAAAACTGCTAGATTTAGATTTCATTTGGATAGGGAAGAATCTCCCCCTCCCCTCTTCAGTATTTTGTGTAGTTTGGTTTTCATAAGGTTGCTTCATGAATATAACTGACGTGAAGTTGAATTGGACATACATCACGGATGGGTCATATGGTTCGATCAAATGATGCCTTGTGACATAGATACATCATGTTTCTTTATGCATGTGTAATCATCAAGTATTAATTCAGAGGGTATATTTTAAATGATGAGAGGTATTTGGATGCTAGATATAATTAAGTGCTTCCCTATGTATGGACATGTGTCAATGCTATGCATGTAAGGAAAGAAATAGTAAAAGTGATCAAATAAAATAAATAATTAGTGTATTTCATTTTATCGTTATGGTTAGCCTACGTTCCATTATCACATTTTAACGTATAAGTTATACATGATTTGTGTTCTGCAATAAACATTTCCTCTCAATTTATGACTATCCTGTTTCTTTGCAAGTCTTTGAGTATCAATTAAATGCATAATTCTATTGAGAGTTGAGAGGCTTTGAATTCCAGTCCTATTGTGTGCAAAGGTTCCTTACATAACGAGATAAAAATGTTAAGCATGATAGAAATAGTTTATGTAAAGGTCATTTTGCATACAATGTTAACAAAGATAACCGCACATGTACCTGTTTAGGATAATCCACTCATGTGACTCGCATCAAACTATTAGTTATCACTTTGTTGATTCTTGGCACTAAACCACAAATACTTCCTCTCTTTTCTTAGCTGCTCCAACTATTCCACCAAACAATGCTGAGATGGACTTACTTGGCTCACTGGCCGATTTTCCTTCAAACCCACTGGCCATTATGCCAGCGGCATCTGCAGACGTGACTGGGGCCTTTGAGACTGATTACCACATGAACTCTGGTGCAGGAACCTCGCAGACTAGTAATCAGGTAAATTTTGATGGTTTAAAAGTTCCTTCATTCACATTGGAATATTATAGAAGTGCCCGCTCCGATCAAATTGACATCTATTCATCATTCTATACATTTTCCGTTATTTGTTGCAACTAAGTTGACATTTTTCATGTATTTTTCTGTGCACTGTTGAATTATGTACTTGGCAGAGTTTTGAAGATCCTTTTGGTGACACTCCTTTTAAAGCTATGACTTCTGGTGATGGTGCCCCTCAATTCCATTCATCTGCTACGACAGATCCTCTCCAGTCTTCTCTTCACCCAAGCCTTGGACAATCCGATCCTTCTACTTTGACTAATCCTTTCCAGTCTTCTCTGCACCAAGGCCTTGAACAATCCCAAGGAGCTATCCCGGAAACAAACCAAGTCTCTAATTCAGAATTTGGTAATGCGTTTTCTGCTTCAACTAGTGCATCTGGCTTATCCAGCTTGCAAGCACCATCAGACCCACAGTTCCTTCAAGGGCCATCCACTATTCCGGACCCTGAGATTGATATACTGGCAGATATTCTACCTCTTTCTGGACCTCCATCTAATGCAACATCCCTGCCAACTTATTCATCCACTGGCGACCAGCCTGCATTGCCAACTACCTTCTCAGATCCTGGTCAACCTCCTGAGAAAAATTTTACAGCTTTAAGCAATCAGCCTTCAGAACCAAATGCTAGTTCCTTCCTTAATTTGCATCCCCAATCAGGAGCTACCGCATCTTTGAACTCAAATACAGCTTTCCAGCCTCAAAGTGCATCGGCTGGACAGTTTGGCTATGGATCCCCACAGGGAGGAGCTACAGCACCTACTGGACAGTTTGGCTATGGGCCCTCGCAGGGAGGATCTGCAGCACCTACTGGACAGTTTGGCTCTGGGCCCCCACAGGAAGGATCTGCAGCACCTACTGGACAGTTTAGCTATGGAGGGGGTTCACAAGGAGGATCTGTAGCACCTACTGGACAGTTAGGCTATGGAGGGGTCTCACAGGGAGGATCTACAGCTCCTTTCTATCCACAGATGGCCTCAACCAGCAGCAGTCCAAATGCACAGGCAAATGGGGGTGGATATTTAGTACAGAATGGAGGATTTGCTGCTCCTGTTACTTCACAAATTGCTCAGCAAAATCCAAGCGTGCCAGCTGCTCCACTTGGCAGTGGAAACATGCAGCATCATGGTTTTACATCCCCACCGGTAGCTTCACAACCAAAAAATGATGATTTTCTAGGCAGCATTCTTCCGCAAGCTGGACCCCCTCAAGTTCCTTCACAACAAGGTTTTCCCACTTCAACAGGATCGCTTTCAGTAGCATCTCAACCGCCTAAGGGCAAGTTCGAGACAAAGTCAACAGTCTGGGCTGACACTCTTAACAGAGGGCTAGTTGATTTGAACATATCTGGGCGTGAGTTCATGCTACCTTGAATTCTTACATATATGCATCACATCTGTGTCTCTGATGGTTGACTAAATATGTTCCTCAATGTGCAGCTAAAACAAATCCATTGTCTGACATTGGAGTGGATTTTGATGCCATAAATCGGAAGGAAAAGAGGATGGAAAAGCCTACTACAACTGCTGTAACTTCTACTATCACCATGGGTAAAGCTATGGGATCGGGTTCTGGAATCGGTCACGCTGGTGCAGCTGCCCTCAGAACTCCACCAAACTCCATGATGGGTTCAGGTATGGGTATGAACAATGCGGGCATGGGAGGGGGGCCCTATGGAGGAACCAATCAACCCATGGGAATGGGTATGGGGATGAACAATGCTGGCATGAACTCAAACATGGGAATGGGAATGGGGATGAACAATGCTGGCATGAACCCGAGCGTGGGAATGGGTATGGGGATGAACAATGCTGGCATGAACCCGAGCGTGGGAATGGGTATGGGGATGAACAATGCTGGCATGAACCCGAACGTGGGAATGGGTATGGGAATGAACAATGCTGGCATGAACCCGAGCATGGGAATGGGTATGGGGATGAACAATACCGGCATGAACCCGAGCATGGGGATGGGAATGAATCCCGGAATGGGAATGGGAATGAACCCTGGCATGGGCATGAATATGGGTATGGGGCAAGGAATGCAATTTCAATCACCAGTAGGATTTCAGCCTGGATCCAACGCTTCGGGTAACTATAATCCGATGATGGGTGGTTACGCCCCCCAGCAATCATATGGTGGTGGCTATCAATAAACCAAATTCAAGATTCATATACATTTAGAGTGTAGTACCAGCTTTACTAGACAAATGATGTTGTCATTGGGAATCCTTCAGGTTGCACATCTGGTGAAGAGCAAAAGCTGCGTTTCATTCTTTTCTGTGAAAGCTGCTACATTTTTGCATGCTTTTACATTTCTAACCACGTACCAAGAGTTCTAACAGGTGAGCTACTGGTTGATTGATAATGTTCATATTCTTTATGACAATTTGTATACAACTGAACATTCATTCATAAATGAGGACATACCTCAATTGTTATTATCGACGTCGTAGTATACGTGCAATACTACCTCTTTTGTTCATGCCACCATAGAACGGATTATACATTTTTCTGGTACTTCATCTCTTTTTCAGTGTCGATTCGACTTATTTGCTTGGAGTATCAGATTCAGAGAAATTAAAACAACTGATCGAAACAAACTAAATGACTCATCTCTCTAAGATTTAATCAAAATTACTGACTAAATTATCTTTTACATCTATATAAACCAATTGAAATAAGAACAAATTAGATAGAAGAGTACTCTAAGATAAACACAAACCTTGTTGATGGGCAAGTTGCAAGTTACTGCAAGACTTTGAAGAGTTTGATCAAAAGAATGCCAGGGGGCTGTAGAATCATAGCAACTTCTTCAGCAGTTGTTGTCGATCAGGTCATCTGATTCCGAATCATATTCCGAAAGCAAGTTATAGTCGGACATTTCTTCGGAACTGTATCGAGTTTCATCTACTTCATCACGATGAAAATGTCCAAATGGATCTTCTTTTTTGTATAAACCTCTGCTTCTATCTAGTTGACCTTTCCTCGACATGTTTGCAAATTTTTCCCTGATGCTAACAAGAGGGTGCTTCTGCAGAAGCTTGTCACCGTCGTACGCTTCTCGAAGGATTACAGTCTGTGTGTCGTTCTTCTTAGAGATGTAAAAGATACCAGGATGACGCTCGAACACTTTTGTGAACTTTTGAGGCATAGAGAACGGTTTGCGGAGGTTGCTTACGTTCTTGCGTTCGGTTTTCTTTTGCAAGGTAAGGTGGAGAAGTTCATGAAAGACTCCGACAATCCTCTTTTCGGACACATCGGTACGGGGATCCAAATGGGAGGCATCACAATATGGAGAAGTGTAAGGAAGCTTCTGCCATTCTTTTAACCAATCCATACATTTTCTCCTCAATCCAAAACCTCTTGTGAATCCAATTGGAAAGGCCAAACAGCCATTTCTTACGTCTTCTTCCACCTGTTGGGAACCAGCGTTCTTCTGCAGTTCAGAAACAGCAAGATCATCATCCCAGGATAGAAGTTTCAACCCGACTCGATCATCACGGAGCTGGACAAATGAAAACAAGTCATGGTTATATGGAATGAAAGAGTTCCGATAATCATATGGCAGCCCCATGTCCCATCTCAACTGGTCAATTGTCTGTAAAGGAAGTGTCGTACCACTCGTGAGCATTAGCAATCTGCAAAGCCTAGATCGAATATCCGTCCAACATTGTCGAACGACAACGATTTCTTCCTCATAAAGTTCCCTAGCCTCTGGAGTTAAGCCAAAAGATGGCACAGGAGTGCCTGCACTGTCACGAATATGTGACTCAAGAAAGATAGAAGGGTATCTCCTAATAAAGGTAGACATCTTGACATCATCCGGAAGACCAAGCTGCCGACGATGGCGACGCAGACGGTAGATCGGTACGCATTGTTCAAGACTTGAAGAGATTATGGATACAAGAAAGCAAACAGCCTTGAGGTCCTTCTCAGCACTCACTACAGAATCTAAGTCTTTATCTTTCACCCATTTCAGTTTTATGTTCACCAGATAACGACTTTGCAGGTGATTTAAATTCGATCCTCTCTGGTTTTTACACGGGAAACCACAGAACTTAACCCTGCTAAACAACCAACTCACCATCTTCCACCATTCATCAGCAACAAATGAATTCCAGCAACTTCAAATATTTTGTTAGAAAATCGATCACACCCACCTAATAGATCATACAAAACATTCAAAATCAAGTCACAAATTCCACCAACGCCAAAAATATTCATGGCCAGAGCCACAAATAGTAAAAAAAAATTGGAATGTTAACGTATTGGGTACTGATTGCACCACAAGTTGAGGTTTAAAGTTGGTTAGTTCCCGATGTTTCAAGAATCCAGATCAGTTGGGCATTTCGTCGAACACTTGTTCGGCATACCTTGCGACGTGTGAGATATGAACTTACTAGTTCCAAACCCCTTTCCTTCAGGCAATTCATATGAACAACATGAACAATCTTGCACTTAAAATTGGAAGAAGGATCAAAACTTACAGTAGAAGCGTGATTAGAAATCAAATTGCTGGAGCCGCAACACCCATTTCCACCGCTGAATCTGTGTAAGCAAAGACTAAAATAAGACGGGTTATAAAAATAAAAAATGTTATTTTAACCTTTCAATTACGATTAATAATAAACTTTAAATTAAATTGATTATTGCATAATACATTTTATGCTAACCTAACACGAGCATTACTCCGTTGCATAAACGATGTATCATGGATCAATAGATTAGAGATTTGAATTTTGAATTATCACTCTCCATGTAACCCGATCTTTAAAATTCTATAAACAACAGTTCTTACTCGTTCATGAACCTAAAAATATCTTTAATTAATTGATTTTGATTTATCAAAACTAATAAATAAATAATCAGCTAATTTTCCACCTACCCATTTAATATAAATATATTTTTAGAAATTATGTCGATAGAATATATATATATATATATATATTTGCTTATAAAATATATTGATTTATTAAGATTTTTTTATAATCTTTTAAATTGAAAAATGAAAACTTTAAATAATTCTTTTTCAAAAAATAATAATAGAGGAAGAAAAATTATGGGTAGAAATTCCTTCTCTGATTCAAGTAAAAATAAAAAGAGATTTCGCGAACATGGAGAGTGAAATAGGTGGCAGGGATGTAGACGGGGAAGGCTTCCGTCCCCGCTCTGCCCCTTGGATATCTCTACAACTGAAACAAGGCATACCCATAATGAACCCACGCTCGTTGTCGTCTCCATGGTTGAAGATGAAAGTTGGAGTGAGCCAATTCCAATAGAGATCCAGCGAATTCTAGGAAATACAGTCACATGGGGCCAGAAAGTTAGACTAAGGGTTTATGTCCACCTAAAGGGATAAATCACGATATTAATTTATTATAGGGGTAAGACCGCCCATTAGAAATATGTGTCGTACAACTCAACTCAAGCTAATGAGCTTTGTAAGTAGCTAATGCCTTGTTGAACCCCAAGTTCATTAGACCCACAAAAGTTCATGTTAATTAACACGGGTATGTTAGAAAGAGGCTCCAAGCCAACAACTTCACCAAATTGTAGTGACAAACCTACGAAGTAGCTCATGCTAACTTAAGAAAAAACATCCAAACGGATGAAGAAATGGGTCAATCGAAAACACAAGCCACGAGAACTCTAAATCGAAAAGAATGTTCTAATCAAGCTTTCATGGATGAGAACTAACCATGTTGTCCATGTAAGTAAAACCCTACAATCCCAATCAACGAGACACCAAACACAGTAAGGTGACATGACCCACCTACCATGATGAAGAATCCTAGAGAGATCTTGATTGAGAAGATGCAACCAGTTGACAAATCAAATAGCTACACGAGGTTCTTGTAAACTCGAAGAGACTCCTTGTTGTTAAGATCAGCTAGAAACGTGTCTAAAGACCTGAAGTGAGCTGCAATCTTCATAGTTGGTTCATGCAGAGTCTGTTGATAGGGACATCAACTAATTAAGTGGGAGAGGATGTCACGATCATGTTTGTCCAGGAGGAGTTGCTTGCGGCCACATACCCATTCCAAACCATTTTTTACATGCTTTTTTATTACAATTATGTATGTATAATAATTATAATTGACGTTTGTAAATGAAAATTCATCGTCC
The DNA here is from genome assembly GCF_057944985.1 of Cucurbita pepo subsp. pepo. NCBI lineage: Eukaryota > Viridiplantae > Streptophyta > Magnoliopsida > Cucurbitales > Cucurbitaceae > Cucurbita > Cucurbita pepo. The sequence goes on from NC_141809.1 coordinate 10,961,802, forward strand.
CATTCAGAGTAGGTTGGGAATGAGCGTTTTTTGAATGGTCAATGTGTTGGGAATGAGCGTTTCATTCGCGGAACTAAGTCTTGGAATCAACTTTGATTTTATTTAGAATTTAAGAAAACGAAAAGGTTAAGCAAACTTACTTGAAAAAAAATATATGGAGAAAGTTCTGACGGGTCTTTAATCTACTTCCTTCTTCTAATGATTGAATCTCCTTGATCAAGTCTTTCTTGCTTTGACCCGAACATAAGGTCAAAGACTTGAAACTACTTATCTACTTGATTGAATTCCATCTCGTGAAATTATATTGCTCCCTCTCTATTTGATCAAGTCCTCAAAATGTTGCGCATACGATCATTCTATAAAATATTAATATTTTTATTTAATAGATTTATAAGACGAGATTAAATATTTCGTAGTTCAGTCTTATACAAACTCATTATTTAAGATATTTCCACTCATATGTCTTTACATGAACGATTTGAATCAAATTATTTGTACAAATGGATCGTATCAGCAGTGATATTAGGTAAATGCACATAACCTTATTCATATACTATAGACCATTTAGGTTATTATTTAAACATGATACTCGTATATGTCGACTATATAATGTTCCGAATTGCACTAATAAAATTTTCATACTGGGGACAAAATTAAATTGGGAGTAAAATAATCAAAATTATTATTAACCCTAAATAATTAATTAGGAGCCCTAATATAAATCCTAATATGACATGTCTATGTAATTTTGTTTGTTTGTATATATTGGAAATTTTTTTATCCAAATGAGAATGTTCTTAAGGATAAGATGATTAAGAAAAGCTCAAAAGAATTGAAAGTCCGTACTTATACCAATTAGGTAGACCTTTCTTTTTCAGTGGCTCAATCATAGGAACTCTATGGTTAAGTGTTCTTTAACGGGAGCAATTCTATGTTGGATGAGCTCCTATAAATTTTCTTGGGATACTGTGAGTGAAGACAAATCATGTTGGAAGGAACTGTGTGGGTCTGTGGGATAGTCTTCGGTCTTTAAAAGTGAGGAGTAGGTAATGTAACAATGTCGTAAGGGATGCAAGAGAATGTCGAGGCCATCAAGTGTCGAATATGGATTCTAAATCTTAAGCATGGGGGCATGTGACACCTGAGTAAAGGAGGGGTATATGAAACAACCGAGATTACATATGAATTAGAGTGATCATGAAGATAGAATGAATAATAAAGGTTCAAAAGAATTGAAAGTCACTATTTACACCAATAAGGTGTACCTTTCTTTAGCTGGAGCTGGAGCAATTCTATGTTAGGTGATTTCCTATGAATTTTCCTAGGATGCATGTGAGTGATGACAAAACATGTTAGAAGCACTCGGGTTGGTTTGTGGGGATAGTCTTTACTCTTAAGAAGTAAGTAGTAGGTCACATGACCATGTCACAGGAGAATACCGAGCCATCAGGTAAGCATAAGTCATTGCATCTTTAAGTAATGTGACCATGTCCCAGGAGAATAGCTAATTGTACAAAAAAAAAAAAAAAAAAAAAAAAAAAAAAAAAAAACATTTTTTTAATTTTTATTTTTTTATCTATATATATATTTTTTTGCTTTACACTATATTATTTCTATACTTATTTAGAAATAATTATATATGTATATATATATATAATTTGATTTAAGAGATTTTAAATGAATATTTAATGACTAAATAATTATCTAAATATTCATACAATTTATAATTTAAAATGTAACTTTTAAAAAAAAAAAAATCCCAAAAAAAACCATGGCGCCAAAACAAATCATTTTTGTAGTTTTGGTTCCCCCCTCCCAAATTTTCGTCCGCCAAAAGTCTGGATCGCGATCCGCGTGATTGATTCTAAAACAGATCTCAACCGTCAATACAAACTCCAATCGACCGTCCAAAATCACCCTCCATACTCCCCGTAGTCTCCTATAAATACTCGTCTCTCCCAGTCTTCAGCATCAAAATATCATTCACATTTACGTTTTCTCTAAGAAGTTTAATCTCCTACGACGCGTCAATGGCTCGCACAAAGCAAACAGCCCGAAAGTCCACCGGCGGTAAGGCTCCTCGCAAGCAATTGGCGACGAAGGCTGCTCGGAAATCGGCTCCGGCGACCGGAGGAGTTAAGAAGCCGCACAGATTTCGTCCAGGGACTGTTGCGCTGAGGGAGATCAGGAAGTATCAGAAGAGCACCGAGCTTCTTATCCGAAAGCTTCCGTTCCAGCGGCTGGTTAGAGAAATCGCTCAGGATTTCAAGACCGATCTCCGATTCCAGAGTAGCGCCGTTGCGGCGCTGCAGGAGGCGGCGGAGGCTTACCTCGTCGGATTGTTCGAAGATACTAACCTGTGTGCGATTCATGCTAAGAGAGTCACGATTATGCCCAAGGATATTCAATTGGCCAGGCGGATTAGAGGTGAGAGAGCTTAGAGAGCTGTGAAGTTTTCGATTAATGGTGTATGTGAGGGAATTTGAAATGTAGAATCCACGTTTAGTTAGTCTGTATCTGTTTTGCTTTTGCTTCTGTGGATTTTCTCTCTAAGATCAAATTGAGAATATATTTGATATGAAAATCCTAATTATGTGATCAAATGGAGCATGTGATTTAGGTAACTCTTTTGGTTTCTGTGGATTTTTGTTGCTCCTACCAAGATGGGATCAATAATTGTCAAAACTCATGATGCTCAAAATCTAGTAAGCTTCAGAAGATTATCTTCTACCTGACCACATTGAGCCTTGCTCACATCCTAATTATGTAATCTAGTTATTACATGCTCAGTGGTCTAAATGTCTATTGCAATGGCTTGAACGTACTAGTTGATCTGAGTTGAGCCATAGTGGTGTCTGCATTCGATTTCCAACGAGATGCTTGTTGTGATCTTCAATTACATTCAACAATTTATACCCAATGAAATTGAGATCTTAGCTTGGTTTGAGGTTTGAGAGTTACGAATCAAAATGAGTTAAAGGAAACATTAGTAAACATTATCTACTAGTGATTAACTTATTTCAAAACTTTCGTATTTTATTATTGGAGAATGAGTGCCCATCAAAAGGCAACAAAAAATCAGTATAACTCTAAATACTTCTTTTCTAATCCATCCTAGGAACCACACTACTTATTTCTCCTAAGATTTTCATTTTTTCTACCCTCTCAGATCTTCTAACTGCTGCCTGCTGTTCCTAGTACCCAGTTTTCCGGTGGACATTCCTTGTATGGACGTTTGTCATGCTCGGCTTCTACATCAACGTTAGTTCGACGTCGATCTTCTTCTTCTTCTCTCTCACCCCTGCATTTAGAGATTCGAGTTCAGGTAGGAAAGAGCAACATAACCATGAATTACAGTACCTTTTACAAGTGTAAAAACTACAAATACGATTCTCAATCCTCAAGGGCAAATGCAATAATGGTTTACGTAGCATCGGTCAAAAAACGCTCAAGCAATGATCACTTACATGAAAGAAAGGACAATAAAATACATTATTTGCGAGATCCCACATCAATTGAAGAGTAGAACGAAACATTCTTTATAAGGGCGTGAAAATCTTTCCCTAACAGACATATTTTAAAAACTTTGAGGGAAAGCCCAAATAAGACAATATCTACTAGTGGTAGGTTGGTCCGTTACATTATTGTAGTGGCTAAGATGGTGATTCTCATACTATATTACAATATACATCTAACACAACCCGAAATATAAGAAATTCATCAGCAACCATCATGCAGGTAATCATCCATCTAAGAACACTACAATAAAACTTCCCTAGTGAGCACTTTCCAGGAAATGTAACGTAAAAAGAATGCAGAATGATAGAGATAACATACACTGAATATGTAATGAGTCCAATGATAACAGCAGCAAAGGCCAAATAGTAAAGCCAATCAACCTGCAGAAACCGACTCGATTTAGACATACAAAACACCCAATACGACACATGAACACAAAAAACCAAGTGATCACAGACCTTCTCATGATACGCGACGACACGAATCACAACAGACCACATGTCCGAGGTGAGTAAGGACAGGTTCAACATTGTGGATCCACTGATCTGTGAAAGTATATATGTTCAGAACCAAATTGCCAACTTCACAGTTCATTCAATGTGTTCATCAATAGCAACATACCTGAAGTAATACAGGGACAAGCGAGTAGAAAAAAAACATAGCCACAGAGAATCCAGCAAAAGGAATGGCCTGAAACAACAAACAATTTGCTACACATTGGAGTATCAAATTCTAGGAGAGATTAAGAGACAGAAAGCTTACTGCTTCTGCAGTCCATCGAATGGATCGTAACTCCTTGCGCTCGATTATGCTTCTAAAGAAACCATCAAGGGAAACATAAGAACAGCGAAAAATGCGAGTTTCAGAAACAATTGAGACAGACATAAATCTAAGGTTACATTTGGATAGCACTGATGATGGCACCGAAGCTACCCAACATCGCCATTAGCTCAACTCTGTCAGCATTCTTCACCAGAAATTCCTTCACCAGACAGTGAAATTTTGACATTTACCAAGTGTTCAGAGCAATTGTAAGGTAAAAAGGAAAATGCTAGTGCATAGTTGCAGCCTTACCTCGCTGACATTGGTAACAGCATAAAGGGTAGCACCAGCTATAACAAGAGCATCCCCTTTAAGTGGGCTGCTTCCTCCTGCAACTCATATTATTGGTGCACGTGAATACAAGCAAATATCAATTTGGGGGGTAGAGGGCATAAAGGGGCTTGTGTCGTTACCAGCTCGGTCGCCAGCATGAACATCAGAAAAGATAACCATGACGAGGCCAGCGACACACACGACAACACCGCCTATCTTCCTGAATCTGTATTTTGTTTTTAGGAATATCCAGGTGAGCAGCATCACACAAGGGATTGTCCAACAATCCAGCAGCATCACGCTTGTTAAAGATGTGTATTGATATGCCTTCACAACTGCATCTCAGTTTCGAATTATCAAACATTTAGGCATAGTTTTATGAAGCTACAAACCAGAAGGTTCTTAGTTTCATCATGTTTATAAAGCTTTGTTTGTATATTTCTCAAAGATATAAAATTATCCATACCAAGGTAGTTGGCTTCTACATCTACCAATCCTAAAGGTATGTAGAAGTACCATTTTGCCTGAAAGATTTAGAAAGGAGACAAGTAAGAAATTCACGCATGCAATAGAAATTTCTATTATCAAGCCAAGTTCAACAATTATGAGTAAGATCACACACACTTGTAACGGCCCAAGTCCATTACTAGCAGATATTGTCGTCTTTGGACTTTCCCTTTCGAGCTTCCCCTCAAGGTTTTTAAAACGCGTTTGCTAGAGAGAGGTTTCCACACCTTTATAAAGAATGTTTCGTTCTCCTCCCCAATGGATGTGGGATCTCACAATCCACCCCCCGGGACCCAGCTGCTAGAGAGAGGCTTCCACACCCTTATAAAAAATGTTTCGTTCTCCTCTCCAACCGATGTGGGATTTCACAATCCACCCTCCTCGGGGCTCAGCTTCTAGGAAGAGGTTTCCACACCTTTACAAAGAATGTTTCGTTCTCCTCTCCAACCGATGTTGGATCTCACAATCCACCCTCTTCGAGTCCCAACTGCTATGATATAAAGAATGTTTCGTTCCTCTCTCCAACCAATGTGGGATCTCGCAATCCACCCCTGTCGGGACCCAGCTACTAAGGAGAGGTTTCCACACTCTTAAAAGAATGTTTCGTTCCCCTCTCCAATAGACATAAGATCTCACAACACTTCACATCTCTAATTCAGCAACTAAACATTATGGCACAGTAACAGCCACCTTTAGCCATCTAACTAAACAAGGTTGTAGTTGTGTAGGAAGTGAGGCTAGATCGCCTGAAAAACTTCATCAACAACATGACAAACATTCAATTGCTTAACTTCTTACTCCATCAACCATCAAATTTCAAGGGGTACTCATTCAATCAGTTTAAAAGATATCAAATAAACAAGTATCACAATCACCTTGAGTGCCTTTCTACGATAGAGTACTATACTTCCATAGACAATAGCCAAAAGGACGTAGTTTATAAAGGACTGTGATGTTGGTGCATTAATTCCTGCACAATAGGATTAAGTGTTACCACTAAATCAAAACGATTAAGCTAAAGTACATGAAGTTTAAACCAAAAGTAATTAAAATACATTGAATCCTCATATTCCCAACTCAAAATAGCACATGCAAATTCAATTAAAAAAACCATAAACAAGAACAAGATGCAGAAAAACACGAAGAATGCACCTCTTTTAGCGAGTTCAGAGGACGCAAATCCAGTGGAAGTGATAAGAAGAGACAAAAATTGTCCCAACCCAAGACCGATTAGAGTCTTCTTCGTGCAAAAATCCTTGAAACTCCTCATTATCGTCTCGTTTCGACGCTCAAACAAGATTAGAACAGATAAATCGCACAATCCAGAGAACAGGAATCCAGATTGAAGAACCGATTACAGACCCAACTGAAGAACAATCGATTCAGTTCTCATTCGGAATCCAAGGATTTGAAGTACTGAGAAAGAAGGAACAGAATAGAATTCGGTAAACAACAACAGATGCGGCGTGGAAATCGAGAGATGAGAAGAGTTGGCAATATGAACACGAGTGATTACCGGCGTTTGAATGCGAATGAGCATCTGAATTCTAGAATTTATGCTGATTTTGGGAGCTGTAGATGGAAAAGGAAAAGGAAAAGGGAATTTTGGTTCTTAACTCCACTCTGTATATATATATATATATATATAGACGTTACGAACACAATTGGGTATGAGATGGAAGAACTTAATAATTCAAGAATTGGAAGCGACGGGACGAAAAGGGTTGCAATTCAGAAGTGGGAATTGAATTTTTGGAATTTTGCGACAAATATTAATGGATCGGATTTCCGTTTTTGACTTTTGATTCTAATGGTCCCGTGAAAGCGCATCAAAATTTCAAATATTAATTCTTATTTATTTATTTATTATTTATTATTATTTTTTGTTGGGTGAAAACTCGACCTAAACAGATAACTTTCTGAATGATAATTGATAAGTTTAGTTCCAAAATTGGAAAAAAAAAATTCAAAATTTTGAGGCTAAATATATAAGTAATTCATTGGCTAAAAAGAAAGCACAAATGATCTGTTTACTACATTTTTCAAATCTCTTTTACAAAAATAACTTACGTAACTTTATATAGTCTCAAAATGACTGTAATTATAAATATTACGGGGACATCCGATAACTTTATATAGTCTCAAAAGGATGACATGCACAAATCGAGAAATGGTATCAGAGCCAGTCATCGAAGGGGGTAGACATGAGGCGGTGTGCTAGTAAGGATGCTAGGCCCGGTTCCACATCGATTGGATAAAGGAACGAGTGCCAGCGAGGACGCTAGGTCCCGAAGGGGGGTGGATTGTGATGTCCCACATTGGTTGGGGAGGAGAACAAATCATCCTGGATGTGGAAATGAAATACATCACTCTAAATTATTATCCACCCAAAGTTTTTAAAATATTTAGGGGCGTACTAAAAAAAGATTAAATTTTTTTTTTTTTTTTTTTTGGGGTCTTTTGGGCACTATGAGTGGGGGAGATGAGTTGAAGGCGCAGCGCAACGGCGCATATCATGCCAAAAGTTGGGGTATTAGCCGCACAATGTGTATATCAGCCTTTTGAGAAGGAATAGTATCAACATTGTTTGGTCGAATTAATGATTTAATTTGAAGATGGCCTCGTAGAGCGTCAATCATACTACATACGAAAAATTGATACTTTTAATGGCTACGATTGGACTTATGCAAGGAATATATGTGACATGATTACTCGATGAAAGGTACACAAAAGGTAAAAGAGAGATCGACTTCTCATATGCTACTTAAATTGATGAGCGGGGGGGCTAAGCGCTGTTCTTTGAATCAACCGTTGAATGAAATCGAATCTCGGTCACTTTCTCAAATTCCATTTTATCGTAAATAAAATAATTATTCCTTCGACTAAAAGTTGATCAATTTGAGAATATTCACCAACTTCTCAATGTTCTGTAGATTTGGTGGGTAAAAGAGGGATCGATTTCTCATAGATTACTTAAATTGACGTCACTTTTTTAAATTCCATTTTATTATAAATAATTATTCCTTTGACTAAAAGTTGATCTATTTGAGAATACTCACCAAACTTCTCAATGTTCGGTAGATTTGGTTGGTAAAATAGAGATCGATGTAGAAAAAACTAATTGGGATAAGTTGAAATTCTAAACTCTTCCTTTTCTGTAATATTTAGTTGGTTTGGGTTGTAACCTTCATGCGTTCAACCCATCATCATGCCAGCCCAAACCCGCGGTCCAAAACCCAAACTGACCTATTGACCCTATATTCGACCTAGAGCCTCAAACTACTTACCCAATCCAAAACTCGAGACGATACAACTCGAACCATGACTCGACAACCCATGCCTCTGATGGTGTTAATATAACACATGCGGAAGTAATTTGGATCTTAGACACTTTTAGAACATCAATTATTGTAAATAACTAGCATGTTCATAAGTATTAAAACTTAATGAGTTTAAATACTAACCTTTTGTAGTTCAAACTCTTTTTGCCTCACGAACCGGTTTCGAACCACCACTAGTGTCTTCTCCACTATCCTTCGGCCTTAGAACGAGATTGTGGAATCCGGTGAGTGACTAAACTTGGGAGAGATTTTGTATATGTGAAAGAGAGTGTTTGTGAGAGGTTTTTCTCAAGGTTTTTCATCAAGATGAAGAATCCCTTCCAAGTATCATGATCACTCTATTTAAAGAGTCAAGTTTGCATGTTCATACAAACTTGAGATCACCAAATTTTGACACTTAAAATTCCACTCAAATGTTTCGGATTATGTGGCAAGCATGCATGTTTGAGTTAACCAAATTTTGACACTCAAAATTCCACTCATACTTGTGGGGTTTATTTCGCAAACATGCAAGTTTGGTTAAACCAAATTTTGACACCTCAAAATTCCACTCACATTGATTTTTCCATTAGATGAAAGTCAACATTTTGACTTTCTTCATTTTAATTCAACAATTAATTTGAATAATGAATTTCAAATTAAAGTAACATTAAATGATTAATTAAACTATTTAATTAATATTTAATATTAATTCAAATGTCAATCCCAATCAATTCCAACACATAATTGATTAAGATATTTAAATCTTATTTAAATATCTCAGATTCTCTCTTTTCGTTTAATTCGTAAATAAAACAAAATTGCAGTTAAATATATCGTATATATGTAACGCATATTCCCTAATTTGAATTCGAACACTTCGAACTCACTCGTCACACTGTTCTATGGTTTAGTCCGATATGAGCTAGCAAAGGGACCTAATGGACCTATAGATCATGGGCTCCAACGATCCAAGATTAACCGATTAAACTCATTAACCTGGTTAACCAACATTCGTTAACTACTAGGACACTCCACTATAGCCTAGTAGTTGCACTCCCCTCACTATAGATATATTTCTGTCCATCTGATATAACCATGATTAGTAAGTCGATCCTTCACAGGTTGTTCGTAACTAGAGTTGGGTCAATTTACCGTTTTACCCCTGAAGTTACTTCTTGTTTCTTATGTCTCACTGATCCTCTAATGAACAATTGGTTTATGGTCCAACCAGTAAACCGAATCACTCTCAGGCCAATGAGAGGGTGGGGCCCCTTGTTCAAGACCTGGAGTCAGTGCTTAAGGGAACTACCTTTCTTCTATCCCTAAAAGTGGGTAGGAGTGAATTCCGTCTTGCACCCCACGTCCCCAGCCATTCACCAATTCTTACCCCTGAAATGGGAGGCCTGTTGAGTCGGCGAACTAGAGCCACTCTCACCCATGCAAATCTAAGGATAATTCCGAATAAACAGGAGTTCATGGTTAGCTCAGGATTAAAACCGAGTTACCTAGGTTATCGAATGAAAAGAAAATCAGTCTCAACAGTAAACGACTTTATAAAGTGAGAGTAGTTTTCTTCATGGTCCGATCTTATGCAATACTCATTGCATAGGATGCCCCCACTCACATGTCTCCACATGCACAATTTAGTGATCACATTGTTTATATCATATACAAAAGTGGGCCGCATCCATAGTGTCCCCAGAATAAGGTACTCAGCCTTATCCTTATACTATAGATCATTTTTGACTATATACTTGAACTTGATCCACTCTTATGTCTCTACATATAGTTCAAGTAATCATACTATAGCCAGAGTGTTCTTAGTTTATTGAATTTAGATTAATGATCGTAAAGTTCACTTTATTCAATAACAATTTTTACTGAATAAACATCAATAATAACTTTATTGAAAATAGAATATATCTTTGTTTACAAACTATGAGTTTTAGGACATAAAACCCAACAGCCTCAACTTGACGCCTGGTTCACGATCCACTGTTGAGCTACCATTTGGTTCGTGATTTGTGCGTCGACTCAAGTCAACTCTAGCGCCTCAACTCACTCCCATCCGACTCTCCAAACATGTGGCTTCTTGGCTTCGCAGTTCACTTGGTAGCTTTGGCTCAATTTCTTCGGCTTAGATGGCTCAAATTGAATTTTTGGGACCTTTTCTACCATTTTGGAGTTAGTACAACCCATGTTCGTTCAGTTTAAATTATTTGAGCTAAAAAAATAGGATTATTCGGTATCTTTAGATGAGTTAAGCTCGTTAATATATTCTAACCCAAAGTCGTTGACCTTGAGTTGACTTCGAGGAACAAATTAGTGATTTCGGCTTAGGCCAATTAAGTAAATGACTTCACCGTTGGCTTGGTTGGACGAACCGTATGACGTATGATGACACGTTCCTCATGGCCCCTACCCATGTCATGACTATGATTGTTTGACATATGTCATACTGTGTTATGTTATATTATGCCATGACCTACCATGTTACGTTATGCTATGTTATGCTGTGTAGACTATGTTAAGCTATATCATGTTATAAGTTATGCTACAATATGTTTATACCATGTTGAGGAATCATAAGCATTGCATATACATGTTTCATAGAATCGTTATGTTATGAATGAATGGAGGCATTACTTGTATCATAAACTTATGCCATGATTTTAAGATATGGGACCTCATGCATTTATATATATCACATGCATTGGAATACTTCCCCGTTATGATTAATATGGATGCGTACCTTACGATATTTATGTTCGTCATGATACTATGTGAACCATTTCCCTTCATGGTGTTTGGTTGTATGAGTGTGTGCTCGAGCTAGGCCTAGGGATACTTATACAAGTCTTCCTAGTGGGTCCACATGCGCGTGCATGAGTCGTGGGTTCGAAGTACTACACATCCAATCCTGCCTGGACTAGAAAGCGGAGCCAAAGATCATGCCATAATATTTTGGTGAAAGGATAAGTCCCACCGTATTGCATGTGATTGTATTTTTTTGACTCCAATAGTAGGGTTACTTATCCCGAGAATTTCTTGTTTTTTAGGTATTATTATTAGATAAGTAAAAAGATCAAATTCTTTCTTCTCCCCCCTTCTTCTTCCTCTTTCTCAATCCCCAACTTTCTCTCTCTTCGATCGACGGCCACGAGACAACTTTGGCCACCAACTTCCACGACAAGCCATTCACGTGAACCACCGGCGAATCTCACACACAACGTGAATCTTTCCTTTCTGAGGTAACTTCAACGTTGTAGTGGATGTAGTAGACCACTAGAACCTTCTCGGTTGCCGTGGGTAGTGGAATCAGACACAAAACGTGTCGCTGGAGATGAAGGAAAATCGAAGCTCTCATTCTCGGTACCTATCGGGCGAGGAAGACGAACAGTAAGGTCGGATTTTAGCTTTTGGTTTCTGTTTTGGGTAGGTCATGCCATTGCAATATCCATGACCCAACAACCCACCGCTCGAGACCCAAGCCCAGATCGAACATAGAAACCTAATCCACACGTCGACCTAAGACCTGTGCCTCGCCTTGAGTATCAATACTATGAATGTAATTCATGAGGATCTCATGCATGTATGTATGTCATGTTTATCGGGATACTTCCTTGTTAAGTTATGTTAGTACGAACGCGTATCTTCAATATTTATGTTCGCCATGATATCATGTGGGGCTTTCCTTTTCTGTGGCATCTGGTGACATGCAATGTGTTGTGCCCGATGAAGTCAGGTCCAGGGGGCTTGTATACGAGCCTATCTGTTGGTCCATGTGTGCGTGTGTGGGTCACGTGTGGGGAAGTACTACACATCCAACCCTACCCAAAACTGGAAAGAATCAAAGACCATGTTACGGTTTTTAAGGATAGGTCACATCACGTTATGTGTATGATTGCATCACTAACCCTAATACTGCGGTCACTTATATTTTTCAAGTAAAAGTAAAGCTCAAATACACGTATGACAGTGAATACTGGAATGACCATAGAAGTCAAGATAGGGCAGTCGTATGCATCAATTTTCATTTGTGGTTGATAGGTGATTGCTTCATATTTCATGTTAAAAGACTATTTTATTTAAAACTTCTCGTCTTTGAACTAAATGTGCAAGTCCATGGCTTCATATTAAATATTTAATTATGAATTTTCGCCACTTAAATTATTTAAAGCATGCATATGTTGACGTCACTAATTTAGGGCAAGAGAATTAGGGGCGTTATAGTTGATATTAAAGCCCTAGGTTTTTAGGTTACGTAGATCGGCCTACGATGTAGGCCCAACATATTTCTATGGTCCTTCAGCAAATATACCGTCACCGTCAGGTATGTTATTTAAAAATAATAACTGGTTTAGTTAAATGAGGCATGTGATAGATTGATTTTGACACCGTAAAGATGTAATGTTTGATATGTTCGCATGATTATGGTAATGCAAAATTAGACATATTTATTTATTTTTTTAAACCTAAACTAAATAAAATAATTATTTAGTTATAATAAATCAGTAATAATTTTTAAAAAATATATATAGAATATGTTGTCAAATAAATTATTAAATAAAGGAATTACTTATTTACTAAAATTTATTTTTGATAGCAATTAATTATTTTTGAAATGACACTAACAAAACTTTTAAATATTTTTGAAATTAAAAAAAAAAAAAGATAAAAGGGTAACAATAAGAAGTATTTTTAAATTTCTTTTAGTTTAACAAATAAAAGTTACCCGACAACCCGACAACTTTGACCAACCCAACCCGAATTATAAGAGTTGGGTTGGGTTGGATTAACATTTCGGGTAGGGTTGGGTTCATTTTCCTGAATCCAAACTGAATCAATTCGGTTTTGGATGTGTGGATAAAACCTTCGAGTTAACCTAAGCCAAATAAAAATATATAAATTATATTAAGAATTTTTTTGTATTAATAGATTTATTAGAGTGGTACCTTGCCTTCTCTAAGGACACTCACGCCTGAGTTGGACGATATACATTTTTTAAATTATTATTTTGTTTAATTTCTTTTATATTATTTTGTTGTATTAGTATTTTTATTTTTGTTATATACCTAATCATTTATATTATTTATTTAATTTCATGATCTATCATTATATTTTTATAGTTTAACCAATTCTCAAGAAATGTGGTATTTAGGTGTTTTTAGTTTTATGATAATGTTGAACTATGTTAATATGTTACAAGAAATGTCTGTATTTAGTTTTGTTAATATGTTATAATTTTGGGTTGTTACAATTTTGACTTGTTGTTTTTTTTTTTATAATTATTATAATTGATTTGTGTTTGTGTGTGAACTTTTTAATATATTTTAGGTAAGATGGTATCCGAATAATTATAAATTGTGGATAAATAAAACTTAATTTTTTTTGACAACTCGACAACCCAACTGAAAATAGAAGGTTGGGTGACGGGTTGGGTTCGGGTTGTCAATCCAACCGACTCGAACTATGGGTTGGGTAAAAAAAAATCAATCAATCCAATCCGATCCCAACCTTTTAAGAAAGATTTAAAAAAAAAAAAAAAAAAAAAAAAAAAAAAAAAAAAAAACTGCTAGCCTTCCACATGATTATAGTTTTTCCGTTTCCTGAATAAACCCTCCAAAAACCCCAGCGGCCTACTATCTCATATCCAAGTTCTCCGCTGCGCGTAATGAGCAGAAGGGGGCTCAAATCCCTCCACTTTCTCTCACTCTCCTTAATTTCATCCCCAATTAGATCCAACCCCATCTTCTCCTTTCACCCATTTCCGGTATACTCTGATTCTTTCAGAGCTGCCCTCGCTAACATCACTCTATATCGCCCAACGCCTTCCTCCTCCATTGCCCACTTCTCCACTTCTCCGGACGATCTCCAAGGATTGGTTGATCCGGACGAGTCGCTTCCGTCTGAGGGTTCGCGTGCCGAATGCTTTTCGGCCCCAGAACTCTCTTTGCTGCGTGATTCGTTATTGGATTCTCATGCCGACTCGCCTTCTTCAGAGCCGACGCTCAAGTCTGGTAACATTTCAAACGATGCCATTTCGATTTTAGATACAATTCGTAATAGTGATGATGGGTTCGGGGACAAAACCCAAAGATTACTTAGGCGGTTTAGGCAGAATTTGAATCCGGATTTGGTGGTTGAGATTTTGGGTCTTTTGAGAAATCCTGAATTGTGTGTCAAATTCTTTTTATGGGCTGGTCGACAAATTGGTTACAATCATACTGCGTCAGTGTACAATGCGTTGTTAGATGTTTATGAATGTGGTAGCTATGATCGAGTACCCGAGAAGTTTCTTCGGGAAATTAAGGATGATGACAAAGAGGTGCTTGGGAAGTTGCTTAATGTGTTGATTAGGAAGTGTTGTCGAAATGGGTTTTGGAATGTAGCATTGGAAGAGCTCGGGAGGCTTAAGGACTTTGGATACAAGCCTACCCGGTTAACTTATAATGCTTTAATTCAAGTCTTTCTTAGAGCAGATAAGTTGGACACTGCTTATTTGGTTCATAGAGAAATGTCAGAGTTAGGATTCAATATGGATGAGTTTACTCTTGGTCTTTTTGCCCAAGCTCTCTGCAAAGTGGGAAAATGGAGAGAGGCCCTCTTGTTAATTGAGAAAGAAGATTTTGTCCCTAATACGATTCTTTATACGAAGATGATATCTGGACTGTGCGACGCTTCGTTTTTTGAAGAAGCTATGGATTTTTTGAACAGGATGCGGTCGAGTTCTTGCATCCCTAATGCTCAGACTTATAAGATCTTGCTTTGTGGCTGTTTGAATAAAAAACAGTTGGGTCGATGTAAGAGGATTCTAAGCATGATGATTGCAGAAGGCTGTTTCCCGACTTATACGATATTTAATTCTCTTGTTCATGCTTATTGCAAATCAGGCGATTTTTCGTATGCTTATAAGTTGCTTAAGAAAATGGAAAAATGTGAATGCAAACCTGGCTATGTGGTTTACAATATCTTCATTGGCGGTATTTGTAACGGTAAAGAATTACCTGGGCCAATTACATTTGCGTTGGCTGAGAAAGCGTACAACGAGATGTGTTCTTCCGGAACTGTTCTAAATAAGGTCAATATTGTAAGCTTTGCTCGATGCCTTTGCGGCTTTGGGAAATTCGAGGAAGCGTATAAAGTAATCCATGAAATGATGGGTAATGGTTTCATTCCTGATACATCTACATATTCTGAAGTGATAGGTTTTATGTGTAATGCCTCAAGGGTAGAAAATGCCTTTTTGCTATTTAAAGAAATGAAAGGGGCTGGTATGGTTCCTGATGTTTATACATACACAATTTTAATTGATTGTTTTTCGAAAGCTGGCCTCATTCAACAAGCTCACAATTGGCTAGACGAAATGGTAAGAGATGGCTGTGAACCTACCGTGGTGACTTATACAACCCTCATCCATGCATATCTTAAGGCTAAGAAGGTTTCGGTCGCTAATGAACTTTTTGAGGTAATGATAGCCAAGGGTTGTATTCCTAATGTTATTACATATACAGCTTTAATTGATGGGTATAGTAAATCAGGGAATATAGAAAAAGCTTGCCAGATTTATGCAAGAATGAGAGGTGATGCAGACATTCCTGATGTCGATATGTATTTTAAAACAGAAAATAACGTGTCTGAAAAGCCTAATGTTGTTACGTATGGAGCTTTGGTGGATGGTTTATGCAAGGCTCATAAAGTCAAAGATGCGTGTGACTTATTGGAAACGATGTTTTCGGAAGGCTGTGAACCAAACAACATTGTATATGATGCACTTATTGATGGCTTTTGTAAGGCTGCAAAGTTGGATGAAGCCCAAGAGGTGTTTGTTAAGATGGTAGAGCGTGGGTATAACCCTAATGTCTATACTTATAGCTCTCTTATCGATAGATTGTTCAAGGATAAGCGTCTAGATCTCGTATTGAAAGTGTTGTCCAAAATGTTAGAGAATTCTTGTGCTCCTAATGTTGTTATCTACACAGAGATGATTGATGGACTTTGTAAAGTGGCAAAGACAGATGAAGCTTATAAACTTATGTTGATGATGGAAGAGAAGGGATGTAAACCAAATGTTGTGACCTACACTGCAATGATTGATGGCTTTGGGAAAGCTGGTAAAGTTGACAAATGCCTCGAGCTTTTCAGGGAAATGAGCTCGAAAGGCTGTTCTCCGAATTTTGTCACCTACACCGTGTTGATCAACCATTGCTGTGCTTCTGGCCGTTTAGATGAGGCCTATGCACTTTTGGATGAAATGAAACAAACATACTGGCCGAAACATGTATCGAGCTACTGTAAGGTTGTTGAAGGCTATAACCGGGAGTTCATTCTCTCTCTCGGGCTCTTAGAGGAAGTGGAAAAGAATGATGCTACCCCAATTATTCTGCTGTACAGGGTTTTGATTGATAACTTTGTTAAGGCAGGAAGACTGGAAGTGGCACTGGAGCTCCACAAAGAGGTTATATCAGCTTCAATGTCTATGGCTGCTAAGAAAAATATGTACACAACTTTGATTTACAGCTTTTCTAAGGCAATGAAGATTGATCAGGCGTTCGAGTTATATAATGATATGATAAGACAGGGTGTTATTCCAGATCTTGGTACATTTGTCGACCTTATTATGGGGCTCGTCAAGGTTAGCAGGTGGGAAGAAGCACTCCAGTTGTCAGATAGCATATGTCAAATGGTATGTGTCTTGACCACTCTGATTTCTTTTAACTTTTAAAATGTGTTTCTTTTGTTGTGTTGTTCAAATAGTTTCTTAAGTTCGAATCTCCCGACCTCAACACAAAAATATTTTCATATAGCAGGATATCAATTGGTTGCAACGAGAAGATGCATCTTGAAGAGATTTGTGCAGCTGTATCTTTCTTTTTTCTTTTTTTTCTTTGGTTCTCTGCCCGTGGATTATATGAATGCCTCCGAGAGTGTGCTCAATAATTCAGCAGTGGCAACCATTTTGGAGGGTTCTACCATGCACTCAAGAAAACCCTTGAAGTTATGCGACCCATGAAGAACTATTGCAGCTATGGACAGATTTGATTCCTCTGATATTGCCTGTGAGTCGGAAGAAGTTGGACGGAAATCTGTTAGCTTTGCGTTATTCGGGGTCCGGACTTAGGAGAAGGGGTAAGAATACATATTTCTGATTGAATTTTCTTCTATGAGTGGTTCCTAACATTATACCATCCATTTGCTTAGGTTTGAATACCATTTTGGCATCTAAAGTTTTATTCTTATTTTATTTTGATCACTATACTTTTAAATATTTGATTTTAGTCCTTTCTACGTCCCTCAACCCGATTCAACTCAAGAAACTACGAATGGAAGTGGCTTGGCGGAGTTCAGGCGCTAAAACTGAAAGATCGAAAATTCCAAAATGAAATAAGCATACAAGTTTAAGTATCAAAATAGGACTTAATCTCCTCCTTGCGCTTGGAACTCGGTACTAGAATTTATTTCTGTGATTAGGGGTTCGTAGATGTTCTATGATCTGTGGCATTCAGTATGCGTTTTGTTATTTTATTGGTTCAATGTTCCACTTGTGTTGTAATTATGGCTGCTAGGAGTGTTCATGATTTAGTTCTGCACCAAATGAAAAACAGAACATGGCAATATAAGATTGTAGCTGCCCTCAGCATTATACTTCTGTCACGAGTCATGGCGTCGAGTCAGTATGCCAATTTTTGTTCTTTATATTGTTGAGCAGCCTTGAATTGTTGGTAAGTAAGTTGGTAACATTCCCCCCATTCTGTCTTCAGATTATTTGAAGGAATTGAACTGCGAACAGGATGATGAGCTTGTGCGCATTGGAGCTGTTGCTGATTTTCTGCAGTTGGTTTCCCCCCTGAGCCCTACGTTGAAAGGTCAATTTTATGTTGTTTCTTTCCCCTCCTGGAGCAGTTTTTGTTGATAAATGAATGATATCTATATATCTATGTTTGTGTGTGCTTTCAGGTTGTGATTCAAAGGGCCATTCTGAAAGAAAATCTGGAGGAGGCAAAATAGAAGAACAGAGGATTTGCTCTGCTCCTTTATTTGTTGAATCATGTTGGAAGATAAGATCTATGCCCTGTTTTTCTCACTTTTCTTCTTAATTCACTGATTGATTCATAGGAGTTTCATATATTTGAAAAGCCAAAATTAATCTAAGGCTAATAATACAAATAGGCATACAGAGTCGGTGTGTACAACAAAATTGAGATTCTGATTAATAATCAAATCCCTTAGTTTTAGAGTATGTTGTCGTTGGAATTGTTTGTAACGTGTTAGTTTCAGCCTAGGAGCTATCATATCAAGATTTAACGATTATCATCAACATTTTATTATTAGCATGACAATGAGAATTGTTTGAGGAGTAAGACGTTTAGAATGTAAGTGGTAGTAGAGATGGTGATGGGTCACTATTTGTGAGATCCCAAATCGATTGGAGAGGGAAATGAGTGCCTGCGAGGACACTAGGCCCTGAAGAGGGTGGATTGTGAGATCCCACAGAGCGGACCATTTTTTAAAAGTGTGTGGAAACCTCTCCCTAGCGTATGTGTTTTAAAAACCTTGAGGGGAAACCCGAAAGAGAAAACAGGATAATATCTACTAGCAGTGGGCTTAGGTTGTACACTCTTGCTATGATGTATGCATTGACGGAGTTTGGTCGGGTGAGATGATCATTTGTAGTATCAAAGTACACGTTTGTTATGTCACAATTGCACTCTTGTGGCAGCGAGATAGTGATTGTGCAACACCTGTTCTAACCTGGCGAACAAGTCAGCTGTACGAAAGTCGGACTTTGCGGACAAGCTTGAGGTATGATCGAGTCTTGAGTCACGTTTGAAAGAAATGTTTTTATAGAACGTGAGCGGGGAAATGCAATGAAAACAATTTGAAAGAAATCAATGTTATAAGCTAAAATTGAATAAGCAACCACCACGACTTTGATAGCATATAACCCAAGACATGAAAAATTGACAACTAATCTCATCCCCTTCTATTACACTTTAGGGCATTGTAGTCTTGGTAGGTGTAGATGTAATTATGGTGATCGATTAGACGCCGTATTGATACAACAAGAATAGTAAAGATCTATCTAACATGAAAGTAAGTAAAAAGGGTTTGGAATGAACATGCGGCCATGAACAACATGTCTAGGACTAGCATGTCTAGGACATCCGACATGCAGCCACAAACAACACGCATTGAATAAACATGACCACGACACTTTACACATCTTTTTGTAATACCCCATCTTTGCTTACATCCATCAATCACTTCTCGAGGGTGTTCTTCATGTTGCTTCTTAGTGTTAGAATACAACAATATAACGTTTATAAACCCATCACAAATGAGATTAGAAAATTCTCGAGACCAAGTTCATGATATCCATTGAAACTACGAGCATAGGAGAGTCCACGAGACATCGCAATAAAATCATAACAATCATACCTTAATCAATGGTATCTTGATTGTAAGCCTATTTTTGAGAAAACAAAGTATTTGACTATACTAGCCATCAAGTTCCGTGCTCTTCGGGAGGTCTATACTATGCGTACCGAGGTTACAATCTAGCAAACTACTAGAGGATTGTTTGAATATTTGTAGCTTAGTGACACATTTGACTTACTACTCACGACATAGACATTGGTTGCGTGTTTGAAATGTCATATAACTTTGTTTGTTTTGAAGACAAGGATCCCATTTTTTTGGCTTTTAATGCTTTATTAGTTTTATTGCAAATTGATGAGAACTAAAATGTCAAACCATTTTCTTATGCTACACTTCTAAAATAAATAAATAAGACAATTGTATAAAATTATGAAATTAAATAAAAATAAAATAATTACATGTATGTATTTTTATAAAAAAATTAACAATAAATTTAAATTGTTCGGTTCAACTCAATCTAGCTTTTGGGAGCCCATTCACTAACCCAAATCATAAATTTTCATTTATTTGAATCAACCCGATCCAAATAAGTTCATAATCCAACTCAATTCATATGGATTGGGTTGGGCAAAATATACTCGAAGTACCCTTTAAAAATAACTTTAGAATGGAAATGCATGCAAACAAAGAAAACCTAACACCACTCGTTACTCATGCTTAGGGTTTAGGGTTTAGGGTCCAAAAATGTTTTTCCTTTTATACACAACTGATCGGATCTAAGTAGAGAATAGTCATACTAAACCTGGATGGAAGCTTGGATCATCTTTGTTTTATTTATAATTAAACAAAAATTCAAAGTTTAAACAACCCTACTTTTGAGATAAAGTTAGAGAAAGTTCGAGTAGATATTTAATCTTCTCACTCTAGCTTCTCACGAACCCACTCTAGTTAGGAGGGGGTAGTGCACCCATTTCTGGCGTCGTAGGTCTTCTGGGCGACAAATCTCTTATCTGGGGTGAACTACTTTTCTGCTCTTAGACTTTGGTAGTTTACTCTACTTAAACAGTATGTAATTGGTATCTTGGGTCAAAGCGCTACCTTGTAAAACTCTTGCTCTAATGAGAACAACGTGGTGTGTGCTAACTTGCTCTCATTATCCATGGGAGGTTAGCTGGTGAACCCTACCCATAGGACTATCTAGTCATCAAAGGTTGGGAGAGCACCCCCGTGCTTGCTAGCTATTAAGACTGCCTTCATAACTCTACGTCCCCTCTCAGGATGGATATGTTGTGCAAGATAATTCAACTAAACTATTGGTCACACAACCCTAACTGGCCTAGGCTCGACTCAATGGTACTGGTACTAGAGTAGAAAGGGAAGTAGAAGCATGGATGATACTGTACCAACTGTTAACGACTTGGAGGCTACCTTTTTCTTGCTAAGTTGCTAGAATATTTCTGCTCTTTGACCATACCATACGTAGTGAATGACCACTAACCTGAATTGAGGTGTGTGCTAACCTGCTCTCATCATCCATGGATGGTTTAGCTGGAAAATCCTTCTACAGGACCATAAAGTCACTAAAGCTTGGAGGGAAACACTCCTATGTGCCGGCTAGCTACTGGGTCAACCTACGTGGTCCCATGCACCCCTCTAGGAACGAGTTTATAGCCTAGAGGCCTTGTTCAGGAGACAATGAGCCATTTTCACATGGTTTGGGCACCTAGTCGTCTTGACACAGGTCCCCTATTCGGCATGTGTCTACTTCGATGGTATGATTACCTGAGTACAAATCACAATGGAGCGAGTACTGGAGTGGATAGGTAGCAGAGACTTTGATGACACCATCACACTACTATCAGCCTGAAGAACTACCTTGGTTGTCCTTGGTTGCTGGGGAGGTCTTCTAGGTTCTTAGGGGCTTCTAGGCGGTTTAAATCTCATCTCTCGTTTCAAGAATGCTTGTGGTTAGCTCCTCACGGCTAATCCAAGTCTCTAGGTACACTCAAATCTAGACCTCTGATAGCCGCTCACGATCCTGGGGTGCAGGGTCTACTGGGAACGTTTTGACGTAAGTCAACGTGTATACCGCACTAGCTGTACCACCCTAATATTAAATGAGTTCTCTCATGCATGCTTTGCTAGAGAGATATACCTATCGATCACCGAAGTATGTAATCCATAATTTAAACTTCTCCTTGGTCATATCTAGGAGCTGAGAAGGTTTATTGGATTCCTAGGGTAGCTAGGTAGCTTAAGCGGGCTTCTGGCGTCAGGTTGCTCTATTCTGACTCCTTGAGTCTTTCTTAATCTAGGAGCACTAGGGTCTAGACCCTCTGACTTATCACTCACGATCCTAAGGTGCACAGTCTATCATCTTGACTGTAACGCCCCTAATTTTCAAACCTAATTAGTGACGTCACCCATACATACATAATTCATTACGCGGAAGCTCATCATAAATAACCTTGGAGAACACAACAAAGTCTTTCATAAAGATTCAAAAATCCAAAATAAACCTATCTCCGAAAATAAAACCTTCAGTCACTGAATTCAAAATAAATCTAAATAAAACAATGTTTTATGCTTAACTTAAAACAGTCAAATAGACGTAAACTACTAAAAATGTCCCTCGTTCACTTCCATGGTATCTTCAGCTCCA
Source organism: Cucurbita pepo subsp. pepo (assembly GCF_057944985.1). NCBI lineage: Eukaryota > Viridiplantae > Streptophyta > Magnoliopsida > Cucurbitales > Cucurbitaceae > Cucurbita > Cucurbita pepo. The sequence goes on from NC_141809.1 coordinate 10,984,287, forward strand.
CTGTCAACCGTACATTGGCGTCTTGCCTTTACTTGAAAAATGTAGGTAGCACGTGGCTGGAGTATTTTATGAAATACTCTGTAAGTCACCCCACTGCTGAGAGGTTAGAAATGCAAACACATGCAACATATGGGCGGGATCTAACTTTTCGTAAACTTTACATGGCCTTGGGTGCTTTTCTATTCCAGGTAGGGGTTGAATGTGTGGTACTCCTTCACACACGGCCCATGTACGCACACATGGACCCACCAGGCGGACTCGTATATGTACCCCCTAGGCCTGGCTTGGTCGGGAACAACGTATTACATATCGTCGGACACCACAGAACAGAAAAGGACCCGCATGATATCATGACAAACATAAATATCGTATTTCATTCTTTCGTAACATAAAGGGGAAGTATCCCTATGCAAGTGACATACATATATGCATGAGGTCCCTTAACATACCTATCATGGCAATTACATGAGCATTGCTAACATCACATATACGTTTCTTACATTACATGACATATCACATAACTCACATTACGTGACATATTACATAACATGGAAATACATTCCAGTTCCATAAGCATTTCATGGCATGGCTCGATAATACTACGTATATCCATGGCATCGATCAACATTTTCATGGCATTTTACTAGTAGATCAACTATCTTTTCATAGCATAAACAGTCAACAGTCAACATCATCCATAACTTTTCATAGCGTAAACAGTCAACAGTCAACATAATCCATAACTTTTCATAGCGTCAACAGTCAACATAATCCATAACTTTTCACAGCGTAAACATTCAACATAATCCTTAACTTTTCATAGCGTCAACAGTCAACATAATCCATAACTTTTCATAGCGTAAACAGTCACATAATCCATACATCATATAGTCATCTCACATAAAATATGGTGCATGCAGGGGCTACAGGGCACGCACCATCATACAACACGTAGTAACCTAACTCCAACAGTAAGACCACTTACCTCGATGGTCTTGGTCGAAGTCACTCACAACAAGCTAATTCCAACGGTTAATTACGTCCTATAATAACCACATAAAAATTTATGAACCATTCATAATATACCCTAGCTAAATCTCATGCTATTTATCCAAATAAACTCCCAGCACAATCTGTCTTTGACGATTAGAAACCATACTGACCTCAGATAGAAAAACTAAGGGCAGAAATGGCTTTAGAAGGGCTGAAAGCCTTGGAATCGATATATTATAGTGATATTAAGCCGATAAGCTGAGCTGCCGAGTTGACCAAATAAGCCGCCAAGCTGAGCTGCGGGAGTTGATGGAGCCTAGCCACCGTACGCGTGCGGAGCCGCCAGGTTCTTTGGACGTGCGTCTGTGGAGTTGGGCCGCCGATGGAAACACGGTACGTATTCGTCCGTGGGCTGGTTCAGAGGCACCCGACCCGATTCCAACCCACGTCTTCCTTACCCGCTAGAAAGCGAAACCCTAATTTCTGCCTCCCCGCTTCCGATGACGCGCTGACTCCTTCACCTATTCTGACGCCTTTCCGTCACCAACGACCCACGACGTAACTTCTTGCTTTTGTCGGTCATGCAGCGTCTTCGACACAAGCACGACGATTCCGATGTCTATATCTTACTTCTACTCGAATCCTTTTTCCGAAATAGCAACCCTAGTGTTCCGAGAGAAAAGTTTGGAGAGAAAATTCTTTTCAAGGGATGTAAAAGGTTGGGCATAGAAATATAAAAATAATCTCAAAACATTTCCCAATAAGGCATTCTAGGGTTTTAGAATAAGGAAACTTACAGAAATAAGAATGTTTCTATTAGGCATTAAATGTCTAACCGAAAATTCCGCGATTTCGAAGGAGATTTCATGTGACCATTTAATTATTTATTTTATTTTATTTTCAAAAACTCGAATCGTTACACTGACCTAGGTCATCGTCTAGCAAACCTAGCTCTATGCAGATAAACATGCTCCACAGGGAGAACGCACAGTCAAACACCTAGAACTAAGACATATTATATCATGCACACAAACAAGCAAACAAGATTAATGGGTAAATAACATCTATTAATCACCTAGAGCACATATCGCAATATCTGATCTCCTTTTTAACACAATGGGAAGCATATCAAACAACATTCACCATAGATCTCATCAAAGGGGTAGTTTGGTAATTTCATACGTCATGCATAACATCCTGATTCATATTGTCCAACCCTATTTTAGTCATGCATATTCTCTTTCTACCTTAGCATAATACATAAAACAACATGTTTCTTTGAAATCTCAACCCAAAGACATACGTTAATTTTACCATAGCATACATATAGTACATACTTATCCAAAAATATCATTCCGAAGTCCTTAAGATTCGGTTTCTAACCACCTAAAGTAAGAAATACTCGCATGCTAGTACGTCCTAGCGATCCCTACCAGTATTACTTGTCTAAAGTCTGTGTGGTTACTTACTTGGATGACACGTGCCTTCCCGTGCTAGCTTTTCTGCTTGTTAGGAGTTATAAATTTCTAAAATCTCTCTCTCACGTGTTGTTACGTGTGCATTTGATTCCTCCGTTCAAAATTTCCATATTTCCAAACCTTTTTTTTTTTTTTTTTTTTTGACAAATTTGCGTGTAAACTCGAATTGAATTTTCAAGTTTCAACCTCCTTCCTCTAATGGTAGATCGAATTGGGGAGCTATGTTTGAGGCATCTTCTGATGGTGTTAATATAACACATGCGGAAGCAATTTGGATCTTAGGCACTTTTAGAACATCAATTATAGTAAATAACTAGCATGTTCATAAGTATTAAAACTTAATGAGTTTAGATACTAACCTTTTGTAGTTCAAACTCCTTTTTCCTCATGAACCGGTTTCGAACCACCACTAGTGTCTTCTCCACTATCCTCCGGCCTTAGAACGGGATTGTGGAATCCGATGAGTGACTAAACTTGGGAGGGATTTTGTATATGTGAAGAGAGTGTTTGTGAGAGGTTTTTCTCAAGGTTTTTCACCAAGAAGAAGAAGGCCTTCTATGTACCATGATCACTCTATTTAAAGAGTCATGTTTGCATGTTCATGCAAATTTGAGATCACCAAATTTTGACACTTAAAATTCCACTCAAATGTTTAGGATTATGTGGCAAGCATGCATGTTTTAGTTAACCAAATTTTGACACTCAAATTTCCACTCAAACTTGCGGGGTTTATTTGGCAAGGATGAAGTTTGGTTAAACCAAATTTTGACATCTCAAAATTCCACTAACATGGATTTTTCCATTAAATGAAGTCAACATTTTGACTTTCTTCATTTTAATTCAACAATTAATTTGAATAATTAATTTCAAATTAAAGTAATATTAAATTATTAATTAAACTATTTAATTAATATTTAATATTAACTCAATTTTGACATATATTTGATTAAAATATTTAAATCTTATTTAAATATCTCAAATTCTCTTTTTTTTTTTTAATTCGTAAATAAAACAAAAATGTGGTTAAATATATCGTATATATGTAGCGCATATTTCCTAATTTGAATTCGAACACTTCGAACTCACTCGTCACACTGTTCTATGGTTTAGCCCGATATGAGCTAGCAGAGAGACCTAATGGACCTATAGATCATGGGATCCAACGATCCAAGATTAACCGGTTAAACTCATTAACCTTGTTAACCAACATTCGTTAACTACTAGGACACTCCACTATAGCCTAGTAGTTGCACTCCCCTCACTATAGATATATTTCTATCCATTTGATATAACCATGATTAGTAAGTCAATTCTTCACAGGTTGTTCGTAACTAGAGCTGGGTCAATTTACCGTTTTACCCCTAAAGTTACTTCTTGTTCCTTATGTCTCACTGATCCTCTAATGAACAATTGGTTTGTGGTCCAACCAGTAAACTTAATCCCTCTCAGGCCAATGAGAGGGTGGGGCCCCTTGTTCAAGACCTGGAGTCAGTGCTTAAGGGAACTACCTCTCTTCTATCCCTAAAAGTGGGTAGGAGTGAATTTCATCTTGCACCCTACGTCCCCAACCATTCACCCAGTCTTACCCCTGAAATGGGAGGCCTATTGAGTCGGCGAACTAGAGCCACTCTCACCCATGCAAATCTAAGGATAATTCCGAATAAACAGGAGTTCATGGTTAGCTCAGGATTAAAACCGAGTTACCTAGGTTATCGAATGAAAAGAAAATCAGTCTCAACAGTAAACGACATTATAAAGTGAGAGTGGTTTTCTTCATGGTCCGATCTTATGCAATACTCATTGCATAGGACGCCCCCACTCACATGTCTCCACATGTACAATTTAGTAATCACATTGTTTATATCATATACAAAAGTGGGCCGTATCTATAGTGTCCCCAGAATATGGTACTCAGCCTTATCCTTATACTATAGATTATTTTGACTATATATACTTGAACTTGATCCACTCTTATGTCTCTACATATAGTTCAAGTAATCATACTATAGCCAGAGTGTTCTTAGTTTATTGGACTTAGATTAATGATCGTAAAGTTCACTTTATTCAATAACAATCTTTACTGAATAAACAACAATAATAACTTTATTGAAAATAGAATACATTTTTGTTTACAAACGATGAGTTTTAGGACATAAAACCCAACATCTTCAACATTCGATTCCTTTACCAAACTTGTGGGTAATCTTATTTAGAAGGTGTAAAAAATGAGTTTGAAAGAAAATGGTGGACTATGGCTCTCATATTTGTAAGAAATCCGAGAGTAAGTAACCCAAAATTTGAGTAGGAAAATGGTGGACTGTGACTCACGGTCGATTCTTGCTCCAAATGAAAGCCCCTACCATTGAAACCCTCGGAATCATCGTGAATTTGAGGTTGAGTTTTATGAATATTTCGCTGGAAACATCTTCTCTGATCAATGGACAACCGGTCTCCATTTTAAATTCTAGGCATTAGATTTGATGAGCCGTCTCCTCTAGAACATACTCAGATTTGATGAAGATTCAACGCTGAAAAATGAAGATACATTATATTTTCTACCGGATGCTCACTCTACGGTTCTGATTTTTGATCCGTGACATTTTTATAATTCTTTGAAGTTCAAAGGTATTTTGATACTTTCCCATTTTTCGAATATTTTTTAAAAAAATTCAAAATTTTTCTAAATATTCTTTACCATTGCTAATCATTTTTTCATTTGACCATCTTGATATTTCTTATAGATAAAGGAATTAAAAATTTGAGAAATTCCTTCGAAATTGTAAAAATGACACTTTTACCCTTTCGGCTTACTTTTTCCTTTCCAATCCTTTTCCAATGGCCCTAAATCCATATGAAACTTTATTGGGCGGCAATAATGCTACCTTCTTAACGTCCTTATGTGCCTTTTCTTTAGGCTCCTTTTCGGGTATTACATACTTACTTGGATGAAGCGTGCCTTTTTCGAACTTACTTTTCCACTTGTTGGAAGCTCCAAAATCAGAACAAAAAACAGTCGAACATAACAAAATAAAGATTACACACGTAGGAGAACATCCACGCGCACAACTCACGAGCAACGATGCACTTCTAAAGAAGAAATCATGCTCCAATTGTACCACGTGTCGTGCACCAATTGGTTATTTCAGGTCTAAGGGCATGTGTTGGATTAGTTTTTCCTCAAATTTTCCTATGCTGACCATGGCACACACAAAGTCAAGTTGGGTCAGATGCAAAGTGGTTCGGACGCAGGTGTGGAACTCAGATCAAGTCGAGTGGTTTGGGTCACTCGATAGCGTTACGACGCATTGTGCCTCTTGTTGTGAGAAACGTGTCACCTCCGATACCATATGCATTCACCAACCCTCCGCAAGACACGTATCGTCTTCTCTCCATCTTGTACAATTGTTTTCAAAATTTTTCAAACAAAACTCAAATCACTTACCATTTCTTGAAAAAAACGCTCGAAACTACTCTTTCCAATTCGATTCAACTCCAAATTTCTTCACGAAAAAACGTGCGATCATCATATTGAAATCTCGACTCTCAGAGTCTCGATAAAAATATTGAAATGAACGAGAGTCGATGATGGTTAGATGTCACGTGCTCCCACCAAAATATCACACAATCAAATTTGTAGGAAGAAAAACATTATCATGTCAATTAAAAATATCCACATGCGTTGAACATTGAAAGAACAATAGAGAAAGGTGGGAGTTCGTCTTTTTGTTGCCTCCTCCTATTTTCTCTCTCCTCGCTCTTCAAAACAAAAGGAAGAGAGAGAAAGAGAGTCATCAGCTCCGCGTCGGCGTTTGCCTCTCTGTCATTCCATTTTTTATTTTCCGTTTCTTCCCCTTTTCTTCACTTTCAATCCAAATCCAAACGCTAAAAAACCCCCCCATCAATTCCCAGACCCCAACACCAACTACAGGTACTCTCTCTATCTCTCTCTCTTGTTCTTCAATTTGATTTAGAGTTTCCAATCTGTTCATTTCTGGTACCAATTTCTTATATTCAGTTCGTTTGTAACTTTCTTTATTCGGTCAATTTCTGCTGAGTTTTCGCCGCTTGATTCTTTGATTTGTTTCAAAACGCGTATTGATGTGTGTTTTTTTTTTTTTTTTTTTTTTTTTTTTTTTTTTTTTTTTGTTTCGGTTCACGCTGATTTGGGGATTTGTTTTTATAATCCTTTTTTCTTGGATGTTTCTTATCGTGTTCTGATTTTGATTTCTCTTGCTTTTTTAATCGAAGCCTTGGAGTCTCAATAGGGATTTGCTAGTGACAACAATAATCCATCTCATCAATTTTAAATTCTCAAAGTGAATCACCTTTCACTAGTTTAAATCTTTTTAGTATCAGTTTCTGGAATATCTTGAGGATGATAAATAATAATAATGAAGTGATTTTCATCCAAAAAGTTTTTGTTTACCCAATTCAATGGCAGGTGAATTTCTTCAATTACATCAAGTTGTTTAGAAAGCCGTTAATCGTTTCTATGCAACCTTTTAAATCCTTGTTATTATGAACTGCTTGTTAGCTAGCTAGATGGAGTATATTGGACGAGTTTATTATTGTTAATAAATAACACTTCCATGACACTCTTAATGAAACTGTGGCATGATTGTGCAGGCTTATGCCCCTCCTCTTGGCTACCTATTATTACATCCGGATAACAGAAGTACTGAGGGTAATCAATATTGAAGGAAGAAAGTGAGAATGCGCAAGTGGTTTTGTTGTCTTTTTCAAGTTGAAGATCCTAATGAAACAAATGAAAATGAGCAATTGAAAAGCCCCAATAATTTTGGAGATGGTTAGTGTTCTTAGCTACTTTGTGAACACTTTGATCTTCTATATACTTTCTTCCACGCGAACATTTTCAAATTAATGAACCTCTTGAGTAGACACATTGCTCTAAGGATAATGTTTCTTCTGCACATACATGACCGTTTATTTATACAGTATTCAGCACCGTGCTGGTCGAAACTATTGGACTTCTCTGGTTGTTGGTCTGAATATTTGGATTTAGGAGGAACACATTGATCTGTAAAAGTCTTCTCATAAATTTTTATTTGTTCAAAGAAAATTTTTGTATCTTGTTTTTTAAAAAAGTCTACCCCCAGATGGCCTACCCAACTGGAATAGATCGACAGTTTCTATTTGGTTCATAAAGAAATTTATTCTGCTTACCCACTCTGTAGATTGGTGCAAAAGTTTGTTCATGTTCATACCAGTTTCTGGGCATGAATCAAGGGTTCTGTTGCAGTCAACACATGTTAGCAACTCTTTTAGCATTAGACTAGGAGACGTTATGTAACAGCCCAAGCTCACCGCTAGTAGATATTGTCTTCTTTGGGCTTTCCCTTTCAGGCTTCACCTCAAGGTTTTTAAAACGCGTCTGCTAGGGAGAAGTTTTCACTCTTATAAAGAATGTTTCGTTTCTCTCTCCAACCAATGTGAGATCTCACACCTTATCCAAGCGCACAACTCAGTGCTCCTTAGTGAGGTTATAACATATACATTTTTTCTTTGTTTTTCCCCTATGTCTTAGTGAGGTCTATAATTTTTTTTTTTGTCTCAACTTCCTAGTTCCTATATATATTTCTCTGTCTTTTGTTTCCCAATTGACTCAACATATTTACTCTTTTATGTATATCTTTTGAAATTTTATTGCTAATTCACTCAATTGGGCACGTTTTAGAACAATAGTGTACGTCCTGTTCATTTTTCTTCTCTCACCCATTTCCTGAATATGCTTGTTCCGCTGAAGCTGTACCATATTTGATGCATTTAGGTCGCCCAAAGGCCTCAAAAGCGCCAGCTCCTGTTGTAGATGGAACAGAAAAGGCAGCACCAACAATTGAAGTGCCTGCACTCTCCCCGGATGAACTGAAAGAAAAAACTGATAATTTTGGGTCCAAAGCATTGATTGGAGAAGGTTCTTATGGTAGAGTTTACTATGCGACCTTGACTAATGGGAAAAATGTGGCTGTAAAAAAGCTCGATGTTTCGTCTGAGCCTGACAGTAACGTTGAGTTTTTGACTCAGGTTTGTCAATTATTTTTTTGAACATTTTATCCATAGTGAATATCCTGTTTGATATCACTATCTAATATATGGTGTTTCAATATCCTTTGACTGCCAGGTTTCTACAGTATCAAGATTGAAACATGAAAATCTCGTGGAATTGCTTGGATATTGTGTCGAAGGAAATCTTCGTGTATTGGCATATGAATATGCAACCATGGGATCTTTGCATGATGTGTTACATGGTATCCCATCCTCTTAACTTATCTATATGGATATGTTACTTATAACTGATTGAAGATCAGGCAACTGATATAAGTCCCTCTCATGATTGAAGGAAGGAAGGGAGTACAAGGAGCACAACCTGGTCCAGTGCTCGACTGGTTGCAGCGAGTGAGAATTGCAGTTGATGCGGCCAAAGGGCTAGAATATTTGCATGAGAAGGTCCAACCGGCTATTATACACCGGGATATCAGGTCCAGCAATGTGCTTCTTTTCGAGGATTTTAAAGCTAAGGTAGCTGATTTTAACCTCTCCAATCAAGCCCCTGATATGGCAGCCCGTCTTCATTCAACTCGAGTTTTGGGAACTTTTGGATACCATGCTCCTGAGTAACGTTTCTAAAACTCTCTTCTCTTGTTCTTGGTTGATTGTATGAAGACCTCTAAATAGATGGTTCGGGAAACTTTTGTGCTTTTGAGAATCTTGTTCAATAGCATTTTTATCACTATTCTTGACAAATAAAATTTCAAGCAATGTCTTAATCTTGTGTGCTCAATTTTTCATTGATGCAAACCCTTTATTATTAACCTAACCAGAAACCTAAAGAAATGATAATGGATTGTCTTTCTGCAGATATGCAATGACTGGACAGCTAACACAAAAGAGCGATGTATACAGCTTTGGCGTAGTTCTACTTGAGCTTTTGACTGGTAGGAAACCTGTTGATCACACGATGCCCCGCGGACAACAAAGTTTAGTCACCTGGGTGAGTTTTGTATATTCCCTGTTAATTGTTTCTCATTCGTATCCTCTCAGTGTGCTTGAAAAGTCTTTCAAGAACTGTTCCGAGGCACCCTTCTCAAAACGAGGAGGCAAGTAAGGTGCCCTTGCAAAGGCTAGCCCTCCACGTCAGCTCTGAAAAGGCTGTTATGCTTTAGACGCACTGGAAAAACATTATCTGCCCTCCTGTCCAATTAGTGACAGTTGTTGTATTCAAAATATAGCTTGACGTATTTGATTCCTTTAGGCTACTCCGAGGCTAAGCGAGGACAAAGTGAAGCAATGTGTAGATCCAAGACTGAAGGGAGAATACCCTCCTAAAGGAGTTGCAAAGGTACTCATTGGAACAAAAAGTATATAAGCTTGGAGTTTGTTCAGCTGATTAACGAATCCACTTTTCTTGTTTGGTGATGCAGTTAGCAGCTGTAGCTGCATTGTGTGTGCAGTATGAATCCGAATTTCGACCAAATATGAGCATCGTCGTGAAAGCCCTCCAGCCACTTTTGAAACCCCCCGCACCTACCGGTCCACCTGCCCCAGAGTCTTGATGGAAATGCACATGGTTGGTTTCGTCTCGAAGTTTGAATTCTTGCGAATGCTTCAAATAGTTTCTCTCTTATATGCAGCGAAATTTGACTGGATAACTTCATGCATACCCCTTTTATTTCATTGTGTAAATGGCGAGTTCGGATGTGGAGAATTGTGGTACCGGGTTTCGAGCCTCGGGAGGTCTTAAGAAGAGTGATGATTGCTGGATGTGTGAAGTATCTGTTTCTGAATAATAATGGAATTCCCTCCATTTACACTTTCTTCTGTCTTCTCAAAACTGCAGAGTGCAGATTCACACGAGGCTTATAAGGTCTTTTCTTTTCTCTTGTTATATTTTGTTCTTCAACTCTGATCTAAACAGAAACTTGCTTTATGGATTTAGCTTTATATCGAAATGAACTTGAGTCCTATGGGGATTGAATTGAATGTGTATGTAAGGAAAATTTTGTGTGTAGTTACAATTTCTAAAATGTGTATGAGTATGTATATTTTTAAGGAGTTATTTCAGGTGTTGAAATGTTTCAAGAAGCAAAGTAATTGTAGGTAGTATTGCTTTAAGAATCATTAACTACGGACGTCGTGCCCACCCTTCTCTATTTCGAGGGATTCTTTATATTTAGGATTCTTAGCTTTTCTGACTCGTAATAGATGGCTAGGAACAAGAAGAGGCTCAGTAGTCTTTGTCGTTGCAGGTCCTTCTTTCTCCTTCCGTTGAGTCGGTTCTTTTTGTTTTATACTGCAACACGAAATCATGAAGAAACTGAAATAACTCAAAAAGAGAGTGGTGCTTAGGCATTGAGAGCGTCTGTTGTCTTTGTAGAGGAAGAGTAGGATTTTGAACTGGCCCCCTTTGCATGACCTAGAAAGAAAAATAAGTTCGTGCTACTTCAAGACACTATTGTGTTGGTCATGGGAGGGGTAGCCCCGACTTCCACAGGTCCTTGGTTCAATCTCTTAATGAGAATTGAGGTCCTTCCACGGGCGTTTCATTCACAGAACTTGCTTCCTTTGTATGGGTTGCCTCGTGGTTCTTTGAGTGCCAGTCGTGGAGAGAGGAATGTCATCAACTCTGTGAATGATTGATCCATCCATCCAATACCCATCTTGGCTGATTTATATATGTGTAGGCCTATATGGGTAGGCCATAGGGTAAAAGTTCCTATGTTTAATAAGTTGGCTAGAGTCTATTGACACCGATCGATTAATACGGTTCGAGACCAACAATATGAGGGACTAGTTGAAGTCTATCCAAGGGATTTAGAAAAAGTTGATTCGAGCATATGAACTATAAGATGGGCGAGTTAAAAGACCAAACCTCTAAGGGAGAAGAAGAGAACACCATTGTTGACGTTTGAAAAGGTTAATCATGACCGAAGTGCATGATTGGAAAACCCACTAGAGAGATAATGAGTTGGTTTATAACAATTAAGGAATGTCGAGTGTTTCTTAAAGAAAAAGTCCCTCTTTAAAGCTATTTTATAGACCTAATTTTAAGATGAGTATAGAAGTATATGTTAATTAATACCATATTGATGCTCGATATTGTTCATTTTGACAATTTGCTTTCTCGATTGCCCAACTTTCTATTGACGATAATGGTGCAATGTAACACTACTTGTCATTGCAGTTCACAAATTGTATTAGCATCTCTCTTAAATTGATTTTTAGGTTAAATTAATTGAAATACTTCTAAAATTTGTATGACGTCTAAAAAATACCTCTAAATTTTCAAAAGTTTCAACAGTACCCTTAAACTTTAAAAATTGTCTAAAAAAATGTTCCTATCATTAGTTTTTTATGGAAACCGTTAGTAATTTGTTTCAGAAATACTCTTAAACTTTTAATATTATTTCAAAAATATCCTTAAGTTTTAAAAAGTTTTATCAATACGTTTCAATTTTTAAAAAATTTCAGAAATACCTTAACCTATTATGTTAAAACAATATCAATAACAATATCTATGTAATTGTAAAAGTAGCATTTACACTTATCTTTTATATATATATATATCAAAACGAAAACCATTTATCATAATCCAACCCTTTTAATATTACTATTAATTCAATATTACTATTAAAGTTCATGAACATTTTTTAAATGTGGGGTTAATGGTAAATGTATTTTTTTAATTTTTTTTTTTCAAGTTCAAAATTGTTTTTGAAGTTTTTTTTTTTTAATTTTAAATTAAGGGTTTTAAGGAAATTTTTAAAAACTTAAAAGAATATTTTTTAAACACTTTTGAAAATTAAAAGAGTATTTTTGAAACTATTTTGAAAGTTTAAAATATTTTTGCAAACAATCTAACGTATTATTAAAACTTGTGAAAGTTCAAAGGAATTTCTTTCAGACAAAATACAAAGTTTTAAGGATACTTTTATTAATTTAATCTAATTTTTATGACCAATAGACTCAAAACCTATACCAATGAGCTATATACTTTTATTATTGAATTTGATTTGAGTGATTCAAGAGGTGTTGGAATCTTTATTACAAGCTTTATAGGGTGGAAGGTTCAAATTTCTGATAATTGTTAATAATTAAAGGTAGTTTTGTTATCCTCAAAACATTAATTAATTAATTAATTTGAGATTAAGGGCCAAAAAGCCAACACATATCATGTAGGCATAGAAGGACTCGGCAAAGACAGCGTGAGCGACGCTGAAAACAATGCATGTGGGTGTGGAACGTGTCAAGGAAGCAAATGTGCAGACCTTGAAGAGTAAGTTTGAGCCTATCTGCATGAAAGACGATGAGTCAATAGACGACTTTGCCATGAAGTTGACAACGATTGTCAGCAAAATCCGTTCATTAGGCGACATGGTGGAGGAGAGCTCCATCGTCAAGAAGTTCCTTCGAGTTGTTCTCCCAAGATTCATGTAGATTGTTACCTCCATCGAGTAGTTCGACGACCTCAAGAACATGTCAGTTGAGGAGGTCGTTGGGTCGTCTTAAGGTCCATGAGAAACACCTTTTACTCACACGAGTGGCTTGCACAAACGAAAAGGGATGATGCAACTGACCCTTCTTTTTCAAGTACGAGGGGACGTGACAGCCATAACAAGGAAAACAGAGGTCATGGACGTGGTGGCATACATGGCCGCAGACATGGTGGCAGAGGAGGTCATGACAATACCTCACAAACTCATGACAATGTCAACCCTTGGAAAGACAAGAGTATGATCAAGTGTTACTGGAAAAATATGGGCACTATAGGGTAGAGTGCCGCAAGAAGAATCGTAATGAGGAGGCAAATCTCACACTCACACAGGATCAAGAGCCTACACTGGTGTTGGCCGAGAAGATGTCCAACCTGTTGATGCTCAACGAAGAGAAGGTTATGGCAAATCTTCTCACAAAAGGAGAATACTGAGTGGAGACCAACATGTGGTACTTGACAACGGAGCAAGCAACCACATGACCAGAGATCGAACAAAGTTCAAGGAGCTTGATGAGAAGCTTATTGGAAATGTGAAGTTTGGCAATGGATCAATTGTACCGATCCAAGACGAAGGACTCATCTTGTTCCAGTGCAAGAATGGCGACCAACGTTTACTGACCAAGGTATACTATATCCCAAACTTGAAGAGTAACATTATCAGTCTTTGTCAGGTGACAGAAGAAGGAAACAAAGTGGAGTTAGTTGACTCGTTTATCAAGATGATCGACAGAAATGGAATCTTTTTGATGTAGGTAAAACGGTCGCATAACCTCTCTATTAACGGCACTTGCAGACCCAGCTTGACTATAGCATGCAAGACTTAGGCACGTGAACTTTCAAACACTCAAAATGATGGGAGAGAAGAAGATGGCTACAAGACTACTCAAAATCATACACCTGAACCAGCCATGTGAAAGTTACCTAGTCTCCAAACAAGCAAGATTGTCGTTCCTAGCTCAAACAAGTTTCTGTGCTGAGCGACCACTGCAACTGGTTCATGAAAAAATATGTGGCCCAATCACTTCATCATCGATTGCTGGTAATAAACATTTTCTCTTACTTGTTGATTATTATAGTCGTTGGATGTGGGTGTACATACTCAAAGAAAAAGGAGAGGCATTATGAACGTTCAAGAAATTCAAAAGACTCGTTCAAAACGGGTCTGATCACAAGTTGAAAACCTTGCGCACCCACCGAGATGGCGAGTTCTTACCTGAGAACTTCTCAAAGTTTTGCAAGGAGGAAGGTATCAAGCATCAACTCACTGCACCATACACTCCACAACAAAACAGTGTGGTCGAACAAAGAAATTGCACCATAATGAACACTGCAAGAAGCTTACTAAAAAACATGCAAGTCTCGACGATTTTCTGAGGCGAGGCAATACGTCATGCAGTTTATCTAATAAACTGTTTACCGACAAAGGCGCTGGACACTCGCAACCCCTACAAAGCATGGTTCAGCAAGACATCTCACTTCGAGTACCTAAGAGTCTTCAGTTGTACAAAACATGTTAAGACTGCAAAACCATATATCTAAAAGCTTGATGATAGAAGCCAAAAGATGGTGTACCTTGGCATAGAGGATGGAACCAAGGCACACAGATTGTATGATCCGCAACATTAGATTATGTAAGTAGAGACGTCATATTCGAAGAAGAGAAGAAGTGGGATTGGTGCAACATTGGCGATAACAAGCACACTGTTATAAAATTCACTGCTCTGGAAGAAGAGGGAGACACAACAGATCTAGAAAGTACACCAACAGTGACACCAAATCCACACATGTCATCACCGCCGTGACACCGAAAGACATGATGAATTTTCTGGAACCAGAGAGCTCAGGCGAAAGCACAGGAGGATCTACAACAGAAGATGGACTAAAGTACTTTTGTTCTCTTGCTGAAATTTATGCGAATACACTTGAAGAAGAATTGGATCCCGAAGAATTAGTGTTGCTCACGGTTAAGGAGTCGACAACCTACCATGAGACAGCAACTGAGACGATGTGGCAGGAGGCCATACAAAAAGAGCTTGAAGTCATTGAGAAGAACAAGACGTGAGCACTAGCTAACTTACTGCCCGGACACAAGCTCATCGGTTTGACGTGGGTGTTTAAGTTGAAGAAGAATAGTGAAGGAAATGTCATCAAGCATAAAGCAAGACTCGTGGCAAAGGGATATGGCTAGACTGGACACTCTAAGGTTGATTCTTGCCCTCGCAATTCAACACGGGTGGGAGGTCCATCACTTGGACATCAAATCAACATTCCTAAATGGCGACCTCCAAGAAGAAGTGTATGTTGCCAACCTGAAGGGTTCGTCATCAAAGTCGAAGAGCACAAAGTGTACAAGTTGTCAAAGGCCCTCTATGGTTTATGGCAAGCACCAAAGGGCGTGGAACATACATTTGGGCAAGAGGTTAAAGAGTCTAAACATGATGAAGTGCTCGCAAGAACAAGCAGTGTATACAAGAAACAATGGGGCTGAAACACTCATAGTTGGCGTGTACGTTGATGACCTGATCGTCACTGGTACAAGTGTGGAAGGTATCAAAGAGTTCAAGTAGCAAATAATGAAAGAATTTGAGATGACTGATCTCGAGTTACTCATGTTCTACCTCGATATTGAAGTGGACCAAAGGAAAGATTGTGTCATGCTAAAGTAATCAGCCTATGCTAAGAAGTTGTTGTTGCAATTTAAGATGGCAGAGTGCAACCCGACCAAGTATCCCATAGAAGCAAAGTTACAACTCGAGAAAGATGCTGAAGGAAGCTTGGTGAACGAGTAGTTAGCCAAATTGTGGACTAAGTTTTATGCTTTAATTAGGAAGATTCTTGAGGAAAAAGAGTGGATCTGCAGGATCCCAAATGAATTGCCTTATTCGAAAGAAGTCTTGTTCGTTGGAAGATCTATCTCGTGTCTGGTACTGCACGGTTCCACTAAGCCCCAAGAGTGCCATATTCTAGGAGCACAAACTATGTGATTGAATAAATCCTCCTCTATCTGTTGCGGGTCGAGGACTCCTTCTCCTTCCCCTTCTTCAAACTCCGATTCGTATTGTTCATAGAAAAATGCTCATAAGGTTTATGCTCTTCTCACAACTACAAGAACAAAGAGAATTGAAAAGTTCGCCTCAAATTTTTCCTTTGCTTCTTTTACCTGTTTCAACATATTTTGATCGTGGGTTAAATCCAACCGATGCAGCGAGCATATGATGGTGAAAGAACTGCAGAGGCCACTTCCATGCAGAACGGACCACGGTTACTCAACATCGCTACGATGAATTAAAGGAACTATGATCCAACTATTTACTACAACGATCTATTAGAACTGTACTTAGGCATCACTATGCAATTATATCACATCTGAATGGGTGTCTGTGACAAAAGCACTTAACATATAGATACTTGTCCTTAATTGTCCTTAATTGTGATTTGCTTCTTCCCCCACAAACCAACTAAAAGTACACCATGTAACGTTGTCAAAATAAATGAAAAAATATAAATAATTATGAGATTCTAACTTACATGTCTATTTACATTTATGTGAGTACCACCATATTTATATGTCTAATTTACATTAATCATTGCATTTTAACAAATTTTATACGCGTTTAAAATATGAAATTCTAATCAAATATCAGAAATTGATTGACTAATTAACTTGTGAAAAACTTGAAATTCGTACAACTATAAGTTTAGAGTTTTATTTAATCCAACTCCAAAGTTTAGGGATATAAATGGAATGTTTGTTCGTTCCATTTACAGATTTCATAAAATTAAAATAGATCATTGAACACACACCCTGCCTTGAAGCAAGTAAAGATTTAAGAGTTATTGTCCTCCCAAAGACATACAACCTAAGTGAAAACCCAAAATGTTCTGATAATGATTATAATCAAACTTATATTTTTAATTCAAATCCTAACAACTTCTGAATAAAAAACCAGGCCAACTTTCCACTAAAAATCACATCAGGAACAGTTCCTTGTTGTTTATAAGTTAAGATAGTCCATCAAAGTCAGCATGCTGAGACATGAATTAAAAAATTTCTCCATTCCCAATTAAGCAGACTTGATGACACCTTTCAAACAAAGAAAATGTATCTAATGTATAATATTTCCATTATATGTATAAGATATAGTTTTACCATAAGATCTGAATTGTAGCACTACATTTTCAAGGGGGGGAAGGATTTATAAAAATTAGAGATATTGGAAGGAAAGAGAAAAAAAATATTCATTATAATCAGTCTGGGGTAAAGAATTAATAATACATGTTACTAAGACCACAACTTGAAAAGAAGGTAAGAGCTATATAGACCTTGGTATATGATAATACCCATATTATTATTACCTAATCTAATTCTGTAGCAACAAAATTTTCATTTCCAAACCAACCTGAGGAACGCTCTACTGCAACCTTGGAGGGCCTCATCAAAAAAAAAAATTTATTGATAAAGGTTGAGACCCGTCGTCGTCGTCTTCGTATGGTCCGATGTACAAAATCCTGCAACAGAAGTTGATGTGATTTGATGTCGAACTCTAGCTTATAATGCCAAATTTCCAGATTACAACCTTGATCAGCCAAGAGGTCATATCTAGTGTGTGTACTGACTCTATTGGGATCAGAGTAGATAGATTATGGAATCACCAAACTTAACTATCTGGTGAATTTGGAGCTCCTTTTTTGCTAACTTGAGAAGTTAAATAGTAATTATAAAGAGTTATTATAAAAAGAAAGAGAAAAATAAAAGCATCAAAATACCATGTCCAGAAAAAGCTTAGGTTGGAAGAAGTGGCTTTCTCTCATCAGATTCAACAAGATGACTAGCCTGCAAATAAATCAAAGGCGAGTCATTCACGGTGCGTAATCCGAGAATTTTTCATAGAATACTCTGAAAACAAACTCGGAAGACGAGCCAAATCCCCACCTCTTCATTTGCTCCTGCTGCAATATTTACGAAGGAACCCTTTGACCTGGAAAGGAAAATCCCAAAAAACTAAATATCCAGAAAGAAAAACAATCCAAACAGGTTTTCCACCGAAGAACAAATCAGTCTCCATAGTGAGATCCCAAATCAGTTGGGAAGGAGAATGAAACACCAAGAGTGGAAACCTCTCCCTAGCAAATGCGTTTTAAAAAACTTTGAGGGAAAGCCCGAAAGGAAAAACCCAAAAATGACAATATCTGCTAGCAGTGAGCTTGGGTCGTTGGTTGAAATTGTTTTAAGTATAACAAAAATGAACCCCATGAAAACAAACCACACCAGATTGGTCTCACACTATGAATAAGTTCCTACCTCTGGTTATCCACATCCACCATTTCAGTAACCCCATTCTGCTCGTCTTTGACTTTTGAGAGGGGTGAGAAGAACTGAAACACAATATCAAGAATTAGTGGTCGATAATTACGTTCTTGATAGCATATTTAGTCTTTTCAGTGTTATCCCCACCACGAAGTACCTGGTGCATAGAGATGAACACTATAGATATTCCCAAGACAAAGTTCATAGTCAACTGATGACCAAACAAGATGGCCGACGCTATGCCTGTAAATATGGTAGCAACTGTTGAGGAGTACTTCTTCAGAATTGTATCTGCAAGATACAAAATAGAACTCTAATCAGACGTGAGATATTAATACATGGACAAAAGTGACCAGAAACTTGTAATATTAAAGCAGTTTTCTACATAAGAAAAATGAATGCTTTAATCAAAAAAATTATTAAGAAGCCTTTTAAAAGTTTAGTTTACCTGCATATTTGAAGAAGAAAGAGGATAGAATTCCTTGTGCTGCATTATTAGCTATAAGCAGCATTGTGGCTTTAGAATGACCTTGGAGTATATCAAAGCTGCTAGGACCTGACATATACAAAAAGCCAGAAAGCAGCTAATCAGAGCTCTAAAATGCCATTGAGCTAATACATTCACAATGAAGGCAGCCAAAATCAAAGACAACATCCTGAAAATGTTGAAAAAAAAGCATAATTGGCAGCTTTTGATCAAACATTCCAAACAAACCAGACATTTAATTCATTAAAAAATATCTAATCTGAAGAGAATTTAGTAAGAGAACAAAGTAAAGAATATAAAATTGCCACGTATGTTATCTAAACAAGATTTAAAATGACATCCGTTTTGTTAAGAACACAGATCAAAACAGTATGTTAAAAAGATGACTCAACGTGAAATTACATCTGCCAAGTCATGATCAGTATTATAAATATCTCGGTATCAAAAATAAAAAAGAACAAGAGACAAAATCCAAGATGTCGAAGCAGCATCTTCTGGAAGGAATCATACAAAGTCTTCTGCTTATTTATTTGGGAGGTAGTAAATAAGAGATTTATATCTTACCTTTCATAAGAACTGTTCCTAATATTCCCATGAAGTTGAATATCGCGCCATATCCATATAAAAACAGATTCTGCACTTCAATAGAAATCCCCCATTCAGAAGACAGACCCAATTATTGAGTAAGCAGATATAACGAACATTAAGAAACATGAAATATTTGTATAAGCTTAGAATGCTATGACATCAACATCAAAAAGAGAAGCTCTGAGATAAGGGAAATGCCACTCAATATCCCACACCCATTATCCCAAAGTCTAATCAAACGGAAATAGTTAGTGATAAAATACTTTATTGGCTACAGGTGTGGACAGGTATTCTTACTTTTCTACATAGAGAACGTATGAAACATAGAAACGTATCTATAGCTTATTCTCCAGATTAAATTTAACACAAGAATAGTATCATTACCTGAAGATAGATGCTAGTATCATACTGGCTCTTCAAAGCATATTCGTTATAAACAGAAGCTAGAGATGGAACAGTTACCTGTAAAAAAAAAAATTCAAATTACTTGAAAATATATAGAAACCAAAGGAAGAAGAACTAGCTTGTATGTAAGACAGTGCTAGCATTCTAGCCATGAAACAAGATCCACTTACAAAAATCAGTGTGTAGACATATGTGCTCATGGTAACTGTGAGACCCAAAGTGGAGGTATCAGGCATGGACCGCAACTGATTTACACTTATGCCAATAAGCAGCAGAGCAAGTGCTTCCCACTGGGGCAAATAAAAAATAAATATCAGTTCCATTACCTTCTTTGTTCTTCAATGGTAAGCCTAGATGGATGTTCAAGCCTTTCAGGCATAAGATACGGAGATCTACCTTTTGATTTATATGGTATTTTGAGTAGAATGTCTAAGACATTAAAAAAACAATTATGTGAAAGGTTTCTCCATACTGTTATCTCTTCATTGGTGAGGGAGACAAGACAAGCTTGAGAAACTAGTATAACATTCTAAGATAAGAAATAGATATTTAACACTTTTGTACTCTTTTTAACTTTTTCAATCATTAATGAAAATCTTTATTCCTTGTGGACAGGAAATAGTCCTTAGCCATTTGCTGGTGGTGATCACAATGTAATTGATGGAAACTTCCAGCCTCTCATTTATCATCTCTAAAATATCAGCACCAAAAAAGATTCCGTTTTTATAACTTGAAGAATCAAATGGCAGTGGGTTTCTTGAAAAAATAAATATGAAAGCCAACCCATAAAGGAAATAAAGAGCGACGGAATCCATCCCCTACTCGCTAACCTATTGTGAAGGACAGAGTTGGAACCTTTTGTTTAAAGAAAATTTTAATAAAAGAGAGTAGTTCATGATGCCAAAGGTTGAAACATCCAGAGTCGTTCCAATTCCATCATCCCAATAAAAGGTGTCACTTAGACACCTGGTGTCAGCTTTCTTGCAAATCTCCAAGTACATCTTACCCCTCCCTCCTTATTTCTGTCGAAGAATATGGAAGAGAAAGGTTCTAGAGAAAGTGAAGTTCTTCCTTCAGATGGTTGCCTTGGAAAAACTCAAACCAAATGACATCACAAAAGATTACTTTGTAGGATCTTTCTCCTAGTTGTACCATGAAGGTGAAGATTTCCAGAAATTCAATCAACCAAAACTCTGTTGTTGGTGTTCCCTTCCAAAACATAATTATTCCCTTTTGTGATCAATGTCAATCAGAGAGCTCTTAAGCTCAATGTCCTCTAATCTGCCTTTATTTTGTAGCTTTCCATATTTTAACAAAAATATATTTTTTTGGTCTTCTAACAATTTGGTTTATCGTTTAAATAGTAGTAATAATAATAATTCCTGATGCAGAAAAATGAAACAAGTAAAAGGTAATAAATAACCGAAGGTAATTACTTTCTATATTTGATTTTATAAACATATGCATAAACAATTGGATGTTATATTAGAACTAATTGCTAAACAATTGATACTTTTTCTCCACCCTCCATTGTAATAGCTCAACACATTGAGAAGGCAAAGATGGCAGAAGAAATATACTAACCTGAATAATAGAAAAATGTCGTCTCATAATCAACTTTAGCAAGACAGCAATCACCAAAACCTGAACAGGCCGTATCAATTAGAATAGTATTTTTGGAAAATCATATAAGATATATATGTTTTAAGGTTAAGACAAGCACAATTAGAGAATCCTCATCAATAATCAGACTCGTCACCCTATGTCCTAAGAGAAACCATTTTCTTCAAAGTCTCTATGTTTTACACACTCCACCAACCATTTTTTTTAGTATCTAAACCTAAACTGAAATTAGAAGAGTGGATGAACAACTTGGTTCTAGTACTAGCCTACTGCTAACACAGGAAGAAAATAAAAATTAGTTGCTGGAACTTTTCCTTTTAAGTAATGATGATACGTACAAAGAAAATGATGATGCAAGAGTTATATGAGAAACCTTTCACCTCCTACAGTGTTTTGATGCGCATGATGGATTTTTTTCCCTTCCAAATCATTCATATGCTTTACCATAACACAACAAGTCGTACCATTTTAAAAGCAGAGTAGAATATCATATGTAAGGGTGAAAATATATCCAACGGTTATCAATCAAAAACCAGCATTGATTCAAGCATGTGTTATAGTCAAACCATTGTACTAAAACACCAATTCCACAAGAATTAATTTTTCATGCATTGTTATACATGCGTACAATATATACAAACACACACATATATTTATATCTAAATTTCTGATATATGTTGTAGAAGTCCACCACAACAAACAGAGGATGGTGCAACAAGCATTATAGTTAAAGCACACATCAACTAATATCCCACAATGATTGTGCAAGCACTCACTGTTTATCCATTGTCGTATTTCATATATGTAGAATGGGCATCAAACCACCATTTGCTTTGTGGCCACAATGGTGTGTTCTTTGCAGATGACACGAGGAGGATCTTCACCATCTCTTATGGGGTGACTACCTTTGAAGTTGATGCTTTAGTTTGTTTGGGGTGGCATGGGTGCATCACAGGTATGGTTGTTCTTTGATAGAGGAATTCTAATGAACTCTTCTGTTCATAATAAGGGAAGAGGGTTATGGCAGGCATGTTATTTCACGACTTCAGAGTGTGTGGCTTGAGGAACAGTAAGGTCTTTATGGTGATTGAGTGATCTCTAGCGAATATGTCAGAGGTGGTGAGATTTAATGCATCTTGATTCGCTTCTGCGAATCAACCATCTTGTAACTATCGGTTAGATCTTATTCTTTTGGATTGGAATCCTTTCTAGTAGGTTGTGGTGGGTTCCTTTTGTGGGCACGTTTTTTTCTTTTTGTGTGTGTGCCCCTGTACATTCTTTCATTTTTCTTAATGAAAACTAGATTTCTTAAAATAAATAAAAAGAAAATAATAGACCAATATTCCATGATTACTACCTATGTGCATAACATATAAAGCCAAAATATTCGAGTAGTCACCCACCAAAATAACATTATGACTACAAAGGAATTTAAGTTTACAATTTTCCCTTTTCACCTACTAGGTAAAGTCATGGTGGTCAATGTATGTCCTTCCATTGTACACTACTCTTAGTTCTTATTTTTTTTAAAAAATGGAGTTTTCATTGGAAATAGGAATTGGATAATTAATAATTCTTGAGCAGGATGGGAAATGCCCATAAAGGTTATTACTTATGGGACATAACCATATCGGTACAGCATTACAAAACAACCTTGTCCAAACAAACAAGAACCTTTAAGTAAGATGAGAGTATTAGCGCATCAAGAGAGAGTCGCCAATCTTATGAGCTAAGCAAAAGAGAAGTTATAATACCACAACAAATACAGTAATTTACTGATAGACACAATACCTTTAAATTGCTAAGCATCTTCACAGTTGCAGGGTTGAAAGATAGCTGTATAGACAGTCACATGGTTAGTTATACATATCTAAAATTGTTCAAAGACAATATAATCTGACAGTGTAAAGTAATTCCAAGATGTATCCAGTTAAAAAAATAATAATAATAAATTAAAAAAAAAAAACAGAATTTATAAAATAAAACACTTCAATAGATATGAACAGTATACCTGCATGATAAACTTCAGGTAATTATTGATTGCATAGAGAAGTGCTGGCACAGCGAGAAGCACATTGTTACGTGCTGCCTGCAAAAGAAAACAAGACATCTTTGGCATTATACCTAGAAAAAGCTCCGGAACAGAAGAATAAATAAAGAAAAAAACAATATAATATTCATAAAAAGAATCTGAAGTTTACATTCAATTACTACCCTCAAGTAGAAGCGTCCATCCTTAAAGGAGACTAAAACCTTTCAGCACAGGTAAACTATTAAATGATCAGGAGAATCAAACAGCTTCAACAAGCAAACTGATTTCAGACCAACAATTAAGTACCAAACCCTCAACAATTAAGTACCAAACCTCAGTAAATTTTAAATTAGAAAAACTAAAATAAAAAGGGAAAATTGGCGCCGGAATTTCCAGTGCCAATGAGGGAACAAATGGGAGTTAAGAGTTTAACCGACACATTTGCAAGATGATATTTGGGACTTTTAGTAGGTGACAGGGCTTGGAAGGAGTCTGAGGCGTTTTAGACAGGTAATTTGGTTTTTAAGCTACTGATTAAGAAACCTGATGATTAAATCTCGTCTGAAAAATCGCATATTTTGGAACCCTTTATCAGAGCAATAATTGTGCACCAATTCGTGAATTATCTAGGAGAAATGGTAAAATTGATCGAGGGGTTTGAATCCATGAGGAATAGGTAAGAGTTTAGTCGAAGCAATTTAAGGAAATAAGATTGGGAAGGCCCTCATCGAAGGTCAAATTGGGAAGAAAATTGGAAAAAAAAAACCCATAAACTTTAGATGCACAAAACTTCTTGCGAAGTGAACCCTTTTGGAATGTTTTTTTTATGTGGAATCCTCTAGATGAGCTCTCCGATTTTGATGATAGAACCAAGTTGAATTTGAACCATAGAAGAAAACCTGCTTGGATAGAGAGGGTAATCACATTCTACAGGCAACTGGAGCTTGAAGACAAGGCGTGTGGGTGCACGTTGAGGAGCAAATGGGCGAGTTGGTTGCACACGTGTAGGCGTATGGAGCGCGTGAGGTTTGTCCACTTTTGCCTATTTGACCTCCGTTTGTTTGTTTTTCGATCCAATTTCAACTCATTCCTAATTTCTCTCATTGTAGGACTCATTTGAGGAATTTGGGGAAATTTGGATCGAGTTAGAAGTTGATTTGCATAGAAAGGAACATCGACACATGTAACACATAGTTGTTCGGAGATTCCGTTCAAGTTTTTGTTTGTAGGATAAGAATAAGCATGATTAGTGTATGAGTAGAGTTTAAATGCTTAATACGGATGATTTGTCCGTAGTAGCACGTCCCTCCTTAATTCAGCACTGTGATGTTTGTGATGTTTAGAATGGTATGCAAGGATGATTAGGGGTTTCACCAATTAACCCATAGTCATGAACATGTCTCCCAGGGACCTATATAATAATTTATATCTGGCAGTGGCTTGGGCGGTCAATCCCCTTTTATATTTGTGCAATGTGGGGAATAATAAGGGACGCCAGTATCATCTATTAGTGAACCTGTCTTGAGAAGCGAGGGTCTACATGTGTTCCTTATAAGTTGGTAGGTCCAGAAGATAGCCTGATGTAGGTGTCTTGCTATGCATTATATTGTAGGCCTAGTGGAGATCACAATATATGAACTTTATTGTGTCATTTGTATATTGTGTGAGTGCAATATGGGATTCCAACTGCCCCTTAGTTATGATCTTGCAACTTGAGGGCAAGGGACCACATAATCATGAGAGTTGGCGCACGAGGGTCACATCCTTATGAGGACATTATGGAGTCTATTAGGGGATGCTAACTAAACCTTGATACCCATCTCAGTTGACAGCACTCGTAATGTAATGATGATAGGAGTTGGAAAGAGGTTGCACCTTGAAATTGTGAAGCATAATTGAAGGGACTAGTGAGGAGTTATGCATAACGCCCTATAATTCTAAGATACTCTTAAAAAGGAAGTGGAGCTCTATGGAGCTAAAAGATGAGTGTCGGTAAACTAAAAAGAGTCTTGTTAGGGCTAAGTAATGTATACCGAACCAGAAACTAAGTTGAGTTTGGGGTGAGTTAGTATAGAAGAGACCGTGACTTAGTAATGAAACTTCAAGGACCTGTGACTTAGTAATGAAACTTCAAGGTTTGTGATAAGACATATTAGCAGATCAACTTAAGTTAAAACAATAAATCTCAAGAATGTATTATGAGCCTATAAGCAAGCTACTTAAAGAAGTATTTTTACACTCATTCATGCTACTTTTTTTTTTTTTTTTTCAGTTAATAATGGAGTTGCATGATCGGTACAGCAGCATGGTCGAGTTGCGGGGTTTTAGGGTTGAGTTAGATCTGAGTTTGGATTTTAATTTTGATGTTTTTTATTGTATATGTTATTGGTTTAAATGTTGTCCCCAAAGTCTTGTATATAAACTTCTATTGTTTTGTGGTAAATCTGCTTATGCATGCATGTTTTCAAATTGATTCAAACATTTACATCGTTTAAAATTTCCGTGTTAGTAGAGATGGTCCATGGCTCGGGTATATCGAAAAGCAGGACGTTAGATCCTCAGCTTAGAGAAGATTTCCATCAACCACTTTTGTACTATTTTTTAAAAACATTAGGCTCAAGAGAAACAGTGGATCTACACGAGTGTAGATTTGTCTCGAGGGGAGGTTTTTACTTTGTCTAGGTTAAACACCTCTATGGATGCCTGTGACCAAAGAGTTTTGTATTTATTCATTGCTTCTCATCATCCTCAACAATTGATGCGCTTTTATTTAGTGTTTGCTTGTTAGGCTTTTCACTTGGCTTTTGGGTTGGGCTTACATTTATATTTTGGGGTTTTATATTGTTTCATTTACAATGAGGTTATGGTTTATCTATCTCAATTCATGTAAATCTAAAATATTTTACTTTGAAAAGGCAAGCATAGAGATTATATTCAATAGAAACTATTGATAATCAATTTTTTTTAATAAGAAACATTAAAGATTAATATATTCAAACAAAAAGGCAGAGACAGCCTTAAGACTGGGTTAGAGAGACCGGGTTAGAGAGATTGCCAGTAATTAGATAATAGTTAAACTACTAATAATTAACTAGATAATATTCATGCGAGAAACTAACCTGCATAAATGTTGATATTGAGAGAAGAGGCTTTTCCCCAACTTTCTGATGTCTAGCCTGCACAATTCATAGCTAGAGTTAATACTAAGACAGATTCATGGGCCATGGGGTCTGTTCAGAAGCAATTCAATCAAGAAACTCAACACTTTTACGTGAAGTTAGATGAAAAGCTCTACCAAACCACAAATTCCAAAGTCATACTGAAACCAACTCATTTGAAAAATACAGGTCTTAGACAAAGAAAAAAAATTAGAGATGCCTTGGATTTGAAATCAAAATCAATTAAATTGTCTTACTTCAATGCTAAATAAGAAAAAGTTGTTTGCGTATCAAAAAAGCCGGTTCCTATATTTGATGGAATTACATTTATAGCTTAAACTAATTGTTTATCCAAATAACATAAGTGATCTAAAATGAAATCAACTTCTAGTTTTGTATGATTCAAAAACCTACTCGTGAGGAATTGTGGCATCGATCACCTATTACATACACCATGGGATGGCTTCCTAGTTGGCATTATGGTATGTGAAAACAACAAAAACACTTTTGGAAAATCGAATGCCATGGTGGTCACCCATCTAACTAAGATATTAAATTCCTTAAAAGTTTGTATGGAAACTAGATGTTACAAACTCAAGAAATTGTCTATAAGATTAGTCGAGGTCGTGTAAACAAGCTCAGGCACTCACAGATAAAAACAAAATTAACTATTACAAAGGATCACGCAATATAAAGCCCCCTCCCCCACAACTCCCTCCCAAACAAGCAGAAAAGTTCACCAGTCACTGTCTTTCTTATCACCCACAATATAATAAGAATTAAATTATTAATTTGTACCACAAACAAACAAAATTAGCAAACTGTATAAACTAACATGATTAGGTTTGAGATATCCATTCAAATTGAGCATTACAGGCTCAAAGCCACTTGAGAGTATAGTTCGTATATATTTAAAGGCAAATGATCAGTTTCCAAGATAATAAGTACCTGGATTATCAGCATAACAATAGCAAAGATAACCTTTGTAATCTCGGTCAAAAAGTTAACACTAATTGGACTGAACATGAATTTCCCATCCACCTTGGACATATAAACCAAAATAGGCTGGCAATGAAAATGAACCAGTGTTAGACATCTAAAAACCAGGTTAGATCACGTGAAAATTTGACTTTCTTAAACCAATCAAAATAGCATCAAACAAGAAAAGGAAGATTCATGTGGGGGTGCAAGCACCTTCTTGTCTGCTTTTACATGCAATACCATGAACAATTTTTCAAAATTGTGCAATCTTCTATATATATATATAAGCGTCTATTGTTTTATTTCTTGATAAGAAATAATTGACTAGATTGCTACATAAACATCACCACTTACTGAATTCTACTTGCTGTGAGGTAAGGACCGTTAATTTATAGAGACAATGGTGGCAGTTGTTCTATAGCACTTACATGCGTTATTGGCTATTTTCTAAGCGTTGTGAAGGTTGAACGTGCTAACAGAAAAATAGACATATCATATGGGCAAGTTGACAAAAGCAGCAATGATAAAGAAGGGGAGCATGTGGACACTGGCAACAAAGCACGTATACAAGGGGACCGAGAAGGAAGGCTGTTAAGGTTTCTTGATGGTCCAATTGGGCTTAAGGAATAACAGTAATTAGTATGATTTTCATTGTGGAATAAAATCGATGATAGGAAAGGTAGATATCCAAGAGTAAGGAGTAGAATTAGGTTCAGTACATCACAGAATGGACAGAACAACAAAAATTTATTTCTCAAAACCATCTCAAAAAGGAAAAGAAGGAAAAATACACACTAAATAAATATATAAAAATAAAATAAAAAAGCAGGATAACCATGGAAGCACAATCTTTTGCATGATTACATTTCACTGAGAATTCAATTAAGAAAATGCAAGTGTCAACAAAGATAAGTCAAGAATAAGTTGAGATATGGCAATCACCTGCATACCAACCAAGATACAATCACCTACAACCAGGAGGGTGTTTAAGGCTCGTTGCTTAGATGATATTCTGATCTTATGTTGATCATATGCCCTCGATATACCTTTGTTAGTCGGAGAAACCAACGGGGAGTGACAAACACAGCATTCTATCATTCCGTTCTTCATCAGCCTACCGCAAAACTATGCTTGCTCAGACTGACTATATCAAAAAAGCACGGCCAACTCTTATGTAATGAGATGAAATCCAACAGACCTAATCAATATCACCAACGAATGAAAAGTTAGTAACCAACACAGACCATTTGAAAAAGATATACATTGCAGCTAATGAAATTTATATTTCTTATACTAAAATTTTTTTATAAGAGAATTCTTATACTAAAATCAGATAGATACACTGCGGTAGTGCATATTGAGATCAGAAGAACAACATTGTACAACACAATCTCAAAAACTCGGAGGATATTTATTAACAACCGACTAAAAGTAACCACGCAAGACATTCATAGTTCCATAACATTATGATCAGCAAAGAGTCTAATCCCCATCCCCGCCATGACAATGGATGTTAAAACCCGAAAATCCTACCCAATCAGTTAAAATGATATAAAAAATAAATAAATAAAACCCGGCCATAGATCCATCAAGAACGAAATAAAATTCAGACAGATCTTATCAAAAGATCCCATTACTAGACGATTTCAAAGACGAAAAAAGGCCAATTTCAAGGATCCTCATCAAACCAACTCAACAAATTCAGCTACACTCAGTGCAGTCGTTTAAGCATCAAAAGAAATGTCTGAATCCACTCAAATCATAAAATCCACCTGTTCTAGACGCCTCCCGCCTCCAGAATCGAGCATTCAAGGAAGAATTAGCTCGCCGACAATTCCACCGACGGCAAAACTCGTTGGCTAGATCCAACACCTCAGCGACTGCAACAAAAACTCAAGACACGAAACACAGTGTTTTCAGATGAACATAGATTCGGAATCCTCTTCGCATTTATACTCTCTTCAGGAAAATTATATCTCTCTTCGTCTAACCTTATATGGAATTCGAATTGCTGACACATGCGAGGACGAAGCAATATGCACATTTCGCAGAGAGAGAGATCGCGCGAAACGTTTGTTGTTAGAGCTCTGTTTGTCTCTCTCTGTCTCTCTCTCTCTCTCTCTCTCTCTAACCTTTTTTTTTTTTTTTTTGGTTAAACCAAATTTTAAGTTCCTTGAATTTACATGACGTGTCTGCCGTCGTTCTGTTTAGGATGAAGGTGATGCAGCGATGGTGACAGACCAATCAACGGCTTGTTCTTTTCTTGAGCTTTAATTTTGTTTCTTTTTTTTCATTTTAATGCTTCAAAAAGTTTTTATTTTCGTCCCTCAATTTTAAGTTTTATTTTCATTTCTAATATATATTTATTTATTTATTTATTTTAGTTTTGAAATTTAGAAGATTTATTTTAATTTTAATAAATAAAACTTCAAATATATTAATTTGAACATATGTTTAAATAATACGATACCAATTATCATTTTAAATAAGCCACAAATATTAGGTTGATTATTAAAAAATTTATAGTATTTTTTATTTTTATTTTCTAAAGCTCAAATAACTTTAATTATTTTTTTTAAGAAGAAAAATACTTCACATTAATTACATTTTTCTATTTTTTCTAAAGATAAAATAGAGAAATTCGATTTATAAATGGAAATTGTAAGCATTTTTAGGTAAATATTGAACTAACTTTTTTTTTTTCTGGTCCTTTAGATTAGTTTAAATTTCTAATTTGGTCCCAAATTTTATTTTCGTAATTATTTCAAGTAATTAAATGTACTTTTTAATTTAATTTTTTTGTTTGAATTTTTTTTAACCTTTTTAAAGTCATATGTCAATAAAAAGAAAATAAAGTTTATAGTTTTTTTTTTTAATATTTTTTATAACTTTTAAATTGACCCAAAAAATAATACATAATAATATTTTTTATTTTTGTGTTCAATGTTCATTTATATATATATATATATATATAGTACAAGAGAATATAAATATTAAATCTTTTTAAATAAATGAATACATTGATTATTTTATAAGTTATTTTGACAAACCTAAATTGTAATACACTGAATTTGTTAAAAAAATAATAATAATAAATAAATAAATATAATAAAATATTTTTGTATAAATAAAGGAATAAGTCAATAATAATAAAAGAAAATAAATAAATACAGTGACAGCAGAGCTGCTGCCGCCATGGGGGAGATAAGGGAATGGACATGTGGTTGAGCATGAATAAAAGAAGGAAAGAAAATGGTAGAGAAATCGAGATGAAACTCGACCACATGTCTGTTAGATTCATAAGAGTGAGATTATTAAGTTGTAGAAGAAATCGAGATGAAATTGGAACGGTAGGATGCGAATGATTGGCACGTGAAGAACACGTGTGCGTGATTGCGAGTGAAGGTGCAGGTTATCTTGGTGCGTGTGAGCTTCGTTTGACCTCCAATTCATCCCGTTTGACTTATTTTGACCTGTATTATTAAGATTGGCCTATACTTATATTAGACATTGTGAATGTTATTTTACAATCGTGAGCGATTATGAGTTTAATGTAAATATATGTGTATGACATGGTTAATTTGCGATATCTATGGATGCATGAATAAGACATGAGCGTGTTATGAATACAAAATGGAAATGTTATATGAGTTGATCGGGTCATGGGTTATATATGAGTATTTTTAGTTTACTAATCTCCGCGGAATTCATGACCCTGTGTTGTGGTCTAAGTTAGGGATAATGAGAATTCCTGACCTTCGGATTATATTATGTTACAGGTCATCAGAGAGTTTACAAGACAGGTCATATGTGACCGAGAGTGAGTCTTGCATACAGTGTCCGAAAATTGAGATAAGCATATAAAGAGTTCGCAGTCTAAGCTTGAAGTAGCTGGAACACTTTTTAACGAACAAAAGATCTTAGTAAAAGAAACTAGGAGTCATTGGTGAATAAAACTTAAAATTTACGAGAAAGATGATTGTTAAAACTTATAAAAGACAAGTTAGCTACTTACCGAGTAAATTAATTACTCATCGAAATTATTTTTTTATAAATAAGCGTGATGTTGAGTGACCAAGGCAATGAAGCAACCGATATTGTTCGGGCTTGCTCCCTTGTGAAAAGAAACTCCCTCGGGAGGCCACGGGGAAATCGACCTTCTTTGTAGGTGAAACATTAGCCTTTGCAATTTCTTATCTTTCTTTTACTTGGTGTTCGTCTATTATGAGCCGGATCTCACATCCATAATACGTGAAATAACCCGTTATATAATATAAAATTAAATATAAGAAATTATAATATTGTAATATTGTTTTGGGATGCAGAAAGCATGTACTTTCACTCATTGTCTTCTCCATCTTTTCAGCCTTTATATGCTATGTCATGCACACCGTGCTTCACGTTCACTCCATGCTTATAAGAAATTATTAAGCCACTTATGTTATTCATGAAAGTTATGTTTACGAAAAAACGGAGGTACGACTTGCATCATACGTATATCTCATGACTTAAAGTTATGGAGACATCATACATTTTGTATAGCACGTGTATCGGGATACTTCCTTGTTATGATTAGTACGAACACGTACACTAGTACATTTCGATATTATTCATGCTCCTTCCCCTCTGCGGCTTTTTCGACAACGTGAGTGTACACTAGCTGAAGCCCCGGTCCAAGGATACATATACGGGCTTACATGGGGGTCAATGTGCAAATGCGTAGAGAAATACTGTACATACAATTCAGCATGAATTGGAAAGTAGAGACTAAGGCTATGACGTTTTACGAAATGATAGGTTCCATCATGATCACATGATTTTGAATGAGTTCGAGAAAATAAAAATAAATAAATAAATAAACATAAGCTTAAAAATATTTTATTTTTTAAATGTAATAATATTTGAAATAAATTAGTAATTATTATTATTTTATGAATTTAATAATATGTTAATTAAAACTCTTAATTTAATTATAGGTGAAAGGATAATAATAAAAATAAAATCCGTGTACATATAATTATTAATTTATTTAGTTGTAGGTGTGAGGCTGTGAGAGGGGGTGGGTGACGGTGGGGTGATTTGAAGATTACTCCACGTCGGGTAATTTGGAATTTCAGGTCGGCCGTTTCTTTCCCAACCAATGGCTGCCATTCCAAACAAATTCTTTAATTTAATTTTTTTTATAAAATTATTAACCTGCCATGTTTTATTTAATTAATCAATTAATTTATTTCCCTATTTTAGGGTTACCAAATTATCTAGCAACCAGCCTAATTAATTTTGTTCTCTATTGTTTTTTAATATTTTATTCAGTTCATATTTATTTTAATCTCGTAATCAGTTAGTCGTATTTATCTAATTTCGATCTTATTTAATATTGCATGTTCCAAATTAGGTTCAGTCCCCCCGACCCATTCAATATAAGAAATCTTCACTTCCTTATGCCACACAAATTTGAGTAATTCCAATAAAATTTGTCCATTTTCGAATAGATACTTATTTTCTTTGTTTGTTTCATAAGTTAGGGATAATATTATCCCATTAATTTTTATTAATTTTTTTTTTTTAAATCAAGCGGAGTTTTTAAGTATCTTCTTCTATATCCAATGGCTCCAGGTTAGATTTGTGCCACTATACATTTTTTTTTAGAGAGACGTGAAACCACATGGCTAGATTTAGTAGTTGGCTAGCATGCGGGGTTGCTCCCCTAGTTTCAGTTAGGGGTGTAAACTCAACCCGACAACTCGAACCAACCCAATTCGAACTATAAGGATTGGGTTGGGTTGGATTAGCAATTCGGGTAGGGTTGAGTTCATTTTTTCTAAATCCGAATTGACTCGGTTTGGTTTTGAGTTCGTGAGACAAAACTTTTGAATTGACCCGAGCCAAACATACATATATATTAAGAAACTTATGGTAATTATTGTTTTGTCAGGGTGGTACTTCGGCCAAAAATATCTTTATAGTATTTTTGTTATACACGTTATTTCAAACTAATCATTTTTATTATTCTTTTTGATTTAATGATCTATCCTTTATTTTTTTACTTTAACTAATTTTCTACGTTGTTTTTAGTTTTATGACAATGTTGAACTATGTTAATATGTTACCATTTTCGTTTGTTGTTCTTAATTGATTTTTTTTTTAAATAATTATAAATTGATTTGTGTTTGTTTGTGAACATTAATATATTTTATCTAAGATTGTATTCGAATAATTATAAATTGTGGATAAATAAAAAAATTTAAAAAATGAATTTTTTTTAACAACCCGAACCCAACCCAAAAATAGAGGGTTGGTTTGGGTTGAGTTATGAAAATTTTTAGGTTGGGTCGGGTTACAAATCCAACCAACCCGAACTTTTGTGTTGGGTCAAAAAAATCCCTCAACTCAACTCAACCCAACTCAGACCATGTACACCCCTTGTTTCAGTGTGATATTATGGCCCTGTGTTACGGGTTGTGAGCTAATCTTACACAGATAATGTTCATAAAAGATGATATCATATGATATGTATATAGTTATGATGAGGTCGCACATCAACCAAAGATACCGATCATTCATTATTGTGGTTATGCATGCTTAATAAGTATGAGAACAGAAAAGTTGGTTCACTCCAAAATATGATTTGCCGTCCAGAAGGTGCTAGCACCTAGTGTACGACTTCCAGACCCTATTGGGGTCTTTAACATATAAGAAAACTACTCGAAATTTCGAGGCTTTTCTTTGCTTGGATAACCAAAATGGTAGTCATATTGAATCGGCTACAAAAGTCATTTTCACCCATGCAAATCAAAGGACAATCTCTCACAGACAAGAGTTCATTACTCACTCAAGATTAAGATCGAGTCGCATATGGTCACCTTGTGAAATATTAATGTTCTTGATAAAAAAAAAATTATAAAGAGAGATAAAATATTTCATGGTCCAGTCTTATACAAACTCATTGTATATGAACTCTCATTCACATGTTTTCACATGAACGAATTGGATTAAATCATCTGTAACAATTACGAAGTGGGTCATATCAATAGCGTTACCATGATAAAGCACCCAATCTTATTAATATATTATAGATCCATTAAATTATTACTTGAATAAGATCTTTATGTATGTCAACTACATACGGTTCAAAATTACATTAATAACCTTGATTTTTTCATACCATAGATAATATTAAATTATAAATAGAATAATCTAAATTATCATTAAAAACTAAATAAACAATTAATTATTATTTAAAATAGTGGAAAAGATAATAATAATAATATTAGAAAAACTTCTTAATTCTAATAAAAAAAACATCATAACCAAAATTATCAAATATAAAATTTATATTCAAGGAAAAATATGTTATTAAAAGAAAAAAAACCTTAATTTAGGAAATATCATAATCAAATTTTCTTAATATAACAATTAATTAAGAAAAATATTAAAATGCATGATCAGGGTGGATGCTAGTGGCCTTGTGGGTTTAGGTTTCGGATCTGACCATATATTTCGGGTATGGGCCGGATCCAAGGATTCAGGTCCGATTTGAATCTTCTTCTCCAACTCACCAAAAATGGCCCAATAGGCCCATGGGCTAACTTCAGCCCAATTCCATATTCAGAATAATTAATATTTATTACTCAATAAACTTAAAAAACCTAAAATTAAAACATATTATTTATAATGAAATATAGATATTAAATTTTAATTATTTTAAATTATTTTAAATTTATAACTTAATAAAATATATTATTGGAGCTAAAAAAAAAAAAAAAAAAAAAAAAAAAAAAAATCAAGGGTGGGCGGAGATCACAGTGTTGTTGTTGCTGGCTTTGGCCGTTGAGCTACTACTACCCACTCACTCTCCTTTACTCTTCTCTGTCATCACTCCGTCTCGCCGGAAAATTCTTCCGCCTTCCGTCCATAAACAGCCACCGAAATGCTATTTGCTCGATCGTTTCTCCGCTCCCACCTCAAACCCTCCGACATTCCTCGCCATTCTCCGCCTTTTTCTTCCTTCTTTTCGTCTCTTTCAGCTTCTTCCGCTGCGTCTATTGAAGCCGATAGGCTTCTCAGAGATGGCCCCAGGAATAATTGGACTCGACAGGAGATTCGTGACATTTACGACTCTCCCGTTCTCGATCTGCTTTTCCATGGCGTCAGTACTCTCTCTCTCTCTATATATATATATATATGTGTGTAATGCAAACTTTTTGTTAGTACTGGTGGGAGAAACTGAAGCTATTTGTTTGAGATTTCTCGTTATTTTCTTTTGACTTGTTCGAGACATTGAGTTGGCCTGTAGTCTCAGGTTATCATGATTAGAACTATGTTTTTTCATCTTCCTAATGTTGACAATATTTTGTCTTAAGAGTTTTGCAGATACGATTTGTGGTTGATAGGTCTTTTAGTGGTTGAAGTTTTTCAATCTCTTCTCAAATCTATTACCTCTATCGCTAGAATTAAAACTGTAACCCTTACCACGATTTCTTACCTCAAATTTATTGTATCTGTTAAAGAGGAAATCATCCATGTACTCATCCACAACTTTTTTGCTTATAGATGTTGATTCTAATGGGGTTCTCCTTTGAGGCTTCAGTAGTATTTCCCAACATATAGAATTAGGTCCGTGATGCGAATGCGAATGCAAATTCATTTAAATGTTCGTAAAAAGTAACTTCCCTTACTCCTCTTGTACTATCATAGTTGCATAAAAAATAACCACTCCTAGAGAAACTATATCTCTTGAGAGAAATAAAACTTTTGGAGCATAACTCTGAAGCCACTGCACCAATGTTGTAGGCTGGTGCCTCTCTGAAAGTAACTTGTGTTCATTTCATAAATTGGTCTAATGGTCCAAGGGCGTTATACTTAATCAACATGCTACGAAATGGTGGTTGTTGCATTGGTCTTGTTCGTTTTTATGGCTAAATGCCTATTCATCCCTCTAAAGGCACAATGGATCTTCTAATATATCATGAAAATAAATAATTATCTATATATCTAACCTAATTCCAATTGTATACCTTGTTTTAGTAACCAATTATTTGCGTATGGAAACTTTGTACTGACAAATAATTTGGTGGAAACTGACCTATTACACAAGTAGTGTTACATTTTTTTTTATTTCCATATTGCAACTTGACCTCTTTCTAAATCATCTAGTTCTTAAATGGGTTTTACTTGAAGCACTATTTCCATACTTCTTCCCCTTTTTATTTTGTTTGCTTATTACATATATATACCTATTTATTGTTCTTCAGGCGCAAGTTCATAGGCACACACACAATTTCCGGGAGGTGCAGCAGTGTACCCTCCTTTCAATCAAAACAGGTGGGTGTAGTGAGGATTGTTCCTACTGTCCTCAATCATCGAGATATGACACTGGAGTGAAATCCCAAAAACTTATGACCAAGGATGTCGTGCTTGAGGCAGCCAAAAAGGTATCCCTTTTTAATTGTTGCAAATTGTTCTGTACATTTGCTAAGTTTCATTGCCGCGACTAACCAATAATAACCTTATGTATGTCTTAGATAAGTTAGACTTGGTACCCTTTGGCAGTCTTGTTATGCCATCTTCCTGATCCTTGGGTTTTTGTTGCCCCCTTATTGATCAAGAGACTTGTGAGGTTGTCAGTCTCCTTTCGATTGTTTTTACCTGGTTGTTTGCCATGGAAGAAAGGATTCTAGCTTTTAGCTTTCGACGCCCTTTAAGGGTTTCTCTAGCAGATTTTTCTTTTTTCTTTTTTTTTTCTTTTTTTTTTTTTTTTTTTTTTTTTTTTTCCGTTGCAGATTCCTTTCGCCCCTTCTCCCCACCAGGAAGCCAATGTATTTTCCTCTGTTTTGAAAGTTAAAATTCCTAAGAAAGTGATGTTCTTTTCTTTGACAAGTTTTACATGGGAGAGTAAATACTCAGAACCGTCTCGAAAGGTTCTCTTCTCTCCCTTGGTGTTGTAGCCTCAATGATGTGTTCTTTGTAGAAGGCAAGAAGAGGATCTTGACCATTTGCTTTGGGATTTTTATTCTGTTAGTTCTTTGTGGAATCCATTCCTTGTGACTTTCAAGATTGTGTTAGCTCATAATAGGGAATATCCATAAATTGTATGTTGGTATTTATGGTTACTCGGCATTAAATATATTTTATTAAACAAGGCTTTTATTCTAAAAATATTTAGGGCATCTAATGTGCACTGCACATGAAACTTCAATCTTCGTATGCTAAATCATGACATGCTTATTGGTAGACTTTTTGTGACTTAGTACTGGTGTCTTTCATATTTTTCGTTCTACCATTGATGTCGTTTTATATATATGTAACAGAGCTATACCTTAACTTTTCCTACTTTTTTGTTTTCATGCCTTTTCATGCCATGCGATCTTCTTTCTTTAAAAAGAAGTTGAAAAATCTAAAAAAGGAATAATTTTTTATTGCATATTATCTGTCCCTTGACCAACATTTAAAGCGTGTATTCACATTGTCTGGCAGGCAAAAGAGGCTGGTAGCACAAGATTTTGTATGGGTGCTGCATGGAGAGATACAATAGGAAGAAAAACTAATTTCAATCAGATCCTTGATTATGTAAAAGAAATAAGGTAACAAATTTCACCTTAAATAAGAAATAGCTACAAAGATAAGAAGACTGAAATAATTAGCTTACTTACAGAATACAGATTAAAGATAGATCAACAATAAAATGAGAATAAGTTCTTAACTTTTCCTGCTCCTGTCTGCTTAGAATGGTCAGGACAAAAATGTTTTTCATCATAGAGTGAATGATGGTCAGAGCAGAGCACTTAGAAAGATTTTGCAATGATTTAAAAAGCAAATTCAGCATGATTTGAAAGTCCCTAGTGTTACACATGATTTTTGCCTCTTTTATTTTCTTTAAATACTAGGAAAGAAAATGCTAGGATTCCTTTACTAAATTCAATCTCTTAAGCAAAGCCTTTGTCTTGTCTCTTTTTGCTTAATCTCTCTTTCAAGGCTTGCAGTTCGGTTTTCCGCATCTTTTGATAATTTATGTATATATGTAAAAGATTTCTGCAAGTGTTGAGATTAGCAAGGGTTGACTCTTTAAGTATTGTCCAATCAAGCTAGTGAAATGCATGATCGAGAAACTGAAACATTGGCAAGAATCGTCCACAATTATATCTCTTTTAACCTGAGTAATGACTCGTCCTTCGACATTCATTCTCAAATCAAATTCATCTGTGATGTATTAGAGAGATGGGGATGGAGGTCTGCTGCACTCTGGGCATGATAGAGAAGCAACAAGCTATTGACCTCAAGAAGGCCGGCCTCACAGCTTATAACCACAACCTCGACACATCAAGGGAATACTACCCAAATATTATTACCACGAGGAGTTATGATGAGCGTTTAAAAACTCTAGAATTTGTTCGTGATGCTGGAATCAATGTCTGCTCTGGTAATTTTTACATCTTTGATTTTAACTCAGATTTGCCGGGTTGTCTGTCTCCTCTTCAACATTTATACTACTACTTAATGACATATTGACAAATTTATTGAATATTCCTAGATTTATAACTTATTTATCAGAAAAAGTTTATTAATGTATAACTACTAGAAGAAATGGCTTATGAAAGAGAGGGGGAAACCCCCACAAACCATGAGACTACAAAAGGGCTGCCCATTTGGCATTTGGAAACTATTTAGGATTCATAACACATATAAGGGAAAATGTTCAGCTTGGTCAGTAAGCCTAGAAGTGTACTAAAAGTTATAATTGTGACAATTTGAAGAGGATAATATTTATTCAAGGGAGACATAGATATAGCCTTACGATGGTTTAAGGTTTCATCCATTAGTAGACCAACTATCCCAATGGTTATAAATGGTGAAGGGATCCGAGGACGTTAAGTTTCTGAAGATCTCCACGGCTTCTAGGTTCTTGATTTGGAGTATTCACTTCCCTGATGATGTAGGGAAAGGAATGTTAATGAAGGGAGACGTGTATTCCTTTGTTTGCTTTTGAAACAATTAATTTATATTGATTAGTATTGGCGTTCTATGATTTTTTTCTAGTTCTCTAATGGGGCCATATAAACATTCCAGAGACTTTTTCCTTTTTCCTTTTTCCTTGGCCGCTATATGGTGTACACTTTCTTTTGTATGATAGAAAAATACTCTATTGATGTGATGAAATATACCAAGAAAATTTCTGGGAGCCTTAGAATTTTTGCAACTCCATCCTCTTCCTCCCCTTTTGTACTATATTTTTATGGCATTGGTACTTTCACTGCTTAATAAGAACTTGGTGAAATCCTTAATTTCTGGCAATAGGAGGAATAATTGGGCTTGGAGAGGCAGAAGAGGACCGTGTCGGTTTACTGCATACCTTGGCGACTCTGCCCACACACCCTGAGAGTGTTCCCATCAATGCGCTGGTTGCAGTGAAAGGAACTCCTCTTCAAGATCAAAAAGTAGCTGATATTTGTTGCACAAACCTTATTTAGACACCACTACTTCACTTCTTATGAAAGCTATTGCTTTGGTTTCTATAGTGAATGCTTTTCTTGCCTTTCTTTCTTTTCAGCCTGTTGAAATATGGGAGATGATTCGAATGATCGCCACAGCACGGATCACCATGCCAAAAGCAATGGTAAGGCTGTCTGCAGGTCGAGTGAAGTTCTCCGTGCCGGAGCAGGCGTTATGCTTCCTTGCAGGAGCGAATTCTATCTTCACCGGGGAGAAACTGCTAACGACGCCAAATAACGACTTTGATGCTGATCAACACATGTTCAAGATGCTGGGTTTGATTCCAAAAGCTCCCAGTTTCACTGATGGTGCTGAGAAAGCCCCTGAAGAAGAGTCATTACAAGAAGCTGCTTCCAATTAATTCATAAGCCACTGGCTCTCCAATCAATTCTCTCTCTCTCTCTCTCTCTCTCTCTCAATCTTTATTTCTTTGCTTTTTTCTCCATTTTGGGTTTGTTAATCCATAGATTTGCAGTTGGTATCTATTAGATGTGAGCTTAAAAGAGAAAGTGAAGAGGTAATGAACACTTTTCCTTGTGTTAGAGTAGTTACACGTACTTGTTTTACAAGTCATCACTTCATGATTAATGTTTAGGAAATCTTTATCATTCCCATTGCCTTTTGTTTGTTAATTTAAATGATAGGAGTGGTTATTAATGTATAATAATTATAGTTTTATAAAATTATTTGACTATTCTCCCTTTGGCATAAATGTTTGTTGGTATCATCTCTCAAATGAAGAATTTGGAGGCTTTTTTCTCATAACCTTAGAGACAAAATTATGATTTTTTTTCACTATAATAAAATGAGGTTAGTGGAAAGCAGTTGTTCTAATTCTTAGCTTATTCTTATCGTGTTTGAATTTTTTGGGTGTATATTGGTTGAGTTGAGAAAAATCTTTTAGATAAATTTGAAATTTCGAGTTTGTTGGGTTAGTGACCTGAGCAACTTAAATAAATTTCACAATCCTACTTGAGCAACTCGAATGTGTTGTGAATTTAAGTTGTTGGAGTGTTTTTTTAATTATTAAAAAAATCTTATTTATCTACCTCAAATATCCGAAAAAAGTCTAACCCAACCCATGTTTAGGTTGGGTAATTTGGATCAGTCGAGTTCTTGGGTCATTTAGCCCATAGTTTCATTAAGAACTAAGATAAAATGTGAATGATTCTCATACCACTATTATGGAAGTGTTAGCTCAATTGATTAAAAAGTATACTCGACTAAGTGGTTAGGGGTTTGAACCTTTAAAAGACGAGACATTTACATCATAAAACATGAAATCTTAGATTCCAATTCTTTATTTAGATCAATATTCACTATTCAAGATGGTTGTGCCACCACTTTCTTGTTTGGAAAGTAGGTTTATTTCACAATTTTTTTAGTAAACTTTTCATCTTTACTTAGAAATGCATTTAAATTTTAGGTCAAATTTTAAATAAATTTAGAAACACATTTCAATTTTAGGTCAAGTTTTAAAAACAACTAGTAATTTTCAAAATTTAGCATAGTTTTTAAAAATAATTTTAAAACATGTAGCAAGAAAATTTAGGTACAAAGAGTGTTTATAAACTTAATCTAAAAAATAAATAAATACAATTTGAATGTTGTATGAATGGCTCGTACCTTGTGGTCACAACGCTTGTCATATTTTGTGATTTGTATAGTGTGTTACATTATGTGTGCTGATTTAAGTTATAATATAAGTTATGTTATGATATTATGCTATGACATGATTATGATATATTATGAAATTACGTTGAGAAATTAATGTTGTATGATGCGTGAGCCTACATATGTCACACTTTTTATTATGTTAGCATGTTCACCATATGCCTATGAGACATTTATGCACCATTTATGTTAACTATGAAAGATATGTTCAGTATACATATGCATGTCTCGTAGGAACGCTATGACATGAAAAGAATGAAGATATGACTTGCATCATAAGTATATGTTATGATTTGATACTATAGGATCTCATGCATTTTGTCATGTGTATCGAGATACTTCTTCATCATGATCAGTATAGAAGCGTACATTATGATATTTACGTATGCCATGATATTATGCCGGCTCCTTTCCTTCCGTAGCTCTAGTAGTGTGAGATTCGCTAATCGAATGTGAGCCCAATTGGTGGGTACATGTGCGCGTGCGTGGGCCGTGTGTAGAAAAGTATTACACATCTAATTCCGCTCGGACTGAAAAGTAGAGTTCAAAGTCAAGATGTTTTTATGAAAAGATAGATCCCATCATGATTGCATGTGATTGTATTTCGCGACCTCTACTTACTAAGTATTTCTTTAAATATTCAAGCACTTATTTTTTCTTTTTTTTTGCAAGTAAAGGTAAGGCATCAGTAAAGCATCCCTTGTACAAACGATGACATCGATATGGAGGTCATGGGAATGAAATTAGGGTAGTTTTACTTACATTTAATGTTGTAGCCATTAGGTCATATAAGGCATTTTCATGCTTTTGAAATTCTTATTATTTCGATTTTTGCAAATATTGTTAACATCACGTTTACATTTATTTTAAATATATTTTGCAAAGGTTGGAGTCCACGACAACGTTTACATATTATTGTTCTAAATAGATTTTCACACACATTAAACATGTCATGCATATAGTAACATCTCTATTTTATTAGGAAACATAGAGTCGTTATATTTAAATAAACATAAAATTAAAAGTTAAAAATTATTTTTTATACCAATTTAAAAGTTAAATAAATTTATTTTCTTCTCTCATTTACTTTTTTAGGTAATAGAAGTTGCATGCTTACTCACAAAAAGATATAATAAGAATAACCATAAGTATATAAACGTGATTCAATTTAAAATCAACTCAAAATCAAATCAAAATTTCTTCTTCCAAAATTTAATGAAAGTTGTTTTTTGATGTTTATATGTCAAATATTTTTTCAAATTTCTTACTTCGTATGGAAGAATCAAAACTATATTATTATTAAAATAAGTTTTAAAATATGATGATAATAAAAGACTTCCGCAAGTGACATTTTTATGATATAATTTTTATGACATTTTTATAATATTTCAATAATATTCAACCCTTCAGGAATATCAAATATGATGCTAAGTAACCGTATACCATTTTCTAAATACCACAACTCACCTAACTAATTGCTGATATCTAATTATCGTGCATTTTAATCTTTGCTATATTTTCAAGTACCTATTTGAGTTTTTTTAGTATAAGTGGAAGGTGAAGATTCGAACCTCCAACTTCAAAGGTACACATTTCGATCACATCTTCACATAAATAAATCAAAGAAATCTGAAAGTCCAAACTGCAAATTGCTGATTAACATTACATCTCGCCAAAGTTAGTCTCTAAAGACTTGGAATGAATGTAAAAAAGATCCAAATCCACCAAACAACAGAGCAACAAAAAGCTCTTATCTATATAATAATATTCCTGAGAGAAATAAATTTAAAAAAAAAAAAAAAAAAAATCAATCAATCAATCAAGCCCTTCTAAAGCTCTATTCTATAAAAAGGAGAGAAGAAAAAGGAAAAACTATAATGAACCCAGGTGACCACCAGCAGTACTGTTCCCCCAACACTTTATAAACATATCAAAGAAATATACATGTGTAACATATATATATATATATATATATATATATATATATATATATATATATATATATATATATCAATCAATGGTTTAAAGAATGAAGAGGAAATATGGCCATAATAATGAAAATAAAGATTTTCCTTTATTTCCAAAACTCGCCTGATGAAGCGCGGCAATCAAAGGTTTCGGGGGATAGAACGACGACGAGCAAGCTGAGAGAACTACTAAGTTTCCATGTCTCTGGTGAGCTCCTGATGCATAAGCCAATTATAAGAAACTGTGAATACTTAGATGAAAATAAAGGGAACAGGAATATCTATAACTTCCATTCCTTAGACATCATATTAATTTGGACGTTTGAATTAGTGAACGCTTCTACCTGCTGCTCCTGAGTTGTCACTGTAGCACTCTCGCTAGAGTCCAGGTACAAGCAGACTACGGCACAATCATCCACCTTGGCAGTAGGGTACTTCGATCTCCATGCTCGAGAAGCCGTGTCCACAACGATACGAGCTGCAGAGGATCTTGGAGAAGATGCAACAATTGCCACAACCTCTTCGTTTGAAAGTACATCCCAAACCTGCGAAAGGGTAATAAAGAAGGAACATCTTAGATTTTAAATAAAAGTTAGGTTCACAAATAGATCCAGACAGATAATATGGCCTTCTTGCTTTCTTTTAGGCTCGAGATATGGGTTTCTGATTCCAACTAATCCCTAATGGTAACGAGGAGAACAAGAATGTTTCACAGGTCAATAAGAAAGATTGCAACAGTCCATGCTGTTGTTACGTTTGAGGTTTCTATTTTTAATGTAAATTAGAGCTAAACAAAGTAAATTGATATTCACTTCAGTGCCTCATTTGGGTTTCTAGCTGTAACATGTTAAGCGATTTTCCTCTTGTTTGAATACTAAAAATTTCGGATCGTTTTTCCCTTCTTTCTGGTTGGCATGGTGCGACCCATGTTTCCCTAATAGCTTCTTCTTGTTCATTAATTCCTCTAG
Organism: Cucurbita pepo subsp. pepo; assembly: GCF_057944985.1. Lineage (NCBI taxonomy): Eukaryota > Viridiplantae > Streptophyta > Magnoliopsida > Cucurbitales > Cucurbitaceae > Cucurbita > Cucurbita pepo. The sequence goes on from NC_141809.1 coordinate 11,028,948, forward strand.
ATGAAATCGTTTTTCTAATTAAAATGAGGACGAGGATGAGGAAAAAGAAAGTATATTTTTTCATAAAAGTTGATTTTAAGCCAATAATCAATGAAAATTGCAAATGATCAAAATATTGAGACAAGGTTAAATGGTTAGACATCTTACCCCATCGGTAGCCAGTACAACAAACTCATCTTTCTCATTAAGATGATGACAAGAAACATCAGGGACGGCTATCAAGCCAAAGTCTTTCAAACAGAAATCTCCGAAGGCTCTGGCCATAGCAAGGCCAGGAGAATCACTGTCGGGAAGCCAAACCCGAAAAGTCTCAGGTTCATTTTGAAGAGCAAAGATTCTTCCTTTGCAAAGTCTGATCCTTTCAGCTTCTCCTATCAAAAGAAGAAACAAAATGTTTTATACACACAAACAAACAATACTCTTGCATAAACTTTCTATTCGAGATCCCGAACTGTTTTCGCAAAAAGTAATTATGATGATTGTCATACCATTGCACCAAAAAAGTAAAAAAATCTATAGGACTCTGAGTAAATTAGTAAATTAGTAAATCATAAACCTGTGTTATGTTGGTCCTTTTCTGCAAACATGAACGCTCAGAACATGACAATGGAAAAATAGGAAAAGAAGAGAACAAAGAACATGGACAGCGTTAAGAAATTCTAAAAGGTTTTCTTGCTGCTGGAGGTTTTCATCTTTATCTTCAAATGCTTAACGAAATTCCATATAATGAAACAGGGCATCGACCCTTTATTTCTATTTTAGACGTTACAGTAACCATCATATGATCAACCTAACCACTGTTTCCTTATTCAGAGGAGGAATCAGAATTTCAAGATCAATAGATAATTCTAATGGACGCAATCAACAGTTCTCTACAATAATGTTAGTGCCCATGTGCCATTGGCATATTGTGTCTACAGATTTTGATGAAAAGGAAATTTTCAAGTTGATATCAATTATTAGCATCAAATCAAACGAAGTATCTAGGACACCTTATTGACCATTCAATTCATCAGAAAAACTTGATGGTAAATGCCCTTCCATCATAACACTACTGATTACCTATTTGTTTAATCACTGAACACCCAGAGACATGGGTGGTTTAATATTTTATTCCATATAATCTGATGAGTATCATATATTCATCACCCAATTTTAGGGCACATGTTCACTCGAAAAATGAAGTGATTTTCTGAAAGATGCTAACAAGCAACTCAAAAAGGTGCTTTGGAAGAAATTTCTGGAGAAAAACTTCTTCATAGCGAAAGGTACAAACAAAGACTAATTATATTTAGGAATACAGCACCATATGTACACACAAATGTAAGACAACACACGGAAAAATACATCGATAGCTACTGGGAGAGTGAAGAGAGTAAAGGCATACTTGGAAGATTTGGCTTGAGGTCCACAGTCAACTGAACTGCAATGAGGGAGTTCGATTGATCTCTGGTACCTAAAACAGCCCTCGAGTCCCCGACATTTCCGATGATAAGATCCCGACCCTGTTTATCACAAGAAGAGTAAAAAGAGAAAAGATCACAAACCATATATAGTCTCTGCACTTTTGATCAAATCAATCGATATATGGATGTAAATTTACACCTGTTTGATCAAAGCAACTGATGTTGTACCACTGGTATAGCAATCGATATATGGATGTAGTTTAAGCTCCTTGTCCATCACCTTAAAAGCCTTCAGAAAAGACTCTTTCAACATGACATGAATGTCATTGGAACTGCCCAGACGACCAGGATCGCAATGAGAGGTTCCAGAATCCTTGTTAACCAGCACTGGTGGAGAGACTTGACATCCCAATTCCCATTGTGCACTCAGTTTTAGAGGAAGAGAGTCTCTGACTTTCTTTGCAACCATATGGCCGAAAGGACCATGTCCATCAAAGACTCCGCAAAATATTGTATCTGCTTTTGAACCAAAATTCTGAAAAAGGGAAGCTATTATTCAGATGTAACAATGAAATATGCAGAAAAATAAAACATTACAGAGTAAAATTTACTTTAAAATTCATTGAAACGAGTAGGCATGGGAAACCTAAGAGCAATGGACAATAGAAACCTTACAGAGGCAACAATTCACTTTTACACGAAATTACATATCAACAATTTTACTAGAAAAGTGGATTTTGGTAATGCTGTATTTGCCTTTTTTGTCAAGGAGTTGGTGTTATTTTTTTCCCCTTTTGATATAAAGTTGTATAGCTGTATATAATAAAGACATACAGTTACACAATTTTATATTAAAAGGAAAAAATGTAACATCAACTCCCTTACAAAAATTGCTAAAAAAATTTAATCATATTCATGAAGAACGTAAGAAGATGATAACCTGAATATCAAACCTAACTTTTCATCCTATTCATTGTTCAAAAGCAGATGCTCAACAAATTATTTATCTAGTCCACAGCTTTAAATATGATCCTAAGCTAAAATGAGATCACAGTCCACCTAAAACCAAACGCCAGACACGACGAAGAACTGAAAGCAAATGAAACATGAATACTCAACTGATATTAACCACGACCGAGGAATTTCCATACCTCAAGGTCCAATTACAAGAACGAGAGTCAAGAAGGTACAACAAACCTTGTACACTTATATTCAAGCTATGGTGAGCTCAACACATGATGGATATTTTAACATGCAACAGAAAATGTATACTAAACCATTAAAATTCAAAGGCGATGACACCATATTACGAGCAAAGTTTGAGGGAGAGAATCAAACCTCCCAAACAATCATAGCGTCCTGATTGATGCCTTTCTTGCCTTGCCTAGTAAAGAGCGAGGCATGATCAGTTGATCCATTCAAAAACATCCGGCCAGGAACTCGATGAAGCGACATCTCCCTTGGAGAGTCAATAGAGGGAGAAGAACACTTTTTCGTAATCTTCCTATTGGAGTTGCTTCTGGTAACAACGCCATCACCACGAGAAGTGGAAGCGATCTCAGAATAAGGGATCGCGTGATTATTGCGGTCCCCAGAGAGGCACGATCCCATACCGAGGGCCCTAACAACTTTAAGAAAACACTCCAGACCTACCAAACAGTCAGAACCACGCAATTCCACAGACGACGCCGTCGTGAAACTTTCAATTCGATGATTGGTTGCAATAAATTTCTATTGGAAAACCGATAGAAATCCTCTACATACACTTTCGAACAAAATCAGCAGCACATTTGTCAAAAAAAGAAAAAAGAACGGCAGAACGAATAATCAAATTTGCCACATGAAACCTGACGATGTAGCGATTAAAGAACGATTCATCACGCACGAAAACAAAACAAATCGATTCAATGCTTCAAAGCTACATAAGAAAACAAGAAAAACACACGGATTAGACTTAAATTTCGTCGGAAAGACACAAAAACAAAAACGCCAGAAAAGATCAAAACACGATTGAAGTAATTGACATAACGACGACGATGAAAAAAAAGAAACGACAAACAGACCAAAGGCAAGGAGAAATCACTGAAAAGTTCGAAGACGACAGAACGGAAAAAAAAAAAAAAAAGCGAACAAACAGTTCTAAGATCTTCAAACAACACTTTACCTGAATGGACATAAAGATTTAGTGAGAGTGTTGGAGATGTGAGAAGAAAACAAAGTTGCGATTTGACGAATTGTTCTTCGTCCTGAAGAACATCATCGAGTTGCATAACCAAATTCCTGTAAATCGTTCCAATCCCGAAGTCAAATTCCTAAATACAATTGTTTCTTTATATTCTTTCTTCGGCTATATCCTCTCTCTCTCGATTTCCTTATCCAAATTATTAATGATACTCCGATTTAAATAATCTTAGAAACTCGTTTCTGAATAATTTTAGAAACCGATTATGAAAAATCATCACGCTCATCAACATATCATGGATGCCAAAAATCCCAATTCCTAAAACGAAATTTCAAAATTAATTAATTTCTTTAAATAAAACCCAATTCCTATGAGAGAAAATTGGAATTTAGAAACTAAAATATAATAAATTTTACCATTTAAAAATTAATAAATTTCTTTTTCTTTTAATATTAATTTTTTTTTATCAATGTTTTTAAGACCCTAAGTCATTAAAATTTTAAAATAAATTGATTTTTTATTTTTATTTTTGAGAATTTAGTTAATAATTTAAATATTTATTTGAGAAATATTAAAAGGAAATAGAGAGAAAAGGGGTATAAATTTCGAAATCAGAAAATAAATAAGGAAAGTATTATTTTATTATTTATTTATTTATGAGTAATGAAAGGAAAGAAGATAAAATAAAATAAAATAAAATAAAATAAAATATGACAACCAAAAAATAGAGGTTTGGAAGGAAAGAAAATTTTATAAAAGAGGTTGAGAATATTTATTAAATATTTATTTGAAATTTAAAATTTAGCTACTTAAATGTTAGGTTGAATGGTCGGGTCGTTTTTTTTAGTTATTTTTATTTTTAAAAAAAAATCTAACTAAAATTTCATAGGGTTGAAATATTAAATATTTACAAATTTTACTAACCAAGTTAGTGTAACGACTTGAAATTTTTCGCTTAATTTAAGGTTTTATTGTATACATATCTTGAACATTGAATGCGGAAATACTTCATTTAAACTTTAATACAATGTCACCTTCATCTTAAAACACAGTCATGGACTTACGTGTTACGAAAACACCTTTAAAGATGACACAATAAAAGACTAAATAAAATAAATAAACGTTTCAATTAAAAACATCTCATTCTAGTCTAAGTCTAAGAAAATAAATACGACTATCTTATGCATGTGTCATGGTCTTGAGTTGCAATGTCGTCGTCAGTCGTACAAGAATGTCTTTCCTTAACCTGAAATAGAAGTAGCACGTGACTTTAGTATTTAAAGAAATACTTAGTAAGTGACCCCAATATTGGAGGTTAAATGCAAGAACATGCGAATGCAATGACGAGACCTGTCATAAGAGTCTATTTTCCTCCTACACTATCCTAACGGGTAACTTGGATGTGTACTATATACTCTAGAGATATGGCGGGGTTTGGTTGGATTAGATTGTAACCCTATTTTCAAATTGGATGGGTTGACCGATCAAAAAAATGTAACTCGCAATCTAAACATAATTTTCGATTTAAAAACTTCATACCACCTTCAAACTATTTTAAAAACTTCAAAAATATCTTTATCGTTAATACATGAATTATTTTTTAAATATGATATCATGGAAAATGTATTATTGAACTTTTTAAAATTTTGAAAGGCATTAATAAACTTTTTTAAATAAACATTATTAAAAGGTTACCTTTTGAGAGACCTACTCCCCACAGAAACTGTCTACATGAGACTGTCCCTTGGCCCGTAGGTCGTGACATAAGGTTAGAAGCTCGTAGGTCGTGATACAAGGTTAGAATTCTAGCTCTTCCATAGTAGTATCTTACTTATGGCTCAGGCCCCCTGGAAGGGGACCTTCTTCACCCTCCACCTAAGCTGCGCAGGAAAGGCCCCAAGCCAATCCTAAGGAACAGTGAAGCTTCATAGGGTCTTTCTGTCCAGGTACAGGTAGTCCGCATCTTCACAGGAAACAGTAAACAGTGTAAGATAAGAGACATTTATTCACAAGTTTAAGATATTTTTATCGATTTATCTCTTAATTAATTTTTTTTTTAATTAGTGATATTATTTAATAAAACAGTAATTAATTAATATGTATTATTTAATGAGATGAGGATGAATTTATTTGCTTTGTGTGGGAGAAGAGCAGATGATGATGATTTAGAATTCCTCAACTTTTCAAATGAACCTATCCAAATATCAGTCCACTCCACACTCATAAAACAAAAACTTTATCCTAAAAATTAAATACTATTTTTTAAATATTAAATAATTTGTAAAAATAAAACTAATCAAATATTTACTGTCTTATAATTACGTAAATACGTAAATTGATGTATAATTCTTACGACAATATTTACTAAAACCATTCTACGGAAGAAAAAATCTATATTTATAATCATTTAAATAATCAAATAAATGATCAAATATGTTACTTATATTAAACCGTAATACAAGGTTAAATATCATATAAGATATTTGACTGTAATAAATGGTCAAATATGATGTATATGACTCGAAATATGTAAAATAAAAGAATATTGTGGATTAGTCTCGAACGTTTTTTATTTATTTTAATAAATGTGGGAGTGGAATACCGAACTTTCTCGAGATAAGGAATCGATGGCTTAATTGTTGAACTATATTAACGTCGAAAAATTGTGGAGCGTTGAAAGTGAATTAATTATGATCGGGTCATTAAAAATAAGATTTTTTTTTTTTTTTTTTTTTTTTTTAATTATTGAAAAGGTGAAAGCGTGGTTTGCCTTTTAATAAAGAGACAATGATTGGGTAAAGATGAGTTGGAGAAGATAAGGTAATGGGAAAGATTCGGCAAACGGACGCCGTCTTCTTTTTCTATTTCTATTTATTCTTTTCTAAATATATTAAAATAAATAAATATTAATATTCAAAAAATATTTAAACAATGTTTGGTCCCATAATTTATTTTGTGACGGATTGACGTGTGTTATGTTATGTTTGTTGAGGATTGTTGGGAGGGAGTCCCACGTTGGTCATGGTCATGGGTTGGAATACATTTCCATTGGTACGAGGTATGAGGTCTTTTGGGGAAGCCCAAAAGCCCCGATTCAAGAAAAAAGTTTTAGAAAGTGGGGGCAGAGAGATTTCGAAAGAGAGTTTTGAAAGCAAGGTTTGAGAAATTGAAATTGGTGTGATATGAGAATGTAAGCAAAAGGCAACAACAACGGCTTATTGCATATAGCTATCGGGTAGGGAGAAGTTGACAACTAATCATATTTCCCTATAGTACATTTTGGGGCATTTTAGCCCTTACACGGGTGTACACATGATTTTGGTGAACGGTCATATACCCTCGTACTGACCCAATATGAAATGGTAAAGACCTATCTAGGATGAAAGCCTATAAGAGGGGTTTGGAACGGGCATGCAACCATGGACAACATGTCCTAGACAAACAAAACCTGGACATTTGTCATGCGGCCATTGACAACACGCCTTGGACATGCATGACTGTGATATCCTCTCCCACTCAATTGGTTGACATCCCTATCAACCGACCCAAACAAGCAAGACTAGGACTCAATTGGTTGACGTCCCTATCAATCGACCCAAACAAGCAAGACTAGGACATCTATCATGCGGCCATAAGCAACATGCTTTGGACAAGCATGATCGTGACATCCTCCCCCACTCAATTGGTTGATGTCTCTGTCAACCAAGTCGTTCAACTCTGTATTGTAGGCTGAGGTTGACTTTCAGGTCTCTTCAATGTGTTTCCATTGTGGATAATATCATACCATTGTGGAGAGTCGTGACTCCTAACATGGTTATGTTATGACGTATGATATATTATGTTTTAATGAAAGAGCCATTGTGTGTATGTGCATCAGAATACTTCTCCATTATGATGAGAACAACTATGGGGACCTCATACATTGTGTGCCAATACTTCTCTCCATTATGATGAGTACAGACGCGCACATTAGAATTAATGTACACCATGATATTATGCGCGCTCATTTCCAATAGTGTGAGTGTACATTAGTTGAAGACGAGGTCCAAGGGATACGTATACAAGCTCTAGGGTCCGTGTGTGCGTACGTAGACCGCGTATAGAGAAGTATTGCACACCCAACCGGCCCGAACTGGAAAGTAAGACCAAGGCCATTGATTGCTGGCGAACTAGAATTTTAGGACATAACCTAATATTCACATGGCAATGTTCGTACTTTCGCTAGATTGCATCCCACTATTTTGCCAACCAATACACCACAAGCTCCACTCCAAGGAAAGAAATAACGTCTTTAGCAATCACATTTCATTTCAATAGCTTTTTTTTCCGTTGAGAGCGGAATTCTTGTTTTAAGTTCGGAATTTTTGTTTTAAGCTCTTCCAAGTGTCCACCGTACATCGACCATTGAATGTTCATGTACTTGGACCTTCATTACAATATTGCATCATCAGCTAGATGCATTGTTGTTAATGTGACCTTCGTTTCTTCTGTCACGATGTTTGTGGCTCGAAAGTACTTTTCGAAGTCAAAGATAAAGTTCTCTAGGGTCTTGGCATCTCGAACCCCACAAAAGAGCTTGGGCTTTGGGACCTTTATCTTGTTGAATTGGAGACACCCCTAGCTGGTGTTTGCTTCTCGGTCGCTCTCATGGTGAGGTTTAAGCTTGCGCTTAGATCTGTCGTTTTAGCCCTAACCACTCCAAGGGTTGTTCTCAAATCCTCAGACATTTCGAGACCATCTGAATGATCGCTTATTGGGCATATTTTAAGCCTTCGATGCGTTCTTTCATTCAGGCAACAAAGCACATCGAGTTATCCCCACATTCATATCCTCCAGCAGTTGTGGCCTTGTCTTCTAGGGCCTCGACCCTAATCATTAATTCACGGACAAACATTGCCTCAAGGCGACCTGCCATCTCATTGATTATGTCCGCTTTAGCGGCAATCCCATTCATGCACAACTCCACAAGCCCCATTACATTAGGAACTTCACTCATGCAGAGTAAATGGTCTTCGATCTCTACCAATCGGTCAACTTGGGACTTGCCCAATTATTTTGCAGCGGACATGTTTGTATACTACGATTCTAGGAGCCAACTTGTCACAATCTCACTCTTGTGGCAGCCGGACAATGATTGTACAACAATTGTTCTAACCCAACAAACAAGGTAGCCGTGAGAAATTCCAACTTCGCGTACAATGTAGGCATATGCTCGAGCCTCAAAAAGAAACGGACTCGAAAAGAACCACTCAAAATAAACCAAGTTTAAACATAAAAGCTAGTCTATGGCCCTCGTTCCTAAGTACGCTCTTGTCCATGACCAGCTCCTAGTTACCTGGAAAAAAAATAATAAATATGAAATGAGTACAAACTCAGTAAGTATCCTACTTGTATATTCTCGATCGCGACATTAAACTATAATGTTAAGTCTTACTGGATTTTGAGGGGCTTGGCACTTAGAGCTCTCCTGGTTGCATGTCACTGGAAACTTCACCTAAAGTAGCCCTTAATTCTTCTCTCAGGAACACGAGTGGTGCAATCATGATCGTGTCATCCTACTGGTAAATCTTAGTGCAAGGCAACCTAACGAGATCCCATAGACATGAAAACTTACTAGTGCCTTGATAATCTCATTTCAAGGTTGTGTACAAAGTTCCACATTATGTAGGTGTCTTAAAAGTTGTAAAACAGGGTTATTATGGGCGAAGGGTATTATGGTCAATGGCTACCAAATTTCACACATGACTTTAACAAACCATAATATGTCCAGTATTAAAATTTCATACGAAACCGAGTTCGTTTAGGGGTCAATTTAACGTAACTTAATTTTCGAGCAGAATATTTCGTTTAAGCCCTTAACTCAAAGTTCTTAAAGTTTTTCTTTCATGTACCATTAATTCATACTTGAATTAGAGTTAGTGAAATATAAGCGATTCCTACAAGTATTTCTTAAGAAAAGTTTAAGATGGCTACTTACCTCTTGCTCGGTGTTCGGGGCCTCGTTTCATAAGTTTTTGATACTCGATTTTCTCCAAAAAAAAAAATTTGGCAGCCTTCTTAGTGATTCTAGTTTGTGGAACCATTGAGAATTTTATGAGAACCGGTCAAAAAATAATCCATGATAAATCAAGGAGGGACAAGATTTTGGGCTGAACCGGGCCACGTCATTATCTTCTTCCTCCCCCAAGGGAAGAAGACGCACGCGTCCGATGTCCGCCACCAAAAAGCGGCCTTCTCCAGCCCATTCTAGGCTGTTTCTCTCCTCGATTCCTTTACGAAACTTAAAGATGAATTGTCAACGAAAAGTTTGGGATTAGTATCTTAAATTTTAGTGGACTATATCGTAAGTTATGGGCGTCCAAACTAGAGAGAAAACTTTGATACTCCACTGCACCAAACCTAGAAAATCCTCCTTATATTTCACTTAAGCTATAGCTATAGGAATGAACTCTAAGGGACGACTTGACTTGCATGGTTGAGGCTAATTTTGAGATCTCTTTCCAGGTCTGCAATTCAACCTAGAACGCAAAATTTCCTTTTCTTGGGCAACTCGATTCAGAGAGAATTAATCCTCAACTGCTACTTCCGTTATACTCAACTGTAAACCAAGATTCTTGGCTTTCTCCTTCTTCTCCCTTCCAAAACCCTAGCTCCTTCCTCTTTTTCTTATTTTCATTATGTCTAGTCATCTTCAAACCCCTCGAGTAGGAGTATGGGCAAAATGACCATTTTGCCCCTAGGTTAACTTTGACCACTTTTTTCCACAACTATCCCGAGCATGTTTCTATTATTCAATGACTTGAGTTTCGTCCTTCCCAGCCTACAATAAAATCTTATTATTTTTCGAATTTAAGGAAGGAAGCAACGGAATATCCATACCTATTAAGCTTGGGCGTTACAAATATGCTATTTGAAGTCCAATTCAATCTATGTAGACCCATGTCATCAAGTTAGGACATGATATACAATTCAACTCATCCAATTATGTCAACTAATTCAACTTTTAGCCAAAAAGTAACTTAAATGGATCAAATAGAGGTCACCGTGACCTTATTTGTTACTGAAAACGTAAAAAACAACTCTAGAATTGTCCAAACATTAGGAATGAGTCTTGTAGCTCCAAATAAACCAAATTAGAGCTGTCAGAGCACACTGAGTCGAGCCGAAGCTAATGGGCATGCGGGGTAGAATTGCAATCAGGTTGGTTTGTAGGTTGATTATGGGGCAGGAGTGCGCATGGATTAGAGTCGGGTTGGGTCGAACACGTGGAACGAACACTCGTGTCAAACGCATCTTGGCCCATAAAGTATGTCTACATTTTTTAAGAAATTACAAGGTTAAAGATAGTTTATATAATTTAATCTATATTATAAACTACGACATTGTAAAATAACAATTACACAATTTTTTTTAACATAAAGTATGTTTATAAATGAATTAAAGTTTATACACTATCTTAGGCACTATCCTTTTAGCTTTGATTCAATTCGGTTCATGCATTCTCGATCATTTTTAGTCCCTATACTTTAAAAATTCAACCATTTTGACACAAAAGCAAGCAACCAACCAAATGAAGGGAACGGATATCAGAAAAGGGTCTCCATCGTTCATTCTTTATTCTTTATCTCTAGTCAAAGCCAATTTGGAGAATAAAAAGAAGAAAAAAGAAAGAAAAAGAGATGGAGAAGAAGAAAGAAGGTGGAGGAAGCCGATTTGGAGTTATGTTCAGAACTAGATCTCGACGGGTAGAATCAAACAAATATCAACTCATAAAATTTAGTGACTTCCACTTAGGTGAACCATATAAGTAGCATCACGATTAGTTTGGATGGATGACTTGTCTGTTATATGGACGACATGTGCCATGTGGCCCCTGTTCGGGTCGTATTTTATGTTTGTACAACGTGTACTATGCTATGTCATGAAACTATGGCATGTTATCACTGCTATTTGATACATGTACCTCCATATATCCGGCCATGTAAGCTATGTTAATACGTTCACTTTTTGCCTATGAGACATTATAATACCCTGTAAGTTAATCATGGTCAATATGACAAGTACCAAATATGTATGTCTCATAGTAATGTCATTCTCAAAAGAGTATGGAAGTATGATTGGTGTCATGATTATATGTCATGCTTTAATGTTATTGGACCTCATGCATCAAGATACTTCCCCCATATTGTTAGCAATAATGCGAGCATAACCACATTTATATTTGTCATGATGTTATGTTGATCCTTTCCCTGCACTAGCCCGACGAGTCATGCCCAAGTGTATGTATATGAGCCTGCCTGGTGAGTCTATATGCGCATGTTTGAGCAGTATGTAGAGAAATACTACACATCCAACCTTACTTGAACTGAAAAGCCCAGCCCTGGACATGTGTTTTATGAGAGAATAGGTCCCACCATATTGCATGTGATTGCATTTCCCAACTCCAGCATTATCTTACTGAGTATTTCTTAAATTCGTCTCGTCTCGTGCTAGGTAAAGATAAAGGTACCCCTATACGGATGATGATGTCGCAGTGAAGGTCATGGGGCTGAAAACCTATGGTAGTTGCATTCATTTCGTTTTAGTAGCTCTTAGGTTAGATCACATACGTTAGTTGCATTCATTTTGTTTTAGTAGCTCTTCGGTTACATCTAGTCATCATTTTTTTTTTAATTCGTTTTATCTATTTTTCTCTAATGTTATAATAATATTGTTTTTTATGAACTTATCATGAACATTTAAGTCCATGGCTATAAAATATTTGTACACCACATATTAGATATGTCATATATGTAGCAGCGTCACTGCTATGATGGAGCTCTCATCACGACATAAAACAATCATAAACCCAGACGAAGTAGGCAGCTCTCCCCCACAGCTCCCAAGTGATAGTTAGCACAATCGTGGACTGAACAGAAATAGTTAGCCCAATCTGGCATTTGTTAGCACTCACAAGTCACAAAAATATGAAAACAAAGCTATTCTTGTGAGTTTAGGTTATAGTTACCTCAGAGCATATGCAGAGGTGTGAAGCAAAAGGGTGTCGGTGAAGCTCTGATGGGGCTCTCACCACTGCATAAAACCCACTAAACTAACTAAGATTGGAATTGGAAAGTCACCAAATTAACAAAGCAGCAAACATAATCAGCGACGGGCAACCAAATCTTGAGAGAAAGAACACTTCCTTAATGTTCTTCCACTTGTAACAATTTATTAATTTCTTAACCTACAAAGAATTGAATCAGACTCATAAGTTCATTCATTCATTCAATCATTGCCTCATCTCAAACCTGAGACATTCTTCTTCACAATCTTCTTCTTCTTCTTCTTTCTTCCTTCATCATCAAAATCGGACCAAACTTAGACACAAGCTCAAGATCATCTTCTTTAACAATCTTGAAAAATCTCCATTCACAACAGTCTATTCAGTTGCATAATCTAACAGTACAAGCCACCGCTTGCGCCCAAAATTTGAGCCTCGCCTTAACGTCTTCTGGATGATCACCTGAATCGAATCAAATGTTAACAATCTTAATCAAATGTTTAACAATTTCAAAATCAAATGTTAACAATTTCAAAATCAAATGTAAACGATTTCAAAATCAAATGTAAACGATTTCAAAATCAAATGTTAACGATTCAAAATCAAATGTTTACGATTTCAAAATCAAATGTTAACGATTTCAAAATCAAAGGTTAACAATCTTAATCATATTCAACCTAAACAAACAGTTCAAAAACACTCCTCATTTTCAATCGATACAGAGATTAAGAATCGAATCGAATGGCTCACCAGGACTAGAGATCTTCCAATTAGGAATCGGACTGGAAACAGAATCCGCCAAATCGGGCAGAGAATGTTCCGGAACCTTCTGGTGCTCATCCAGAAACTTCTGGCTCATCGAATAACAGAGCTCGAGCGCTGGCAAAGTATTACAGAGCTCAGGAATTTCATCATAACAAAACGCAAACCCTAGATCCACACATCCTTTAAGCTCCTCGAGATCGTCGTCCGTCAAGCTCTTCGTCCTCGTCAAGTTCTCCTCATCCGAATCCTCAACAAAGCCCTCGAGCAAGATCTGGTTCTTCTTCTTCGTCTTCTTCTTCATTTTCGTGTTGTTCCAGTCTGTCGGAGAAACCGACTCATCACGATCGTCAGCGGAGTTGAACTCGGATTGGAAATGGAGGATTTGAGCTTCTCGGTCCCCTCCAATGGCGGATTCAGGAGAAATCTGAGATTCGAATTGAGATGAAAACGGACTCATTCTTTCTTTTCTTTGAATTTTGGTTGTTTGGGTAAACGCGTGGGGGATGATGCATTATAAAGCTGAGCCCACCCCTTAAACCAACAGATAAAAACAAATTCATATAATATAATTTAATAATAAACATAATTATTTTTTAATAAACATTAGATTTTCTCATTTTTATAAAATTGTCATCCAAAAAATATCTTGGAAAATTCATGAAATAAGAATTATATAATTTTTCTATATGATATAATATAAAAATATTTAAATTAATAAAGAGCTTAAACATTATTCACATTAGAAATATTATTTTAATAAATATTATATATATATATATATATATATATATATATATATATATTTAAATTAATAAAAATATCTTAAAACTTTTAAAAAATTTAGTAATATTCTTACTTTAAAAAAAAAGTCTAAAAAATATCATTTTTATTGGTTTAAAAAAAATATTATTAAATTTTTAATAATATTATTAGAATTTACTCGAAAATAATTTGATTAATTATTATTATTTTCCTTTTTTAACTTAAGTGGGGACAGTATGGGATGCATGTGATTTTGATGATGGATGCATGGATCATGAAATGCGTGTATGCGTGACCATGATGACATGGACAGCTAGAATGACAGGTTGGTGATGAATGACAGCCACGAGCCGAGAAATTTGTGGCTGTCATTTTGGATTCTGAACAGTGCTATGTGAGGATATCAAAAAAGATTGCAGGTGTGTTACACGTGTTTCCGCCTTAATTACAACCTAATTTCTTTTCATTTCAGTTTTATATAATTATTTAAACTCACAATTTTTATTTGGATCATAATTTTAAAATAAAATATTAGTTTTGTTTAATAAAAAAATTATATTATTTTATATATATCACGATAGCTTCCTTTACTTATAATTTATGTATGAGCTCGATTTGATTGAGTTAGAAGTACTGTTTGGACCAATTTAAATTTTTCGATCTGTTGGTTCTTCCACTTGATCAACCTTGTTTAGATATTGCAATTCAACCCGATTCAGCTCCCTCCCCTTTTATTACTATTTTGGATCGAACTGGATTCATGAAATCGAGATCAAATTGATGAATATAATAATGAATAGTTGTGTTGGTGCGACGAATGATGGATGGTGAATGATTATTATTCAACCTTGACGAACAATGGACGACAATCGACCAGATTGTTGTGTTGCCACGATAAATGAAGAACTGCAAGTGGCAAGAAACCGTGTAAGATGACTTGAATCAGAAGACTATGAATGTGAAAGATGTAAAAAATAAAAACTCTATACTACAAATCAAGGGAAAGCTTTGATACCAAATTATATGGAATCAGTTTAAGGGGAGTAAGATTCAGATTACTTTATTAATCGAATATCTCAAGGCAAGAACACTTGTTCGAGATTCAAATCACTCCACAAGTAAATCGATCATGTCTGACTTGAATGATTTTTATTAATCAAATATCTCAAGGCAAGAACATTTGTTTGAGATTCGAATCACTCCACAAACAAGATCGATCTGTCGAGCTTGAATGATTCTACATGCAACCTAAACTACATATAATTGCAAAGAAACTTAGTCATTGACTAAACAAAAGCACAAATGCTCATTTTTACTCTTGGTTCATATTGTATGATTGATGTCTTCTAGTTCATATCAACTCGACTTAAAATTATGAAATCATCACACCATTCATTCAATCCCATAATTGAGGCTTTTCAGTATTCAAACAAGGAAGTTTGGTTGTTGCATTCGATTATTTTCCGTTCAAAATAGGTTATAATTTCTTTAACACAGTAAATGCCAAACCTATTTTGCACACTTTTACCCCAAATTTGGGAACTTTTGCAATAATTTGCAAATTATTGTATATTCTTAAATTCCTTGCTCGACCAATAATAATTTCATCCAAAACACATTGCCATAAAATTACCCATTGTTTTGTTGAATGTCATTCATGAATTTAATCGTTACGTTCTTCCTATATATATATATATTACATAAAATTAAAAATTCACAAATTTATGAGATATTTTAAAAAAATTTAAGATTTTTTTTTTTTTAATTTTACAAAAGAAAAATAAAATTTAAAGTAATCTAAGGAGTGCATTCATCCCTTCTTTCATGTATCTATGTGCATGTCCACATAGCATACATGACATGTAATAAGACACGTGTCAAATAATTTAGTCTCAGTCCCCCTAGAGGCCTAAACAGATAACGACAATTATTTCCCACGTGGCTTGTCTGTCACACAGACAATAATTCCAAAAGAAAAAATAAATGAACAACAAGCAATCAAACACCGAGTCAGGATATTATTTCTATCACCACTAATCATTTTACGCCACGTATGTGGGGTCCACTGGTTTGACTATAATATGACCAGTTAGAGCACGCCACGTTAGCCTGGACAATTAACCGTGTTGGACACGTATTATGGCGGCTGTATTGGCATATTCGAATCAAACCAGGGGTAGAGTTGGAATAAAAATCCTTACCGAATTTTATTAAAAAATATAAATGTAATTTAAGTTGACTATGGCGTTTGACTAAGTAAAATCTGATGTCCAAACGTAACTTAATCATCAAATTTGTTTTATTATTATTATTATTATTATTAAATATTATAATTCTAAAATTATCTTTTTTTTTTACTCGCTAATATAATAAATTGACATTTTTTAATTTAATAATGAAAAAAATGTGTAACATTTTAAACTCAGTCTAATGATAGTTCATATAATATATAAATAATGGCTAGAGATTTGACTAAATCAGTTGACTTAATCATTGAAATTTAACTTATAACCATAAGTCTAAATTATTAATTTAATCATTTAATGAATGGTTGTGTTTCCATAATAATGGGTTGAAATTTGGATACAAAATTAATATCTTAATTAACTATGTGGGTGAGAGTTGGGTTGACAGCTATCGAGACATGTCATATTAAAGTTTTTGTGATTAAAAACGTTATTAAATACAATTTTGACTTAAAAACATAAAGGAAAATAATGTTAATCATAATAAAATTTGGGTTCTTATCCACGATAACACGTCTTTAATTTGTTGATAATTTTAGTGTTTTATAGACACGATTCAAATGTATTTTCAATCGTTCAAATCTAACGTCACAAGAGGAAGTTGTGACCAAAAGAAGATTCGTACAAATATTATGTGGAAATGATGTGGCACATAGCGAGTCCATATAATATCATGACATATATAGATATGGTAATGTATGTGTCTGTATTCATTATAACGTAGAAGTATCTCGATGTACGTGAACATACTAGATGCATGAGATCATTATAGTTTAAAATCGTGGCGTAAACGTATGATGCAAGTCGTACGAATACATACATAGCATAACAATACTCGTGAAGTAATCATGCTAACGTAGTATGCATGACACGTCATTTAAAGGCGTTATGCATCATGGGACATGAAAGTCACAACAAGATCCATAACATAAACATATCATAACATAATACATGTCATACATTCATAAAATATGTCACAGGTAAGGGGTCACAAAGGAAGTGTCATTCATACTTCATTCAATTCGTCCAACCAATTTAATAGTGAGACCACTTACGACCTAAGCCAAAGTTACTAATTATTCTTAATACTAGCCTGAATTTGGACTTTAAAGTCTAATTCAATTTGATTTTTACCATGGTATTTGATTTTTTAACTATAACATTTATAATTAATTATTTAATTCAATGACAATACTAATTTAACTATTTACAATAAAATTTTTATATAATTTTATTAAAATCATTTATTTCAAAATAATTATTAATATCTAACAAATTAAAAAATCTAAATTTTAATTCATAGGATAATTAAATTAAAATTTAAGGCATATGAATGTATAATTAATGTATTATTATAATGATATAAAATTTATAAATATATCTTATTTAATATAATTTTCCTCTATCATTATACTATTTATTATTATTATTATTATTATTATTATTTGATTTTTGAAATTAATTATTTAATTTGATGACGTACTAATTAAAATCATTTGTTTAAAAATAATTATTAATATTGATAACTAAATAAACTTAGAACCTAAAATTTAATGCATTAGTACTTATTAATAAATGAAGATTAAATTAAAATTTAAGATATGTTATTATTTTATTAATAAATTATTATAATGGTATAAGATTGGTAAGTATGTCTTATTTAATTAATTTTATCCACCTAGACTAAATATTTATAATTAGAAGTTTATACAATTTTATTAAAATTATTTATTTAGAATAGGATAATTATTAAGATTTATTGCCCACTAAATTCAAAAACATTAAATTAAAATTTAATTAGTTAAAATAAAATTAAATAAGGTACTAAACCCAACAACCTTTTAAAAAATTGAAAAGTCAAATAATGTCACGTGTTTCATGTGACTATATGATCGAGTAAATTTAGCTTGGTCGGATTCAAGTTCAAATAAGTGGTCCATCAAATGATATATGTCGGCCCAAATTCAAATGTTTTTGGGCCCAAAGATCATCTAATAAGCCCAATCACACACTATCCCTTTAAAAGTCTATAAACAAAGAAGCTCATATTCATTTTTGAGAGTCTAGAAAATGAGACAAAACTCTTTAAAAGGTCTATTTTAGAGGTGAAAGACGTTTTAAAGATTAGAAAACTTCGTGACCTAAAGTCGAGAGCGGGTTTAATGTATGACATCAAAGACGTCTTTTGTTTCCTCTTTTGCCCTTACATTTTTAATAAATTGTATGTTGTGATTTATAACACGGTCTTTACTTTTCAGTCTGGACAAAGTTTGATGTGTAATACTTTTTAACACACGACCTACACACACTTGGATCCACCAGGCGAGCTTGTATACATACATCTTGGGCATGCTTGTCAAGCTAGCGTACACTCACATTGCCAAAAGCCACGGGAAAGGAGCATACATAATTTTTATGGTGTACATATATCGTAGTGTACGCGTCTGTACTAATCATAATGAAAAAGTATCCCGATGCATGTAACATACAAAATACATGAGGTCCTCGTAACTTTAATCATGGAAAACTTATGATGCAACTTATACCTTTGTTCTTTTCATGTCATAGTGCCCCTTCGAGACATACATGCATTGTACTCATCATATCTTTCATGATTAACATTGGCTTACTGTCTCGTAGGCATAGAGTGAACATATTAACATAGTTTTACGTGGCATGACATATGGAGGTTCATGTGCATCGTACAAGATCGATATCACAACATGGTTCGATAACATGACATAATCATATCATAATATAACTTATAACATGGTATAATCTTATATCATGGCATAACTAGAGGTCGACATTTCGACTAATCCGGCTTGACTCTGATACACTTAGACCATTTCCTACTATTTTTAACTTTTCGGAAACGTTTAAGGTTAGTATACGCATTAAAGTCCATGACATAGTTTTATGAATTATTTTAAATGAATGTTTCTGCATAAAAAGATCATGTCATGCATGTGGTAGCGAATCTCTTTCAGTAGGAAAATAGAGTCGTTACCATTGGTATAAGAGCTCTAGGTTATATATATATATATATATATATATATATATTTTTTTTTTTTAATATCGAAAGAAAATCTAATAGGAAAGTAAAAAATTTGGAATAAAGTAAATGGATAATTATTGATTTGATAAAGGAAAATAAATGCATTAAATATGTGAGCTTGAAATGTGCATAAATTGCATTTAATAAATAATAAAAAAAAAAAGTTTGAAATATTTGCATGAGAGGCCCTTGGAAAGAGCCATATTTGCAAAATCACCCCTTGAGTTTGCGTACACAAATCCCTCTTCAGTTCGTTCTTATTTCTTCTCTCTCTCGGAAAACCAAAACCAAAACCAAAACCCCACTCTGATTCTCTCTCTCATCCTCATTTTCCCCTTTCTCTCTCTCCTTAACCGACCCCCCTTGAATTCCCATTCCCTAAATCGCTTCTCCCACATCCCAATTTTGACGATTTTCCTCCTTCCGCCATGGATTCTGAGGACGATCTTCATTACTCCACCGACGTTGAATCTGTCGATGATGATTGCGATTTCTACAGCGGTGAAATGGACATGGGTATGGGATATTACAGCGATGACGACGATCCTGACGCTGAAGATTTCGTGGACGACGAAACCGATGATTACTTCGACTCACGTCGACGCGAGGTTGGTTTTCGAATTCTTTCTGCCTTGCTTCTTTTTTTATTTGTTGTTTCTCAAAAGTAGGTAAATTGACGGGAAATTTTGATCTCTTTTGGCGGCTAGGCAGTGATCTTTGAGATAAGAATGGGTTTTAATCATTCTATTTGATCTTTTGGTAATCTTAGTTTTCGAGGTTGTGCTCCTTGCTGCTCTTGAAGTTGATTTAAGTGATATGGTTTTCTTTTGTCGAGTGGCTGAGTGGGGTTTATATCTGGTTCCGAATTGAGGACTGCTAAGAACAAGTATTGGGTTTATGCAGTTGTTTGGGCGGGGAGAAAAGTTGGATATTTTGTTTGTATGGTTTTGTAACGAAACTCGCACTGGAGTACTGACGGTAACCTGTGTACAAATAGCGAATAGCTTACTCTGTTTAAACTTGAAAGAAAAAGGAATTCAGTATGTCCCTTTCTTTGGATGGTATCTTTCACTTTTGGATTTTTCATGTGAAGTTGTATCCTGACAGCCAGAGATGGAGAAGTTAACTTCATTACCACTCCATAAGTTCTATTTTCACTTGGGTTTTTACGGTACAAATGATAATTGGATAGTTTTCTTATTTGGATACACATTAGACTAAGTTAGGGCATCATCTTGTGTAGTTGTGTTAGAATGCGGAATAGATAGGTGGTACTCCAATATATATGTATATATATGTGTGTGTGTGTGTGAGTGTGTGTGTATAGCAGAGTTTGGTGAGGTAGGGATTAGGGCAGGGCCGGGCATTTCCCATCTCTCACCCCATTTAGCTAATGGGGAGAAATTTCTCTCCGCTCCTTCCTCCATCTCCTGTTTATACGGAGATTATCCACCCCGGAGCCCCAGCCTCACGGGTTAAATTAACATCTCTATTAATAATAAAACTGTGGCATAACCTTTCTTTACTACTTGTAACGGTTTTGATGGTTTGAACATGGTTAGGGTGGAAATAAGCCTCTATATCAGGGATGTGGATAAGCTTTTACTAAGTATTGATGATTTGGTGCAATTTTCAATTACAACATGTTTTTTTCCATCTCTTCGATCCATGCTAGCCATCCCATCCCATGAAAATCTGACGTTTTACTATTAATTATAGGCAAAGTTTGTTTTAAATCTTGTGATTGTCTTTGTATTTTTTTCTTTTTATTGTTACTGATTTTAACTTGTGTCCTTGTGCAGCTAAATTATACCATACTAAATGAGTCAGATATAAGACAACGCCAAGAGGACGACATTACAAGAATTTCTTCAGTACTTTCTATATCACGTGTAGCATCAATTGTGTTACTCCGCCACTTCAATTGGTATGGTTTTTAATTGTTGAATTATTGTCCATCTGGTCTAGGCATTTCTTCTCTGTTTTCTCTTTGTGATTGTCTTGGTTTCCTATAGCAAGCAAACATTTTGTGGTAAAAAAACATTTCCCTGTTTTTTGGAATATACATTGAAGGCTTCCGTAATCATGCATGTTTTTATATATATGTTATCAATTTGCCACGCAGGAGTGTTACTAAAGTCCATGATGAATGGTTTGCTGATGAAACTAGAGTAAGGAAGCAAGTTGGCTTGTTGGAAGCACCTGTTGTACATGTCCTAAATGCTAGAGAAGTAAGAAATGAAAATATTTGAATCCACATCCTTGTCTTGGTTTCTTATGAAAGTTGTGTTGGTGTATTTTGACTGCATAACACTTCGAAAATATCTTGACGGTTGCCTTTTCTGGCAGCGAACCTGTGGAATCTGTTTTGAGTCCTATCCAATTAGTAGGATCAAGTCAGCCGCCTGTGGTCATCCTTTCTGTGCCAACTGCTGGGAAGGTTTGCCATAATTCTTTTTTACAGTGTCATAAATTTCTAATGAAGTATCAATATATGCTTCTATTCTGTGCAAGGATCTATAACGCGAATTATGTTCAAGTTATTTAAGTTCTTCATGTTCTGGACATTAATTATAGTTTATTATATTCTTTACTAAGGCTGTCTTTGCTGAGTACATATATTTGCTGGAATACTGACTTTTAGGCATAATCTATAAACACAAAATCTACTCTTTTGCGTGCTTGGCTTTGTCCAGATGCTTGTCAAGGAAATCCAATTCTACAATCCGTATAGCCTTCCCAATCATTAGCTACTCACTGTCTTAACAACCAGGAGTTGGTATGAATTAGATAGCTTATCTGCTGCTCGCTCTCAAGAATATGAGAAGCTTTCACATACATTAATGAGCTTCTGGGTATTATTAATATTATTTTCTGATTTTATTCATTAATCCGAATAATAAATATAGAATTGAGGATATCTATTCAATTAATTTCACAATGTACCCAACTTAACATGTATGTAATGTAAGTTTTTGTGTTAATTTACCTTATCACTTTCATGACATCTGTTTCCACTTCTAGTTAATTTTGGTAACAAACCTCTACTTTTGTGATTTATTCATGTGCAAAAATGTCTGCTATTAACTTTCTTGGACTGTTTTTTATATTATTATTGGAATTACTCCACTTAGTTCACATGACCTTATTTTTTTTTGTTTTTTTTTTTAATATCCACATCTTGATCTTGTAATATCTTTATGTTTCGTGCATGGATCTCTGGATAGGCTTTATTATTATTGGAATTACTCCACTTAGTTCACTTGACCTTTTTTTTTTTTTTTTTTTTTTTTTAATATCCACATCTTGATCTTGTAATATCTTTATGTTTCGTGCATGGATCTCTGGATAGGCTACATTACCACATCAATTAATGACGGTCCTGGATGTCTGGCGTTGAGATGTCCTGATCCTTCTTGCAGTGCTGTGGTTGATCAAGACATGATTAACTCATTGGTCTCGGATGAAGACAGGAAGAAATATGCTCGTTACCTTCTTAGGTCTTATGTTGAAGACAACAAAAAGGTTGAACTTGATTTGTTGGCTTATTATTTACTTTAATTCTGAGTCCACTTCAATCATACGATTTGATTATTTAAGTTGTGTTTCCTTGTTTTTTAAATGTTAGCAGAACCATCAGCCATACCCGTGATTAGTGTAGTAACCTTTACATGCTTAAATTTAAGTCCATGCGTGAATTATATTAAATGGTAGCTTTGTTTTATAATGGCATGAGTTAGGGTAACAGTAGCTTTCTTTTTTTTTTTTCCTTTTATTCTTTGTGTTCATTTTGCTAAAAGTTGCAATTTTCTTTTATTTTTTATTGTTACTTCCCTATCTTTCTCTTGTTTTTGTTTTCACATTCTTCCTTTATACTGTAGACTAAATGGTGCCCCGCACCTGGTTGTGAGCATGCTGTTCTCTTTGATGCCGGCAATGGAAATTATGATGTTTCTTGCCTCTGCACATATGGCTTTTGCTGGAAAGTTGGTATCACCAATATTTCTAAAATTATTATTTTAGCTTTTATAGTTATTTTATATACGTATTTAACTTTTCTTTTGAACCTTCAGTGCACAGAAGAAGCTCACCGTCCTGTAGATTGTGCAACTGTGGAAAAATGGATTTTAAAGAACAGTGCTGAGTCCGAAAATATGAATTGGTATTTCTTCGGGCATTCATTGTCTTCTTCAATTTTTGCAACACTCCTTGAAGATTTTAAAGTAAAATTTGTTTGACCCTTTTTTCCCTTACAATTAATGTTAGCTTTCCTGGAGTCTTCTTCTCATTTGCTTTTTCTTTTGTATTCTCATTGTTCCATCTGTTGTTCTTGTGCAAGACATTGAACATGATTAACAATGAGTTGATAGTCACGTGCTATGTTTGCGTGTCTGCACATAAGTTTCATTTATATTTTCCAATGAGGCATGAACAAGTGAAAAGGTTTAAAGAAGTAATTAGCTTATTTTTTCGGAAACCTAATTTTATTTATATTATAATTTCAGGATATTAGCTAATTCCAAGCCTTGTCCAAAGTGCAAGCGGCCAATTGAGAAAAATCAAGGGTGCATGCACATGACTTGCACACCTCCGTGTACATTTGAATTTTGCTGGTAAGCTTTGATGTTGTGGACGGAATGAAGTCATCTCGTCATCTCGTCTATGTTGGGGGGGGGGGGGGGGTCTAAGTTTTCCTTTCCTCGTTAATGTTTGGAACTGGCCATTTGGATGATCCAGAATGTAGAAAGATCATAACACGGTTGATTTGACAGATTTTGATCGTATATATCCACTCTTTGTTGTGTGAATAGGACTAAGCAGAGAAAAAAGGGTTTTCATTGATTGCATCTTTTGATGGACATTACGACTGGATTGTTCTTTAACTTCGTAAATTTTATTTAGTGCAGGCTGTGTCTTGGTGCATGGTCCGATCATGGTGAAAGAACTGGTGGCTTCTATGCTTGCAACCGATATGAGGTAGCTAAGCAAGATGGTGTGGTAAGGAACCTTCCAAGCTATAACCAACTCCAGTAGTGTTCTGTGGAGTTATCCTTGAAATTGATTTTTTTTATGCTTAATATTGTAGTATGACGAGGCTGAGAAAAGAAGAGAAATGGCGAAGAATTCTTTGGAAAGATACACTCACTATTACGAACGTTGGGCAAGCAATCAAACAGTATGCCGAACAACCATCTCCAACTTAGATATGCTAGTCTTTATATAGTTTTCTAATTCTAGCCATGGTCTCTAGTATCCTGATAGGCACATGATTCATGATTGTTTGTTTATCCTCTATGATATGCTTCTTTTATTTTCCTTCTTAATGTGTGTGTACTGTTTGCTTCTTGTCAACTTATTGCAACATTTGAAAGAGAGGGGAAGGGAAAAAAAAAAATAGAGGGTACAACATTAGGTTCAATTCTTGGTGTAGTCAACCTGCTAAGATTTATCCTTGGAAGTTCTATGATGGCTAACATAAATATTTTTGGATTCATTTGCATTCACAAAGTATTCATTTTTATGGACGAGCAGGAATTTTTCTTGTTGAGATTATTGTACTTATTCTTTATTAGTAATTCACAATATTCACTATCTTCTGCCTACCATATCATTATTGTCATATCATATTCTTCATATAGCAATCTGTTAAAATAAGCCGCTGCGTTATTTATTATTAAGTAATATTTGCTGAACATTCTGTTGGATGGCAGAAGAAAGGTAACAATTGGACAATTTTTTTTTTTTGTTTCCTATTGCAAGTGGTTCCTAAGATTTTTCTCTGGGAAGGTTTTCTTTTTGCTCCTTGATGGACAGACCTTGTTGACTAGGTTTTTATGCATCGTTTTTTCTTCTTGTCCAAGCCAATTTTTTGAGGTCTATTAAAATTTATTTCGTACCTTAAGTGTGTATGTCTCATTTTCTCGTGTTTGTCTGTTCAGTCGATTGATTCTTTTCATTTAAACCTGCTGGGTAAACTATTGATCTCTTTCATAAAATCTGGACATTGTTCAAACCGTTTTATTTTTAATACTTTTTGTTTATTGCTTGTTGACGTTATGCTGTCTTTGTCCTTTGCAGTCTAGGCAAAAAGCAATAGCAGATTTGCATCAAATGCAGAATGTGCATGTGAGTTTCTATTTTAGTTAACTTTTTGTTTTTAACGAGCTACTGGTTTACTAGTTCTCATAACTTTCAATGTGGTTTACTAGTTCTCGTAACTTTCGATGTTTAGAACCGTCTTATACCCATCTCTAGTTTTTGAATGATGTGCATTGTTTTGGTTGCTGGTGGGTGAAAAAAATCGAATTACAAGAACCTGCATGTGTGATTATACTGATTTCTCTTGTTTTCTTTATGCCCTATTAAATATTGGAGATAATGATTCTTATTTCTTGTTCTTTCTTAGATTGAGAAGCTCAGTGATATACACTGCACTCCTGAGTCTCAGCTAAAGTTCATAACAGAGGCTTGGTTACAGGCATGTACAAAACTATCCAACTATGAAACATCAGATTTCTTTGGTTTATTGGTGCTTAGATTTACGTTCTTGTAATAGACTTTCAAATTGTGTAACAATTTTAAAAAGTTATATAACTCAAGGATCTTCATGATTTTATAGTATTATAGTTACAGATTGAGTTTTAAAGGATATTGATAATAGTTTTAAGAAAAAGATAGAAGAAAAACTACATTTTGAATATTATTTTAGGCCAATCGTCTTTTAACCTCGTTATTTTCTTGTGATTGTTTGCAGATAATTGAATGTAGACGAGTTTTGAAATGGACTTATTCATATGGATATTACCTGCCGGAACAGGAGCATGCCAAGAGACAGTTTTTTGAGTATTTACAAGGTAATTGCATTCTCGCGGTACCAAGGAACACACTTACTTTATGGTATGGATGCTAAAAAATCGATATTTACTTCTCCTGCAGGTGAGGCCGAGTCGGGATTAGAAAGGCTCCATCAATGCGCGGAAAAGGAATTGCTCCAGTTCGTCAGTGCAGAAGGTCCATCAAAAGAATTTAATGACTTCCGCACAAAGCTTGCTGGTCTAACCAGGTAAATGAAGGCTCATTCATAAACACAGTTCTTATTTCAATATAAAAGTGCATAACCTGACATTTTAAAACTCGTGTTTTTGTGTTCGTCACATACAGCGTCACTCGAAATTACTTTGAGAACCTAGTTAGAGCATTAGAGAACGGGCTTTCGGATGTGAATTCTCATGGAGCAAGCAGCGGCACAACGAGCTCAAAAAACACAGCAGGAAGTAGTAAAGGAGGAGGGAGAAGCGGACGAGGTAAGGGAATCAGTCGAATCGGGAGCTCAACCAGAAGTGGCGATAATGCTGCAACTCATTGGTCATGTGAGCACTGTACGTTTGTGAACACAAAATCTAGTAGCACATGCGAGATGTGCCATCAACAACACCATTGAGAAAAAACCTCTGGTGTTTCAACCGAAGTAGAGAAAGAGAGTAATCAACAAGGAGGAGAAATGGAAAGGAAATGTCTGATTTGGTGTGTTGTGTTAGCAGACCCTTTTTTCTTTGTGTTGATTATTCTCAAGTCCATTTGAAAAACAAAAAGAAAAAAAAAGAAGAGGGAGGGGGGAGGGATGATGTTGTGTTTGGTTAAGAGAGAGAGAGAGAGAGAGAGAGAGAGAGAGAGGGAAATGTCAAATATGATTTGAATGTAAATAGTTGGCAGTATAAATTAACAACAAATATGTGTTTTCCCAAAAACCAAAAATGTGGATTTCACTTGCTCTGCTGCTGCTGCTGCTGCTTTAATGAACCAACTGCTATGATAGAAGTGAGAGAGATTATAAGTATTATTAAGTATTAGCGTTCAAATAATGGCATTCTAGTTTCTCCATCATTCCCAATATAACCTAATGTACTTCCTCATTTTCTCTAACCTTCATCTAACTTCTTCTTCTTCTTCTATTGTATTTTCAGGATTCTAATTAATTAAATATTACTTCTTCTACTTCTTATTTTATATTTAATGGTTTTGAAAATTTTAAAATGTAACATAGGTCAACACCTTATTAAATAAAAAATAACTTTATGATCTATTAAATTTAAGCTGTGATAACAATATATATATGAAAATTTAAAATACGAACTATTTAAATTTTAGACATTAAATGGGTATATGCCACATTTTGACGAAATTAAAATTTCTTTTTTAAGTACATATTTGAGATCCTGCCTCATCTAAACCCCTTAGGATAATTGAAGAATATAAAGTATGTTTAGAATGATTACTTAAATTAATAAAAGAAACTATAATTCTTTTTTTTTTCTTTAAATAAAAAGTTTATAATTTAAAATACTTTATTGATATTTGTAATATTTAATTAGTTTTTTTTTTTTTTGTCAAGTATTTCCTTTTTTTCTCAGACAAGATCACCTAACCTCACACCTTGTTCCCCAAACTAGAACTAGAAATGTATATGACCATCATGCCAAGATACATTGTTTGTGATTTGTTCACCTGTCAATATATGTTAAAACCTTGTAAAGTTTAGCTTAAGAACCTATTTAGGTCCAAATTTGTATTAATTTTCAGTTTAATCCTTCAACTTTCAAATATTTATCACAACACGTGCTCCAATGTAATGTCTATTTTTTCTCAGTGATTTATGGACCAATTTTGTGGTGTTATGTCAATTAACAAGAAAGAATTCTAAATCTAAAAACCAATGTGTGAGTCTATTACATGTGGTTTCAAGTATTTATCCATTTAGGCATTGTTCGGTCGTCTTGTTTATGACCATAGCAGAATCATTCACCTTTTGAGTGAAGGCTGCAGCCAATACCCCTTGCCTTCAGCACAAAATCTGAGTCGACAGTTGAAGAAACCATAAGTAATACAGAAATGTAATCAATACTTTTAAGAAATGTGTTATCATGTTAATGCTGGATTCTTGTTCAGAAGAAACAAATGACATTTCCATAGGCTATAAAGTCGAGTTCACCGTGTTCATCGAAAAATACGGGTGTTTTCACTTGCAGATTCCCGAATGAATAATGAACGAACAAACATGGGGAATAGATGTTCTCTCGAAGATACCTTCTTCAAGATGCTGAGTTAGCAATATTACTGCAGAAGAAGGGTTAACGATGTTACCGACTACCTTGGCTACTTCGGCTTTCCATCAATCTTCTCCAAACCATTTTCCCACAGTGAATCAAGGTTAGACTTGCCATTATATATAGCAGAGGGATACCAATTACACAACCTCCAGATGCAAAGTTTACCAGCGTCTGGAAACAAATAGAGAAATATGAATTAGAATTATAATAAAGAAAAGGGGCAAACCAATTTTGACCTCTATCAATTTGAACACTAAAAGCTTTCAATCTTATCAATTTGGACCTAAAGCTTAACCAAGAGTCTGCAATTTTTATCTGTAGTTCAATTTTCACCAGCCCTACTAATTTTAACCAAAAAAAAGAAGTTAAAACTAAAGGTTAACAATATTTGGAGAATGAATTTGTTTAAGGTTTAAAATTAAGATGGCAACACTCATCTAAGTTTGGGGTGCAATTTGATGAAATAGAAAGTTTAAGGTTCGAAAATTTTAAGAAAAAAAATTGATACAACTTTACAAGTTTAGGGGTCAGCTTGATTTTACCTCCCAAAGAAACACTAAACTAAGAAATGATAGATCAGGTGAAATATCAGATCGGATATAATACGAAATAACCAAATAATGGAATTGGCTGGTTGTTTACTAGTTTCTGAAATGCTGGATCAAAGTAAGAGGGTAATACCATGGCCGTGTTATTTGTCTAAATTCAACAATTACTAAATTATATGAAGGCTGAGGAATTCTAAAAAAGCTTCAAAGATTAGGAGGAATAAACATATGATCCACGATGTAGTGATCTTAATGTATGAATTTCAAATACTTGAAGTACAGAACATTTCTTGGGGTGAGTTTAAAGGCAAAACGTGTCGGCTTAAGCTGACAGCTACGAGTGCAAAGGAGAGGACAAGAATGCAATATTGGCAGAATGGAAATAAAGTTTTGAATCATAATGGATATCTTTCAAGAAGATTATTAACAATCAAGAATATTCAAGGCTTCATTAGTAACTATGCTACGACAATGATGTTGAGAACCTTGAGCCTTTTTATGGCAACTACAAATATTTCCAGTAAACTGAACAATTGAATGAAAAGATTTGGCTGGATACCAACCTCTATTAGAAAAAATAATAAATAAATAAATATTAAATAACATATTTAGTCCCTAAACTTAATATTTCTAATAGGTATTCAACTTTCAATAAGTTTGAAGTACAAAGATGGAGAGGATGTGTCACTAGTGAATACAACAATGATGAATACTTGCACATAGATTTTTAAAATTTGTGTTTAAATGATAATTGTAAAATTATTAGAAAATTAGCAAAATATAACCGTCCATGTCATGATTTTTCTTATATAAAAATATAATTTAACTTCATAGGATAGTAAACAACAAATTTTGCTTAAAATTTATTAGGTTTTGAAATCATAGATAAATAGAACAGTCATAAAAAAATGAAGTTACAATATGGTACTAAGTTTAACCAGAAAATGCTAAATTTCTAGATGTGCAATGGAGTTGGAGTTAAAATTGGAATAAAAGATTTTTCTCAACAATCTTTTATATTAATGCCCTTTAGTATATTAGAACAAATGTCTTTAATAAAATGAATATCTAGGAAAAAACACTGAAATACTTAAAAATAAATTAAATAGTTGAAAATGAAAAGAAAAAAAAAAGTATTTTCTTTGATGGAAATAAACAATTATTATTTAAATTTTGCAAAATTGGCATCTAATATAGCTATAATTGTACAGGACAACAAAAAATGTAGAAAAAAATAGCACGCATAAACACAAAGTTCATAACTCCATATATAACAACTTTGCATCCTAAACACGAAATTTCAAACTCAAACCAAAAAACTCTATACATCCCAAACAAAGATTATTTAACTTCACAGACTGAACAACTTTAAACTTAATAACTTCACTTAGCACCCTAAATGGCCACGAGACAAGGTTGATATGACTAGGTTTGACTAGGCAGACACTGGCTGGTTTGGTGCTTCGACAATTAGGGCTCTTTTAGTTGTGAATCTGCCTATTTTCAGTTAATTTCTAGAGCGCCTAAGCTGAAAACTCCACGATCACCGATGATACGCTTACTGGGAAGTAAGGGTGCTAAAGAAAATTTTATTCCCCAGTCCTGGTTGCAGAAATTTAGGCACTCAGGAAAGATTGCAAAGAAGAAACGCTCATAGTCAAGGAGCTCAGTCTCTCAGAGTGCGCTATTAATGCTATAAGGATGAGGAACCCTTGATCAACTACTCATCCATTGTACTTATATGAGGGGTGGCATTTTCTCCGGCAGAATTTTAGCTAGATTTGTTGTTTTCCAGATGATATTCTTGAAGGGTCGTGGTCAAATGAAAGAGATGGGGTTTCATGGAGATGCGCAGATGGCCCTCTTGTTCTTCTCCTTGAGGATTGCACGAAACTATAAATTTTTATACTGACAGCTAGAAACACAAACACAAGGATAATATTTGTGATTTTGAACAAAGTATTCGGCCTCGAAATGGAGTTCTCTTCACAAAATCGTTTGTAATCAAAATTATTCTTGTAAAAGTTAGTTGGGGGATGCAATATTGTAGCTTTTGTTGGTGGCGGTTCTCTCTTTGTCGGCCATTAGGTTGTTTCTTGTTTTTCCCTTTGAAATATGTTCTCTTACTAAAAAAAAAAATAATAAATAAAAAATAAAAAAATCCAAGTAGAAAGGGCTTGATTGTAAAATCTACACGATGAGCACTAAGGTGAAAGCGCTACTTTTCTTCATATAAATAAACTAGACGTGGAAAAAAAAATAACGATCCAGAGTAAGATTGGGGTTTTACCACCATTCCTGCGGCAAGATGGATGACTGGAACAAAATACTGGTCCACTTTCTTCCCCTCTGAATATCCATTGAATGCAATGACCATAGAGAAAGTATGGATAGTGACAAATGCAAGAGCAATGATAGCTGCAGGGTTATCAGCAAAATACTGCTAGATAAGTCGTCTTCAGTGAAAACGTTAAGTGAAAAAAAGTAGAATAATAGTGATCCATTTGCAACTCTTAAAATGTTCAAGAAATTAACGATCAGAAATATGCCATGGGAACAAATGAACTCTCAGAATAGCTGGAATCGAATGCAAGGCTTTTTGAAAAGTAGAGAATGACAATAATGACCTAATTTTTTGGACAATATATAGCTCACAGCGGTATACAAAGTATTTACACAAATAATATGAGTAAGAACTCACCAGAGACGAGAAAAAATGGTAGCTGGGAGCACCGATCAACAAAGTAAGTGGCTGGACCAAATGATGGTGTTAGAAGGCTAAGACAGAAAAACACGGCATGAGCTACACCATGACCTAAACCCCCAGCTGCAAGCAATTAAGAAGTGCACGTTAGAGCTCATGTAAGATTAGAAAATGAAGACGGTTGGGAAACTTGGTAAAATGCTAAAATCACTGGGCCCTCAGTCCACAAATTATTGTCTTTTCAAGGTAGGGGAGAGCAATTATAAATGTCATTCAACTTTAGGACATTTGACTGTGCAGTTAGTCTGATTACCTCCAATACAGAGACAACTCTTGTCTGCCTCACTCAATAAGACGCTTGAGTAAGGCTGCAACTTTTAGGAAGGTCTTTTTTTCAATGTGCTCGGTGTCTAAATCTAAGTTTCCACAATTAGAATTCTTGTCAGAATTTAAGATTCCATATTTTTTAAAATCAGGCTGTAACTTTACAGTCGGGAGAAGTAATACTATTGTCATCACCCAAAGAAATGTTTCTATTGATCTTCATCCCCCTGTAGCATTCTGAGTAAAGGGGCTCTCACGACACAACTGTATACTGGTGCATTGTTCTTCTGCAGTGTGCATATAGACCAAATGTTTTCAGATAGGGTTTGTCTTTGCATGTAACTTGGTCTGTGGGGATGGTTTGAGTTATTAGTTACCTTTTAGAGGTTGGCTGTTCAGTAAGATCTGGTGGAGTAGGCTGTTCGGTTATTGCATGGAGTATTTGGTTGGAGCAAATCACAAGGATGTTTGAAGATGTTTCTTGCAAATAAGTGACTTGGAGCATCGCACACCTTAAACCTAAGTGATTTGGGTTGAATTTATTTCTCGATTAAGTTCCGTCTTCAGCTTCCTTTAATAAGAGAATTGGGAATGGAGATTATATTGGTTCTTTCTCTTGCATATTTTCTTGTATTTTGAAGCAGGACTTACCATTCTGCCTCATGATTTTTCTCATTTTGCATGGTTTTAAATTATTAAGGAAGAACGTACTACCAAAGTTTTAAAATCTTGCTATATAGAAACTAATTGTAATGAAACCAAAGGTTATAAGTTAAATCATGGGTGATCAAAGTTTACCTAGAGCAATCTGCATCTTATCTGTCAAATATAGACGCGGCTTTGAAACTCTGTCAGCGAAAGCATCTAACATGTCTTCTAATTTCCTATAAAATTCAATAGCAGAGACATTGTAGGTATATCATTGTTTATAGCTAAACAATTATAAACTCTATAGGAAACTGTTACTTTAGTTTAGAATCTAATTGATAGTACACGTATATTATAAAAGAAAAAAAAATTCAATGAAAATTTTCAAGTAGCAGACACGAAGGGTACGAAAAATAGCCAAAAGTGAGCAGGCTGCAATATTTCAGAAAGATATTAGTACTTGTAAGAGGACTCCAATTAGTAACCTACAGACATGGAAGGAAAAGAAAAATGATCCTGGATTGTGGATTGCTACTCCCCCAATAAGATAAAACCTAATAGTAAGGCCAAATAGATCTACCAATTCTAGGAGAGTTGGGCAGTTCTAATTTAAAATCTAGAATGAATAAGAAAATGATTGTGTTTTGATTTCTTTGTAGACACTAGTAAATGTAAATATGGAGATTAAAAAATATGTGCATATATATATGTATTAACTAATTCATTCTTTTTTTTTTTTTTTTTTTTTTTTTTTATCTCCGAGAGAAAAAAAAATCTACATAAAAAAGGGCCAATATAAGAATAACTCAGCAGTTAAGATATCTCAGTCTCTAAGGGGTCCATACTCCACCTCACATATGATATAATATTCTAAAAATAAAAGGTGATAATAAAAAGGACTGTAACCGTAAGCATTAACAATAGAACAAAAAATTAAAAGATGTACAATAATGGCTGTTCAACCTAAACACTGAACTAATGGAAAAATTTAATCAATGAATCCATCACTTATCTATCGAAGTCAAAAGGCACCCTTTTTCCAATTTTGGCCTAATTTTCCACTAAAAGAGTATCAATATATCACATATTAATCATCTAATAAAACCTAAAGATAACTCCTTCATAGCTTAGTGAAAAAACCTTGAACTCTGTCTTGATATATACTAGTATGTGTAATATGTTTGTTCAATGGTAAGAAGGCTTGAATGTTCGGTGATCAGTTGGCTATTGGTTAAGTTTTAAGCAGCAGCTCAGGCATAAAAAGCCCAAACATGGTTATCTATAATAATAAACATTTTAGCAATTTCTTCACTGCTTCGTAGACTCTTCCTCTTGATGCATTGACACAAATCATTTAAATTTGAGACTTCCTCAATAAACCCAATCTAACCTACATGTTTTCAATTCCCATAGTCTATAGCAAGTTATTATAACAGATTTTAAACAGTATTCATACTAAGAAGGAGAGGCATCACACCTCAGCACTCAAAGAGGTGCAGGCCATCAAACTTTTTCAAGGTATGTTGCATAACACCTACATTTTAGAAGAACCTTCCTTCTAAATTTTTTTCTAACCTAATTACTAATAATACTACAATTTCCAATGAATACAGCTATTGTTATTACTATTATTATCTTCCTAAAGTGTGACTTTCCTTTCTACTTTAAGCTTCAGCTCCAGATGACAATTGCAAGTACTTAGAGATGATTTTGAATTGTGGGATTCAGCCCTTCAATCCTTACTTCCTAGACTCTCCAAGTGATATTGAGATGTTAATATTAACTCACCTGTAGACTTTCCAGAAAAGAACCCGTAGAGCTTCTTGAAATATGACTGACGTCAATATAAGAATTGCATAAGGCCATAATATTGTTGAGTTCAGTGGAAGAAAGCCCCTCCATAACGCAGACAGCAGTATCAAACTAATGAGCCATAACAGGGTGCTGCACACACGAACAATAATAATCATGAAATATCATCCGATTAAACAAAGTGGCGGCCAACAAAAAGTTCATTTTCAATCAAACTACTCGTGCTCCACCCTCAGATGCCGCTTAGCAACTTCAAAAGAGAATCTAGAGGTTAAATTAAGAATTTAATAGCTAAATTTTGATATTTGTGCCTATATAATTCAAACTTTAACAAGTTTCAATTTCATTCTAAACTTTGAATTGTAATTCTACTTATTCACTGCTATTAACAACACAGTTGACTAGACGATGGCATAAACTGTGTATTGGACAAAAATTAATCGATTCAACACAAAGTTGGGAACAAATTATAGAAATAAACCGGAAATTCGACAAAATAAATTGACAATTGCTACATCTCCTCTTTTCCAAACCAAGTTATCACATCTTTTAATAGACTGTGTCGCATAGAACTAAACTTAAAAGTTTTTAAAATCCAGAAGTCGAGTGGTTAAATTGGCAACCTATCCAACCTAAAAAGCTCGAACAAAATACGTGAAGCTTACTAGCGAAAGAAAATCTATAAACAATAACAAAAAAATTAAAATATAATCTGCAACATCCTTCATTTCCTTTGCCGATTACACAACTCACACAGCTTACCTGCGATCCTAATTGATAGCTAAGAAAGCGAAGGGGAAAATGAACTAGAAAAGGCGCGATCAGAATAGAACAAAAGAAAACGATCAAGCAAAACAATAGCATGAAGACCGAGAGAAGGCCATTATTGAAGATTATTGAGAGGCGGAATGAAAGCAGTATTCAAATTGGAAACGGAGAAGTACCTGGAGAGGAGTGTGAGAATCAAGAAGGGCTTGTGAGCAATGACGGAGATGAAAAGGGAGAGAGAAGGGCCCAACGCTATCAAGGTATAGCCGATCCCTGCTGCTACAGTCATCGCCTTCTTCCTTCGCACCCAGCCCTGCGACCTTTTGTTGGAGACCGATATTCGGATAGTTGAAGGTTGAAGAAAAGCTTCAGTGGCACCGTGTAAATCCAAATCCAAATCAAAATGAATGAATTGTGTACACTTTCCATATATACATACGATTCAACTTTATATTATAACTATTTTTATGGATACACACATTCTATATGCAAAATATGGTATAGTTTTAGACTAAAAATGTTGATTTGTGTAATATTGATGAAACATTATGTGAAACATTTTATATATATATATATATATATATATATATTTTTTTTTTTTTTTTTCTAAAACCACGGCACACGGACCCATATATTTTAAAAAATATTTATGTGTGTGGTTACGTGCATGCGTGCGTGTTGAAAAT
Source organism: Cucurbita pepo subsp. pepo (assembly GCF_057944985.1). Taxonomy (NCBI): domain Eukaryota; kingdom Viridiplantae; phylum Streptophyta; class Magnoliopsida; order Cucurbitales; family Cucurbitaceae; genus Cucurbita; species Cucurbita pepo. The sequence goes on from NC_141809.1 coordinate 11,065,007, forward strand.
TTATTTATATCAAGTGGGGAGGTGCAGAGAATTAGACAGTGATAGAAAATATAATCTCATTTTCGGCCCCATTTATCGGGAAGAAATGTTTCTCATTTCGTGTCTGAACCTAGCAAGTTAAATGGACATCTCTAGTTGGCATATAAGAGGACTATGTTCAAGTAAGGACTTAAACAATTTATAGTATATAGATAAGGTTTGTTGTATTGTCCTAACAACATTATTGATATGACCCACTTTATAATGGTTATAAATGACTTTATCAAAATCGTTCGTATAGAAACACGTGAGTGAAGATCCTATACAACAAGTTTGTATAATACTGAACAATGAAATATTTTCCCCATTTTTAAATTTGTTAATTGAGAACATTATTTCATAATATGATTATATGTGACTTGATATTGATCTGAAGTGATTTACGAACTTCTACCCGCAAGAAATGGTCTTTTAATTTGTATGGATGAGAATGAATTTTATAACTGATTTAATATACCTACCATTTTGGAGACTTTCATGAATAGAGAGCAAGGAACATATTTTCACGAGATGGAATTCACTCGTTCATGTATAGAAAAATATGGATAGGTAATTTTCTTAAATTTTGATTTCGAGACATGAACAATGGGGACCCGCCTTCTCGCGGACCCTAAAGAAACTTAGTTTATGGTTGGATCATAAACAAATTGTTCATTAGAAAATTAGTGGTACTTGAAGTGATAGATATAATTACATGGATAAAACGGCTTTTTGACATAGTCATAATTACAAACAATTGAGAACTTGCTTGTAATGATTATATCAATGAACACAACTTCCAACAATGGATAAGAGTGTAACTCCAGGTCTACCGAACATTCAAGACTCTCTCTAATGAAATGATTTGTTCTAGCATGAAACATCGAATTTTCTGCTAGGCGAATCGCACATTGGTTGTCGCAATGAAGTGGTATCGGATAGTCAATTTTCTGGTGTCAATCTTCCATCAAGAGTTTTACCATCTACTTTCCTGAGCTGCTCTAGTCGCTACTTTGTACTCTGCTTCTCTAGCTGACAATGACAATGATAGTCGCTACACTTAATTATTAACAATTATCAGTATTTTGAATTGTCCACGTGTAAGGTTGGAAATAACAATTTCAACTCATTTTTCAATCACTCAAATCAGAGCTAAAACGGAGGAGTTTAAGTTGAAACAAGATACCCGATGTGATATGACAGCAAAATTGACATCATGGATAAATCAAAGTATGACATTAGAACTTTAGAAGAGTTCTAACAAACGGTAGAGTTTTCAATTATTTATAAATAGAAATTCCACTAGAGTTTTTAATTACTTATAAATAGAAATAAAATTGGTAGAGTTTTGAATTACTTATAAATAGAAATAAAATTATTTATACGGTATTTGAGTGGTAAACACAAATCATTACTCACATTATTTTTATTAATATTTACTTAAATAAATAAATAAAAATAAAAAAATGTATATACCTTTTATTTCTCTTTCAAACAACAAATACAAAGATACTATCTTTTACTTTTCCTTCAACCATATAAATAAATATGAAAAAGTCTACCTTAGTTGAATCACTTCTTTCTCACCAACACCACTGTCACTTGAATCTTCAGACACATTAATACTTTAGAAAATGTGTGCAGTTTGCTCTTCCGTTTTCTGTGTTATAATTTCTTCAATATTGTTCAAGTATGTTAATACTTCATTCTCTGAGGGCCACCCTGCTTTCATTGCATCACTCTAATCGTCAGTCATGTGGTTTAAGTATCTTGAATCAATGATTCAATCATCCTCGTAATCGATATGTTCTTCCATCATTGTCATGAGCGCTAGTTTGTCTTCTTTTATGACACATATTGTCTCTACATACCATTCATTTTCCATCTTCGTTTTTGTTGTTGCCACGTTGTTTTCAACACAATTTTTTTTTGGACCAACGATCCCTGAACATGTTAGCTATTTTTCCCGTAATTGTAACAAATACCTCCAAATCTCTTTCCTTAAGAGCTATTGTTGTCGTTCTTATGAGCTCTCTCTAGTTGTGCAGTTTCTTGATGACTTCTTCCTTTTGTCACTATTTTGTATCCACGTTTGGTAGACGATTTATTGTTGCTCTAACTTTCACTTGTGTAGAGTGCTTCTTCTTCACCTCGTAATATGATTTCTCTAATTTGTTTAGTCATGGCTTCTTGACTAGCTAACAAATTTTCAAATTCTAAAAGTGTTGGTTTAGCGGACAATCCTTGTACAACAATAACGAAGCTTTTATATCATGGTCGCAAACCATGGATAATGATTCTCTTCATTCGATATTCTCCATTGGCAGACTTCGGGTCTAGTTCAGTAATCTCCCGACAGATCGACTTGACTTTGTGGAAATATTGAGCAATCGTCATGTCATGTTGTGAAATTGATAACAGCTTGTTCTCCAGAAGTTGTAGCCACGTATCGTTCTTCTTTGAGAAGATCATCATGAACGTGTCACATGCTTCTTTTGGTGTCTTGTCATCCCAAATGTGCTATAACATCTCTTTTTTTTTATTGTGGTTTTCAAGGCAAACATTGCTTTGTCTACTTTGACTCTCCATTTGCGCAAGGCGCTGTTAGAATCCTCCTCTAGCGGCGTAGTTTCATTCCTGCCAACGATCTCCCAAAGGCCATGTTCTTCTAACGAGGACATCATGCATGTTGCCCATGTGTTATAATTGTTGCTGTTGAGTTTCTTAATTCCTCTAACGATTTGGAAATCACTCATCGTGTTGGCTATACCTCAGTAATACCAACAAACTCTTTCGACAAAACTTGCATAATCATAGACTACTCACGACACAAAGAAACTCACTTACTAATAATCTCAAGAAATCGTTTTTGATGTGGAAGATCAGACAGAGCTGCAACCACATAACATACTAATAATTTCAAGAGATCATACAACCTACACTAACCTCGCTATGATACCAGATTGTTAAACACAAATCTTTGTAGGAAACACTCACATTCTTTATAAACACCAATACTAACCTCGCTCTGATACCAGATGGTTAAACACAAATCTTTGTAGGAAACACTCACACTCTTTGTAAAGACCAATCGAGAAGAGATTACAAGACACTCTGTAGAAACTACTGCACTCTTTGCTTTAGATTTCTTAGGATGAAAACGTTGGTAGGTTGGGGAGGTATTTATAGTGGAGGCTAAACAATTTATACCTAAAATAGCTAACCATTTATTCTTAAAATACCCTCCTTCTTTTCATAAAATATCTATATCTTTATTCCTAAAATATCAGGATCATTTTCAAAAAATACATAGAGAATGGGCTCATATAAATATTGGGCTTGACCCTACTATGCTAGTGATGGTATTTTAATAGATATCCTAGTCGAACTCTCCATGCAATAAAACATTCTTCGTATCCATCAACCATAATTTTCAATCTTTATTTACTAGAAGTGCCGGAGAAACATGTTGATAGTGATCTTCGCCACTGGACTAAACGTTTTATCATAGACTAGTCCATATTATTGAGGGAACCCTCGAGCTACAGGTTAAGTCTTGCATCTTTCGATTGATTCATTCGAGAGACACATTATTTCGTAGACCCACTTGCAAGAGATGAGTTTGCTGTCTATTGGTCTTGACACTAGTTCTAAAGTTTGATTTTTCTCCAAGGTTATAATTTCTTCCCCCATTGCTTGCTGTCAAGTTGAGTTTTGTGATGCTTCTTAATTTCGTCTTCTATAATAGCTGTATTGACATACTTTGAATTTGGCTTTTGGATTCTTTCTGACCGTCTAAGTTGTTGAGGTGTCATTTTTTTCACTAAGTTCGCTTGGTCAAGTCACTTCTTGCTCACCAACATAATTGTCACTTGGATCTTTAGGCACATCAACATTTAAGCAAATGTGTATAGTTTGCTATCTCGTTTTGTTGTGGTAAAATTTCTTCAATGTTGTTCAAGTCTGATAATACTTCCTTCTCTGATGGCCACCTTGCTTCTATTGCGCTACTTTGATTGTCAGTCATGTGATTTGAGCATCCTGAATCAATGATCCAGTCATCCTTGCAGTCAACATGCTCTCCCATCATTACCATGAACGCTATCTTGTCTTCTTCTATGACACATATTGTCGTTGTATCCCATTCCTCATCCATATCCATGTTGGAGGATGCCACATCTCTTTCAACAGATTCTTTCTTAGACCAACAATCTTTGGATATGCGACCATTCTTCACTATAACAAATATCTTCAAATCTCTTCCCTTCAGAGCTCTTGTTGTTTTTCCTCTGAGCTCTCCCTGGTTGTGTAGTTCCTTGGTAACTTCTTCTTCTGTCACCATTTTTGTATCCATGTTTGGTAGATGATTTATTGGTACTCTGACTTTCACTTGTGTAGAGTGCTCCTTCTTCACCAGGTAATGTGATTCCTCCCATTTGTTTTGCCATGACTTCTTGACTAGCTAACAAATTTTCAAACTCAATAAGTGATGGTTGAATAGGTCATCCTTGTAAAACAATAACAAAGTTTCTATATTCTAGTCGCAATCCATGGATAATGATCCTTTTCATTCAAGCTTCTCCAATGGCAGACTTTGGGTCTAGTTTAGTAATCTCTCGGCAGATCGACTTGACCTTGTGGAAGTACTGAGCAATTGTCATGTCACGTGAAATTGATAACAACTCATTCTCCAGAAGTTGTAGTCTTGTATCGTTCTTCTCTGAGAACAATATCATGAATGTGTCCCATGCTTCTTTTGCTGTCTTGTCATCTTAAATGTGCTCTAATATATCTTCTTCAATTATGGTATTCAAGGCAAACATTATTTTGTCTACTTTGATTCTCTATTTGTGCAAGGCTTCATTAGAATCCTCCTCAGATGGTGTAGCTTCATTCCCCCAACAACCTCCCAAAGGTCATGTTCTTGTAATTAGGACATCATGCATGCTGTCCACGCGTTGTAGTAGTAGTTGTTGAGTTTCTTGATTCTTCCAACGATTAGGAAATCGCCCATCGTGTTGGTTATACCTCAATAATACCAAACAAACTCCTTTCGACACAAAGCTTGCAGAGTCATGGACTACTCGCGACACAAAGAAACCCACTCACTAATAATCTCAAGAAATTGTTTCTAATGTGGAAGATCAGACAAAACTGCAACCACATAGTATACTAAGAATTCCAAGAGATCAGACAACCTACACCAACCTCGCCCTAATCCCTAATTATTGAATCCAACTTTTTGTGGGATGAGATTACAAGACATTTTGTAGAAACTACCCTCTGTGCTTGAGATTTCTTTTTGGGATGAAAACCTAAATAAGGTGGAGAGGTATATATAGTAGAGGTTAAATAATCTATTTCTAAATTATCTAAATCTTTTTCTTAAATATATATATATGTTTATTCTAAAATACCTGAATCATTTTTTAAAAAAATGTTCATACAATTCTTGGGCTAGACCCTATTGAGCTAGTGATGATATTTTAATATCACGGTAAGTCTTCCTAATCCCTTTTTGTATGAATCATAATGATGTTTTGTGATAGTTTTCCAAATTTTGACTAAAGTGAAACAAACAAACAAACAAACAAATTAGACCTCGGCCCCGGGACAGTTGTTTCCACATAATTTATTTTTTGTTTGAGAATTTCCGTTTTTTGAGCTATAACGTCATCTCTTTGCTTCATCGTCAATAAAGAGTAACAAACATATACATATACTTCAAAATAACTAAGTATACTTGAGCATTACTATAAATTGTTGAACATGTATGCGAGATTTTGAGTATTTTTGAATTATGTTACGAGAACACAAGAAAATGGAAGAATAATGTACATAATAATACAATAGAATAAAATAATAAAATTTTCTAGTGCACGGTAAAATTTACACACATAAACTAACTACGGTAAAATTTATACACACATAAACTAACTACGGTAAAATTTATACATCACAAGCACATTTTTTAAACTCATATATCAGACGACGTAATTTATTGACGGAATCACAAGCAGTTGACATGCAGTGTTCAGTCCACTCGCACAGAGCGCAGTCACCTCCTCCGCCTTCCGGACACTTGCAGACTGATACCTGTACTCTCGAACTTCGCATTAAAACTTTCATGGCTGATCGCCCATCCTCTCAACTACTCCCCCTCCTCTCCGAACCCTAATCTTCGCGCTTCAGCTTCCATTCGAGGTAATGCGAACTTCTTCCGCCTTTTTACTTGAACTTTTCCTGAGGTTCGATGTGGTGAAGGTTCGTCTACTGGAACTCGGCCGTTTTTTGGGCTGTTTCTTCTCTTTGTTTTGGTATAACATGCACGAGGATCAGATAAAAGTTTGTCGCTCAATGTGTAGTTAATTTGTGGTTAAGGTCTTTCTTGAATTGGAGTTTCTCCGAGTGTGGTTGAGTCATGGTTCATTCGGCCTTGTGTTTATTTGAATTTATGAGGAAGTAGGATACGGCGATGGTTTTTCTTCCTGAACTCACCCTATTTTGAGGCATTTTTTGCTTTTGGACATCGAAATTTTTTCTTCTGTTTCTTCTGTGTAACATGCATTAGGATCAGGTAAAATTTTCCGTTCAACGTGTTACTAGTTTGTTGGGGAAGTGAATAGATTATGTGAGCGTTAGTTTATTGAAGGTAGAATCGTTATGGAATTGGAACTTTATAGAGGTAAGCAGTTTTGTGACTTTTTTTTTAAGGTGTGATTGAGGCACAGGTCGTTCTACTAATCTGATGGACAACTTTGTGAATTTTAAACACACAGTATTGGAAATCTCTTAGAATGTTTTGGGTCTCTTTGACAATGTTAATATTTTCTGGCTTCTGTTTTTGAAACATTGGCGCTCTTTAATACTTTCGTATCTTTTGTTGGATGACTTTGAGGAGACCCGGAACTTCATATTCTCTAGTCCTTAGTCTTAGCAATGTCTCCAAAATTGTGCATAAAAGAAGTAGAAATTGTAAGTCTCTTGTTTTCTATATTGTTAAAGACAAATTCAGCTAATTGAAGCTTCCAGATGCTGTTCTTTGCCTAAATTCATCTGGTGGGCTTTCCTGCAATGATTTTTAACAACTTTCAGCTATGTTTTTCCTTGTATTTCTTTTCTAGATTTTCATTTATGCGTTGCTTCTTTTTCTCAGTCTAAACTCGGTAGACTTTGACTTGCTCTACTCCCTTAGCATTTTTCAAGCATTAATGAAAAGTTGTGCCTTTTTGTTTATGAATTTGTCTTTTATCTTATTCTTCTTGTTTATATATATATATATATATTTTGTTTTTCGGTTAGTCACATTTTAATGCTACAAAAATAAAAGGATAATTCTCTGTTTTCTATCAAGCATGTATTATTCCTGGCAGTGTTTAAGGGAATTTGGTTAAATTTTGTTCCTCTACTTGGTGCTCCCTCTACAATGAGTTGTCCTGTTGTGTTTTTCTTTTTGTAGATTTACGAGTCTTTTCTGTAATTCCCTTGGGTTTTCAGGTATTTTTTATCTCCTCATTTTGTACATCCTCTTTTGATTAATACCCACATGTTTCCTACATATATAAGAAAAGGAATATTTTTCTTGTTTTGTTGTTGAAATTGAATCAGCGAGTGTTTTATTTTTATTTTTATTTTTTGATTTAAAGATTACAAAGTAAAGAAACAACTTATAGTTATCGAATAAAAAAGTACATATATAAGTAAAAAATGAAAAGAAATAAAGAAAATTAAACACAAGAAACTAGAAGTAAGAAATATATGGCTGATGAAGATTTGAACACGTTACTTTACCATGACATATTCTCAAAGAATAAAAAGGAAAAACTACGATATGTTGTCAACCATTTGAAGCAACAGTAGTCAAAATGGAACAACTAGAAGGGTTTCTTCACTTTCACTTCCACACACTTGGTACAACATCAACGTGAACCTGATTTGAGTAATTTCTTCATGAAGAGTTAGTTATACTGTATGATTACTGGTAATCAAGCTGCTAAAGTATACACATGAATTGATTTTTTTACTCTGTGCCAGCAGTCTGTCTATTCTGACAAGGATCATAAAGAACTGAAAAATTGATTGTTATTTTCTTGTTGGCAAATCTTAATTTTTCTTTGTCTTGTGGCTATGAAAATGGACAATTATTGTTTATTGGATGGAAAAGAGTTTCTGACGTGTTAATTCAGCTGTTCATCTGGCAGTTCTTTTCGTGGGCTCCCCAATTTTCATTCCAAGAAGGAAGTTTGAATCCTTTGTTATTTTCCTCCGTTGATGGAAAGGTCTTGCTCCTGATTTTGGGAAGAGGATATCATATATAAGAAACTGAAAAAGCAGTAGTGGTAAAAAAAACACCCTTACCATGAGTGCAACAGGTGTATGCCCAACCGAGGATGCCATACTTGCATTATTGGATTATTTAGTTGAACCTATGCTTCCTTCAAAGTCATCTTCGATAGAAAATCCACCACTAGCTCTACTGCAATCAGTTGCAAAACAGGTACTTCTGAAATTGACTTTCGTGTGTTTAATATTTTAATTCACTTTCATTCTTGAAATATTCGAACAATTATAATTAGGTTAATAATTTATTTTGGTTTCGGACTGGGTGATTGGAGTTGATTTACTGGAAACATAAAAGTTGTACAAGCAGCCGTCTGTGCTTTAATATCCATCATCTTTTGAAAGTACCAAAAGATTATGATAATACTATTACTTGTGCTTAAAAAAATTTAATTTCTACAGTGCTCTCTTCATTGACTAACCGAATGCTTTAATTTTTTCTAATCTTTTGAGTGTACCAGCGTCAAGCATAAAACTACCTATGTCAGTAAATATATACTTGTCCAAAGTGTTAGACGAACACGACTCTCCACAATGGTATGATATTGTCCACTTTGAGCATAAGCTCTCATGGCTTTGCTTTGGGCTTTCCCAAAAGGCCTCACACCAATGGAGTTAGTATTCCTCACTTATAAACCCATGATCATTCCCTAAATTAGTCGATGTGGGACTTCATCATCCAACACCTCCCCTCGAACAAAGTGCGCCTCCCCTTAATTGAGGCTCGACTCCTTTGGAATCTTAGTCATTTTTGACTGCCTTCGAGGAGGGGCTTGGCTCCTTTTCTTTAGGAGTTCTTTGTTCGATATTTGAGGATTTGAGGATTTACCAATCTATTGGCACGACTAAGTTTAGGGCATGGCTCTGATACCATGTTAGACGAACACGACTCTCTACAATGGTATGATATTGTCCACTTTGAGCATAAGCTCTCATGGCTTTGCTTTGGGCTTCCCCAAAAGGCCTCACACCAATGGAGTTAGTATTCCTCACTTATAAACCCATGATCATTCCCTAAATTAGTCGATGTGAGACTTCCATCATCCAACACAAAGAACTCTCTCTCACTATCTTACACACACACAAATGCACACGCACATTCACACAGACATGATAACTGAAAGAAGGCACATAGTGAGAGGAGGGATATTTGGGGGCTATGTATCCAGGATTCAGCTATACTCCATAACAATAGAAATTACAAGGAATGTCCATTCATTAAATTTATGTGAGCAAATTGATTAACATATTTTCCAATATTTGAAACAACTGCAAATAAAAAGTAATTCACGGCACTTCTGCTGCTTTTGCTAGTCTATGATTTATTTGATTTTTCTCATTTACACGTTTTAGTTTACCACCATTCTTCTTGCTGATAAACTTTGTATTTTCCTATATTTAATAGCAGCCGAAATTGACTAGTACTGTTCATATGATCAACACGGAATAGGTTTAAAGTAGGTTAGTTTTAACTATATGTGGCAGCTTATTTCTCACTACTCCTTCCCATAAGAAAAAAATTGTTAAGAGAGAATAAAAGTGTCGTCTATATTTAAAATCGTTATTGTTAAAAAATAATGTTATCTAACTTAGTGTTTTTCCTTTGAATCTACTATTAGATGCATGCCGTTGTTTTGTTATACAACTACTACCACAGGAAACAACACCCACATCTTGAATTTTTGAGTTTTGAGGCATTTTGCAAATTAGCTGTGGTCGTTAAACCAGCTTTGTTGTCTCACATGAAACTCATGCAAAGCTCTGATGATATTGAATTGGAAAATCCCGAGAAGCAGCTTTCTCCAGCAGAAAAAGCAATTATGGATGCATGTGGTTTAGCCACTTGTCTATATACATCAAAAGATGAAAATATAGAGGGCTGGCCCCTTTCCAAGGTTGCCGTTTTTTTGATCGACTCCAAGAAGGAGCATTGCCATTTGCTGTTTAGTTCCATCACTCAAGGAGTTTGGTCTGTCATTGAACAAAATTTAGATACCTCTGAATGCCAACCAAAGAGCGTGGAAGAGGAAAAACATGTAAACAAAAAGAAAAGAGTGATTAAGAAACCTTCAAAAGAGGGGCTAGTTGTTGTTGGAACTAAGACTCAGCAGCTTGCATATTCAGCAGTCAAGGAAGCAACTGGTATGTATTCTACTTTGTTAACTCATCGATAGTTCAATGGCTATATCTTGTTAAGTATACCAAGGAGAACTGCTTTTATTTCCTACCTTTTTATATTGAATGAGATGTCCCCCTTTGTTCGTGTTAGATTCAAAGATATGTTTTAGAATTCTAATGACTTATTGCAGAGATGATTGTTTCATATATATTTTCTTCCTCAATTAAGGATCATGTATGGTTAAGTATTAGGAAGTGAATTGTAACTCGAATCACATGTCGCCACGTACACTCAAGGGTAAAGAGGGCGGCATTAAAATTTAAATATGCATTCAAAACCAACATAAAGTAGTGTAAAGGTAATATTTGCGGAGTTAAATCAAAACGGCTTACAAAAAATGCATAAGTTTTGGGAAGTAGCATTTAAAATAATAATAATATGACAAGAAGGAAGATGACTCGATCTAAAGAGCACCCCCTGCAATTGCACGACTCTGCACGCTCCCGCCATCAACAATGATCTACACTCCACCTAAAAAGAAAAAAAAAAAGAATAACATGGGATGAGTATAAAAATACCCAGTAAGCAACCTACTTGTAGGCTCTTGTTGAACTTCATCCTATACATGGAAACTTAGGCTATGTGCTCATAATCGTCCCTTGCGATAGCTAAACTGTGGCTTAACGTCCATACCAAACTTTAATTGTCCCTTGCGATAACGAAACTGTGGCTTAACGTCCATACCAAACTGTATAGGCATTGTGTAACTAACCCTTAGCATACCTCTTTTAAGGAGTATTCAATCCCTCTCAGGTTCACAACCTTGGAGTTTTCTGTTTTCTCTTGGCTCTAGGTTTCACGTATGTCTAGGTCCTTCGTCAATCTTGCACAAAGTGTGCTTCAAGTCGTTGGGCCCATGGAAAGGCCCTAGGGTAATGTTCGTAAGTCTGGAGGAGCCCTTTTTGCTCTAATTGGTGACTGTACTCCATACATATCTACCTATTGATCTCTAATCAGTGGATTCTCCCTAGTGGTGTCGGCCAACATCTACTTGTTCCTAAGATCAGTAAACTACCTGTCACTTTGCATTTCCAGGCTAGAACAGTAAATTACTTGCTCACCCTCATTAGGTTAGAACAATTAAACTACTCATCTTAGGAATAGTAACTACCTGTTACGTTGCCTTTTCAGGTTAGTACAGTAAAATTATTTGTCACTATGCCACTCAGAGGTTGGAATAGTAAAAAGGCCATGACTCTCTCCACTAGGCACCATTGATAGCACTTCAGTAGTATACCCTCTATGAGTCCTGAAAGCATTTATGGGTGACAACTAAGTCATGTGTAACAAGTAGACCCTAACCCCTGTTGGTTAGTTCAAGAATAGGGGTTGCGCCCTATTCGTCCCTACAAGGTACCTGGTTAACCCAAGGAAACTATGGAACTCATGACTAGGTACTAGGACCAAAATACGAATAGGGGATGCACCCTATCCGTCCCTACAAGGTACCTGGTTAACCCAAGGAAACTATGGAACTCATGACTAGCTACTAGGACCAAAATACATGAAACTGGAACTCATAGTCTATGGATACCACAACTAGCACTCTATGACACATGGCGATAGTCCAACTCATAACTGGGCAATAACGGGCTATCCAAACCCTAAACCATGCATATAAATGTATAAAGACATACAACATGCTTGTCATGCTCATTACCCCCCATTGGCCTTATTCAGACATTGTTTTCTTTTCTTTTGAGGCCTTATTGATGCAAAGTTGATAAGATTGCCTAATGGATATGGAACGTTCTATGGGGATGTGGGGATACTTGTTTGCAGGCATGATTTGGGACAATATCAGGAGGCTCTTGAAGCAAATGGCATGTATGCTGTCATGCTGGTTTATGATTGAAGAGGTGTAGTCTTGTTGATGTAGAACTAAGGGAAATTCAGAATTGTATTCAATTCAAGGTAATGATACAAACTGGAAGCTGACCAATTATAGGTCACAAGTCAGCAAACAAATCAAAACTAACCCAAGGCTTCCTAACTAATTGACCAATTCGGTTGAGGGGGTAAATAAGAGAAAACTTGGGTAAACTAAAGAAACTAAAGAGTACAAGAATGGCAGATCTAGTGAGAATTAAAAAAAGATGCAAGAACTATGAAGAAACTCAAATTAAATATCTTAAAAAGTACTTCCGAAGGGATTATGATTAATGGAACTTAAATCTTCAAATATTTTACAGAGAAACCTCCCTTCACACGATTTATCACCCTCAATTTGTCCTTTTTGTTTCTTGGATGTGGATTGTCTTCTGCATATTTTCTTTGGTTGTTCCTATTTGCAGTTATGTTGGTTTAAGTTGCTTCCGAACATTTCTCATTAGCCCAAAATTGGCTCCGAAATCTATGCTTTTGTGAGGTAATGCAGTAAAGCCTTTCTTTTTTCCTTGTCAAAATTATGTTTGAAAGAAACCAAAGGCTGTTTCACATTAAGCATTTCCTTTGGTTAGATCATTTTGAGTCAGCTCATCTCAAAGCTTCATCATGGTGTTCTCTTTCCAAATATTTTGTTAATTTATCTTCAGGATATGACTCTTAATTGGAATGCTCGTATATACCCTTTGTAGATTTCTTTATTTGAGTCTTACTATTTCTTATTGCTTTTATTCCCTCCTTGGAGTTTGCATCAATTAAGCATTAGGCTCTTTTCATTACATCCTTTTCGTATCTCTAGATTTTGGGAGGGTACAAATTATATTGCTATATGTTAAAACTGTGCAACTTAGGTCTTCTTGTGTAGAAGAGAGACCTATTACATACATGGAAAGAATAATGCAATTAAGACTAAATATTGACCACTAATGTTTACACTTAAATAGTAGAATTCCAAGACTTCCCTTCAGGTTGGTTTAAAGATACTTTCCATAGTTAGCTTGCCAATTACTTTGTCACATTACTTCTTTGGGAATCCTTTAATTGATACATCAACAATTTGCTGTGACGTTGGAAGGTAAGGGATACATATTACTTCTGCATCAATCTTCTTTTTAATAAAATGCTTATCCACCTTAACATTTTTGTTCTATCATGTAAACTGGATTATGAGCTATCAAAATGATAACTTTATTGTCACAACAAATCCGTATAGGCGTCTTTTGAAGGAACTTCAATTCTCCAAGGACCTTTTTTTGTCCGTATACCCCCACAAATTCCACGTGCTAAAGCTCTTGTATGCTTCAGTACTGCTTCTAACTACCACATTTTGTTTTTCTTCTCCGCCACATAATTAAGTTCCTTCCAACAATAGAACGATAACCTGAGGTAGATCTTCTATCAGTAGTACTTTTTACCCAATCTGCATTAGTATAAGAGGGTGCTTTTTGAATAAGATACCTTTCCCATGAGTTTCTGTAAGTCAAAATTTCAACTTCAAAATGAATTGGTCCATGCATACAACATGTGTAATATCAGGATGGGTATGGGATAGATACACTAACCCTTCAACAAGTTTTTGGTATCGCTCCTTGTCCTTTATTTCTTCTGCTTTTGCAACTTGTAATTTTAGATTGAGTTTAATGGGGGCTTTCTGCAACCTTACGTTCAAGTAGTCCAGTTTCTTCAAGTAAGTCAAAGACATATTTTATTTGATTACAAAGATACCCTTTTTTGATGTTGCAAATTCCATTTCTAAGAAATATTTTAATGTTCTCAAATCCTTGATCTGAATAATGTCAACTAAGTATCGTAAGTAAATTATTCCCGATTGTTCAATCATTTGATAAACAGAGTCATTATTTGATAAATGATCACTATGCGTCAGACTCAATAGAATTTGATCTTTTTTTTTTTTTTTTTTTTTGTTGTTGTTGTTGTTGTTGTTGTTAAGGTGGAGAACTGAACCAAGAATTATCTTTCTTTATCATTAATCTAATCACAGTTTGAGACTAGGATTCTATTTTATTATCAATCCAATCAATGTTCACATTTTTTTCTTATCAATGGATATATCTCTTTACTTGTATGACTTAGATGTCTCGTATTTCTCAAAAAAGTGATTCAATTGATGGGATTTGGTACGATACTTGTGAGATTGATGAGATTGATATTCCGATCCTTCTTCTTCGAACATATTGATTTGATCCCGTAAGCAGGACCGCCATCCCAATAACTTGTTGCCACCAAAAGGAGTACCCATATTTCTTCTAGAGAATCTCCTAATTGTTCCAAGGCAACTAGAAAGAGATTCTTTAACCGGAAAGAATTTAGTTTAGATATGAGATACTTATCTAGAAGTCTTCGCAACTCAATCATGTACGATGGAATCATCAAAGACTTGACCTTTTCGAACTCTATTTGTAACTCACTATAGGCTTGAGAAACAAGGAGAAGATGTGTACGATTTCTCTAACAAACTTTTTGTTGGGTTCAATTATACTTGTTTCATCATTACCTATAAGAATAATATCATCCACTTAGAGGATCAATATTGAGATTTGATTATTCTTCTAATGTGATGAGGAAGGGGTTGGAGAAGAAGCTAAGTAATAAAATAGGGAAATTTAGAAGAAGGATCCCGACAGTTTGAGAGACCCCAATCATCAGGCTCTACAATCAGGAGAGAGAGCAACCGATTGAAGTAAAGACAAGAGAGCATCGTAAGGTCCGTTAAACGGATGATAAGGAATGAAAGAAACTCCAGGATTTCCCAAGACAAAGAAAGATCTCCCCAAGAAGTCCTTGACTCGTCCCCCCATATGGCTTTTTATTGGTGTAAAAATGTTCATCCTTATAGCAACTATAGTTTGAATTCTTTCATATCCAATTGTTGAAGTCTTTTGTAATCACTTTGGATGGAGCTTACCTTTTGTATCATTTCATTTAATCAGTGAAAGTATTTCCTATACAAAATAGTAAAGGCTCAGAAGCTACTTCTCCATCTCCTGGTCATGGATAGCCTGCCGAATGTGAAGTCATCAAGTGGTTTCTCCTCCTGAATTGAGGTCAAGAAGTTTTGGGGACCCGTATAAAGGATTCGACACTGAAAAGCAATAGGGGGCATAAGAAGCCAAAGATACTCCTAGAATCAAACGCTTGTATCATCTCCCACAATAGATGGAAGAACGAAAGGAAGCTTGGAAGGCAGAAGGGGATTTCCTTCCACAAGTTTCTAAAAGCGCCTATAGAAGCTAAATTGGAAACCTAGCTGTTGGGATGACACCTGTATTTGCTCACAATTTCCGAATGCCATAAAGTGTAAGGTTTTGAAGGGACCTGTCATGTCCATTATGAGGCAAAGCTTTTGTTGCCCAACTTTCCTATCCTCAAACTACCTCCTTATTAGGTTTCAACACCACACTCCAATTCACTGAATGATTTCCTATCCTCAAACCACTCCCTTGTTAGGTTGCCACAACATACTGCAATTCACTAAATGTGACCCACCTCCCTCCTCAACCCCTCCCTGCAGAAATTCCCATGTGACTTTTCCTTGATAGATCCATGTATGTTGAAAAGAAAGAAAATGCACGGGATTTCAGGATAGTCTTCCCCTTCAGAGAAGAAATCTTTTTTTTCCTTGAAGAAGCTCTTGTAAAAATTTCAATTACCTTGAATGAATTTTAAATCTTTCACCTCTGAAGATTAATTTTCTTTTGTAAATTTCATGCATCAATGAAATTTGTTTCTTATTAAAGAAATGTTTAAACTTAGTTCTTAAACGCAGATGCTAGTTCAATAAAGTTGTTCATTCAGTACCAATATTTTTAAAAATAAAATTCAATTAATCTAAAGTCCCCATTGAACATATTATTGGACTTGGTGTAGCCTGATGCAGCAATGGCGTGGAAGCAAAATTCATGGAGTCTCCTTTTTGTTGCTATTCACCCTTGGGGTCCTATATTATGGATATGTCTCTTATCTTGGTACTTACAGAGAGTTGCTAATCCTGTTTATTTTCATGCAAAACAGGCATTAATCAACACGATCTCAAAATTTTAGAAAGTCACGTTGCCTACTCTCTAAGTAAAGAAAAATCAGCAGTCTACTTTTATATGATGCAGTGCACTCGATCAGCAACTGAAGATGTAATTCAAGTTCCCATAAAAGATGCCGTTGACAGGTTTCATTGTTTTCCTTTCACGCCTGCCCCCTTCAATTCTGTGTCTTGGTTTGAATGCATGTTCCAGGAGCTCATGTGAAATGAGCATGGATGAAGGTCAGTCCTCAAATGCATAGATACCCTTTTTTGCTCTTGATTTTTCTCTTTTCCATGGTATTAGTTTGCAGGATTCGTTGTTTAAAAAAAATGGTAGGAGATGGAGCGTTACTTCAAAAGTTGAGTACTACCACATTCTTCCTTATGTGAAGATGGTGCTAACCTGGTTTCACAGGTATACTTTTCATTGCTATGGATATTATTTTTGATGTTGGTATTTATATGTCGGCCTGCATAACTTGATACTTAAAGCCTGATTCTTGATCATTGTGACCTTGTTTATTTCTGCTTCCTGGTGCCGCTGTGTCCAGCCTCTTGGCTCTTGCTAGTTGCCAGTAATGTGAGGTTTAACTATTATTGGATATTAGTTGGAACATAGTAGAAAGAAGACTGCCAACCCCATAAGCCTCTCGTTCAGTAAGGGGTTGAGGAGATCTAAGAAAGGAAGAATTATCAGAAGATGGCAAGAAAAAGCTACTGATATATATCCTCTTATCTAAAAAAATGATACAGATGAGGAAACAAGGCGCATGAGGTTTTTCCCCACTCAAAAATCCTCCTAAAATAGGTGTTCGACTCGTCCAATAGAACACTTAACAAATTGAGAGAATAGAGGATCCTCCACCAGAGAGTATTAGGCTCCTTGTGGAAACGCTACAACAGTTTTGCCAAAAGAGTCTCATTACATAATTACAAAAACATCAGACATTAGCAGAAGTGGTTGGTAGAGAAGTCTCCCAGAGGTGGAGATAGAGATTGAACGAAGGTGGGGAGTGAGAATTGGGGGAGGGGAAGGAGTTTTCTAGAGTTAGTGTTTATTTTTTTGTTTTTTTTTTCATTACAAACTTTTTTATAAATGTTAATTTGTGGGCTTTTAATGGACACTTTGTAGCATGTTTCTTTACTGGGTTTAAATGGGCTCATATAGCTTATTGGGTTTTATGTTCTTGTAAATTTTAAGCTAAATTCAAGGACCAATTAAATCTTCCTTCACATTTAAAAAAAAAAAAAATAATTATTTTTATTATTTAGTAAAAAAACTTAAGTATTTTGGGTTTGATCTTTTAATATATTTATGAACGTGTCCCTAACGTGTCCATATCCTATGTTTTAGAAAATTGGTGTGTCGTAATGTCATGTCATGTCTATGCTTCTCAGGCGAAGCTTGTCCATGCAGTTGGGTTTTGGAAAAAGTCTTTCCTAAGTTGGTTAAGGGGAAGAAATTCTTTTAAGGAAAGGGTGGAAGTGCATTTTCTTCTTCTTCTTCGTATTTTTTTTTTTTGAATAATTAAATTAAATTTATATAATTAATTAATGAAAATTTATTTTTTCTGGACGAGGAGCTTAGCTTTTATTATCAGAAGCGAGTGAAAAATGGAGGGAGACTTTGTTCTAAGTGGTTCTTGCAAACTTCTCCAACTAAAATCCGTCTTTCCTTACAGTCTATCTTGCTTGAGGATGGGTAGTGTAGAAAATTGACCTGTAAATTTGAGATCTTGGCTGCATATCTTTGATTTCCAGCCGTTGCTTAAAAGTCATTTATCCTAAATCTCCCGTTTTAGTAGTTTGCAGGTGTGGAGAATGCGCTCCTTTGTATGTAGCGTTTTCTTATTATCTCGAAGTTCTATATTAGGGAGTAATTACATATTTTAGAGCAATGGAAGTTCTTTTTTGCCTCATAATGGGAAGCATTGTTATTCATTTCTGTCTCAATACGGAGAAGTGATTACATTCTAATTTCTCTATCATCTCTTTCACGTAGGGAAACTTTAACAGATAATTTGGGAGTCGTAGGTGGAGAAAAGATTGATGAAAACCTGAACAAGCCTAAGAGAAAAGATGTAACCAGGAAGCTTGGAACTCAAAACAATCAAGACGATGCTACTACAAACAATATGAATAAAGGCACTAGCATTTATGATGCAGGATTGGAGAGATTGCCCGATAAAACGAACTGTATGAGTAGTTTGCATGATGCGATCTGCAGGCCCCAGAGTCCTAGTGTGGATGACTTGGTTCCCTCCAATCCAATGGAGAAGAGAAAGGGTGTACCGACTCCCACCCAAGTTATCATGTCATATGTAAAGAAAATACATGGTAGTCCAGTTTACAATCACTATGAAGCAACTATCCCATGTTCGGTGACTGGTAGGCAAGTTTACAATCACTATGAAGCAACTATCCCATGTACGGTGAATGAATCGAAGGCTTCAGAGAGTGGTATCAAAGTCGAGGTAAGATGTTGTGCTTCTCTTCATATACTTAGTCTTGATTTTCTATTTATCTTTAGGATTTTAAGTTACATATTTTGCCTGAATTTTTATCAAACATTAGGACTCCTGATGCTTATGGGGACATTGACTGACATTGACTCAGATTTTATTCTCTCCTCTAAAGTTTGGCTTAAAGCATGTCTATATTTTAAGAATTATTGTGGGTTCATCCCTTGAAGGATCTGGACATGATAATTTTTGGAGCAGTTTTTGCATGCTTTATTCACTCAAGATCAGATTCTCTGTTGGGACCTATGGTCCAAGGGACAGTCTTGAGGAGGGGTCAACGTGGTTACTCTATGTTTTTGACACCACAAGAGATACTATTTGGCTTTAGGTATCATTTTTTTAATGGATTAATTGAAGAATTTGCACATTTAAATCCCTGACCTTTTTTGATAATGTAAAGAATTATGTCAAGTGTAGCAAGGTAAATAATTAAAAAAATTGAAGTTTTTAAAGAATTGTTAGTCCTTAAAAAATGATTCATTGCTTCTCAATTAATATAGGTACACAACTTTGAAAATTCTTGAAGGAAACTGGAAAAAGAAAACATCTAGAGTACAAGATAACCCCTGTAAGCATAGGACATGACCAGATACTCTTTATACGTCCCAGTAAATTACAAGATAACCAAGTAACCTCTATCTTCAACTGCATAAACTTTGATATAATTAAACAGAAAAACTCTGTTATAGAACTAGTGGAAAAATTAAACCATTGTAAATGCATTGAAATGAAGGATGGTGAAGACGTAATAGTGCAATCTAGCGCAAAAGAGTTGGGAACTAGAACTCTCGACACAGGATCCTTATTATTATTCATTTAAGTTCATTGACAAATCTATTATAAATGAAAACCAATTAATTCCAACTATTATGTAAGTTTTCGGATTCAGTATTCTTTTAACATGGAACCAAGGAGTTATTGAATTCAATTTTTTGCGTGCCACATCTTTACTTCAAAATTAATTATCGGTATGATGAGCTTGTTAATCCAAGGAAAATTCACATCTTTACTTCAAAATTAATTATCGGTATGATGAGCTTGTTAATCCAAGGAAAATTCGATCTGTACTTGACAGAATGCTAGTTATTAATGTTGTAAATTAATAATTGTCATAATAACTCAGATTTTTCAGATAGTACAATCTGTAGCTTTTAATGAATTAATTTTTGCCTTATTTTATTATATTTATAATTCAGCTGATAGAATAATTTACTTTCCAGGATGGAATACTAGCAACAAATCCGTGTATTGCTGAAGGCAGTGGTGAAAAGGTTGCTTCTGGCAATCTCTCTGACAATATTTCAGATCAAAATAGGAATGATGATCATGCTCTCATCACCTGTCAATCGAACACAAAGCATCTTTCCAAGATGCAGGCAATTATTTCGAAAGAAACAGCATTGTCACAAGCTGCCATTAAAGCTCTAATTAGAAAGAGGGATAAACTGGTACAAACACACATCTTATATTGTGAAGTTTTGGGCTTATCCTTGTCTCATGAATTTATTTTGAACCAGAAACTTTTAAAGATAGCGTGATGCAAAAAAATGAGAACGCGTAATATATAATAAATAGCTGAGAGCTTCCACTTCCACCATAATTGTAAAATAGAAATGGGCGAAGTGATTTAAATCTCACGTCTCCTGCACCTTTGTTGATGAGATGGGTAGGAAATTAATTAAGCTTGCTCTGGTTTCTTTTTGTATGTCTCACCTTACAGTGGTATTCAGCTGGCCCTTTCTCTCTGACCAAGGGTTTGTCATAAATTGAGCCCTTTTGAATCATCTTACATAATCGTTATTTCTGACAGTGTAATCCAATCATTGTCTGCAGTCTCATCAACAGCGCATAATTGAAGATGAGATAGCTCAGTGTGATAAAAATATGCAGACAATATTAAGGGGTATGTTCTATTTTCTTTTTTCTTTTTTTGTTCCTCCTGTTCTTGTTTTGTTTCTACAGTTTATTCTATTCGATATGCTTCATGTATGAAAGCCTCTAGAAATTTAGATGATTTCCTTCTTCAAGTACTAGCAGTCCTCGGTCCTCTTTTTTGCTTCATTTTTACTTGATGAACTCTTACCCCAGCTGTCTATGATTTATGGTCTTATAAGCCTGTGGTGCATGCTATATAAATGATTTTTCAGTATTGGCTTGAGCCTATGACTCTAAATGTCGTTATAATTGGTAGTCTAAGGATTTTGTAGATCCTGAGCTTCAAATGGAAGTAAAATGCATATTCTAGGATTTTGTATTTTGTATTTGTCATTGCTTTAATCATTTGATGTTTATACTGGAGCTAGATTTTCAATTTTATATGTAAACTGATGAATTGTGTTATATTAGAACAGGTAATATTAGAAACTCATTATTGAATTAAAATATGCATTGAAAGAAGTTTGAAATTGTTAGTGGTGCATCCTAGTATTTTAGATAAAAGAAGAATATTTGATAGTGCTGTTATATAAAAAAAAAAAAAAAAATGTGGGGTGCTAAGTACTCATGTTACTGTTTTTTTAAAAAAAAAAATTAATTAGCACCAATGTACAAGTAGCTAACACCATTGGAGATGCTTTATAACGTTAAGGAGATGCTTTAAATTTGAACTTGAGTTTTTACTTTATTCCCTAGTTTTGCTTATTTGATTCCATAATTATTTTTAGATTTTATTTTGATATTTTTTCATCAGATCAAGTTAATCTATGTCATCATAACTAACCAAAGAGAATGTCTGAATTACATTCACATTTTGGTTGCTAAAGGTGATGAAGATGATTTTGTTGTAAAGCTGGATTCTGTGATTGAATGTTGTAATGATGTATGTCTAAGAAGCGCAGCTGAAGATAAACCTTATCAATACTCTGAAGAAAACTGCTCATCTCAACTTGTCACAAGGAAGAGATTGTCAGAAGAAATTCTCTGCATACGGAATCCATGTCAGGTGGGTTAACCATTGACGATAATAATATTCAAAATTTTTATATTTGAGGGTATTGTGGTTGTATTCGTATATTTATCTTAATGCTGCCCAAGTTATATTTTTAAAAACAATAGGATCTCATCATTCCTTACAATAGATTTAAGTAAAAGAGATCAGAGGGCCTTGAAAGGAACTCTTCAAAAGAATTGCCATGCTAAAATTATACATCACAAATAACACAGAAGACATTATTTCGAACAACTGATTTGGAAGAATAGTGATGTTAAATAGCTTTATTATGGCTTAGTATACGAGTTGGAAATATGTGGACTTAAAACATCGAGATTATGATGTCACTTTTTAAAAATTTGAGATACACATAAGAACTTATCATTAAAAGTTGAAAGTAGGACTTGTATAGACAACTGGAAAGTTTTTTCTTCCTTCATTTTTTTTTTTTTTGGGGTGGGGAGGGTGTGAATTTTTGAGTTCCTATTTTTGTCTACTTTATACATATGACTAATCTATGCAAGGAAAATGCTGCCTCAATATTCTTTATGCTACTGGTCAGCACACCTATTTTTCGAGATCCTAGTTTTGTCTACATGTTTATATTTATGTTTTAAACTTCTTTATGGTCCCTCTCATACGAAAGAGATTTCCAACTTTTCTCTTTCTGTAGATTTTCCTCTCAATATCTTTTAGAACTGGGAAAGGACACCTACTATGTCTTCACTTAAAAAAAAAAAAAAATCTTTATCATGGATGGAATGTGGTCCTCAAAGAAGAAAAATTGAGAACTTAGTCTATGAGCTTAGTTATAAATACAAATTTTATCTTTCTATGGGTGATGTTAGGCCTCCAATAGTAAGAGTGTACTGGAGGAGGGGTAAAAAGTGAAACATCCTTTGGAAGTTTAATAGGATGAATTGCCCTCGTATTTATAGGGGAGTGATGTAAGTGTGAGGGAGAAGATGAATCTTGTGAAGTTTGTATAGGGAGGGAAGCTGGCCCTCAAGTTTTGTAAGGTGCTTGGTTCACCTCTTTCTTTGTGAATAGTAATAATATTAGTGTTCATACCTACTTTCCTTAAAATATACTTTCTTGTATAAACAATAATTGTCGAAGGATATTTGTGTAATTCCATAAAATAAGGGTTAGCGATTATTATTTAGATTTACTGTTGCGTAGTATTTTAGGGATTTATTTAAATTTAATAGAGTATTTAGATTATTTAGTGATTTAGATTTAGTTAGTCTCTCCCTCCCCTTGTAAAAGGACATGTAATTCTCTGAAAATAAAAAAGAAAAAACAGCAAGCTAATTTAGACTCTCAACATGGTATGAGAGCATCGTATTAGATCAGAACATCGAAGGGAATTTTCTTGATGTGTTAAATAAGGATATGAAGACGTTGAAGTTCCGGATTCCTTTGTACAAAAAGTTGTCCTTGGCTGGAAGCACCATCCATTTGATTGTCGGGAAGTGAAATGGCGAGGAAGAATGAGCTCGAGTTGCCAAATTTGTATGGCCATAAGTGTTTTTTATATTTTGCTGCATTTTTTGAAAATGTAGTGTTAACGAAGCAGTTACTTACACACCGGTGGATTGGAGAAGGCCGTCTGGACCCTTCAGGTAGTGGAGATCAAACACCTGAAGTTAAAGAAATTTACAATGCCCCCTATTTTGTATTCTGCTGCAATTATACTGGCCAAAGAAGAGATGTTTTTTTAATTACGATTCCGGAGGACAACTCATTTGGTAAATCTTTTGGCTGCTCATGATATTACAATCTATGGCAACCTATCTGCACTTGCAACTCTTGGACCAACAGAGTTAAAGAGTTTAGTTTTGGATATTGAGATTTTTAGTTTTGGATATTGAGAGTTTTCAGTTTTATTCGGAGCCTTCATAGCTACCGGTCTTCCACTTGACCTAATTTATTCAGAGCTCTCATAGCTACCGATCTTTTCCCTCGACCAAATTTATCAGGTGTCATTGACAAATTTATTCAGAGCTTTAGCTAGTTGACAAATGTATTTGGAGCCTTCATTGCTACCGTTGAAGTCATGTCTTGATGTTGAAGTCGTGTCATCGAACTCGTGCAATCAATATTGCACATTAACCTAACCAGTCCAAGCTAAGAACGAATGATATTTATTACTCAGCTTGAGAAGGTGTCGAAGGAATGATATCTATTACTCAGCTTGACAAGGGGGTGTCAAAATTTATGTGTAATTCATAAAATAAGGGAAATAGTTGACCGTTGGATTTATTTAGATTTAGTTACCTACTATCTCTTTACATTTGTATTTGGATTATTTAGATTATCTAGTGATTTAGATTTAGTTAGTTCTCCCTTATAAAGAGGACAGGAAAGTCTCTGAAAATAAATAAACAGCAGTCTAATTTAGACTTCAACAATAACGGTAGATTTCAACTTGCTCTCTTGCCTGTAATTCAAATGCTAACTTTTGAAATTGGTTGAACAGATCCTTGTCTTCTGGGTTCTTTAATTTAAACTGTAAAATCCATGTGGATTCAGTGGATTTTCATTTCGTTAAGAGAGAGTTTCCTTTCTAGGACAAGAGACACGTATTA
This sequence comes from Cucurbita pepo subsp. pepo, assembly GCF_057944985.1. NCBI lineage: Eukaryota > Viridiplantae > Streptophyta > Magnoliopsida > Cucurbitales > Cucurbitaceae > Cucurbita > Cucurbita pepo. The sequence continues at coordinate 11,089,509 of NC_141809.1, forward strand.
ATTCAAGTTGCATTGTCCTGAGTAACAAATGGATCACAAAAACTTGTAACTTGTAATACCATTGATTAGATACGCGGTTGAGGATGCTGCTAAGATGGTATTTGTTATGTATGGCAAACTTAGGCTAATAAAATGTGTAGTGTATTGATATCTCTAATGCGTTAACGATATCATGTACGTCAAACTTATTGGGACCGGTTATCAATTTGGACTTGCCTAATGCACAGGGAACATTGAACTTCAAAACTTTTGAAAAGCAAGTAGCATAAGCTTTCAGATACTGTTTCAAATAGTGTTGGGATGTAAATTTGATGTTAGTCTGCTATACATTTTTATTTCATTATTTCCACATTTGCTAACATTTGCAGCTGTAAATGTAATGATGCTCTGTTGGTTGGCAGGAACTGGACGATATATGTCATAAGAATAATTGGATATTGCCAGTCTATGGAGTTTCGTCATCAGATGGTAAGATCACATGTTTTTTCTCGCCTGCAAGTTATTCTTCTTCTTTTTTTTTTTTATTTTTTTTATTTTTTTAATAAATAAACTGCATTGCAAATCATTTGGATTTATATGGTGGATTCTCCCTGTTGCATCTCGAAATATTCCACAAATATGAAGTATTTCTCTTTCCTTCTTTCCCCTCTCCTTCCCCATGAGAAAATTTCAATGGTGTTTCATCCTATTCGCTTCCATTCATCCATGGGTATGTTGCCGCTTCTCCCTTTGTGGAGACGGCCACCGCCGTCGAGTGTGATCAGGCTGCCACCTCAGTTCTCGGTTTAAAGCCTTGCCATCTCAGGTTGGACATGAGTTTGACCTTCATAGGTTGGAGAAGGGGTATCCTTTGATTATTGGGAGAATTAGTATTCTCCATGATAGAGGTTGCGAGGCTCATTTTGATAGGGGATGTTCCACTTCGCTGTGTGGTTGATGCCATTTTGGGTGCCTTGGGGCTTCTTGATATTGGACATATCTTTCCAGATTCAAATCCCAAATAGAAGGGTGCTCCGTCATTTTTTTTTTTTTTTTTTTTTTTTTTGCTCAAAGAACCTGTCTCAATTGAGCCCTCAATAGCCGACGGACTTACTGTCGAAGGAATTATTGGAAAATCGATGGACAATTCTTGAGGAGGGCAAGAGCAATTGGAGGATTCGTGTGTCACAATCGCACTTTTCTTGGCAACGGACTTTTGTGATTGTGTGGCACTCACTCCCAACACCAAGTGAGTCGAGCCAATTTGTATTCGCGTAGCCTATGGCCGAGCAACGTATGCTCAAGCCTCTGGCCCCATTTGAAAAGAAGGTTTTAGAAAACGGGGGCAAAAAGATTTTTGAAAGCGAGTATGAAAGTAAGAAGGAGAGAAGATTTAAAAGCAACGTTATATAACTATAAGCAAAAGGCAACACAACGGCTTAAGTTTGCTAGGCTTAGATGTGATTTTGCCAAATGGTGGGAGGAGTTGACAACTAGTCACACCTCCTATAGTACATTTTGAGGTGATTTAGGTTTGGTAGGCCTAGACATGACTTCACCGAGTAGTCGTACAAACAAAAAATACAATAGTAAGACAATACAACATGGAATTAAATAAAGGGTTCAACATAGCATGACATGAACATGCGCCCACGGGAAACACGCCCTAGACGAGCATGGCTGTGTTACCGTGCTGCCGCAATTGCCGAATCCATTCATCTAATCAAGAAGCATTTAGAGTGAAAGAAGCTGATAATGAATTTGGAGTTGAATAAGACTGATTTGTGGGATGAGGCATGGTTCTATTATGGGTGAGATTGAAAAGAACAAGGCATCAGAGAGAGAATTGCTCGAGTATATTGACATCATAAGGCTGGCTAGAGAAGAGAATGATGCAGAGTTGGATTCAGAGTCGTTAAATACTTTAGTCAGCATGAGAAGAAATTCAAAAGAGAAAGAGCTTGAAGCTTTGTTAGCGGGGCAGAACGATTCTTTCTCTTATTATATTGAAGTGGAATTGAATTTCAAGGAACATATTTAAGCTATAACTATACGGCTTGGCAAATCCTGTAAGTGACTTTGCTGTTGAGTGAACTGTGACCCTTGCACTTGTGTGTTATGAAGGTTTGACATGAGTCATGCTATGTGTATGCTTTGATATGTTATGCCATGATATATGGTTATGTTATGGAAACTATTATGTCATGTCATAATTTATATCATGGGATGACATGAGATGATTATGCTATGCAGGCTATGGGATTGCGTGATATTGATATGAACTTCCATATGTTATGCTACATATACTAAAATACCATGTTCACCGTAGGCTTGTGAGATACTGTTAAGCCACATGTTATTTATGTTATTTATGAGAGTTAGGTTTGTGAAATGAAATGGAGGTATGACTTGCATCATAAGAGCATACCATGGTTTTAAAGCTATGAGGATCTCATGCATTTTGTATTGCAGGTGCATTGGGATATTTCATCATTATGATTCGTATGAATGTGTGTCTTATGATATTTATGTTCGCTATGATATTATATGTGCGCCCTTTCCCTCCGTGGCGTCCGGCAGCGTGAGTGTACGCTAGCCCGACGAGCCAAACCTAAAGGGTATGTATACGAGCTCACCTAGTGGGTCTATGTGCGTGTGCGTGAGCTGTGTAAGGAAGTACTACACATCCAACCCTGTCCGACTTGAATTGGAAAGCAAAGCTCAAAGCCATGCAATGTTTTTATGCAAAGATAGGTCCCACTATAATTGCTTGTGTTTGCATTTCCTAGGTCCCACTATAATTGCTTGTGTTTGCATTTCCTAACCCCAATAGAAGGACTACTCACTAAGTTTGTCGCTGTGAAAACCATGGAACCAAAGCTAGGATAATTGCATTTGTGTCTAAATTGTAGTCCTTAGGTTAGAGTAGGGCATGAACTTTTTGTTATACTTTCTCCATTGATGTTTGCTTTTATTTGAAATTGTTTTTACTTTTATTTGAAATTGTTTTTACGAATGCCCAAGTTCCTGCATCAATTATGAAATGTTTTAAATCAATTGTTTTGTGCACGTTAGACATGTCATGCATGTAACGTTTACATTTTGTGTACTTACAATTTGAAATCATTTAACAGTCTCTAATAACAGTATGGAATAGTTGTGCTAAAATGTGTTGTGTTTATGATAGCATCAATTGTAGAATAGTTGTGCTAAAATGTATTGCGTGTCTTGAAGGTGGATTCCAAGCTAATGTAATATTAAAAGGGATGGATTTTGAGTATTCAAGCAACGGCAAGGTGTGTCACAATCCTCGTGAGGCGAGGGAATCAGCTGCGATGAAGATGTTAGGTCAACTATGGAGGATGGCGGCAAGTCAGCCTTAGTTCTTGGAGCCTTTCATGTAGGATATGTTTTAGTATGCTCTCCAAGATTGTGCAGTCTGAGGTAGTTTCTTTAGTGGGAGTACCAATCAAGATAACTGTTCACAATTGTTCATGATGCTTTTCGAATTTAGGATTTGCCTCGTTACTATTTCGTTTTTAGTTTTCTGTTCTGTTCATATTTTTGCTAGCAATTTCTTTAGCTTGATCTATTTCTGGAAAGTATAAAAACATATTTCAAGTTCGTAGCCAAATTTTGGAAAGGTAGGTTTGATTAGAACCGTTTAGAGCTCGTGTTGTTGTTCTCGTCTTGTTCTTATTCGATGCCATTTTCCTTCTAGGAATTCTAATTCTGAAAACCAGATTTGAAACATAAGACCAATGCTAAGCTTGTTTCTTCCTTAGTTTGGATTCAAGATCACATTGGGTTTAAAATAGAACTCCATGCACCCACAAATTCCATTCAAACATGGCTGTTTAAGAATGGTCATAATTTAAGTGTTGGGAGCCACATTCCTCACATTATGAGTTCACATCCTACCTTTAGCCTTTAGTCTTTCTCCCTACCAATAGTTATATGCTTAGTCTTTCTCCCTACCAATAGTTATATGCTGTTAATCGTTGTTGTTACTTTGGCTTGCATGTATAACACTTAATCGTTGTTGTTACTTTGGCTTGCATGTATAACACTTTAGCGTTGTTGTTACTCTGGCTTGCATGTATAACACTTTCAAAATCTCTCTTTCGTTTCCTAAAACTTTCTTCTTAAATTGAGTCCAGATTCTCGAGCATACGTTGCTTGGCCTTATGCGACGTAAGAACGAATTGACTTGCTCACTTGTTGTTGGAAAGTGATTGTTGTTGGAAAGTGAGTGCTGCACAATCGCAAGTTCGTTACTATCAAAATAAGAAAGCAACCAATACGACTCTATTTCAATTTATAACTATTTAAAATATGAATCAAAATACAACTGTAACGCTCCTAATTTTCTAAACCTAATTAGTGATGTCACCCATGCATACATAATTCATTGCTCAAGCTCGTCATGAATAATCGTTTAATCATTCAATACGAACAAAGACGTAACAAAGGAGAGGAGCAGATCATCCAGCCTTGAAAGAATAGTTCAACCCTTGTTTACGGGAGAAGTTCAGGATAAAAAACCAAAGCTAAGGAAAGGAGCGAGAAGCCACTTTATAGTCTTTGTTGAATAAAGAAAGAGGATTAGAAAGAGAAAGAATGAATCGTCAGTCTTGACTTGTTTACCTTGTGAAAGAATAGTGGTGTTTACCTTGTGAAAGAATAGTGGAGCCATACCTTGTGAAAGAATAGTGGAGCCATACCTTGTGAAAGAATAGTGGTGTTTACCTTGTGAAAGAATAGTGGAGCCAGAGTAAAGTTCGTTGGAAACAAAACAAGTCTTTCATAAAGATTCATAAATCCAAAACATCCATCTCAAAAAAATAAATCTTCAATAACCGAATTCAAAAATAAATCTAAATAAAGCAATACTCATCTAAAAAAAATAAATCTTCAATAACGGAATTCAATAATAAATCTAAATAAAAGAATACTCAATGTTATAACTTAAACCAGTCCAAAAAAAACGTAAACTCCTAGAAATATCTCATCTCCAACTTTCATGGTGTTCTCAGCTCCGTCGTCAACCGTGCATTGGCGCCTTGCCTTTACCTGAAAAATGTAGGTAGTACGTGGCTTGAGTATTTTATGAAATATTCAGTAAGTCACCCCACTGTTGGGGTTAGGAATGCAAACACATGCAATATATGAGCGGGACTTAACTTTTCATAGTCTTGGGCGCTTTTCTATTCCGGGTAGGGTTGGATGTGTGGTACTCCTTTACACACGGCCCATGTATGCGTACATAGACCCACCAGGCGGGCTTGTATACATACCCCTGAGCCTGACTTGGTCGGGCACAACGTGTTACACGTCGCCGGACACCATAGAACAGAAAAGGGCCTGCATGATGTAATGGCGAACATAAATATCGTAATTCATTCTTTCATATCATAAAGGGGAAGAATCCCGATGCACGTGACATACATATATGCATGAGGTCCCTTAACATATCTAACATAGCATTAGATAAGCAATGCTAACATCGCATATACGTTTCTTACATTACATGGCATCTCACATGCCTTACATTACATGACATATTACATAACATGAAAGTACATTCCAGTTGCATAAACATCTCATGACATGACTCGATAATATTACGTGTATCCATGGCATCGATCAACATTTTCATGACATATATTACTAACATATCATTCATAACTTCACATAACATAAACGGTCAACAGTCAACATAACCCATTACGTTTCATAGCTTAAACAGTCACATAATTCATACATCATATAGTCATATCATATAATATGGTGCATGCAGGGGCTACAGGACACACCCCATACATCATATAGTCATATCACATAATAGGGTGCATGCAGGGGCCACAGGGCAGACACCATCATACAACACGTAGTAAGCTAACTCCAACCGTAAGGTCACTTACCTCGATGGTCTTGGTTGAAGTCACTCACAACGAGCTAACCCGAGCGGTTAAATACGTCCTATGATAACCACATAAAAACTTAAGGAACCTTTCATAAGGTACCCTAGCTAAACCTCATGCTATTTATCAAAATAAACCCCCGACTTAATCTGTCTTTAACATTTAGGAACCATACTGACCTCGGATGGTAAAACTAATGGCAGAAACGGTTTCGGAAGGGCCGAAAACCTTAGAATCAATATATTATAGTGATACCGAGCCGCCAAGCCGAGCCGATCAACCAAGCCGCCAAGTCGAGCCGCGGGATTTGACGGAGCCGAGCCGCTGTATACGTCAAGCCGAGCCGAGAGCACGCGTGCGGAGACGAGACCAAGGCTGCAGCGCGCGTCCGTGTTGGGCCGAAACGCACAGGGCCCGCATTCGTTTCGTGGGCCGATTTAGAGGCCGAAACCCGACCTGACTTTGCGTCTTCTTCGCCCGAACCCTCACGAAAACTCTAATCTGATGTGCTGCCGCCGCCGACGCTGACGACGCAATCCCTTCCGCTTCCGACGACGGTATGTGGCGTCCTCCTCCTTCGTTCCAACGGTTTGCCTTCTTTGGTGCAGCGATTCCGACGTTGATGTTAACTTCCACTCGACTCTTCCTCCAAAACAGCAACACAATGGCTTTCGAGAACTCGCCGAACAAGAAAACTACCAGCTAACAAAGCCACACGTTTTCTCGGTTAATTCACTCAGACACCCTCGAAAACCCAACAATTTTGGAGAGCAAAAGTCGTTTACATGGAAGGAGGAGAGTTAAATATAGGAATATAAAAGGTCTTTATAACTTTTCCATTGGTCGTAACTTCTTGAAAAAACGCAACTTGTTATACCTAAAAATAAAAATAAAATGTTAACCAAATAAGGCAAAAATGGAAAATCTGAATCGTTACATTATCCCCTCCTAAAAACGAATTTCGTCCTCGAGAGTCTCTATAGTCAGAAACAACTCTAGATACTTTTCTCTTATCTCATCCTCTTGTTCCCATTACGTAACTTCCCCTACTAGTTTTCAGAATCCTTTGTGCCGCCTCCCGAGCAATCCTTAGCCACGTGGTCCTCCTTTCTCAGGCCCTAATGTGACCTAAACATTGACCCCAATGATTTTTCCCATACTTATTACACTTAGGTTTGTCATCTAATCTGTTTTCATGTTCGTGACGACGCTTTTGTCCCACTGACGATGAAGGGGTTTCACGCCAACTATCAAGTCCTTCCATAGACTTAGCTGCTCTTAGAGCGGCAGCGTAAGTGGTAGGTGCAATTGCCTCAATAGTGTTACGAATCTTCGTGTCTAACCCCAGCACAAACCGTCTTACTGTCCTGTAGTCCGTGTTCACCAACTTTGGGGCAAATCGCTTTAGTTTAGAAAATTCTCTGGCGTAAGTAGTAACACTACGCCCCCTTTGACTCAATCGAATGAACTCTTGTTGTTTTCGCAGCTGAACGTCCTTTGGATAATACTCTTCGGTAAAGGCACTCTTGAATTTGATACTTACATACTTTATAATAATGGGAATGAGATTATACTCTCGACGATAACCAGATCATAATTTAAATGGTAACTCATTCTCGTCGATAAATGTATAATTTAGATAAATTTAAATGTTCAATAAGCTTTTAATCTTACATGAACTTACACGCTCTTTATGTGATTCATTCCTCTATAAGAGCATGGAAATAGGAGAACAAAACATTTTTTAGGAAGGTGTGAAAACCTCTCCCTAGCGCATTATAAAAACCTTAAAGGGAAGATCGAAAGGGAAAGCCCAAAGATGATAATATATGCTAACGGTGAGCTTGAGCCGTTACAAATGGTATCAGAGCTTGATACCGAGCCATGTGTCAGCGAGGAGGCTGAACCTCGAAGAGGAGTAGACATGGACACGAAGCGGTGTGCCAGTAAGTATGTTGGGCCCCGAAGGAGGGTAGATTGGGGTGGGGGTAGGGAGGTCTCATATCGCTTGGAGAAGGGAACAAGTACTAGCGAGGACGCTGGGCCCCGAAGGGGGTGGATGTTGAGATCCCACATCAGTTGGAGAAGAGAATGAAACATTCTTTAAATGGTGTGGAAACAGGAGAACGAAACATTCTTTATAATGGTTTGGAAACCTCTCCCTAGCTGACACGTTTTAAATAACTTGAGGGGAAGCTAGAAATGAAAAATACAAAGAGGGCAATATCCACTAGCAATGGGTTTAGATCGTTACACTTTATATGGTATGTTCTTACTCCACAATAAGAATTATTATTAAATTTATTATGATTTTATACATTTTTTTAATAGAAACTATATTAAAAAGGGATCTTCTGTCTGATCACATATAAAAAAAAAAAATGGAGGATTTCGCAGCGGATCTCCATGGAGAATCCTCTCGCTAATACCCGCAAAAATAAATAGAGGATTTTGCACCCGATCTCCATGGAAAATAATCTCTTTGATCCCCACAAAAACAAACGAAGGATTTTGCAAGAATAAAAAAAATAACGAAAATCGAGAAAGCTTCCCCACCACCGGCATTATAGACATCTCTAGAAACAATAAACAATAAGTGAAAATGTTATCCAATGATTGATACATCTCATCATTTACGGCAAGAATAGGAGTATTGAAACGTTACAATTCCACTTTTGTCTTCTATTACACTATTTATCAACTATAAAAGTGAAATAAACCGAGTACAAATGTGTTTATATCTATCTCTTTTTCTCTCTCATTTCAATAAAAATGAGTTTATTTTCAACTATGGTACTTTCTCTCTTAATTTCATTGTTTTTCGCTAACCAATTTACTACCGTCGAAGGATCAATCTTCCAAAACCCAGAGATTATGGTCAAGATAACAAATGCTTTGAAAGTTCAAAATCAGCTCACTGTTCACTGCAAATCAGGCGATGATGACTTGGGAGTCCACAAGCTAATACCTTGGGCCCGGTACGACTTCAGTTTTCATCCAAACTTATGGGGCTCAACATTGTTTTACTGTTCCTTCCAATGGCCTGGCTCGTTTCATTACTTCGATATATACATAGATAAGAGAGATAGAAAGAATTGCGAAAATGTTCTTTGTTCGTGGTTTGTGAGTGAGCAAAATGTGTGTATGTTCAACTATAAAACCAATCATTATGATATTTGCTATAAGTGGTCAGGTTGGATTTTAATTTTGAAATAAATTAATGTTTTGTTATGTTTTTCTTGTGGGTATTTTTTATTTATTTATTTTATTTTTTTATATGATTATAGTATAAGTGAACTATAAACTACGACATAAATTATGATATTAAGAATTGTTAACTTATTTTGGTCGTGATTGATAATCAAAACAAGTATATGAGATAAAATATTGCATTTGAAGGATTTTGGCCTGTAGTAATTGTAAGACCGAGTCTTAGAACTTAGCCTAGAGTAGAGACAAGTCGGTTAGAGTTGCTATCGAGTAAACATATACATATACAGATTACATATATGATTGAACAAATCTTAGTTTCTGCATAAATTATGTTCGATTAGTAGAAAAGAACCTTGTGTAAGGTCTAACGAAACCACAAAGTCAGTACGAACATTCCATTTATTTTTCCTAACTTTGAGAGAAATTAACAGAAAACGTTTCGATTTATATAAGGAAAGAATAATACAAAGATATGATATAAAAGACGCTTTAAAATGTGTCCTTTAATAATATAAAGTCCGGTTGGGCTAGGCTCGAGAAACTATAAATATTAGACTAGGTGAAGGACCCTCAACGACATAATATAAAATCAACTTCCATATTATACTTTTACATTTTTAATTCAAAATTTTAGAGAACAATAACTCGTTCAATTAAAAGAAATGACCCATTATCAATCACGTACTATTTTTATTATAAACAATAAATGAGAGTGTGTTATCAAACGGGTCCATAATTACCTTCATTTATGACAAGAACACAACATATCTAAACTTACATTTGTTCATAGCTTTAAAATTAAAAGTCCATACAATTGGTAAGTACGTGATATGTGGTCACTCATTCCAATATAACAATAGTATATTTCTATCGTTTAGATCTATGGGAGCCGTCAACAATTAAAGCTAATTTTGCAAGTATAAAATTGAAACAAACCAAGTCGGGTCGAATATTTTAAGCTTCAGCCTTCCACTTTAGGGTTTTCTTTTTATTCTTTCAACACTGTCGCTACTTTTGATCTTGCTCATCCGCAAGCTACCTCCTGCCACCGCTCGCTGCTTACAGTTGTGTGCTACTCCCGCTCCCAGTCTCAGCCACACGACCAACCAACCAATCATAGTAACTAGTTATACGACCTGTTTCGGAAATAGAGAGTTGGGTTGAGTTGGACTGCGAAACAATTTTTGGGTTACTTGGATTACCAATCTAACCAACTTGAATATCGAGTTGGTCTAAAAGGCCCAACCCAACTCATCTACATCCCTAATATCCCTAATATTAACGGTCTTCTTACAAGAGAAATGTAGCCCACAAAAATTAGAACACATAAAAACAATCTCGTCCTAGTTTAACGACGATCGAGGGGATGGTACCGAGTGATTTTCCCATTTTAACATAGCAGCGTTTAAACTGAGTTTGGATCACTTTCAAACATGCCCTAGTCGCTTCGGGACAAGCTTCTATCAAGCAGTTTTTTATTTCTCATTACTTACATAAATCCACTCATGTTTCAACTTAATTAGAATCAAATAATTGAAATGGGGACATATATAGTTTTTAGCGGTATCATTAATACCCTTTAATTTTTTTAAAAAAGTTTGAAAATATTGTTGTACTTACGAACTTTAAAAAGTAACATTAATACTTCAATCCGTTAAAAAAAAAAAAAATATATATATATATATATATATATTTATTATTTTTTTTTTATCCTTCCTACCCTAGAAATTGAAGATCGAGATAATTTATGAGGTGTAGATAAACGGTTTTCATCTACCCAGTAAAAACATTTTAGGATAAAGGTTAAAATGTTAATATTACTCCTAAAAGTTTTTAGACATTTAATATTGGTAAACACATTTTAAGTTTTTTTTTTTTTTTTTTTTTTTTTTTTAAATTGAAGAGTATTAATGAAGCTTAATTAAGTTCAGGATTAGAAATAAAATACTAACATTTTTCATCTAAAACTAACCGAAATTATGTTTTTAATTTAATTTCTTGAAAATTTTAGGACGTTGAAAGTTTAGTTTAGAGTATTTTTGAGACAAAGTACAACTTTATTTTTATTAATTTAGATCTGGTATCCATAACATTACGTCTTTATTGGCTAAACCATGACGTGAATAAAAAGTGTCTCAACCGAACAGACTCGAAAAGCTATTTGAATTCAATATTATTATCAAAGGCTGTGCTCAATTTTTGCAAAACTCATCACAATTTGGCTCGTCCTCACACTTGCTCCTACACTCATATCCCGCCATTCTTGCAAAAATACAATACATTTCAACCACGATCCGATCGATATCGTTCGGTAATTACTTCTTGTTTCTTGTTTTTCGATTTGAATAACAGATCAACTGTTTGATGACGTTTTCGTTTCTTATTTTTTATTTGTTGAAAATGTTTCGATTTTTAAAACAACACAAAATCTGTTTTGTTGTTTATGTTTCGAGTTCTTTCCAAGAACATAAATTAAAGTATGTATGATCGTTTCTAGCTAATAACAATATTCATTTTTGAGTCTTTTTTATTTTTTTAGAAAATATTAATGGTTTGAAATAAATAGTTTGATCCAATTTTAAAATCATTTTTATTATTGGAAGAGATTTAAAATTTTTGTGTTAGAAGGAGAAATTAGGGTCAATATTTTTAGACATTATTGTGACAAATGTTCAAATTTGATAATTTCGACATGTATGATCGGTAGCTAGTATAGCCATAAGTGGTTTCGCTCCCGACCAATTTTCGACGGCTGCTTTTCTTCCATGTTTTAGGGCAGCTCAAAAAAGCTATTTTCTCTTTCTAATATCTTGATATTTACATAGGAAATAGTAGTAGGAATTAAGTTTCGAAGGTATAGAGCCTATAACCCTGTATCTATGAGCTTAAAGCTGAAACCCTAATTTGAAGAACGCGGTAAAAAAAATTGAGTCGCGGTCAATATTGTTCGACATTATTGTGACGAATATGAATCTCCACATATCTTCATAGTAGTATGATATCGTAATTACACCATCTATTTGGAGTGTTCATGGACTGAGTGAGGTTGAGTTGAGACATTTTTTAAATTCAGTTCAATCTTGGCCCAATCTGGACGACTATCGTTTGTTTTTATTTGCTTATCTATTTACCATTAAAGTATCAATTAAATTTATAGCTACTCCATCAAAATAATTTATTTTATAAGCTTGATCAAATCAACATGATTAGTGTAACGGTCTTACATTGGTCGCATCATGACATTTGTTTTTTACGGCTATCAAGTGGTCCGAGGGCGCCATTCGCATGTTGTCTTCTTTTCTATTGTGTAGGTCATCACCTACTCTCTTAGATATGACATTTTCTCTGGCCCGCCCGCCTGCAAGCAGTTCTTCTCGAGCGGGAGATCCCACATCGATTAGAAAGGTGAACGAAACATTTTTTATAAGGGTGAGGAAAACTCTAGTATAAGCGTTTTAAAACTTTGAGAGGAAGCGAGGAAGGGAAAGCCCAAGAAAAGACAATATCTACTGGCGAATTCGACATTTTAATCAAAAGTGCATACTTTATAACAATGGGAATGAGATTATACTCTCGACAATAACCGGACCATAATTTAAATAGTAACTCATTCTCGACGATAAATGTATAATTTAGATAAATTTAAGTGTCCAATAAGCTTTTAATCTTACATGATCTTACACACTCTTTATGTGACCCTCGATCGATTGGAGAGGAGAACAAAACATTCTTTATTAAGGTGTGAAAACGTCTCCGTAACGCATTATAAAAACCTTAAATGGAAGACGGGAAGGGAAATATAAACTAATTATAAAAAATATAGAATTTAATTATGAAATCAAGTATCCTAATTCAATTTTTTTCAATCCATTTATAAATATAATATTTATATTCAATTATATGGATAATATAAACTAAATAGGAAAAAATATAGGATCTAATTAAGATATCTAATTTCTTAATTAATTTCTTAATATAACATTTATATTCAAATATGGAAAACATTAATTTTATTAAGAACACTTTAATAAAAATTTTATAATATATCAAAAGAATTAATATGTATGATAATATTTAACTTAGGGTATGATTTTAATCTATTTTATGTAACTACACACAATATAAAACATACATCAACATGTAATAAAATAAATAAAATTGATCAACATATTTGACCTAGAAATTGAAATTAATTTAAATTACACCTTTGAAACAATTTCAAAATTAGGATTCATAAACTTTAACTTTTCTCCTTTATTCAAACATTTCGAAAAACGAGTGGAAAGACTAAAGTAAAATATATGTCGATTATTCCATTCAATTTCACAATCACATATCATATAATATTTAAATGTCATAAGATATGATGATCTTATTTCAATCAATTTCACAATCACATATTGCTTAACTTTAGTTTTGTTTAATTTTAAATAAAATCAAAGTTGATTCCAGCACTTTTGTTGGGTAAGTGAAACGTTCATTCCCAAACACTGAGGAGAGTGGATCCCATCAAAGTGTCTATGTCCACTCCATAAACAATGGCCCGGTCTTAACCCTAGCTCATACACTTGTATGATCCCTTGCCCAACACAATAACGTGGTCCTAGCCTTAATTCATGTACATGCATGATTCCTCACCCTTGGGTGGATTTAAGGAGAGTGGAAATATAAAACTAAGTGCACCTAGAAACCCTCGGAAGAATTACACTCTTGGAATAGGAGTGTGTAGGGTTTAGAACTCAATAAGCCTAATAGGACTGAGAACTGAATGACCATGCAATTTGTCAACTTTAGAAATGTAATGACCATATAGTTTAAGAGCCTAATTAGGAGCGTACAAGTAGGTTGCATATTAAGGACTTTATATTCATTCTTGTTACTCTTTGTTTTTCAAATGATTCATAGATAATCGTTTATGGTAGGAAGTGTGCAAATCGTGCAGCTACAGAGAGGGCCCTTTGATTTGTGTCATGTGTTTTACTACTCATGTGTCTTTTGCTTTGATTTATTTGTATTTTTGTAAACTATTTTGTATTTATAACTCAGTAGAATATTGTTGTAATCCTTTGATATTGTTTATATGTCTATTTACTATGTTGAAATTGTTCCACTGCATCAGCCGTTTTAAAAATGAATTTCATTTTTCACTTTGAGTATGTGACGCCCTGTGTTTCGCAACCGTAAGAAGCAAGTCGTTTAACACTGTACATGATATATGCGAGAGTGGAAATTTCGAAATATATATGCAACATTACAAAACAGATTACAACAAACAAACTTGTAGTAGAAAGGTGCAAAATATTGGTAGATTTGATTTTATTAAGATTTAAAATAGAAGATTCACATGAGAGCAAAAACTCTATATTTGTAGAAATTGTTGTAAAATAAGAGAAAAAATAACCTCAACTAGGTCCAATTGGCGTTGAACAAGTCCAGACCGGTCAAAAATCCCTTGAACTAATCAAAATTCCTTAGATTGTTAGTCATTGATTGAACTCGTTTGAACTCAAAACAAACTCACCCGAACAGATCTTTGACTAGTCGAACTGTCAATTATGCAAACTCCAACAACGTTCTCCTATGACGATTGGGCATAGATCGAGGACGATTCGATGAGTGAAGCCTAATTGACAGGCTAGAGACACAAAGTGGTCAGGAATTTTTGTTCTTTACAAGTGGTAGGTTCAAAAATACCACTCCTATTTGCAGCAGAATGCAATGACACAAACCTTGAAAATCTGAATTACATGTCTTCGAACAATAAAACACACAACACATCCGTATGTACAAATCAACATGAATATGAATATAAATCTCACATACACATCTTCCTTTCAATCAGGATTTCCAATTCAGCAAATATTGTACAAAAACAAGGAGATATCAGATATTATGGTTACTTTAGGAACACACAAACTTTCCCAAGACCTATCTAAATGTATCTAAACCAACTATTCTGGCCAAATACACTCCGACTCCGATGTTGCTTGCTATTCGAAAGCATCATTTGTATTACCAAACTAAAACTAACTCGATCGACCACGATTTAATATGAAGAATGAATGAATGGACAGTGGAATATTGAAGTAGCTTAATGGGAATACAAACTAGCCTTTTAGCATGTAAATTACAGCTAAGTTCTTCTAGCATCCAGCAGCTTTTAAGAATTTGTCATATGGACTTGAAGGAGGTAACCTTAACGAGTGACGCCCATATTCATGTGAACAAAGAAGCAGCTGATCGTGTCTTTTGTTGGTCTCCTTAGTATAATACTTCACATCCCCCGGAACGATTTCCATTGTCTGAATTGATAAAGACAAGAGAATGTTAGTAGTAGTTTTTCCTGATTCGATGAAATAATATAACTAAATTCTATAGCTAGAAGAGGGAAAACTATTCAGTGTGGCCAACACATTGTCGTGGCACCGTGAAACCATAAATTTTAGTCTCTCTTGTAACATCCAACGGTATAAAACTGTTAGCCACATTGTATCAAGCTCCTTGAATAATTTCTTCCAAAAGAGCCTGAAGGAAGAGCGGATTCTTTCTTCAAGCTCGGAAAAGATCAATAAGAATATGGAGTAAGATAGGCTACCACAACTTTTGAAATGATATTACTTACATTGACAGGTAAAGGAGAAGGTAAAGTTTCAATTTCACTGGAGAGTACTATTGCCTTCTCTTCCTTTGTGTCTTCCTTTTTGTGCTTGAAACTTTGAAGCACTGACATTTTCTGCTGTTTGCAAGTTATGAGGGCCTCGCATTGACTTTTCATTTGATCGTACGGAACAGGCGCCGAAGAAACTGGGAAGCTCGCAACTTGTCTGGCTGTTTCGAGCACCTGTAAATAGTACGGACATCACTCCACGGAGCCAACCTCTCAAGATATATACATATTAGCGAAGGGATATCCTAAGTTTCAGCAATAAGTAGTAGATGCATACTAATTCTCATTGCAATAACACTACACAACAAGCAGTAAGCATAAGTTCATAATTGGAGAAAATAAAAAATAAAGCGTTCACTAAGGTATAATGCTCTGATATATTCCATAAGTGCAAAATAGAAGGATTCATGTTGATAGGATTAAACAAGAACTTGAAAACTGGAGCACCATGAAATGTTTGTCTTACTGATTCCAAAAGCTGATTAACGCTTAGAATGTCGAGGTTACTGATGGAAATTGACGTTTTATGATTGGACTGGCTTCCACTAGGCTCGAGGAAGGCTTCGTCATCTGTCAAAACATCAGGAGACATACCCTGAAAGAAACACATCATGATTTTACTGATACTCTTTTAAAGGATAATGGTAAGTGACATACAACTTAAACAGGTCTCACCTCATCATAATCTGGAAATGCCAGCTTAGCAAGTGGAGAACTTGAATGTGGTGTCTCCATAAATAATGGAGCTCCTAACGGGTATGCCTCATCAGGCGAAAACCCGTGTAAAAGCTGCTCTTTAACACTTGATAGATCAGCCTAAAAGAAAATAAAGTTCATTAACACAATTTTTAACACTTGTACATCTTCCCTCATGCTTTTCAATTTTCCTTGATTTTAAGGTGCTACCTTGATTCTGATTTTTAAAAAATGTATTTATTAGAGTATCCACCCCTCATACATGTATGTGTAAGTATATTTTGATAGGAAATAATATCTTTGAAAGACTTGCTCATATCAGCTGTGCTGGGGTGGTCACTCTTTCTTTGATATGCTTCCTCCTAGTGTTTTAATCTCTAAAGTGTCTTAAAAGATCCCCCAAGTTATCATTAACTAAATTGGGTGTCCTTGCAAGGATCTGCAAATGCCCCCAGCCCAAGATTCGGCACCTAACGGCCCCGACGTTCTTTTGCATCCCTTATAAGCTAACCATGCTACCTACTAACCATAAGTTGCTTGTTTGATTGAAAACTTTCTCCAACACCAACGCAAGCTTTGTCCTCACTCGTATGCTTCCCAATAAAATTCTCAAGAAGTCACCTAATATAAAATTGTTCCAAGCCAAGCAATCTTGACTTGTCCGATGATTGAGATATATAAAAGAAAGCACTTTGTTGGGGCATAGGTAGTAACTATCGTTCTTTTCAAGTCTTTCTTGACAGTGGTCATGATTCATTCATGTATCCCTCCTCTTCTTGGGTGCTACAGTTTTTGTTTCTTAAGCGTTTCGAAGATTTTCATCTCCCCTAAACTAATTATATTGGGTTTCATATGCCTATAATACAGCTACATAATTAGCTTGGAGAAGTCGAACTTTTTAGGTATTGAGAGGTTCTGGGAAGATGGTTGACCTATTTCCAGTTTGATGCATCTCTTGGAAGGTTGTTTCAAGGGTATTTATCCGTTCTTTTCTCCCTGTCTCTCTCACGTACTCTCTCTTTTTTTAATTAGAAAATTTCCTTTCGACTTTATCCTTTCAGATCAGAGCCCTGTTCGATCTTTAGTTCCAGTTACCATTTTTATCTCGTTTTATTGGACAATTTTGCTTATCTTTTTCCATGAAAGCCTCATTTTTCAATAATAATTTTTTTTTAAAAATACTGCTCAACCAAACACTATAACTACAAGTTTAAAAAGTCAGCAAAACATTCTGGAGGCTCCATTCCTTTTCATAATCATAAGATATTCACAACTTCATATTGAAAAAGGCATTCAAATGCCTCATAGACATTGACTTCCACATGTTTCCATGATGCCTCACTTTCTTAATTATTGATCAAGGTGTTCATTAATTCTTTCGCGAAGCCTTTTTTGGCCGTCTTCCAGTGGCTCTTGTTACATAATGAAAGTTTTGTTTCTCGTGAAAAAAACAAAGGCATTTTAAAAAAAAATTAATTATGAAGTGTGATAAGAATCAATACCTCTGAGAGATTGGCATATTTAATCGTAAAGTGTGAGACCACAGTTTCCTTCAACTGCTGTTCATCTAATTCAAGTGTTGCTAGAAACTTCGTTGCAGCAAATTCATCTTCTTCTGACCCAAATGCTACACTATCCTTTTCTGACGTCACACGAACAGCCTGCAGCCTGGTATCATTAACCGACTGAAGGTGAGGATCAACCTGTCAGATTCAAAAGTTCAACTCTATAATTTTAGCACATTTGCTGCACAAAATAATCAATCTAAGTACAAGAGAATGTACTGATCCTATTTGACAGGTTTGAAGATTAACCATTTTATTATCTAATGATGCTTTAATGATGGGAGTCAACTCTGGGAGACCACCCGCCCGGGCTGAAAACAGAAGCATAAACGATGCCATGGAGAAGAGAGATCTTCTGCGAGAGGGTGGTAAACCGCCTTCAATAGGAACACAGAGATCTGTTAGTGGAAGGTACAACACAGGATGCTTAACATGTAGAAAGAATTCTTTTCATTAGAAACACTGAAATAATATACAAAGTTTATCAAAAGACACAATATCTCTAGTGGTCACATGATTCAGGAGAAGCAGAAGAAAATGTTATCATTTTAAGTTATTAACGAGATAGGTAACAAGTTCTTAATGTTCAAACTTGAAAACCTTGTTTTGCTTCCAATTATATAATAGAAAAGATATAATCACGAACTGCACAAGAATGTCAACTGAAAGTAAACTATCCCAAAATGATTCGCATGGAAAGATTCAATATCGCTATATTCAAACCCTCTGATTGGTGTTCTCTTGCTAATTTGTTTTCTCACTATTCCCCTAAGATATTTATAGTGAATTGAGATACATTTATTTTTACTCAAAAGGGTTTGTGTTTTAAGTATACTTTTGTAGTTTTTTTTAACTCTCTTTTAAGACTTTTTTTTTTCCCTTGAAATATTTTTGTATCTTTTTCTTTATCTCAATGAGATTGAGAAGGTTGTATCTTGTTAAAGAAAATTACAGAGACCGAATCCCAAATTTCACGAGCATCTAGGCAGGCACAGTAAGCTCAAGGCTGCCCTTTTCCCACATAATGAATAGTTTCCTACTAACTACAAAATGATTTCAGATTACCTTCTTGATCCACAGCTATGCTTCGAAGGGAAAATGCCAGCTGAAAACATCGTATGAGAGCCATGTGGCTTGAAGTCTGTTAAGAATCACGACTTAGCAGTTCTTTTTGTTTTTCAGATCAGCATTTAAGAGTGAACTCCTAAGATTCCAAACAAACTAAGTTATCAAGTAAATTTATCCAAAGAATTCACCTTAGACCGGGTAAATAGCAAAGCTATGCTATAAGTGTGGGCCATAGCCTCAAAATTTGCAGGGGTATTATCCGAAGATGTAGCTTGAACCCAGATTGACGAGAGCAGGAGACTCACTTGGTGACTGCTTAACCGGAGGGAAGTCAACTTCTGGAAAGTTTAAACATATGACTCTAATTTTCATTATAGAACGCTTCCATAGAGCAATGAATATAATATGAGCAATTTACCGATAGTAAGAAAAGATAAGTGTTCAGAATTTCATACAGTTTTTGCCTCGCTGAAAATGTGATTGAAGCTGGAGGATCCATGCATAGATGGATGTGTGACAGATTTCTCGGTGATGAAGTCGGCTGGTTGACTTTCTTCCATTCGTACCCCATTTATGGGTTCTGATGCATGTTTGTCTTCATCTTTAAAGGAGAAACTTCCACTAATCAATTTCTGTGTTGCACAGCCAAATGGTAACCATGAAACATTTTTTGAGGAAATCGCATTCAGTTCCATCCTAGGACACTTAATGGATGGCATAAGCACTATAGAGAAAATGTCGTGGGCCCCAATTCGAGTCTCGAGATCAGGGTGAGCCATTGCTAAAAGCAACTGATGAAATAGGGCATCAGGAAAAGCCTGAAGAAAAAACATGATAGATTTAGGATCTAAGTTTCACATAATCTTGGGATCCAGCAGCACATGTATGTCTCCTAAGCTCAGACAGTCCTCTCCTATCTCAAAAACAATGCAAAAAACATAAAAATTTTGCAGTAAGGTTACTTGCCTTCCTGTAATAAGAAACATTAGGAATAGATGATACTGCCATTGCAGTCTGATAAATAGCGGAGATTGTTGCTCGAGCTGAAATATTATTATTTGGAATATTCTCCAGCACAACAGCTAGCGTATCAAGTATGGGTCCCGCATCCCCTACCTGTTAGTTTCAAATGGTTTTAGTGAAAAACATGCAGTGAAAACCAGTCCCTCCAGAATGAAAAAATGAGAACAAGCTATTATTATTTGGAAACTCTATATCAATGATGATAGAAAAATATGCATTTATTTATTTATATTTACTAAAAGGAAGATAGTGTATTTAACAATTCTTGAGAGCAAGTAAAAACAAAGGAAAGAAAGGAAAAGATCAACAAATGCATAGTACATACTCTAGTGCCCAACCACTGCAAATCCAATTATTGAAAAGTAAAATAAAGAACCCACATGTGGAGGGTTGGCTGAAAAGAAATAGGAGAAAATATTGAAAAAAAAAATCGATAATCAAACACCATTAGATTTAAGGTAGAAACCAACTTTCGAGGGATTACCTAAGCCAAAGTGTTTTGAGGTCTATAGCCATAAAGCAAATTTCAATAGACTTTGTAGAATTAGATATAAAAACATTGTACAAGAAGAACACATGGCCTACCATAAGTTCTGAGACAAAAGGGGTTAAGCAAAAGACCACGCAGCAATAACACTCAAAATATTAGCTCTGCCAAAATCGGAAAGCATAAGGGATTTATGAAAAATACCCCCATTATTATCGAGGGAAAATAATCGTGATGATTTGATATGCATACATTTCTTAAGAATTCCATAGTTATTTTTAACTATTCTTGTAAAGGATCTTATGAATCAATGGTCCAAGTATGACAAAAATGTTCCGTTTAACAGACATGGACAGTATAGTAAGACAAGAAATTAAAAAAAAAAAAACCATATATTCATACATGGCTGAAGAGACTTGTACGAAAGGCCTAACATAAAACTGGATATTTCAGGAGGCTCAGAAAGTAATATGCCATAAATGGACAAGTTTTGGGGTTCATTTCATCATTGCCTACCAAACTCAATAACATCCAATTATCAGAATAAATGTGAAAAAGAAAAGAAAAGAAAAGAAAAGAAAAGAACCAACCTTCTTTGAGAGCTGAGAAATGCAATTTTCCAATGCCAACTGAAGGTCGGTACTCCATTTATCTGTGTCGTGTCCATTGCTAGATGCTTCAGATGAACAGAGTAGGCACTTCCGTAGATGTTTTATCAAATCAGTGATAGCTCCAATAATAGTAACCGAGGCTAGCGGTTTTGCATTTTGAACAAGTTGTGTGGTTACATTGATAATATCTGTTTGAATCTGAGGCTCTTTTACAATACTTTTATGATCCAAGTGCTTGACAAGAATCGGAAACAAAAGATACGAGTGATCACCTGGTATCAAGGAAAAAGTTTCACCAAAAAGGGGGGAAAATCAAACGATGGACAACAGTAGAATAACTGCTAAAAGAAACATACAACAACAATAAGTTTCAAATATAACCTGATTCAGCCAAAAGCGATTGCATAAATGACAATACCGAGCAGGCAAGTCCTTTTTCTAATGACCATTGATTTTCAGTATCAAAATGATGAAATAGAGGTTCAAACATACGCCTGACAGTTGTAGCTTCCTTTGCCAATCTAGCCATATTACACAAGCAAACTCTAGACCAATAAGAAGGGTTCTTGGACATATCCCTGTGATAATGGTGGATGATGTAAGAAACGGGCCCAGTGATCATGTCCGAACAAATAATGGTTGAACCAATTAAACTAATAGAACTATGGACTTACGTTTCAGCTTCCAAATTGATAAAATGGTTAAATGTTGAGACCTTTTGATTAACATCTAATATAGAAGAGCTATGGTTTTCTACTTTATCCTGTCCTTCAATGTATTGAGCCTCTGAATGAGAATACTGTCCATCTACTACGTAGTTCTCCAAAACCACTGATATAATCTATTTCGAGGACAAGTTAGAAAATTTCATATTAGCATGGATCCCAACAATATCTTGTACACACCAACAAAAAATCCTTTGAATTTTACAAGTTAAAAAAAGCACACAAAATACTCCGACGCCCTTGGTATTTCTGGGAAAAAGAAAAACGACGACAAGATTAAGAGACAGCTCACTTTGTCAAAGTCCATTGAGATGTGAGATTGCTCGCCCATGAACAATATCTACAAAAATATTTTTTAAAGCAATGCATCAGAATATTATCTAAACGAAGTAAATAATTGTATTAATGAGTTAACCGGAAAAAGAAAAAGAATCAAACTGGGAAAATAACCAGCGATTTCAATCATCAGGTTTCATAAGAGAAGCAGAATCCAAGAAGGGAATAGTTCTATCAATCTAAATAATCACATCTTCTAAGAGAAATCGTGAATCCGGTAAGCGAATATAGGACAGTGGATGTACCAGCAATCTCAATCATCACATGTATTAAGAGAAGCAGAATCTAAGTAGGATCTAATCTACAAAAGGTGAAGAACGCATCCAAAGAAATTTAATAACCATGGATAGAAGGAACTTTGCTAAATAGTATCAGACAGAGGGATTTTGAGATTCAGATATAAGAATGCTCTTGGCAGTAATCTATTTTGACCATTTCAAATTTGATAACCATGGATGAAGATGACAAATCAAAATGATGAAAAGAAAGTTGTACTCAAAATACATTTACAATTATCTAGAGTATTAGCATCAGGCCGAGAGAGGGAGAGAGTAATACCATAGAAGCTAGAGCTTGAAGTCCAGCTGACCGCAAATGAGGTGCCTCCTCATTACTCTCACCTTCTAGAGCCAATTGGCAAAGTTTTGGAATGATGCCCTCTAAGTTGAACATATATGTATTATCTGTCTACTTTATTTGGATAGTTAGTGTCATATAATCACTAAATGATAGGGCAGAAGATTCAAAGAGAGAGTCATCTTCATTAAGATACAAGGGAATACCATGCTTGCAAAGCTTCTACTTACACAGGATGCAAAAAAATTACAAATGCATTATCCATCAGTGGGTAAAGTACGTAATAACAATTTCACATGCAACATAATAACAAAATCAGCAATGAAGAGTATATTCTTCAAGTACCTGGCTACGTATGAAATCAACAAGGATATTGCAACCAAGAATCTGCACATCATCATGCCGTGTTTGTTCTAAAAGAGTTCGAGAAATCCCAATTAAGCTATTAGCAAATAGTGGCCTGCAAGAGTTGAAGTGTTTAGGTAAATGAAATGCAGAAAATCTGATTTCATGAAAGATCAAAGTACATGTTTTCCAAGCCTAGATCATAAGATTTTATTCAATACTATCATATGAATAGTAATTCAAAAGTAAAGTGGTACTCGAACTCTCAAAACGAATGATTCCAGTTAAATTGCACCATGATTTAGTAAATCAAACTTACATCTGGTCTTTGCACATTAATAGAAGTTTTCTGTATATATATATTACAACTTTCACATATCCAAAGTTCTCATTCCGCAAATCTTTGTAGCATCTTTGCTCCAGGTGTTCGGTAATCTACAAAGTCAAAATCAAAGAACAAGAGAAAGAGTGAAAAACTTAGCTGGGACATTTAATAAATAAGTTTAGTGCGTTTAGTGAAACACACGCCAAAATGCAGACCACAGAGCCTTTGGAAGAAAATAACAAGAAGGGGCTTTGGCTGCTAAGAGTCGGAAACAAAAGACCGCCACGTAAAAAAAAGTAATATGCAAGCTAGGGACTAAAGGAAGCATGAACAGTATGAAATTCTAAACCTCCTCTAAAGACCCCGCAATACCCATAAAAATCCTTCTATTCCAAATATAGTATAAGATAGTTAAGACACCACTTATCAGTGGAAACCTTTAATTCCAAAAAGGTGGAAACAAGAATAACTTCTAACAACACAGTGTGACATGACTCACTCAAAACTAAAACCACACGCAAAATACCTGCAGTAAGCCCAACCAAATCATCTTTCCAAATGAACACCTCCAAAATACATGATCAAAATCCTAAGTTTATAAGGAACGCACTACTAAGGCATAAGCATCAAAGAGGGTCTTTCTAGATAAAATTCATGGAGTTGATTCTCCCGAAGACAGCAGGCCAAGAGAATATTTGAACTTTCTTTGAGGTTTTAACCTCCCAAAGCTTAGAAGAGAAAGAAGAATGTAGTCCGTTGGGTGAAAAAACAAGGCTATAAATATCCATAACCTTTCTTTCAGATTGCTGTTCTTAATTTATTTTTCACACTGCATCTTTGACTTCTTATTTCAAAAATCAATGTTAAGAGTGACATCAAAAAACTTCTTGTGACTCGATCGAGATTATCATGTACATCAGACAAAAGGGTTTTTTGTATGCTGCTAACCTACTGCATTTATGTATGACTCTTATACAAATATTTCATAACCAGAAAACAAATCCAAGGATACCTAAAATCGAAATTGCAACCAATTCATTTTGAAACTACAACAGCTTTTGATCAAAGACGGAAGAAGATTCCAAGTATGAATAAGAGGGAAAAAAAAGTTACATACCTTGGGAATACGCAACGGGTTCTTTGAAGCATAGTCACAGAGTTTACAAATTTGTCTATCATTTGGTTCAGCATCCTAGCAGATGAAGTTATAAAATAAGTAGACATATAAAAATTGAAATGTACATCTACAGCGAATAAGATCAAGAAACTATACAACACAATATATCTTTTCTTACGAACACATTTGTTATAGCCAAAATCATTGTCATTGATTCATTGTTATCAGAAGAGTAAGAGAAGTGAAGAATAAGAGTCGCTAGACTTCCAAAATCCATGGTTATTAATTCACAATTCCAGAACTCTTACCTGAATCCAATTTGTTCTTTACTCTAAGACTAGCAAAATTGGCACAATCATTTAAAGCTTACACGCAAAGACCAGCTCCTCACCTGATTACGAGGAAATATATCAGCAAGGAACTTCTTGTATCGTTTCACAGGCTGTCTTGATCTCGCCCGCATAGAAGGACAGAAGAAACAGAGGCTACCACAGGCAGGAATAACCCGCCTAGACATAACCCCCATGATTTCTCAAGAAATTCAAACCTGCTCTGAAAGTCCACGAACAGAATCACACGAACTCATGAACAATTGTAATTCAAGACAACCAAAGAAGAACAAGTTTATATAGGTCATAACATACTGTCAGTATTAAATCGATTCAAAACCCAACAATGAAATGTGATGAATTATTGAAGCAGAGAAAGAGAGATCTTACCAAACTGAAACAGAAGCTAAAACAAGTAAAGCGGCGGTATTCACCAATAAGAAATCAAACTCTGATCGGAATTGCGATCAAGCTATACTACTGCGGGCGTGATCTATAGCACCCTGAAGAAAAATCTTCCAAATTTTGGAAAGAAATTTTCAAAACCCAGAAATGGGTCAATTCAGAAAATGGAAAAATCGTAGAAATTAAAGAACAAAAAGAAAAGCAAAATTAAAAATTACCTGAAATGGCGTAATGTGGAGGAAGAGAGAAATCTAACCCATAATCGCGAGATAAAAAACAAAAATAAACAAAATAAAATTAAAAACAAAAGAAACAAAAAGGGAAAAATGAATGAAATTCCGAAGAAAAAAATTAATATGAAAATGACAAAAGTCCCAACGGTCCCGTAAATGAAGGGATCATACTCCCTTTCTTTTTACAGAGTGATTTCTAAATACATCAACGTTGCTTTTCTTTTTCTGATTATTTTAATAAAAAGAAAAAAAAAAAAGGTTTTAATTTAAATTCTACAACTTTTTTTTGTAATTGGTGTAGCTTTTCAAATGTCTGCTTCTAATGATAAAAATTAAATAATTTATTTACTAAATTTAATCTTAAATTTAATATTATTCGACTCCATATATGTAACCATCATACTTTTAATATATGATTGATCTCGCAGAAGTCGTCATTTAATCGGTGGTTCTTTGTCTTAATCTAAAAGGTATTTAATGCACCTCCTTCAACCCCTAATAAAGGTATAAAACCAAATAGTTTAATTAAAAAAATTATGGTGTACTAGTTTGATTGGATTAAAAAAAATCTTTTGGACCAATCTAAAATTTTAATAGGGTTCACAACTCAACCGAACCCTCTATTCTCGAGTTTGGTTGGATTGTCGACTTGTTTTTTTTTTTTATTATTATTTTTAAAAATCTTACTTATGAATCATCATAACGCATTACTAACCTCTGCTACAAATGTTAAATATTATTAATCTTTAAAAAAAATATTAAATAATTTGAATATTTCGATATATATATATATATATATATATATATATATATATATAAAATATCTTTTCCACTCTAAATGAGTCCAAGTGGGATTTTGGGGTATGCCATAAATGCAAGGTAGGTGTGTGGGGGTGAGACAAGGGGTTCCCTTAATCGATGGCAAAAGGCATAGCTGTCCCAAATTTGGCTGCTTCTTTACCAAGCAATTTCCCAAACTTTGGCCTGCATTATAACCCACGCCATTTCTCTCTTGTCACTATCTTCCTGTCTCAATCAATGCTTCATTGTTGTTTACATTTTTGTTTTTCAATTTTTTTTCGTCCAAAACCGAGTAGGTGTCGGTGCACCGTTGCTCCGAGGCTAAAAATGAGGAAGTCGACATTGATGTATTAGTAGAGATGTTTATGGGTCGAGCTTAAATGGAGAAGTCTTCTCCATTCTCGTTGTAACGGCCCTATTTTTCTTAATAAAATAGAGACATCATTACATGCATAACATTGTTAGGATCGATATCAGTCGTTAGCTCTGATACCAGTTGTTAGGATCGCACAACAACGCACACGCTCGATTTAGATGAACACAAAGAAAAAGGATGGAGAAAATTGCAAGGAGAACTCTGGCTAAAAGGATTTTTGATTGATCACTTCAGGTATGTACAACAAGAGAGAGTAAAGAGAATAGAAAGTACATTTTTAAAGCTCTACCGAACCAGATATATATATGGTTTAGTTTATTATATATAGCTTTACCAGATTTAGCCATCTACTATATATAGCTATTTACCATATATAGCTTTACCGAATATAGCTTTACCATATATAGCTTTACTATATATAGCTTTACCAAATATAGTTTTATCGGATATAACCGTTGACCAAACTATAAATAAGTATCAGGCTCCATAGCCTAACAATTCTCCCACTTGGAGACGGATCTAGTCAACCAAGAATTTCACTCTCAAACGACCATGAGCATCTTCACTACACCATACCAATTGAGGTTTTGCACAACCTCAATATTCCAACATCAACACATTTTGTCAACATGTTTGCTGGATTCTTTGCACCCTCTATCTTCTCAAAACACATCACCATCTTCAACTAACCTCCGAGTGAAATGGCATCGCCTTCTGTGTTTTGAATGATAGACCAGGTTCCTCGCCAACAGCATGAGTCTCAGGAGTTTCTTGAGTATCTACTACAACATCACTATGTGAATCTTTTAGCAACTCAACCTCAACTCCCACTTGCTTCACCTCTGGTTTCTCAGCAAGAGTCTCAGGAATTTCTTGAGTATCCGCTACAACATCACTCTGTGAATCTTTGAGCAACTCAACCTCAACTCCCACTTGCTTCACCTCTGGTTTCTCAGCAAGAGTCTCAGGAGTTTCATGAGTATCCGCTACAACATCACTCTATGAATCTTTGAGCAACTCAACCTCAACTCCCACTTGCTTCACCTCTGGTTTCTCAGCAAGAGTCTCAGGAGTTTCTTGAGTATCCGCTACAACATCACTCTGTGAATCTTTGAGCAACTCAACCTCAACTCCCACTTGCTTCACCTCTGGTTTTTCAGCAAGAATCTCAGGAGTTTCTTGAGTATCCGCTACAACATCACTCTATGAATCTTTGAGCAACTCAACATCAACTCCCACTTGCTTCACCTCTGGTGTTTCAGCAAGGGTCTCAGGAGTTTCTTGAGTATCCGCTACAACATCACTCTGTGAATCTTTGAGCAACTCAACATCAACTCCCACTTGCTTCACCTCTGGTGTTTCAGCAAGAGTCTTCCAGCCCATGCAACCTCCTCTGGAGTTTCAGCGACGCTTCCAGTCGACGCAACCCCCTCTGGAGTTTCAGCGACGCTTCCGGCCGACGCAACCCCCTCTGGAGTTTCAGCGACGCTTCCGGCCGACACAACCCCCTCTGGAGTTTCAGCGACGCTTTCGGCCGACACAACCCCCTCTGGAGTTTCAGCGACGCTTCCGGTACTTTTCTTCAATTCCCTAACAGTCTTTGTGAAGCTAACTCGTTTATGTTTGCTCATAACGCAGTTCTCACAAAGGACTCATAATAATCTCCGCATCAAATACACCTTGTTCATAGCCGACGGTTTTTTTTTTTATACATATTCGACAGCGACTTCAACAGACCTGACGTTGTCTTCTCCTTGATAATGTTGAACGCCACGTTTCTGTTGGGTTTTATGTCCTAAAACTCATAGTTTGTAAACAAAGATATATTCTATTTTCATTAAAGTTATTATTGATGTTTATTCAGTAAAAATTGTTATTGAATAAAGTGAACTTTACGATCATTAATCTAAATCCAATAAACTAAGAACACTCTGGCTATAGTATGATTACTTGAACTATATGTAGAGACATAAGAGTGGATCAAGTTCAAGTATATAGTCAAAAATGATCTATAGTATAAGGATAAGGCTGAATACCTTATTCTAGGGACACTATGGATGCGGCCCACTTTTGTATGATATAAACAATGTGATCACTAAATTGTGCATGTGGAGACATGTGAGTGGGGGCGTCCTATGCAATGAGTATTGCATAAGATCGGACCATGAAGAAAACCACTCTCACTTTATAAAGTCGTTTACTGTTGAGACTGGTTTTCTTTTCATTCGATAACCTAGGTAACTCGGTTTTAATCCTGAGCTAACCATGAACTCCTGTTTATTCGGACTTATCCTTAGATTTGCATGGGTGAGAGTGGCTCTAGTTCGCCGACTCAACAGGCCTCCCATTTCAGGGGTAAGACTGGGTGAATGGCTGGGAACGTAGGGTGCAAGACGGAATTCACTCCTACCCACTTTTAGGGATAGAAGAAAGGTAGTTCCCTTAAGCACTGACTCCAGGTCTTGAACAAGGGGCCCCACCCTCTCATTGGCCTGAGAGGGATTCGGTTTACTGGTTGGACCACAAACCAATTGTTCATTAGAGGATCAGTGAGACATAAGGAACAAGAAGTAACTTCAGAGGTAAAACGGTAAATTGACCCAGCTCTAGTTACGAACAACCTGTGAAGGATCGACTTACTAATCATGGTTATATCAGATGGACAGAAATATATCTATAGTGAGGGGAGTGCAACTACTAGGCTATAGTGGAGTGTCCTAGTAGTTAACGAATGTTGGTTAACCAGGTTAATGAGTTTAATCGGTTAATCTTGGATCGTTGGAGCCCATGATCTATAGGTCCATTAGGTCCCTCTGCTAGCTCATATCGGACTAAACCATAGAACAGGTTGACGAGTGAGTTCGAAGTGTTCGAATTCAAATTAGGGAATATGCGTTACATATATACGATATATTTAACCGCAATTTTGTTCCATTTACGAATTAAACGAAAAGAGAGAATCTGAGATATTTAAATAAGATTTAAATATCTTAATCAATTATGTGTCGGAATTGATTGGGATTGGCATTTGAATTAATATTAAATATTAATTAAATAGTTTAATTAATCATTTAATGTTACTTTAATTTGAAATTCATTATTCAAATTAATTGTTGAATTAAAATGAAGAAAGTCAAAATGTTGACTTTCATCTAATGGAAAAATCCATGTTAGTGGAATTTTGAGGTGTCAAAATTTGGTTTAACTAAACTTGCATGTTTGCCAAATAAACCCCACAAGTTTGAGTGGAATTTTGAGTGTCAAAATTTGGTTACATGCTTGCCACATAATCCCAAACATTTGAGTGGAATTTTAAGTGTCAAAATTTGGTGATCTCAAGTTTGCATGAACATGCAAACTTGACTCTTTAAATAGAGTGATCATGATACTTGGAAGGGATTCTTGATCTTGATGAAAAACCTTGAGAAAAACCTCTCACAAACACTCTCTTTTACATATACAAAACCCCTCCCAAGTTTAGTCACTCACCGGATTCCACAATCCCGTTCTAAGGCTGGAGGATAGTGGAGAAGACACTAGTGGTGGTTCGAAACCGGTTCGTGAGGCAAAAGGAGTTTGAACTACAAAAGGTTAGTATTTAAACTCATTAAGTTTTAATACTTATGAACATGCTAGTTATTTACAATAATTGATGTTCTAAAAGTGCCTAAGATCCAAATTGCTTCCGCATGTGTTATATTAACACCATCAGTTTCTGGATAGCGTCAACCGGATCAGCCCCAAGGCTTATCGATCCTTAAGCTTCCACTGTTCTGTGGTCATGGTATCCGGCTTCACCCCTAACAGAGGTTTGTGAAGATCTTTCTGGTACAGATAATCTTCAATCTGCATTTTCCAGAAACCGAAATCGGACCCATCGAACTTCTCAATTCCAATCTTTGAACTTTCCATCTTCACAGATCGTGGTGAATTTCTCCTAGCTCTGACTTTCGCCTGGCTTTGACACCACCTGGCTCTGACTTCCGCTTGGCTCTGACACCGCCTGGCTCTGACTTCCGCCTGGCTCTGACACCGCCTGGCTCTGACTTTTGCCTGGCTATGATACCGCCTGGCTCTGACTTCCGCCTGGCTCTGATACCAGTTGTTAGGATCGATATCAGTCGTTAGCTCTGATACCAGTTGTTAGGATCGCACAACAATGCACACGCTCGATCTAGATGAACACAAAGAAAAAGGATGGAGAAAATTGCAAGGAGAACTCTGGCTAAAAGGATTTTTTATTGATGACTTCAGGTATGTACAACAAGAGAGAGTACAGAGAATAGAAAGTACATTCTCAAAGTTATACAGGACCAGATATATATGGTTTAGTTTACTATATATATAGCTTTACCAGATTTAGCCATCTACTATATATAGCTATTTACCATATATAGTTTTACTGAATATAGCTTTACCATATATAGCTTTACCATATATAGCTTTACTATATATAGTTTTACTATATATAGCTTTACCAAATATAGCTTTACCAAATATAGATTTACCAAATATAGCTTTACTGGATATAACCATTGACCAAGCTATAAATAAGTATCAGGCTCCAAAGCCTAACAAACATGTCTATTATACGCGAAAAAAAAAGGTTTTTATAGTGATTTCGTCATCCGTATAGAGGTGTCTTACCTTTATTTGAAAAAGAAGTAGCACGTGGCTTGAGTATTTAAAAATACTCAGTAAGCTCCATTGTTGAGGTCGAAAAATGCAAATACAAGCAATCATGGTGGGACCTATCTTTTCATGATCATGACATGGTCTTGGGTTCTATTTTTCAATTCAGTTAAGGTTGGATGTATAGTACTTTCTTATACACGACTCACTCACGTACACATGAACCCATAGCAGGCTTGTATATGTATCCTTGGGCCTGACTCGTCAAGCTAGCGCCCGCTAAAGCTATAGAACACCAAGGTGGGAAAGGGTCTGTATAATATCATGGTGAACATAGATATCATAAAGTATGCGTCCTTACTAAAACATAATGGGTAAGTATCCCGATGCACATATCATACAAAATGCATGAGGTCCCATAACATTAAACATGACATATATTCATGATGTTAGTCATACCTCCATTCTTTTCCTCCATTTCTTAATTAATTAAGACATATATTTCCAAGGTAACCATCGTAAAGTTGAATTGGACTTCGAGAAGGAGATTCAGGCTAGTACGAAAGATAATTAGTGACTTTGGGTTAGGCAAACCAAGTAAATGACTTTATTAATTACTGATTTGGTTGGATGAATTGTTTGAAGTATGAACGTTGCGTGTCCTGTGCCACTGTATGTGTCGTGCCTTGTGATTGTTTAATGTTTGTTTATTATGTCATTGTTGTAATGTTAGTATCCTATATCATGGAACTCGATATGTTATGTTGTAAATATGAGATACTATGTTATGGAATATCATGTTGAAACGTTATGGCATATGAAACTATGTTATGTTATGAAAAGTGTTAAACAATATTATACATTACATTACGAGATGACATGAAATAATTAAGTTATATGCAACGAACTAAGGTCATAACTTGCATCAAGATACATATCATGATTTTAAACTAGGTAGACTTCATGCATATTGTATGTTCACGTTTATCGGAATATTTCCCCGCTATGATTGGTACGAATGCATACACTATGATGTTATGTTACGGTATTATGTAAACCATAATACAGTGTATGCTTCTTTTTGTTAGGATCGATACCAGTTGTTAGGATCGCACAACAACGCACACGCTCGATCTAGATGAACACAAAGAGAAGGATAGAGAGAAGTTGCAAGGAGAACTCTGGCTAAAAGAATTTTTTATTGATGACTTCAGGCATGTACAACAAGAGAGTACAGAGAATAGAAAAGTACATTTTCAAAGCTCTACCGGACCAGATATATATATATATGGTATAGTTTACTATATATAGCTTTACCAGATTTAGCCATCTACTATATATAGCTATTTACCATATATAGCTTTACCGGATATAGTTTTACTAAACATAGCTTTACTAAATATAATATATAAAATTAAATTTTGGATTATGTGGCATTTTGTTTTGGAATATAAATATATAAATTTCTAATTTCTTCGAACAAACTTGAAACCGGCAGAACAGAACAGAACAGAACCCGGTTTTGAAGCCCTAATATATACATCATCCATTGCCTCCGCTCCTCAAATTTCCATGTCCATTAACCAGAACCACCTCCTCCGCCTGGTTCTTTCCTGCCGGAAAATCACCGCTCAGGTCACCAATCCAGACACCTCCACTATCATCGCTATGGCATCCTCCTCCGAGCAGGAATTCGTCGCCTATTACCGCTCTAAACTCCACCGCTTTCCTCGATCCAACAACTTTTGGGACTCCAAAATCGCCTCTCGCGTCGGCGAAAAGCTCGGCCACCGTTTGAAGGAGATCGGTGTCTCCGATGTTCGGATTGATCTCGCCGAAGAACTTTCCCGCCCTGTGTACTATCGAAATAGGGTTCTGCCGCTCTTCGATTCTGTTCGGCGCTCCGGCGTCGCCGTCAATGGTGCTGAGAAGCTCGGATCAGGTGCGATTTAGCTTGGATTATTGATTTTCATGATTCGGAGTTTATACGATTCACGATTGAGATTGAATTTAGGGCAGATATGATTCGCTCTCCTTCATGTCGATGATTTTAGGAATTTTTTTTTTTAAAATTTAGGGCACATATTATAACAATTTTGACACATTTTCGATCTCTTTCTCTCTTTTGTCTTCGATTAAAATTGTAATAATATTCTGCTTTATTTTTATTTTAAATTTTAAGTTTATAAACACTCATTTTACTTTTTTTTTATTTATTATTATTACATTTTTATCAATATTTTCAAAAGAATACAAATAGTTTCAAAAACTTTGTGAATTTAAAAAATTTAGATCCGATCTTATCTGAACGCTATATAAAAACTTGTTAGACTCATATCAAGGCAAAAGCAAAATAAGCAAGAAAGTCATATACTTACTAATTACATACTCTAAGACATACTCTAAAAGAATCTTCCGATCTCACATCAAGTTTTGCTTCAATAGAGTTTAAACACAACTTTTTAGGAAAATTTATTTACGCATAATTTTCAAATAATTACAAAGTTGGATACAATTGAGTTAATTATTTGATACTGTCTCTCTTAATTGAAATCGAAAAAAATAGTAAAAATTCTGCTTCAATAGAGTTTAAACACAACTTTTTTAGACAAAATTTATTTATGCATAATTTCTAAATAATTACAAAGTTGAATATAATTTAGTTAATTATTTGATAGAAATCGAAAAAAAAAAAATAGTAAAAAATTAATAATGTGCTATGAGTAAGTTTGAAGTTTGTTTCAATTTAGTTAATTATTTGATACTGCCTTAACTGAAATTGAGAAAAAATTGATCCCTAATTGGGATGTGTTAGGGAGTGTGATACAATTTAGTTAATTATTTGATATTGTATATTAGAAATTAATGGATATTAGAAATTGTCAATGTACTATTGTCAATATAAGGGAAGTGAGATACAATTTAGTTAATTATTTGATACTCATGGCAATTTAGTTAATTATTTGATACTGTCTCAACTGAGATTGAGAAAAATAAATTAATTTGCCACCAGGATTTGAACCTAGATTTAAAATATTAGAAATTGTTAATGTGCTACCGCGAAATCATTTTTTTTTTTTTTAAATTGCCAATGTGTTACATTAATACTATTTTAACAATGTGCTAGTCAATGTAGTGAAGTTTAACACAATTTAGTCAATTATTTTATACTGTCTTAACTGAAATCGAGAAGAATCGTTGCCGAAATAAATAAAAAAATTCTTAAAAATTGCCAATGTACTACATGAATACTGTGCTTGTTTTAATCGCACTTTCGAAGGCAGCGGACTAGCGATTGTGCGGCACTCACTTTCCAGCGACAAGTGAGTTAAGCCAATTTGTTCTTGCGTCGCCTACGGCCAAGCGACGTACGGTCGAGCCTCTAGCCTCGGTTTTAAAAGAAGGTTTTAGAAAACGAGGAGAGAGAGAGATTTCTGAAAGAGAGATTTTAGAAAGAGACGTTATATAAGCAAGCAAAAGAAAGATAACAACGGCTTAGCATATATAACCTTGGGTAGGGAGAAGTTGACGATGTGATACTCTCTTAACTAAAATCGAAAAAAATCGTAAAAAAAAAAACAAAATTTGAACATGGATTTGCTACGCGGAAATCGAGAAAAATTGATCTACGGTCAAGATGTCAAATATTAGAAATTGCCAATGCACTGCTGTGGAAGTGTGATACAATTTAGTTTTGAACCTAGATTTCAAATATTAGAAATTGTCAATGTGTTAAAAGTCTTTAAAAATTTATCCTCATCTAGAATTTGAATTTAGATTTTAAAGATGAGAAATTGCTAAAGGCTACTGCAGTTTAATATAATTTAGTTAATTATTTGATACTGTCTTAATTGAAATCGAGAAAAGAAAAAAAAAAACGTTACAGAAATCAAGAAAAAATGGAAAGAAAAAAAAAAACGAAAGTGCATTCCAATTTAGTTAATTATTTGATATTGTCTTAATTGAAATCGAGAAAAAATCTTTAAAAATTGATTCGTATTAGAAATGGGTAATGTTCTCGTGCAAAAGTTTAATATAATTTAGTTAATTATTTGAAACTGTCTTAAGAAATAAATCATAACGGAAATCAAGAAAAAATCTTTAAAAATTGATCTATACTTTTGTGAATTTAAATCTAGATTTAATTTGATAGGGTCTTAACTGAAATCGATAAAACATCTTTGCATAAATTGAGAAAAAAACAATCCATAGCCAAGATTTTGAACTTGAATTTCAAATATTAGAAATTGCCAATGTGTTATTGCAGAAGTGTGATACAATTAAATTAATTATTTGATATTGTCTTAACTGAAATCGATAACACATTTTGGCGGAAATCAAGAAAAAATCAATCAATAACTATTAGAGATTGTCAATGTGCTGCTTGCGAAAGTTTAATATATTTTAGTTAATTATTTGATACTGTCTTCACTGAAATCGAAAAAAAAAATCGTTGCAGAAATCGAGAAAAAATCTTTAAAAAAAAATTGTTGCGGAAATAAATAAAAAAAAATCTTAAAAAACTTGATCCGTTTGAACCTAAATTTCAAATATTAGAAATTGCCAAGTGATACTAGGGAAGTGTAACACAATTTAGTTAATTATTTGATACTGTGTGAACTGAAATCGAGAAAAAATCGTTACAGAAAATCGAGAAAAATCTTTAAAAATTGATCCGCAACCAAGATCTGAACCTGAATTTCAAAGATTATGAAAGAAAAACTCAAAGAACCGTGAGTTAAGGTCCTAAACCGATCAAATTACTCAATAATTAGGTAACGTTAGAATAACCTACTATATGAACTTCGTTGCTTATGAAATTTTAATGCTCAGTATATTATAGCATTTTGAGGTTATATATGAAATTTGGTGGTCATTGGATAATGATAAATAGGTAAACCAAGAAATGGTGCAAAATGACCATAATGCCCCTAAGGATATCTACATACGATTCATGACCTAGATGACCTCCAAATGCTATGAAACCCTGAAGTAGATCTTATTTTATGATGTTTGATGGTTTGGTGAAGTTTGAAAGCCATTGGAACACGTTAAGTAGCAAAACCATGAGTTAGGGATAAAATGACCAAAATGCTCCTAGGACTACTTATGAGATTTCAAGATTTATACGTGCTCCGAATGATTTGCTACTTCTTATAAGGTCGATTATGAAGAACATGAAGATAAGTTTGAGGTTTCAATTTGATTCGAATAAGTTTGGAACCTAAACCAAGTTAGGACCCAAGAAACACCTAAAGGAAACACCACAAGAATCAAGAACTCCCTCCTTACGCATATATGACCTTCTAGAACAAATCACGCTAAGATGGGTTCATATGGTTACAAATACAAGTTATAACTTATGCCTCAAGAAATTAAGAACCTTAGAAACTTACAAGATTTAGAACCAAGAACAACAACACACAAGCTTTACAACTACCCAAGTAAGAAGAATGCTAGGTACCACTCAAGGACGAAGGACCAAGGTCCCAAAACTCAAAAACTCAAGAATGCTAGGTAATACTCTAGTCATGTCCAAAGTGACTCATGACCTCCCACCAAGCGGTGCCCAAGAATTTCTCTTCTAGGTGGGATGCCTTGCACCATGTTTCCTTAGCAGGATGCTATGCCTCAAGTTTCCTTCATCTAGAAGAGATGCCCTGCAGACTTGCAGGATGCCATGTTCAAGTATGCACCGAGTGACCTTTATGGTCTATCAAGGGGAGTAGTCTAAGGTCACGGAGGAACAAAAAGAGAGTAAGTTACCTTAGCCACGAATCAAGAACCTCCTAAGACCTCCCACGGTATAGCATGCTCATGACTTAGACTACACTTCTTGGAACGCATGAAGCCTTGAGCTTAGGTAAGCAGACTGTATTATAGGGCAAGCCCTTGATGCAGTATTAAGACTACATCGCTTGGAACGTAAGAAGCCTTGGAAATAGGTTTTCAGATTATGCCACTTGGAACGCATGAAGCCTTGGGCATATGTTAAGCATACTGTATTATAGGGCAAACCCTTGATGTAGTATTAAGACTACAGCGCTTGGAACGTAAGAAACCTTGGATGTAGGTTTTCAGACTATGCCACTTGGAACGCATGAAGCCTTGGGTATACGTTAAGCAAATTGTATCGAAGGGCAAGCCCTAAGATGCGGTGAGACTACGTCGCTTGGAACGCATGAAGCCTTGGACGTAGGTTAAGGCTGTGTCGCTTGGAACACATGAAGCCTTGGACACAGGATTGTCAAGTGCATGTCTAGTGCCGTAAATCCTAAGGGGAGTGTCTTGGAGGACAAACCAAGAATAGAACAAGAACCTAGAAAGTACCAAGAACAAGAGAAAGATCAAGGACTAGAAATCATTGCGGAAATCGATTATAAATTTTCAGTGCAACACTTGGGAAGTCTAACACAATTTAGTTCATTGTTTCATACTGTTTTAACTGAGATCGAGAAAAGTTCGTTGCGAAAATCGAGAAAATAAAGTATTAAAATGTGCCACTACGAGAGTGTCGATCAAGAAAAGACCGAAATAGGAGGAAACCTCAACACGAGTTCTTACTTCACTCCAAGAAGAACTCCAGAGTGCAGGTCTTGGTAGGAGATGGATTTCGTCGGCGACTCCCTGATGAAAAACTTCGGCTATTCAATTTTCTCTCTCAAACTTTCTCTCAATCCTTCTTTCTCACACTTCTTTCTTTTGCAGGAATTCTGCGGAGGACCTCCAAGACTCCTATAATGGGTTGAGGGGTAAAATGTTTATTTTGCCCCTCGGTCGTGTCATAGAAGCTGCGTTAATAGTATTAAGCATGCAAGACTTCGATGTCATTTTGGGCATGGATTGGCTAGGCGAGAATCGCGCTCTGATAGATTGTGAAAGTCGAATGGTCACTCTCAGACTCCCGTCAGGGGATAGTTTTACGTATAAGGGAGCCATTTCCAAAAGAACCCGAAGCGTCTTAACTGCACTAAAGGCTAGAAAGATGATCCGCAGTGGTGCAAGCGCATTCTTAGCCAGTGTGACCCTAGACAGCAGGAATGAACAGGCAATCTCGTCAGTACACATTGTCAGGGTATTCGTTGATGTTTTTTCTGAGGATTTGCCAAGTTTGCCCCCTGTTAGGGAAGTTGACTTCGGGATCGACCTAGAACCAGGAACTGCGCCGATCTTCAAGGCACCCTACAGAATGGCACCTGCAGAACTCAAGAAATTGAAGGAACAGTTACAGGAGCTATTGGATAAGGGTTTCATACGATCCAATGTGTCACCCTGGGGAGCCCCTGTTCTGTTTGTCAAGAAGAAGGATGGATCCCTGCGCCTGTGTATAGACTATAGAGAACTGAATAAGATCACCATAAAGAATAAGTACCCCCTCTCGAGGATATACGACTTGTTTGACCAATTGTAGGGAGCAACGATATTCTCTAAAATTGACTTGAGGTCAGGATATCATCAATTGAGAATAAGAGAAGAAGATATTCCTAAAACAGCTTTTAGAAGTCGCTATGGACATTATGAATTTCTTGTCATGTCCTTTGGACTTACCAATGCACCAACCGTCTTCATGGAACTAATGAACAGGATGTTTAAGGAATTCTTAGACACTTTTGTTATAGTGTTTATTGATGATATTCTGGTGTACTCTAAGTCAGAAGCAAAGCACGAAGGGCATTTGAGAACGATTTTGACCATACTGAGAACACAGCGACTGTACGCCAAGTTTTCCAAGTGTGAATTTTGGCTGTCTGAGATAGCGTTTTTGGGTCATGTGATATCAAGTAGAAGAATCATAGTGGACCCAGCTAAGATAGAGGCAGTGATGAAGTGGCCAAGACCGACCACAGTCACTGAAGTACGGAGTTTTCTAGGACTAGCTGGTTATTACAGAAGGTTCGTTCAGGATTTCTCCAAGATATCTTCGGCCCTAACTCAGTTAACTAAGAAAGGCAAGCCTTTTGTGTGGACATCAGCTTGCGAACAGAGCTTCCAGGAACTCAAGGAGAGGTTGGTGACAGCACCAGTCCTCACAGCTTCAGATGGATCAGGAAATCTTGTGGTGTACAGCGACGCATCGGGAAAAGGTCTAGGATGCGTGCTCATGCAGAAGGGTAAAGTGATAGCTTATGCTTCCAGACAATTGAAGGAATATGAAAGAAATTATCCCACTCATGACCTCGAGTTAGCAGCAGTGGTGTTTGCACTAAAAACGTGGCGACATTATTTGTATGGAGAGAAAATCCAAGTATTCACTGATCACAAGAGTCTCAAATACCTATTTACGCAGAGGGAGCTTAACATGAGACAGAGGAGGTGGTTGAAATTAGTAAAGGATTATGACATCGAGATCATGTATCATCCTGGCAAGGCCAATGTCGTGGCAGACACGCATTGACCAGAAAGGCAGTTCATACTTCCGCAATGATCACTAAGCAAGAGAGAATACAGGATGAGATGAAGAGGGCTAGAATCGATGTTGTAATCAAAGGTGGTATTGCTCAGATAACACAAATGACCTTGCAACCCACCTTACGAAAACGAATTATTGATGCTCAGAGGTCTGATGAACACTTTGGGAAACTGTGGAATTAGACAGAGACTGAAAGACTAGTGGGGTACTCAATCTCTTCATATGGGGGTTTGTTGTGGAGAAATCGCCTATGTGGACCCCGTGACAAGAAAATTCTAAAGGATATTATGACAGAAGCGATCATCCAGATGGCCCCTGTGTCATTGATTTCGCTGGGTGCTGGGATGAACATCTACCACTGATGGAGTTTGCCTACAATAATAGTTACCAAGCGACCATCCAGATGGCCCCTTCTGAGGCACTGTATGGGCGTAGGTGTCGAACACTGGTGTTTTGGGAAGAAGTAGGCACGCAGCAACTATTGGGACCAGAGTTGGTTCAGGTCACCAACGCAGTAGTGCAGAAAATTAAACAAAGAATCCTCACTACACAGAGCCGACAGAAGAGCTATGCAGATTTGCGTAGAAGGGACCTCGAGTTCGAGGTGGGTGACCATGTGTTCTTAAAGGTAGCCCCTATGAGGGGGCTGATGAGGTTTGGAAAGAAGGGGAAGTTGAGCCCAAGGTTTATAGGCCCTTTCGAGATTCTAGAGAGAGTTGGGGCCATGGCCTATAAGATTGCTCTACCTCCAAACCTTGTCGCCGTTCACAATGTGTTCCACGTGTCTATGCTGCGAAAGTACACCCCAGACCCTACTCATGTGATTGAACACGAAACCCTTCCTCTTTGGGAAGATCTGTCCTACGAGGAAAGACCTAGCAAAATTCTGGCTCGAGACACTAGGCGACTGCGCAACAAAGTTATTCCCTTGGTGAAAGTCGCATGGGGTAACCATCGACACGAGGAGGCAACCTGGGAACGAGAAGAAGACGTAAGGAGAACCTATCCCGAACTCTTCCAAGAGATACCAACTTTCGGGGATGAAAGTTCACAAGGAGGGGAGAGTTTGTAACGTATTAAAAAAAAAAATGGCCGAGGGGCAAAATGGACATTTTACCCCTCAGCCCATTATAGGGGTCTTGAAGGTCCTCCGCAGAATTCTTGCAAAAGAAACAAGTGTGAGAGAGAAGGATTGAGAGAAAGTTTGAGAGAGAAAATTGAATAGCCGGAGTTTTTCATCAGGGAGTCGCCGACGGAATCCATCTCCTACCAAGACCTGCACTCTGGAGTTCTTCTTGGAGTGAAGTAAGAACTCGTGTTGAGGTTTCCTCCTCTTTCGTCAAGATCAGAGAGAAAACCCGCAAGGTAAGATTTCGAACTATACCTTCCAGATCTGAGATCTTTGTTTAGGAGTAGGGTGTTTAAGTCTACTACCTTCATCCAGGGAAGATCCGCCTCTGATTTTGGTGAGGAAATCGGACGAAACGTCGGGATCTAAGAACCCTTCCGACGCTTATAACTCACCGTATGACTAAGCAAAAATCAAGAAAAAAATACTAGCACGTAGGTTGATAGATGATCTAAAACTTTGTTGAAGAAACTATTTCTGTTTGGATTAAGAATCGAAAGATAGAAAATGGAGAGAACCTTGGAAAACGTTGAGTTTCTGCTAGGAGGAGAGAGAAGCCGCCGGCGTGCCACGTGTCAACCAGCTAGAGGGTCGCGTGCGCCAATCACCTTCGGACACGCGTCGAGCGCCGTCTAGGAAAACACAGCTCCAGCTCTCCTGCGACACGCGTCCCCGGCTTCGCAACCTGACCCGCGCTCCTCGGCTAACCCGAACCACTGCTTCCGACCCGAACCTGCAACTCGCGACTGCAGAAATCTCTGAGCGCGTGACATCGAGAAAATGAAAATATTAAAAATGTGCCAGAGTATCGATATTATCTTAACTGAAATCGAGAAAAAAAATCTTTTAAAGTCGATCCATAGCCAAGATTTGAACTTGGATTTCAAGTATGAGAAATTGCCAATGCACTACTGCAGAATTTTTATAAAATTAGTTAACTCTTCGATACTGTCTTAACCGAAATCGAGAAAATATCGTTGAAGAAATCGAGAAAAAAA
Organism: Cucurbita pepo subsp. pepo; assembly: GCF_057944985.1. Lineage (NCBI taxonomy): Eukaryota > Viridiplantae > Streptophyta > Magnoliopsida > Cucurbitales > Cucurbitaceae > Cucurbita > Cucurbita pepo. The sequence continues at coordinate 11,131,479 of NC_141809.1, forward strand.
TTGTTGCGGAAATCGAGAAAAAATCTTTAAAAATTTGACCCGCATCCAGATTTGAAATATTAGAAGTTTCAATGTGATACAACGGAGGTTTAACACAATTTTAGTTGATTATTAGATTAAAGTCTTAACTGAAACGAGGGAAGACTGCTGCGGAAATCGAGGAAATTGCCAATTTGCTACTGCGGAACTTTGATACGACTTGGTTAATTATTCGTTACTGTCTCGATTTACTGAAATCGAGAAAAAATCGTTACAGAAATCGAGAAAAAATTGATCCACAGCCAAGATTTGAACCTGGATTTCAAACATGAGAAATTGCCAATGTGCTACTGTGGAATTTTGATATGATTTAGTTAATTATTCGATACTGTCTTAACTGATATCGGGAATTTTGATACAGTTTAGTTCACTGTTTGACACTGTCTTAACTGAAATCGAGAAAAAATGTTATGCAACTTGGTTAATTATTTGATACTATCTTACAGAAAAAAAAAAAATCTTACAACATGCGCTGCTGCGGAAGTTTGATACAATTTAGTTCACTGTCTGATACTGTTTTAAACTGGAAATCGAGAGGGGGAAAAAAAATCATTGCGGAAATCGAGAAAAAATCTTAGAAAGTGCGCTACTGCAGAAGTTTGATACAATTTAGTCGAGAAAAAATCATTGCGGAAATCGATTTGAACCTAGATTTCAAAGATTGGAAATTGCCAGTGTGCTACTGCGAAAAATGTTATACCATTTAGTTAATCATTTGATGCTGTTTTAACTGAAATCGAGAAAAAAAAAATCTTAAAAAACCGACCCGCAGCCGAGATTTCAAAGATTACAAATTTTTAGTGTGGCACTTGGGAAGTCTAACACAATTTAGTTCATTGTTTCATACTGTTTTTAACTGGGATCGAGAAAAGACCGTTGCGGAAATCGAGAAAATAAAAGTATTAAAAATGTACCACTGCGAGAGTGTCGATCGAGAAAAGACCGTTGCGAAATCGAGAAAATAAAAGTTTTGAAAAATGTGCCACTGCGAGAGTGTCGATCGAGAAAAGACCGTTGCGGAAATCGAGAAAATAAAAGTTTTGAAAAATGTGCCACTGCGAGAGTGTCGATGCTGTCTTAACCTGAAATCGAGAATAGAGAAAAAAAAAAAAAAAACTTTCAAAGTTGATCCCGCAGCCAGGATTTGAACCTGGATTTCAGGTATGAGAAATTGCCAATGCGCTACTGCAAAATTTTGATACAATTTAGTTAACTGTTCGATACTGTCTGAACCGAAATCGAGAAAAAAACCCGTTGCAAAAATCGAGAAAAAAATTTGTTGCGGAGATCGAGAAAAATCTTTAAAAATTTGATCCGCAGCCAAGATTTGAAAGATTAGAAGCTTTCAATGTGATACTACGGAGGTTTAACACAATGTAGTTAATTATTTGATACAAGTCTTAACTGAAACGAGAGAAGACCGTTGCGGAAATCGAGAAAAATATTAAAAACCCAGGATTTAAACCTAAGACTAGTAGTAACCAACACTTTGCGGAAATCGAGAAAAATATTAAAAACCCACGATTTAAACCTAAGATTAGTAGTAACCAACATGCTACTGCGAAAATTGTTGCGGAAATCGAGATACTGTGTTAAACTTAAATCGAGAAAAAGTTGTTGCGGAAATCGTGAGAAAAAATCGTTCCGCGGCCAGGGTTTGAACCTGGATTTCAAACATGAGAAATTGCCAATGTGCTACTGCGGAACTTTGATATGACTCGGTTAATTATTCGATGCTGTCTCGATTTACTGAAATCGAGAAAAAATCGTTGCGGAAATTGAGAAAAAATTGATCCGCAGACAGGATTTGAACCTGGATTTCAAACATGAGAAATTGCCAATGTGCTACTGCGGAACTTTGATATGACTCGGTTAATTATTCGATGCTGTCTCGATTTACTGAAATCGAGAAAAAATCATTGCGGAAATTGAGAAAAAATTGATCCGCAACCAAGATTTGAACCTGGATTTCAAACATGAGAAATTGCCAATGCGCTATTGCAGAATTTTGATACGATTTAATTAATTATTCGATACTGTCTTAACTGATATCCGGAATTTTGATACAATTTAGTTCACTGTTTGACACTGTCTTAACTGAAATCGAGAAAAAATGTTATGCAACTTGGTTAATTATTTGATACTATCTTACAGAAAAAAAAAAAAAAAATCTTATAACATGCGCTGCTGCGGAAGTTTTATACAATTTTGTTCACTGTCTGATACTGTTTTAAACTGGAAATCGAGAGGGGGAAAAAAAATCATTGCGGAAATCGAGAAAAAATCTTAGAAAGTGCGCTACTGCAGAAGTTTGATACAATTTAGTTAACTGAAATCGAGAAAAAATCATTGCGAAAATCGATTTGAACCTAGATTTCAAAGATTGGAAATTGCCAATGTGCTACTGCGAAAAATGTTATACCATTTAGTTAATCATTTGATGCTGTTTTAACTGAAATCGAGAAAAAAAAAATCTTAAAAAACCGACCCGCAGCCGAGATTTCAAAGATTACAAATTTTTAGTGTGGCACTTGGGAAGTCTAACACGATTTAGTTCATTGTTTCATACTGTTTTTAACTGGATCGAGAAAAGACCGTTGCGGAAATCGAGAAAATAAAAGTATTAAAAATGTGCCACTGCGAGAGTGTCGATCGAGAAAAGACCGTTGCGAAATCGAGAAAATAAAAGTTTTGAAAAATGTACCACTACGAGAGTGTCGATCGAGAAAAGACCGTTGCGGAAATCGAGAAAATAAAAGTTTTGAAAAATGTGCCACTGCGAGAGTGTCAATCGAGAAAAGACCGTTGCGAAAATCGAGAAAATAAAAGTTTTGAAAAATGTGCCACTGCGAGAGTGTCGATGCTGTCTTAACCTGAAATCGAGAATAGAGAAAAAAAAAAAAAAACCTTTCAAAGTTGATCCCGCAACCAGGATTTGAACCTGGATTTCAGGTATGAGAAATTGCCAATGCGCTACTGTGGAATTTTGATACAATTTAGTTAACTGTTCGATACTGTCTTAACCGAAATCGAGAAAAAAACCCGTTGCAAAAATCGAGAAAAAAATTTGTTGCGGAGATCGAGAAAAAATCTTTAAAAATTTGATCCGCAGCCAAGATTTGAAAGATTAGAAGCTTTCAATGTGATACTACGGAGGTTTAACACAATGTAGTTAATTATTTGATACAAGTCTTAACTGAAACGAGAGAAGACCGTTGCGGAAATCGAGAAAAATATTAAAAACCCAGGATTTAAACCTAAGAGTAGTAGTAACCAACACTTTGCGGAAATCGAGAAAAATATTAAAAACCCACGATTTAAACCTAAGATTAGTAGTAACCAACATGCTACTGCGAAAATTGTTGCGGAAATCGAGATACTGTGTTAAACTTAAATCGAGAAAAAGTTGTTGCGGAAATCGTGAGAAAAAATCGATCTGCGGCCAGGGTTTGAACCTGGATTTCAAACATGAGAAATTGCCAATGTGCAACTGCGGAACTTTGATATGACTTGGTTAATTATTCGATGCTGTCTCGATTTACTGAAATCGAGAAAAAATCGTTGCGGAAATTGAGAAAAAATTGATCCGCAGCCAGGATTTGAACCTGGATTTCAAACATGAGAAATTGCCAATGTGCTACTGCGGAACTTTGATACGACCCGGTTAATTATTCGATGCTGTCTCGATTTACTGAAATCGAGAAAAAATCGTTGCGGAAATTGAGAAAAAATTGATCCGCAGCCAGGATTTGAACCTGGATTTCAAACATGAGAAATTGCCAATGCGCTACTGTGGAATTTTGATACGATTTAGTTAATTATTCGATACTGTCTTAACTGATATCGGGAATTTTGATACAATTTAGTTCACTGTTTGACACTGTCTTAACTGAAATCGAGAAAAAATGTTATGCAACTTAGTTAATTATTTGATACTATCTTACAGAAAAAAAAAAAAAAAAAAAAAAAAAATCTTACAACATGCGCTGCTGCGGAAGTTTGATACAATTTTGTTCACTGTCTGATACTGTTTTAAACTGGAAATCGAGAGGGGGAAAAAAATCATTGCGGAAATCGAGAAAAAATCTTAGAAAGTGCGCTACTGCAGAAGTTTGATACAATTTAGTCGAGAAAAAATCATTGCGGAAATCGATTTGAACCTAGATTTCAAAGATTGGAAATTGCCAATGTGTTACTGCGAAAAATGTTATACCATTTAGTTAATCATTTGATGCTGTTTTAACTGAAATCGAGAAAAAAAAAATCTTAAAAAACCGACCCGCAGCCGAGATTTCAAAGATTACAAATTTTTAGTGTGGCACTTGGGAAGTCTAACACAATTTAGTTCATTGTTTCATACTGTTTTTAACTGGGATCGAGAAAAGACCGTTGCGGAAATCGAGAAAATAAAAGTATTAAAAATGTACCACTGCGAGAGTGTCGATCGAGAAAAGACCGTTGCGAAATCGAGAAAATAAAAGTTTTGAAAAATGTGCCACTGCGAGAGTGTCGATCGAGAAAAGACCGTTGCGGAAATCGAGAAAATAAAAGTTTTGAAAAATGTGCCACTGCGAGAGTGTCGATGCTGTCTTAACCTGAAATCGAGAATAGAGAAAAAAAAAAAAAAAACCTTTCAAAGTTGATCCCGCAGCCAGGATTTGAACCTGGATTTCAGGTATGAGAAATTGCCAATGCGCTACTGCAGAATTTTGATACAATTTAGTTAACTGTTCGATACTGTCTGAACCGAAATCGAGAAAAAAACCCGTTGCAAAAATCGAGAAAAAAATTTGTTGCGGAGATCGAGAAAAATCTTTAAAAATTTGATCCGCAGCCAAGATTTGAAAGATTAGAAGCTTTCAATGTGATACTACGGAGGTTTAACACAATGTAGTTAATTATTTGATACAAGTCTTAACTGAAACGAGAGAAGACCGTTGCGGAAATCGAGAAAAATATTAAAAACCCAGGATTTAAACCTAAGACTAGTAGTAACCAACACTTTGCGGAAATCGAGAAAAATATTAAAAACCCACGATTTAAACCTAAGATTAGTAGTAACCAACATGCTACTGCGAAAATTGTTGCGGAAATCGAGATACTGTCTTAAACTTAAATCGAGGAAAAGTTGTTGCGGAAATCGCGAGAAAAAATAGATCGAGGAAAAGTTGTTGCGGAAATCGCGAGAAAAAATCGATCCGCGGCCAGGGCTTGAACCTGGATTTCAAAGATGAGAAATTCCCAATGTGCTACTGCGGAACTTTGATATGACTTGGTTAATTATTCGATACTGTCTCGATTTACTGAAATCGAGAAAAAATCGTTGCGGAAATTGAGAAAAAATTGATCCGCAGCCAGGATTTGAACCTGGATTTCAAACATGAGAAATTGCCAATGTGCTACTGCGGAACTTTGATACAACTCGGTTAATTATTCGATGCTGTCTCGATTTACTGAAATCGAGAAAAAATCGTTGCGGAAATTGAGAAAAAATTGATCCGCAGCCAGGATTTGAACCTGGATTTCAAACATGAGAAATTGCCAATGCGCTACTGCGGAATTTTGATATGATTTAGTTAATTATTCGATACTGTCTTAACTGATATCCGGAATTTTGATACAATTTAGTTCACTGTTTGACACTGTCTTAACTGAAATCGAGAAAAAATGTTATGCAACTTGGTTAATAATTTGATACTATCTTACAGAAAAAAAAAAAAAAAAAAATCTTACAACATGCGCTGCTGCGGAAGTTTGATACAATTTTGTTCACTGTCTGATACTGTTTTAAACTGGAAATCGAGAGGGGGAAAAAAAATCAATGCGGAAATCGAGAAAAAATCTTAGAAAGTGCGCTACTGCAGAAGTTTGATACAATTTAGTCGAGAAAAAATCATTGCGGAAATCGATTTGAACCTAGATTTCAAAGATTTGAAATTGCCAATGTGCTACTGCAAAAAATGTTATACCATTTAGTTAATCATTTGATGCTGTTTTAACTAAAATCGAGAAAAAAAAAATCTTAAAAAACCGACCCGCAGCCGAGATTTCAAAGATTACAAATTTTTAGTGTGGCACTTGGGAAGTCTAACACAATTTAGTTCATTGTTTCATAATGTTTTTAACTGGGATCGAGAAAAGACCATTGCGGAAATCGAGAAAATAAAAGTATTAAAAATGTGCCACTGCGAGAGTGTCGATCGAGAAAAGACCGTTGCGAAATCGAGAAAATAAAAGTTTTAAAAAATGTGCCACTGCGAGAGTGTCGATCGAGAAAAGACCGTTGCGAAATCGAGAAAATAAAAGTTTTGAAAAATGTACCACTACGAGAGTGTCGATCGAGAAAAGACCGTTGCGGAAATCGAGAAAATAAAAGTTTTGAAAAATGTGCCACTGCGAGAGTGTCGATCGAGAAAAGACCGTTGCGGAAATCGAGAAAATAAAAGTTTTGAAAAATGTGCCACTGCGAGAGTGTCGATGCTGGCTTAACCTGAAATCGAGAATAGAGAAAAAAAAAAAAAACCTTTCAAAGTTGATCCCGCAGCCAGGATTTGAACCTGGATTTCAGGTATGAGAAATTGTCAATGCGCTACTGTGGAATTTTGATACAATTTAGTTAACTGTTCGATACTGTCTTAACCGAAATCGAGAAAAAAACCCGTTGCAAAAATCGAGAAAAAAATTTGTTGCGGAGATCGAGAAAAAATCTTTAAAAATTTGATCCGCAGCCAAGATTTGAAAGATTAGAAGCTTTCAATGTGATACTACGGAGGTTTAACACAATGTAGTTAATTATTTGATACAAGTCTTAACTGAAACGAGAGAAGACCGTTGCGGAAATCGAGAAAAATATTAAAAACCCAGGATTTAAACCTAAGAGTAGTAGTAACCAACACTTTGCGGAAATCGAGAAAAATATTAAAAACCCACTTAAATCGAGAAAAAGTTGTTGCGGAAATCGTGAGAAAAAATCGTTCCGCGGCCAGGGTTTGAACCTGGATTTCAAACATGAGAAATTGCCAATGTGCAATTGCGGAACTTTGATATGACTCAGTTAATTATTCGATGCTGTCTCGATTTACTGAAATCGAGAAAAAATCGTTGCGGAAATTGAGAAAAAATTGATCAGCAGCCAGGATTTGAACCTAGATTTCAAACATGAGAAATTGCCAATCTGCTACTGCAGAACTTTGATATGACTTGGTTAATTATTCGATGCTGTCTCGATTTACTGAAATCGAGAAAAAATCGTTGCGGAAATTGAGAAAAAATTGATCCGCAGCCAGGATTTGAACCTGGATTTCAAACATGAGAAATTGCCAATGTGCTACTGCGGAACTTTGATACAACTTGGTTAATTATTCGATGCTGTCTCGATTTACTGAAATCGAGAAAAAATCGTTGCGGAAATTGAGAAAAAATTGACCTGCAGCTAGGATTTGAACCTGGATTTCAAACATGAGAAATTGCCAATGTGCTACTGCAGAACTTTGATACGACTTGGTTAATTATTCGATGCTGTCTCGATTTACTGAAATCGAGAAAAAATCGTTGCGGAAATTGAGAAAAAATTGATCCGCAGCCAGGATTTGAACCTAGATTTCAAACATGAGAAATTGCCAATGTGCTACTGCAGAACTTTGATACGACTTGGTTAATTATTCGATGCTGTCTCGATTTACTGAAATCGAGAAAAAATTGATCTGCAGCCAGGATTTGAACCTGGATTTCAAACATGAGAAATTGCCAATGTGATACTGCGAAACTTTGATACGACTCGGTTAATTATTCGATGCTGTCTCGATTTACTGAAATCGAGAAAAAATCGTTGCGAAAATTGAGAAAAAATTGATCCGCAGCCAGGATTTGAACCTAGATTTCAAACATGAGAAATTGCCAATCTGCTACTGCAGAACTTTGATATGACTTGGTTAATTATTCGATGCTGTCTCGATTTACTGAAATCGAGAAAAAATCGTTGCGGAAATTGAGAAAAAATTGATCCGCAGCCAGGATTTGAACCTGGATTTCAAACATGAGAAATTGCCAATGTGCTACTGCGGAACTTTGATACAACTTGGTTAATTATTCGATGCTGTCTCGATTTACTGAAATCGAGAAAAAATCGTTGCGAAAATTGAGAAAAAATTGATCCGCAGCCAGGATTTGAACCTGGATTTCAAACATGAGAAATTGCCAATGTGCTACTGCAGAACTTTGATACGACTTGGTTAATTATTCGATGCTGTCTCGATTTACTGAAATCGAGAAAAAATTGATCTGCAGCCAGGATTTGAACCTGGATTTCAAACATGAGAAATTGCCAATGTGCTACTGCGGAACTTTGATACCACTCGGTTAATTTTTCGATGCTGTCTCGATTTACTGAAATCGAGAAAAAATCGTTGCGAAAATTGAGAAAAAATTGATCCGCAGCCAGGATTTGAACCTGGATTTCAAACATGAGAAATTGCCAATGTGCTACTGCAGAACTTTGATACGACTTGGTTAATTATTCGATGCTGTCTCGATTTACTGAAATCGAGAAAAAATTGATCTGCAGCCAGGATTTGAACCTGGATTTCAAACATGAGAAATTGCCAATGTGCTACTGCGGAACTTTGATACAACTTGGTTAATTATTCGATGCTGTCTCGATTTACTGAAATCGAGAAAAAATCGTTGCGGAAATTGAGAAAAAATTGACCTGCAGCCAGGATTTGAACCTGGATTTCAAACATGAGAAATTGCCAATGTGCTACTGCGGAACTTTGATACGACCCGGTTAATTATTCGATGCTGTCTCGATTTACTGAAATCGAGAAAAAATCGTTGCGGAAATTGAGAAAAAATTGATCTGCAGCCAGGATTTGAACCTGGATTTCAAACATGAGAAATTGCCCATGCGCTACAGCAGAATTTTGATACGATTTAGTTAATTATTCGATACTGTCTTAACTGATATCGGGAATTTTGATACAATTTAGTTCACTTTTTGACACTGTCTTAACTGAAATCGAGAAAAAATGTTATGCAACTTGGTTAATAATTTGATACTATCTTACAGAAAAAAAAAAAAAAAAAAATCTTACAACATGCGCTGCTGCGGAAGTTTGATACAATTTTGTTCACTGTCTGATACTGTTTTAAACTGGAAATCGAGAGGGGGAAAAAAATCATTGCGGAAATCGAGAAAAAATCTTAGAAAGTGCGCTACTGCAGAAGTTTGATACAATTTAGTCGAGAAAAAATCATTGCGGAAATCGATTTGAACCTAGATTTCAAAGATTGGAAATTGCCAGTGTGCTACTGCGAAAAATGTTATACCATTTAGTTAATCATTTGATGCTGTTTTAACTGAAATCGAGAAAAAAAAATCTTAAAAAACCGACCCGCAGCCGAGATTTCAAAGATTACAAATTTTTAGTGTGGCACTTGGGAAGTCTAACACAATTTAGTTCATTGTTTCATACTGTTTTTAACTGGGATCGAGAAAAGACCGTTGCGGAAATCGAGAAAATAAAAGTATTAAAAATGTACCACTGCGAGAGTGTCGATCGAGAAAAGACCGTTGCGAAATCGAGAAAATAAAAGTTTTGAAAAATGTGCCACTACGAGAGTGTCGATCGAGAAAAGACCGTTGCGGAAATCGAGAAAATAAAAGTTTTGAAAAATGTGCCACTGCGAGAGTGTCGATGCTGTCTTAACCTGAAATCGAGAATAGAGAAAAAAAAAAAAAAAACCTTTCAAAGTTGATCCCGCAGCCAGGATTTGAACCTGGATTTCAGGTATGAGAAATTGCCAATGCGCTACTGCAGAATTTTGATACAATTTAGTCGAGAAAAAATCATTGCGGAAATCGATTTGAACCTAGATTTCAAAGATTGGAAATTGCCAATGTGTTACTGCGAAAAATGTTATACCATTTAGTTAATCATTTGATGCTGTTTTAACTGAAATCGAGAAAAAAAAAATCTTAAAAAACCGACCCGCAGCCTAGATTTCAAAGATTACAAATTTTTAGTGTGGCACTTGGGAAGTCTAACACAATTTAGTTCATTGTTTCATACTGTTTTTAACTGGGATCGAGAAAAGACCGTTGCGGAAATCGAGAAAATAAAAGTATTAAAAATGTGCCACTGCGAGAGTGTCGATCGAGAAAAGACCGTTGCGGAAATCGAGAAAATAAAAGTTTTGAAAAATGTACCACTACGAGAGTGTCGATCGAGAAAAGACCGTTGCGGAAATCGAGAAAATAAAAGTTTTGAAAAATGTGCCACTGCGAGAGTGTCGATCGAGAAAAGACCGTTGCGGAAATCGAGAAAATAAAAGTTTTGAAAAATGTGCCACTGCGAGAGTGTCGATGCTGTCTTAACCTGAAATCGAGAATAGAGAAAAAAAAAAAAAAAACCTTTCAAAGTTGATCCCGCAACCAGGATTTGAACCTGGATTTCAAGTATGAGAAATTGCCAATGCGCTACTGTGGAATTTTGATACAATTTAGTTAACTGTTCGATACTGTCTTAACCGAAATCGAGAAAAAAACCCGTTGCAAAAATCGAGAAAAAAATTTGTTGCGGAGATCGAGAAAAAATCTTTAAAAATTTGATCCGCAGCCAAGATTTGAAAGATTAGAAGCTTTCAATGTGATACTACGGAGGTTTAACACAATGTAGTTAATTATTTGATACAAGTCTTAACTGAAACGAGAGAAGACCGTTGCGGAAATCGAGAAAAATATTAAAAACCCAGGATTTAAACCTAAGAGTAGTAGTAACCAACACTTTGCGGAAATCGAGAAAAATATTAAAAACCCACGATTTAAACCTAAGATTAGTAGTAACCAACATGCTACTGCGAAAATTGTTGCGGAAATCGAGATACTGTGTTAAACTTAAATCGAGAAAAAGTTGTTGCGGAAATCGTGAGAAAAAATCGATCCACGGCCAGGGTTTGAACCTGGATTTCAAACATGAGAAATTGCCAATGTGCAACTGCGGAACTTTGATATGACTTGGTTAATTATTCGATGCTGTCTCGATTTACTGAAATCGAGAAAAAATCGTTGCGGAAATTGAGAAAAAATTGATCTGCAGCCAGGATTTGAACCTGGATTTCAAACATGAGAAATTGCCAATGTGCTACTGCGGAACTTTGATACGACCCGGTTAATTATTCGATGCTGTCTCGATTTACTGAAATCGAGAAAAAATCGTTGCGGAAATTGAGAAAAAATTGATCCGCAGCCAGGATTTGAACCTGGATTTCAAACATGAGAAATTGCCAATGCGCTACTGCGGAATTTTGATACGATTTAGTTAATTATTCGATACTGTCTTAACTGATATCGGGAATTTTGATACAATTTAGTTCACTGTTTGACACTGTCTTAACTGAAATCGAGAAAAAATGTTATGCAACTTAGTTAATTATTTGATACTATCTTACAGAAAAAAAAAAAAAAAAAAAAAAAAATCTTACAACATGCGCTGCTGCGGAAGTTTGATACAATTTTGTTCACTGTCTGATACTGTTTTAAACTGGAAATCGAGAGGGGGAAAAAAATCATTGCGGAAATCGAGAAAAAATCTTAGAAAGTGCGCTACTGCAGAAGTTTGATACAATTTAGTCGAGAAAAAATCATTGCGGAAATCGATTTGAACCTAGATTTCAAAGATTGGAAATTGCCAGTGTGCTACTGCGAAAAATGTTATACCATTTAGTTAATCATTTGATGCTGTTTTAACTGAAATCGAGAAAAAAAAAATCTTAAAAAACCGACCCGCAGCCGAGATTTCAAAGATTACAAATTTTTAGTGTGGCACTTGGGAAGTCTAACACAATTTAGTTCATTGTTTCATACTGTTTTTAACTGGGATCGAGAAAAGACCGTTGCGGAAATCAAGAAAATAAAAGTATTAAAAATGTGCCACTACGAGAGTGTCGATCGAGAAAAGACCGTTGCGAAATCGAGAAAATAAAAGTTTTGAAAAATGTGCCACTGCGAGAGTGTCGATCGAGAAAAGACCGTTGCGGAAATCGAGAAAATAAAAGTTTTGAAAAATGTGCCACTGCGAGAGTGTCGATGCTGTCTTAACCTGAAATCGAGAATAGAGAAAAAAAAAAAAAAACCTTTCAAAGTTGATCCCGCAGCCAGGATTTGAACCTGGATTTCAGGTATGAGAAATTGCCAATGCGCTACTGCGGAATTTTGATACAATTTAGTTAACTGTTCGATACTGTCTTAACCGAAATCGAGAAAAAAACTCGTTGCAAAAATCGAGAAAAAAATTTGTTGCGGAGATCGAGAAAAATCTTTAAAAATTTGATCCGCAGCCAAGATTTGAAAGATTAGAAGCTTTCAATGTGATACTACGGAGGTTTAACACAATGTAGTTAATTATTTGATACAAGTCTTAACTGAAACGAGAGAAGACCGTTGCGGAAATCGAGAAAAATATTAAAAACCCAGGATTTAAACCTAAGACTAGTAGTAACCAACATGCTACTGCGAAAATTGTTGCGGAAATCGAGATACTATCTTAGCGAAAATCGAGAAAAATATTAAAAACCCAGGATTTAAACCTAAGACTAGTAATAACCAACATGCTACTGCGAAAATTGTTGCCGAAATCGAAATACTATCTTAAACTTAAATCGAGAAAAAGTTGTTGCGGAAATCGCGAGAAAAAATCAATCTGCAGCCAGGATTTGAACCTGGATTTTAAAGATGAGAAATTGCCAATGTGCTACTGCAGAATTTTGATACAATTTAGTTAAATGTTCGATACTCTTATATTTCCTTATTCATAGCGATTCTACAATAAAAAACAGGTTCTTTACACCTAAATAAATTTGAAATTTATAAGGTACGAAATCGATACTAACCCAATTCTTACCATTCATAAAACTGGAAGTTTACATATTATCTACTTTAATTAAATTGAATAAGGTGGAATGAGTGACCAAAATCACATTAAAATGATACAATTACCAACAAATTTCATCTTGATTTTTTAAAATAAACTCAAAATCAACCAAATTCATCCCAAATGGAAGCGACCCAATTGTAAATTCGATGTGAATTTCAATGGGTAATCTCCAAAATCCCCAATTTCAGAAGCTATAATCCCTTTTGAAAATCCTCTCACTCATCGTTTTCAATCCCTTTTTGAATCCTCCATTTTCGTCCCCTGCAACGTTTTCTTGAGCTCCTCCTTCAATGGCGTCCTCCTCGAATGCCGGATGGTTCAGAATGTTGGTCATCAACTGCGTCCCTCTCAAAGCGTTAGTTAATGGCAGATGCCCTTCCGGCGTCTCCTCCGTCAGCTCCCAAATGAACTCTGTTGGAAATGCTCTGTAATTGTACTGCTCAATTTCTGTATCCAGTTTCTTCATCCATCCAAGTTTCATGAACAATTTTGTGAAATCTCTGTTCACTTTCTCGAAAACCCGTTTCTGTACGCTATACCCAAATTTCCCATCGCTGTATTTCTGCCAGAGTTCGTCGATGGCTTTCAGATTGTCGGAGGAAATGAATTGAACTTCGGAGAAGTAGACGTAGCCTCGTTTTTTTGCAGCGTCGCCGGCGAGGGCTATTAAAAGCCGGCGGGTATCCGTCTGCTTGCCGGAAGTTTTTGGCTGCGAGGTGGCGCTCGAGCTCGTCGAAGGAGACGGCAGAGGAGGTGTCTGAGGAGAGAGAGAAGGAACTGGCGGCTGCAGCGGAGAGAGAGGAAGTGGCAGCGATAGCGGCAGTGGGAGTAGAGGTTGATTTGAGGAGGAGAGAGGAGGAGGAGGAGGAGGAGGAGAAGGGGTTTGGGGAGAGGTTAGGACGGTGGGGACGGCGGAGTGTGTGGCGGAGAGATGGAAGAGAGTGGGAAGCTGCCATGGGGGAGAGAGAGAGTATGAAAACGGGAAGAGAGGTTTGGGGGGTTGTGAGAGATAAGGTATGGGTGGAAGTGGAAAGGGCACAGATCTCCCCGTCAAAATGGGCCTTTGATTGGTTGGTTGAGGGTGAGGTTAGATCTCTCCCTCTCTCCAACATTTAATAATTTTTGTCGTATTCTGTTCTTGTATTCTTCCTCAACATTGAGTGTTTGTTGTTGGTGATCCCACAAACTAGTATCAGAGCTTAGAGAGATTCACCCTGATTTATGAAGACGGAAAGCACAAAGATTAGAATCGAGAAGCTTAATAGATCAAATTTCGATTTTTGAAAGATGTAGCAGTGAAAAATCAAAGATTGACAGGCTCTAGGGTTGATCCGATTGACAAAAATGTGTGTTCAACATTGTCAAGGAGAAGACAATGTTAGATCAATTGAAGGTCCGGTCGAATATGAACAAAAAAAAAAAAAAAAAAAGTCATCTATAAACAAATTATATTTAGTGGGTAGGTTGTTCAATACAGAGATGTATAAAGGTGATATGTTGTAGATTATATAAATGAATTCAATAGGACTATAAGCTAATAGAGTTATGTGAAAATTAATTTTGATGATAAAATTAAGGACTTGATTTTGATGTTATCTTTATCCGAGTCGTGTGATACTATTGGTATTGTGATCACAAGTTCCCACGGATCTAAGAACTAGATGTTTGATGAAATTCAAGATAAAGTTCTTAGTAGAAGTATTTACAAATTAGAAATTTGAGATTCATCGAGCAATGCTCTCAGTGTTGACCAGAGGGGAAGAAGTAAATCGAAGGGCTCAAGCAAATATGCCATCAAAATAAAAAAACTGGAAAAATCTTCAAACATACCAAACCTTACGTGTTAAAATTGTGGAGAAAAATGTCACTTTTTGATATATTGTACAAAATAAAATAATAAACAAAAGCACAAATCTGGAGACGATGATACTATAACTAAGTAGAAAACACTAGGGATACTCTAATCCTTAGTATGGATAGCTCGGTTGAATTCTGAATTTTGAATTCGGGTTCGTCTTTTCATTTATTAGGTTCATCGATTACCTAAGCATGAAAAACATATTCGGTTCATCTATACACATTGATTAGGGAAGAGTTTTTTTTTTTAATTACTTTTTTTTTATGCCAAGCTAGAAAGAGAATATGCATGATTAGAATACTAGTTGCCCAATATGAATGGGTATGTTATACATGTGGTAAGAAATTACCAAAACATCCCTATAATGAAATTTGTGATTTATGCTATTTCATATGCTTTTTGATGTGTTAGAAAGGAGGATGGGCTATTGTCATCTATGCTCTCGGCATTTGATGGATGTACCTCATTGTTGAGCTTGTTTGTTTGTTTGCATGAATATTTTAGTTTATGTTTTTAGTGCTTTAGGTGATTGATATATTATCTCCCTAATCAGGTTGCTCGCGTGTTTAGAATATGTGCACCATGTTCTAGGTGATCGATAAGATTATCTCCCTACCAAATCATCACAAGAGAACCAAGCTAAGTTTGGGGTGCTACAGATAGAGGGGTTTACATATTAACTCAGGTCAGTATGTTTCAAGTAAACCTTACACCCTAAGATCATGAGTCATCAGAGGTTTAGACCAGTGTGAACCTAGAGATTGGTTAAGTATGGAGAAGCTAACTTTGAATGTCTTAGAAATGAGAGATGAGATTTAAACCACCTAAACGCCTACAGAACTTAGTAGGCCTCCATGACAAAGATAGCTCTTAAAACCGTTAGCAGTATGTATAGTCATCAATTTGATGGAGCCGTTAGAGTCTCCACTACCTTTTTCACTCTAATACCTGTACTATTGAGTTCCACTCTAGTATATGTACCATTGAGCCAGGCATGAGGTCGGTTAGGATTGTATGACCTTATATAGCTTAGTTGGATTATCTCAGTCTTTTGGGTGGATGTGGACCATGCAGACAATGAAGATCGTTCCTCTAGGGGACGTGGATTACGTGGTAGTGAAAATCTTTCATATGCGGGACGTGGATCATGCGGGTCGTCCTTGGAGCTTACACGCAAGGGGTCGCATCCCTAACTTTAAATGACTATATGGTGTTATAGGGAGTTTGCCAGCTAACCTCCCATAAATGCTGAGCAAGCTAACACTCACTAAACTGTCTTCACCAAATAGAGAGTTCTACGAGGTAACACCTTGACCCAGAACACTAGTTTCATGTTGCTTAGGTAAATCAAGCTATCTAAGTACAAAATAATAATAATAATAATAATAATAATAAATAAATAAAATAAATAAATAAATAATAATAATAATAGTTTACCCAAGGATGGGACTTGTCGTTCCGCCAATTCGCGACGCTAGAAAAGAGCGAATCACCTCTTTTGAACCAAAGGGTGAGCAGTTAAAGTACGGCTCGAAACTTTGAGACACCCAAATTCTCCGATAACAGTAGAAACTAGGTTAAAACGTCTTAGAACCAAGAGTAAAGTCCATGAGTTCCTACTAGGTTAATGATACAATGAGAGCCTACAACTAGGTTGCTTACTGAGTAGTTTTATACTCACCCGTTTCTCCTTTTTTTTTCAAGTGTTCGTAGGCTGTTGGTCGAGGTTGAGGAGCGTTCGAGGGCTTTACGGTTACAAAGGGTCATTTGGGGACTTCAATTTGATTTTACAGCTTGTAATTGTATCCTGAAACCCCCTCTCCACATTTGTAAGAAATTTGAAAAGCACGGTTTTATAATTAAATTTTATTTTATTTTTAATTTTTTGCTGTTGTATTTATTTAATTTGATTTTTCCTTTTTACTTTACTTTTTCTTTTATTTTCTTTCATCTTCTTCTTACTTTCAAACCCTAATCTCCTTTTTCTTTCTCTTTCCTATTGCTTTTATATTCAAACCCTAATTTCAAACCCTAAGCACGGTCATTTCCCGTGTATTACAAGACGGTGTTATTCAAACTTAATTACAAACGGGAAACTTGTTAGAGATAAATGCAAATCAAAATACAAAACACTTGAAATACAAGACAAACTGACACTCTAGAACAATTCCCTCCCTGACTGCGCAGCTCTCGAATGCTCTCCTACCTCAACCGACACTTGTGAACACCTAAAAAAGAAAGAGGGGAAGGGGTGAATATAAATATATTCTCAGTAAATAGCTTATTTGTAGGCTTTCATCGTATCCATAACCTAGCAGGTTTTGAAGAACTTTTCTCCAAGTACTAGAAGGTTCAGACCTAGTCTCTGGTGCTATCTGAGGATCTGAGGTGGCTCGATGTTTTGAGAAATTTTATATTCTAAGTCTTACCCTCTTTGTGTATGTAAAAGTCCTACCACCTTTTTGTTCTTTGACCTCAGCAGCTTGCTATACGTAGTGAATGACCAATATCCTAGATTGAGGCACTTCCTCATAAATTTAGACAAGACAATATGGTGGTTTCTAGTATGAACATCATCTAAAGGACGTTGGCTGACACATCTCTTGAAACCATAAAGACTTAAGTTTGGGGAATGTGATTCCTCTTGTGTCAGCGAATTACTAGGTTATGTGACGTGGTCCCATGCTCCCATCTCAATTATGGGTTTACAGCATAGTGGCCTTATTAAGGAGACCATTGACATTTCTACCAAGCTAAAGCTCACACAACCCTAACTGACTTGCATAGCTTAACACTATTGTTACTAAAGTGGAAAAGGTAGTGGAGGGTTTGAAGATACCGTTCACAGTATTTATAGCCAGGAGAGTTACCTTGGTCGTTCTTGGGTATTGTGGGGGTCTACTACGTTCTTAAGGGTGTCTAGGTAGTTTAGATCTCATCTCTCATTTTCAAGAAGCTCGGGGTTAGCTTCTTGAGACTAATCCAATCTCTAGTTGTTAATAGATCTTAACCTCTGATTGTCGCTCACAATCCTGAGGTGCTCAGTCTAATGGAAACGTATTCACCTACGTCAATGTGTAAACCATACTAGTTGTATCATCCTAATCTTATCTAGGTTCTCTAGTGCATGCTTGTTTGGGAGATAAACCTATTGATCACCTAAAACATGAGATAACATAATCTAAACATCATCTTGTTCTTTGCTTGGAATTGTGGAGGTCTTCTGGGATACCTAAGGCAGATAGGTGACTCAACATGGACTCTAGGCTCCAGGTACTCGATACTCTAACTCTTCGAGTATTTCTTTGTCTAGAAACACTAGGGTGTGGACCCTCTGACTCTTGCTCATGATCCTAAGGTCATTGTCTAGCCAACCTAACAGTATCATCCTAGTCTTATCTTTGTCATATAAATTCACTCTACATGAAGAACAAACAATTAATCACCTAGAGCTAATCATTTTAAAACATACATACATAAAAGTTCAATGGGAAGATAACCTCCATCGATAACCCGAAACACATAACAAAATATCTCAACCTCTGTTCTAACACAATGAAAAGCATATAGAACAATATACGTTTCAAAATCTCCATCCAGAAAAATTATGCATAACTTACTCATCCATATTGCCCTTCTTGTGTTCTAATATGCATAATCTCTTCCTATCTCGGGTGGAAAGCAAAAAAAATAACATGCAACTCTTAATTCTATTTTAGGAGTGTTTTAACTATTTTTGGTAACATACTTGCCTACTTGTCCAAAAATACCTTTCTAAGATCCTAAGCATGCAAAATCTAGCCATTTAAGGTTGGTAAGGCTTGCATGCTAGTTCTTCCTAATGAAAAGGTCTGAGTGGTTAATTACATAAATGTGTTTCTTTCCGAGCTATTTTTTTTTTTACATGTTAGGGGCTAAAAAATTCTTGATATTTCTTTGGCAGGTCCCGCCAACACATGACCACACGCATGTAGGAGATGGCCCATATGTGCAACTGATGCACGCGGTAGTCAGGTTGTGTTTGATCTAGTGGACCTTTGAATCACGACAGATGTGGGCATGCAAATTTTCCCCTCACTCGAGCACTCAATTTCGAACTATGATTCAGGTTCCTTCATTCGAATTTTCAAGAATTATTTCAAAATCAAATAGCAATTTTTTTTTTCTTTTTCTATTTCCTGTAAATTTTTGTATCTTTTTCTACCTCATTTTTTTTTCTTTTTTTTTTCATCATTATCATTCTTGTTAAAACTAATCCATACACCAAATTAGGTAGGTGAGTCAAAATGACCAATTTATCCCTGGGTGGACTTTGACTTTGACTTTTTTTTTTTTTTTTTTTTTTTTTTTTCTTTTTGAAATTCGATCTTTAAAGCTCCCAATGAAATCTTGGAAGTTCCTACTTAGTATAAAAAAAATTAGAAAAATTAATTCTCATTGGAACGGGTATTACAGTCACTACTAAAGGCGTAATCTTACAAACTACCTATAATCATTCTAATCAACTAGAAAGATTTAACTCAATAAGTTGCAAAAAAAAAAAAAAAATGTAAAGAATATTCTAGAAAATGTTCTTTAGGCATTAAAAAATTAATAAAGGCATTCCTAATTGTTTATTTCATTGTGCTTAAAAATATTCTTTAGACCAGCTGAATTATCATATTGACAACATTTTATAGTCTACCTAATAATAGAAAATACCCTTGATAATTTAAACATAATAAACATAATAAACATAATAAACATAATAAACATAATAAGAATAATAAGAATAATAAACATAATAAACATAATAAACATAATAATAATAATAATAATAATAATAATAATAATAATAATAATAATAATAATAATAATAATAATAATAATAATAATAATAATAAACATAATAATAATAATAATAATAATAATAATAATAATAATAATAATAATAATAATAATAATAATAATAATAATAATAATAATAATAATAATAATAATAACAACAACAACAACAACGACAACAACAACATCCACGACCACGACAAATGTTTTATAAAAGCATATGACCAATCTATAAGGAGGTTTAATCATCAAATTTTTAACATTATAGTTTTTTTAGTCGAATATTTTTTGACATTATACTTTTATAGTTGTACTATGATATAAGTACAAATTTCATTTATGAGCGGGCATAATTGATATAAGTACAAATTTAATCTATGAATAAGAATAATTTCAATTGAGATAAAAAAAAATTTCTAATAATTTGTAATAACCTAAAAATTAGAAAGAAAAAAAAGAAGAGGGGAAATGGTCACATGTTGCCTCAATTGAGAAGAGTTGAGGAGCAGAGAGTTGACCTCTAAACGTCCCTCACTTCATTTTATCATACTACTTGAACGGTTCGAGCCAGTCGGAGAATACACTTTCTGACGGCTCAAGGTCAACATTTTGGCTGATCTAGCTTATGTCTCATACGCTTGGACCCTTTCCTACCAGTTTCAATTTTTTTGGAAGCGAAAATTAGTATGAATACGTTTTAGCTAATTTAGATTTTTTGAAGTCAAGTTTAAAGGACTTACCCATAGTTAGGTTGAGCTAGTTTAAATGACTCGGACGAAGTTTAAATTATTTTATGCAAAATTAGGCTTAGCTAATTTAAATTAATACGAGCTTAAACTTACCCATAGTTAGGCTGAGCTAGTTTAAATGACTAGGACTAAGTTTAAATTATTTTATGCAAAATTAAGTGAGTCAATTCATAGACTAGAATTTTAATTTATGATTGTTGGACTCCTTAGGTAGAATTAAATTTCAGAGAGTAGCGTTAAGCTAGGAATTGATATTGTCAAGGGATCGTAGTAGCTTCGGCCTAGGTCAACCAAGTAAGTGGTCTTACTATCGGTAAGGTTAAGAATTTATGTTTGTATGATGACACGTGCTCGTAGCTCTACACGTGTTATATGCTTTACATGTGTGAAATATTTGGGAGACGATATGACTATGATATATTTATAAAATAATATGACTCTGATATGTTTATGAAACGATATAACTATGATATGTTTATGAAACAATATGACTATGATATGATTATGAAATGATATGACTATGATATGTATATAAAATGATATGACTATGATATTTTTATGAAACGATATGAACAGATAAGTCCATGATATGTCCATGATACGATGCGACTATGAGATGATATGTGAATATTATGACACGTGTTATGATCTAATGTACTGATGATGTGATGTTGATATGACATAATATGACATGATGTGACACGATGCATGATATGAATGATATAAGATAAGATGTGTCGATATGATGCACAACCTCAATTTATGCATGAAAAGTTGTGATGAAAATGATATGATATGAAAGAAAATGGAGGTAGTTGTCTTATATGATGGTGAATAAAAATGTTGGGACCTCATGCATCATTGTGTGTTTATGCATCAGGGAAATACCCTTTTTTATGATGGTATGGACGCGTACACTATGAGGTAAGGAAACAATCATTATATTTATTATAATGTTGCGACGATTTCTATTCCTAACTGGTGTCCAACATAAATAACTCCCAAAGAATGCTCGCCCGACTCTGAAGGGGCCTAAGAGGTGTGCGAATCGACGAGTGAGTCCATACTCGCATGTGTCGATTGTGGGTAGAATAGTAAATACACATCCAATTAACCGGTTTAGGATAGTCACCTAAGAAATATAGATTGATATGATAGGTCACACTCATAATTGTATGTGTTTGCATCTAATGTAATATAATATTAACGAATCTAATCTTAATGTGCCAACCTAAGTAAGATTCAATTGTTTACCACAATAAGTATGTCACAACCTGATTTTCAAGACTCAATTGTTGAGCTTTGAATCTTCAGATCAGTAAAAGTAAATAAAATAACATATAAAAAATGCAGTAAAATTTAAATTAAATTAAAATAAACAATACCACAAATAAAAACGATGTGAAATCAACAATAAGATAGCGTTACTTAAGTTTATTACAAATAGAAAATAGGTTTGAGATATATTATAGAAAAAAAAATACAAAAGACTAAAAATTACAAAGACATACTAGCACTACAAAACAATCTTATCCATGACCATGTAGCTCTCAAATGCTCTCCCACTCGGATTGGCAGCCTACAACAAATTGAAGAAAGGAGGAAGAGATGAACATAAAAAATACTCATTAAACAACCTATTTGTTGACTCTCATCACATATTTAACCTATTAAGTATCCTTGAGCTTTACTTTGGGCTCTAAGAAGGTCGGTCTTTATCTCTACTACTATCGAAGTATCTGGAGAGACCTCAAAGATTTGAGTGACTCTCTAGCGGCTCATGGATCTATTTTAGGTTTGGAAGTAGTGGTTCACCAATTTCTAGCGTCGTGAGGGTCTACTTGGCAATAAATCCCATATCTAGGATGAACTACTGTTATGTTCTTACTTAGACAACTTTCATAGCCACCGTAGTGAACATTTAGTTCTATGAGTTTAGGTGCTACCTCATAAAATAAAATAAAATAAAAATAATAGAAAAATAAACATAAAAAAGATATCATTCAAAGTAGGGGTGTACATGGTTCGGGTTGGATTGGGTTGAGCGATTTTTTGATCCAACCAAAAGTTCGGGTTGGTTAGATTGGTAACCCAACCCAACCCAAAACTTTTCACAACCCAACCCTCTATTTTCGGGTTGGGTTGTCAAATTTTTTTTTTTTTAAAGTTTTATTTATCCACAATTTATAATTATTCGGATAGAATCTTAGATAAAATATATTAAAAGTTCACACACAAACACACATCAATTCATAACTATTCACAAAAAAAAAAAAAAAAAAAAAAAGAATCAATAAAAAACATCGAGCGAAAATTGTAACATATTAACATAGTTCAACATTGTCATAAAACTAAAAACCACTCAATACCGACATTTCTTGAAAATTGGTTAAAGTAAAAAAAATATAAGAATATATCATAAAATTAAATAAACAATAAAAATGATTAATTTAAAAATATTGTATATAACAAAAATATATATATAAAAAAGTATTTTAATTGATATATGTTTACTAATACATGACCTTGATAAAGATAAAAGAATCTTAAACTATTAATATATATATATATATATATATATATATATATTTATTTATTTATTTATTTATTTATTTATGAACATTGAACTACCATTGGTTTCAAAATAACTTAAATGTATAAATCACAATTATAAATATACATATAAAACTTAAATGTATATATAAAAGAAAAAGAAACGTGAGACTAAGTATAAATCATAATTAATAAAAAATATATATAAAATTTAAGTGTTTATATAAAAGAAAAAGAAACATAAAGAAAAAGGAACATAAAAATATATGTAAAAGAAAAAGAAATATGCATGTGACTGACTTCAAACTCGGGCGTGAGTCTTCTAAGGCTGGCCAAAGTATCTCTCTTGCAAATCCATTATAAACAAAAGTTCTTAATATATTTTATATATTTGAATTCGGGTCAACCCGAGAATTTTACCCACGAACCCGAAACCGAACCGGTTCAGTTCAGGTTCAGAAAAATGAACCCAACTCTACCTGAAATGCTAATCCAATCCAACCCAACCCTTTTAGTTCGGGTTGGATTGGTCCGAGTTGTCGGGTTGAATGTACACACCTAATTCAAAGTGGGAAAATGGTAATTTTGTCCATTAGGAAAATGGTAAGGTTAGTTTTTGCATTTTTTATATTGGTATTTCTTAAAACTCGTGAGTCATTTATGTTTTGATATGAATTATAGTATGATATAATTGCGTTGTGTTATGCATGAACCTCTGCATATCACACCATTTATATTATGTTAGCATGTTCACTCTAATATCATGAAAAAGAATAGAGCTATGATTTGCATCATAAGTTGTTAGGACCCTAATTTGGACCGAGACTAAACAGGCGAAGACCAAAAGTAAAATAAAATATAAAAATAGAGTAAAATTTAAATCGAAATTAAAGCCAAACAACACCAACACAAAACAAATGAGGAAACAGTTTGGGATACAATTACAAATTGAAGTACAAATGAATCAAAATATAAAACTGAACTAACGCTAAAAAACGACCCCCTCTGTTTCAGAGTAGCTCTTGAATGTTCCCCACCTCAATTGGTAGCCTACGAACACCCAAGAGGGAAAAAAAGAAAAAAGGATAAGTATCTATGAGTTTTTCTCTGAGCTCCAGGAAATTTGAGTAGCCAGTATTGTTATTTGAGCATATGGAGTGTCTTAAAGTTTCAAGTAGTTCTCTAATTTGAATATTACCCCTAAAGGTCCGTAAAGGTTCTACAACCTTTATGTTCTTTTGATTTAGTTAGCTTGCTTTACTTATGCAATGAATAACTAATGACCTAGGTTGATGTGCTACTTCATAAAGTTTTGATGAGACAGTATGATGTTTTCTAGTCTAAACATCATCAATAGAAAACATCATACTGTATTGTATCAGAGTGGAAATGAAAGTGAAAGCTAGATGACACTCCACCAACTACTACTGGCCTACGGGTTACCTATATTTCTCTCTGAGATTGTGGTGGTGGTCTTCTAGGTCTCTAGGGTGGTTTGAAGGTCTTGACAATGATCAACATTTCCAAGTTACTCAATTTTGACTCCTCGAGTTTAGATTGGTCAGGAGCACGAAGTCTCACCCTCTAATCATTTCTCATGCAGTGCTCAAACTTCTTGTGGTGTCCCATCCTAGGTTGCAGACTAGATAAACTAACTCAAACACTCTAGGTTAAATATGTCTCTACAACTAATCATCTAGAGGAAGAACCACACCTTCAATAACCTAGAGCTATTGTACAATCAATCATGTATACAGTCATACACATGCTCAAGGGGATGATAACGTTCTTCAAGCACCTGGAATGCAGATATAAATTTCGTTCCACCAATTCTACACGATAACGTACCAGCAGTATAGAAATTATACAAATCAACATGCAAGAAACAATCCATATAATTATAAAGTGGAGTATAATCATTCTCACAATTATCCAACTAACCTAGGTACATGTTATACCAAACTAGCCTCGTAAAGTTAGCTTTACTAGCATGCATGCATATCCAAACGATTCCTTCAAGTAGTACTTTCTAAATTTCGTATGATTACTTACAAGTTGACATGTGCCTTCCCAAGTACGATTTTCACACCACAAATGGGCATTGAATGGGCTGAAATTAGACCTCCCACACATCTCTAGGCATGTAACCACGTGCGGGCAAAGCTTGGCTTTGAGCCCCAACGCACGCAACCCTTACCTTCAATTTTTGTAAGAGTTACACATGGTGACTTTCAGTAGGCACTGCAAGCTGGGTTTGAACCAAGATGATGGGTTAAATCACGGGTACTGAGCAAGGTCGAGCGTGACACGTGTCTCTCCTTGAACTGGTCGTGCTCTACTGCCTGTTACTCGACGTGTGGCGCTGGAATCTTCACCTGCATACCAATTTTCCAGAATTCCATGAGGTTCCCTATTTCCAATTTATTTTAAATCTCAAAAGCCTGGAAAAATAAAGGTAATTTAAAGAGAAATTATGTATGGGTTGTGGAAGAACTCAAGGGTAGAACTTCATTCACATCCTCCTCACGTTCAAGGTTGTCCTGTCGTCCTGATGGTTGCCTCACAAGATCTTGGCCAAACGAATCCCCTTGTTACATCACATGCTATAATCTTGACAAGGATCTCATCGTAGGACAAAACCTCTGGAGGTGAGAATACCTCAGGCTATATAACTTGAGTGAGGTCTAGGGTGTACTTTTGCAACATACATACATGGAACACGTTGCGCATAGGAGCAAGGGAGTGGCAACACTAAGTTGTACGCCACATGTCCTATCCTCTCGAAGATCTCAAATGGACCTATGAATCTTGGACTCATCTTGCCTTTCTTCCCGATCCTCATCACTCCTCTCATTAGTGCCACTTTCAAGAAGACGTGTTCACCCACAACAAATTAGAGGTCCTTCCTGCAAGAGTCAGCATGACTCTTTCTTTGGATCTGTGTTGTCCATATCCTCTATCTGATCTTTTATACCACTACGTTAGTAACCTATAAAAACTCTAGAATCATAAGTTATTGCATACATGCCTTTTCCTAAAACACCAGTGATAAGCGCCAACAATGCTGGATTTTACAAAGCTAGAGAACCTTCTAGAATTCTTGCAAACGGTCACAAAGAAATCTAACTTAACAAATTGATTCAAACCAAGAGCTGGTTAGAAGATGAATGACTCTTAGATGGAACTTGGAATCTATGATGGTCACTCTTAGATTCCAAAACGACTCACTCCAGAATTAACTTGATCAAAACTAATTCAATAAATCGGTTTAAACATCAAACCTAAAGCAAGATTTGAAAAAAGAATAACACCAAAAAGATATTAAGAAAACACAAAGGTTTTTGTTGTATTCCACACGATGATACTCAAGCCTGAATATTACATGTCTTTAAATAGGCCAAGAAGATAACCTAAACACAATGAAGTTCATCTACCAACTACAAATTACAACTACCAATAAAAACTTGTAAATACAAATGGAAGAAAATAAGGCAAACATAAATTATCTTAATTGGGAGTTTAACTACCAAAGGCAAAATTTTCTAATTACTTTCCACTCCATTATTTTCTTGATTTGATATGCTAATGTTATAAAGATTTTTGAGTTCAAAAGTATTTCTTTCAACTTGTACACTAGCTAGCCTTTGAAGATGCAGTGTATAGGTCTCTTATATCTTCTTAACCTTTCTTCTAGTAATTGGTCCTTCGGGTACATGCAAAGGGTCAGTAGTTGAATTCATATCAACCCGTGTTTGACACCTTCGTCCATGAAAAGCCTCAAACGGAGCCATATGAATCGTCCATGAGGGGTAGGTGCATATCCTCTAAGACTTGATTCAACCTCTTATTTTGCCTGTCAGTCTTGGTAAGAAAGTTGTACTAAACCAAAATGAGGTGAACCTGGTGTTCGATCCGACATGATAGATGTCATCGCCTGTGCAATCGGACTATCTCCTTAATGTACAATTGAGCCCAACGGTCAGCACAAAACGTGCCCTTGCCCGAAAAGAAGCGGGCTATCCTAGTGAGTCTATCCACTATAACCCAGATAACATCGAAACCCCACTTGGTTCAAGGTAAGCTAGAGATAAAGTCCATTCTCACTTTCTCCCGCTTTCACTGGGTATGTTTAATGGAACCCTACAGGTTATTGTCTTGTGGCCTTTACCTATTGACAGGTCAAATAGCGGCTCACAAACTCTACGACGACAGCTATCCTTCAAATCTTGATACATCTTTGTACTTTCAAGGTAGAATATATAGGGTGTATCTTTAATAGCAGACAAGACCTCCTTCACGATTTCCTCATCCTTCGGCACACAAAGACGACCTTGTCACAACAACCCGCCATTTTATGAAATTAAGAATCCTTCGGCTCTCTTTCCCTCTTGCTAGGGCTAGGGGTGTACAATGAATCCAAAAACTCGACAACTTGAACCGACCCAACCAAAATTATAGGGGTTCGGTTGGGTTGGATTCGCATTTCGGATTGGGTTGGTTAAATTTTTTTCAATCCAAATATATTCAGTTTAGGTCTCAAATTTATTAGACGAACTTTGGTTAACCGGAACCGAATAAAATCATATAAAACATATTAAGGTAACTTATGTATCCATATTTCTGCCCCTGTGGTAATTTGTTGTTTTTAGGAGTAGTGTGACAACTGAGACCGGTGAACACAAAATTAGATCGGTAGAAAATTAATTTTATTAGACTTTTTTTTTTCTATTTATATATTGTTATATCACAATTTATATATTTTTTCTGATAAGTTAGACCTTCAGCTTCATCAATGTCATGTATAAGTCAGTCTCCTTCTATGTATCCTTGAATGTATGTAAAATATTTTTGTAGTATTTTTTTTAATTTTTGTTAGGAGCGGTTTCTTTAAACTAATTATTTTCATTGTTTTTTAATTTCAAGATCTATATGGTATTTTTCTTGTTTTTAGAGTAATGGATTGCTCATAAAATATAGTTATTTAATTGTCTTCATATATATGACAATGTTGAACTATATTAGGACGTTAGAATTTTGGCTTGTTGTTGATGAAATTTTTTTTTTTTTTTGAAAGGTTATACATTGATTTGTATTTGTTTATGAACTTTTAGTATTTTTTATCTAAAATTGTACCGAATAATTATGAATCGTGGATAAATAAATCTTTTTAAAAAAATTATTTTTTTTACAAATCGAACCCAACCCGAAAATAGAGGATTGGGTTGTTATATTGTTTGAGTTAGGTTGGGTTACCAATCTAAATAGCTCGAACTTTTAGGTTGGTCCATAAAAATCTCTCAATCCAATCCAATCCAAATCCAAACCATGTACTTAAAAGGTATATATTTGGTGTTTGTGCATATACTATACATTTGTGCATGTCACAGACGTTAAGGAGTTGAATATTGGGTGTTTGTGCATATATTATACATTTGTGGAGGGTAGGCTGCACTGTCAGTTGTGCTAGCTGCGCAACAGTGCCTCTGACCACCCCTTCAATACCTGCCC
This sequence comes from Cucurbita pepo subsp. pepo, assembly GCF_057944985.1. Taxonomy (NCBI): domain Eukaryota; kingdom Viridiplantae; phylum Streptophyta; class Magnoliopsida; order Cucurbitales; family Cucurbitaceae; genus Cucurbita; species Cucurbita pepo. The sequence goes on from NC_141809.1 coordinate 11,159,942, forward strand.
TCTAAATCTCATCCTATAACCCTTTGTGCTTTCTGACTAATGGAGAGGTAATAGATGTTTTTCTGCTTAAAGCGTCTACTACAATATTAGTCTTACATGGGTAGCTTTCATCACCACCAATCACCCTTCTTATCTCATGTTTAGTTCCTTCGAAGTAATACTTGAGGCTCTTTCGATCTGTGTATACCTATTCTCTCACCATAGAGGTAATGTTTCTTATCTTCAATGTGAATACCACGATCGCTAGCTCAAGATCATGTGTGGAGTAGTTGCATTCATATTTCTATTGGCTTGGTTGGATGACTTGTTTGTTGTATGAACGACGCATGCCCCTGTAACCCCTACATGTGTCGTGTTTCACGATTGAATTACGTACTCTACGTTATGTTTATGTTATGATATAACAGCAAAATATGTTTTGTTATGACATGATTATGCTATGATACATGAATCCTCATGTGTCACGCCATGTAATTTACTTTAATATGAAGAATTTATGCCTATAATATATTAGAAAGCCATATGAAATGCCTATGATATATTAGAAAGCCATATGAAAGTTATGACAAGTAATATGCTAAAAAAAATAAAATAATAAAATACAAAATAAATAAGTGGAGTTATGCCTATGACTTAAAGCGATGGGACCTCATGCATCTTTGTATATCACATGCATTTTTGTATCTCAGATGCATTAGGATAATTCGCTATGACTAGTATGAGTGCACACATTCCGATATTATGCACTCCATGATATTATGGGGGCTTTTTTCCCTCCATGGCTTCCAATGTGCTTCTGTAGGGCAAGTCTAGGGGTACATTTACTACACATCCAATTTTTGTTTGAACAAGGTGATGAAATATTCTTATGAAAGGATAGGTTTTACCATGATTGTTTGTGTATGCATTTTTTGACTCCAATAGGGGGTTACGTACTGAGTATTTGTTAAAATACTCAGGCACATGCTACTCTTATTTTGAAGTGAAGGTAAGACGCCTTTGTACGGATGACAACGATGCTATGGCGACCATGGAACTGAAACTAAAGTAGTTGCATTTATATTCAAATTGGAGCCTTTAGGGTACATCATGACATTTTCCATTACTTTGAACTTATTGTTATCTTGTTCTCTATTTTAATGATGTATACTTTTATTTGAAATGATTTTACAAACGTTTAAATCTATGACATGTTTATGAAGGACATGTACAAATTTAAGGTCATTATTTTAGATTTTAAAATTTCTTAGGAGATTAGGGGCCACCTTTGAAAATCAAGTATTAGAGGCAGTTGTATTATTATAACCTATGATTAATAATCACACACGAGAAATATTTTATACAAAATTATGCAAATCACGATTTCTTACTGCTCTCCCATAAATGGAATCATTAAAATCATTCAATAAAAGGAAAAAAAATTAAGAAAATTATGATAAATAAAATAAAAAAAAAAAAAGAAAAAAAAAGAAAAGAGGACAATTGCAAATGAAAAATGACTTCCTTTTTTGTATGGATAGAAATGAAAAGGAATATTGGATTGGTTGGAAGAGAAGGATGTTCTGAAAAGTGGCACAAAGGAATAATAATGGAAACAAGAAAGTTTAATGTAAAATCCGACCAATGGGAGAAATCAATTTTTCTTCTTTCTCAACCTTTTTTATGGAATCATATTCTGATGTCATAATAATGGATCAACACCCAAAATAATGGATCTAAAATTAAAAATAAGATTTTATTTTCTAATATTTAAAAAATTTTCAATAGAAAACGATAAAGTGTTCGAGTGTCTGGCTTAGTAGTTTGTGTATCTATGGGACGGTCAATCATTCTATCCATAATCTTAAGGATTTAAAGTGAATTCATTGCTCAATCTCTTTATTGAAACCAACCTCTCGTTTTGATACTAATAAACTCAAATAACTCCCTTTAAGAGGACTCTTTTTCTTCTTCTAATGTATTCTTCTTGAGGGATAACTCCCATTTGGTATATGATTTTTGTATCGAGGACCTTGGTCTAGGATTCTAAGATCTTAAGTTCTTGGTTCTTGCCTGTGGGGTCCTATGGTCAATGAACAACTTAATCCTGACATATGCCCAATACTTCATGCGTTTCCTGTAGCATTGTTTGATACATGCATCCAGAGCATCATACGTTCCCTGCGATACAATATGCATACTTATGGCAAGGGCTTCATGCGTTTCATGGGATATAGTCTTGGATATCTATGTCTAAAGCTTCATGCGTTCCCTAAGACATAGTTTGTGTCATAGGACAAACTACACATCAAGAGTCCTTAGGGTATCACGAGTTAAGTCTTGAGTCACAATCAAGGTAAAATTCTTAGCATATACACTCTAATCCCTATGAGTCATAAACATTTTTTCACATGTAAAATCTTTCATAAGCATCTCGTCACTTGAAATTCATAAAAGTCTGGATTTCTTATAAAGAGTTTTGACGGGTAGTTTCATCATTTTCCTCTTGATTCATGCCCCATACACTCCCTAATCCCCTTGAGATCTTGTATGGTTCCCCTTAAAGCCATAAATTAGTCTCATATAATGTTTCATAGCATTTAAGAGTTTTTTAGAGTCTTCAAAACATATTAGAATTCTTAAAAATCTATTTGGTTTAAATCGGTAACATATTCCAATTGTCTTGAAACTTACATAATCACTTTAAAATAAGGTTTCTCATAAAATTTCGTCACTTGGGTCATAAAAAAATGGTACATAACTACATGAGAATTTCTGTCATTTTACACTATCTTTGGTTTAGCCCTTTTACATAATTCAATAACCACCAAATTTCATGCATAACCTTATCATGTTCTATTAAAGCCTTCTATTAAAATTTTATGAGCAGCGAACTCTATTTAGTGGATTATTTTAAAGTCACTTGAATCCCAAGTAAACCGTCCAGTTTAGGTCTTTAACTTTTGGTTCTGGACTTGCCTCTTCCATAATCCTTAATTCTTACTTAGCTTAGGGTTTATATAGATTTTCAAGTGATTTCTATTAGTAAAACTTGAAGCAGTTTAGATTGTCTTGGAAACAATTTATATACTTACGTCATCGTGAAACTGCCACTTCGTTTAATTTCAATATATGGTTTCATAACTTTAACTCATATTTTAGACATCTCATATTTTAGACATCTCATATTACTATCCACCTCCATACAATCTTGAAAAACTTGAATCATCATTTGACACCTTTAAATTACCTCACGATTTTCACACCTACAACTGTCTTGAACTTGGCTTTAAATTTTACAGTTGGTGTTGAGATAGGGAGATTTCTACATTTCATTACTTCCCAAACTCACTTCCATTAAAGGCACCTATGACGATTACAAATTAGTTCAATTCCGTGTTCAAAGATAGCAAGATTGATCTAGTAACAATGGAGTTCTGGTTAGAAGCCTTTGAGACAGTCTTCCGTTATATGAATTACCTAGAGGAGTACCAGGTGAATTGCGCTACATATATGTTGATGAGAGAAGTGCACTTCTGGTGGAAAACCATCCACAAGACACTCCGTCCTAACGAGGGTCTGGTATCAAGGTAGCAATTCAGGGAAGCGTTCCTTTTGAAATACTTCCTGTTATTGCATGCATTAAAAACCAGGAAGTATTCCTCAAGTTGACGCAATGAGATAGATTTGTTGAAGACTATGATCTCGAGTTCAACAAGCTTTCTAGATTTGCTCCTGGGTTTGTGAGCACATAGCACATGATAATCAATCTGCCTAAATTCAAAGTTAATAAGCTTATAAGTTATTAGTAATTTTAGGAAAATTGTTATTTTTTTAATTAGGAAATTTGTAGTGGTGCTTAACTCAGAGAAAGTTTAGGAAACTAGTTGTGTTTTCTCCCCTATAAATACTCATTATATGCATGCTATTTTCACAACAACAAAAAGAATTGAAAACGTGACTAAGGTTTCTTTGTTTCGAAAGATCCCTCCCCTCAAGTTGTCCTTTTTTATTATTTTATTTATTTCGATTTGACATATTTCGATCGTGGGCCAAATCCAACCTTTGGTATAAAAGCTAGGATGCCGAAATAAAATATTGACACCACACAAGGTTGCCAGAGGAGATGTGACAACAATAAGAGCAGAAGGAAGGGAGTGTAATGCTCCAGTACCTGTTACTAACGAACAGTAACTACGCAGCATAGTTGATAAAGATGTGTGTTAACTTACACGCACAAGGTGTGTGGGACGCCGTCGAGCATGGTGACGTCGAGGAGCATAAGGACAGGATGACTCTTGCCGCCATCTACCAAGCAGTCTCGGAGGACGTCCTTCTCATCTTGGTTGAGAAGGACTCGGCAAAGGTTGAGTGGGAGATGCTGCAAACAATGCATGTGGGTGTGGAACGTGTCAAGGAAGCAAAGGTGCAAACCTTGAAGAGTGAGTTCGAGGCTATCCGCATGAAAGACGGTGAGTCAACGTACGACTCTTCCATGAAGTTGACGACGATCATCAACGACATTTGTTCATTAGGCGACGTGGTGGAGGAGTGTGCCAGAGGGGAGATGACAGTGAGCAGACGTGGCAGCCATAACAAAGAAAAAAAGAAGTTCTGAACGTGACCGCAGACGAGGTGGCAGAGGAGGTCATGACAATACCTCACAAATCCATGAAAATTTCAACCCTCGAAAGGACAAGAGTATGATTAAGTGTTACTCCTGTGCATAATATGGGCATTATGCAGCAGAGTACCGCAATAAAGAGTGCGATGAGGAGGCAAACCTCATGTTCACGGATAATGAAGAGCCCACATTGATGCTGGCCGAGAAAATGTCCAACCAGTTGATGCTCAATGAAGAGAAGGTTATGACGAACCCCTTCATAGACGGGGAAGACCAAATGAAAACTAGAATGTGGTACCTAAATAACGGAGCGAGCAACCACATGACCGAAAATCGAGCAAAATTCAAATAGCTTGACGAGAAGTTTATGGGAAACGTGAAGTCTTGCGACAGATCAATTGTACCGATCTAAGGCAAAGAATCTATCTTGTTCTAGTGTAAGTTTTGTTTTTTACTTGGATTGTTACATCATACACATCTAAATGGAACTTTCTCTTCAAAACTATCTTAATCTTGGCCTTGTTACTATTAATGTCAGTATCGCATAGTCTCACCTATTCCCCATAAGACTGAGACTTTACCCAAAGTAACTTGTGTAAGCTTATGAGTACAAGAACCTACCACTACTCGACGGTGTCTTTTGTTATCTTAAATAAACCTAGAAAGTATTCCATGATATAACCTCTCAAGTAGTTAAAAGTTTGTGTACCCCTCATATTCACTAACAATGGTTTTGACATATCATTTAATTACTCTCCATTTAACCTACCACTTTGAAGAACTTATTCAATCTAGGATTCATTCATTTCGGATTAATGACAGTACAAATTCCAAATTTACAACGAGGCAAACAATCTCATGTTCTTTTGATAAATATGAGGTAGGAAGCTAACCTTTCGATGTTACCTTATTACTCTAGCTCGCATCTCTCTATAACATCATTAAACTTTATTACCCTTCATATATGATCCAACACACTTTTATATTAGGTTATGAGTCTGCTACTAAATGGTTATACATGCTAAAGTTATATATGGTAAATAAATGAAAATGGTTATACATAGTAAAGTTATATATGGTAAATAAATGAAAATGGTTATACATAGTAAAGTTATATATGGTAAATAAATGAAAATATATATTAGGTTATGGAGTCTGCTACTAAATGGTTATACATAGTAAAGTTATATATGGTAAATAAATGAAAATATATAGTAAACAACTATGTATGAGAAAGACTATATGAGAAAGACCAAACAGCTGGTATTAGAGCTAGGCGAGATCACTACGATTTGTGAAGATGAAAAGCTCAACGATTGGAATTGAGAAGCTTGATGGATCCGATTTTGTTTTCTGGAAGATACAGATTGAAGATTATCTGTATGAAAAAGTTCTTCACAAATCCTCGTCGAGGGTGAAACCAAATATCATGACCAAGGAGTAATAGAAGATCAAGGATCGACAAAACTTAGGGTTGATCTAGTTGATGCTTTCTAGAAATGTGACGTTCAACATCATCAAGGAGAAGACAACGTCAGATCTGTTAAAGGCATTCTCGAATATGTACAAAAAGTCACCGACTCTAAACAGTGTATATTTGATAGGGAGATTATTCAATCTACAAATGTCCAGGTTGATCTATGCAGAACATATGAATGAATGATTGTAAGACAATTGAGTTGGGAAATTAATTTTGAAGAATGAAATTAAAGTACTAATTTTAATGTCATCTTTCCTCGAGTCTTGACATATTGTTGTTGCGATCAACAGTTTTCGAGGATCTAAGAAAATGAAGTTTGATGGTCTCAAGAAGAACCTGATCTCTATTAGTTAGTTGGATAGCATAGTTATGCAACAAATTTTGGGAAGAGTTTGTGGAAGACTGTGAAGGGTGCTATGGTGATAGCACGTGACAAAAAAATCTAGAATCTTATACACCACTACAGAGTGTATAAAATCTTAAGAGTGCTTCATATTCAAGTTTATGGCACAATAGACTTGGACATATGAGCATCAAAGGAATGAAGATGCTGACGGTTAAAAGAGTTTTAGAAGGTCTGAAATTTGTTGACATGGGTCCTTGCGAGAGCTAGGTTATGAGCAAATAGAAATGAGTTAACTTCACAAAGGCTGCTAGAGAACAGAAGAAATTGTGGTTGAAAATGTTTCATACAGACGTTCGGGGACCATCTCCAAAGTCAAATAGTGGATCAAAGTTCTACGTCACATTGATCGATAATTTCAACAGGAAACTATGAATTTATTTCCTGAAACACAAGTCAAATCTGTTCGCTACCTTTAAGAAGTGAAAAGTTGAAGTTTGAAAATCAGATCGGCTTCAAAATCAAATGCTTGAAGTTTGACAATGAAAGAGAGTAGAAAAGTTAGAAGTCAAAGCATTTTGTGTTGGATTTGACCCTCCATCGAAATTATGTCGAAACAAGTAAAAAAAGGCAAAGGAACACCTTGAGAGGAGAGATCTTTTGGAGCAAAGTAAGCTTAATCACTTAGTTTTTCAATTCGCTTTGTAGTTGTGAAAAAGCATACATCTCATGAGTATTTACACCGGAAAGCACTAGCTAGCTTCCTAAACTTTCTCCAATCTTCCTAATTAAAGCATAATACTTAGTCCAAGACCACAAAATGTGGTTCACCAACTACTACCAATTCTCCTATAGTTGCTCCATAAGTGAGTAACTTATTCTACTAAATCTATTAACAATTCTCCTCAAGTTACTCCATAAGTTGACTTATTCTACTAAGTCAAGTCTATAAGCTCATGTTTTCTGCTAAGAAGAAATTAGATTAACAATAACAGTTTCCAATAAGACAAGACAAAATGGTAATGCTGAAAGGATGAACAGAACATTGAATGAGTATGCAATGAGTATGAGGAGTCATTCTTAATTACCAAAGATATTATGGGTCAATGTTGTAAATACAATAGCTTATTTGATCAATAGAGGGTTGTTAGTACCTTGGAGTTCAAGTTACCACAAGAGGTATGGATAGGAAAAGAACTCAAGTACTCTCACTTGAGAACTTTTTGCTACACTGCATATGTTCATGTTGATCCAGAGAAGAGAGACAAGTTCGACACTGAGGTTGTGAAGTACTACTTCATAGGCCATGGTTCTGACATGTTCGGGTATAGATTTTGGAAAGACAAAATTAAAAAAAAAAATCTGAGAGATTATGACATGACTTTTGATGAAAATGTCATGTACAAAGAGAAGAAAGGTTCAGTGACAACGAAGCAAGTGAGAGTTGAAGTTAAGTTGCAAAAAAATTCAACTAGTGATATTGTAGCAAATACTCAAGAAACTTCTGAGATTGTTGCTGAGGAACGAGAGGCGACTCAAGTGACACCTAAGCAGCTGTTGAGAAGATCATCTAGAACTATCAGAGTACCATATAGGTATTCATTTATATTACACTATCTGTTGCTGACGGATGAAGGGGGAACCAGAGTCCTTTATTGAGACTTTGGAGGATACAACCAAGTGGGAGCAAGTCATGGATGATGAGATGAGTTGGATGTCTAGGTTTCAAAATTATATTGTTCTTTCATCTATTGTGGTGGGTACGTGGTAATAGTTGAAGTTAGAAAGGAGATGATATGGATGACAAACTATCTAGAAGAATTAGGCAAGAAGCAATACGATAAAATTCTTTATATAAATAATCAGGGTGTGACAGTTGGTGAAGGACCTGATATATCTTCTCGCAGTCTCATTGTAAGTATGAGTTATGCTGGTGTGAATCGACTGAGTCAAACTCGAAACATACGAATAAACCTTCTTCATCATCAAAGTGAGGGAACTTACAATTTGACCACATTCTTTAACATTTGAAGTCCAAGAAAAAAAATCTTCTTTTTTGCCTCTATTTTCTGCCCATCTTGGCCCCTTGTAGTTGATTCTCGCCCCTTTTTACAACGGATCCATGACTTAACCAAATTAAACAAACACAACAAAAAGCGAATTAGTTTCAAGGAAAAAGAAAAATTAATAATAGGACTTACTGGGATGTTCTGTTCCAACCTCGATTTCTTCTTCACATTGTTGAAGTCGGATATACATATTACTCCAAAAGAACGATTGAGATACTTGTAGCATTCAACCGATGATTAAAAAAATGAAGCTGACAATATGTCCCATTCAACTTAGGAAGATTAGTTGGGGTTTGGTGTAATTAAATGAGTGTGTTGCATCATAAGTATATAATTAGGCCAATAATAATAATTTCCCACACACTTTGCTTCACTTCAAACCTAGCTAACCCCTTTTTCATGCCTTTTATCTCCTTTTTCAAGCTATTCAACTCCAACCCTCCCCTTTTCCACCTAATATCTTAACCCCTTTGCTTCAAGAGTTTTTATGTTATTTTAATACGTTTCTTTATTTATTTATTATATTTCGTCTATTTTTCTATAATATAATATTTGTTTTTGTCGATATCAAATATCTAAAACTTATTTTTGTATATTATATGGATGATCAGATCGGCAAAGACCATGATTGAGAAGAATTGAATTTGGGTAGACAACGTGTGGTTGGTAACATTTCCTAATATTTAAAAATAAAATAAAATAAAATATACATTATTATACCTAAACTTGTATGTTTTGCTTGGACACATTGTAAAAGTCTCCCCTAACGATGTCTTGGTTTACTCAATATTTCTTTTCATCATGTGAAGTAATGGTAGGACCCTATCTTGGTTATGACGTAAAATCAATTCATGCATTAAAATAAATTAACCTAAAGTTCAACTATAGAAAAATAAAATTTTCTTCTTATAGTTGAAAAAAATAGAAGACTATAATCAATAAATATATATATATATACATAGAAAGGTGACATAATTTAGATTATAATGTTGAAATTAAGTATAAGGGCAATAAGATCCAAAGTTTGATTATTATAGTAAAAAGGGAAAAGTTGAAATAGAAGATAAGTGAATGGATATCATAATGAAACCCATTGGTTGGATGATTCTCAACTTTACTTCTTTGGAAACTATGGGTCTCTTTCTCTCTTCTCTTCCCATTGTTTTGATTTATTTATATCTCTCTATTAAAAAATTATAAAAAAAAATTAAAATATTAGTAAAATTATCGGTTTAATTAAACCTGTGTTAAATTAAGCCCGAATTAACTATATATTTAAATTTATTAAAATTTAATTATATGATAATAAAGAAATTAAGAATTTCATAAAAAAATATTAAACAATTTTAAAAGTTTAGAGACTAATTGAAAATATTTGTCTTAATTTTATAAAACTTTCTACAAAAATATTGAGAAAAATATTTTTGAAAAGTATAATAAAAAATAAATATTTTATTTTTTTGATAATTGTTTTTAATTTAGTAATAGTTTCACGTTATATTTTGTTGTTACTTCACTTGGGAAATATCTCAAGAATTTATTAAAAGGCAATTGAAATATTGACATGCAAAAAAGGAGTTTAATAGCTCTTATTATGTTTTTCCCTTTTTATTTGTATTGATTTAAATCTTATAATTTTTATAGTTGTGATCATTGACATTTTGTTTTTTTTTTTTTTTCAATTGTCAATTTCTTAATCATAATTAATTAATTTACATTTTTATTAAATATTTGAATTATTAATCAAATTTAAAAATATATATATATATATATATATATATATATATATATATATATATATATATATATAGTGTGTGTGTGTGAGATTCCACATCGGTTGGGGAGGAGAACGAAACACTTTTTATAAGGGTGTGGAACCCTCTCTCATCAAGCAAACGCATTTTAAAATCGTTGAGAGGAAGTTCGAAAGGGAAAGCCCAAAGAGGACAATACCTGCTAGAGGTGGACTTGGGCAGTTACAAACGATATCAGAGCCAGACACTAGGCGATGTGCTAGCGAGGAGGCTGAGCCTCGAAGAGGGATGGACATGAGGCAATGTGCCAGCAAGGACATTGGCCCCAAATGGGGTGGATTTGGTGGGGTCCCACATCGATTGGAGAACCCTCGCCTCCAACAAACCCACGACCATACTTGAAGTCCTACACTTCAGCAAACCCTCAAACCTCACCTTTAAGAAAGGGAAACACGAAAGGCTGAGAGAAAAGGATGGAAGACAAACGGTTTTGTCTCATCGGACATAAACACCTGCGAAACAGAGATCTTCGATCTAGCACATGAACGACGAACAAGACACACAAGAGATTTACACAAGAGACCCAGTAGATGCAAACCTAGCCCGAAGCCCAAGCTACCAGTACGACCCAACCCTCGCGTGAGGAAAACACCACCCATGACGTGTCACCTCCTAAGAGCGACTCGCGCACTCAGCGCTAACGGCTCGACTTGGCTCTAAAGGCTCAAAAATGAGTTATTTGGCTCGGGTTGCACCGATTCCTACATTTTCGATTAAGGCAATTGAGGTCAATATAGCATCCTACTTCCAAGTTTAAGGTGGTTTAGGTTAGAAATTTAAGTTATTTACGTAAATAAGATGAATGTTCGAATAGGAAATAACTCCCCGATGATACTTGGAGCAACTTCGAGGGACGAAATTCAAACGTACTCGAGATTAGGGAGAATATTGGCTAAGGCTAACCAAGAAAGTGGTCTTACTATCGGTATAATTATATTTAATGTTTACACGTGCCCCGTGGTTTTGAACGTGTCATATATATTGATATGTGTGAATCGATATGACTATGAAATGGTATGTATATGTTATGATATGTGAATTGTATGATAACACTTAGGGTACGATGTGTTCAATGATATGTTTGAGATAGGATACGAGAAGGTTGCAATAAACGTAATGTAACGATAAGACTAAGATCTATTCATGAAACGTTATGATAATGATAGACTGATAAAATGATACAATAATTTTATATATAAAAAACGCTATGGTTATGATAGATTGATAAAATGATACAATAAGGTTATGTACAGAAAATGTTGTGGTTATGATAGATTGATAAAATGATACGATAACGTCATGTACAGAAAAAAAAATATGGTTATGATAGAGTGATAAAAAGATATAATAAGGTTATGTATAGAGAATGCTATGGTTATGATAGATTGATAAAAAACTATGATAAGGTAATGTATAGAAAACACTATGGTTATGATAGATTGATAAAACGATACGATAATGTTATGTATAGAAAACGTTATGATAGATTGATGATACGATACGATAAAGTTATGTATAGAAAACAATATGATTATGGTAGACTGGCGAGACGATATGGTTAGAATAAGTTTAGGAAACAATATGACCAGGATATGTATATGGAATGATATAACTACGAAATGTTTACGAACTGGTCAAGATATGGGAACGATGTATGTATGTATATATATCGTAATATAATATGAGAATAATTTGATATATGTTATGGTACTATAGGTTTGATGAATTGATATAACTATGATAAGATATGTTGAAGGCACGCCCGTGATATGCTATGTGATTGTTATAATTTACGATAGGATATAATATGTGCATGATATGGATTGTATGTCTGAAAACATGTAAATGTTATGATATGATATATGTTGACATGAATGATATTATTGACATGCAAAACTACGAACTAACGTGAAATACAACCCCGACATAGCATGCAAAATATGATAAATTATATGATACATGATATGAGAAATGACATAATATGATATGAAAGAAGATGTTAGCAGGGTTGTATTGAATGATAATGAAAATTGAAAAATGTTGGGACCTCATACATTATTGTGTGGATGGATGTTCAGGATATTTGGATGTTGCGTGGCCTCGATAGAACTTGGATGGATTGTGTGGCCTCAATAGGCCTTACTCGACCCTACAACAAAAATATCTTTGGCCCTTTTGTCTACTCGTTGCCCTTTTCTTACTTGCCTTATTCTAGCTTCAATGCCAACTATGTGTGGTGTGTTGGATGATGCATCTTCTCCTCAGTCGCATCATGACACTCTTCTAGGCCCTAGCATGGTCAAATGTGTGTTACTTGGCTCTTGTCCAATGCTTCGATAGAACTCAACTGGATTGGATGTTTAGTGTAACAATCGGGAATTAAAAAAAAAAAAAAAACTCAGTCGCCGGAAAACTTGTGGGTTTTTCGGCGACCGACGCGGAAATGCACCCCACGACCCACACAACGTGCCCAGAACGTCAACCAACCTCCCTCCCCCTTTAGCGTGTCAAAACCTGCAATAGAGAGCAAAGAAAAGGAAGAAAATCAAGAGAGAGTAAGAACCCAAAGCTTTTATGTCGAGCAAAACCATAAACCCGAAAACGCCTCCCCCAACCGCTATACCGAGCAAACAAAACTGGTAAGACCTCTCCGGCCTAATATACATCCATCCAGAGCAAATATATGCCACGTTGTCGTTGTTGTGGTCGGAGGAAGAACCCAAAAACCGATTTTAGAGAAAACGAGATCTGCCTTTCCCGACGTCCTTCAACCAAAAAATTTCGCGGAGGAAAAGTAGAAGGTCTAACAGAGAGATTGAGGAGAAGAACGGCGAAAGAGAACACTAGAAAACGTCACGGGAAAGAGAGAGAGAAAATGCGCCAGAAAAACGTGGAGTCGGATAAGGAAGAAGAGGTCCATCGAATTTCGGTCGGACCCGAACTCGATACCCGCGACCCAAATCCGATGAACCTCAATGGATTTTTGTGATTTTTTTTAATCCCTATTGGTTTGTGTTGAGGAGTACAATAACCTTGTAGAAGGCTTTGAGAATATACACAAGCACAAATGAAGATCGTGTCATGGGTGAAAGGTAGGACTTTTATTTATTTATTTATTTTTACTTTGAGTGATTATATTTTTATCAATTCTTAATAAAAATGCACGATTCTTGTCTCAATAGGCTTGTATTAAAGAGTTCTACAACTATTTTGAAAGAAGAGACTCCATCGACGTCTACAACGTGAGATACGAACAAAGGAAGGGACGTAGCTGAAAGTAGCGTGTGGGTGGCTAGAGGTGTTGTAGAGATACGAACAAAGGAAGGGACGTAGCTGAAAGTAGCGTGTGGGTGGCTAGAGGTGTTGTAGAGATACGAACAAAGGAAGGGACGTAGCTGAAAGTAGCGTGTGGGTGGCTAGAGGTGTTGTAGAGATACGAACAAAGGAAGGGACGTAGCTGAAAGTAGCGTGTGGGTGGCTAGAGGTGTTGTAGAGATACGAACAAAGGAAGGGACGTAGCTGAAAGTAGCGTGTGGAGGTTGAAAGTGATTGGTCTAGTCCAATTGAACCGATTTACATTTTTTAATTTTCTCTACTTGAGAAATTTGAAGAAATTTAGAGTTATGAGACAGCTCGAATCAAACATCAAAATAGCTTTTGAACCATAAAAATAGCTTCTCGAGCTTTAGATTAATTGATTGTTGTAGTATGTTTGAACACATGCTACGAGAGACGTATTATTAGATTTTACTATCGAACCAAGCTAAAATTATGGATGATAAGCATGACACAATATCTACCACTCAAAAGTGTGCATAGATATGAAAATATTATTACTCAACGAAAGAATACAGATTTAAGAATAAGAAAAAGAATTGGGATCGAAAAATGTTCAATCTTCATTGATATTCACGACCTTTAAATAGGATACAAGATACTAAATAATATCTACCAAGAAAATATAAACTAACTAAATCCTGATAATAAAATAAAATATACTACTATTCAAATTCAACTGATTACGATATTTAAGATATATTTCCTAACTAATATATTCTGGAAGATTACGAATATCATATATTCCATAACTAATTCAAACTAAAATAAGTTGAACTAAATTGTGACAGCCTCCCTTAGTGCAAGCTTATTTCTCAATAACTCCGAGAGCTTCTACGAAAAACTTCAAACTTCACTTTGGCAAGTGCCTTAGTAAATATGTCTGCAACTTGCTCATTAGTATGTATTTCCTGCAATTCAACATCCTGCGTTAACACGTTCTCTCGAACAAAATAATCTACGAAGAATTTCTTCCAGTTAGGCTTGCGTATGGACTTCTTAGGCATGCCACCACCTGAATAAGACATTGACAGATCATGTTGAATGATTTCCTTCTTAATAAGTTCCACATCACAGCGATTCAATCGGGTAATCTTCTGAAAATATCTAATTTTGAGAGCATTTGACAGTTCCGGTCTCAAAACAGTCTTCTCTCCAATGGTCTTAAACTTTGAGGCTTCAACAACTATAAAAGCTCCTTCACCATTTGAGTCCACGTAAAGTCCACCCAAAATATTTGCAGGAGCTTTATATCCTTGGTCAAGGTCCAAGGCATCCTCACTATGATCATCAAGGGCATGCTTTAGCTTCTGAGCAAGGGACTCATCTTCTTCAACTACCCAACCATCATGCTCATCATAAGCACTGTCACCGTTGTCACTAGATGCATAGTCCTGACTTAAGAGGGTATCAAATCGATCATCTAAAAGCTGTCGAGTTCGTGGCTTATCAACATCATCCTCCACATGGTCAACATCTGCATCCTCAAAAATGTCGTCGCCAAAAGATTTGTTATTAACAATATTCTGGCTTCCTGTCGCCTTCTCAAAATCTTTAGCCACACTAAACTTATTATCCATTGAACCATCCTCCCCTTCTTCACATAAATTTACCTGAACTACGAAATCTTCCTCCAAGTCCTCAACATCAGAACCAAATCGTGATAAATCATCATCATCAAGCAGTGCAGCTATTTCTGGGTCAGACTGGGGCGGAGCATCAGTAGCCGAATCCTGCGAATTGTTAGTTTGATCCAAATTCTCCAAGATGAGAAAATCGTCAGTCTCAGAGGGGAGGTAAAGACCGTCAAGATCGTCAAACGTTAGCTCGACAACTTCATTTTCGTCGAATCTCAAATCCAAGGCCGTGGAGTAAACAGAAGGGTCATCAGGGGCAATAGAATTGAAATCGGAGAAAAAGAGAGAGTCCAGATGCGAAATTTGGAGAGAATCAAACTCAGAAGCGTAAGTAGTGGAATTAGAATTTTGATCACCTGTAGAGACGTCATCTTGATATACGGCTGAAGTCACGTTTGTTGGCTGGTCAAGAACCTCAGTGGTTAAGCAATATTCCCAAATTGGATCTGGAGAACTTTTATTTTCATGTACCGCATTTGCTTCTGATTCCTGCA
The DNA here is from genome assembly GCF_057944985.1 of Cucurbita pepo subsp. pepo. NCBI lineage: Eukaryota > Viridiplantae > Streptophyta > Magnoliopsida > Cucurbitales > Cucurbitaceae > Cucurbita > Cucurbita pepo. Next base: position 11,175,718 of record NC_141809.1, read on the forward strand.
TCTTGACTTGGCAATTTGGTTTAATATGGCCTGGCTTTCCGCAATGATCACACACCACTCTCGCCTGACAATCTTGTTTAAAGTGGCCTGGTTTTCCACACCTGTAACAAGCTTTAAATGGCTTCTTTGACCACTCCTCACTTCTTAATTGATTCCCACTGCTAGATGAAGGCTTTGAATGAAAATTCTGTCTCCTTTGATCTTTGACATACAACACATCTTCTGACTTTCGGGAAAATTCGTTGCTGCTAGTCATTTGCTTAATCAATGCTTCCTGATTGGAAAGAAGATTCTCCAGTTCAATAACTGTAGGCTGATTTGCCCACCCTTGTATTGAGGAAACAAATGGCATAAACTCTTTTCGTAATCCACGAATAAGATAACGCCGTAATCGAGCCTCACTCACTGGCTCCTCAGCATCTAATTCTGAGATTTCAGAACACAGATTTTTCACTTTCAAAAAATATTCTTCAACAGAAAAATTACCTTGAGTTACCATAGCTAGTTCATTCTCTAAAAATTGCAGTCGAGCGGTATTTTTCTTAGTGAACAACTTTTGAAGTGTATCCCATACTTGCTTTGGTGACTTTAAATCACGAACATGATCAATATACTCCTTGCTAATCAAAGTCCGCAAAGTAAACAAGGCTTTTCCGCATTTGATCTTCCATTGTTGGCGTAATTTTGCATTCTGTGGAGTATCGGCTGGAATTTCTGTGTCATCACCTTCAATTAAATCCCACAGATTTTGCCCTTGTAGATAAGCTTTCATGCATAACTTCCAATAACTATAGTTATTGCCAACGAGCTTCTCCATAGCTACACCCATAGAAGCACTCCCACTATTCATCTCGTTGAGTAATAATATCAAACCGTACCAACTTGGCTCTGATACCAACTGACGCAATATCTACCACTCAAAAGTGTGCATAGATATGAAAATATTATTACTCAACGAAAGAATACAGATTTAAGAATAAGAAAAAGAATTGGGATCGAAAAATGTTCAATCTTCATTGATATTCACGACCTTTAAATAGGATACAAGATACTAAATAATATTTACGAAGAAAATATAAACTAACTAAATCCTGATAATAAAATAAAATATACTACTATTCAAATTCAACTGATTACGATATTTAAGATATATTTTCTAACTAATATATTCGGGAAGATTACGAATATCATATATTCCATAACTAAGTCAAACTAAAATAAGTTGCACTAAATTGTGACAAAGCATGTTGAATTCATAGGAAGTTGAATTTTTATGAAATTAATTAAACAAATTCCAAATTTAATGACAAACTCAAGTGACTCCCACGGATTTATCAAGTAACCCACCCAGGGTTGACAAACTCTCCCTCGAATCTACATCTTTAAATAATATGACATTTCCAATATTTTTAAAAAACATAACTAATCTATTATTAAAAGTTTAAATTAAATTTTATGTGAACATTAATATATTATAAAACACAAATGAAATTTTAAATTCAACTCCTTAGCCCTATTAAATTATTTTAAAAGTGGAGAGACCTATTACATCAAATAATAGATTAATTTTAAAATAATAAAATAAAACAATTTAAAAATATTTAATAAAAAAATTATATATTTAACCAATAAACCTTGGGCTAGACAAAGAGCGCCCGTAGTAGCCAGCCACCTGGACGTCACCAGTTTCCATCAAATAATAGATTATTATCCAACTTTCTATTCATAAAATAATTATATTTCCTTTTTTTCCAAAAATAATTCTAAAACTACCATATAATACAAATGTCATTTGTAATCATTACTCCAGTGGAGTCACATAAATAAATAAATAAATAAATAATATATATATATATAATTTACTTTTTTTTTTTTTTTAATTAAATGGCCCTAATTTTCATTTTTAGTTTTTCATTTTACTAAATTTCACTCAAATTTGGTGATTTTTTAAAATATTATTTAAATGATTGAATTTGCTATTATGTTTTCTTTACTGAATTTGTGGAAGTTAAATTTATGGTAAGAGTAAAATGATACCGTTGGGTTTTTACTATTAAAAGGCTTTATTTATTTCTTTATAGAGATATTTTTAATTTTATTCATTTAGATAAATATTCTGGGATTAAATTTAATTTTTTTTTACCGCCTTGATTTTAGGAGTTTAGATTTGTTTGTTAATTGGATTTTGACGTGTTAATTGCTTGATTTTAGACGTCTTGTTGATTAAATTTCGATCAATTAATTAATTGGTTGACTCAACATTTTTTAATTCCGTTTATGACATTCATTTTGGTATTAATTCAAATTTAAAATACAAACCGAAGAAATTAAATATTTAACATTAAAATTTAACTAAAATAAAATATTATTGCTTTAAATCACATATTTTCCATTCATTAAAGTTATTGAAAAACGACGAAATACACGACAAAATATATAAATTATAAAGTTAGAATCATATTCATACTTATCTTATAGTAAATCCAATTATGGAATGGGTGATTTCTAAATAGCTGATACACAAGTTGAACATAAAAAATTAAAATACTTTCGTCATCTTAATTATTTTAAAATATTAAAAAAAATACATAATTCAATAAATAAATTAAAATTAGGAAACAAAATCAATTTGTCATTTTAATTATTTTTATTATTATTTTTTCAGAACGTCATTATCCAGATATTTTTAATTAAAAAAATCCATTCCATTTTATCGTTGGTGGGCGCCCTTACCAAACAAAAATTAATAATAATTCCAAATTAAGATTTTGACTAAATTAAGAGAGAAAAAAAAAAAAAAAAAAGCAAATAATTATCTTTTTGGGGGAAAAAGTAATTAGAATTTAAAATTTATTTATATTTGAATTCGTATTATCCTCCGACTAATTTGCTCTACAGATTAGATTTGAATCTATAAATACCATCTTCCCTCACCTTAATCGTCTCATTCATTATTTCTTCTTTTTCTACCTATTATTTTCTTTTTCTTTACTTTAATTTCACTCTTTTGCTCGGATGGCTTCTAACCACGGTTCTAGCCGCGGCGCGTTACCCACCGGCTCTGGCTTGATCGTCAGTTTCGGCGAGATGCTGATCGATTTTGTTCCGACGGTTTCCGGCGTGTCTTTGGCAGAGGCGCCTGGATTTCTTAAGGCTCCCGGCGGCGCTCCGGCAAACGTCGCGATCGCTGTTAGCCGACTCGGCGGACGCGCTGCTTTCGTTGGTAAGCTTGGCGAAGATGAGTTTGGACGTATGTTGGAAGGAATCGTTAAGGAAAACGGCGTTTCCGCCGCCGGGATCCGATTCGATCAAGGCGCAAGAACTGCTTTGGCTTTTGTCACTCTACGCGCCGACGGTGAACGTGAGTTTATGTTCTACCGGAACCCTAGTGCCGATATGCTTCTCAAGCCGGAGGAGTTGGATCTCGATCTCATCAGATCCGTAAGTTTTTTTTTTTTTTTTTTTTTTTTTTTTTTTTTTTTTATTTAAATCGAATTTTCACGGAAATTGACTAAGAGTAAGTGGGCCCCACTCTTAGATCTGTAGTACACAAGTAGTGATATTAATGGGTAGTTTCGAGATTTCGCTCTTTTCATGTGTGAATTCTCGATTATACCCTTCAATCCCTCACCGATTAATGGTGGTTTTCCGAGCAAGCCGCCGTGATCCCCTGTTTTTTAGGCGTGAAATTTACAGTCAAATTGAGAAATAATTTAAATGGGTATTGATTTTAGGCGAAGATCTTTCACTATGGATCGATAAGCTTGATCGTGGAGCCGTGCAGATCGGCCCATATGAAGGCGATGGAGGAAGCGAAGAAAGCAGGTGTTCTGCTTTCATACGATCCAAATCTGAGGCTGCCACTGTGGCCGTCAGCAAATGAGGCCCGTGAACAGATCAAGAGCATTTGGAACAAGGCCGACATCATCAAGGTGAGCGATGATGAGCTGAAATTCCTGACGCAAAGCGAGAAGGTGGATGATGAAACCGCCATGTCTCTGTGGCACGATGGGTTGAAGCTCCTGCTGGTCACTCTTGGCGAGAATGGGTGCAGATACTACACTAAGGTACTATTAGTAACGCACCTTTTTTTTTTAAAATGTGTGGACACTGTTTTCTTAGCGGAGTTGTCGATGTGGGTCTTGATTCGTAGGGTCGTCATATCAAATCTCTTACCTGTTGTCATTACCTCACATACTTGGCCCCATTGTTTGTTTCCAAAACACTCCATTCTTTTGACATTTTTGCCACTTTTGACCCCACATTCTTCATTACAGAACTTCCGGGGGTCTGTGGATCCATTCAAGGTCAAGGCAGTGGACACTACTGGTGCTGGTGACTCATTTGTGGGTGCTCTTCTTTGCAAGATTGTGGACGACCAATCTGTGCTCCAGGTACTTAATTTCTTGTTGTGTTTATTAAAATGATTATCAAACGAGATCTTAATTGGGATTGTTGTTGGTTGTTGTAGGACGAGAAGAAATTGAGGGAAATACTAACGTTTGCGAATGCTTGTGGAGCCATTACAACAACTAAGAAGGGAGCAATCCCAGCTCTTCCATCCGAGGCAGACGTTGCAGCTTTGATCAAGGCTTCTCCATAGAAATCCTTTTACGTTTTGGTTCGGTTCAGTTCAGTTTAGTTTCTAATTTGCCTTTTACAAATGAATTTAAAATTCTTCCGTTTATTATTCGTAGGTTTGGATTTACAAATGAATCTAATTTGCCTTTTACGTTTGGATTACATCTTATTTTTTCTACCATCTATATCATTTTCTGAATGAAGAAGTTAGGTTCGAATTCTAATAACACATGTTGAATTTAATCTACAAAATTGGGACTACCAAATAAAAAATGGATAATTCAGATGTGACATTATTATGTAGATGCCAATTATGGAGCATGTGGAAAGTGGATACAAAACTTTATATTATAATATGTGATGTATCTCATATTGTAGATATGTTTAACAACCCAATCCAACCCTCTATTTACGGGATGTGGGTTGTGGTTGTTGAGCTCAATTTTTATTTTTTTTATTAATGAACGAAAGAAAACATAGAGATTCTTTATAGCTGAATTGCACCCAACGGTTTAAATTCCAAACTAAGAAAGAAAAAAAGAGTTTGAGAATGAAATTGTGCTTTCTTTTTTAAGTAACTCAATCACATTGATTAAATCCGTTTAAATCAAATCTAATTTAAGTAACTCAATCAAATCAAATCCCAAGCTTTCGTTCTCTGTTATTTTCTTGCTTTCTTTTTTTTTTTTTTCTTCAACAAATTTTCTTCGGCTATTTCTCCTCCTTCAAATATTTCCTCTTATTTGCTTAGTCAAAAGACATCATTCCACACCCACATGCATCATTTGTAGCATCTCCCAGACTGACTTTGCTACGTCCTTTACCAACATGAGAAGAACGTCCTTCGGGACTGCTTGGAAGATGGCAGCAAGAGCCATCCTGTTCTTGCGCTCCTCAACGTCATCATGTTCGATGGCGTCTCACACGCCTTGTACCTGTAAGTTAACACGTATATTTATCACTATGCTGCATAGTTACTCTTCATAAATAACGGGTACTAGAGCGTTACACTTCCCTCCTTTTCGTTCCTTATCAAATACTGGATATGGCTCTGATCGAAATCCTGGCTCTGATACCAAATACTGGATATGGCTCATGATCGAAATATGTTGAAACAAACAACTGAAGCAAAAAACATCACTCTAGTTGGTCCCAATCCTAACTAGTTTCTTGAACTTTTTCCTGAATTTAAAATCATTGACAATCTTTCTAGCACTAAACTTGGTCCCAATCCTAAAGTTAGTAACTTATTCTATGAAGTTAAGTTCATTAGCTCACCATCACTCTAGTTGATTAGAGAAAAAAACATCACCCATTTATTTTTTAAGTTCTACTCCATGATCATCTTTTAAATAGGAGAAGGAAACCCATTAGGAAGAAGAATATATTTAGAAAATGAAAGAAAGGAAATACAAAAAACTGTACCCATAAATAAAGCATACTTATATTGATTCTTAGTAGCAATGTGTCCATTACAAGACAACACTATTGTAGGCATAGCTACAATATTTTATTCTTTTACATAGAGATAATACAAACCAAACTCAAATACAAGAGCATGCCACTTTTATAGGAGCCCCATGCAATAACATATGTTATTTATTTAATAGTGGGGGCAGATATTAAGCTGTAATTGGCTTGCTTTTAGTTTCATACTTAAAATTATAGCTATTAACTCCCTTGTAAACACCGTCATCCATTTGACAAGTTTTTGTGTCTCCATTAATGAGTGTGTCACGTTGAGTATAGGAGTAGGGAACATCACTCGTACCCTTTGTCGCCAACAAACTCACAATCACAGTGGTCATTGGTGGAACAGTTACTTGATACGAGGTTTCCACTGTCTTCGTTGTTGTTTTCGTTTCTCCCCATTGATATTGTCCAGAAAACTCAGCTGATATCTCAACCTTCCCTTCAAAAATAAACGGAATTCCAGTTTGAATGGTCGTTTTCACACCCAATTTCATAGAAACCGAAGAATTCCACATGCTTGACTTAGTTTCAGTGTATGTGAACTTCAAGTTCATAGTGTGTGATTCTTTTGTTGTATTAGTAGCAGTCTCAGTGGCCATCACAAGCGTACTTTGATCATAGATCCTCGAATCAGAAGGACGAAACTTTACATTATAGATTTCCCGCGAAAGAACCGCCTCTTCAAACTGTAATCTTGCAGTTACGTCAATTGTTCTAACAGCCGCATTGAGACAACTCGTTTTTCCTTCAGTAGTGAGCCTCTTGATGAAGTTGTTGTTTCCCATGTTACGAAGAGCAACAACGTTTTTATCGACTTTTGTCGGCAAAAACAGAGTATCAGGATTGTTGGTCGTGGTGTCGGTTGAATCAGCCCAAATCCAATTAGGACTGCGCCTCCAAAATTTTCCAAACTGCTTTGACTTCAATCGAATATGTCCATCTTTTGTAACGAAGGTTTCCATTCCAACGGTGGGATCTCCAATATCATTAGATGCAAATTGCAAATATTGATGCCCTTCGATCCACCGAGCGCTGAGGTAGTAGCCATTGTCTCCTTTGAAAACTATATGTTTTGGTAACGATTGTAGAGTTCCCCAATCGATGGGTGTGCTAAGATCACAAAGATCTCGATCAGGGCTTGACCATTGGGCTCGCAAGCAGTTTACATAAGGAGCAGAGCCTCTCCACAAGCACACATTGAAACCAAGATAGATATGACGAAATCGAAATGCTTGATGATTGCTATCATAAATAGGTTGGAATAATGTGCAATTCCATTTGGATTTGTCTTCCTCTTTATTGTCAGCCTGAGCAACAATGAAGTGATGATCTGAAGGCCAACTTACCCAATATTTGTTGTTGTAAGCACATCTTATGTTGACTAATGAAGGGTCGCATTTGGCTTGCTCCAATTCATACATTGTGTATGGAGTTAGAATGCTCTCTCCCGAGTACTGCAAAAACTTTTGCACCTGTGAGCCTTCATTCACATAACGCAAGTAATTGTTGTTGTATTTGGATTTGAGGGCTACGTATCTTGGAAGGTTCACCATTTTCTCTTGTTCTTCTTGTTCTTGAGTTTTTGCTATATTGGTTCCTTTCTTGAGCTATCCAATTTATAGAAGCTAAAAGAAGGAAGTCCCACTTGGTCTAACTTTTCCTCTAGGTATATACGATTCCATTATCTTTTTATCTACTTCTTAAAGAAAAGAATTAGAAGAAGAATATATCTTTCGCCTTTGTTATGGAATTGACCGGATTCCATTTCGCCTTTGTTATGGGATATTGTGGTCTCCGATTCGAATGATTGTTAGAAATTATCTCCCTGTTAAGCACGCTTGAATGTATGATTTATGTGCATTAGGTGAACGATAGGAAACACGAGATGAGATCTAAATTGTCTAGAAGTCCTAAGAACCTAGTAAATCTTGACGGCCCCCGAGAAAAATTACGAGAACTTATGAGACCGCTAGCAACATGAACGGATCAATTTTGAGGAGTTACTTTTGTGTGTAGGATGAACGAGGGACTGCATAAATAGTTCACTTGAAGAGTTATTACTGTGTGCGAATTAACCGACCTTGAGAGGGACGAGGGACTACATAAGTAGATGGCATAAGTAACTGCTATCGTGTGTAGAATGAAAGCCACTTTGAGAGGAGACGAAAGACTGCATAAGTAGGCAACATGAGGAGCAATTAAGGTGGCTACATAAGTAGATTACATGAGAAACCACTATTGTGTGTAAAATATAACCTACCTTGAGAGAGGTGGAGGGACTACATAAGTAAATGACATGAAGAACCACTATTATGGGTAGAATAAACCAACCTTGAAGGGGAGGAGGGTCTACATAAGTAGGTAACATGAATGACCGGAAATTTCGAAACTTGTTCTGATACTCTTAGGACCCTAAGAAAAGTTTGTGGTTACTTACAAGGTTAAGGACGCAATGAGAGCCTACAGGTAGATTGCTTATTGAGCACTATTAAACTCATCCTTCTTTTCTTTTTCTTATACGGGTCAAGGTGGAGAGGTGCTTGAAAACTGCATAGTCATAGCGGAGTGTTAAACCAGGACATCAATTTAAACTGTATTTTTGTGGGTTGTCATTTGTATTCATTTTGTATCATGTTCTTGTTCCCCATTTGTAAATAACTTGAACAATACATTTTATGTATTGTTTTTTCATTTTGAAATTTTTTATCTTGTCTATGGTGTTGTATGACTAAAATCGTGTGACATCTTATGTATTTTTTGTAATTTTGTTTTCATTTTTACTTTTATTTATTTTCATCTCATCTTTTAGTCCTAGTTTAAGATTCAAATCCTCAAACATCGGATCTGACAATATCTCAATAGACATCCGGATGAAAGAGGGATGTTTGAGTTTTCTCCCGTACAATTGTTGATTTTGGTCTCTCACGTTCATAAGATCTCACGTTCATAAGAAGGAGATCTATAAGTCTTATGATGAGAACTAAACTTGAAAATGCAAGAAACACAAAGCATCATTCAAGCCCCTTAGTAAGAAATCTAGAACTTAGGAAGATATTGAGCTCAAATTAGAAGATTTTCATCGAGATATAGAAGAAAAATAATCAAAGGAAGGCCCTCAATGTTTAGAAACTTAGAGAAATTTCTCCTCAATATCATTCCTTAAAACTTATTTTTACCGCTTCTTGGCAAGGAGAAGAGCAACTTTGGTGAAGAAACAAAAGGGTAAAAGTCACTAGAATACAAGAACAATAAAGTTGATGAAATTTCTAAACTTTGACCATTATACTCATATCCATAGCTTGAGTTGTGTCGGGTCTTATACCAATAGATTCAAGGGAAATATCATTCATATCGAGAGTAACTTGAGCTTGAAGATCTGAGTAAGTTCATTCTGTACTGTCTATTTTGCCTCTATTTTGTTGGTATTTAAACCAAATAAGCTGAAACTTTAACCAAACTATTCATGGTGGGCAAGACTACAAGATTGATGAGAAACTATGAGAAGATGGCCATTGGATCAACTAAAAATGGTGAGTTTCATAGGAGTTAAAGCTAGCCATGGCGCATTTTCGAGAGGGCTAGAGGTAGGGGATGATAACATGGTGGTTCACTTGAATTGGCCACATCACCAAATTGACCCTTGCTTGGTAAGTTGATCAGTTCACCCCTTTTGAGATAGGTTCTCACAATATTTCTTGATGTTCGAGAAAATAGACTCAATTTAGGATATATCCAAAAAAATTTGAGAAAAAAACACCTTCGAAAGGTCGTGAAAAGTGATCCCAAACATGGCCAAGCAAGTAAACAACTACATTGAATGATCTTTGCTCTCTTTGCTCATGTTTGGACTGGTTCACCTATTTTAGTTTTGTTTTCATAAAAAAATGTATTGCTCCAAGAACTAGATTCAATTTTCCACCTACTCGAGATATAGAAGTTTAGTTTCGGGAAGTTTGGGAATTGAGAGCCTTAACACACCCAAACAAGTAAGTAACCATATGGAGAAAGATTCGAGTAACACTCATGAAAATCGATCAGTACAATGAAAAATGATTAGAAATCATGTTTAAAAGCCTAATTGACCAAGTTACATGATAGCTAAGGCTAAAAACATCTTGGTTTGAGGTTTAGTACGATGTTCCATTTTAAAGCTTCACAAGTGCATATTTGAGAACTATGATAGAGTTAATATATTTATAAGTTTTTCACCATACCTTGGTTTATTTATTATGTCTTGCCATCTGAGCATGTTGAGCATGATGTATCTATATTCACGTTTATAAATTCATAATTTAGGGTAAGGGAACCCGTTTATGTCTAGTATTGCTATTGGATGATGCTATGTGCTCTAGAATACACGTTATGATTATGTTAGATCATGAACTGCTATTTTATGTTGTACAGGTCCTAGAACCTAGATTTGGATTCAGCAGAACATTGGGTTGACTAGGTATGTCATAAGGACAATTAGGGCGTAATCCTTATTCGTGGATTAGCCAAGAGGGGTTAAAGTCTACTTGATACACAAAGTTCAATTGTCAACCACAGTAGATCTCAGAAGTCACAGAGGGTACATTATTGAAGTAACTATGGTTATGCCCAGTAAAGAGCCATGGTCTTATATTATTATACCCGAGAAATGGAATGAACAGGTAGTTTATTATCTTAGCCTGAAAAGGTAATATGACAAGAAATGGAATGAATAGGTAGTTTATTATCTTAGCCTCGAAAGGTAATATGACAAGTATTTTACTGTTCTAATCCAAGGATAGTGAATGAATAGGTAGTTTACTATTTTCTCCTGAAAAAGACGATGGAACAGGTAGTTTACTAATCTTAAAACCTAGTAGGCATACACGTCTGGAGTACAATTATTTTTTTAAGAGTGAAAGCACTCCATACTTGTGAGATTTATCCTAGGCCTTTTTCAGATGCCACAGTAACTTAAGGCACAGTTAGCGCAAGGTTGATGAGGGACCTAATAAAACGTAAAGCACAAAGCCTGTTATGAGGGCCACGTACTTCAAAGCTCGTCATAAGGGCCACGTGTTACAAAGCCTATCATAACGGCCATGTATCTTAGAGCCCGACATCAGAGCCTCGTACTTTAAGAGCCTGTCACAAGGGTCAACTAAATTAGAGCCGATCGTAGAGCCTATAAAGTATACACCTATAGTAGGAGGGTAAGGAGTTTAGGTATGCCTATGCCTTATAGAGATAAGACTATGTGCCGAGTTATCAAATTTGGACCTATTCCCATTTTTCAAGTTTTTAAAAATCATTTTATAACAAACAACTAATTTAAAGAGATTTTGGATGCTTATTTTGTTCATTTATGTGAAGTCTAACCGGTAGATATTTATATAGACAAGTATTCCTTTAGAATATTTACTTTTGAACAATTTGATTGAATTAAAAAGTAAGGTGGAAAGGAAATTCTATAATAACTTTTCAAGATTCTACGATATTAACATTTTGGAAATCTCTCATCCTGTTCGTGAGTTGAGTTGGGTCGAAGTTTACAGATACTTTAGTTTTTTTGTCGTAAGGTCTCCGGTGGGACTTTTCTAATATATGTATATATTTTAATTATTATGATTAACAAATTCTCCCCCTTTGAAATATCAAGTGGTTGTTATTAAAAGAAATTTGGACACTACTTAAGTGCTTTCCCTCTCAATAACCGAGTACATCTAACTTGATAATCTGAGAATCCAATCTGATCGAACTCGAATTGGTTGGAATGAATTTTGGGTTTGAGTTGGTTTTTTTTTTTTTTTTTTTTTTTTTTTTTTTCTTGAACTTGATCTATTTTGGGTTCTAAAAGAAAATGATTGAGTGAACCTGACACAACCTGAAAATCTAAAAAAAAAACTACCGGAGTCTAGAAATGACAGAAAATTCCGGCCAGATGCTAGAAAATTCTGCCATAACGAAAATCGATGGCTAAGAACACCCATAACGTAAGTCACTAGCAATGGGAGTTACTATGTCGCGTTTCCTTGGTCGCCGGCAAGATCTATAGGTTGGTAAAGTAAGAGGTAGTTGGATCTATGGGTGTAGGCAATTACAGGACTTTGTCACACTGTGGGATGGAAGACAGATAGAGCATGAGGTCACAATACAGGAAAAATACTGGTAAGAACGTCAGAAAATGGCTCTAGAAGGAGAGAGAAAATACTGTCGAAAATCGCGTGAAACCGGGTGAGGAAGACGAAGTCCATCGGGTCGGATTTGGGTTAGTGTTGGTAAAAGGGATAGGAAAAGAGATATGAAAAAGATAAAATAGATGAAATAGATAAAGCTGTGCTTTATTATTGATTTTTGACTCTATACTTAACACAATTACACCATTCTACTATTTATAGGCTTATACACTACACCATGGTAAAATATGGAAATGTAGATAAATTCAAATCTACTACCAATCTCCTAAAATCGTGGTAGTTTGAATATTTGAATCATATCTCAACTACTTCAAATCATATCTTCATTTTGAATACTTTGAATCATATCTAAATACTCCCCTTGATTCAAAGTTGCAGATGCAGAGCTTTTCTTTTGATAAGGCCTTTGTAAGTATGTCTGCTTTAACCCATACAATGTCTGTCTTAGCTTGTATACCTTTGTTTCTTTGTCTTCCTTTATGAATCCATCTGACGGTGTTACATAAACCTCTTCTTGTAAATCTCTATCAAACTGATAAACAGACCACCACAATGGGCTATATGTCCCATGTAAATCTCTATAGAACTTTTCGTTTGGCAAGTCAACCATATCCCTTGTTCCATTTTTCTTAACGGATTGTGCCTCTACTGTCATGGCTTCCGGTCTTCTTTTTCAGTTGCTTCTTCATAATTCATAGGATCTGAAACAGTAAGAGCAAATTGACATGATTTATACTTCCTTGGAGGTGTCTCATCCGAAAATTCTTCAAGAGAAGAATTGTTGTTCAGTGATGTTGAAGATGATGAATTTGACACATTTTGCGTTGCAATGGATGCACTGGAGTTGACCCTTGTCTCTTCATTTGGGGAACTTCAACAGTAATCTTTTGCTGCTCCGGTTCTTTATTCCAATCTCAACTCAAGTTTTCATTAAATATTACATCCCTTCTAACTAAAATCTTTTCACTAAGGGGTTGTATAATTTATATGCCTTTGATGGAGTACAATAGCCAATGAAAATGCATTTTTCTGATTTTTCATCCAGCTTTTGACGAATTTGAAGATGTTTCAAAGCATAAGCAACACAACCAAAGATTTGTAAATGACTTACCGATGGTTTCCTTCCATGCCATGCTTCATAAGGAGTTCGATTCATAACAACTTTGTTGGCGAGAGGTTTAATAGATAAACAAATGTTGATACAGCTTCTGCCCAAAATTGGTTTGGAAGTCTTGTAACATACTTCTTGCCATCTGCACAATAGTTAGATTTTTTCATTCAGCGATTCCATTTTATTCTAGAGTGTAGGAAGCTGTTAACTCTCTTTGGATGCCCACTTCTTCACAAAACAAATTGAACTCTTTAGATATGAACTCGCCACCTGTGTTTATGCGAAGAACTTTAATGTGACAACCACTTTGGTTCTCCACCATAGCTTTAAAAATCTGGAACTTCTGAAAAGTTTCGAACTTATGTTGTAGGAAGTAAACCCAGCTCATGCGACTATAATCATCAATGAATAGTAAAAAGTATATACTCCCACCCAAGAACTTCATTTGCATTGGCCCACATAAATCGACCTGAATTAGTTCTAGACAATGTGAAGCTCTTTTAGCTTTTCAACTGGAAAGAACTTCCTAGTCTGCTTGCCATAAATGCATCCTTCACATAAATTAGTTGAGTCAATTCTTGGTAATCCGAAAACCATACATTTATTCCGGAGTATTTTCAGGCCTTTCATATGAAGATGTCCATTCTGAGATGCCATAATGTTGAGTCATCTTTCGTGCCAGCAGTAAGAGCAAAATCCTCCATGTTAGAAACATCTAGTGGAAACATCTTATTTGAAGTCATGACAATTTGAACTTTATGACCTGATTCTTATGTGTGATGACACATGTGTTGTCATCAAATAGAACAGAATGTCTTCTCGTCATCAATTGTCCAACACTCAATAAATTGTATCTTAAATCAGGTACAAATTGAACATTATCTAATTGTTTTACTTACCAGACTGGTTTCGACTTTCACTATATCTTTTCCTTCAACTTGTATCTCTTTTGTATTTCCAAGTTGCACCTTAATTTTTTTTGCGTCTCATCAAGCTCTTTGAATAAGGATTTGGTGCCTGTCATATGGTTCGAGCATCTGTTATCAACAAACCATAAGTCACCTTTTTTCGGATTAGTATCCATGAACGCCATAAACAGCTTTTCTTCTTCTTCTTCATTCTCTGCTGCAAAATTCATTCGTTGATTTTTATACCAACAATCAGATTTTGTATGCCCATACCTTTTGCAATGGTAACATTGTATGACATTCCTTTGTTCATTGGATTGTCTCTGTCCATCATTCCTCCATCTACCCCTGTTATCACGACCACCATGGAAGCTGCGAAATCCTCCTCTTCCACCACTTCTACCTGCTAAATGAATATTTTCTCTTTCGTTGTTTTCGTTGTTGGTTGTCTCCTTCACTTGTAGTGCCTTTTCTTCGTTCCTTTCTGATGCTCTATTGATTCTTGCCTCATGAGCCTGAAGCAAGCCCATCAGTTCATCAACGGAGAGTGTGGATAGATCCTTAGCTTTTTCTATGGCAGCCACCACATGGTCAAACTTTGGAGTCAAGCTTCACACCTTTGCAACAATTGTTTCGTCTTAAATTTTCTCTCCATAGGTACGCATCTGACTGACTATTGCTATTGCTCTTGACAAAAAGTCAGCAATTGATTCGTCATTCGTCATGAGTAGAGTTTCAAAATCACGTCTTAGAGATTGTAATTTCACTATTATGACCATAATAGTGTCCGAGATGTAAAGGTGTGATTTAGTATATCACTCTTAGGGTGGAAACGCCTTAATCTACCCTAATGGCTACAATTTAAACATAAATGCAACTACCCTCACTTCAATTCTATGGCTTCCACAACATCGTTGTCATCCTTATAAGGGTGTCTTATCTTTACCTGAAAATAGGTGTGCGAACCAACTGGTGGGTTCATACTCGCACGTGTGGACCGTGTGCATGGAAATTAAGTACATATCCAAGTTGCCCATTAGGATAGCCATCGTAGACTGTTATGATAGGTCTCACTCATGAATTGTATGTGTTTGCATTTAACCCCGATAGGGGGGGGGGGGGTTGGTCGCTTAATGAGTATTTCTTAAAATAGTCAAGCCGCGTGCTACTTATATTTCAAGTAAAGGTAAACATTCCTGTATGGCTAACGACAATATCGCAACTCGAGAACATGACACATGCTTAGGGTGGTTATATTTATTTTCTTAAACTAAAATTAGAATAGGGTGTTAGGTTAGAATAGGGTGTTTACTTCTAATGTTTATTTATTTGATTTAGTATTTTGTTGTGTCATTTTAAAGATGTTCTGGAATACGTAAGTCTATTGCAGTGTTTTAAGATGAATCTTATGTTTTATGATAAAGTTTAAACGTTTATTTCCACATAGAAATGATTAAGCTATGACGACGGTAGCAACTCTAGGTAAGTAGAAATCTAGGGTCATTACAATAAGAGTAGCACGGGAATTGAGTATTTTAAGAAATACTTAGTAATTAACCCATTGTTGAGGTTGGAAAATGCATACTCAAGCCATCATGGTAAGACCTATCCTTTCATAAAAACATTTCATAGCTTTGAACTTTGCTTTGCATCTCAAGCGAAAATTGAGTATGTAGTACTTCTCTATACACGGTCCTCACACGTGCGCATGATGGATCCACTAGACGGTATGTACCTCCTCGGCCTTCCCTTTAGTTAATGCATGTTCACGTCGTCAAAAGTCACCCAGGGAAAGGAGCCCACATAATACCATGATAGTCATAATATCGTAATATATGTGTCCGTATTAATCACAATAAGTATTCTCATGCACGTGACATACAAAAATACAAAAGGCCCTAATAGCTTTAAATCACGGGATCATCTAATGTATGCAAGGCATAACTCCATTCTTTTCATATCATATCATTACTATGAGACATACATATATGTTACTTTTCATAACTTTCATAATCTCATACATGGCTTTCTAAAGTCTCATAAGTATAGATTATTCCTACTAACTTAGTTCACATGGTATGACACATGGAGATTCATGCATCATAGTATAATCATATTATATTATAGTAGATAATGCAACATATTTTGTAACATGTCATAACATATATATCATAGTGTCAACATAACGTTGTACACGTCATTCAATCATAAAACACGACATGTGCCCACATGGATGCATTATTCATTCAACAAACAAGTTATCCAACTAAGTCAACAATAGAGCCACTTACTTGATTGACCTAAGTCGAAATTACTAATTATTCTTGGATCTAGTTTGAATCAGCTTCTTACTTTGTACATTGTTGCTTTAGGTAAACTCCAACCTATACCCAACAAAGGAGCGTAATGATTACATGTGAAAGCTAGAATCTCCTTTCCACCCAACTTTTTAATTCAATCAAAATTTTCAAAAGATAAAAGATTCTAAATGTGCAGCCAACTCTAGTTTTTGTCATTATCTTTGAAATGAATACCACCCACAAAATGTAGATTCAAAAAACTTATCTATATAAATATCTACTTGTTAATTTGTGGGTAGATTCAAAAAACTTATCTATATAAATATCTACTTGTTAAACTTCACATAAGAAAAAAAAAAAAAAAAAAAACTTCATTCAATTAAATATAGTTCATCTTATTAAAAATATATTGATATGGAATTAATTCAATAGAAAATTCTAATGCCAAATGATAAGGAATCACTACAGAGGGGGATTCAGATTACGTTGTTGCTCGAATATCTTAAGCCAAGAACACTTGCTTGAAATTTGAATCACTCCACAAGCAAAATCCATCATATCTAGTTTGAATGGTTCTTGATGATCAAATATCTCAAGACAAGAACACTTGTTTGAGATTCAAATCACTCCACAAGCAAGATTGATCATGTCGAGCTTGAATGATTATACATGCAACCTAAACTACATAGAATTGCAAAGAAACTTAGCCATTTGGCTAAAGGAAAGCACAAATGCTTCTTTTATACATTTTTCAAGTCTCTCCTACAAAAATAACATACATGGCATTATATAGCCTCAAAATAAAACTCTTCAGTTTACTTAGACATTTAAGAGTTTGTAATATTCATACTTTATGAACATAATTAACCATTAAAAAGTCTTAAAATACATTAATGAAATAATAAGTCTAAATTACTCTAAAGTGTAATCCACCAAAATTTATAACAATAAAAATTCCTCTTCAATATGACATGAATTGAAATATATTGTATGATTGATGTCTCTTGGTTCATATCACATATTATTTATCTAAGTTTTGAAATCTCCGATATTTAAGAGAGATATGAAGACGGTGGCCAAAATAAGAATCTTGTGTGTGAGATCATCCTAACCCATACTTTTTCATCCTTATTTATTGTGGATTCACAAAATATTCCAATATATCTCCTTCATTGTGGATTCACAAATTATTCCGATTTAAACAATGCCCTACTTTGTCATTTCACATTATAGCTATATTTCTAATGAATGAAAAAAGTGATTTAAACAATGCCGAACAATGTCCAATAGTTTTTCAGATACAAAAGTCGATAGCAATGATGTCACTGGGAACCATGACAATGTAAGCTCAAAGCACTCTAGGATGAATTGGATGCGCACGCACACAATTTACCTATAATCAACTTCAACCACATGTTGATCAACGAGAAGAAGACAAGTTGATGTAACTACTCATGGGGCTCAATGAGTCCTATAAAACCATGAGATCTAACATATTGATGATAACTCCACTGCCTAATGTGAGACAAGCCTATTCATTACTTGTACAAGAAGAGATGCAATGTTAGGTAACTTCTGAACCTGCTGAGAATTTCTCAATTGCAACCGCAGTGCAGAAGAAGACAACATAATCAAAATTTACCAAGGACGAATCATGTGAACATTGCAATAAAACTTGTCATACAATTGATGAGTGTCGAATCCTTAAGTTTCAGTGTAAATTTTGTGATAAAAGGGGGACATACAAAAGATCGATGTCGACAAAAAAATAATTCTCGAAAGGCAGTACAAGTCAACTAATGCATCAATTGTGAATATTGATCATTTGCAAATACGGTTGATGCTTCTCACCTGAATACAGAAGAACAGTCACCTAATTCCATTCCAAAATTTTCTTCTGAGCAATTACAATAGACAGCACGAGCCGTATTTGCACAAACCTTATTGAAAGGCAGTATGTGGCTTGAATATTTTAAAATACTCAGTAACTAACCCAATAGTTAGAATCGGAAAATGCAATCACGTACGTGGGATCTATCTTTCTATAAATAAAAACACATAATGGCCTTCAACTCTACTTTCTAGTCCAAGCGAAATTAGATGTGTCATACTTCTTTACACATGACCCACACACGCACGCATAGACCCATCATATGTGCGTGCTCATATTGTTAGAGCCATCGCAGGGAAGGAGTCTGCATAATATTATGTTGTACGTAGATATTATAATGTATGCGTCAGTACCAATCCTAACGAAAAAGTATCCTGATGCACATGACATATAAATATAGGGGAAATGGAATTCGGTCAATTCCATAACAAGAGCATAAGATATATTCTTCTTCGTATTCTTTTCTTTAAGAAGTAGATAAAAAGATAATGGAATCGTATATGCCTAGAGGAAAAGTTAGACCAAGTGGGACTTCCTCCTTTTAGCTTCTATAAATTGGATAGCTCAAGAAACAACCAATATAGGGAAAACTCAAGAACAAGAAGAACAAGAGAAAATGGTGAACCTTCCAAGATACGTGGCCCTCAAATCAAAATATAACAACAATTACTTGCGTTATGTGAACGAAACCTCACAGGTGCAAAAGTTTTTGCAGTACTCAGGAGAGAGCGTTCTAACTCCATACACAGTGTATGAATTGGAGCAAGCCAAATGCGACCCTTCATTAGTCAACATAAGATGTGCTTACAACAACAAATATTGGGTAAGTTGGCCTTCAGATCATCACTTCATTGTTGCTCAGGCTGACAATATAGAGGAAGACAAATCCAAATGGAATTGCACGTTATTTCAACCTATTTATGATAGCAATAATCAAGCATTTCGATTTCGTCATGTCTATCTTGGTTTCAATGTGTGCTTGTGGAGAGGCTCTGCTCCTTATGTAAACTGCTTGCGAGCGCAATGGTCAACCCCTGATGGCGATCTTTGTGATCTTAGCACACCCATCAATTGGGGAACTCTACTATCGTTACCAAAACATATAGTTTTCAAAGGAGACAATGGTTACTACCTCAGTGCTCAGTGGATCGAAGAGCATCAATATTTGCAATTTGCATCTAATGATATTGGAGATCCCACCGTTGGAATGGAAACATTCATTACAAAAGATGGACATATTCGATTGAAGTCAAAGCAGTTTGGAAAATTTTGGAGGCGCAGTCCTAATTGGATTTGGGCTGATTCAACCGACACCACGACCAACAATCCTGATACTCTGTTTTTGCCGACAAAAGTCGATAAAAACGTTGTTGCTCTTCGTAACATGGGAAACAACAACTTCATCAAGAGGCTCACTACTGAAGGAAAAACGAGTTGTCTCAATGCGGCTGTTAGAACAATTGACGTAACTGCAAGATTACAGTTTGAAGAGGCGGTTCTTTCGCGGGAAATCTATAATGTAAAGTTTCGTCCTTCTGATTCGAGGATCTATGATCAAAGTACGCTTGTGATGGCCACTGAGACTGCTACTAATACAACAAAAGAATCACACACTATGAACTTGAAGTTCACATACACTGAAACTAAGTCAAGCATGTGGAATTCTTCGGTTTCTATGAAATTGGGTGTGAAAACGACCATTCAAACTGGAATTCCGTTTATTTTTGAAGGGAAGGTTGAGATATCAGCTGAGTTTTCTGGACAATATCAATGGGGAGAAACGAAAACAACAACGAAGACAGTGGAAACCTCGTATCAAGTAACTGTTCCACCAATGACCACTGTGATTGTGAGTTTGTTGGCGACAAAGGGTACGAGTGATGTTCCCTACTCCTATACTCAACGTGACACACTCATTAATGGAGAAATAAAAAGCTACCAAATGGATGACGGTGTTTACAAGGGAGTTAATAGCTATAATTTTAAGTATGAAACTAAAAGCAAACCAATTACAGCTTAATATCTGCCACCACTATTAAATAATAATGTTATTGCATGGGTTACAGCTTAATATCTTGTATTTGAGTTTGGTTTGTATTATCTCTATGTAAAAGAATAAAGATGGAAGGTATGCCTACAATAGTGTTGTATTGTAATCGACACATTACTACTTAGAATCAATACTTATTTAGGGGTAAAGTTCTACTATTTCCTTTCTTTCATTTTGTTAATATATATTCTTCTTCCTAATAGGTTTCCTTCTCCTATTTAAAAGATGATCAAGGTGTGGAACTTAAAAAGTAAATGGTTGATGTTTTTTTATCTGATAACTATGATAACTATAGTGATAGTTGACATTTGGTGCCCGTAACAAAAGCTAGTTTCTGTGAGTTAATAAACTTGACTTATAGAATAAATTATAACTTAAGGAGTAACTTAGAATTGTTAGTAGTTGCCCATGGTGGACCAAGTTTAGTGCGAAGATTGTTGTTTTTAACTTGAGGAGAAAGTTTAGGAAATTAGTCCGTACTTTCTCTACATAAATACTCATTAGATATATATGCTATTTTCTTACCAAAAAAAAAAAAAGAGAGAGAATTGAAAAAAATAAGTGATTAAGTTTCGACGAAGAAAAAAATTATGCTCGGGATAGTTATAAGATAAGAAGAAAAAAAAAACGGTCAAGGTCAATGTAGGGGCAAAATGGTCATTTTGCCCCCTACTCTTACTTGAGGGGTCGGTTAGGTGGGTCATAACAAGAAAGAGAAAGAAAGAAGAGAGGAGAAAGAAGAAAGAAAAGAAATTAGGGTTTTGAGGCAACATTCAGCAATCCGAGGCAAGGTTCTCTCACGAATCGCACCTTCCTATTTCGTCAAAAACGTTCAAGAACTTACGGTTAATCTGTGAATGTCTAGATCGAGATGTTTATCGAGATCTTTGTGTGTTAGCGGCATTTTTGTGTTGATTCTTGGACTTTTACCCTCAGCAATGTGATCTCCTCAAGTTTCGGAGTGAAGGTGGCCAAGATTTGTGTTCGATTCATAGTTTCAAGAAAATGCGATTTTCAGTAAGAACTCGTGTTTTTCTCCAAATTCGAACTTGAAGACAAAGGCATTGTAGGACTTTTGATGGGTTGGAAAAAGGTTGAACTTAAAATACCATCATAAACAAGATGGTTGGGGGCTTTTAATTCTTCACCAAATAACTGAAGTGTCATCCATCATAATTAATAGTCGAGGGCTTTGAGGTTTCAACCCCGATTAAAAATAAACATTGGCCAATTATTAGTGAACATACTAATAGTTAATTAAACTTATTGGAAGCCAGAACAAATTGATATCAAAAGTATCCTAGATTACATAAGAAAGCAAGTACGGGAGAAGTTATGTTGAGGGCTTGAACATTTTGTCATAAATGAAAAGAAACGTAGTTATGCTAATTAATTATATATACATAAGCTTGGTAAAAATAACATTGTGAACGTTACGCATATATTTTGATCGTTTTAATTAGCTGCATACATGCTTAATGTGAAACTTTGATTGCGTAACGACTCGCTTTTCAAAGGACTCAAGCCACAAATTGTCATATACTAACATGAGATGTAACGACCCTAGATTTCTACTTAACCTAAAATCGCTACTATATACATATCATAAACATTTTATGTGAAAATACTTGATTAAAAAAAAACATAGTCTTGGTCTTACCAATTTTCTAGAAGATGCAACAAACCTATACTAACCTATAGTCTACTAATTTCAAATTGCAAACTACCTTATGCATGTACCACAGTCTCTTTAGTTGTCATGTCATTGTCATCCATATAGGGGTGTCTTGCCTTTGCCTAAAAAAAAGTAGCACATGACTTGAGTAAGTGACCCCCGGGGTTAGATGCAAGCACATACAATCATAAGTGGGATATATCATATCAGTCTATTTTCTTATGGTGACTATCTTAAGCTGGTAATTAGATGTGCATTTACTTTTCTACATACTCGTGCGAGTATGGACCCACCAGTGGGTTTGCCCACCTCATGGGCCCCTTTTCTTGTCGGGCAAGCATTATAGTAAATACAATGATCGTTTTTCTACTTCGTAACATACACGTCCGTACCATCGTAAAAGGAGAAGGGGTATCCCCCGATGTATGAACACAATGATACATGAGGTCCCACACATTTTTCGTTTTTCATTATCATGTATGACAACCCCTCTAGCATTTTACTTTATATCATATCATTTTATCATAGCTTTCATGCGTGCACCGGGGTTGTGCATTAAGCCAATTCCTCATTTGCATGTCAATCATATCATATCATTTTATCATTCATGTCGAACATATGTCATATCATAAACTTATCATGTCTTTGAATGTATCAATTCATATCATACACATAACATACCATATCATATATCATAACATTCACATATCCTATCACAAGTATGTCGTCAAACACATCTTAACTTAACATATTATACTATAAACATATTAATTCATCACATAAAACATAATATTCACATATCATTTCATAACAGTTTGCATATACGAGCATATGACACGTGTGAAGCCATAGGCACATGCTTCAAGAGAGTACTCCTATTCAGTGCACGAATAGAGAGGTTGTAATTCCTTAAATTGGTTATGAAGGGGACATGGAATTACAAGAGGTAGTTGTCCAAGGGTAAGCGTTTCTATTGAGTGTAGAAACGAATCAAGGTTGATGTTGCAAATCTGCAAACCAATCCTAACGTGAGACTTCAAACTACACGTCGCGATTCCGTAAACAAGTCTTGGATAGTGGCTTGGGACTACACAGGTAGTTTCCAGGATGAGTGCTTTTATTGAGCGTAGGAACGAGTCAAAGGTCAAAATCGTGACATCGTGGACCAATCCTGAAAGATGACTTGCCTCTAATAAATGTGGTAATGACCCTAGGCCCCTAAAGAGTCTGTGAAATGAAAGAGAACTACTCGGGCTTTGAGGTGTTTCCAAAAGCTTAGATAGCTATAGATTTAGGCTCAAACTTTTTAGAGCCTAGAGAAAAGCAATGGAAACTTACCATGATAACGATGCAATCAGAATTTATAAGTAGGATGCTTATTAAGTATTTTTATACTCACCTCTTTTTGCATTTCCCTTTTCATGTAAGTGATGCTACTGGTCGAGGTAGGGGAGTGCTCGTGAGTTGAGGTGTCATAGAGGGGTGTCAACTTGGAGAGTCAATTTAGTTTGTATTTTTATGGGTTGTCATTTGTACACATGTTGTATCTTATTAACAGTATTTTCACTTTGTTTGCTTTCATTTGTATATTGTTGTGTTATCTTTTTAGACTCGGTTCGAGATTCGAAACCTAAAAAATTGAATTGTGACAGATAAGCTAAGAACCAAAAGTTAAAGGACTTGAACCAAATATTTTTCTCGGAAATCATCTCTTTTAAAATAATGTACTAAATGACTTTTATTGCTTGGTCGCTTGTGAAAGTATATTGTAAGATGATGTAAAATTCACAAAAATAAATGCAAGTATACACTATCACAAATAAAAGTAATAAGTAAATTATCGATCTCATATAGAACTTTTTTTTTCTTTTTAACTTTTACTTGTTGTTGAAAATTGAAGTGATTTTTTTGTACCATTCAAACGTGGGTTGATGAGTTTAAACTATCTAAATGAAATTTATGCACATTAGTATGAAAAATAATGAAAAACTCAACAATAATGACGAAGGTTTGGCTCAAAGGGATTAAATAGATAAATTTTTTAATTTTGCACTCGATTTTAGCTCTTCCTAATAGATTCTCAAGCTCACTTTTGCAGGTCGTATATGGTGATTACTTCCATAATCATTTTGTAACTTCTATTAACAAGGCTGTGGAAGAAGAATTATCCTAACCCTTCCATAACCATCAAGTATTATTGCAAATAAAAGAAAATTTAATTGTTATAATTTTTCTTTCAAGAGAACAACTAAATAAACTTGCAAATCACTAATAATAACTCTTTCGTAAAATTAAAATAACACCGTCAACATGCTTAAACTGCATAAAGCTTTTCTGCCTCCCCTACAAGATTTAGCTTATAACAGAGGAATCAACATCTTAATCGGTAAAATTATAGAATAAGAAAAAAAGGGTAAAAGATTAGAAATTCATCAAATTTTGTTGTTGTTTTTCAATGGAAATTCCTCTCCTTTGAGCTCTCTCGTTCACCTCTTTAACTTAATCTATCTTCTTGATCTCCTTTTTCTACTGCTGTCAACCACTGAATTAGGGCTCTTCTTCCTCTTCTCTCTAGTTTTTACCCTTTGTTGTGTGTTTTTCATTATTTTTCTCTTTCATGGCTCCCTTTCCTTTTTAGGTAACCTTCCCTTTTATATTATTCATTGTTTCCCATTTAGTATTAAGAAGTAAGTCGTCCACGTATGAAGTTCCTAATTGGATAGTAAACGATGCACATGGCTTGCTGATTTGAATTATAATTTTCATATCATTCGCGATTTTTTTTTTCTCCGAATTGCTTCAGCATCAAGGTCAAAATTTGTACAAACATGTCATCGCCCATAAGAATGTTTTCAAATTTGCTATCAACATCATGGTTCAACAAAAATGTTGATTTTTTTTTTTCTCATGTTGAACTTCAATGGAGCAATTAATGAAAAAAAGGGTGAATATGAGTTCAAAATTAACTTTAAAAAAAAAAAAAAGCTTGGTATAACTCTACTCAGCAACTTATGAAATTTTAATGGATAGTCTAATATCACGTAATAACAACTTAGGTGAAGTTTGATAGACATAGAAGCATGTTTAAAGCTTAAACCAAGTAATTGATAAAATGATCAAAATGCCCGTACTATGTCATAAGTTATTTCTTGGCCTAAATGAGCTTTACTAAAAATTTTATATGAGGTCTATTTTTAAGGATATGAATGACTGAACACGGTTTCAAGATAATCGAAGCAAAATACCCCTTTTAAGATTTTATGATATTTTCAAGGTCTAAATGAACCCTTGATAGTAAGGAATTTTATATTAGACTCATTTATAATAATATGAATGACTATAAATTATTTCAAAAGTACTACAATATGTTCCGGGTATAATACCAAGATTTAGATGGAAAAGGATCAAAATTCCTATAATGAACTTTTATATTAGAATTCATGGTTTTTATGAACTTTTTGTAAGTCATTTTGTAATCGGTTATTTAAGTATAAACTTTATTTTGGATATTGTGAATATATATACTTGCTTTATATTTAAAACTTTCTTAATTCCTTTATTTTAAAACGCAAATTTTTTTATCGAATTTTTATCTCGTTGAGTTTGCCCCATTCTAATCCATGTCTCAAACAAGCTCTAAAATCGGATGGTGACAAAAATCATAATTGAGATGGAGGAAAATGGAGCTATAATAAAAAATCAACGGTCAATATTTAGTCAAGTTAAATCATACTATAATAAGATGCTTTACAGTTCTAGAAGGTAGAGTCGAGAGTCAACTCAGGATTCCTAAAAGCTGTTTATGATAGAATTAAATTCAACTGGCTCTTGTCCAATCATCATATATGATCAAATGCCAACATGAACTTAAATAATAATTACGATCTCTAAGCTTCCTGCTGTACATAGTTTAAGCAGCAGGATATTCGAAATTTGAATGTAATTTTCTTCACCCATATGGTTGAATTAAAATAAAAAAATAAAAATAAAAATAAAAATAAAACTCAAAAAGTTCATACTAGCTTGTGAAAAAGTGTTTACTTCTATGTTTATTATAATGAATGGTATTGCCATTATTCCTTAGTCCCAATAAATTAGGATAGTATTAAATTCAACCAACAAATGATACCGTGACAAAACGAAGAAGAAAAGTGTTGAAAAATAAGTATTTAGATACCTTAAATTACTAATTATTAATTGTCCATACATAGTATAGAAAAAATAAAACATGTTTTTAATAATTGTAAGCGAACACGAAATAAAAATATTAATTGTCCATACAAGATAAGGGTGGGTAAAGCAACTAAGAAAAGTTAAAAGATCACGACAATTTTCAAGATTCAAACAAAATAGTATCTCTAAAATTAGGAAATATACATAGTAACTTAAGATTTTTCATGCAACTACAACTAGGACAAGAAATAAAAATCACGTGTCAAACTCGTTAAAGGTTGAGTTCAGAACATAATGCTATCCAACATGAACAGAACTACAAAATTTCGTACAATTTTAAACTATTCAACATCATTTTCGAAACAAATGAAAAATCAAAATACATATACACATATTCTGCGGGAGTGGATTCTGGTCGATACTCCTCCAATCGAATACATGTACGCCCTGGGTCAACATTCCTCTATGGTTACTATGCTCCCGAGTACTCCCTCCCCTAAACCAGTAGCATCAATTACTTGAAAAACAAATGTAAGAACGAGTGAGTATCAAATTATACCCTGTAAACAACCTTCTTGTAGGCTTTCATTGCATTCTACACCTATCGGGAGACAACAAACTTTAATCTTGGCTCTAGGTGAACAACTTCTTCTACTCACAGACTTAGTTAGTTAGCTTAGCCTACATAGCAGTCAATCAGTGTTTGGAGTTGACGCGCTACCTTAGAACTCAGTCTCTAGTGGGGACAGTATGGTGGTGCTAGTCTGCTCATCGTCCGTGGGAGGTCAGCTAACGAGCTTGTCCCACAAAACCATATAGTCACTCAAAGCCAAGGTGCGACGCCCAAGGCCTGCCAACTCCAATAGGACAGATTTTCCATACTGAGTAATGAAATAGAACTATCAGGTCACACATCTCTAATCGGCCCATGTCTGGCTCAACGGTCCTCATACAATAGTAGAAAGGAAAGTGGATGCTCCACAGACACCGCATCAACTACTATCGGCCTAGGAGGCTATTTATCTTCCTAGGTTGTCATGGTTTCTTTGAAGTCCCTAGGGCAGCCTGGCGACTCTGACTTGGATTCATGTCTCTAGGTTTCTCTATTCATACTCTTTGGGTCTAGTTTGGTCAAGGGCACTAGGGATTGGACCCACTAGTCCTCGCTCACGTTTCTAAGAAGCTCGAAAAACTGGAGGCATTTCATCTTAGATCATATCTAACTAAACTGACTCTAACGTCGTAGTCTTATTCCATTACAACTACTTACACTTAAAGGGAGATCACACATTCAATAACCTAGAATTAATGCACATTAAATCATGCATACAGTCTCACATGCTCACCAGGGCCATAACATCCATCAAGTACTTAGATGTCTGATAACAAATTTCTCATCATCCTTTCTAGCATATTTATAGTAATAATCCATTTGTAGCCATTCGTATAAATAATAACATTTTAATCGTAACGGTACCAAAAGATCGCCAACTATAAACTCTTTGTTAATCGTTTTTAGTCATCAACTTAGAGTAACGTTGACATTATTTATACGGTCAACGATAATATAATTGTTGAGACTTACTAACCATAAATATATTATTTTGTTGACATTTTCCCATTTTTATTGAGATATTTTAGTATGATAAGGTTATTAATCGTGACATATTTTAGAGACGTCACTACATGAATGACATGCCTAATATTCCCTCCTCTATTTTCTCCTTGATAAAATGTCTTGTCCTATCATGTTAGATAGGGTTACGTGCAGTATTGATGGCTGATTAGTGATCGCAGTAAAACTAGTACAACTTTATCAGACCTTCTCCCTTACTTTCGAAGTCATCAATAATTATCTCAACCATAAGAGTTCACATAGCTCTTACATTTTGCTTCTTACAACTCCATGTCACCAAATTATATTCAAGAAAGGTACAATATCCCGTAGTAGATCTTCTATCTACTATTGATCCAGCATAGTCCACATCAGTGTAAGCTTCCAATGTAATGAAATTGCTTCAATCGAACAAAATTTCTTTTCTTCAAGTTTCTTTTCGATAACGTAACACTTTGTATGTTGCATTTTCGATAACGTAACACTTTGTATGTTGCATGAAAGTGAGGCTCCTGCAGATTATTCATGAATTGACGATTATACTTACTGAGTATGCTATGTCTGGTTAAGTGTGAGCTAGATATATTAGCTTTCCCATTAGTCTCTAGAACATTTCTCTGTTCACGGCAGATTCTTCTTTTGACTTACCCAATTTCTGATGTGGATCCATTGATGTTGGTGCAGGTTTACATATGTTTTTCCCTATTTCCATAATAAATCCATCACGTACTTTTCTTGTGATATGAAAATACCCTAAGCTGAGTACGTTACTTCAATATCTAGAAAGTAATTTAGCCTTCCAGGTTATTTTCATAAATCTCCTTCTGAGTTCACTATTTTCTTCTTCATTATCTCTAATAACTATGATATCATCTACATATAGAAGCACTGTAACTCTCTTTTTATCTGAGTGCTTGATAAAGATAATGTGAACTTTATACACAGTTTTTCATTACTTTTGTGAATCTTTCGAACCATGTCGTTGGTGACTGTTTTAGTTCATACAAGGCCTTTCTCAATTTGCATACTTTATCCTTTGTGCTTTCAAATGGTGGAGGAATGTCCATATAAATTTCCTTATTTAGATCGCCATGAATAAATGCATTTTTCACATCATATTGTGCGAGCTACCAATTTAAGTTGGCAGCTAAGTATAACAATATTCTTACGGTGTTCATTGTAATCTACACCCAACTATATTTTTTTTGGCTTGTCCACAATTTCCCATGTGCTATTCTTTTCTAGAGTATAAATTTCTTCTTTCATAGCATCCTCTCATTCTCTTTTGGCTAAACCTTCGGAAAGTTTTAGGTATATCAAATGAATTTAGACTCGCAATAAAACTTTTGTGTAACGAGGATAGCCTTTCAAGAGAGATATACTTTGATAAGGGGTATAAGGGTCATTGTGTGCATTCTCTAGTGGGTATTTAAAGAGCTATGCGTCTGTCATCTATTGGTACATGTGTTACATCTTCAATATGTGTAGAGTCCAATGTTGCTCTATCATCTACAGGTACCAGTGTTGCATCTTCATTGTGGGTATAGTTAGATGTTTGGACTTGTATTATTTTTTAAATAAATTTCTTCTGATATATACTTGAGAGGATATTGATCTGGCAATGGAAGTGAAACATCTTGTTTAGTTCGTAGCTCTATATTAGTAGGAAACTATTGAGATATGATTTAAAGTATTCAAAATTAAGATATGATTTAAAGTAGTTGAGATATGATTCAAATATTCAAACTACAGGCATTTAACAGATTTTAGGAGATTGTCAGTAGATTTGAATTGAGGTAGATTTCCATGATTTACTATTTCTAGTCCAGTGTATATGCTATAAATACTGGAATTGTGTAACCGTCTAAGCATCCGTCAATAGACAATAATAAAGCACTCTAGTTTTCATCTATTTTATATATTCCTATCTCTTTCACTATCCCTTTTTCCAACAATTTTGGTATCAGAGCCAAGTTCTTGGCAACACGAGAGTGAGTGATTATTTTTATTTTTCACAAAACGAAAATGGCAGTAGCTGATTTTTCTTTCTTTGCACCATTGTTGCCAATTTTTAATGGTGAGAAATATGAGTGGTGGAGCATCAAGATGAAGACCTTACTCAGATCGCAGGAGCTATGGGACTTTGTGGAGTACGGGTTCGTTGATGTATTAGAACCTACAATAGAAGAAAAGGAGACTAAGAGAAACCAAGAAAAATGATGTCAACGCTTTATGCATTATTCAGCAAGCAATTCATGAGACTATTTTTTCACAAATTGCAGCAGCAACCACATCAAAGCAAGCATGGTCAATTCTGCAGAATGAGTTTCAGGGAAATTCAAAAGTCATAACAATGAAATTGCAATATCTAAGAACTGATTTTGAAACTCTACTCATGATGAATGGTGAATCAATTACTGATTTTTTGTCAAGAGCAATGGAAAGACTCAGTCAGATGCATACCTATGGAGAGAAAATTTCAGACGAAACAATTGTTGCAAAGGTGTTGAGAAGCTTAACTCCAATGTTTGACCATGTGGTGACTGCAATAGAAGAAGCTAAGGATCTATCAATACTCTCTGTTGATGAACTGATGGCTTTGCTTCAGGCTCATGAGGCAAGAATCAATAGATCATCAGAAAAGAATGAAGAAAAGACATTACAAGTGAAGGAGACAGCCAACAACGAAAGCAACGAAAGAGAAAATATAGAAAAGGCACTACAAGTGAAGGAGACAACCAACAACGAAGGCAACGAAAAAGAAAATATTTGTTTAGCAAGTAGAAGTCATGGAAGAGGAGAATTTCGCAGCTTCCATAGTGGTCGTGATAACAAAACCAACAACGAAGGCAACGAAAAAGAAAATATTTGTTTACCAAGTAGAAGTCATGGAAGAGGAGAATTTCGGAGCTTCCATAGTGGTCGTGATAACAGGGGTAGATGGATAAATGATGGACAAAGACAGTTCAATGAGCAAAGCAATATAAGGAATGTGGTATAATGTTACCATTGCAGAAGGTATGGGCACACAAAATCTGATTGTTGGTATAAATATCAACAAATGAATTTTGCAGCAGAAAATGAAGAAGAAGAAGAAAAGCTTTTTATGGCGTGTACTGATATTAATGCAAAAGAAGAAGACTTATGGTTTGTTGATAGCGGATGCTCGAACCATATGACAGACATCAAATCTTTATTCCAAGAGCTTGATGAGACGCAAAGAATCAAGGTGCAACTTGAAAATAAAAAAGAGATGCAAGTTGAGGAAAAAGACACAATGAAAGTCAAAACCATGGTAAGATAAAACTCTTTGATAGTGATACAAAAGAGATTACAGTTGAAGTTTCCCCAAATGAAGAGATAAGGGTCAACTCCAGTGCATCTCCCAGTGCGTGCATCCACTGCAACACAAAGTGTGCAAATTCATCATTTTCAGCATCACTGAACAACAATTCTTCTCTTGAAGAACTTTTAGATGAGACACCTCCAAGGAAGAATAAATCTTTAGATACATATATGCATCATGTCAGTTTGCTCTTACTATTTCAGACCCTATGAATTATGAAGAAGCAGCTGAAAAAGAAGAGCGAGAGAAAGCTATGGTAGAAGAGATGCAGTCCATTGAGAAAAATGGAACATGGGATATGGTTGACTTGCCAAATGAAAAGTTCTATGTAGATTTACATGGGACATGCAGCCCATTACGGTGGCTTATTCAATTTGATGGAGATTTACAAGAAGAGGTTTATGTAACACCGCCAGAGAAATTCGTAGAAGACGACAAAGAAACAAAGGTATACAAGCTGAGACAGACATTGCACGAGTTAAAGTAGACATACTTACGCAGGCCTTGTCAAAAGAAAAGCTCTGTACTTGACATCTGCAACTTTGAATCAAGGGGAGTGTTGAGATATGATTCAAAGTATTCAAAATTAATATATGATTTAAAGTAGTTGAGATATGATTCAAATATTCAAACTACTAGGCTTTTAGGAGATTTTAGGAAATTGTTAGTAGATTTGAATTTATTGTAGATTTCCATGATTTACTATTTCTGGTCGGTGTATAAGCTATAAATACTGGAATTGTGTAACCCTCTAAGCATCGAGTCAGTAGACAATAATAAAGCACTCCAGTTTTCATCTATTTTATCTATTCTTATCTCTTTCACTATCCCTTTTTCCAACAGAAACGACTCATCGGTAGTGGGTGTGGACTCAATAAATGGTTGTGCATGATGGTTTTTTTTGGTGGGTCTAGGGGTTAAATAGTTTCCGAAGAACTCTCTTCAATCTGAAGAGAGGCTCTAGAGAAGAATGGTTTGTGTTCGGTGAAAGTTACTTCAATTGAAGTGTAGGACTTTCTAAATGTGGGATTATAACATTTGTACCTCTTTGTGGTCGAAGAATATCCTAAAAAGACACATTTTATTGCCCTTGGATCAAGTTTATCTCTCTGGGTGTTGTGAACATGAATAGACCTAATTAGTGACGTCACTCATGCATACATAACACATTAAGTGGAAGCTGATCATAAATAACCTTGGAAAACACAGCAAAGTCTTTCATAAAGGTCCAAAAATCCAAAACAAACCTATCACTGAAAATAAAACGTTCCATAACTGAATTCAAAACAAATATAAATAAAACAATGTTCAATGCTTTAACTTAAATCAGTCAAATAAACATAAACTACTAAAAATGCCCCTCGTCCACTTCCATGGTGTCCTCAGCTCCACCGTCAACCATACATTGGCGCCTTGCCTTTACCCGAAAAATGTAGGTAGCACATGGCCTGAGTATTTTATGAAATACTCAATAAGTCACCCCACTGTTGGGGTTAGAAATGCAAACACATGCAACATATGAGCGAGACCTAACTTTTTGTAAACTTTACATGGCTTGGGCGCTTTTCTATTTCGGGTAGGGTTGGATGTGTGGTACTCCTTAACACACATCCCATGTATGCGCACATGGACCCACCAGGCAGGCTCGTGTACGTACCCCCTAGGCCTGGCTTGGTCGGTCACAACGTAATACAAGTCGTCAAACACCACAGAATAGAAAAGAGCCCACATCATATCATGGCGAACATAAATATTGTATTTCATTCTTTCGTAACATAAAGGGAAAGTATCCCGATGCAAGTGACATATATATGCATGAGGTCCCTTAACATACCTAACATGACATTAGATAAGCATTGCTAACATCACATATACGTTTCTTACATTACATGGCATGTCACATAACTTGCATTACATGGCATATTACATAACATGAAAATACATTCCAGTTCCATAAACATCTCATGACATGACTCGATAATACTACGTGTATCCATGGCATCGTGTTAAGAATGAGAAATAGAAATTGGAATCGAAGGTGTGTTTTCATTGATATTCATAAGTTTTAAATAGGATACAAGCTAGTAACTAATACCTCTAAGTAAGGAAAATATAAACTAATTAAATATTTAGAATAAAATAAAATATATTATAAATCAAATCATAAAGTAAAGAATATTAAGAGATACTATCTGAAATATATTCCATAACTAATATATTCTCCAAATATTATATCCTCTCAAGTTGGAGAGTGTATATCAATCACATCCAACTTGTATTTACAACTATAGGTCAATAACACCCAAGTTGTCTTTACAAGTGTAGGTCAATAACACCTAAGTTATCTTTGAGAAGAGAGTGTAGGTCAATAACACTTAACTTGTCTTTGAGAGGAGAGTGCAGGTCAATAACACTTTGTCTTCCCAGTAGTGAAAATATTCGTCAAGTTGACTCTAAACAAGTATTTGATGATGATCTGGACACATTGGTTTTCATTTTAGACTTTCAAGAAATTATTGAATTTACAAGAAAGATGGAAAACCAAAAAATAAACCACCTTTAATTGGTTTGCATTTTTAGACTTTCAAGAAATTATTGAATTTCAAAGAAATATCAAAACCAAAAAAAGTCTTTGATTGGTTTGCATTTTTAGACTTCTCAAGAAATTATTGAATTTCTTACCAAGATGCAAAACTCATAAATAGACCCCTTTGATTGGTTTGCGTTTTTGGACTTCTCAATAAATTATTGAATTTCCCAAAAAGATGCAAAACTCAGAAATAGACAGCCTTTGATGTATCTCAGAACTTGAAGAGCTGCTTTCTTGATTTATGCATAAATGATTTACTTTAGGGTTGATAATTTGTCCCATTTAATTTGATTGGAACAAAAAGAATACCCTGATTGATCAGAGTGATGAATATAATAAGGATGTGTTAAATAAACATCCGAAGTTTTGAAGTTGGATAATAACACCAAGATCGGTGCTCTAGATCACTTGAGAGGTTGTGAAAGAAAATACGAACATCTTGAATATGCCACCTTTGAGCTTGGTGAGAAATTTGAAGATGCTTATAACGTATTCTTAATATTGGATGATCTGCAGCTGTAAAGGCTTCACTGATTGAGTTAATTGATGAACTGCGGCGGTAAAGACTCATTGAGTTAGGGTTTGACTTTAGGTGTGGGGAGTATTAGGAATACCAAACCCTAACTCAAGAGGAAAATTTTGATATTTAAGAATATCAAAATCTGTGCTCTGACACACAATGAGAAATAGAAATAGAATTGGAATCGAAGATGTGTTTTCATTGATATTTATAAGCTTTAAATAGGATACAAGGCCAGTAATTAATACCCTAGATAGAGAAAATATAAACTAATTAAATATTTCTAATAAAATAAAATATACTCTAAATCAAATCATAAAAGAAAGAATATTAAGATATAATATCTGACATATATTCCATAACTAATATATTTCTCCAAATATTATATCTCAACACATCAATCAACATTTTCATGGCATATAATATTGATCAACAATTTTTTCACAACATAAACAGTCAACAGTCAACATCATTCATAACTTTTCATTGCATAAACAGTCAACGATCAACATTCAACATAATCTATATTTTTTCATAGGGTAAACAGTCAACAGTCAACATAATCCATAACTTTTCATAGCGTAAACACTCAACACTCAACATAATTCATGACTTTTCATATCTTAAACAATCACGTAATCCATACATCATGTAGTCATATCACATAAAATATGGTGCATGCAGGGGCCACAAGGCACGCACCATCATACAATACGTAGTAAGCTAACTCCAACAGTAAGATCAATTACCTCAATGGCCTTGGTCGAAGTCACTCATAACAAGCTAATTTCAACGGTTAATTACGTCCTATAATAACGACATAAAAATTTAGGAACCTTTCATAACATACTCTAGCTAAATCTCATGCTATTTATCAAAATAAACTTCCAATACAATATGTCTTTGACGGTTAGGAACCATACTGACTCAGATGGTAAAAATAAGAGCAGAAACGGCTTCGAGAGGGCCAAAAACCTTGGAATCGATATATTATAGTGATACTGAGCCGATAAGCCGAGGTGCACATTTGTGTTGGGCCGAAACGCACACGGCCCGCGTTTGTCCGTTGGCTGGTTCAGAGGCACCCGACCTGATTCCAACCCACGTCTTCCTTACCCCCAGAAAGCGAAACCCTAATTTCTGCCTCCCCAATTCTGACGAAGCACCGACGATGACGACGCAGCCATCTTCTCACAGCCCCAATTTCGACGACGCACGACACCTTCACCTATTTCGACGCCTTTCCGTCACCGACGACCCCCGACACAACTTCTTGCTTCCGCCAGTCAAGCAGCGTGTTCGACACAAGTACGACGATCCCGACGTCTATATCTTACTGCCACTCGAAACCTTTCTCCGAAATAGTAACCCTAATGTTATGAGAGAAAAGTTTGGAGAAAAATCATTTTTAAGGAAAGAGAAGGGTTGAACATATGAATATAGAGGGTCTCATAACGTTTCCATTAAGGTAATAATTTTCTTATCAGAAATCGCGCATCTTTTCCGGTGATAATAAATGCATAGCATAATATCTTTCCAACATAAAATCTAAAAAAATAAAATATGAATCGTTAGTGACAATGCACCCATTTGGAGGGTGTGAGGCCATTTGATGTTCGAAAGTGAGGATAAATTTAGTTGATGGCTTCTATTGGCTTAGATTATTCAAGACAAGAGATGGAAGACGATTAATCATGTGAGTTGTAGAAAAATATTAGAGTAAGAAGTCAGGTGGTCGGTGCATGGAAAAATATAGAGAAGGCCAAATGGATATGGAGGATATATAGGCTTCGAGCAATTTGGATATGGGCCAATGGAAAATTAGATATGGATTGATGGAAAACTGGCTTGCATTGGGCTTGCGGTTAGAAAGAATTGACAAGTGTATTGGTGGAAAATTGGATATCAAGGATAGAATTATTGGTACCGTAAAAATAATGGACTTGCGATAATGGAAGCAGGCAGGAGCAGAAAGATTGGCTAAAACAAAAACTACTTAGGTGTGCGACAGTAGATAACAATAGTCACCTTCAAAATATGGTCAAGCACTAAAGTCATTTGCAGAGCTTTAACATTTGGAATGTATTTTAAGATGATGTATAGGTTATCTCAAACGTGATTATAATAATGTAATTATAAAGAGAATAATGCGACCATATTCATATACATCGTACAACTATTAATTGATGAAAGACATACCCTATTCATTTCTTTTCTTTACTTAGGCCAATAATTCGTTAGGCCAATAATTCTTCCTCTTTCACCTTCGTTTCTTTGAATTTCTTCTTCTTTCAACCATTGCCACGATCCATAAAGGTTTTCCAATTCGAAAAACAAGATACCCAACAAATACTCCAAACACCATTCCAAATCCATATCCCATGAACACAACTTTCAACCAAAACCCTTTGTCCAAACTCTCACTTTCTTCATGTGCCATTTGAGATTCATGGGCCTTTTCTGAGTAGCAATTTGGTAGAGGAAACCCACAAAGCCCAAGATTCCCAACATACAAAGAACTTTCAAAAGTTGCAAACTGATTCCCTTGAGGGATTGGCCCAGAAAGATGATTGTGTGAGAGGTTCAAACGGGAGAGAAATGTAAGAGCAGCCAACTGAGGTGGAATTTCACCCAACAGTTCATTTGAAGAAAGATCCAACCATTCAACATTTTTTAGATTCCCAAAAGTTGGGGGAATCCAACCTCTAAGCTTATTGTGAGAAAAGTTGAGACCTTTCAAGGACAAGAGCGTCCCAATCACCTCTGGTATTTCTCCACTGAATTCATTACTTGAAAAATCAATAGCCTTGAATATCAATTAGAATGCTTTCCAATTTTAGATCAGACCCTTGTTAGAAAACACTCGTACACCTAAGAGAGGCAATAAACCAACTTTTTTTTTTATTCAACTTGTTACAGAATACATATATAGACAGAATAGCCACACTAACCGCTAGTAACTACCCTTAACCGCTAGTAACTACCCTTAACCGACATAATTTGAAATACAAACAGTAAATACAAATAAATTACGGTTAATACAAGATTAAATAAACTAACAAATCATCCCCTTAATCTTGTATTTCGATCTTCACATTCTTACATTCTTCAAATCAATTCTTTCCGTAAACGTCCTAACCATATTCCTTGACAAGCAGCTGACGTCGCCACAATATACTCCGCTTCCCAGGATGAAAGCTGCCGCCATTATCTCCGCCTTCCTTCTTCTCTGTCTTCCTTTCAATGGGCAACTGCTTTTCATCGACAGTCTTAATTACCTGTTCTACTTGTCCGGCCAATGGCTTTTCCTCAACAGGTTTAATTACCTGTGCCACCTCAATTGCACTGCCGGAAACAATGGCCTCCTTCTCCTTCTCCGCTTTCGTTTCTCCGGCGACCTGTTTTTCAATAGCACCGCCATTGTTTCCGTCCTCCTTCTCCTTCTTCTCGCCGTCACAGTCCTTCTCTTTTATCTCCTTTACTTTCCCTACCTCCGTTGCCACATTCTGGACCTCCGCCACAACGCCATCGCTCTTCTCCTCGGATTCAAACTTCACAGTGCCATCGATTTTCTCCTCATCGATCATCTTCTCTATTTTTTTCACAGACGCAGCCTTCACATCTCCACGTCCTTTTATCTCTACAAGTGATCCATCTCCGAACTTCACCGTGCCGGTCACTGACTCGTTCAATTCCGAGAACCAACTTCGACAACCAGTCATGTGATTGCTGGCTCCCGTATCTAGGAACCAAATGTTGTTTACCTTCTCAATTTCTTCCGGGACAACCTTCTCTTCATAAAGAGCCATCTCCGTCAACTCTGGTGAACCGAGAGTTCGGACTTCACAAACTTGTGCTGTAAGTAAGGCTGGCTCATCCTCATCACTTTGCGTCTCAGCCAAGTGCGCCTGATCCTCCCATTTCTTTGATCTACAGTCGGATGCATAATGGTCCTCCCTTTTCTTCGATCTACAGTCGGGTGCATAATGGCCAATCTTTTGGCAATTATAACACTTCACCTTCCGACATTCTGAGGCATAGTGGCCTAGGCCTTGACAATTGTAGCATCTTACCTTGCTCTTGTCAGCCTTCTTCTCTTGATGAAACGAGTCGTTTCCACGACCATGGCCTCTCCCTCTCCAGCGACCACTGCGACCTCGCCCTCGGCTATGGCCTCCATTGTCGCTACGTTCTTTTGCTTTCCATTCTCCTTGAGTCAATAAGACGTGCTCAGCATTCTCTTTGTTGCCACCGATCCGTTCCTCGTATGCTTTAAGACGACCGATGACTTCCTCCATGGTCATCACCTTTAAATCGGCAAATTGCTCTATTGCCGATGCGATATGAAGAAACTTAGGAGGTACTGAGCGTAGAAATTTTTTCACCAAGTATGCCTCTTCAAACTTGTCTCCAAAAGTACGTATTTTATTAACAACTTCTGTCAACCTTGCTGCATAATCATCAATAGTCTCGGACTCCTTCATATTCATAATTTCAAACTCAATCTTCAGAGTTTGGATCTTTGCCTCCTTTACACGTTCAGCACCGACATGAATAGTTTTTAACGTCTGCCATGCTTCTTTTGCTGTCTCTTTCTCTGCTAACAAAAACAACATCTCTTCAGGGATTGCTTGATAGATAGCTGCTAAGGCCATTTGATCCTTCCTTTCATCAAGACTATCCAGAGGCTCAGTTGATTCGATTGCGTCCCACACCCCTTGAGCACGCAAATAGACCTTCATCTTCATAGCCCATGCTGCGTAGTTGGTTCTCGATAACGTCGAGTATTGGAGTGATACCAGACCTTCCTTTGTTGCAGTCTTCAACGACTCTCCTCTCTCTCCAGTGTTGTTATTATTTCTCGGCATGATCTTTGGCATGTAACCAAGCTCTGATACCGAATGTTAGACAACACTCGTACAACTAAGAGAGGCAATAAACCAACTTTTTTTTTATTCAACTTGTTACAGAATACATATATAGACAGAATAGCCACACTAACCGCTAGTAACTACCCTTAACCGCTAGTAACTACCCTTAACCGACATAATTTGAAATACAAACAGTAAATACAAATAAATTACGGTTAATACAAGATTAAATAAACTAACAACCCTTTGATTGATACCACCACTGAGTCCTTATAGAAAGGGAGTATGCCAGATTCAAGCGAAGAAGAGTTGGGTTTTTGGTTGCCCACTTCAACTTCCTTCATGTCTCTCATGTTTTTGAATAAGTTTGATGGCAGCAACCCACTCAAATGATTGCGAGATAAATCAATGATATGTAGATTTGGAAAAGAGTCTTTGTTCATGGAGTTGTTGATTGGACCATAAAATCGATTGGATCTTAGAGACGCTTCCCATCCGGAAGGACCTATCATATGAGAAGAAACCCATAGGGATAATGACACGTGATGTGAGGAGACTACGAAGAAGGGAGATTCCCTTAGTCAAGGTTTTATGGAAAATCATCGAGACAACGAGGCCACCTGGAAATGTGAGGACGACATGAGGAGATCTTACCCCGAACTCTTCCGGGGAGGATCAATTTTCGAGGACGAAAGTTCCTAAGGTGGGGAGGATTGTAGCGCCCGAGTTTTTTTTTTTTAAAAAAAAAAAAAATTGGTCACAATAGGGGCAAACTAGTCATTTTGCCCTATTATTACTTGAGGGGTCTGATTTGGTTGAGTCATACTCTGAAAAGAGAAAGAAGAAGGGGGAGAAAGAGAAGAAAGAGAAGAAAGAGAAGAAAGAGAAGAAAGAAGAGGGGAAGAAGATTAGGGTTTTTGAGGTAGAAGGAGGAGATCGGATCAGAACCAACGTCGGAGATTCGAGTCCCCAATCTAAACCATCAACAGACCGAGGCAAGGTGCTCTCACGAATCGAATCTTCCTATTTGCCGTCTAAAACTTTGTTAATCCATTCGACGTGTTTAACTCAGGTTTTATCTAACAATCTCCTCCTAAAACCTGTGGTATATCTACCTTATTTCGTTTGAACTTCGTTTTGAGCCCTATGGCTCGGTGTCCCTGGTGGCATGTCCTCCAGACTCCACGTCTTGTTCGGCCACCTCTTCTTCGAGTTGGCGCGCCGCCAGTCCAGGTGGTTCACCTCTTCCTAATAGGTCTTCCATCCTCCGGTACCTGGTCGCCTCTTCTTCGAGTTGGCGCGCCGCCAGTCCAGGTGGTTCACCTCTCTTCCTAATAGGTCTTCCATCTTCCGGTACTTGGCCGAGAGGTTGTCTGGTTGCTCTATCTCCAACTTTAGGATGTAAAGGCGGTTTGTCGTGCACCGAACTTGCGTGAGCAACCATCGTCGATCATCGCGGATCCTAAGTAGCCCGCGCTTGATGGAAATGTGGCAGCCGGCCTTATCGAGTTGACCGAGGCTCACAATATTAGCCTCGAGTCTCGGGATGAAGTAGACGCTGGTCAGCTTGTGATAATTGCCTCCCTTGCCGACGAACAGGATGGTGCCGTGTCCTTCGATCTCGACGACGGAGCCGTCACTGAATTTCACCATCCCGCGAATCCTCGAGTCAAGCTCGGAGAACGCAGACTTGGCCCCAGTCATATGCTTTGTTGCCCCCGTGTTGAGGACCCATCGCCGGTGCTCTCGCTGCTCACCTCTTTCACTGAAGTGAGCGAACACTCGCTCCTCCTTCAGTTGAATTTGCTCCCTAGCCGGTGCTTTTGTTATGCACAATTGGAACTCTTCCTCAGGTTCGACGCTCACCGGAGCAGTTATGCCGTCGCCGATTACCTCTGTGGATTTGGGGAGCTCTTCCTCGGGATTAGGGACGTCAGGTAGGACTGATGTAGTCACCATGAAAAGGGCCGGCTCGTCCTCCTCGAATTGAGCCACATGGGCCTTCTCGGTTGTCTCCTTGTTCTTGAGCTTTCTCCAGCAATTCTTGCTCAGGTGACCTCTCTTTTGGGGAGCTCTTCCTCGAGATTAGGGAC
Organism: Cucurbita pepo subsp. pepo; assembly: GCF_057944985.1. Lineage (NCBI taxonomy): Eukaryota > Viridiplantae > Streptophyta > Magnoliopsida > Cucurbitales > Cucurbitaceae > Cucurbita > Cucurbita pepo. The sequence goes on from NC_141809.1 coordinate 11,217,082, forward strand.
GTCAGGTAGGACTGATGCAGTCACCATGAAAAGGGCCGCGGCTCATCCTCCTCGGATTGAGCCACATGGGCCTTCTCGGTCGTCTCTTTGTTCTAGCAATTCTTGCTCAGGTGACCTCTCTTTTGGGGAGCTCTTCCTCGGGAATAGGGACGTCAGGTAGGACTGATGCAGTCACCATGAAAAGGGCTGGCTCGTCCTCCTCGGATTGAGCCACATGGGCCTTCTCGGTCATCTCCCTGTTCTTGAGCTTGCTCCAGCAATTCTTGCTCAGGTGAGCTTCTTACCGCCGTTGTGGCTGGAGGGTCTATTGCTCTCGCCGGTGTCGTCACGGAGCTTTAGGCGTGCAAGCCATTCCTCCTCAGTGAGGAGTAGACGACCCTCATTGTCGACAGCTGAAATGGTATTTTTCTTCCGCTGCTCGCTCGATGTTTACGCAGTCTTCCCAGTCACCTCTTCCACCGTTAGGTTCGACGTTTACGCAGTCTTCCCGGTCACCTCTTCCACCGTTAGGTTGTTGTCCTTAAAAGTGGATCTCCAAGAGCTCCTTCTGCAGCTGCTCGATGTTGGATTCCCGCACTCGCTGTACACCGACCCGACGGGATTTGATTCCCTCCCAGGCGCGGTGCGCTTGGTGGAGAGAGATGCCAGTCGTGCCATAACCCTTGCGCCTGTAGGTTGACGCACATCAACAAAGTCCACTCGTTATAGTTGGACCTTGTCAATATCGGATACTGAACGATTGCGGTTGTTGTCTCCCTCCCTGATCACTCACTCAACGACAACTCAACGCCCGTCATCACGACGTCGGCCTCTTCGTGGTGGGGTGATGGAGATGAGATGCCGGCACTTGGCGGCGACATGGAGGAGTGAGCGAGCCTGCTCGGGATGGACCCCACGATGTGCTTATTTTCGCACTTTGTATTTTCTTCTACTCGAAACCTGAGACCTGTGTGTTGTTACGTCGACACTCTAACCACTTGAGCTATTCAACTTGATTGTTGATAGGTTGGCTCCTCCGCAATGATATACACCGATGGCTTCAACTTGGCTCTGATACCACTTGTTGTTTTTCGATAATCGGCCAGGGAAATCCTTTCTTTTCGGTGAGAGGAAATTGTCGACAGGAGGTTGTTGGAAGAAAAATAAAATGCGTAAAATAACAAAGAGAGAGAATGACTGAAATTTTGATTGCGCTTAAAATCAGGTTCTGAAATCTTCTCAACAGATTTCCTATTTAAATATAACCTATCCTAAAAATGGCTGGAGAGTGGCCAACTAAATCTGTGCCACTTCCTACAAAATTGACGTCTAAAACTTTGTTAATCCACTCGATGTGTTTAACTCAGGTTTTATCTAACAAAAACGTCCAAGAACTTCAGGTTAGTCCACGAGTGTCTAGATTGAGAAGTCATTAAGATTTTCGTGTGTTAGCGACGTTTTGTGTTGATCCTTGGAATCTTACCCTCAACAGCCTGATTTGGTTAAGTTCCGGAGTGAAGGCGGCCAAGATTGGCGTTCAAATTGGAGTTTCAAGAAAACGTGATTTTTGGTAAGAACCCGTGTTTTCTCCAAATTCGAACTCAAATATTAAGATCTGTGATTATCAGAAAAATTTAAGAAAATTGTTTCGAAGGAGTAGAATATGATATCTACAAGGTTTGTGAAGAAAATTTGTTGAATCGGATTACAGATTAGAAGATAAAAAAATTGGAAGAAAATAGATCGAAACGTGAAAGAGGCTAACATTGGAAAATTGAAAACACGCAGGAGAGAGGGAGGAGACGCCGCCACGCATCGGCCAGCATACGGAGGAGCACGGCAGAATCGGTGATCGACACGTGGTGATCACCGACTGGTGAGGCGCGTCCTCACGCAGTAGCGGACACGCATCAGGCACGCGGATCCGGGCCGGCCCGACCTGGCACCGCACGCGAACTACTCTGCCCATAAATTGCCCCGACCCGCGACTGCTTGGGAAGCTGCGCGTGGGCACGCGTGCGTAAAAGCTGCACGTAGAATCTCTCCAGGGCGCGTGTAGGCGCGTGAGTCACTGTTTTCTTACCGTTCGGTCTCCGTTTGCTTGTTTTTCGTCCCAATTTTGATACTGACCCTATTATTATGTGAATTAGGACCTGTCAAGAAAATTCCAGAATTTTTGGAACTCTTTCCATCATGAAAATTCGAGCTTGGGAAGACACGCGTCAACCAAGTAAGTAGCCATTTGGATTCCCACGAGCAGTACTTGTAGGAACCGCTAGGAACAAGCATGCATGCTACCACCCATAAACTTAGCTAGCCGGACCTAGCATATTAGTATGGAAACCGAGAAAATGAAATGATTAAGGAAAGCTAGATATGAAATGTTTATTAAATCTGTTTTGATTGAGATTTCTGATAAAGTATGTATGCATGAGGAGGATGGGAAACTTGTGAAATCTGCTTTTGGGTGAAGATGGACGTTATCTTCCCGTTGAGCATGTTTGTTAATATTGCATGAACTATTGTGTGTGAACTCCTATGCATGATGATTGCTTGTGTTATCTTTCTTGTTGAATAGGAAGAAATTATGAGCGTAGATTAGGGTGCTTGTGACTAAGTAGGCTAGACAAGATCCTAGATTGGGAGATCTCTAGAATACCGTGCATATAGACCCGCGAAACGATTACTGGCGGATCCAGAGCCCAGAATTCCAAACCCGATAGGTTTGTGAGACCAGGCACGAGAATCCTAGAGAGGTATGAATCCAAGTCTAAGCCACCAAGTTCCACCCTAAAAAGGATAGTAGGATACCATGGTAACTGTAGGTAGCCCACTAGAGTTGAGCAGTGTGGGTAGTGTCATTAGAACCTCCGCTTCCCTCTCTGCTCCGATACCGTACCGTCAAGACAGAGCTCCGATACGAAAATCGTTGAGCTTGGTAGATCCAGATAGGGAAGTGTGACATGTGCCCAGACCTAGTGGTGATAGCTAAGGGGTCTTCTGAACAGGACTCCTGTGCCGTAGAAACTCGTCCCTGAGCGGGGGACGTGGAACCACTAGGATGACTTAGTAGCTGACCGACACACAGGGGGTCGCACCCCGTATTTAGTGGATGTATGGTCCCCTGTGAGGGTTGTCAGCTAACCTCCACGGATGATGTTCAGAGAGAGTCACGTATTCAGATCCAGCCATACGATGCCCTCAAATGTACTTATGAGGTCGCGCCTCACCTCAGGACACTGATCATTCCACTGATAAGATGGGCAAGCCTTTTAAGATATAGAAAAGAGAGTTATAGCTTAGATCACTCTCCTTAGAAACCCGAGAAAGACCGTGGATACCTACCAAGATAAGGATGCGAAAAGAGCCTACAAGTAGGCTACTTACTGAGTATTTTTATACTCATTCCTTTCTACTCCTTCATCTTCATGCTCTCCAACTCGCCACGAAGAGTTTGGAGATGCACTTGCTTGACTCGGTCGGTTCCCTTGAACACCTTTTCTAAAGTGTCCCACGCTTCTTTTGAAGTAGTTGCCCTAGCAATCTTCTCAAAGCCCGACTCGTCAACGGCCCGGAACAACATGTATAACGCTGCCTTATCCTTTGATCGCAATTCTTTTAACGCCTTGTTTTGTGCCGCCGTATAACCCGTGGTATCCTTTGGTTCTTCGAAACCTTCTTCGACCACCTCCCATGCGTTTTGAGAACCAAGAAGAGCTTTCATTTGGATGCTCAAATTCTCGTAATTCGTCTTCGTTAATCGCGGTAGCGGCATTTGACCCATCACATTCGCCATCGGTTCTGATACCAATTTGTTAAAATAAGACTCACTAATCTGTGAAGTAATCTCACACTCACTAACGATAGAACGCTCCGATACCGCTTTGTGAAAATACTACTCGCGTATTTGTGAAGGAGATGTCGAGAGGGGAGAGACAAGGAGACAAAGAATACTTAAAAAATCTTTTCAATTGCTCTATACTTCTTTGCTCTCTGTTTTTTTGCATTGACTTTACAAGAACGGGATCAGGTATTTATACGTTTTCTAACACTAATAATAGGTTGAGAGAAACACTCATAAACCCCACCATCATTCCCTAAAAAAAAACTCCATTTTTTTTTTCTCCTCGCCTTTTCAAATTAAGTTTCCTAACATAACAAATTAACTTCATTTGGCATTTTAAGTTTATTTCAACAAAAGTAACCATTTAGATTCTTACGAGTAGTACTTGTAGGAACCACTTGGAATATGCATGCATGCTGTCAAATTGATAAACTTGGCTAGCGGGACCTAGTATATTAGCATGAAAGCCATGAAAATGAATCAATAAAGAAAATCAATGGTATCTAGAATCGATTGACTAGGAATTCACTCAAGCATGTAACTATGATATTGTATGCATGTGAAAGGAGGAAGGAAAATCTGTGAAACTTGCGCTCCGGTGAAGATGGATGTTATCTTCCCGTTGAGATTGTTTGTTAATATTGCATGAACTGCTGCATGTTAACTCTAGTGCATTTTTTCTTGTGTTGTATTTCTTATTGATAATAGGAAGAAACTACGAGCTTAGACTAGGGCGCTTGAAACTGAGTTGGCTAGATAAAGACCTATAATGGGATACCTCTAGACCCCAGTATTCCACACCATGACAGGTTTTAGAGACCTTGAACGAGAATCCTAGAGATGAATGAACCCAAGTCTAAGCCACCAAGATCTACCCTAGAAAGACCTAGTAGAAAACCACAATAATTGTCGACAACCGAGGTAGCCCCCCAGACTGAAGCAATGTGGATAGTGTCACCAGAACCTCCATTTTCCTCTCTTCTCCGATGTCGTACCATCGAGACTAAACTCCGGTACTAAGATCGTTGAGCTAGGAAGAGCCGGATAGAGATATGTGATTTGTGCCTCGACCTATTGGTGTTAGCTAAGAGGTCTGTTGACCAGGACCTTTGAGCCATAGAAATCCATCTCTGAGTGGGGGAGCGTGGTACCACATAGCATGACTTAGTAGCTAACCGACACACAGGGGATCGCAACCCCCCAATTTTAGTGGAAGTATGGTCCCATGGGAGGGTTGTCAACTAACCTCCACGGATGATGTTCAAAGAGCAGTACTGATTCAGATCCAGCCATACTGTCCCCTCAGTTTTACTTGTGAGGTCGTGCCTCATCCTAGGACATTGATTATCCACTGGATAAGAAGGGCAAGCCTCTCGAGAAGAGAGTTGCAGCTTAGTTCGCACTCCCTAGAACACCAAGACAAGGCAGTGGATACCTACTAAGATAAGGATGCGAAAAAGCCTACAAGTAGGTTGCTTACTGAATATTTTTATACTCATCTCTTTCTACTCTTCTTTTTCAGGTGAGTGATGCCATGATTCAAGGTGGGGGCACGTGCAGAATCTTAAAGCCACAAAGGAGTTTCCCAGGGTGTCTAGGAGTTTGTACATTTTCATGCATAAATATGTCATACGTTTTTGTACCCCATACACATACTTTTTCATGAGATACATATACTACTTGAAAACTTTGTTTTGGTTTTAATTCTTCTACTTTATTGCAAAAAAAATTCTATAATTTCTTCTCGTCTATCTCTTTTTACGTGCTTTCATTGCATTGTCGGTTAGTCCATCAATACCTTGATTTTGAGTCTAAAATTTTGGGTTGTGCCATATTAGTACCTTTGTTGCATCTTCATTATACAAAAGGCGAATGAAGAATTACCTGAGATTGTCAAGGCGTTGGAGCTTGATGTTTTTGTTGAGGGAGTGCAATAATACCCTCAACCTCTCAATCTCTTCACTATTGAATCCGCTAATCTACACAATTGGTAGCTTTTGTTCTGATTTGGACTCCTTTGTGATGTACGCTCGTGTCTTCGACATGTCTCTCTTGTTTCTCCAACCACGGTTTAATAAGCCTCCTTGATTTCTACATTCATGGCTGGGAGGTTTTCCATCAACTTTCAACAACTCTTCTTCGCGTGTCTTGGTTTCTTAGCGTGAATACACCATAAATTATCTTTGTCACTCTTCAATTGATATGCATTGGGTAGAAGCACTTGTGGTACTCTATTCTATGCGAATATAGAGAGGGCAGAATGGATATGGAGGATATAGACTTCCAGTAATTTGGATATGGGCTTATTGAGAATTAGATATGGGTTGATGGAAAATTGGCTTGCGGTTTGAAAGAATTGATGAAGTATATTCTAGGTACAGTAAAAATAATGGACTTCACTAGTGTACCATGAGTTTTTTTTTTTTTTTTTTTTTTTTTTTTTTTTTTTTTTTTTTTAAGAGTAAAAGGAGAAAGTTAACTAAATCTAAATCATAATAAGGTAAAGATAAATTTAAATAAATCTCTATTTACTAAATAACACTATAGTAAGATTGAATATTTCCCTTGTTTTTGTATTTATTTTATTTTCTTAAGTCATCATTTTTTCGTCACTGTTTAAGATTCGAACTCTTAATAATTAGGTGTAAAACTTATACTTAGTTCAGTAGAATAATTTAGGATGACTGTGACAAATGCCACTGGTTAAACATCAAAATTTGACCCAAAAGAAAAAAATAACTTAGCTAAGATATCGTCAAAATATCATTAAGCTTCAACACTAAAATTAATGGAAAAACTTTAATATTTGAAATGAATTTTAAGATGATGTATAGATTATGTCAAATGTGATTATAATAATGTAATTAGAAAGAGAATAATGGACGGTACACAAGCTTAAATATGAAAGACATGCCTATTCATTTGTTTTCTTAGGCCAATAATTCTTCCTCTTTGGCCTTGGTTTCTTTGAAGCTCTTCTTCCTTCAACCATCGCCACAATCCATAAAGGTTTTCCAATTCGAAAAACAAGATACCCAACAAATACTCCAAACACCATTCCACATCCATATCCCATGAACACAACTTTCAACCAAAACCCTTTGTCCAAACTCTCACTTTCTTCATGTGCCATTTGAGATTCATGGGCCTTTTGTGAGTAGCAATTTGGTAGAGGAAACCCACAAAGCCCAAGATTCCCAACATACGAAGAACTTTCAAAAGTTGCAAACTGATTCCCTTGAGGGATTGGCCCAGAAAGATGATTGTGTGAGAGGTTCAAACGGGAGAGAAATGTAAGAGCAGCCAACTGAGGTGGAATTTTACCCAACAGTTCATTTGAAGAAAGATCCAACCATTCGAGATTTTTTAGATTCCCAAAAGTTATGGGAATCATACCTCTAAGCTTATTATGAGAAAAGTTGAGACCTTTCAAGGACAAGAGCCTTCCAATCGCCTCTGGTATCTCTCCACTAAATTCATTACATGAGAAATCGATAGCCTTGAATATCAATAGAATGCTTTCCAATTTTAGATCAGACCCTTTTATTGATACCACCACTGAGTCCTTATAGAAAGGGAGTATGTCAGATTCAAGCGAAGAAGAGTTGGGTTTTTGGTTGCCCACTTCAACTTCCTTCATGGCTCTCATGTTTTTGAATAAGTTTGATGGAAGCAACCCACTGAAATGATTGCGAGATAAATCAATGATACGTAGATTTGGAAAAGAGTCTTTGTTCATGGAGTTGTTGATTGGACCATAAAATCGATTGGATCGTAGGATAAGAACTCGCAAACTTGATGCAGCTTCTAGCCAATGGGGGAACAGACCTGATAAGAGAACCAATAAAATATTAAAATTTGGATTAAAAATTAAATTTATCATAGCAATAACCAAAGGTAACCTGTTATGATGTTATTCCCAAGATCCAAGACTTGAAGATTGTTGCAGTTTAGCAGGGATGGTGGCAATTCTCCTTCTATTTGATTGTCGTTCAAATCAAGGCTTCTCAATTCACTTCCTATTGGAAAAATCATTGGAACATTACCAGAAAAATGGTTGTTTTTCAAATCCAACACTTCAAGAGGATACAAGTTGGCGAGACATGGCGGAATTATACCACTCAAGTGATTGTTGGATAGACTAAGGACCTTAAGGACGGTGGCGTTGCAGATTGAAGAAGGGATTTCTCCCGTGAACTGATTTTCTGAAGCAACGTAGATTACAATCTTTGGTAATAGCATGGGAATAGAACCAGAAAAATTATTCCTTTTCAACTCCAACAACCCAAGGATAGTGAGGTTAGAGAAACAAGATGGGATTGCACCATTCAACCTATTATTTGACAAATCCAGGAAACTAAGGTTGGTGGCTTTGCAAATTGAAGGATGGATATTTCCACTGAGTTGATTATTTGAAGCACTAAATTGTTGTATTGATGATGGCAACATTGGAAAGGATAGATTGAACAAGTTAGAATCAAGACAGAGAATTTTCAAATTTGGCAAATTGAGGAGAACCTGCATTCCTGAGGACAACAAGTTATGAGAAAGATTAAGGTGCCTCAAAGCACCCAATTCAGAAAACCACTTGGGAATGTTCCCATGAATTCGAGTATTTGAAAGGTCTAGATAGTCCAAGTTCTTCTGATATCTCAAAAAGTAGGGAAATTTTCCCAATTTACAAGAACCCATTTCAACTCGAACAAGATTCATAGAACTAATACTAGTAGACTCTATCAAAAGTTGATTGTTATTGGAAATGTCTAAAGATGTTAGACTTCGAATTCTCAACAACATGTCTAAATCCAAAACTCCACTCAGATTGTTGGACCCCAATGCTAAATATGTAAGATTGAGTTGCCTATAAATAGAATCAGAGACTCCACCATGCAAGTTGTTGTTACTTAAATCAAGAAACTCCAAGGAGTTGGATCTGAAATCCCTCATCAAAGAAGAGAAATGATTATGAGAGAGATCCAAGTAGTTTAAACGAGGTAATGCATACAGCCAAGAGGGTATGGCACCAGTGAGTGAGTTGCGTTCCAAGTTCAAATGAATTAGATTTGAAAGTGCATCTGAATCAACATTTGTGGGTAAATGACCCGAAAATAAGTTAGATGAAAATGTCATGTTGGAGAGGTGGGTGAGGTTGAAAAGAGAATTGGGTAGGTGACCCATGAAAGAATTCATATGAATTCTGAAATTAGTTAGCTTTTGAAGTTTGTTCCATGTATTGGGCAGTTGACCATTGAACTTATTTACAGAGAGATCAATGTTAGTGAGTTGGGTAAGGTTTCCTATTGATTTTGGAAGTCCACCCGTGAAATTGGAGAATGAAAGGTCTAAAGATATCAAGGACTTTGCATTACCAATGGAATAAGGGATCTCTCCTGAAAAATTAGTCGAACTAAGACTCAAGATTTGAAGTGATTCACTCAAATTAGACATGGGCAAACGCCCCTTCAATTCATAATTATAATCAAGTTGTAACACACGCAAATTTGGAAGACTGAAAATATACGGTGGAAAATTCCCTCTCAACCCACATGAAGAAAGAGAAAGAGAAGCTAAAGAAAGAGAAATGTTGATGAAAGAAGTGGGTGTGATGTCATGGAGGAATACATGAGAAAGTGCAAGATCCCTTAGATTAGTTAGATTATGAACAAGCTGATTCATAACTATGTCTGAGAAACTGAGATAATTCCCGGATAGGTCAAGAGAAACAAGCTTAGACAAGTATGATATTTCTATTGGAACATCTCCTATGAGGTAAGACCAGGAAAGATCCAAAGCCCTCAAGTCTTTAAACGTTCCAAATGAGGGTGAAAATTCAGATAAAATAGAGTTATGAGAAAGATTCAAGGTTTGAAGGTGAGAAAGGGAAAAAAGGGAGCTGTTGGGATGAAGAACTCCAAGAAGCCGACTGCAGCTGAGGTCAAGCCCCACGACATGACCTTCTCCTTCCTCGTCGCATTTCACGCCATCCCATGAACAGCAATCATTGGTTTGGTTCCATGTCTCTGTCTTTGCATAAGCTTGCTTCTTAAGCTCATCATTGCAACTACTTGATGCAGATTCATTCAAGGAAAAGGCTTTCTTGAACTCCCAAAGGGCAAGGCTTTGTTTGGGATCACATAGATGATGAGAGTTGGCAAGAGAATTGAAAAGAAAGATGAGGAAGATGCCGCCGACTTGATAGAGCATCATCAGCAATGCCATTTCCCTTTTTGAGTATCAAAGACAAAGGTGTTGTAGGACTTTTGATGGGTTCGAAAAAAGGTTGAACTTAAAATTCTATCATAAACAAGATGGTTGAGGGCTTTTAATTCTTCACCAAATATCTGAAATGTCATCAATCACAATTAATGGACAGAGTAGTAGAATTTGAATTTTCAACGGTGATTAATAAACATTGGCAAATTATTAGTGAACAAACTAAAAGTTCATTGAAGGTATTGGAAGCCAAAACAAATTGATATCAAAAGTATCCTATACTACATACGAAAGTAAATATGTCAGAAATTCAGTTGACTTCTGGTAATTGAGAGGAAAACGTAACGGAGTAAAAAACTGCCGAAGGAAAATTCTTCGAAGAAGAAAATAACTTAAAAGAGAGGAGAGAAATATTTGGGTGAAAGGACCGATGGTTGGTATTTCATTTAGTTTGTCTTGTTTAAATAACTAACCTATCCTAAATTTAGAGTAGCGGCACAAACATTGTGCACAAAGTACAAAATGGCTAGCAAAAGATAGGCTACTCCATTCAACCGGAGCGTTAATTGAGATATTCGAAAGCCAAAAACAACTAACTAAATTTAAGAAAACCTGTGAATAAAACCCGAGCTTTTATCTAACAACCTCCTCTTAAAAGCTATGGTATCTCTACCTTATTATTTGAACTCCGATCTTTTAGCGTAATTCTTCAAATTTTACCCGTGTCAAGGACTTGGTGAAAATGTCTCCAAACTGTTCTTCTGTTTGGATTAAATCAATCTTGATGAGCCCCTGATCTGCACATTCTTGGATGTAGTGGAATCTGATTTCTATGTGCTTGCTCTGGTCGTGCAAAACTGAATTTTTTATTAGGAGATCGTAGCTTTGTAGTCCACGTATAGCATTGGTGGATCGTCTTCTCTTCCGATGAGTTCTTCCATCAGTCACGCAAGCCAGACCCCCTATGTTGATGCCGTCGAAGCGGCGATGTATTCTGCTTCGCAGGAAGACAAAGCAACTACCTTTTGTTTTGTTGATTGCCAGCAGATTGCACCGTCTGAGAGGAAGTAAATTATCCTGTTGGTGCTCTTACGATCATCAACGTCATCGGCCATGTCACTATCACTGTAGCCGACCAACTCAAGCTTCTTCTTTCCTCTCCCTGCGTAGTATCTCACACCCCAGCCTCTGGTTCCAGCCACATAGCGCAGGATGCGCTTGACAGCCGCAAGATGCTCCTCCTTAGGTGCTTCCATGAATCTACTCACGTATCCAACTGAGTAAGCAAGATCAGGGCGTGTGTTTACCAGATAGCGCAGGCTCCCGACAATGTTACGATAATTGGTGGCGTTGACTGCCGTCGTAGTGCCGGCCTTCCTTAGCTGGAGTCGGGCCTCCATTGGCGTCCTTGTAGGGTTGTTGTCCACAAGCCCAGTTGTGCCGAGCAGCTTCTTCGCGTACGCACTTTGGCAGATGGTGATACCGGTAGTACTCTGTTGCACTTCGACGCCGAGATCGCTCATCTTGAATTTCTTTGACATCTCCCTCTTGAATCTTCCGTGGACTTCCATGTCGCCTCCAATGATTATGAGGTCGTCGACGTACACTCCCATGATCAGTCGTGGTCGTGCATGTACATGCCATGCTTAGAGGCACAATGCTTGAACTTCAGCGACAGTAGGGTACTGTCGAGCTTCGCATTCCAGGCTCGTGGTGCTTGCCGAAGCCCATAGAGTGCCTTGTGCAAGCGCAATATCTTGTCAGGGTTGTCGTTGTCCAGGAAGTTCGGTGGTTGTCGGACATAGACGGTCTCCTTCAGCTCTCTGTTCAAGAACGCGGATTTCACGTTCATGTGGTGGACCTCCCAGGAATGATGTGCCACGATTGCCAGCCATTGGCGGACAGATTCCAGCTTTGCGACCGGCGCGAATACCTCCTCGAAATCCACTCCTTGCTTCTGGATGATGCCCTTCGCCACCAGGCCTCATGTGGCGTCTTTCCGTCGAGGCTTCGCGTTGGTGAATGATTGAGGAGGTAGATTGCCGTCATTACCGCCTCTCGTAGATTACCGTCATTACCGCCTCTCCCTAGAACCTCCTAGGCATCCCGACCTTCATCAGCAATGACCTTGCTGTCCTGATGATGGTCTGATTTCGGCGTTTCACCACCCCATTCTGCTAGGGCTAGATTGCCGTCATTGTCGCTGCATGCCGAGCTCGTCATAGTACTTACCGAAGCTCGCTGAGGTGAATTCTCTACCTCGGTCCATGCACAGCATTCACATCTTCTTACCGCATTCGATTTTTGCTCACGCTTAATTGCCTCTATCGCCTCAATTCTCGCTTGCAGCAGGATCAGCCACATGAAGTGGCTTTTGTCATCGACCAGCAAGAGAAAGACGGTCTTGCCGCCTAGGGTCGCTGGCTTGATGGGCTCGCAGATATCGTCGTGCACGAGCTTTAATGGCTCACCGGCGCAGTAGGATGCCTAAGACGAGAAGGGGGTGTACCTCTGCTTGCCGATGAGACACCCGTCGCACAGCTTATTCACGCTTTCAATTGCTGGCAAATCGTGCACCATCTCCTCCTTGTGTAATTTTTGTAGAGCAGGAAAGTTCAGGTGCCCATACCTTACGTGCCACCTCCAAGATACTTCTTCGGTCCTAGCCGAGAGGCTGACCGGTTGCTCTATCTCCAGCTCCAGGATGTAAAGACGGTTTGTCCTGCACCGAACTTGCATGAGCAACCGTCGTCGATCATCGCATATTTTGAGTAGCCCGCTCTCGATGGAAATGAAGCAGCTGGCCTCATCGAGTTGACCAAAGCTCACAAAGTTAGCCTTGAGCCTAGGGATGAAGTAGACGCCGGTCAGCTTCCCTTGCCGACGAACAAGATGGTGCCACGCCCTTCGATCTCGACAATGGAGCCGTCGCCGAATTTCACCATCCCGCGGATCCCTGAGTCGAGCTCGGAGAACGTGTATCTAGCCCTGGTCATATGGATTGTTGCCCCTGTGTTAAGGACCCATCGCTGGTGTTCATGCTGCTCGGCCCCTCTCGCCGATCTGAACAAATACTCGCTCCTCCTTCAGTTGAATTGGCTCCCCAGCAGGTGCCTTTGTTACGCCCAACTGGAGCTCTTCCTTGGGTTTGACGCTCACTGGAGGAGCAGTTACGCTGTCGTCGATTACCTCCACCTCCGAGGATTTGGAATCAAAATTGAGGATGTCGGATAAGATTGATGAACTTACCATGAAAAGAGTCGGCTCTTCCTCCTCGGATCGAGCCACATGGGCCTTCTCTTTGTTCCAGAGCTTGCTCTAGCAATTCTTGCTCAGGTGGTCCTTCTTCCCGTAGTTCGAGCACTGGATTGGCCCGCCATCGGTCGACTCCTTCTTTTGATCCCCCTCTTTTCCGCGCGTGCGCCCGCGAGATTTCCATGGCTTCTTACCGCCTTTGCAGCTGGAGGACCCGTTGCTCTCGCTAGTGTTGTCAGGAGCTTTAGGCGTGCAAGTCATTCCTCCTCAGTGAGGAGTAGACGACTCCCTTGTCGACAACTAAAGCGGCATTATTCTTTCGCTGCTCGACGTTACGCAGTCTTCCAGTCACCTCTTCCATCGTTAGGTCTTTCACGTCAAGTAATGTCTCGATTGAAATTGCAACTTGCTCGAGGTGATCGGGGGCGACCTGCAGCATCTTCTTCACGATTTCTGTCTCGCTAATGCTCCCCTCGAGAGTGGTGATGCTGTTTGTGAGCCCCGTGATTCGCATCGAAAAAAGTCATTGATGGATTCGCCGTCCTTAAAACAAATCTCCGAGAGCTCCTTTCGTAGCTGCTCGATGTTGGATTCCTACACTCGCTGCACACCAACCCGACGAGATTTGATACCCTCCCGAGCGATTGCGTAGTGCACTTGGTGGAGAGAGATGTTGGCACGACCGTAATATGATCCTCCCGGTACTCGATCGTTTCTCCTTCCTCCAGCTCGACAGCGTGCCACGTCTCCCTAATGTGGAGAGAGATGCCAGCATCTCTGGGGGCACGACTGTAATATGCTGCTCGACGTTACGCAATCTTCCGGTCACCTCTTCCACCGTTAGGTTGTTCACGTCAAGTAATGTCTTGATTGAAATCGCGACTTGCTCGAGGTGATCGGGGGCGACCTGCAGCATCTTCATCTTCTTCACGATTTCTGTCTCGCTGATGTTGTTGGCGAGCCCCATGATCCGCATTGAAAAAAGTCATTGATGGATTCGTCGTCCTTAAAACGAATCTCCGAGAGCTCCTTTTGTATTGCCCAAGTGGACCCCACCCCACAATGTGTATATTTTCGCACTTTGCATTTTCTTCTACTTGACCCTAAAGACCTGTGTGTTATTAAGTTGACGCTCTAACCACTTGAGCTATTCAACTTAGCTATTGAAAAAATCAGCTCCTCTGCAATGATATACCATCGGTGGATTAAACCAGGCTCTGATACCAATGGTTGAATTCTGTCAATTTAGAGAAAAACGTCGGAGTAAAAAACGGCCGAAGGAAAACTTCCTCGAACAACAAAATAACGAGAAAGAAAGGGAGAGAAAAATATTTGTGCTGAAGACCTAATGGTTGTTATTTGATTTGACATATTTAAATAACTAACCTATCCTAAATTTAGCAGTAGTGGCGTGCCCAACCGGCCAAATTGCCAGCAAAAAATACGCTCTTCCATCAAACGGTGAGAGTTAATTCAGATATCCAAATCCAAAAACAACTAACGAAATGTAAGGAAACGTGTGAATAAAATCGAAGCTTTTATCTAACAAATTCTACGTTGAGGGCTTGAACATGTAGTACTAAATGAAAAGAAACTTAATTATACTAATTAATTATATATACATAATCTTTAAGTAGGGCTTGAACATGTTGTACTAAATGAAAAGAAACTTAATTATACTAATTAATTATATATACATGATCTTTAAGTTTGTAAAAAGAACATTGTGAATGACATGAATACTGTAACACCTAGACCTAACAGGTTTGAATTTCTCCTTTAAGTCGATTTTATGTTTAAAAAACTCAAGCTTTCCAGATTTATTCCGGAGAAGAAAATGTTCGGGACATCACGAGGGAACCTAGAAAAAAAACATGTCAAGGAAGAGTTTGTGTGGTGGATTCGCCCATTCCGATAAGAAAATCTGATAACGAACAAGGTAAGGTTCTCGACTTGTCGTTTCGATTTTACCTAGATTTGAGGAGTTCCTTGAATGATAGAACTAGAGTTTTGACGTGCATAACTAAAAAGGATTCACACAGGTTTCTTGAAGGATTCCAGGACGAAAACCAGAGTTTAATCGGAGTTCGAGTGAACCGGTCAAAAATAGAAAACGTGAGTTTTTCGTTATCTTTGGAGTCTCTAATTCATTCTGTATTCAAGAAAAAAAAAAATAGAATGTCCTAAAAATGCAAGCTTCCAAGACCTAAAACAAAGGTTGGTAACAGCCCCAATGCTCACGGTACCAGAGAGTTCATAGGGGTACGTGATCTACAATGATGCTTCTAAGAAAGGACTAGGGTGTATGTTGATGCAATATGACAAGATTGTTGCATAAACTCTCCGTTAATTAAAGAAATACGAGAAGAACTATCCCACACACGACCTAGAGTTGGCCGCAGTAGTGTTCCCATTAAAAATTTGGCGACACTACCTGTATGGAGAGAAAACCCAAATTTACACTGACCATAAGAGTTTGACATATTTATTCCCCTAGAAAGAGTTGAACATGAGGCAACAACGGTGGTTGGAACTGGTGAAGGATTATAATATAGACATCCAATACCACCTAGAAAGGCAAACATGGTTGTTGATGCCCTAAGTTGAAAGGCAACACACTAGTCGACCCTCATTAGTAGCGAAGTACGAGTACAAAAAGATTTTGAGCAAGCTAACATAGCTGTAGTGACTGAAGGAGTCATAGCACAGATGGCTCGACTCACAGTACAACCCACTCTTAGACAAACCATTATTGATTCCCAACAAGAGAACCTTAGCCTACATAAGACTATGAGCCAGGTAGGAGAGGGTCGAGTGGACGGATTCTCAAAATCCTCAGATGACGAACTGATGTGTCCCAGCAATAGAGAAGTTAAGGAAAGAGATATTGACGGAGGCTGATAACTCGCCATTTTGTATACATCCAAGTGGTACAGATGTACCAAGATTTAAAACAATGCTTGTGGTGGCGAAGTTTGAAGAAAGACGTAGCAAAGTTTGTGAGCAAGTGCTTAGAATGTCAACAAGTAAAAATTCCCAGAAAAAAAAGACGGTGGGGATGTTACAACCCTTGAATATACTTGAGTGGACGTAGGAAAATATAGTCATGGACTTCATAGTAGAACTACCCAGAACGCTGAAGGCTATACGGTAATTTGGGTAATTGTCGATAGATTGACAAAGTCGGCACATTTCCTACAAGGAAAAGCAACATATACAGTCGATAATTGGGTTTAGCTGTATGCAAAAGAGATAGTGAGGTTACATGGAGTTCCCGTGTCGGTAGTGTCGGATCGAGACCAACGCTTTACGTCGACATTTTGGCATAGCCTCCAGAAAGTGTTGGGCACTCGCCTTGACTTCAGCACTTCTTTCCACCCTCAAATGGATAGTCAAACGGAGGTTTAAATCATATTCTAGAGAACATGCTACGTGCTTGCGTACTAGATTTCAAAGGAACCTAGGATTCAAATCTACACCTGATGAAATTTTTGTACAATAACAGTTTCTAGGCAAACTTTAGGATGACACCATTCGAGACCTTATATGAAAACTGGTATAGATTCAGATTATGCTCGGATGAAGTGGGCGATAGAGAATTAGTAGGATCCAAGTTTGAGTTGAGTTGGGTAATGAAAATTTATATCTATATATATATATATATTATCTCAAGCCACCCTTATTAAACAATAAACCCATCTCTACTCAATCATAATTTTTTTGGATTGGCTTAATTCGAGTGGTTCAAGTTATTTATTCCAAATTATTTTTAATAAGTAATATATTAGTTCGTAAAATATTAATTTATTTATTTTCAAACATGTACTTAAAATTTGCAACTCAATTTCAATGTATATTTTAAAAATTTATCTTTCAAAGGGTTAAAAGTTATTTTTAAGTGTGACCCGAGAATAAATAATAAAAAATAATTATGAAATTAAATAAAAGTAAATAAATAAATGTATATACTATTGTATTGTAAATAAAAATATATATTTAAAAATTAATAATAAATTATTCCATTCAACCTAATCTAGTTTTAGGGGAATTTATGAACCAACTCAATCATAAAATTTTTATTTATTTGAATCAAACCTAATCTAAGTAAGTTTGGTTGGGTTAATGGTTTTTTTTTTTAACTCATCATTTTTTTAACACCTCTATAACTATAATGATATATATTTAATTTTCCTCACAAAATAACTAAATTTGTTAATCGAAAAAAATTAATATTTCACATGATGATATTATGCTATTCGATCTCACGAACTACTATTTGAGAGGACTTATCTGAATGAAAATGACATGATTCAACTTTTTTTCATAAAAACTTCGACGAAGAAAGGCCATTGGTTTTCAAACCAGAAGATAGCTCAACCACGAGGAATGGGTCGTGTCCTACTAGTTATCGAAGTTCTATTACAAGCCCAACATGGGATTTGACCAAAGAGTTGGTAACATAATTTTAGTAGATGATATTCATTTCTTATAAAAGTAGATGAGTGGCTATCTTACCTAATGGTTTTGGGATTGAACAATGAGGTCCCAATCTTTCTCTAACAACCTTAAAAAATCAGAAATGGTTCCACTCCCTTACAACACTTTACCCTCTTCCTTAAAATCTATCCTTAACCACATATCCTACCATTTCCTCAAGTCTCTCACAATGCTCTCAATCAACCCTCCAAGGATTCACTTCCATAGAAAGGAGAGTCGTTGCCTAAAGAAGTCATCACCGTAAGTCATATCCCCGACCTATAATGCTCGTGCCCAAACAATAAATAATTTCTTGTTTTATTGTTTAAAAATCTAACTTCGGTATTTTATTGAGAACTTAGAGGCCAAATTTCAGAAAACATACTTACAAAATACCGAAATTACCCTTGGAGAGGTATTTTGGTAATTTTGGTCCCCTAAACTAATTAGCTATCTAGTGAATGTCTAATTAGGGGATTAATAAGGAACAAAAGGAAAAGACAAAAAGAAAAGGGAAGGGGAGAGAAAGGAAAGTTGGTAAAGAGGGCTACCATGGGACATTCTTTGACCACCTCGAGTTCGATTTTAGTCAAACTTCCTTCACAAAACTTACTCAAAATCATGAGGATTCAATCCGATATTTGAATCGTCCAAACCATAAAGAAACAAGGAAGAATAAGAGGAAGATTTCAACTTTTTAGTTTCGTTTTTCTCCACATAGGTAAGATTTCCGAAGAATTAAATTAAAAAAATTTAGTCAGAGTTCTAACCATAGTTATGTCAATTTTTTATCCTATTAATTCTAAATAGAATGAAAACAGTTTTTACACGAGGGATTAAAATTGTATAACTTTGTTAGAGGAACTATAATTTCATTGAGTTACATAGAAAAAAAATACAAAAATCCAAAGAAAATACAAAAAAATTGAAAACTAAGTAAAATTCTAAGACACTTCCTCAAACACATGTCCGCTACGATTGGGACATGTGTCTGGCAAGGAGGGGCACTAAGCGTTTGGCCGAGCGAAGGATACATGTTGACATTTAATTAGTGCGTGTTGATCAATAGAGTGAACTGATCTGCGGCTCAACCTGAATCGTTCGTTTGAACTGCAAACCACGCACCTTGACCCATTGATGTTGAACCAACTTGAGCCGCTGACCCAAACTGAAGGGTCAACTCGTGAGTACATCATTATTGCATGCGTGACATGCAAGGGAATCCGATTGCGAGTTCGCATGTAAGACTCTCTCCATAAACTTGTAGATGCATGTGATATGCGTGAATTTTACTTTTTCGTTTGTTCGACTGTTTTTCGTTCTAGTTTTGATACTAACCTTATTTTCTCATGAAATAAGACTTACTATTACTCATAACATGTATTTCAGAGCAGTGGTCTAATATGCTCATAACAGTATTTCAGAGCATATACATCATACTCTACATGCTCGTAGAAGGGGCAGTAAAGCAACCAAGTCTGGTTGGAAAACTTATAAACATATTAACTCTATTAGAGTTTGCGAAAGCGGTAAAACTAAGTATTGTGCTAATGCTAAACTATTATGAAACTAGTTTAACTAGGCTTCTATACATGCTTTCTAATTATTTGTCCATGGTCCTAATTGACTCGTGTAGATGTTCCTTAAAGCTTGCTTTATTTGGTTATTTACTTATTTGTTGACCGAGCTTGGTTCATGTCTTCAAAAATTTTAATTTCTCTAAAATTTGTCAAAGTTAAAAAAATAAAACAGATGAAAATGATTAGAATAATGGACTCCAAGGAGCTTCAAGTTCGTTAAAAAAGAAATATAGGTCAAGAAACTAACCGTTGACTGTACGGTCATCTTTTCCAACTTGCATGGATGTCATTCCGCTTTTCTTCATTTTCTCTCTTTTTTTATTTTATTTATTTATTTTCTTAAATCTCCATAGGTAACAATTCTGGTTCGGATTTGTGCAACAAGAGTCTGTGCCTTGCTGAGGAGGTTCAATCAGGCTGGTTGAGGTGATCTTTTCTGCCAAGAATCAAGTAATCTTGAGAGTTAGAAACATGAAATTTTGATATGCTTCCCTATGTGTGATTCCTCACATGTTCTATGGAGAAATGTGGCTAAGATTCAATACGTAAACAAGAGTTTCGAGAAGTCTCATGTTCTATGGTGGTTCGTTCACGAGTGTCAATTGGAAGTGGAGTGATGTATGCAGCTGAGACATCCTAACAGACTGATAGACTTGAACCTTGTTCCTACATGACCCGATCAATTCGATTAGGCACTCGCCATCTATTTTTCATTGTTAACTTTTTGACAACACGAACAACCATTGTTCAACCCTTGACAACATGAAAAAAGCAAAAAAAACTCTGCCCTCCCTCCCTATCTATCAAGGGATAGAAGGGGAGAGGCCTTTAGTGTCCTCTCTAGTCAAGAATTGGGGCCTCACAATCACTAGCCAATGTTTTTCTCTCGTGCCTTTTTCGTTCATGGTTCGATATTCTGGTGTCCTAGGCATAGAGGAACTGCACCAATCCATCCCGAACTTGGTGGTTAAACTCTACTGCGATGGATAAAAACTCTACAACACTCGTGAATGAACCAAATCTTTTGAGTTTTTTATTCAAATCTTTTGAGTTAAGAATAAAAAGTTATGATAATGTAAAGAACTAGAGAAAAAAAAAAAAAAAAAAAAATCAGAAAAATCATAAAAAAAAAAAAAAAATTTATAAAAAATGTAGCATTTCCATTGTAGGGAGGAAGAAGAGGAGATGTGTGTTGAGCGGCTAGTGGCAGCGCACATCTGGCCTGGGATTAACACATCTTGAGCGAACAGGGGAGATGTGAGTTCAACTTCAGACAACAATGCGTGCTGCAGGTCGACCCGACCTACTCAATACTCGATCCAAGATTCGCACACGACCCGCGAATCCAACGCCAGACCCAAACTAGAATCTGAATTGTTGACCCGCGATTGTACTTCTCATCCGTGCGTGTAAAAACATTCGTAAAATTGCTGTTGCACGCATGTGTGGTGCGTGCGTCCCCTTTTTCTATGTTATTCAAGCTCTGTTGGTCAGTTTTTCGTCCGCATTCCAATGCTAATCTAATTTAGGTCCATGAGGTGAGTTCTTGGGTTTTCCGACTAGCCACGTGTCCACCGACGATAGGAGAAACGTGTCTCAGCCAGAGAGGGACACACGTCGACTTTGGGTGGAGCCTTACGGGAGCAATGCAGCTTCGTCCTTTTCGTGACACGCGGTTGACCCTGTTGGATGATGGAAGTCCCACATCGGCTAATTTAGGAAATGATCATGGGTTTATAAGTGAGGAATACTAACTTCATTGGTACGAGGCTTTTTGGGGAAGCCCAAAGCAAAGCCATAAGAGCTTATGCTCAAAGTGGACAATATCATACCATTGTGGAGAGTCGTGTTCGTTTAACAGACCCGACCCACAAACCCGTGTACAGACCCGCTCTGATTCGAGACCTAGCGAAGCAACCGACTGGTCCAACTCAAAATCGCTGCTCAACACCCGATGTTAGATGATAGTTCTGTGCACATTTAGTTAATTTCCATGACCCACACTTATGATAAGTCTATGGACTTGTGGTTAAAGTGACAAGTCACTAAATATAGACCTAACATTTCCCTTAGAAATCTAAAGGACCACCACAACATACGAACCTCCTTAGGAGCACTCTTACGCGGCGGCAAGTGTATGAACAATGTCATAGCTTCGTGGGATTCACAGCTCGACATAAGGGAACTCTTAGGGCTTAAATGAAAGAATAGAGAATCAAAGAAGCTCCAAGCAGCTAGCCCCAAGGGGATAAGACGAGAACCAGACATCTTAGAGACAATGAGAAGTCGGTGGGAATCTATTAAGCCTAGTGACAGCCTACAAGTAGGTGGTTTATTGGATATAATGTTTATACTCATCCCTATTTTCCTATCTTTTTCAAGTGTTCACAGGCTGCCGGTCAAGGTGGAGGAGCGTTAAATAGTTGTGCGGTCACAAAAGGGGTTGTTCCGGTGCCATTTTAAGTTGTTTTGGAGTCTTTCCTTTTATGTTTGTAACCCTAAGGTGGAGTTTTTCTATTTTAATTGAGCCGTATTTTTATCTTTTGTTCTACCTCTCTTTTAATTTCTTTCGCTTTCGTCCTTTTATTTACGATCCAAATTTTGAAGCCTCGAAAATTTGGTCGTGGCACATTCCCTCTCAAAAGATCAAACTAAACATATGTACATGTATTCGATTTTTCATTGGTTCTAGAAATGACATGGAATAATTTAAAATCATAGGAAATTTTATGGTAGTTCTCCTATGTTTTTAACGTACATTCATGTTGCATAGCATTATGTTTTGGTCTCAACCTCGTATGAGGAGTTTGACACTTGGTTTTTTATTTCTTGTCCATCGATCTTAACTTTCCTTAATTGCTTTACACATGCTTATCTTAAATTGGATTCTTACCTAATATTCTATTAAATACATAAATAAATAATCTAAATTGTGTATACATTTACGCCGTTTTCTCATATGATTATTAAAAACATGTTTTATTCCTTCTATATTAGGGACAATTAATAATTTAAGATATTCAAATAATTATTTTTCAACACTTATCTTCTTTCTATTATTTCTTTTTTTTTTTGTGAGGATACCATTTTTCTTAGGGTATGAAAAATTCAAAGAGTTGGTTGAATTTAATAGCATCATAAATTGTTGGGACTAATTTCCTTATCAAAGGATGTCAATATCATTCATTATAATAAATGGTCTTCTATTTGAAAATTTCAACTGAGTCATAGAAATGAACTGTTTTTCACAAACTTCTATGAACGTTTTTTTTTTAATTCAACAATATAGGTGAAGAAAATTATATTCAATTTTCTAATATAGTATAAAAAAAATGTATAGGTTAACTGTTTCAACTATGTACAGCAGGAAGTTGGGCGATCAGAATTATTATTTAAGTTCATATTGACATTTGATCATATATGATGATTGGGCAAGAACTAGTTGAATTTAATTCTAATGATAAGCCGTTGAGGACTTTAATTTCTTTACCCAACAATGGAAATTTCTTCAATCGCACTAATGAGCTCCTTTTTTAATTTTCAACAGATTTAAATAGATACTATATTATACGATCATTAGAATTTAAGTTGTTTATCAAATATTTTGAACTAAATAATAAAAATAATGATTCTAAAAAATGTATAGCCTTGTTGAACTCATTCATTTTTGACTTATCATTATTTTATAGCTCATATTTAAAGCTCCTTATTCAAGTATGATTTAACTTTAACTAAATATAAACCGTTACTATCTCAATTATGATTTCTGTCACCGTCCAATTTTAAAGCTTGTTTGGAACATGGATTAGGATGGGCTGACTCAACGAGATAAAAGTACATTTTACAATAAAGGAATTAAGAGAGTTTAAAACATAAAGCAAGTATATATATTCACAATATCCAAAATAAAGTTTAAGTCGGGAACCGGTTAAAAAAATGACTTACAAAAACTTCATAAAAACCATGAATTCTCATAAAAATGTTCATTATAGGCATTTCGATCCTTTTCCATCTAAATCTTGGTATTATACCCAAACATATTGTAATACTTTTGAAATAACTTATTGTCATTCATGTTATTATAAATGAGTCTAATATAAAATTCCATATCATTTGGAACATTATAAAATTTTTGGTATTTTGATCTTTTTTTTTTCACCCCAATCTTGTTTTAGGCTCCAAACTTGCTTCGATTACTTGTATAGTCATTCATATCCTTACAAATAGACATCATATAAAACTTTTAATCATTTAAAGTTCATTTAGACCATGAGATAACTTATGAACATAGTAGGAACATTTTGATCATTTTATCAATTTCCTTGGTTTAAGCTCTAAACATGCTCCTATGTCTATCAAACTTCACATAAATCCTTATTATGTGATACTAGACTATCCATTAAAATTTCATAAGCAGAACTCTCCAAAACTAGAGCTATACCAAGTTTTTTTTTTGTAGTTAATTTTGTACTCATACTCATTGTTTTCTCATTAATGGCTCCATTTATTCTAATTAGTAAGCATGAAATAGTTCATTATGGTTTAACGTGAAAAGAAAATCAATTTGCATAAATTGAGTTTAGTTGTACATTTAATTGAGTTATTTGGTAAATTTTCAAAACATTTATGTTGAACCATGATGATGTAGCAAATCTAGAAATAATGCTGTTAGTGATTACATGTTTGTACAAATTGCTGATCTTGATGCTTTATAAATTCGAAAAGAAAATTTTTCGGGAATGACATGGAAATTATAATCCAAATCAGCAAACCATGTGGGTCATTGACTACCCAATTAGGAACTTTCTAGGTGGACGACTTACTCCTTTTTAGCACCGCAATGAATAATATAAAAGGGAAAGATTACCCAAAAAATGAAAAACACAGGGTTATGCTATTGTAAAAACCAGAGAGAGGAGGAAGAAGAACCCTAATTTAGTAGCTATTGAGAGGAGAAGGAAAAGGAGAACAAGAATGACAGATTAAGGCAAAAAGGTGGATGAGAGAGCTGAAAGGAGGGACACCTTCATGGAAGGACAACAACAAAACTTGATAACTCTCGATCTTTCACATGATTAAGATGTTGATTTCTCTGTTTAAACCAGTTTGTATGGAGAGTTAAACCTTGTAGGTGAGGCGGGAGAGTTTTATGTAGTTTAAGCATGTTGACGGTGTGATTTTAATTTATTAAAGAGTTGTTATTAGTGATTTACATGTTTTTAGAGAAGCCTACCAGATTAGGTTCATGTGTGCGTGTGTGGACGGTTGGTAGAGAAGTGCTCACATCCATCGTACTTGAACTAGAAAATAGTCTCCAACAAAAAGTTTACGAAAAAAATAGATCCCACCATGAACATGATTGCATTTTCTGACCTCAATAATTAGGCTACTCTCTGAATATTTTTAAATACAGGTAAGACACTTATGTACGGATGACGATAGCCGGTAAGACACTTAAATCGGTTGATTTTCTTAATTTGATAGTAGAGGTTTTTTTTTTTTTTTTTTTTTTTTTAAATTTTTATTTTTAATTTTCAATTTTGTTATCTATTCATTACTACTTTTCAATTTCAAATCAATTTCATGAACATTTAAGTAGTGGAAAAGTTTATAGTAAGTTGTTTTAAAAGATTTTTCCCACTTGATAGTTGAAAATTTTATTTTTTAATTAAAAAATTTGGGTCGTTACACCTGCTATTTTCTTTCGATCTACTGGCTATGATTGTCATGATTGCTTGGGTGGAATTCTTTATTGTAAAAATTTTTCAAAATAAATTTTCTTAAGCATTGCCTATCTAGGGCTATAAGGATTGCTTAATATAGTGAATACCTAAATAAAGATGTTTTCAATGCTCTAGTAATGAATTATATGGGCTGAGGTTTTTGGATAAATCTTAGAAATGAAAACGTAAGTATAAACGGTACAAAGATTAGTTTTTAAATTTTTAAGGAAATTTCTAAATTTTAAATCCCCCTTATAGGTAAGAAATTTCTCCGGAAGAAAAATGACCAAAAAAGGACCAATTTTTTTTTTTAAAAAAAAAAATTCAAGCTCTTTAGAATAAAACTCATAAAAAAATCTAGCATTTCCATGGCATGGAAGAAGATGTTAGACGAACACGACTCTCCACAATGGTATGATATTGTCCACTCCATTATTCAAGATCGTACAGACAACAATGCGTGCGAACTCACTTCAAACAACCTGCCAATCCAATGCCTGACCCAAACTAGCATCTGACTTGTTGACCCGCGATTGTACTTCTCATCCGTGCGTGTGAAAACATTCGCAAAATTGCTCTTGCACTCGTGTGGTGCTTGAGTCCCCTTTTTTCTATGTTGTTCAACCTCCAACCTCCATTTATAAGTTTTCCGTTTTGATTCTAATGCTAATCTTATTTTTGTTTGAACTTCGATCCTCTAGAGAATTTCTAAAAAAATTTGTGACTTTTTTAGCAAGCAAATGAACTCGGAAAGACACCCAAAAAGTTATGTAAAGAACCGCAAATATTTTGGACAAGTAATACTTGTAGGAATCGCTTGGATATGCACGCATAACCATCCTTAGGTGGAGTTTTAGCATGTATAGGTATAATTGAACTGTGCCTAAAAGATGTATGGATTGTTACTACTGCTGTATACATGATTATGATAGAAAGGATAATGAGAAATTTGTGATCTACGGTCTAAGTGCTTGATGGATGTTATCGTCGTGTTGAGCATGTAAGACTGTATGCATGATTTAATGTACATTAATTCAAGGTTACTATTTGTGTGATCTCCCCCTAAGTGTCATTAGTTGTAATGGAATAAGACTACGATGTTAGAGTTAGTTTAGCTAGATATGATCTAGGATGAAATGCCTTTAATTTTTCAAGCATCTTAGAAACGTGAACGAGGACAAGTGGGTCCAATCCCTAGTGTCTCTGACCAAACTAGAGACAAAGAGCCAATAGAGAAACCTAGAGACATGAATCCAAGTCAGAGTCGCCAAGCCGCTCTAGGGACTTAAAAGACCACCACGACAACCTAGGAAGACAAATATAGCCTCCTAGGCCGATAGTAATTGATGCGGTGTCTGTGGAGCATCCACTTCCCTTTCTACTATTGTATGAGTACCGTTGTCTGTGTGACCTGATAGTTCTATTGGAAATTTTGTCCTATTGGATAGTGTGGATCATGTGGATAGTCGTTGGAGTTGGCAGGCATGGGGGTTGCACCTTGACTTTTGAGTGACTATATGGTTTTGTGGGACGAGCTCATCAGCTGACCTCCCACAAACGATGAGCAAACTAGCACCACCATACTGTCCCCACCAGAGAGTGAGTTCTATAAGGTAGCGCCTCAACTCCAGATGCTTATCGACTGCTGCATAGGCTAAGCTAGCTACCTAAGTCTGTGAGTGGAAAGAGTTGTTCACCTAGAGCCAAGAGTAAAGTCTATGGTCTCCCGATATATGTAGGATGCAATGAGAGCTTACAAGTAGATTGTTTACAAAGTATAATTTGATATTCACCCCT
Source organism: Cucurbita pepo subsp. pepo (assembly GCF_057944985.1). Lineage (NCBI taxonomy): Eukaryota > Viridiplantae > Streptophyta > Magnoliopsida > Cucurbitales > Cucurbitaceae > Cucurbita > Cucurbita pepo. The sequence continues at coordinate 11,243,949 of NC_141809.1, forward strand.
TCCTACATTTGTTTTTCAGATAATTGATACTACTAGTTTAGGGGAGGAAGTGCTTAGGAGATTAGTAACCATAGAGGAGTATCAACCCAAGGCGTACATGTATTCGATTGAAAGAGTATCGACCAGAATCCATTCACTCTTAAAAGATCAAACTGAACATGTGAACATGTATTTTGATTTTTCATTCGTTTTGGAAATGATGTACGAAATTTTATGTAGTGTTCATGTTGCATAGCATTATGTTTTGAACTCACCTAATATTTTATTAAACATATAAATAAATAATCTAAATTGTGTATACATTTACGCAGTTTTCGATACAATTATTAAAAACATGTTATATTCTTCCTATATTAGTTTTTATTACGATGTTATGGACAATTAATAATTTAAGGTATCCAAATAATTATGTTTCAACGCTTATCTTCTCCTTATTTTTTATTTTTATTATATTTATTATATTTTGTCTAGGTATCATTTTTCTTAGGGTTTGAAAATTTAAAGAGTTGGTTGAATTAATTCCATCCTAAATTGTTGGGACTAATTTCCTTATCCAACAATGACACAATAAATAGAAATTTTCACAAGCTAGTATGAATTTTTTGAATTTTTTGAATTTTTTTGTTTTTTTTTTTTTTTTTTTTAATTGAACAATATGGGTGAAGAAAATTATATTCAAATTTTTAATATTGGGTAAAAACTATATAGATTAACTGCTTAAACTATGTACAACAAGAAGCTTATTTAAGTTCATGTTGGCATTTGATCATATATGATAATTGAACAATAGCTAGTTGAATTTAATTCTATTATAAACGGTTGAGGACTTTAATTTCTTCAATTGCATTAATGGGCTCCTCTTTAAATTTTCAACGAATTTAAATACAGTATCTAAAAATATATATAGAGATTTAACATTAGACATTAAAGACTTGTTAATAAACATACTAGGTTAGGTTGTTAAGATAAGGATAATGGAGACTCTAATGTCTATATCCAACGGGCTTGGATAATTAGAAGTTAAATACAGTATCTAAAAGTATATCATTATTTTATGGATCATATTTAAAGCCCCTTATTCAAGTATGATTTAACTTGACTAAATGGATCATATTTAAAATTTGCATTTTAAAATAAAAGGAATTAAGAGAGTTTAAAACATAATGCAAGTACATATATTCACAATATCCCAAATAAAATTTATAACTCTAATCTTTTACCCTTTTTTTCTTATTCTATAATTTTACACGATTAAGTTGTTGATTCCTCGGTTGAAATCAGTGTGCATAGAGACCTAAACTAGCTTTATGTAGTTTAAGCATGTTGACGGTGTGATTTTAGTTTATTAAAGAGTTGTTATTTTTTATTTACATTAGTTGTTCTCTTATTTGAAAGGAAAAAGATAGCAAGTAAATTTTCTTTAATGCTCTAGTTCTATTGCAATGATACTGAATGGTTATTGAAAGGTTCGTGTATACTTGTCATCAATAGTTTATTTGTATACTTGCACTTATTCTCGTGGATTTTATATCATTTTACAATATACTTTCACCAGCGACCTCGCATCAAAGGTCATTTAGTAGATTATTTTAAAGATCATGAATTTTGAGAAAAATATTTGGTTTAAGTCCTTAACTTTTGGTTCTTAGCTTATCTGTTACGACTCAATTTTTTAGGCTTCAAATCTCGAACCGAGTCTAAAAAGATAAGACAATAGTAAACAAATGATAGCAAACAAAGTGAAATACTATAAAGTTTTGTAGAATTAAAGTCAAACAACGCCAGTCGAAATAAAAAATGAAAACATTACAAAACAAATGTCATTCAAGTTATTTACAAATGGAAAACAAGAATGAGATATAACATGTGTACAAATGACAATCCATAAAAATACAGATTAAAATTGACTCTCCATGTTGACACTCATCTATGACAGCTCAACTCACGAGCACTCTACTACCTCGACCAGTAGCATCACTTACCTGAAAAGGGAAATGCAAAAAGAGGTGAGTAAATCCTACTTCTAGGCTCTAATTGCATTGTTATCTTGGTAAGTTTCCATTGCTTTTCTATGGATTCTAGAAAGTTTGGGCCTAAATCTAAGCTTTTGGAAAGACCTCAAAGCTTCGAGTGGTTCTCTTTCATTTCACATACTCTTTAGGGCCTAGGGTCATTACCACATATATTAGAGGCAAGTCCTCTTTCAGGATTGGTCCATGATGTCACCACTTCTACCTTTGACTTGTTCCTACGCTCAATAAAAGCACTGATCTTGGAAGTTTCCTGTGTAGTCTCAAGTCTCTCTCCAAGACTTATCTACGGAATCGCGATGTGTAGTTCCAAGTCTCTCGTTGGGACATTTTGTTTACTTTGTGTTATTTTCAATTTTAATATTTTATTGAAAACCTTCTAGAAAAACAAGACCAAGACTATGTTTTTTTTTTTTTTTAATGAAACATTTCCACATAAAATGAGTTACTTTAAGTTATGTTAGTATAAGACAATTTGTGGCTTGAGTCCCTTGAAAAGAGGATTGTTACACAATCAAACCTTTGAGTCCCTTGAAAAGAGGATTGTTATGCAATCAAAGTTTCACATTAAGCATGTATGTAGCTAGTTAAAACCATCCAAATATATTCCTAACTTCCACAATGTTGTTTGATTATGTACATATAATTAATTAGCATAATTAAGTTTCTTTTTTCCTTTTTGACAAAATGTTCAAGCCCTAGAATCGTTTACCTATTTACTTTCGTAGGTAATATAGAATACTTTTGGTATCAATTTGGAATACTTTTGGTATCAATTTGGAATACTTTTTGGTATCAATTTGTTCTTGCTTCCAATAGGTTTGATTAAGTATTAGCATAATGTTTATTTTTAATCATCGTCGAAAATTCAAATTCCAGTACTCAGTCCATTAATTGTAATGGATGACACTTCAGTTATTTGGTGAAGAATTAAAAGCCCCCAACCATCTTGTTTACGATAGTATTTTAAGTTCAACCTTTTTTCGAACCCATCAAAAGTCCTACAACACCTTTGTGTTTGATGCTCAAAAAGGGAAATGGCATTGCTGATGATGGTCTATCAAGTCGGCGGTATCTTCCTTACCTTTCTTTTCCATTCTCTTGCCAACTCTCATCATCTATGTGATCCCAAACAAAGCCTTGCCCTTTGGGAGTTCAAGAAAGCCTTTTCCTTGGATGAATCTGCATCAAGTTTTTGCAATGATGAGCTTAAGAAGCAAGCTTATCCAAAGACAGAGACATGGAACCAAACCAATGATTGCTGTTCATGGGATGGCGTGCAATGCGACAAGGAAGGAGAAGGTTATGTCGTGGGGCTTGACCTCAGCTGCAGTTGGCTTACTGGAATTCTTCATCCCAACAGCACCCTTTTTTCCCTTTCTCACCTTCAAACCTTGAATCTTTCTCATAACTATGTTTTTTCATCTGAATTTTCACCCTCATTTTGGAACGTTTAAAGACTTGAGGGCTCTGGATCTTTCCTCTTCTTTGATCACAGGAGATGTTCCGATGGAAATATCATATCTGTCTAAGCTTGGAAGGTGGAGTCTCTGATTCTATTTATAGGCAACTCAATCTTAAACATTTAGCATTGGGGTCCAACAATCTGAGTGGAGTTTTGGATTTAGACATGTTGTTGAGAATTCAAAGTCTAACATCTTTAGACATTTCCAATAACAATCAACTTTTGATATTGTTTACTAATATTAGTTCTAAGAATCTTATTTACATTAACAATATCAGAAGAACTTGGAATATCTAGACCTTTCAAATACTCAAATTCATGGGAACATTCCCATGTGGTTTTCTGAATTGGATGCTTTGAGGCACCTTAATCTTTCTCATAATTTTTTGTCCTCAGGAATGAAAGTTCTCCTCAGTATGCCAAATTTGTATTTTCTCTATCTTGATTATAACTTGTTCAATCAATCCTTTTCCAATGTTGTCATCATCAATACACCACTTTAGTGCTTCAAATAATCAACTCATTGGAAATATCCATCCATCCTTCAATTTGCAAAGCCACCTACCTTACTTCCCTGGATTTGTCAAATAATAGGTTGAATGGTGCAATCCCATCTTGTTTCTCTAACCTCACTTCTCTTGAGTGGTTGGAATTGAAAAGGAATAATTTTTCTGGTTCTATTCCCATGCTATTACCAAAGATTGTAATCTACGTTGCTTCAGAAAATCAGTTCACGGGAGAAATCCCTTCTTCAATCTGCAACGCCACCGTCCTTAAGGTCCTTAGTCTATCCAACAATCACTTGAGTGGTACAATTCCGCCATGTCTAGCCAACGTGACTTCTCTTGCAGTGTTGGATTTGAAAAACAACCATTTTTCTGGTAACGTTCCAATGATCTTTCCAATAGGAAGTGAATTGAGAAGCCTTGATTTGAACGACAATCAAATAGAAGGAGAATTGCCACCATCCTTGCTCAACTGCAACAATCTTCAAGTCTTGGATCTTGGGAATAACATCATAACAGGTTACCTTTGATTATAGCTATGATAAATTTAATTTTTAATCCAAATTTTAACAATGGTTCTCTTATCAGGTCTGTTCCCCCATTGGCTAGAAGCTGCATCAAGTTTGCGAGTTCTTATCCTACGATCCAATCGATTTTATGGTCCAATCAACAACTCCATGAACAAAGACTCTTTTCCAAATCTACGTATCATTGATTTATCTCGCAATCATTTCAGTGGGTTGCTTCCATCAAACTTATTCAAAAACATGAGAGCCATGAAGGGAGTTGAAGTGGGCAACCAAAAACCCAACTCTTCTTCGCTTGAATCTGGCATACTCCCTTTCTATAAGGACTCAGTGGTGGTATCAATAAAAGGGTCTGATCTAAAATTGGAAAGCATTCTATTGATATTCAAGGCTATCGATTTCTCAAGTAATGAATTTAGTGGAGAGATACCAGAGGCGATTGGAAGGCTCTTGTCCTTGAAAGGTCTCAACTTTTCTCATAATAAGCTTAGAGGTATGATTCCCATAACTTTTGGGAATCTAAAAAATCTCGAATGGTTGGATCTTTCTTCAAATGAACTGTTGGGTAAAATTCCACCTCAGTTGGCTGCTCTTACATTTCTCTCCCGTTTGAACCTCTCACACAATCATCTTTCTGGGCCAATCCCTCAAGGGAATCAGTTTGCAACTTTTGAAAGTTCTTCGTATGTTGGGAATCTTGGGCTTTGTGGGTTTCCTCTACCAAATTGCTACTTAGAAAAGGCCCATGAATCTCAAATGGCACATGAAGAAAGTGAGAGTTTGGACAAAGGGTTTTGGTTGAAAGTTGTGTCGATGGGATATGGATTTGGAATGGTGTTTGGAGTATTTGTTGGGTATCTTGTTTTTCGAATTGGAAAACCTTTATGGATTGTGGCGATGGTTGAAGGAATAAGAGCTTCAAAAGAAACAAAGGTAAGAAAAGAAATGAATATGGTATGTCTTTCATAAGTTGATATTATATATTGTAGACATATTTCATAATTATGAATGAATGAAGCTATATTGTGAATTATGGGGATGGATTTGACATGACATTTATTGGATAGAAAACCATGCCTAATTTTTATGGTCGAAGAATATTATATACTCTTATAGGAAATAGAATATATAGTATTGATTATTGCACTTAGGGTATACATTGAACCTGACATCCCAAAATCGACCAAACTCAAATGGTAACGACTCTAGATTTCTATTTAACCTAAAGTCCTACTATATACACATCATAGACATTTTATGTAGAAACACTAAATTCAAAACTTTATAATAAAAACATAACTTTGGTCTAACACATTTTTTAGAAGGCCTTTAAATAAAATTAAAAAAAAAAAAAAAAAAAAAAAAAAAAAAAAAAAACTAAAGATCACATAAGATAACATAAGGTAAAAATGTTGTATACTATCTATATGCTACTGCATATAATAGAAAGGTAAACTAACCTATATTAACCTATAGTCTACTAAATTTAAAATGCATATATGCATGTGCCACGGTCGGCATATAGGAGAGCCTTGTCTTTACAAAAAAAATAAAATAATAAATAAATATATATTCCTACGACGGCTATCCTGAGCGGGTAATTGGATGTGTATTTATTATTCTACACACGTGCGAGTATGGAGCCACCATCCTGGGCCCCTTTTTTGGTCAGGCGAGCATTCTTTGGCAGCTGTTGATGTCGAACGCCCGTTAGGAATAACGATCGTCATAGCAGCATTATGGTAAATATAATAATCGTTTTCCTACTTCATAATGTACGCGTTTGTACCATCATAAAAGGAGAAGGGGTATCCCCTAATGCATGAACACACAATGATGCATGACGTCCCAACATTTTTCCTTTTTCATTATCATGTATGAGAGCCCCCTCTAACATTTTCCTTTATATCATATCATTTTATCATAGCCTTTTATGTGTGTATCGGGATTGTGCACTAATTCAATTCCTCATTTGCATGTCAATCTATCATATCATTTTATCATTAATGTCGAACATATGTCATATCATAAACTTATCATGTCTTCAAACATACCAATTCATATCATGCACATGTCATACCGTATCATATCTCATGGCAGTCACATAACATTCACATATCCTATCACGAGTATGTCGTCAAGCACATCTTAACTTAGCATATCATATCGTAGACATATCAATTCATCACATAAAGCATAATATTCACATATCATATCATACACATAACATTTCATAACATTCTGCATATACGAGCATATGGCACGTGCAAAACCACATGCAAGTGTCATAATTCAGCATACAATTAAAATAAATAAAAAAATTGTAGGGCCACTTATTTTGTTGGTCTTAGCCAACGTTTCCCTAGATTCGAGTACGTTTGCTTTCTATTCCTCGAGATTACTCCAAATATTGTCGGTTGTCGTTTCCAGAATGTCCATCCGATTTTGTTTGTCGTTTCCAGAATGTCCATCCAATTTTCTTAGTAACTCAATTTAACTTAAATCGAGAAACTTACCCTACACTAGCCATAACTACTGATAATAATCACGGTGTTCCAAATGGACCTATTGCCAAGAGGACCTATTGCCAAGAAGATTCAAAAAATGTCGATTCAAAAATGTCAACTAAATTCAAACCTACACGCAGAGAGCTTAATTGATTTTGAATCTGTTGCATTAGCCACTCAAGCACATCAACATTTTGTAGAAAAAATTACTTTTAATTTCATAAATGATGTAAAAGTCAAATGGTCAATTTGACTTATTATTCTTTAATGGAGATTAAAGGGGATCGGGAATAAATCCAGTCCACAAATGTCTTTTGTCGGGAGACTATAAATATCCACAATATGTTATGTAAAATTCAGATTCATGGATGAATATAATTCAGATCTCAAACTGAGACGTTTCCCTTAGAAATCCGAGCATCATATTTGTCATTTCTAAGTTTCAAGCAATTCTTGTGGTCGAATTGCACCTGAGCCATTCAATCAAGCCTTGATCAAGTTCGATTGTGGAGTGACTCAATTTAGAACAAGGTTTCTAAATCTTGCTTCTAGATCTTCGATCATTAGAGGTAATCTAATTCTAGCCTTATCTCTTGGTTGATCCAAATTTCGTATAATGAGGTGTTAATTACTTTTATTCAAGGGTTCTTGCTTCAACAAAAGGTTGGATCGTTGGGCTGAGGATTAGGGTTGCCTTATCAATTTGGTATCAGAGCGTAGGTTGCATCTTTGTGGCCGACTCTAGAATTGATTTTATCTTTAATTTCTGCTATTGTTTATCGTCTCTTTAAATCTGTCATTTATTTTCTTACTGCCATTTCCATTGTTCTTCGTTATCTTTCTACTTTGTTCTTAGTGTCCTGTTAAAGATCTTATTTAGATCTTGAAAGAAAAAAAAAATACTTATCATATTGTTCTTGATAAATCCTTATCATTAGACTACTTGCACGTTTATTTGAAGATCAAATAAATTTCAATTCTCATTTTTTCCTAAAGCATATAAATCTGGAATTGTTGTGTTCAATCTTCACGACCATTCTCTTTGGATTCATTTTTTTCGTGTGCAATTATATCCAAAAATATCTTTGTCCCTTATTTATTTGTTCATTTCTTGTTTTATTTTGTTGTTACTACATAATTACCTTGTCTTGATTGTCTTGAATAGCTCGCTACTATTAGAATTGCTTTATCCATATTTCCTACCTCGATAAGAAATTAGTCACTTTCCCAAATAGCTTACCTTTGTGTGTTAAACACGAGTGTTCCTGAGTGTAAAATCAGTGAGTTGAGTGTGTGAGGTCCTAAGCATATAAAACTACTGTTTGTACAATCATGAACCAAAACGAGAAAAATGGCAGAGAGATCATTGATCTAGTTGAAGAAGTCCAGAAGAATGAGGAGAAACTGGAAGATGGTATTCATTTGGCACTTATTACTAGAAGACTTCTTAAAACTCAAGTTACGGAGAATGATGTTGATGATCAAAGAAACAACCTATTTCACACCCAGTGTTTAGTCAAGGGGACTACTTGTAGTTTTATCATTGATAGTGGAAGTTGCACCAATGTAGTAAGTACTATGTTGATCAAAAGGTTGCAAATTTCAACTCAAGATCATCCTAAACCTTACAAGCTTCAATGGCTCAATGATAGTGGAACAATGAAGATAATTTTCCAAGCTTCCTAAACCTTACAAGCTCCAATGGCTCAATGATAGTGGAACAATGAAGGTAATTTCGTAAGCTTTAATATCTTTTACTTTGGAAAAATATAAAGATGAAGTTCTTTGTGATGTGTTACCAATGCATGTTGGAGACATATTGCTTAGCCGACCATGGCAATTTGACAGGAGGGTTATGTATGATGGTTATTTGAATAGGTATTCTTTTGTAAAAGATGGTAGAAAAACCACTCTTGTACCTCTGAGTTCTGCAAATGTATTTACTGATCAATTAAAGTTGGAGGAAAGAAAGAGTTTGAGGAAAAAGAGTTAAAAGAAAAACAAGAGTTGAGTGAAAAAAATAGAGAAAAATCAAAGAGAGAAAAAGAAGAATGAAAAAAGAGATGAAATTGAAGAAAAAAGGAAGAGAGATAGTTATTTGGCTACAGTTGGAGAGGTGAGAAGCTTTTCACAAAAATCGATCTTTGTACTGATGTACAAGGGAGGATTTTTGGTTTCTAAGTGTAACAACTTGGCTTTGCCTAGTGTTTTTCAATCTCTTTTATAGAAATTTGAAGACATGTTTCAAGATAAAGAAATATCTCCCATTAGAGGTACTGAACATAAAATAGACTTCATTCCAAGGACTGTCATTCCTTATAAGCCAGCTTATCGAGTCAATCCAACCGAAACAAAAGAAATTCAAAGGCAAGTGGAGGAGCTCATGGAGAAGGGCTATGTACCAGAAAGTTTGAGTCCATGTTCTATACGAGACTTATTGGTGCCAAAGAAAGATGAAACTTGGCGCATATGCATGAATAATAGAGTCATCAACAAAATCACGGTAAAGTATCGACATCCTATTCCTAGGCTAGACGATATGCTTGATTTATTGCATGATTCGTGTCTAATAAGATTATTTTGAAATCTGGATATCATCAAATTAGAATACATGTAGGAGATGAATGGAAAACAACTTTCGAAATTAAGTTTGGATTGTATGAATGACTTGTTATACCTTTTGGGTTAACTAATGCTACTAGTACACCTATGCGCTTAATATATAATATTTTGGGAAAATATCTGAAAAGCATGTTGTTTATATTTATGATATTATAATTTATTTGTAGATTTTGCTTGAAGATGTGGAGCATGTTAAGTTAGTTTTGATTAGACATAGAAAAGAGAAATTTAATTTTAATAAGGGTAGCTTTTGCATGAAAAAAGTTCATGGCTTTATAATTGGTACAAATAGAGTAGTAGGAGATAAAAAAGAAGTTAAAGTCATTAGAGATTTGCTAACACTAAAAAGTGCAAGTCAAATTACAAGTTTTTATGGGTTAGCTAGCTTCTATAAAAGATTTATAAACGATTTTAGTACCATATGGCCTAGAGAATTTGTGATCTATTTTGATCATGAGAGTTTGAAGCATGTGAAGGGTCCAAGCAAACTGAATCGTAGACATGCAAAGTGGGTGGAATTTATTGAAACATTTCCGTATGTCATCAAATATAAGCAAGGTAATGATAATATGGTAGCTGATGTGTTATCTAAAAGGTACGATCTCTTTGCTTCTATTAGTGCAAAAATTCTTGGACTTGAGCATATTACCAAATTATATAGAGATGTCCAAGATTTCAGAACTATTTATGCATCTTGTCTTGCAAAAAAGAAAGCTATGGATGATTATTATTTGTTTCATAAATTTTTGTATTCCTAAATGCTCTATAAAATATTTGCTTTTGAGAGAAGCACATGGTGGTGCCTTAATGGTACATCTCATGATTAATACAGTTTATGAAACAAAATTTTTCTAATATTTTTGTGAGTGAAGCAGACAGATTTGATCAAAACATTGCAAAATGAGGTGAAGAAAAAAAATTGTATACTCTTTTGAATTAGGTATTTTCGGAGTAAAGCAGACAGATTTGATCAAAACATTGCAAAAGGAGGGGAAGAAAAAAATTGTATACTTCTTTGAATCAGGCAGATTTGATCAGAGAGGTGATGATTTTTTCTGATTATTTTTGTGAGTGAAGCAGACAAATTTGATCAAAACATTGCAAAAGGAGGTGAAGAAAAAAATTGTATACTCCTTTGAATCAGGCAAAAAAATTGTATACTCCTTCGAATCAGGCAAATTTGATCTGATTCGAGGACGAATCCTTTTGAAGAGGGGTTCCAAATGGACCTATTGGCAAGAAGATTCAAAAAAATGTCGATTCAGAATCTATTGCCAAGAAGATTAAAAAAAATGTCGATTCAGACCTATCGCCAAGAAGATTAAAAAAAATGTCGATTCAGACCTATCGCCAAGAAGATTAAAAAAAATGTCGATTCAGGGGTTCCAAATGGATCTACTTACGCACAAAAAGCTAAATTGATTTTGAACCTGTCACATTAGCCACCCAAGCCTATAACATTTAATAGAAAAAACTATTTTTAATTTGATAAATTATGTAAAAGTCAAATGGTCAATTTGAGTTATTCTTTTGTAGAGATTAAAGGGGGATCGGAAATAAATCCCGTCCACAAACGTCTTTTATCGGGAGACAATAAATACCCACAATATGTTAGGTAAAATTCAGATTCGTGGATGAATGTAATACAGATCTCAAATTGAGACGTTTCCCTTAGAAATCCGAGCATCATATTTGTCATTTCTAAGTTTCAAGCAATTCTTGTGGTCGAATTGCACCCGAGTCATTCAATCAAGCATTGATCAAGTTAGATTGTGGGGTGACTCAATTTAGAACAAGGTTTCCAAATCTTACTTCTAGATCTTCCATCATTAAGACCTAATCTAATTCTAGTCTTTTGGTTGATCCAAAATTCATATAAGGAAGTGTTAATTACCTCAAGGGTTTTTGCTTCAACAAAAGCTTGGATGGTTGCTGAGGATTAGGGTTGCCTTATCAACTACCTTAAACAATGTCAAATTCATCCTTGTCAAATTCAGCTTTGGGATGGTTGGATAAGTGGAAAATGGACAAATTATCCTTTACCGAGTTGAAGGACTGTGTCTTGAGCTGAGTTGGGCCGAAGCTAAGTCGGGCCGAAGCTAAGTCGACTAAGCCATGTAAGCCGAAGGGGTGTCTGGCTGTAGGTGTGACACGTGGTGCAATAAGACACTGATGTGTGTGCAGGTCGAGTCGGGTCGAGGCATGAGTTGTTACAGGTACGCGAGTCGCAGGCCTTGAGGTTTGGCTGCTGCAGGTTTTGGCGGAGGCAAATGGAACTCGGGTTATGGATGCTGACTACGGATGGGTACTATGGCGTGGGGTCGGTTTTGGACTGCAAGCGCGTGGGAACTGGGCCAAGGGCAAAATGATTCTCAGGATGTTGGTTTTTGGATATCCAATCTAGATCCGACCTGAAGTCCACGAACTTCGTCTTCCTTACCCGATTCTTGCAAAAACATGGACGAATTTCTCTCTTTTCCCAAAAGTCATTTCTGACATCTATTTCTCATTGTTCTTCCGTCTCAAATCTTGTCATCTCTTCCCCCTTCTTGCTCACAACCTCCATGGTCCTCATACGTACCTATATGTGTAGCTCTTTTGTGTTAGAGTATATAAGACAAAAATTTGAGATCCGACCGCAACCAAGGAGGATTAGAATGTTTGTGATTGAGAACCCTACCATGAGTGCACTAGGGAGCTTTGGCCGGTTATTCCTTAAGTATTTTGTTCGTGGTTCGCAGGGCAATGTTTCTCTTCCTCTCACTGGATAAACTCACCTTTCTCGTTCTCTCTCTCTCTCTCTCTCTCTCTCTCTTGTTCCTTCTCTTTTTCCTTGAAGGTGATCTCCGGAGCACGGTTGAGGGTTGGTTATGTTGTGGGATTCAAGGGAAGCTCTCTTTGAGCGTTGCTAGAGAATGGAAACGAGAATTTTGGCCCGGGTTTACAATGACCTCGCTAAATTTTTTATTTAAATTTACTGGTCATTACATTATATACCCCTAAAAGGAACTTTTTTTTGCTTGAACTTTCATGTGGCTTCCTCTGTTTGGTGGTTCCGCCAAAGTACTTTGACAAAGCCAATATTCCTATTGCATAAGGCCTTTACTTCTCGGGCCAAGATTCTTACCATTTTTCTCCGTAGCTCAGGTCTTTGTCAATATGAAGAGGTTTGTAGTCTGTCACGTGTGTAGGGTGTGATAATTCTTTAAAAGTAGAGTCATTTCAAGTCTGTTTGTATTTAATATGTCACTCGTATTTACCTTCTTCTATTATTTACCCCATTTCTTCTACTTAGTGAGCATGAAATCGTATTGCCGTCAAACATGAAAAAAAAATATGATTTGACATAAATCGATTTTAATTGTACATATAATTAATTGAGTTATGTGGTAAAATTTCAGACATTTATGCTGAACCATGAGGGAGTAGCAAATCTGGAAATAAATGGGGATGACATAGAAATTTTAAATCTACATTAGTAGGTCAAGGTAAGTCATTGATTATCTAATGAAGAACATCCTACGTGGACAACTTATTCATTTTCAGCCCTAAGGGGAACTCATGCTCAATATAAAATGAAAAGGAAGACCAAGAGGAGGGGAGCCACACTTTGGGAGAAAGATCGAATTACACAGCAGCAGCCTCTGCTGCAGTGAACTGCTGTGAAACCAGAGAAGAAGAAGAAAACCAAACCCTAATCCAACCGATGTTGATTAGGGCAAAGAGGTGGACGTGAGAGCTCAAGAGGAGGGAACTTCCATTGACGAACGGCAACAAACCGGGATAACTCTCTATTTCCTTATTCTCTTTTCTTATTCCATCAATTTTACATGATGAAGATACGGATTCCTCTATTTAATTCAGTTTGTATGGAGAGCTAAACTTTATAGGGGAGGCAAGAGAGTTTTATATTGTTTAAGTATGTTGACGGTATGATTTTAGTTTATTAAAGAGTTGTTGTTAATGATTTACATGTGTGTTTAATTAACTACTTTACATATATAGTTGTTCTCTTATTCGGGAGAAGAGAGGGAGCAATGAAATCTTTTTTAACACTCTAGTTCCATAGTTCCATAGTAAGGAGACTTGAAGGGTAATAGAAGGGTTAGGAAGAATTTTTCTCTTATAGCCTTGTTAATAGAAATTACAACGATTATGAAAATAATCACCATTCATGACCCTTCTAAGTGGGCTTGGGAGTCTATTAAAATGAACTAAAATCCACCACAAAACTCGACAACTTATCTATTTAATCTCTCTTAGTAGAACCTTCCTCATTATAGTTGATTTTCTCATCATTTTCTGTTTTTCGACAGCACTGGCACTCTATTTTAGATTTTTTTAATTGATTAAAATCCCCAACACCCATTTGAATGTTACCTAAAAACTCACTTAATTTACAGCGATTAAATTAACCAAAAAGATAGGTTCCCTGTGGAATCGATAATTTACGCTACTTGTGATGGTGTATACTTGCACTTATTCTTGTGAATTTTACATCATTTTATTATATAAATCCACAAGCGGGTCCGTCATGTATTTCCTAGAATACATCGTGTACGCTTGAGAGGGAGGGTGGTAGGGCAAACTTATACGCTACCGAACCGATTGCTCTAGGATTTTGAAAGGTTCAATAAAATGAGGACTTAGCTTGTCCTTACGTCCAAACCTCAGAACACCCCTCAAAGGAGCCACTCTCAAGAATACCATGTCCCCTACCTCGAATTTTAGTTCCTACGCCTTACATTGGTGTAGCTCTTTTGTCTACTTTGTGTGGTGCGCATCTTTGCTCTGATTTTCAGTATAGTCTCATTCGCAATATGGACTAACTCGGGTCCCATTAATTCTCGTTCGCCTACTTCTTCCCAGCATAGTGGAGATCTACATCATTATCTATATAACGTTTCAAACGATGACATCTCAATAGTTACTTGGAAGCTATTATTGTACAAGAATTTCATCAGATGTAGCTTGTTGTCCTAACTTCCAGTAAAGTCCATAAAACATGCTCATAGCATGTCTTCTAAAATTTAATTCAACTGCTGCTCTGTTTGACCATCCGTTTGGAGGTAGAAGTCAGTCTAAAGTAGGGCGAGTACCCAATGTTTTTTGGAGTTCACGTCAAAATGCCAACGTAAAGCGGGGGTCTTAGTCTGACTAATCGACATTGAAACTCCATGCAACCTCACGATTTTCTTCACATAAAATTGAGCCCAATTGTCAACTGTATATGTCGCCTTGCTCAGTAGGAAATGTGCTAACTTTGTTAGTTTGTCGACAATTACCTTGATTATTGTAGGAAGTGTGCTAGGTAATCCCACCACGAAGTCCATAGTGATATTTTCTCACTTCCACTCTCGTATAATTATAGGTTGCAATAATCCAGCTGTTTTCTGCCTAGAAGCTTTTACTTGTTCGCACACTTCATCAATTTCTCTGTATCCTTGTTCATACTTCACCACCAAAAGTGTTATTTTATGCCTTGGTACATCTTGGTACCACCTGAATCTATGGTGGAGAATGTTAGGATCGCACAACAACGCACACGCTCGATCTAAATGATCACAAAGAAAAGGATAGAGAGAATTGCAAGGAGAACTCTGGCTAAAAGGATTTTTTTTTATTGATGACTTCAGGTATGTACAACAAGAGAGAGTACAGAGAATAGAAAGTACATTTCAAAGCTTTACTGGACGGGATATATATATGATTCAGTCTACTAAATATAGCTTTACCAGATTTAACCATCTACTATATATAGCTATGTACCATATATAGCTTTACCGGATATAGCTTCACCATATATGGCTTTACCAAATATAGCTTTACCGGATATAGCCATTGACCAAGCTATAAATACATGGAGCAGACTCCATAACTCAACAGAGAATCGCGAGTTGTGTGCTTTAGTCAATATATTATTTCTATTCTTCCTCCATTGGGACACATAGTCGTCCTTGAGAGAGTAGTCCACCATCTGATGACTTGGAAAAACTGTCCAATGGTCTCGTTGTTAGTTGACTCAATATCTTATTTAGATTGGGATCCTCTTGTTGGGAGTTAATAATCCTTTGTTTGAGCGTGGATTGCATTGTGAGTTGAGCCATTTGTGCTATGACTCCCTCAATTACTACAACTACATCTGCTCGCTCAAAATCTGCCTATACTCGTGACTCCCTAGTGATCAGGCTGATGAAAGTGTCATTTTACGACTTAGGGCATCTGTACTATGGTACCTTTTTAGGGTGGTACTGGACATCTATATCATAGTCCTTCACTAATTCCAACCAACTTCATTTCCTCGTGTTCAATTCTTTCTAGGTGAAGATGTATTTTAGGCTCTTGTGGTTAATGTAGATTTTGGTCTTTTCTCCATAAAGGTAGTGTCGCCAAATGTTTAATGCAAACACCAACGCAAAAATTTTTAGCACATGCATGGGATAGTTTTTCTCACTCTTTCAATTGGCGAGATAGGTATGCAACAAGCTTACAATGTTGCATCAGTACGCTCCCTAATCCCTTCTTGGAAGCATCATTGTAGATTACGTATCCCCATGAGCTTCCTGGCATCATGAGCACTGGTGTTAACACTAATATTTGTTTCAAGTCCTAGAAGTTGGTCTCACACTTCACTCCATACAAAAGGTACATCTTTCCTTATCGACTGTGTAAGAGGTGAGACTATTCTAGCGAAGTCCTGTACAAACCTTCAATAGTAGCATGCTAGCCCCAGGAAACTCCATACCTCTGTAACTGTAGTCAAGCATTCCCACTAAGTGACAACTTTTATCTTAGTGGGGTCCACTGAAATCACATCTTTTGACACCATGTGTCCTAAGAATGAGTTTGTCAAAGCCAAAATTCATATTTGGAGAACTTGGTGTACAACTTGTTTCCCATCAAGATAGTTAAACTTTTCGGAGGTGTTCCTAGTGCTCTTGATTTGTCCTTGAGTATACTAGAATGTTGTCTATGAACACGATAACAAATGTGTCTAGACACTCCTTGAATATCTGATTTATTAACTCCATGTACACAGATGAGGCGTTGGTGAGGCCAAATAACATCACTACAAACTCATATTGGCCATATCTTGTTCGAAAGGTTGTATTCCGTATATCTCTTGTTGAAAATAGCCTACGATCAAAATATGTCGAAACAAATAAAAGAAGCACGAAAAAAAACTTGATGAGAGAGCTTTTGAATAGAGGAATATTAAGCATCTACATTTTAAGAAATAAATAAAATATAGCTTGGGTCACAAGTGGTGGCTTCTACATTTTTAAGAAATAAATAAAATATTTTTTCAAAGAAAAAAAAATGAAAACAGAATGACATGCACAAAAGTTCGGAAGAATGACTACACACAGTCAATGGTTAGTTTCTCGACTGATATCCTTCTTTTTTTTTTTTTTTTAATGAATTTGAAGCTTCTTCAAGTTCATCTTTTGCCTTTACTAGGAGTGGGGAGAACCACGTAAATAACCATTTGAATTTTTAAGAAAGAAATACCGGTAGGAATTGACTAGGACTCGAACATATGAACTTTAGCATATTTTAAGGATGAATTAAGTATGAGAAAAGGATTAGCTAAGTCCTAAATTATGATTTAATGATGAATTAGTTAGAGCACATGTTTTAGGACTTCAGCTATGTAAAATTAATTTGCATGTAAAATTGATTTGCATGTATGATGTGTGGATATGGATTGATTTGAATGCTTTGTTAGAACTATGGTATGCTATGATTTACCGTACTTTACTTGATTTGCATGTATGATGTGTGGATATGAGTTTATTATTTAATACCAACTATATCCCTTAAGCATATTAGGAGGTTGGAATATCTATGTGTGCCTCAATTTATGTATGAACCAGATATTATGTGTCCAAGAGGTTATGTATGACCTATTAGCGAGCGTTAGCCTATGTTTTACTTCTTTGGTCTTGGAACTACATTTAGAGTTCGTTATGATGACATGGTCGACTAGGTCTATGTAGGGACGGTTGGGACGAAATATCTAATCGTGAACTCATCTTGACTAGTAAGGGTCTACTTAGTATATAGGTATGAAACGTTACCAACTTAAGATCGTAGCACATTAGAAGGTACTACTAAAGTAGCTCAGGTTGAACCTAATAGGATACTGGTCTTGTACTATTCTAATTTGGAATGGCGTAAGAATAGGGAGCATTGTTAGGTTTCATTAAGGGAGCTTCCAACTAGCACTAAGATACTTAAGAAAGTTCTACTTGTGCGTACTAGAGAGTTGACCTCGCACTGTTCTAGCTTGTAACGATGTAATGATGTAGCAAGATGGAGAATTGTTAGGTGCCACTAAGAGACCCAACTAGACCTTAGTAATAGGCATGTATGGAATTATAGGTAGATTGAGAGGTCCTATTGCGAGTGAAAGCTGCTGCAATACTTGTTAGATTACTTTTGAGCTTGAGACATATGAGAGTATCCCAACCTATGCGCACGTTGCACGAAAGACTTGATGGACCTTGTGATAAGGATTACGGTGTTCCAAATGTTCTAACTGGACCTATTACATGATCCAAGGTCAAGAAGATCTAGCAAGCATTCATTCTTCATCTACAAAATTGGATAGGCTCGGTTCAACAATTATTTTATGTGTTACAAGCTGATTTGATTGAGGAATGACCATTTGCAGCATCAAAAGTGAATATTTGCACGGTAAAATATAGGGGATGAAGTTGCTATAAATTGCACTTGATTGATAAGTTGTTAACAAAACTTTATTTATCATTTTTAATTTCATAATTCTTAAAACGGGCTAAAGAGTGGAAGTTATTGGTCAAATTGACTTCTGTTTGTGAAGATGGAAGGGGATTATAATTAAATTGTGGCTATAAATTTTTAGTTGGGCATATAAAGAATTGGAAGTTTTTTTTTTTTTTTTTTTTTTTTTTTTTTTTTTTTTGGACACTATAAATATGGGCACGTAAAAGTCAAATTTTGGAGAAATGAAATTGAGATAGACTTTTACCTTTAGAAATTTGAGCATATCTTTTGTCATTTCTAGGTTTCATACACTTCTTATGTTAGATTCATTCAATAGTCTTGATCAAGTTTGATTGTGGAGCGACTCAATTTAGAGTAAAATTCCTAATATTACTTCTAGATCTTTGATCTTAAGAGGTAATCTAATTCTATGTTATCTCTTGGTTGATCTGAATTTTGTAAAAAGAGGTGTTAATTTCTTTGATTGGTTATTGCTTCAATAAAAGCTTGTATTATTAAACTGAGGATGAGGGTTCGTGCCATTTCCACCTTCCTTTATCATCTTCTCACTTTCTTCTTATTTTCTTCCATATTTAGATCTGGTAAGAAAAAAAATTCTTATGTTCTTAATATTGGTTATAAATCCAAACAATTTACATGTTTATTTGAAGATCAAATAAACTCTAATTCACATTTTTTTTCTTAAACCATTTAAATCCGTAACGTGTTTTATATTGTTCTTTCATAATTTAAGCTCAAAGATGTCTTCTGAATTTTCCCAAATTCCATAAAAAGGAAAATTAGATCATCCTTATATTTTACAACTAAGAAGGGAATTTTGTCAAAATCATAATGATCTTTCCTTTTCAAATTCATTTTCAATGTGCAATTCTACCCAATATCCCTTATTTGTTTGATCATTTCTTGTTTTATTTTGATGTTATTTCATAATTAATTTATCTTGATTGTCTTGAATAGCTCGCTACAATAAGAATTGTTTTATCCATGTATTAGCTTACCTCTATGTGGAATAAACACGAGTGTTCCTGAGTGTAAAATCAGTGAGTTGAGTGTGTGAGATCCTAAGCATATTTAACTATTGTTTGTACAATCATGAACCAAGACGAGGAAAATGGAGGGGAGATCAATGAGTTAATTGAATAAATCCATAAGAAAGATGAGGAATTGGAAGATGAGAGTCATTTGACACTTATTACAAGAAGACTTCTTAAAACTCAAGATACTGAGAATGATGTTGATGATCAAAGAGACAACTTGTTCCACACGCGGTGTTTAGTCAAGGGGACTCCATGTAGTCTTGTCATTGATAGTGGAAGTTGCACCAATAGTAAGTACCATGTTGATCAAAAGGTTGCAAATTTCAACCCAACACCATACTAAACCTTACAAGTTTCAATGGCTCAATGATAGTGGTACAATGAAAGTAGTTTCCCAAGCTTTAATATCTTTTACTTCGGAAAATATAAATATGAAGTTCTCTGTGATGTGTTACCAATGCGAAGTTCTCTGTGATGTGTTACCAATGCTTGTTGGAGACATATTGTTTGGTCGACCTTGCCAATTTGATAGGAAGGTCATGTATGATGGTTATTTGAATAGGTATTCTTTTATAAAATATGGTAGAAAAAATTATTCTTGTACCTTTGAGTTCTGTCAATGTATTTGCTAATCAACTGAAGTTTGAGGAAAAAATTTTGAAAGAAAGGCAATAATTAAGTGAAAAAATAGAGAAAAAAAAAAGAAAAAAATTGTGAAAAGAAGAATGAAAAAAAAAATGTAATTGAAAAAGAAAGGAAGTGAGTTATTTGGCTAGAGTTGGAGAGGTGAGAAAGGCACTGTTTTCACAAAATATCATCTTTGTACAGGAAAGGATGTTGGATCTCTAACTATAACAACTTGGTTTTGCCTGGTGTATTTCAATCTCTTTTACATGAATTTGAACATAAAATAGACTTCACGGCTGTCATTATTAATAAGTCAGCTGTCATTATTAATAAGTCAGCTTATAGAGTCAATCCTACTGAGACTAAAGAAATTCAAAGGCAAGTGGGAGAGAAGTGGAAAAGCTCATGGAGAAGGGCTATTTACAAGAAAGTTTGAGTCCATGTTCTGTATCAATCTTATTGGAGCCAAAAAAAAAAAAAAGATGAAACTTGGTGCACGCTTGAACAATAGAGTCATCAACAAAATCACAAAGTATCAACATCCTATTCCTAGGCGATATGCTTGATGAATTGCATGGTTAATGTCTACTTATAAAGATTTTTTTTTAGATATCATCAAATTAGAATGTGGAGGAAATGAATGGAAAACAACTCTCAAAATTAGATGTGGATTGTATGAATGTCTTGTTATGCCTTCTGGGTTAACTAATGCTACTACCACTACATTTATGTGTGAATAATATTTCGAGAAAATATCTAGGAGAGCAGTTTATTTTGATGATATTTTAATTTATTTTAAAACTTTACCTAAATGTGGAGCATAACGGTTTTGATTATATTTAGAAAAGAGAAATTTTATGCTAATTTTAGTAAGTGTAGTTTTTGGGGTTAACTTTTCAGATCTGTACATCATCCCATTAGAGTGCAGTGAGTAAATGAATGGAAACAACTTTCAAAATTAAGTGTATGAATGGCTTGTTATGCCTTCTGGTTAACTAATGCTACTCCCAGTACATTGATGTACTAACTAATGCTACTACTAGTACATTGATGTGCGAATAATATTTCGAGAGAATATCTAGGAAATCAATTTATTTTGATGATATTTTAATTTATTCTAAGACTTTACCGAAAAATGTGGGCATGACGGTTTTTATTATATTTAGAAAAGAGAAATTTTATTTGCATTAAAAGAAGAGTTAACTTTTGAGATCTATCAAATTAGAATGCAGGAAATAATGGAAACATATGAATGGTGAGAGGAAATGAATGGAAAACAACGTTGAATGGAAAACAACTTTCAAAATTAAGTGTAAATTGTATGAATAGTGCCTTTTGCGTTAACTAATGCTACTATGCTAATAATATTCCTAGATACGCAGTTTATTTTGATGATATTTTAATTTATGTTAAAAATGTGGAGCACGCACTCTTTTGATTGCTAATTTTAGTAAGAGTTTATTTTGATGATATTTTAATTTATGTTAAAAATGTGGAGCACGCACTCTTTTGATTGCTAATTTTAGTAAGTGTAGTTTTTGCATGGGAAGAAAGTTAACTTTGTTGACTCCATATTAGTAAAGAATGGAGTGAAATATATAAAGAGAAAGCTTAAGTCCTAACTCAGTACTTTCATGGGTTAGCTAGCTTTCTACCAGAGATTCAAAAAGATTTTAACACCATAGCTACACCATTGAATGACTTAATGAAAACGAATGTTGTTTTTAAATAGAGAAATGTAAGAGAATGCATTCAATGAGTTTAAGAAGAAATTAACCAATATACCATTACTTGTCTTGCCTCACTCTGATAAAACTTTTGAAATCGAGTGTGATGTAAATGGTTTAAACATAGGTGTTGTTTTGATGCACGATAGAAAACCCTCCCTCTGTATTTTAGTGAAAAAACTAAATGGGGCAGCATTGAACTATCTACCTATGATAAAGAATTGTTTGTTTTAGTTTGCACGTTACAGTACTTATGGCCTAAAGAATTTGTGATCCACTCTGATCATGAAAGCTTGAAGTCTCTTAAGGGTAAAAGCAAACTGAATCGTAGGCATGCAAAGTGGGTAGAGTTTATTGAAATATTTTCGTATGTCATCAAATATAAGCAAGGCATGTATAATATGGTAGCTGATGCATTATGTAGAAGGTAAATCTCTTTAGTTCTGTTAGTACAAAAATTCTTGAACTTAAACATATCAAAGAATTATATAGAGATGATCAAAACTTTTGAACTATTTATACATCTTGTCTTGCCAAAAAAAAAAAAAAAAAAAAAAAAAAAAAAAAACTATGGAGGATTATTATTATGTGTTTTATGAATCTTTATTTGAGAAAAAATAAGCTTTGTGTTCCTAACTGCTTTATAAGATATTGTTTTTAAGAGAAACACATGGTGGTAGCGGACATTTCGGGATTTATAAAACTTATAATATGTTGCATGAACACTTCTTTTGGCCGAAAATGAAGCATGATGTTCATAAGTTTGTAGCCGATGTTTTAAAGGCAAAGAAACTAAATCTAGATCACAACTAAACAGATTGTATACTCCTTTGAATGTATGTAACGAACCTTGGACTAATATTTCTATGGATTTTGTACTTGATTTGGAGCACACTAAATAAAGTAAAGATAGTATTTTTATTGTGGTAAATAGATTTAGTAAAATGACTTATTTTATTGTATAATGCAAAATATGTTGCTGATTTATTCTTGAGGAGAGTAGTAAGATTACATGGAATCTCTAGAATAATTATTAAGGATAGAAATGTTAAATTTTTAAGTCACTTCCGGAAAGTATTGTGGGGGTAATTAGGTACTAAATTGTTGTTTTCAATTCTATGACATCCTCAGACTCGTGGACAAACTGAGGTGATTAATAGAACATTAGGAGCCTTGCTTAGGGCTATTATTTCTAAGAATATTAAGTCTGGGAACGAATGTTTGTCATTTACAGAGTTCGTATATAATAAAACAATTCATAGTACCACTCATTGTTCTCTTTTTGAAGTTGTTTATGAATTTAATCCACTCATGCCTCTTGATTTGCTTCTTATTCCTTCTAATATTTTTGTGAGTGAAGCAGTCACAAGTAAAGTTGATTGGATCAAAACATTTCATTCACATTGCACCAAGAGGTGAAGGAGAGAATTGAGGAACAAAATTTCAAAGTTGCTTCGAGAATTAACAAAGGATGGAAGGAAGTATTTTTCAACCCGGTATTTTCGCAAGGAGCGATTCCCATCTCAAAGGAAAACAAAGTTCCATCCAAGATGGGATGACCATTATCAAGTTCTTGAAAGAATTAATAACGATGCCTATAAAATTGATCTTCCGGGAGAACTTTCAGTACATTCTATTTTCAATGTTGCTGACTTGAGTCCTTTTGATGTACATGATGATTTTTTTGATTCAAGGACGAATCATTTTAAAGAGGGGGAAGATGATAAGGATCACGGTGTTCCAAATCTTCCAACGTGACCTATTACATGATCCAAGACCAAGAAAATTCAACAAGCATACGTTCTTCATATACAAAGTTAAATAGGCTCGGTTCAACCATTATTTCATATGTTACAAGTTGATTTGATTGAGGAATGACCATTTTGAGCTTCAAAAGTTGCTATAAATTGTACTTGATTAATAAGTTGTGAGAAAACTTTATTTAACATTTTTAAGTTTCTTTAGGGAAGAGATTATAAATACCCACAAACTATTATGTAAAAGATAGATTTTGGAGGAATGAAATTGAGATATCGGTTAGATTGCATGTGAGTCATTCAATAAGCCTTTATCAAGTTCGATGGTAGAATGACTCAATTTAAAATAGGATTTCAAATCTTACTTTTACATCTTTGATCTTAAAGGTAATATAATTTAGGATGACTCAATTTAGAATAGGATTCCAAATCTTACTTTTACATCTTTGATCTTAAAGGTAATATAATTCTACCGTTATCTCTTGGTTAATCCGAATTTTGTATTCGGAGGTGTTAATTTCTTTGATTCGAGGCTGGTTAATCCAAATTTTGTATTCGGAGGTGTTAATTTCTTTGATTCGAGGCTTCTTGCTTCAACAAAAACTTGAATCGTTGGGCTGACGATTATGGTTACCTTATCAATTTGGTATCAGACCCTACATTACATCTTTGAAACTTGGAAACTTGGATGGTTGCTTACCCTAGAATTATCTTTCATTTTTCAAATTGAGAACCATTTGTATTTGTAGGAACCACTATTTTGTTTTTCAAATGGAGAGAACCACTATCAATATCGAAGACACGTACAACTATACAAGTGCCCAAGTCGTCTTCCTCCGTTGCTATTTTAATATCAAGTTGTACAAGCACATCTAAACGATCATAATAAACTTTCATTCAATAGTAACTCATTTTCCTTCTTATGAGATAGAAGAGGATGAAAAAGAAACCAAGATGAACACATTTAATACTTGAGAATCCAAAACAGATCCCTACTACCATTTATCTACTGACGCTCTATCTGAATGGTGACATGGCTTATGTTGTACTCTCTTCTAATATAATCAATAACCTTATCCAGTACCATGTCTGCATTAGCCTCCGGCTTTATTATAACATGGCATGCCAATAGAATCTTCCCAACAGTTATGGCCCAGATGTGCAGTTCATGTATTGCAACTACCTCATCCATCTCGCACAAACCCTTCTCGAGCTTTGTTGCGTCAATCTCTCGCGGCGTGCTCTCCATTAGTACCTCCAGGATATTTCGAAGCATTTGAATTGTTGTGCACAGCACAATTGCAGAGAAAATCAGGGTGCATATCAGATCAAGAATCTTGTATTCGGGTTTATACCATATGATTGCCCCGCCGATCATCACCCCAATGCTTTGGATCGAATCTCCGAGTACATGAAGATAAGCCCCTTGTACATTTATATTTCGTTGCTTCTTTTGCATCTTGATAACCTTTGGTGAATGACTTCTTCCATCTTCACAGCAACCCTCAAGCAAGGGTGTAGTTACTGGTTCCTTGTGAGCATGATGATCGCTGGCAGCTCCCTTTCCTCCTTCATGGTGGTGGTGGTGGTGCGTAGTAATACTTATCCCATGATGATGCCCATGACCTTCACCGCCATGTTCATGTTTGCCATGACCATGGTCATGCTCGCCATGTCCATGACTGTGACCATGAGAATGGGCATGACCATGTTCGTGACCTAGCAGCAGAGCCATACCTATGTTAACAACTAACCCGAATGCAGACACAGCGAACATGAGCAACCCCTTGACTTCACCCGGACCATTGATAAGTCGGACAATAGCTTCGTAAACAAGGATTCCAGCAAGAAGCCAGATCATTTGAATGGAAACGAGAGCACCAAGAATTTCGATGCGGAAGAAGCCATATGACTGACGTGGAGTTGCCTCCCAACCAGAGGCCCAGAGTGAGAACAAAGAAATGGCAAAAGCAGCAACATCTGACAACAAATGAGCAGCATCAGTCAATATTGCAAGACTGTTTGCTTTAATACCTCCCACTACTTCTACACTCATAAAAACAATGCAGAGAACAACTGCTATGAAAAGCTTCCGCATGGATGCAGCTCGCTCCTTTGCATCATTTGAACTATTTTTTGCATCAGAAAATCCACAAGAGGGTGCATCCCCACAAATTTTACTTCCCACAATGCTAGGCCCTACAGCTTGCACATCCCCACATACTTCAATTATGTGACCATGATCTTGCACTTCCATCTGAGATTCAATAAGAAAAGATGTTAAAAGGAGAACTCAAAGATATCGAAATAAAAATATGAAACACAAACTAACGAGCTAAAACAATCATATTTACATGGATAGGCTCATAGGCAAGGGCATAAAATCTCGGTTCTGAATAGTATTCTTAATCCTACAAGAATTTAAGATGAGAACGATGCCTACTACATGTATAACTTAACAATGCATCATGATTCATTTAGCTCATGATAAGACTAATATGTCTTCTCAACTTTTTAAGGCAGCTGAAAGGATGATCAATTCCATCACATATATAAACCTAACATTCCATCCCTTACCCCATCAATCCAAAGTAACTTAAAACAAATCCTTAGTAATTTTAAAATAAAATAAAATAAATTCACCCACAAACCATTGCAAAGGGATTTCAAGTGTAAAAACACAGGTAAAGATTTGAGAAAAAAAAATGTGAGAAACGTGATACAAATCAAACGCATTCAGAACAATCAGTCAGGAAATTTGAACTACAAAAACATAAAGTCACTGAAAATCATACTTTCAAAATCAATTCAACATGCCAAAGAACTTCATTAGGCAGAAGGCAGTTCGAAAGGAACTTGGTGCTTCGGATCATGCAAATAAGTTATCCATTTCCGATTTCCAATAAAAAAGACGGGGAGATCTATAGGAAAGATACAAACACATCCTTCACAAGCAATGCATTTGAAAGGATCCAACAGTAGAAACACTCTTATGCAATTAAGTTTTCATAACGATATTGGTTAGTTACACGGAAACTAATGCAAACTATATACATGGGATACCATAATCGTGAAATGTACTTTATTTTAACAACCATTGACCAATGTAATTTGCAGCGCATATTGTTTGTTGATCAAAATTCATTAACCTAGTTACTATCTCAAAATAATTTTATGCAGTTATTAAGTCAGCACTAAAGTAGAATCAAATATCATTTGCTTCAAATGCCAGAATTTGGGAAGGGAAATGAACAGGAAGAAGGGTCCGTTTTCTCATTGGACTAACAGCACCATAAAAAAACTAGGTAAACATGTAATTCTAACAATTTTTTTATATTTATGAGTGTCTAGGCCAACTTGGACATACCTGGACTATTCTCACAGGATAATTGTCTAACCCTAGTACATCCCTCCCCAAACACAGCACTCGCATGAGGAAAACAATCAATGTACTGACAGAAACAGAAATTTTAACCGACCAACAAGCGTAGAGGACAGGTGAGAAGAATAATGATGGAAATTGGAAATGCATAAAGATGAACATAGCAAACATTGCATGATTCCTTAGTAAACTCACAATTCTCTATTAAAAGAAACTTTGGAGCAAGGATATTCAGTTTCCTGCATAAAGAGCATTGCAATAGTAAAATAGAATTTTACAATATTCAATTCACTAGAAGGGATTTGCAGTTGGAGAATCAATAAGTTTACGTTCAAAATCCAAATTAAAGCAATCTACATGGAGTTTGTTGTATTCCCTAGTAGACAACTCTCCTAATAAAATTATCATCTCCTATAAAGGCATAGAAGTTTAAGACTACTGGGTGAGCTACTCTTCAGCTGATCAAACTACAAAGCTCAATGTTAATAATCTACTCTACCCCCCTTTTATAAAATCCTACCCTTATAGTTTATGTAACATATTCTTTAGTTATTATAGAGTATCATTTTTGAGAAAAAAAAAAAAGAAAAAAAAAGAAGAAGAAGAAGAAATAAAAGAGGTAGCAGCTAAATTCTTTTTTTTTTTTTTTTTTTTTCCATCCTCAGGCATTCAGATCAAGAAAGAATTACATAAATCTCATTATATTAGAGGCAGAACTTCATTAAAAATGCAAACAAAGAGAGTAATTTTCAGCAACGACAAAGAATAAAAGAACAACTAAATCAGAATTTAAGGAACAAGGAAAAAAGTATCATAACAAAATAACAATAAAGAAACTCAAAGGCCAAAACCTAACATTATTACTCGATCAAATCAACAAAGCAACCAATGTAAACCAAATACTCTCCGACAAACGACCTATCGTGGCAATTCATGTTAGAGATAAGAAAAAATAATAACTCAGGAAAAAAAATGAAAAATACAACACCCAATACGATTATCCAAAAAGGGATTGCGGACGAATATCTGAAGAATCCCCAAAAGCCTAAGCATCAGCAAAACGAAATTGATTCCATATGATAAAATAAATAGACAAGAGCACAAAAAAGAACACCCAGAGGAAAAGCGAGAGACCTTAGTAAAATGTTGATATACCCTGAAAAAGGAAGAGAATAGGCAAAAAGGGTACAGCTAAAATGAGTGCAAAGAAATATGGAGGTGTCAGACTTTTTGGGTTTCTTGTAGGCACACTGTGTGAGATTAAACAATAACTTGATTTCACCTTTAATATTTTGGAAGGAGAAAACCAAATATATATTGCGGAAGGAAGCATAGTATATTTATTAAGAAAATTCTTAAATCCCCCTTTTTTTCATTTTCTTTTCTCTCTCTCTTTTTTTTTTTTTTTTTTTTTTTTTTTCTGTTCTGCTTGAAAAATGTTGGAAATTTGAAATGATGCCTTTACTTTTTCTCATTCTAATAAACTTTTATAGGCACTTTCATTGCCTTTTTCCCCCAAAAAAATCTAAAATGATAGCCAAGCATTGATATATATAAAAGAGGTTCATGATTCTATTTGGTCTAACAGATATCAATCACACTTCCCTTTAAAAGTCCATAGGAAAATAGGTACTCATTATAGTAAAAAAAAAAAAAAAAAAAAGAAAGAAAGAAAGAAAGGAAAAGGAATCAGCATGCGCTATTGATAGAGTGAGCAAGAAAGAACATCTACAAAGCACAGATACAAACATAAGACACAAATATAAAACACGGTATAGACTAGGCGACACGTCATTTTTTATTTTTTTTAATTTAGGATATAAATATGGCAAGGACACATTTATTAAACTATATATTGTTTTTATACAAAAATAGGAAATTCGACGTGAAATGAGTTTATGTATCTATATGCTTAGAAAAATGGTTTGATGTATTTCACTATCAAAAAGAAACATGACTACTTAACAAGTGTTCAATGCATGTCGAACAAATGTTGGACCTATTTTCACTTGGCATAACTAGTATCTAATAACACATCTATTGCACTATCAAGCCTGATACATAAGGAAGAAGTGTTGGAGTGTCCAAGTTGTCAGCACGGACATGTTAGCCAAACTAAAGTATTCTAGCTTCTAAGGAGAACATTCAACAAGATCAATGACTCTAGAGCCAAATCTTTACAAAAGTTGGGAATGATTCAATGAAGAGCCAATTTGAGAGAGGTTCAACCATTCTCTCCAGAGGATCATATTGTCTTAATCAGAGAGCAATTTGACTAAGCTAATCTTTTGTTTTTTTTTTTTTTTTTCTTTTTTTTTCCTTCCTTGAAAATGGCATGGTCTATTTGGCACGTACCATGCTCCTTACTTATTGACATTACATATGAGAATAATTATTTACCGTGTCCCACTTTGTCTTTAACGTGATCAGAGATAGGACCAATACTTAGTTTTGGGAGGTTAGGAGATTGGGGATAGACCCCGTGTCCTTTGTTTCCCCATTTATATCAATTGTCTTCATCGACAAATCATACAACAAACTCTATTCTCTCTCTAGCTGAGACTCCAGTTCTCCTTCTTCGGGTTTGTCTTCCATTGACTAATAGAGAAATGACAGATGTGTTGGCTTTGTTATCCTGCAGACTTTTGTTTCATGCTTCATATAGGGGATGTCCGTCTATGAGTCCTAGCCCCCTAGAAAAGCTTATTTTGCAGCTCCTTTTGTTGTATGGCTAGCCCCTCTCAGTCAAAGGACTATTTTTTCCTCCATGTGGAAGGTTAGTTATTTGTGTTGCAAGTTATGCATGGAAGATTTTGCACCTTAGATCAAAGGTCAACCAGTTCCTATTTGGTTAGGCTTCTTTGTTGTATGCTTTGCAAGAGGGCCAGGAGGATCTTAATTATTACTTTGGTGGTGTGATTTCCCAAAGTTGTTTGGGGTGGTTTCCTTAAGGTTTTCAGTTTTAACTTTGTTAGCTTGTAAAATTGGTACTCATTATAGTAAAAAAAAAAAAAAAAAAAAAAAAAAAAAAAAAAAAAAAGAAAGAAAGAAAGAAAAGAAAAGGAATCAGCATGCGCTATTGATAGAGTGAGCAAGAAAGAACATCTACAAAGCACAGATACAAATATAATACACGGTATAGACTAGGCGACACGTCATTTTTTATTTTTTTTAATTTAGGATATAAATATGGCAAGGACACATTTATTAAACTATATATTGTTTTTATACAAAAATAGGAAATTCGACGTGAAATGAGTTTATGTATCTATATGCTTAGAAAAATGGTTTGATGTATTTCACTATCAAAAAGAAAAATGACTACTTAACAAGTGTTCAATGCATGTCTAACAAATGTTGGACCTATTTTCACTTGGCATAACTAGTATCTAATAACACATCTATTGCACTATCAAGCCTGATACATAAGGAAGAAGTGTTGGAGTGTCCAAGTTGTCAGCACGGACATGTTAGCCAAACTAAAGTATTCTAGCTTCTAAGGAGAACATTCAACAAGATCAATGACTCTAGAGCCAAATCTTTACAAAAGTTGGGAATGATTCAATGAAGAGCCAATTTGAGAGAGGTTCAACCATTCTCTCCAGAGGATCATATTGTCTTAATCAGAGAGCAATTTGACTAAGCTAATCTTTTTTTTTTTTTTTTTTCCTTCCTTGTAAATGGCATGGTCTATTTGGCACGTACCATGCTCCTTACTTATTGACATTACATATGAGAATAATTATTTACTGTGTCCCACTTTGTCTTTAACGTGATCAGAGATAGGACCAATACTTAGTTTTGGGAGGTTAGGAGATTGGGGATAGACCCTCATGTCCTTTGTTTCCCCATTTATATCAATTGTCTTCATCGACAAATCATACAACAAACTCTATTCTCTCTCTAGCTGAGACTCCAGTTCTCCTTCTTCGGGTTTGTCTTCCATTGACTAATAGAGAAATGACAGATGTGTTGGCTTTGTTATCCTGCAGACTTTTGTTTCATGCTTCATATAGGGGATGTCCGTCTATGAGTCCTAGCCCCCTAGAAAAGCTTATTTTGCAGCTCCTTTTGTTGTATGGCTAGCCCCTCTCAGTCAAAGGACTATTTTTTCCTCCATGTGGAAGGTTAGTTATTTGTGTTGCAAGTTATGCATGGAAGATTTTGCACCTTAGATCAAAGGTCAACCAGTTCCTATTTGGTTAGGCTTCTTTGTTGTATGCTTTGCAAGAGGGCCAGGAGGATCTTAATTATTACTTTGGTGGTGTGATTTCCCAAAGTTGTTTGGGGTGGTTTCCTTAAGGTTTTCAGTTTTAACTTTGTTAGCTTGTAAAATTGTAGGAAGAAGACCGTGGAGCTTCTTCTTTACTTGCCTTTATGTGTGAAATGGCTGTTTTCTGTGGCAAGCCTGTCTATTCCCTTTTGTGGAGTTTTTTTATGTGAGAGAACAATAGAATCTTCAGATGACTATATTGATCTATTCCCTAATTATTTGCTCGACCTTATAATATGGGATCAGAGCCCTTATTCATATTTTCAGACCTGGCTTCCCCTTGGTGAAATTCTCTTCTTTTTTTGTATGTCCTTGTATTTTTCATTTTTTTCTCAGTGAAAGTTCAACTGATCATTAAAAATATTACATTTCTTGTTATCTAAAAAAGAACGAAAAAACTTGTTGATAACTATTTATAGTTTAAATAGAATTTAGTACATATAACAACAAGCTGAATGAGACCTCCCTCTCTAGAAAAATATTTAAGGCACATTAGATGTGGAATTCTATGGTTCTTATGAATCGAGAAGCTATTAACAAGGTGAAATGGTAAAACTGCGAAGGCAATCAATAGCCAGTGGAAGAAACCACAATAATACAAATCTCGAAACAGGATCTTTACGAAGCATTATGATGAAACACACACCTTAAGAAGGGAATAAACGGTTAAACAAAACAGCATACAACTGACAAAACAAAAGGGAAGTAAACAAAACACTGTTAAATTACACTGCTAAGAGAACACATATTATGAATGTAACAGAAACCAATCCCTAAATTCACGATTGGGTTGCTCAATCATAATTCCGTACACATGTTAGACAAAATCATAGCCAAATCAGTAAAAATCCAAAAGATAAACCAAAAGAGCTCCGACATAAGGGATATATATATATCTAGAGCAGCAGTAGCAACGCAAGAAGTGTAAACAAAGGTAAAAATTGTCAACTTTCCGACCCAGAAAACGGATTGTATTTGATTATATGAATACGGAAAAAGAAAATCTAAATAAAGAATAATGTATGAGGAGAAAACGCCAAAAACAAAAAGGAAAAAGGGTTATTGAATATCATTTACACAGAACACAGAAACGGGAATAAATTATCTGAAGCATACACAGTTATACGATCAAACCCAAGGCCATGTAATCGGAAACTTGCAAGTGAAAATCGATTATTATTCCATGCATCAGTTTTGAATTCAAGAATCAAAAATGGTCGTTGGAGATTCAAACTACGAAAATTCAAAATATTCGTTGGAAGAATGCGAGGCACAGAAAGAAAGAGCGCAAAATCGAAATGAATCGGTGGAAAAGAAAGGCGAACAGAGCTTAATCGAAGAAAGATTACCTCTCTCTTTTGCATGTGCGGCCAACTTGAGAGGAGATGAAAGCCCTGAAAACAAAACCACAGAAACGTCAAGAAAAGAAGAGGCGAAAGGGAGAAAGTGAGTTGAGCCTTAAAAATAACAATCAAACAAAACAAAAATGAATAAATAAATAAATAAAGTAGCCTTTTTATTTATTTATTTATTTATTTATTTATTTATTTATTCATTTTTGTTTGGTTATATTCTTTTTTTTTTTCTTTTTTTTTTTTTTACCTCATTTTTAACACATGCATGTATGTAATGCTCGACCGACAATATTTTAATTTTTTTTTTTTTCTCTCACTAATATATAAAATATATAAATAGACTTTCTCTTTCAGGTGTTTGTATGTTACCCATCAAAGTTGGGGAGCGTTCGAGAGCTGCATAATTAAAGATGACATCATTCTCGGGAGTCAATTCGTCTAATCTTTTGTATTTCATTTTGCAATAAAGTCGTGCGATTATAGAGGACGGGTAGATCCAAGTCAGTTTTTATTTTGTTTTCCTTATATTTTTCATGCTTATGTAGCCTTTGTCACGTATTTCTTTTGGGTACTAATATATGTAACTATTTCACTCATATTCGTGTTTTATATACGTGGCTTCAGTCCCTCTTAAAGAAAGAGGATGTTATAGATTACTCCTCCAATCATTCATTATACAAACATGTACATTTACGATATATTATTTCTGTTTTATATTTTTTTTCGGCTGATTCTAATTATGAGTGTATGGTAGCCCATAAGCAAGCCTAAGGAGTAAGTTAAAAGCTGACCTAGTGAATTCATGCACATGTATATGAATCATGCGTAGAGAAATATTATGCATCTAGCTACACTCAGAAATGAAAATAGAGTCCCGATCATGAAATAGGGTCCCATAAGTCATGTTGAATGTAGTATGACTTGATTATTGTATGTGGCTCGGAGAAGAATGAGTCATTTAATGAAATACTCATTTTTTTCCTAGGTAAAGACAGGAGATCTTTGGTCGGATGTTGGTTTTTGCGGGGACCATGGAAGACTATTTTTTCATCGATACTTTTCGTAGAGGTGTACATGGGTCAGGTCGGATTGGGTTGAGGGATTTTCTTGGACCAATCTAAAAGTTTAGGATGGTTGGATCGGTATCCCAACTCAATCTTTAATTTTTGGGTTGGGTTTGAGTTGGGCTGTTAGGTTGTTCAAAAAAAATTTAGTTTAATGAAGAACCGGCGATGAAACTGCAAACTAGAGCTGAAATGAAGAAGAACGAAAGTGCGAAATTAAGTAGCAAATAAGTGAGATTTTCATGTCAATCTTGATGAGGTAAGTCGAAAGGTGAGTAGCAAAGAATGAAAGAATTAGAAGACTGATGTACTTATACAGTGTATTGCTCTATGGATGTCGGGCTTCTAAAGCGACACATCGCTGGTCATGATATGCATGTAATAACGATCCAGTCTCACATACACTAGAATTATGGTCGTTACAATAACTAATTTTGTGAGAAATGCATTGGAGATTTAATAGGATCTTTCATCATCAAAACAAGTGTAGCACAAGGTAACTAACACCCGAATCTTGACCTCAATATCATTGTTAATTTATTTCATCGCATTTTGTTATTATTTTCATTGTGTCGGTCTATTTTCATTCATATATACCCAACAAATCTGTGTTCGTACAAGTTACTATTTAGTGCACACGAAAAAAAAGTTGTGATTTTGAATGCATTGGTTTATACGTATATCCTCCTAGGTATTACTTACTCACAGTTAGTTTAAACTTTGTGTGTTGGATGACAAAAGTTTACGTCTTTTCTTTTTCGTTGTCTCATTCTTGTATTATTTCGACTACCTTTCACCCATTTTCACATGATCACACACAAAGTTTTA
The DNA here is from genome assembly GCF_057944985.1 of Cucurbita pepo subsp. pepo. Lineage (NCBI taxonomy): Eukaryota > Viridiplantae > Streptophyta > Magnoliopsida > Cucurbitales > Cucurbitaceae > Cucurbita > Cucurbita pepo. The sequence goes on from NC_141809.1 coordinate 11,278,425, forward strand.
TAACTTTAATTTACAAATGTAAATAATATAAGCTAAAATCGAGATAATGTCCAAATCAGTACAACAAAAAGTTCATAATCTATTAAATATTTTTAGAGTTTAGAGATCGAATGAAGAATAAGAGAGAGAAGATGCAAGGGGACATATAAGTGAAGACACCGGAATGGAAAACTTCACGACTAGTAGAATTTATTTATAGCTGATTTCAATTAATTACAAATCAAATAAATTCTGTAATGTCGGTTGGTGAGGAGAACAAACCACCGTGTATAAGGGTGTGGAAATCTTCCCCTACCAGTGTTTTAAAGTCTTGAGTGGAAGCTCGAAAGGGAAAGCCTAAAGAGGACAATATTTGCTCGCGGTGGATCTGGGTCGTTATAAATTCAATCCATAACTAAACATCGGACTCTACCATGTATAAGGGTGTGGAAACCTTCCCCTACCACACGCGTTTTAAGCCTTGAGAGGAAGCCTGAAAGGAAAAGTCCAAAAAGGACAATATCTGCTAGCGGTGGATTTGGGTCGTTACAAATTCAATCCATAACTAAACATCAAACTCTACCATGTATAAGGGTGTGAAAACCATCCCTTACCACACGCGTTTTAAAGCTTTAAGGGGAAGCCCGAAAGGGAAAGCTCAAAAAGAACAATATCTGCTAGCGGTTACAAATTCAATCCATAACTAAACATCAGACTCTACCGCTTGACGAAAAGTTCTTAAATCTCGAACACAAATTTTGAGGTTAAAGTTATAACATTATCGGGAACAAAAGATTCCATTTCTTTTTCAAGTTAGCATATAAAAAGATTCCATTTCTTTTTTCTTTTGCTATATCATTTTCCTCTTAATTTCTTGCACTTCCTTTATTGTGGATAAGCATCCTACAACTTATATGCTACCTTTGTTCTCTTTCATTCATCATTCAAATACTATCAATTTATTTATTATCTTAATCGAGTAATTTCATAATATCAAGTTTTGTATAAATAATCGAGTCAGACATAAATCATGTGATACGCGAGTAAGAAAGAGATACATGAATAAACCGAAACTATATTCGAATGAAAGCAAACCTTAGGATACAACGACTAAAAAAGATTTAAAAGAGTTGAAAGTTACTATCTATGTCAACAAGTTGCATCTTCCTTTTTAGTGACTCAATTATAAGAACTCTAAGGTTAAACGTGCTTTGCTTTTAAAAGTGAGGATTAAATGACGTGATCATGTGAGCATATCGGAGCCATCACGTGCCAAATATGAACTCTGAATCTTGATCCATTTAAGAATATTATGTAGCTGGTTTGTGGGAATAGTCTCTACTTTTAGAACCTTAAGGTTAAGTAATGTGACCGTATGATCATGTTGCAAAGGAACGTCGAGGCTATCCCGAATCTAAATTCTGAATCGTGACCATATCGTAAGAAAATGTTGAAGTTATCTAGTGCCGAATTTAGATTCCGATTCCATAATTTATTAAAGTTATAGCTTAAAGAAATTTTGTAGTGGGCAGCAAAGTTGGGCACCACACTTGGCAAGTGGGAAACAAAATGGATAAGGATTCCAAGATATTTTGTGTTTTGGACCAAGATTCCCCAAAAAGTAGAATCAACTAACGGAAAGAAAGATTGAGCCACCAATTTTCATATTTTAACTTTAATTTAAATTTAATTTCTATAATTTTTAAAAGTTTTATTATATTCTCGTTTATAATTTCTATAATAGAAAGACGTTACATGATTTGGTTGCCACCCTTTCATCCACATTTGTCTTAGAATGGAACTGCCGTGAAAGGTAATCCAATTGAACTTTTAGGTCACACACCCTTAATTGGTCCTATACCTAGCTCGACAATACTGAAACTAGAGTGGAAAGGGAAATGGAAGCTTTGTAGATGTCGTACCAACTACTATTGGCTTGGACGCTACCTTTGTCTTCCTAGGTTGTTGTGGTGGTCTTCTAGGTCCCTTAGGGTGGCTTGGTAGCTTTGACGTGGATTCATGTCTCCAGGGTTCTATATTATGAGTCATTTATTCTAGCTTGATCGAAGAGCATTAGGGACTACTGGAGGCATTCCGTCTTAGGTCATCATCTAGCCAAATTGTCTCTAACACCCTAGTCTTATTATGTTATTGCTACTTATACTCTATAGGGAGATCACACACTCAACCATCTGGAACTAATATTCATTAAATCACGTTTCGATTTCGGATTCAAAGCTAGTTATGGCCAAAATTTCCTCATTTTTCTTCTTTTGTGATTTTTTTTACCTCTATTTGTGGCCGATTTTTTGCCACTTTTGATCGATTTTCGACCCTTTTGATGTCAATTCATAATAATATTTCCTAGAACACAAAAGTTTTTGGTATTTATACTTCTAATCCAAATCGAGATAACTAACCAAATTGGTGCAAATTGACAAGCAAACAAAAAAAAAAAAAATTGAAAATATGGTTTCTCCAAACGACAATCATTCCTTTATCGATACGTGTGAATGCATATGTTTGCGTATATTATTGTAAACAACCAAACAAATTTTTTGCACCCATCTTGGAAAATGTAATGAACCAAGTGGAGCCTTATAGTTAAACTCAATCACGAGATAATCGATCCAACTAATGTAGCTAATCAAGTTAGAAACTCTACAAAAGTTATTCATTTAGCGAGAAAAAAAAAAAAAAAAAAAAAAAACTTTAACAACATATGCTTATCGAATAGTTGAAGAATTAAATCTATACTTTCATACTTGAAATACAAGCGGCGGTCGATTCTATGGACTACCTTCCCTTCTTAAGAGTCAGTGATTCCTTAAGATTTTTCAGATATGGAGAAGGATGTAATATAAGGGATTCACAAAAGTCATGGATGAACATGCTATATCTCGGTTAAGTACGTTCCACCAACCGAGAATGCTAAGTTCAAGAATAAAAGAGCAAGAGAACGAAGAGCGAGGAAACCCAAGGAAATTTTAGCACCAAGCACAAACAAAAGATGTCCCACCACCTCTTTTCCATATTATGATTAAAGAAAAGAAAGAAGAACTCGTTTTGATTTTGGCAAGTTCATGAACCTTCCGAAGAAAATTCATATAAACTTATCAGTAATGGAAGTTTCATAGCATATAAGGTAGGCCTAATTATGTAAATTTTTTTTAAGATGGTTTATCTCTAGACAAGGAATGTCTTAGCCTTCCAAATTCCTCAGCCACACACCAATCAAGCTCCACACCCACACACCAATCAAGCTCCACAGCCACACAAATGGCCTCCACTCCTTTCCGCCTTGTTGTCTTCACCATCTTTCTTCATCTTCATTTCCCAAAATCTCTGCCCTTCCTCTTTTCTCTTCAATCCTCCACCATATACTTCCTCTTTCTCTATCCCCTTCCTTCCCGATTTTTCTTCTCTTCGATTCTCTCTTGGATTTATCCGGCGGCAGTGTTTTACCGGCACTGCGGTGCTTTGAGTTGCTGCTTTTCCTCCGAATTTCGTGGAGTTGATGATCTTGGAGTAGGAAACGGGAGAAGAGGGATTTCCGGGAATCTATTCTGAATCGCGGTGGTAATCTGGAGTGTGAAGATGAAAATACAGTGTGATGTTTGTGAGAAAGCTCCTGCTACTGTGATTTGTTGTGCGGATGAAGCGGCGCTTTGTGCGAAATGCGATGTTGAAGTTCATGCTGCGAATAAGCTTGCGAGTAAACACCAGAGGCTTCTCCTTCAGTGCCTCTCCACCAAGCTCCCCAAATGCGATATATGCCAAGTAATTTCGATCTTTTGATGCTCTACTTTTGATTTATTGCTCGTTTATTTGCTAGTTTCGTTCATCTCATGGTGTTTGGTATGATATAATGAGTGTAGATTAGCGATTTCGGGAGCGTCGATGAGTATCTCAATAGCATTTACTTAAATCACTACTAAATCCAAAGGTTTAAGTTTATTTGTGAGATTGAAATTTAGTAAGAGCCTCAACAAGTGAAAGAAGTTTGAACACAGGATCTTCAGTCTTTACTTCAATTTTAGTAACAGGGATTCGGATTTAGAATCTTTGATACCGATGCCATGTTAATTTATCTCTATACTAAAAGATTTAAGCTTATAAGTTATGGCAAATTTTTTCTTAAACATATGACATGATATGATATCAATTCAAGTCTAGTCATTTCACTGCGTGGTTGCTGTTGCCTAGATAATCATTTCCTCTGGTATCTGATTAATTAACTCTCCTGGATTGCCAGTTTATGCTAATGAGATTGATTTTTGAACGGCTTCAAGATCCAGAATTGGTATTTGTTTTGAATAACCAAGAAAATCAAATACGTAATCATACTTTGTTCTTATGATACTTTGATTGTTATAAATCATCATTGTTTGTTAGATTCAAGTAGTTTAATTGTAGAGAGTCGGTATTGAAATATTCAAATTTCGCTTGAGGGATGTCGTTCGGTATGCTGAGTGTTCTATATCTCATTCGGTATCAGGACAAGGCGGCTTTCATTTTCTGTGTTGAAGACAGAGCACTATTTTGTCAAGATTGTGATGAACCAATTCACTCAACTGGTAGTCTTTCAGCAAACCACCAGAGGTTCCTAGCCACTGGAATCAGAGTGGCTATGAGCTCAAGTTGCATGAAGGACGTCGACAAGGTGAAGATGGAACCTCCGAATCCGAAGAACCCTCAGGTTCCTGCTAAAATTCCTCCACAACAAGTTCCTAACTTCTCATCCCCATGGGCTGTTGATGACTTTCTCCACTTCTCTGATCTTGAGTCCTCTGACAAGGTAAAGAAAAGCTAGATACTTCACCTTCTACGCATCCATTTGTTTGTTTTTTGTTGATCATACTGCAACAAAGGAAGTGAGCTTTTTGTTCTTCTTTGGATGAAAAATAGTGGAGATGAAGTGAAATGTAGTTTATACCAACATCTCCTGTTTAATTAATTCTACATATTTAGAAACCATAACCTTTTGAACCTTCCTGCATATGTTCAGAGGTACTCTGGCATTTTCTCCCAAAGATGAAACTAGTTTAGCATAAAGTTTCTAAGCATTTGTAACGGCCAGCCACTGCTAGCACATATTGTCCTCTTTGGCCTTTCCCTTTCAAGCTTCCCCTCAAGGTTTTTAAAACTCTGTCGGCTAATGAGAGGTTTTCACACCCGTATAAGGAATGTTTTGTTCTCCTCCCCAAACTAGATGTTGGATCTTACAATCCACCCCCTTCTGGACCCAGTGTCCTCGCTGATACTCGTTCCATTCTCCGATCAATGTGGGACCCCCAATCCACCCCCTTCAGGGCTCAACCTTCTTGCTGTCACATCGCCTTGTGTCTGGCTCTGATACCATTTGTAACGGCCCAAGCCCATTGCTATTGGATATTGTCTTTTCTAGGCTTTCTTTTCCTTTCGGGCTTTCCCTCAAAGTTTTTAAAACGCATCTGTTAGGGAGAGGTTTTCACACCCTTATAAAAATTGATTCATTCGGATCTCACAACATCTGTTAGTTTAAATTCATATCGTGCACCGTTTTCCAAAATTTGGTTATTCTGATGCAAAACTGTATTTCCAATGGGAAGCGGAATCTCCAAAACAATAATAGAACATTGGCTGGCTTTAGTTTGGATCCATGCCTTGTAGTTTCTTTAGAGATTTCTGTTCCTTACCGTTTCTAACACAGAGGCAAACTTTTCACGAAGAATTGCATTACATCACTTGATTTATAGTTACTTCTTGAAATCATGATTATTGGGTTGTCACACTTATCCCCAAGTTTCATTACTGCAGCAGAAAGAACAACTAGAGTTTGGGGAGTTAGAATGGCTAGCAGAAATGGGCCTCTTTGGCGAGCAGGTTCCTGAAGAAGCTTTAGCTGCTGCTGAAGTTCCGGAGCTTCCTACTTCACACGCAGGTAGTGCATTCACATGCAGACCGACGAAGTCGAGCACGTCATACAAAAAGCCCAGGATCGAGATGGTAGACGATGAGGAGTTTTTTACAGTTCCTGATCTTGGATGAACCAAGAAATGCACAGATGTTGAATTGGTATGCCTGTGAAAAATAGAGTTTATAATCTTACAAAATGTTTATGTATAGTATTATCGACATGGACATCTGATAGTATGCGTTATAGTAGTTTGCTCTGATCTTGTGGCTAGAATATTCGTTCAGTCTTTGTAACATTTTCTTTTGCTTTTGTACCTTATTTATTACCTTATTATAACTTTTGGATCTTATATGAAAAATATAAAATTATATTAAAGAATGGTGACTCATGCTGTAAAGATTAAAAGGGTTGTTTGTTTAAAGCTTTGTTTGATATGTTTGGAATCATAATATATATATATTTTTTTTCTGTTATTACTTTATTTAATTTTAGATAATTAATGTTTGTTAAATTATTAAATAATTTTAACTAATTTAATATCTACCATATTTTAGATTTTTGAGTTTAGTCTGTCATCAAATTTAATAATTATATTCAAATAAATTATTTTAATAAATTTATATAAACTTTTGATTGCAAATATTTACTTAATACAAACTTATATTACAATCAGATTAATTCTATATAACTATTGTAACTTATTACTAAAAAAATAAAAAATAATTATATGTTTTATTACTAATTTTAATTTTAAATCGAACCAATTAATTATGTTTTAAAGACATGATAAACTAATGAATGAGCTAATTAAAATTAGTGCTAATAAATAAATAATTATAATTATTCAAAAGCCACTAACTCTAATTAAGATATTTTTAGCTAATTAATTAATAATTTAGTAAATAACTAATTCATTTATTTAATAAATTTTTATGTCCAAATGAATTAAAATATATATTTAAATAAATCACTATTGATTTATTGTAATTAAATAATTAAATATATTAATTTTGGTAAATCAACAAGGGGACTTTAAATCATGGATTTAGTTTTCCGTCCAATGCATGTTTGACACTCCTGCCCTCTTGGGCATGTTTATATCTATTAACGAAATATTTGATAAATATCGTGTAACGTTAAGAATGGTTGGAATTCCACGTTGACTAATTACGAGTATGGATATATAAGTGAAAGACACCAAAAACAAAGTCGAAGGTTCGCTCTCAACATGTTGTAAAATTTTTGTTATCATTACCAAGTAGAAAAGGTACTCACCAAAAGATTATGATATTGGCAAATTCCTTCAAGCGAGACGTTCGTCTATCTCGATCCTTATAGCTCCATAACTTATTTACTTCGATTATGTAGCTTAGTTTCCATCTGATCTTCTAGTACAGATAATTTTCAATGTTTATCTTTCATAAACTGAAATTTGATCCATCAAACTTCTCAATTTCAACCTTTGAGCTTTTCATCTTCCCAGGTTGTGGTGAATTTTGCATAGCTCTGATATCAGTTGTTAAGACAGCACAACAACTCACACTCGATATAGATGAACACAAAGAATATGAGAGAGAAAATGCAATGAGAAATATCAAATTTAGGTTTATATTAATGACTTTAAATATATATATAGTAATAGAGAATACAGAGAAGGCAAGAAGGTGCATCTTCAAAACACTACGTAGATATATATATATATATATATATATATATATATATATATGGTTCAATTTACTATATATATATATATAGTATAGGTATATGCTATATATAACTATCTACCATATATATATATAACTTTACCAGATATAGTCATTTACTATCCATGTCATTTACCATATACACGGACTCCATAACTTAACACTCCTCTCTAATTCCCATCCAATGATAAGTTAACCTCAAGTCAATCTTAGAGAATATTGACACCTTAAACTAGTTAAACAAGTCATTTATTACGGACAGAGAGTACTTATTCTTGATAATGACCTTATTTTACTCCCTCTAATATATGCACAAACATTTAGATCCATATTTCTTCTTACAAACTACACGGGAGCTCCCCAAGATGATATGTTAGGTCATATGTAGACTTATTTAGCAACACCTTCAACTATTCTTTTAGTTCCTTTATTTCCACGGGTGCCATTCTATAGGGTGCTTTTGAGATCAATGTGATTCCTAGTTCAAGCTCAATTCCAAAGTTGTGGTACTAAAGATATTGTTCGTTGTACTTTGTTGATATTCGTGACACTAGCTAGAAACATCCATGCATCGTAGCTAATCATCTTCTTGGCTTTCAAGAAGGTAATAACTTTAATGGTACTCTTGGAACTAATCCCTTGTACGTGAAGCTCTCCCCTGTCGAGGGTCTAAAGGTTACTACTCAAGCATTAAGTGTATCAAATCGTAGTTTTCATCTAGTCGGCTCATCATTAGGGTAATCTCGAAGTCTTGCATACTCAGGACAATTTGTGTTGCCTTTAGGACTCATCTTAAAACTGTCACACTATCTTACTTAACTTTACGAGTGACCAACAACAACTTGTCCACAAGTGTGGAAATTAATAGGGTGATTTATAAAGCTCTAGTTCTTAGTGAACATGTTCAATCTATCTCTTAGAGATTAAAGAGTGCATGGAACTAGAATCAAACAACACAAATGCTAAATGATCAAAGATGGGCACCGTACCTATTACCACTGTGTCGGACTCATCTGCCTTCTTAGTCATAGTCGTAGGGGCTATTGCTGGGCTATGTTGCTGAGCTTCCCAACCTCTCAGTTTTACATTACCAATGGGTTGGTGGGTTGGCGTCTTGATTTTTTTGGTATTGACACTCTGCAGCTTTGTGGCCTGACTAGCCACATCCAAAATACTCTATTGTGCTAGCAGGCACGTTCATGTTTCTCTACCTCATCTAGTGTCTGACCATAATTACCTAAATGTCCGTGAAAATGTCGGTCAAACCTAGAGCAGTTCCTATCTGATCTCCTCCTTTAACTTGAGGAAGCTTGAACCATCTCTGTCTGCTTTCCCTCATGCATGTGCATGTCCATTAGGGTAGCAACGCAACATTGCAATCGGAGGAAGCTTGGACTGTCACAAAGCTCTAGACCTTGTCTCTGAGACCCTAGATAATATAATTTGTCTTCTTCTTCTCTATGGCTACGATGTCTAAAGCAAATTTGGCCAACCTGTTAAACTCCATATTGTACTCCTCATCCGTTCTATCTCCCTACTTCATAGCTAGAATCTCATTTTTGTATTTGGCAAGAACAAGATACTATTTCAGGAAATATGCCTCTTTAAACTGGGACGAAATCACTAGCCCTCTATCAAGACTGAGCATCTTCTACGTCTTATCTTCTAGCATATACATGTCACAGTGCACCTATTACTTTTCTGAGCCGTTCATATATTGGAAGGTTGTCTCTATGACCTCTAACCATGCTTTAGCTGCTACTTGATCTACTTTCTCACTGTCGAAAGATGGTGAGTTGTACTTCTAGAAGTCCCTCGCATAATTGGATCTATTGTCATTCCTCTTGATTTCTTGGGGACCGAAATTGTCTAACTGGCTACCATGATTTGTAACAGTTGGCTGGTCTGGGTCTCCAATGTAAACCTCATAAATGACTATAAGGACTTTAGCATGGAAGTCACAATAGGCTATGTCGGTGGCACCTCTGGGGTAGGCATTGACACCTAAAGGCTCTCCCTCATTGCCTCTTGAGGTTTGATCATTTCAACCTCAGAGATCTTCTTTGTAGTGCCAACTGCCACCTTCTTTCTACTCCTTTTAGGTATTACCCGTCAATCGATCCTTCTCTTAGGAGCCATGGTCTATTAAAAGACAATAAACTCATCCTAACACGTCAATTAATCGAGAAAATGAAAATTGAAGTACGATCTCATGAGACTTAACCACTGTTCAAATTTTGACTTACTTACCGAGTCAAAACTAGGCATGTCGTAGCGCTAGGGCACAGTGAATGTACGACTCTCTACCTAGACAAGTCTACAACATCTAAAACTCGATTGCTTTAATACTAATTTAACTGAAACGTTCTAAAATATACGTAATAAATAGAAAATAGTCGTAAATTCTCACTGGATCAAAATTAAAATATAAGGAAATGACTAATAAATCCAATGAAGCATGCCTAAATGGATATGACACGATATGAACTTAAGAAATAAATAAATAAATGAGTATTAAGAATGTTAATATGAGGAATAAGAAAAGGTGAAATAAAGGGAGAAATGCACATTTGGGAGCAAGCCAAGTCTTCCAGAGCCTTCACGAACATGAATGTGTGCTCCCAAGTAAGAAATTTCCCGAAACCCTAATTTTCCTCCTTTCCTCGAATCATTCACCCTCGATAGTACAATCTGAATCTTCGCATTCGCTTATTGCTCAACTCTCCAATTTCCGATCAGGTTCTCCTCTGTCGCAGATTTGAATTTCTTCTCACCGACAGAAATTTCTCGAGTGGTGCCTTTTATTTCTTGGATATTGTTCTGTTTTGATTTTATCGTTCTGTTCTCGATCTAGTTGCCTTTCAGTCTCTTAATTTCGTGATTGGGCTTCGATGAAGAAATTGTGAAATTGTGAAATTGCGAGAATTTTTTTTTTTTTTTTTTTTTTGATCTGATATACTTCAAGAAGTTACTTAATGGCTGGTACTAAATCTTTGTTCATTTTCTGATTCTGATGAAGAAATTTCAGTCTCTGTATGAGTAGTATTGATTTAGGAATTGTGTAAACAGGGGAGTTTTGAAGGGCAATTTTCAGATGGGGAGGCCTTTATTTTACGAGATTCTTGAAAAACCAGCCACAAGTGGGATTATAGGGATTTGCTGTGCTATATGGTTTTACATTCAGAAGAAAAACATTGGATATTCACATGTGGGGCTGAGTTATGAAACTGCCATGGAAGGACACCATTGGAGGATAATAACTTCTGCCTTTTCTCATATAAGTGTTATTCATTTGGTTTTCAACATGAGTGCTCTTTGGAGTCTTGGGGTCTTAGAACAGCTTGGGCATATGGGCTTAGGTGTTGCATATTATCTCCACTACACTCTTGTTCTGGTCATACTCTCTGGTATCCTAGTGTTAGGAATGTACCATCTCTTAATTCAAAAGTTTAAGCTCGAATACTTTCGACGAGTTACCGCTGTTGGATATTCTTGTGTTGTTTTCGGGTGGATGACTATACTTTCTATGAAGCAACCATCTTCGAAGTTGGAACTCTTTGGCTTCCTTTCGCTACCCATCAGCTTTGCACCATTTGAATCACTGATCTTCACTTCCATTATTGTCCCACAAGCAAGTTTTCTTGGACATCTATCTGGAATAATTGTTGGATATGCTATAGCTTGGGGTTTGATCCACGGAATGAATAACTTCTGGGCACTTTCCATGCTAGGATGGGTTGTTCTTGTCTTTATATTTAGCTTGAAGAAATCTAACACCTACGACTTCGACTTTCTGGAGATTGAATCTGTGACGGACCCTTCATTGCCGTCTGTTCGATTTCTTTCAGCTGGAAATGGTAGGACCTTGCAGATGAATGCATTGCCAACAGGAGATGTCGAGATTGTATGAATTTTTAGGAGTCATTTGCATACTTAAGATGTTGAAGTTGACCATTGAATCCTGTTGTTTGTGCCAGGATAATATATTCGGTCTCGAGATGCCCTCTGTTTGAGATCTGTTCAAGTTAGCAAGGCTTTATCATGATTACTGGTGTGCAATTCTTCCATTCTTTGGGATTGAATTGACTGGGGATTATCGGTTGTATGGATTAACAACAATGGTCCAGCCAAGAAGTTATACAGAAATTTAATTTGTCATTCACATATGTATCATAATTTGCATTGCTTGAGGCTGAAATTTCATCTTTGCTTATTTATTTAATTTATTTATTTATTCCCTTTTCTTGTAGTTTAGCCAAGTGTTGTGTGGATTATTGTTCAACATTTGATATCATTTCCTAGCAACAAGCTCCCTTGTTTAGAGTTTTTGATGATTTTTAAAGGGCTTTTCAGTGGGAATAGTTTGGTTCCTTTTATGGTGTTTTCAAGTTGTTTTCTTTCAAAATTTCCAAATTAAATGCATTTCTAGTCATTGGCGAAACATCCTTATGAACTTAAGGTTAAATTACTATGTTCGTGTCTAGTTAGCATATAGAGAGTCAGAGCTTGGCTTTGATTTGGTGTCTGGATAGTTGCAAAATTTTTGTTAGAATTCCTATAGTTTTGTTAAACTTGAAAATGTTTGCGCTGTTACTAAATGTTCATTAGTTTGCTTAAGGTTATATAAAATGTTTGGAATGTAATTAAATTTTATTTGAATGTAATAGATATCTAAACTTTAGAGGTGTTTGATGTATCCTTTTAGTTTCGTCTTGAGCCATTTTTTGATATATTCATTCGGGGATCTATTAAGAGACCTTTCATAAATTTTTCAAAGGCAATCGAGTAGTTCATGTAGTTCTTCACATTTTCAATCATTTTGAGGGGAAATGAATACAAAAATTGGATGGGAACATAGGGCCTTAATGTAATGACACTTCCAAACTTTTAATTTGAGTAACCATCTTTCAATTCAAGCTTATGAAATTCGATTAATAGTCAAATGCACAAACCAGCTCTAAATGGTAAGGATCGGTAATATCCATTCATTTTTAATTCAACATTCCCATGTCTTGACCATGTTAGAAGTTGAACTTAAATAACTTGGTTGGACTAATTAAGTATATCAACTATAGTAAAATGCTAGTTTTAAGTTTAACATATTGGTGTCAGTATAGTTCATATGATTCATGCTATAGCATGCAATTAAATAAATCATATGATATAAGGTGTTATATTATGTTTCTTGTATGTCATATGTTTGTACGTTATGATAGTTATAGGTGGATTGTTAGACAATCTTCTATAATAGATTCACTACTAGTTATGAGAACCACTATAGCATGTACAATCTTAGTAGGATGTGGATGCACTTAATAGTGCCCTACGATCACCATGTGGGTGCGTTTAAGAAGTTATCAACTAACTTGTTAGTCGGAGCAGTTCAAGGGACCACATAGAGTCAGCAAGCATGAGGGTTGCTCCCTCTTGTGTCACCTTCCTATTGTGTGACTACTAGAACTAGGTTAACTACTCTATTAGTTTATTTGTAGCAGTAAACATACTCCAAACCAATAACTTCACCAAAATGTGGAGACAAACCTTCAAAGTAAATCGTACTTAGGAAAAATATTCAAAAGAAAGAAAAAATGGGTCGATCGCCATGAGAATTTTAAATCGAAAAAAAGTACTGACCATGGGTGTCAAGTTAAAAACCAAATTGTTATAAATTAAATTTATGAGTTAAACTATTACGAATTTTGAACTAAATAGACTAAAATTTTTAATAACTAAAAGTCACAAACTACACCCATCTACTAACTTTCAAACTCTTCCACTTTTCACATATCCTTTACCAATAATAGGTAACCAAGAAAAACTCCTATTTCCATAAAATTAAAAAAAAAATAAAGTAAACACTAATGGTATGGTTAGGTGGCGTAGGCGAAGCATGAAATAACAACTTAGAAAGTGGGTTTTCAGGCCATCTTCAGCAATAACCAAAATTAATTGTGGAAGTTTAAGAGTAATGTTTGAAAAAACTACTAAACTATGCTACATAGATTGTAGAACACTTAAATTCCAAAAATTGATAATACAATCGCACGAGGTGTTGATGAACGGGCAAATGAGAAAGGCACGATGCGACACGTACGTACATTAGTTTGAAAGGAGAAAACGAAGGTGTGCAAGAACGAGCACGTGCGTCCAGCCATCGACTTCTTCTGAAACGAATTCCATAACTAAACTTGTTTCCCTTTCACCCTCGCAATTTACCTACATGCATTTTCGCTTCATTTTAGGGAGAAAAAAAAAAAACATTTGAACCATTTCAACTTTGATAGGTAAAAGAATCACAGTTTCATCACTACAAACAGGCACATGCCTACCTAAATTAAAGGTCGATACAATACCCTTTTTATAACATCGAAAATTTACTCCTAAATGCTATGTTTTTCGAGATTCAAAAGCAGAGAAGTTAGGCCCGAAAGATAGTTCAACACTTGCTATACATTAACCCGGTTTAATACTCGTCTCGACTTTGAATGTTCAAAACATTCAGAGTGTGCACCGTATACAATGAACACTATTCTAAACAGAGAAAGTCCATGTTTCCTAGTTTTCAAGGGATTTATTTCTTTCTCCCTTCCAGGTAGAACCAAGTCCTGCTCAGAAGCAAAACAAGATCTCCAAAATGTTCACAAAATCTCACATTTTTCAGCATAAAAAACAGAGGAGAAAAAGAAACAGCTAATAACGATGGGCGCAAAAGATATCCTCCATAAAATTCGTACGCAATTACCACAGCTAATTGATGCATTAAAACCTTACCTCATAAAAACAAGGAAAAACGGTTGCCCCCTGCACAATACAATGGAACAATTGCAAACGAAAACTTGCAGCTAGCTAACACAAATTTTATCAACTTTTTTGTTTTTTTGTTTAATGTAAATCAACAAGTCAGAACAACGAGATAGCATTGTCAAAACTAGCCAACTGTGAACAAAGAAGATCTTATGCTTACACGGAACTCTCACGAACTAGCAGTCGAAATTCTGAAAATTCGCATCGATATTTTTTAATTCATGTTACGTAAATCATTGTGAAAGGAAGTCCTGTTGCCTTCTAGGATATAGAGTAATGGAGGTTGGTTTACGAAGGTAAGGCTGTCAAGCTAAAGATTCTACACGAGATCAAAATAGTGCTCCTGGTTGAGTTGATTCAATCTAAGAGTGATGAATATATATATACACCAAGACTTACAAAATAATGATAAAAATTTCCGTGAATTTTGATGAATCTTCGTTTCAACCTATAATATTTAGTATCAAGAAACTCAAGATATTTCGAAATCAAACGTAGGTGTCACTACGGTTTGTACCATAACCGCAAAGAAACTAAGCTTACATCTTAACGACCATTGGGCCAACGTGTAATGGTATTAAGGGTGGAACGAAAATTGGAACTTTATAACTTCTCATATTGAGCTTCTCGATTAAGATATAAAGTAACATGTATCCTTCAAAAATTGGTATTTAAATACTTTTATGTTTCATTTGTATGCATTTTGGATCATAGTTCATAAAGGTAATGGAAAAGAATGTCAGCTACACATTAAAAGTATTGTACAAGACTAAACATTTTACTACCCTCAAAACAAAATCCTGCTTACATAAAGTTTTACAGATGCTAACAAACTAGGCAAAAGGTTTCACAGAAAAATAGCTAATAGGCCACAAATAAGTAAAACTAAGCGTGTCAGACATGGCCAATAAAGATATGAATGCATGATACTAATCAAGATGCCTTCAAGAGAGAAATAATAACATATATCTCAAAGAATAAATAACAGGAGGCGGTTGTGATATTACGATTCATTATATGCACAACGGACTGGACTTCTATGAAATCAAATTACTTAACCATCTACCGGTTCCTAAACTTCAATTATCACACTGAATCTAAAGATTATGTCATTGCCACCAGCTTCAATCCGTTATCTGATTTAACTCAACCAACCCAGTTGACCAGAGCTCGTTTCATTAACCACTTTCTATGTCATTTCTCTGCTTTTAAAGAAACTAAGCCCATCTGCTTAACTCTTAGATTTTTTTTAAATTATAGTTTTTTTTGTCTTACATCTCTTTACATGATTTTTATCTTTCCTAAGAAAAGATTTAAATTCTAAGCCAAATTCCAAAAACAAAAATAAAAAGTAATTTTTGTAGCTTTCAAAACTTGGAATAGATTTTTAAAACATCTTTAAAATATAGATAACTAAACAAAGAAACTCCTAGACAGAAGTAATGTTTATAAACTCAAAACTAAAGCCTCGTTTGAAAACCATTTGATTTTTAAAAATTCGGTTTTCATCTTTCCTAAGAAAATATTGAACCATAAGCTAAATTCCAAAAAAAAAAAAAAAGAAATTTTTTTAAGTACTTTTTTCTTTTTTCTTTTTTTTCAAAATTTGGCTTGGATTTTAAAAATACAAGATAACAAACCCAAGAAATCAATACATGAAGGTAGAATTTTTTAGCTCAATTTTGAAAAACCAAATGGTTATCAAATGGGGCCCAAGTATTTTTAGTAACAACATTGTGGGTTTATTTGCTAATTTCTAAAATCAGTTCACGAAATCTAGATTAGATTTTAAAATTTTAAATATGTATAAGAAAATAAGGAAACACACATCCAAAAATGACCTCCAAAAACCATAGAGCAACAATGAACAAACCATCAATCAATCTCCCGACTACTTGCTGAATGAAATTTCCAGAAGCATGGAAACTAAAATCTAAAAGTTTTTATGGTTACATAAGTCAATTTCCTAGGTGGTGGTAGGAACTTGTACATCTTGGAATTTGTTCCAAATTCAGGATTTAGCTATTTCTTGTATCTAGAAGGAGAACTTGGAGAGCTTTCTTATCACTCCCGTCACCTACTGACTAGTTTTATTTTGTTCCATAAAAAGTTCCACACCTAAGTCTATATTGAAAAGCACAAAATGAGAGGAAGTTAGATACCCCCAAAATTCCTAAACAAATGCCTAGGATTAGGAAGAAATAACCTCGATGAAGATAATTAGATCATGCACGAAACTCTTCAATCAGCAATGTCATTCTAAACTCTTTAATCAGCAACTTCAGAATGACAACAATAACACCTAATTAAAATCCTAAACACTAGCACAACTTTTAAACAACCTACACAAAAAGTTAAAGCAGTGGATCATGTATCATATACCAGCTATAATAAAAGATGCTAAAGAACCCGAAGTCATACGAATTAAAACATACTCTATTTCAGCCAACAACAGAAACTTGCATTTAAATAGAAAATCATAAACCAATCAGAGCTCATGCAAATATCTACTAAAAGAGCTAGGCCATCAAAGAATAAAAGTAAAGTATGAGGGATTACCTAAGCAAGGGGCAGCTCATTATTGATTTCCTGAACCCCAGCCTGCTTGCTTCTGCTGCTGCTGCTGCTGAATCTGGAGGAGTAAATTGGCAGCAAATTGGAGTGTAGATCGATATCTCTGGTCCTTGCCTGCCTCAGCATCACTGCTCCCAGTGCCAGTGCCAAGGTTTGCAGATTGCAAATGCTGCATCTGATAAGGAGGCTCGGAATTCACCCTATCAGATGCTAATTGAGTAATAGGTTGTGACTGTGTCGTAGAACCCTGACCTTGATTAGATAAGGTCACAGTATTTGCTGATTGCTGCATAACTGGTGCACCATAGCCAGATGTGTCAACTCCATTGACCGACCCATAACCTCTCTGGCTAATTTGCGAATTATCATGATGATACTGAGGATTGACCAAGGGCAGACCAGAAGCTTGTGCATTTTCAGGAGGGGCAGAATACGTAGATAAAGGCCTGTAAGGAATAGGTAACTGCTGCTGCTGCTGTGGCAGACTGACAGCAGCTTCTTGGATTTGGGTGGTTCCCGTGGCCTGTGGTGCAAGCTGGTTAGGTGTCTGAGGGAGAGGTGGATAAGGTTGAAATTGAGAAAGGCTGTGACTCTGAGGATTATAATGATTTCCCATTTGCTGAAATGGCTGACCGGTTTGATCAGAAGATTGATGACCTACCATCCATCCCTCAGATGTAGCCCCTTTATTAGAAACAACAGGAGGAACTGGAGGTTGTGGTGAGGCTGCCGGTTGTTTGGCACTTTCTAAACTAGATGACTGTGACTTACCAGGCAGTAAGGAAACCAAGGTAGCAATAAGCTCGGGTGTTAATGTTAACCCAGCTTGTGAGATTGCAGCCGTATTATTGTTAGCAACATATTCTTGAGGCAATGGCTGAACTGCTGATGGCTCACTTGCGGGCAGAAGTGTTTTGGGGGGCTCCTTAATTTCATCATGCAAAACCCTATTATAATCCATTGGAAGTTGCTCCTGCTTTGAAGGCACTGACCCATATTCAGTTTGTGAAGACAAAACCTGCTGTCTCTCACCATAGTCAGATGTAGGCATGGGTAGATATGATTGTTGGTGAGTAGGTTCACTAATAGACACCTGAGGAAATTTGAGAACAAGACCATAAAGCCGTTCTGGACCAGAAACTTTCAAGACTTTTCTCAAAAACTCTGAAGGAGGAACCAAAAACATTGTAGTTCCATCATCAAACTTAGCAACACCTGCACGATCTTTTGCACCTAGATAACGCAGGAATTCGGTATAGGATGCAAAATCATCCTCACTATCTGGCAAGAAAAAGACGATGTCGAATCCAGTGGCCTCAGCATAATGTTTAGTGAGCTGATCCAGCCCAGTTCTTGCTGAACAATTGACTACATCAGGACTGCCAAATAGTAGACAAAAACATCAAAATAGATGGTTAGTGAGAATATAAGATTCCAAACACCATCACCTGTACCAACTAGAAATTGATCTTTAGTTGGAATTTTTAAGTTCACATCCAAACTAGCTTTTCTAACAATGTTCCGTTCATAACAAAGCTATGCAGCAAACATCTGCTAATTCATTTAATAATTATTTTCAGATTTCTTGGTTTAAACTCTAAAGAACCCAAGAATGTGGAGTTTCCCTTTAGCTTCTAAGATGGGGTGTTGATTTAAGCATTATCAGAATAATCTCTATTATTTAGGAAACAAGTATGGACCTCCATTTCCAGTAAGGATCATATACCCCTTTGGCAAAAGGTAGTTTCTGTGTTTTTGTGAGGAAATTATGCTTGCAAAGAAACGGAAGAATTTAAAGATCCTTCGCGATTGGACACATCAAATTTTTTTGTAATCATCCTTCGTTTCCTATTACCAACAATTGGGGCTCGTTTCTACAATTTGTACTAATCATGGGGTTACTTGAACAGGATCTGTTTTGTTTAAATTCATTCAATTGTATAGGTTGTTCTATAATATCTGCTAATTCATTTAACAGTTATTTTCAGGATTCTTGGTTTAAATTCTAAAGAAACCAAGAATGTGGAGTTTCCCTTTAGCTTCTAAGATAGGGTCTTGGTTTAAGCACGCTATTGGAATAATCTCCATGATTTAGGAAACTTCTGTGGATCTCCATTTCCAGTAAGGATCATAAACACTTTGGCAAGGTAGACTCCCTGTTTTTGTGTGGAATTTATAATTAGAAAGAAACGGGAGAATTTAAGGTTCCTTCAGGACTTGGCTCATCAAATCTTTTTTGTGATTATCCTTTGTTTCATATTATCAACAATTGGTGCTCTTTTCTATAATTTCAATTGACCACGAGCTTACTTGAACATGATTTGTTTTTGTAGGTTGTACAACTATGTCCTCGAGTTCTTTTATAATTTCTATTAATCCCATGTAAGTAGGCCCCATTTTTTGTACAAATACAGTTTCTCTATATATAAAAATAAAATAAAATAAAAAGATAAAAGATAAAAGATACTTTAAATAGACAGCATTCAAAAATATTTGTACAAGCGGTGTGCACCAAAACATTTTGTTCCCAGATACCGCATGAATTAATCAACTACATGGCATGAGAATCATCCTACGGAAGTGAGAAGCTAATATTAATACGAAAGTTTTATTTAAAAAATATCAGAAAGAAAATTGATACTTACAGCTCACTTCCTATTCCTTCGCCTATTGGAACACAACGAGCATGACAAACAGGCGTTCCTCCCTTGGCAATTATTCCACGCCATACAAAATCATTTTCAGCATGGCTCTGGCCACGACCACTAACTGGAGCCCTTGCAACTATAGGTATAGCAGGAGTCTTTGCTGGAGCATTGGCATATGGAAGAGAAGAACCTCCATCACTTATTGGACGAACCCCATATTGCTGATCAAAACCCATGCTCCGGTTATCCATTTTTCTTGGAGGAAAAGCAGCATCATCTAAGGATGTTGGACCATCTATCCTTGAACGTTTAGAATCCCTATGGAATTGATTTACATCCAAAGCATCCCACGTACTTGGAGTGGACCTGACCGGTGGAGGTGGACGAATACCAGTAGCTGGAGAAGAAAGTATCCCTGGTGTCGGAGGAGATTGCCTTCTCCAATTTGGACCAATCATATTTTTTGAATTTGCATCCTGAAAACTATGAGATGTCATCAAGTCATTAAATTCTGGGGGGCCTGAGATACCCTGTGGAGGACCAAAGGGTGGTGGTCTTACTGCCGTATTTTGTCCAAGAATGCCACTAGATGGCAGTGGTCCAGGAAACTTATTTTGCACCATTGGGTGAGGATGTCCCAACAGGTCCATTTGTGGAGGACGGATTTGATGCTCATTGAAAAACATATCAGGCCTAGTCTCTTTACCACCAGGATAAAAGCCAAGGTTCTCTTTCACAGGTGCCGGATCACTGTTTGAAAACATAATAGTAATCCGAGGATCATTAAAAAGCCGTCCTTGTAGACCCTCCTTTGCACGCCGTGCTTCATCAACACTTCTAAATTCTACAAATGCAAAATGCCTAGAATGGAAACTTGTAATTCTGTCTATCTCACCAAATAAAATCATCGCATTGTGGAGCATTTGCTCATCAATTTGAACAGATGGAGGATAACCAATCCACAAAACCTTACTGGGAGGTCCATCTCTACGCAATTCCGAAGATTGAGCATGCTGCAACGATTATCAAATGGTTATATTGCTATGATAACAATAAACTAACTATAATTCATAAAGTGAGCTTTTTTCTTTTTCTTTTTCTTTTTTTTTTTTTTTTTTTTTTTTTCCTTTTGAGGAAGAATACAAGAACAAAATGAAGCAAAAATCAGAAAATCCACTGGCATCACGTGGGAGAGAGGGTGGAGAACGGTGGACCAAAATGGATATGATTCTAACCAAACTTCTAAATGGATCGCTCAACAAGCATGGGTGGCTAACAAAATGGCTACCTCATTTCCATCTGTAGGAGTGAGAAGAATACCCCATATGTGATGGTTCTTAAGATGGTCAATCAAAGGGTCAATTTCATTGTATTGATGATCTTGATCCATGAGAAGCTTTTAAAAGTGAGAAAAAGATTATCCGATGTAGAATTAGTCTTTTATCATATCTTAAGAACAAAACTTAGAAAATAACATCAGGACCCAGGTACATTTGTAGTTACTTTATCACAAACAATGTGCACAGGTACGTAAAAGCTTCCACATATTTGTATTTGTAAAGTATTAGCAACTATACATAGTGGTAAAACATCAATGATTACATAAGGCCACATGTCAATAAGACTCACCAGTGGTCTTTTATAACCAGATTGGAAATCACCCATCCCCACATTTCTACCCTGAAGCTGTCCATGCCCATCTCTGGTGTCAGGCCACTGATCCTAAAGAGATTCAGATTAATTACATCAGCGAGAGAAAGAAGAGGTCACATGAACTAATTTCAAAATGAATAAAAAAAATTTCTCAAAAGGTTTAGTAAAAAACCAAGGGTAAAGTCAATACAAAAAGTAATTAACTAGTTGTAAATGCTGCAAACATATTTAATAGAGCACATTGATGTTCATTGAGATTCTGAACATGCTTACTCTTCTCATTGGCTGTGACCGAAGAAAATCAACTCGAATCTGGTCTCCACCAATGCGTTTTCCATTCATAATTCTCAAAGCTTGTGATGCATCTTCCAATCGAACATACTCAATAAATGCTGTATTCCGATCTCGCAAAAACTTAAATTCATCAATTTTACCAAATTTGGAAAATTCCTCTTCAAGTTGTTCCCTTGAAACAGCTGGGCTAATACCACCCACCCACAAGTTCCTACAAGGTTTGGCCTGAAAACAAAAATTGTCAATTCCAGTTTCTAGAACTAACCAGTAGAAACCTAATGCATGGATGCGTCTCAATGACATGCATGCATGCATAAAATTAAAGAATAAATAAAAGAATTTTTCTCAATAACATACCCAAAAGATACAAGATTAACTTTAAGCAACTAAAGGCAATACAACACAAAGTTGAAGATGAGAAATTGAATTGATAGAACCACCAAGAATATACGTGATTCATGGAACTACTAGACAGGCCCATTAGGCTGAGGAGTGATTAATTGAACTTAATAATAAAAATAATTATTTATGATCATTTTTCTTATTTTAAAAAAATGTATTCCTTTAGACAAGGTATACAAACAAGAAGGATTCATTAGAAACTACCCAACATCTATTCAACATCAAAACTTCTTAAAAAATAAAAACAATATTGCGTTCCAATAGACCTAAAGAAGTTTTGTCTAATAGCGTATTCAAAAACGTGTTTTCACATATTGACTGACCTAATGAAACTACCATACATCCTACATTTTTATCAGAAGACATGGAAACCACAGAATGCTGATGTTTTAGAAAAAGGACGGGCACAACCTGACCAAAGATCTAAGTTAACAAGTTTTACTTACAATCGCTGGGTTAAATATGGCTGTTAAATCATACGTAAATATAAAGGATACGAGCAGCAAACGTCACAATGGTTAGAAGCCCAAGGAAAATATAATTAGAAAGAGATTGTATAAGCATGGTAAACTTCACCAATGGCTTAGCAATCCCAAAGGGAAATAGTCACACTCCCAATTTATAATGTAACATAACTTGTAAATCAAAGCAAGTTTATTAATCATGAATAATCCATCAACATATGTAAAGAATAACATACATATATATCAGTAGTCTTTACACGAGAAAATTTCGCAAAAACAAGTGTGGCTTTCCAAAAGAAATATGAAAAATTGAAAAGAATAAAGATTACAATCTCTCATAAACATTCTTCCTTTTTCTACTTTATTGGGAAACTCAAGAGAAGGTACTTACCAAGAGGGTTGACTAGAAATGTCACCGATCCAAAATACAAACACTACTTTTTTTAATCGATATCATAAAGATGAGAACATTGAGAAAAAATTTAGCCCAAAGAGACAGGTACAGTCATACTCTTTTCCCAACATGGTCCCTAAACAAGCATCACATGACATTTTCAACACAACCTACTGGAGTATTATCTATTGATCAAAAATTTGCCACCACACACAAACCAAATAAAATAGTCATTAGTAATAAATTAAAGGGGTACTTCATACTTTGGTCTCTCAATATGCCTCCTCAAAAAGGTTGGAAAAATGTTGCTCGAGGCTTTGATGGGAACTTGTTTTAGGGAAAAAAACAAATATCCTATAGGGCTGCACTGTTAAATCTACTATATGGACGACATGAAAGGAACAAAATCTTATAGACTATTTGAAGGTAGGAGGAGCTTGGGAGATTCCTTTATCTATAGTATATAACACTTGGCTTCTTGGAAGAGTTCAAACCACAAAGATTTTTGGTGGTACCGATAGCCTTCCTTAAATTATTAGAAATTGGCATCAGTTCTTTTGTTTGGGGGAAGGGTTGTCTCTACCCCTAGCCCTTAAGATTTGTTGTTCTTCTTCTTCTTCTAATTTTTTTATTTTTTATTTTTTAATGAAATATAAGATGTCTTCTTTAGTGCTTCCTCATGGTATTTTTGTCTTCAAAGTTAAAATCTCTCAAAATTGAAAAACACGAGTAATCGTAGGTGTCATCCTTGAATCTTTATTATTTTTTATTTTGTTAAAGGGAGACAGATTCCAGAATTTCACTAATGTCTCATCCTGGAATCATCAAAACAATGGAGATCTCGTTTATATTTTTAGCCAGTAGGTCAAGGTCAAAGTGCTGTTCAATGAATGATATTAAGAGGAAAGGCTATTTGCATAAATATCAAGCTTGAAGGCATAGCATGCCCAGAAAACATTACCAAACAGGAGTAGCTTATCTACTTAAGTGTTCCAAATTAAAAACACTTGCACAAATGAACTCCTCTCAAAGTAGGAACATGTCAAATGTCTTTTTAGGCAGACAGTTAGCAGAGCTAAGACACCAAGACTAATTTCTATTTTAACACAATTAGATACATAACCCTTACTATTCTAATAAGTCCTTAAACCTAATAAATTTGGTACTTCTTGAATCCTGAAATTCTTCTCATCATTATCCATCAACTAGTAGAATTGGCAACAACTAAATAAAGAGAAGAATTGACCCATCCTTGTGGTCTCTTACATGATGCTTAAGGGCAATGTTTATTAATGAACTAAAGCTGCAAATAGCATAATAAAAAGAAGAAAAAGTTGAACAAGAAACTGTTTGTTCATGTCCTTCATTTAACCTTACTCAAAGCTCTCTCCCCCCTTCCAATACTTGTGGAGAAACATGGAAATATGCTTCTCTATACATATCTTGTCCAAAAAAAAAAAAAAAAAAAAAGGAACTATGCTAAAGAGGAAGAAGTTTAATGATGAGGAAAATTGAGATAATGACCTAATTAGTGGTAATGAGTTTTAACTTGTAGGTATGCAACATCGTTTTGTAGTTTCGTGGCTTAATGGATTTTAGTTATGGAAAATCCTATGATACTTAGAAACTTGTTTTTGATTGTCTGAAAAAGTTCTTTGTTATTCTCTCAGGCCAAAGCTTCATATTAGTTTGAATACCATGTATATAGGTGTTCATATTTGTTTCACTGTGTGCTTAACCTCGTTGGAGCCATCGTATCTTCTTTTCCCCAAGTTGCACTTGAGCGCTTGCTCTTCAATCCGTTTCACGCTTAATAAACACTACATACGAGCTCGAATATTTGCTCCAATATATAACATTACTAGACTGATTTCTAGCACTTCCTGATCTTTACACTGATACCATCTTCCATAGATCATATGAGTTGACCTTCTGAAAATTCTTATTGTAAACCAAAGAAAAAGCTAAGCATAAAAAATGAAGCCTATATCTTCTCTAGATAGTACCAATAACATGTTTAATTAAGAGGGAAGGATATACAAAGGCCACCAGAGAACACACCCACCCACCCCAATCTCATTACTTCTAAACATTTAATACCAATGGAATCATATAATACTTTTGAAGAATTTGTAATTTTAGTACCACAACTTAAGCAAGAAATTCAGATTTTCCCGAGGTTGGATATAATTGCAAGGTTTATATCGTTTTGGTGATTAAATTATACATAGTTTTAATGTATCCAAATGCTATCAGGTTGAAAGGTTTTAATGTAGCCGAATGCTATCAGGTTGAAAGGTTTTAACGTAGCCGAATGCTATCAGGTTGAAAGGTTTATATCGTATGATCCTCCTGAGCTATATCAATTATTGATATGTTCTCCCAATTATTAAGATTCTTTCAAACATGCGTATTTGATCGTTATTTATGCCATGAATGTCGGTGTTGGGTTTGTTATATTCGATATTGAATATCAACAAAAGGAAAAACCTTCATCATAGGAAGATAACGCCTATCTCGACGGTTGTCGCATTATCAAACGGGAAGGGTCCAAATGAAGAGCAAAATCAAAATCAAGAAATTGCAAAACAAAGCGAGTAATTAATGGCACGTCAGTCATGTTATACAGATACGCCAATCCAATAAAACCCAACACAACACAGAGATCAGAACAAAAACAAACCGGTCTCGCAAACTCGATCTTGATAGAACTCCCACGCAGAAAAAAACCCTGAAGAGCGTCCTTAGCCGCTTGGGCATCCTCCATATGCTTGAAGTAGATGAAAGCGAAGCTCCTGGAGGAATAGGAAGTAACACTATCAAGCGCACCAAACTGCGCAAACAAATTCATGAGATCCGCATCGGTGACATCCATGGACAAGTTTCCAACCCATAAGCTGTTGGAAGACATCTCCGCAACGTCCGAGTCCCTGTGCAGTAGTGGTCGGCTCAGTTTGGGAGGAAGCGGCATTGTAATCAAAAACGAAGAAACAGAGACTAAATTCACCTTTGGGCTTTTGTCACCGAGTTTGCAGAGCGAATGAATTAGTGCAAAGGAAATGTGTCGACGAGAGAGAGGATTTGAGGTTGAGATTGAGAAAGAATTCTTGTATTGAAGATAGGGTTAGGTTTTGCAGAGGGAAATAGGGATTTGGATTTGGAAATGAAATTTGGGGGAACGGTTTGGCTGTTCAGCAAGATGACAAAATTACCATATTAGACGCCCTTCGTTGCTTACAACCTTTTAGTTCAATGATGAAATGAAGGGTTTAAAATGTAATTTTGAAGTTTTTTTCTCTCTCTTATTTTGTCTATTTATTTATTTATTTATTTCCCTTTATAAAAGACACATTTATTAATAATGAATAATTATTAAATTAAAAATGCTATCAAATAAAATAATCATAAAAAAAAAATTTAATTTTTATTCGTTATTTTTTTAATTAGTTAAAAATATTGGAAGGGTATGTTAGTAATTGTAATCATGCTCAGGATAACTATTAGTGAGATCCCACATCAATTAAAGAGAGTAATGAGTGCCAACGAGAACGCTGGGCCCCGAAGAGGTAGATTGTGGGTTTCTAAATCGATTGGAGAGAGGAAGTGTCAACAAAGACGTTGGGGTCCGAAGATGAATTGTGAGTTCCTACATCGATTGGAGAGAGTAACGAGTGTCAGTAAGAACGTTGTACCCCAAAAGGGGTGGATTGTGAGATTCCACAAGGACGTTGGGGCCTAAAGGGGATGGATTGTGAGTTCCTATATTGATTGGAGAGAGTAACGAGTGTTAGCAAGAACGCTGCGCCCCAAAAGGGGTGGATTTGTGAGATCCCATGAGGACGCTGGGGCCTGAAGGGGATGGATTGTGAGTTCCTATATTGATTGGAGAGAGTAACGAGTATCAGCAAGAACGTTGCGCCCCAAAAGGGGTGGATTGTGAGATCTCATGAGGATGCTGAGGCCTTGGATTGTGAGTTCCTACATTGATTGGAGAGTAACGAGTGTTAGCAAGAACGCTGCACCCCAAAAGGACACTGGGGCCTGAAGGGGATGGATTGTGAGTTCCTACATTGATTGAAGAGAGTAACGAGTGTCAGCAAGAACGCTGCGCCTCCAAAGGGGTGGATTGTGAGATCCCACATTGATTGGAGGGAGGAACAAGTGTTAGTGATGACGTTAGGACCCGAATGGTGGATTGTGAGATACATCAATTGGAGAGAGGAATAAGTGCCAACGAGGACGCTGAGCCCGAATGAGATGGATTGTGAGGTCTTACATCAACTGGAGAGAGTAACAAGTGTCAACAAGAACGCTAGGCGCCAAAGAGGGTGGATTGTGAGATCCCACAGTGATTGGAGGGAGGAACAAGTGTCAGCGAGGACGTTAAGACCCGAATGGTGGATTGTGAGATACATCAATTAGAGTGAGGAACTAGTACCAGCGAGGACGCTGGGCCCTGAAAAGGGTGTATGGTGAAATCTCACCTCCGATGAAGAGTGGAATGAAGCATTCTTTATAAGAGTATAAAAACCTCTCTCTAGCAGACGTGTTTCAAAAATCTTGAGGGAAAGCTCGAAATGAAAAGTTCAAAGACGATAATACCTACTAGCGGGCCAAACGAGAGAGATAAAGAAAAAACAAATGGAATAAATTATGTGCTTCTTCAAGAACATCAACAATATGCACTCTCACTAACAACTGAATGTACAATTGAATGTATGTATAATCCTGAACTGAACAAACCCAGATCCGTATACTTTCAGTAATCAAATCACATAAATTAAGAAGATGAGAAGACAAATAGCCACTTAGCTTCTGCTATGTACATGATTCAAACAACACTCACCTTCTTGCTTTTGTTTCGGTTGCCTCGATCTGCTGTGGCACTGGCTGGGATCCCCCGCCCAGTGCAGCGGCTGCAGACTCGACGTGCAACAGAAGATACTCGTAGATCTTCTTCCTCAACCTGTCGATCGTCTCGGTTTGAATGTGAGCTGTGTCTTCTTCATCCTTGCTACAACAACCTATTCCATCTAACCAGTCGTTTACACTCTTCAGCTGAGTCAATATTCCTGCTACTTGTCCATTATCCGACAAGGCTGCAGTGTCCACCCCTGCATCCAAGAACCTTTCCATGAATCTCAAGAACCAGTCCTGGGATTGCACTCGTAACGTCTCACCCAAGTCGACTGCATCGTCAACCCCGTTTCCTCTTATCCATTCTGCTGGAGGTTGAGGCTGCACCTTCTGACCGAGTGTCGTTGCTCCTTCCTTTGTTCGACTTGGATTTCCTGATCCAACGGGTTTAGCGCTTATCTGGCGGATCTTCCCTTGGGATTTTGACGAGCTGTTCTTAGATGAGTTTTCTAAAACCATTATAGGATGATTTGCAGATGTATTCTTTTGGTTTTGAGATAGATGTAAGGTCGGGTTTAGAGTCGAGGGTGGATCACGGCTGTAAACTGCAAAAGATGAAAGGTTGGTAGCTAAAGCAGCCTGGACCCAAGCAGATGCCTGTCTTCTTGCCATTAATGTGACCTTCGTTGGTTCTTCCGAAGCGGTTTCTTCGGTCTCATTGGTCGAACCAGATGGAGTAGTTTTTGAAAGTGATTCAGCTACCATGTGAGCATTGGTTAGGCTAGCATGAAGGGTCAGAAACTGTTCTACCGCAGGCTGTGGGTTGTCCTCCTTCGCAGCAGTATTTAACTCTGAAAATATACTGCAAAACAAACAACATAAGGCAACAGAAGAATGTTTCAAATCTTTTCTGTCTTCTAATTAGCTCTAGCAGCTTTCAGCCAAAGAACTTTGGCTTGCATTTCGAGCATTTCGAATAAAGATGTAATAGCCCAAGTCCACCGCTAGTAGATATTATCCTCTTTGAGCTTTTCCTTACGGGCTTCCCCTCAAGGTGTTTGAAACACGTCTGCTAGGGAGAGATTTCCACGCCCTTTTAAAGGGTGTTTCATTCTCCTCCCCAATCGAGGTGGGATCTCACAATCCACCCTCTTCGGGGCCCAACGTCCTTATTGGGACACTTCTCCTCCCCAACTGGTGTGGGATCTCATAATCTACCCCTCTTCAGGGCCCAGCATCCTTACTGGCACACTTCTCCTCCCCAACCGATGTGGGATCTCACAATCTACCCTCTTTGGGGCCCAACGTCTTTATCGGGACACTTCTCCTCCTCAACCGATGTGGGATCTCACAATCTACCCCTCTTCATGGCCCAGCGGCTTTATTGGCACACTTTTCCTCCCCAACCGATGTGGGATCTCACAATCCACTCCCCTTCGGGGCCTAACGTCCTCGCTGGCACTCTTTCCTTTCTCCAATCAATGTGGGACCCCCACCAAATCCACCCCCTTCGGGACCCAACGTCCTTACTGGCACACTACCTCGTGTCTACCCTCCTTCAGGACTCAGCCTCCTCGTTTGCACATCACCCGGTGTTTGGCTCTGATACCATTTGTAATAGCCCATGCTCACCACTAGCAGATATTGTCCTCTTTGGGCTTTCTCTTTCGTACTTCCCCTCAAGGTTTTTAAAACGCGTCTGCTAAGAAGAGGTTTCCACACCCTTATAAAAGGTATTTCATTCTCCTCCCCAACCGACATGGGATCTCACAAAAGAACTACAACGCAGATAGAGCTACAAGTGAAGCACCAACTAAGCTTTCATACCTTAAACATCGTAGTAAGCTCTCTGCCGCCGAAGCTTCTTGCATAGCCTCTATTGATGCTGTTTGTGCAGCATCTCTGTGCCTCATTACTTCCTATTGTAGCATACACAGAAGAACAATGGGAAGAAGCAACACAAAAAGAAGACATACATTAACACTTTATAAAAGAGCTTATCTTTGGCTATCAAAACATCAGATATTCCATACCTTTCCAAGCTTGGCAAGAGATGATGGAAGTGAAGCCCATGAACCACTCCCTTCAGTCAATCTTCTATGACTAAGAGGAACCTTCACCAAGTTCCCGGGGAACCCGACTGCATCACTTGAAGATGATTTCTTTCCATTCGAACATTTTTTCCTATTCGACCTTTCCTCATTATCTAGAGCTCCATTGGCAGCATTCTTCTTTGAAGAATCATCTTTAGATGACTTTGCTGCTACCTTGTCACTCAATGTACTTCTTCTAGGAGTCTGAAAAATATAAATAAGTTAAGTCAATGGACTTGGCTGGATCTTTTAAGCTCATCAAATCAAATACGAAACAACGATCGTATTGGGTAGACTAAAACTTACAGTAACCCGAGCTTCGGGCTTGGCATCAAGTTTGCTAGCTCTTAATATCGAATTGTCTCTTCTTTTTGTCTCTATGTTGTTCCCTTCCCAACTCTTCCTCAGACCCTTGGCTCCAACCTCAATGCCCTGAACCAAATGTTGGATCTGATGTCCCATTCCCATCTTCTTGGCAACAGGACTAGCTGAACGAATCGAGTTCTTTTCGACCGCTCCTACCTTGGTTGTTACATTAGCCAATGGCTTAACCTTCCCCTGCTGCTTAATGCTGTTCGAAAACTTCTCAAATGAAGAAGGTAACGAATAACAGCTCGTCGGAGATGAAGGCATCGACCGCAAAGGCTTCTTCTTCACATCTATATTCACTGTCAATTTCGACGACAACTGAGACTTGGATCTACACAAGGGTGAGGCTCTTTTCTCAATTTTATCCTCCTTGGCATTGCCATTGAGCCTCTCAGCCACAGATTTCTCCTTCTCCCCACTAACGCCAATGCCAACTTTTGGGGTTGGTTTGACTTTGTCCATAGGTTTCAGATTAGGATTATTGTTAAGAAACCCAGGAGAATGAGTAGCAACAATATCTTCAGGGGTACCCACACAAGGATGTCGACCAGGCACAGGTCGAACACCATGAAGAATGGGGACAGGGGAAGCAGCCTCAAGGCGTTCGATATGAATAAACTGACCCAATTGAATATTATCACTAAGAATCAGTTCACCATGTTCATCAGGGAGTGACACATATGTGGCATGAGAAGAATCAGAGACTTTGAGATAAAAACCTTGATTCGGAGAGAGATCGCCGCCGGCCAATGCCGGAACTATGCTCACAACTTGCAACAACGCCGACCTGTGTTCTCCAGCAACCTTCACATCTGTGTTCATGTGCTGTAGCAGTTTGAGAAGCACTCCAGGAACGAGATTCGCCATTGTTGATACCTTCAGAAGGCATCACTCTAAAAACCCTAGAAATCTCAAATCAAAACGAAAATGAATGGATACCCTTAAGATAGAAATTAAAATCATTACCAAAAATAAATTGAAACAAACAAATCTCCAGCAAATAAGATGAACACAAAGCTTATATATCAAATTAGAAGAAAACGCAGAGAACCCAAAAACATGGCTCTCAGAAATGGAACGAATAGAACAGGGAAGAACAGGAAAACTCACAAACCCAGATGAGAAAACGAGTTACACTTACAAACCCATTTGGCAGTTTACACAAAAAGGCAGAAACAAAAACACCATGTGAAAAGAAAAGGAAAAAATTGGGAATTTCTGGTGAAATTTAAACCCTTTTTTTAAGAGATTGAGACAAAGAACATGGGGTGTGGGGATGGTGAAAAATGAAATGGAAAATCTCACAGAGAAAACAGAAAAGTAAGACATGATTAAGTAGAGAAGCTGTCAGTGTCTGACACCCACCATACACATACAACATACAAGTTCTTCACAAATTTGAACTTCACCCACTGGTTCTTCCCTTCAATTTCTAATGGGGATTTTTTTTTTTTTCTTCATTAATTTGGTGTCTCCATCTCTAAAGCAGAGTTGGTCTCTCAACACGCCATTAGTGTTCGTTTCAATGTAGCTTAGTGTTGGATGATAAAAGTCCTACTAGTTTAGGGAATGATCATGGGTTTATAATCAAGGAATATTCTCTTCATTGGAATGAGGTCTTTTGGAAAGTCCAAAACAAAGTGATGAGAGATTATGCTCAAAGTGAACAATATCATACTATTGTGGAGAGTCGAGTTCCTCTAACATAGTATCAAAGTCATGCCCTAAACTTAGTCGTATCAATAGATTGGTAAATCCTCAAATATCGAACAAAAGACTCCAAAAGGAAAGGAGTCAAGCCTCCTCAAAGGCAGTAAAAAATGACTAAGACTCCAAAGGAGCCGAGCGTCGATTAAGGAGAGGTGTTTGATGATAAAAGTCCACATTAGCTAATTTAGGGAATGGTCATGAGTTTATAATTAAGAAATACTCTCTCCAGTAAAGAGACGCACTTTGTTCGAGGGGAGGTGTTGGATGATGAAAGTCCCACATCAGAGTTTATAATCAAGTAATACCCCCTCCATTGGTACGAGGCCTTTTGGAGAAGCCCAAAGCAAAATCATGAGTTTATGCTCAAAATGGACAATATCATACCATTGTGGAGAGTCGTGTTCTTCTAACACTTAGATCCATCAAATGTCGATGGTTAACTTTGGTCGATTCAACTAAACAAAAGTAATTTTCACTCGTATTTGGCAAGAACATGAAATAACATTTTAAAAAAGGATTAAAAAAGAAAAAGAAATTAGTGAAACACTTAAATCCAAATTTTAGAAGAATGTTTTTTTTTTTTTTTTTTTTTTTTTTTTTTTTTTTTGGTGCTTTTAACAAATTTCCATAATATGACTTAAAATATTCTCCCATTTATCTTCTTTTTTTATTGGATAATAAGCTTTAGGGACAACCAATCGTTGGTAATAATTTGACATTTTGTAGAAGTATTTTGAGTGTACAATAAATTAAAAAATATATATATACAAAAAGTATTTTTTAAAAAAAAAATAACAAAAGAAATTAGTGTTTTAATTCTAAATTGTTTGCATAAAAAAAATGTTTTAAAAAATGTATTTTAATACATTTTTTATTTTTTAAAAGTTTAATAAGTATTTAAACTTAAATTAATAAATATCTTAATTTTTTAATTTTGTTTTCGTAAATCCTCGATATAAAATTAAAAGTTTAAGGTACCATTAAATATAAAATTTAAATTTACATTCGAAAGATCAATTTTTTTTTAATAATTTTAGAATAATGTCAAGATTTTATTAAATAAAAAAATTAAAAATTCACTAATTTGTAATACTTATATTTTTTAAAAAAATAGTTATGGACTTTGAAATATTATGTATATTTTCACCGACATTTTTTCTCAAAAATAGAATCTCGACATTTTAAAACATCGTATAATTTCGATATTGAAAAAGAGTTATTTAAAAACATTTGCATACTAAGTATTGTTACCTAAACACTTGACAAGGAATTGTTACCTCTCAATTAATCATTTTTCTTATGCTTAACATTAAAGGTTACCCATAAGATAGAGAATTATTTAATTGAGATTTAGTCATTTTAAAATAATAAAAAAATAGAATAAAATAATCAGGCAGTCCGACCATGGCCAAACGAATAAGTAACTTTACTATTGGTGTTGGAAGAATTGTATGATGTATGATGACGCATGCCCCATGACTCTTGTATGCATCATAATGTTACGTTATGCTATGTGATGCGTATGATGTCATGTTATGTATGCATGTGATGTTCTATTATGTTATGATATGATGAAATGAAATACTATGTCTTGTCATGTGAAGCCATATTATAGATTATATGATGATGCATGATGAAAGTCATGATAATTACTATGCATACATGACTCATATGTGTACTACGACATGGATGAAAGGAAGAACAAAATGATTCCTATTATATGCTACGATTTTAAACTATGGGAGACGTCATGCATTTATGTATGTCATGTGCATCGGGATACTTCTGCGTTATGTTATGTTGGTACAGATGCGTACCTTTTATATTTATGTTTGTCATGATATCATGTTGGTATTTGATAAGAATCATGGTGTTTCAAATGTTCAAACTGGACCTATTACACGATCCAATGCCAAGAAGATTCAACAAACATTCATTCTTCATCTACAAAATTGGATAGACTCGGTTCAACCATCATTTCATGTGTTACAAGCTGATTTGATTGAGCAAGGACCATTTGGAGCTTCAGAAGTGAATATTTGCACGGTTGAAGTAGCGGATGAAATTGCAAGCATCATTTCATGAGTTGTTAGAAAACTTTATTTATTATTATTATTATTTTAATTTCATAAAGTTTGTAACAGTTAAATTGACTTACATTTAAGGGGATTGGATTAAACCATGACCACTAACTTCGGGGAGACTATAAATACCCACAAATTATGAGGTAAAAATCAGATTTGTGATGAATGAAATTGATCTCTCAAGTTGAGATGTTCACGTTAGAAATCAGAGCATCATCTTTGTGATTTCTAAGTTTCAAGCAATTTTTGTGGTAGATTGCATCCGAGACATTCAATCAAGTTTTAATGAAGTTCTATCTAGAGAGACTAAATTTAGAACAAGTTTCAAAATCTTGTTTATAGATTTCTAATTGCAAGAGGTAATCTAATTCTAGCCTTATGACCTATCCTGCTCCTACCACCACATTTGCACATTTGGATGCTACTACCGTACTATCAAGAGGATTAGTTGCCAAAGGTATTTATCCAGCAGTAGAGCCTTTAGATTCAACGTCAACTATGCTACAACCTCGGATCGTTGGTGAAAAACATTATGAAACTGCGCAAAGAGTTAAACAAACCTTACAACGTTACTAAGAACTGCAGGACATTATAGCTATCCTTGGGTTGGACGAATTATCCGAAGAGGATCGCTTAACCATAGCACGAGCACGAAAAATTGAGCGTTTCTTATCACAACCTTTTTTTTGTAGCAGAAGTATTTATGGGTTCCTTGGGGAAATAGAGCTAGCAGAAACAATTAGAGGGTTTAAATGAATCCTTTTCGGAGAATTAGATGGTCTTCCCGAACAAGTCTTTTATTTGGTAAGTAACATCGATGAAGCTACTGCGAAGGTTACGAACTTAGAACTTAGAAATGGAGAGCAAAGTGAAGAAATGACCTTAAATCTTAGTTAATTAATTTTGTAGGAGGTGTTAATTTCTTTGATCCAAGGGTTCTTGCTTCATTAAAAGCTTGGATCCCTTTGATCGTTGGGTTGAGGATTAAGGTTGCCTTCTATATTTACGTTTGTCATGATATCATGCTAGTCTTTCCCTCTCTAGTGTCCGACGACACGTTAGTGCGTTTAGTCCGACAAAACCAGACCCAGGGGGTACGTATGCGGCTTGCCTGGTAGGTTCATGTACCCGTGCGTGAATCATGTGTGGGGAAGTACCATACATCCAACTCTTCCTCTACTGGAAAGAGCTCAAGATCATGTTACGTTGTTTCACAAGATAGGTCTCATCATATATATATATATGTGTATGTTTACATTACTTGACTCCAACCGCGAGATTAATTATCGAGTATTTCTTACAATACTCATGTTACGTGCTACCTTTGTTTTTTTAAATAAAGCGCTCCTACGTAAACAGAGGGGGTGTCGGGTAAGAAGCAAAAAGGGACTAAAAAAAAAAGACTCAAAAGGGGCCAAAATTGGCCAACTCCTAATACTTTTTCTCTCCTTATCCTTCCACAAGTTTCACTTCTTTAATTGTTCATTTTTGAGTAAGGCCACAAAGCTCATCATCATCATATGCAAATCCTATGAATTTTAGAACATTTTTATTTATTTATTTATTTTTTACTTTTTTAATCTCAAACATGTTTGGCTGAGGTGGCGTGTCCTTCACGTATCTTCTTCCACAATTACCCCACGTTTTTATTTATGCAACAATTAATTATAATAATAAATGATATCTCTATTTTCCAAAATATTTATAAATATATATTTCTTTTTATAAACATTATTATAAATTTATTTTTTGTAATAAAATTATCATAAGTATAGTATTATTTCAAAAATCATCCATTACTAATGAAAAAAAAAATCATTATTAACTAATTTAGTTTAATAATAATAACCAATGTTTATTTTTCATCGGCCAATAGTTGATGGATTTCAATAATTACACTCACACCCGTGTATGTTATCTTATTTATAGGGAGTACGAGGGTGGAGTAAAATAGGAATATGTGAATGAAATAAAGACTATATTCTCTTCACGAGCTAATCATTAAAAAATATTTTAAAAAATTAATAATTGCCGAGTTGCACATAGGACCTAAATTATATAGATTCTAAAGTTAAGTATGTATTTGGAGCATTTTTACGTCCGGTGATCTTTTAAGATTTTTTTTAGCAAGCATATGCGTGAGGGTCGGTCTGTAAGGATAGTTTTTACTCTTAGAAGTATGTGAGCACACATGAAAGGTGTTTGGACCGACCGTGGTTCCCAACATAGGGCAGTGGCCCATGGTTTGGCTTTGTCAGGGCTCAATTGGGCCTTAGAGTTGGGTGGGCTCGAGTTAACCCACACTAGGATTGTTCTGAATTATTGGGCTTGTTGGACCTTGAACAACTTTCAGTTGTGTATTCTCCACTTTAATAAGGGAAATTCCAAAGAGGGTAA
This sequence comes from Cucurbita pepo subsp. pepo, assembly GCF_057944985.1. Lineage (NCBI taxonomy): Eukaryota > Viridiplantae > Streptophyta > Magnoliopsida > Cucurbitales > Cucurbitaceae > Cucurbita > Cucurbita pepo. Next base: position 11,314,749 of record NC_141809.1, read on the forward strand.
GTAATGCAACTTACATTGTCTTATTCGTAGTCATCTGTACATGGGAGTCTTACTCTATGCATGGTTCACGCATGCATACATATTTTTTTCTAATAAAATAGAGATGCTAGTATATGCTAATATGCACGGAAAAAAATCATTTAAGATATTTAATAAATGAGGTCATAGACTTAAACGTTTACAGAATTCATTTAAAAAAGAAAGTTGTGATTTGTGATTTGTGATAAAATAGAGACTTAAACGTTTACAGAATTCATTTAATAAAATAGAGACTTAAACGTTTACCGAATTCATTTAAGATATCTCTATTTCTAATAAAATAGAGATACTATTGTGATTTGTGCTCGGTCTTAATTAATTATTTATTTTTTATTATCTTACTAACAATTTAATATTATCAATTGTATGAAAATTCAAAGTTATTAATGTCATCTTGAATAGTACGTGATTGATATACAAGAAGATCATGTTCAAGTAATAACCTAAAGGATCAATAGTATATGGATAAGATTGAATGTCTTATCTTAGTAACACGACCCACTTTGTAATCTTTACATATGGTTTGATCTAAAATCGTTCATGTGGAGACATATGAGTGAGGTATCCTAAAAATGAGTTTGTACCAGACTCGACCAAAAATATTTGATCTCTCTTTATAAATCTGTTAATAAATACTAATATTTCACATGATTATCATATGTGACTCGATCTTAATCCTGAGTGAGTTATGAACTCTTTCTTGTGAAGAGTTGTCCTTTGATTTGCATGAGTGAGAACGACTCTTGTAGCCAATTAAAAATGTCTGTCATTTTGGGAACACCAAATAGGGAGTTGAGCACATAATATCACAAGATGGAATTCACTCATTTCCATATGAGAAAAGTAGATGAGTTGTTTTTAAGTATTGATTTCGAGGACTTGAACTATGGGTTCCCTCTCTTATTGGCTTGAGAGAGACTTGGTTTACGGTTGGATCATAAACAAATTGTTTATTAGAGAATCAATGGTACTTAAGGTGAAAGATGTAATTATAGGAGTAAAACGAACTTTTGACAAAGCTGTAAAATTATAAACAACTCATGAACGACTAACTTGCTTGTAATGATTATATAAATGAACATAACTTGTCCTATAATGCATTTGAGTGCAATTCAGTCTATAGTAGAGTAACCTACCGTTAATGAACGAAAATTAATTAATTAAAGAGTTTAATTAATTATTTAGAGATCTATAAAGTTCTCTGGCCCGCTTATACTAATTCTAAAAGATTCAATCTAATATTAAATATAGAGAGAAAATAGATTTAATTTATTTAATATATTAGATTTATTAAATTAAAAAAAAAAAGATTTAAATTAAAGGGCTTCAAACTAATATTAATATATTAGATATATATTAAAAGAGAAAAAAATATTTATTATATTCGATACATGTATTAGATACATTTAAATAAAATTATATTTGAAATTTGGAGGAGATTCAACTTAGTTAAATATATATTAGGATATCTTAGCTAAAGAACCTGTGCCTCCAACGAACCCACGACAGACCTTATTTGCACGAGATGCCGAGAGAAAAAGATGGAAGACTATCATTTCTACATCTGGATTTCTCACCACATGCAAGAATACGATTCTCCATAATGATTTGATATTGATATTATTTTATTATAAATTCATGATTATTCCCTAAATCAGGAGACGTACGACTTTCACCTTTCTTTAAAATCCAAATTAAATTCCAATTTTGTTTAAAAAAAAAAAAAAAAAAAAAAGAAGAAAATTATTGAAGTAGCCAGCTGCATTGTTTTGTCATTTTTTGAATTTTATGAAGGGTGATTATATCTAAAGGGTGAGAGGTCCCCCAAAGTCGACTTTTGGCCTTAACGTTTGAACACGTGATGGATATGGAGAGTAGTAATAATAATTGATGCATTATTACTTGACCCATCACTCATTATATGGACACGCACCCAAAATCCATACAATTATTGTTCATCCCATTACCCTATAAACACCCTCTTCCATCCACATCCACATCCAATTGCACCAATTGCACCATTCCATTCACAAAAAAGAAGCAAAAAAAGATGAATCTTTTGAGAGGACTAGGGAAAGCTGGGACGGACACTCTCGGGGGAGTTATGAAAGGAGCCGGGAAGCTGGTCGAAACCGTGGGGGACGTTGCCGAGAAGGCCCCAATCGTCGGTGGTGTAGGCACTGTCGTCGAGGCTACCGGACAGGCCATCGAAAACATCGGCGAGAAAACTGAGGACTTCGGAGAAGAAGTATTTGACAGGAATGAAAATAACCCAAAACAAGGTTTCGACCCACTTAACGACGACGACGACGACGACAACGATATAGATGAAGCAGAGAAGAAGTTAATGAACGATGAAAACAGAGCAGTGGGAGACGATACCGGCGATTCCGACGACGATGACGAAGCCATTGCGAAGGCAATCCCCAAGAATTTCTCCCTCAAATCCACACGTAACAACAAATACCTTCGCTACATTAGTGAAAGCGACGACACCGACGGGCTTCTCCGATTCTCCGGCAACAACATTGTCGGCCCATATTCAAAATTTGCAATTCGCGCATCCCAAACAGAGCCAGGATTGGTTCATATAAGATGCTGTTACAACAACAAATTCTGGGTTCGTTTGTCAGAGGATTCCAACTACATTGCAGCCATTGCCAACGAAGAACAAGAAGACAAATCAAAATGGTCCTGCACTCTGTTCGAACCCATTTTCCTACCGGACAAAAAACAACACTACATCCGACATGTTCAACTCAATACCTTTCTATGTCTGGCCGAATCACACCCTTCACCCTACAACGATTGCCTAGCAGCAACAATTCAAGACATATCCACAATCGACGACAATCTTGTTCTCTTAACCGCCATGGATTGGGACTCCATATTCATACTCCCAAAATACGTAGCTTTCAAGGGTAACAACGGCGAATATCTCGAACCCTCTGGAAAATACCTCAAATTCTCTGCTTCTAACGTGGAGGATTCATCAGTCGTGTTTGAAATCATATCCCAACAAGATGGGTATGTTCATATCAAACATGTTAATTCCGGTAAGTATTGGGTTCGAGACCCGAATTGGATATGGTGTGAATCGACAAACCCAGGACAGGACAACCCCAATGCTCTGTTTTGGCCTGTCAAAGTGGACAGCAACATCGTAGCTCTTCGCAACAAAGGCAACAACCATTTCTGCAAGAGACTCACAACGGAAGGAAAGACCAATTGCCTTAATGCTGCCGTTGTGACCATTACAGACACTGCACGTTTGGAAGTGGTGGAGATTGTTGTTGCTAGAAGCATTGAAGATGTGGAGTATCGTGTTAATGATGCGAGGGTTTATGGGAAGAAGATACTCACTGTGTCAAAAGGGGTAGCCATTAACTGTTGAGATATGATTCAAAGTATTCAAAATCAAGATATGATTTAGAGTAGTTAGATATGATTCAAATATTCAAACTAACAAGATTTTAGGAGATTGTTATTAGATTTGAGTTTATCTAGATTTCTATGATTTACTATTTCTGGTCCACTGTATTAGCTATAAATACGGGAATTGTGTAACCCTCTAAGCATCAAGTCAGTAGACATTAATAAAGCACTGCAGCTTCTATCTATTCTCATCTATTCCTATCTCTTTCACTATCCCTCTTTCCAACAATTTTGGTATCAGAGCCAGGTTCGTTCGACACGAGGGCGAGTGATTATTTTCTTTCACAAAACAAAAATGGCAGTAGCTGGTTTTTCTTCCTCTGCACCGTTGTTACCAATATTTAATGGTGAGAAATACGAGTGGTGGAGCATCAAGATGAAGACCTTGCTCAGATCGCAGGAGCTATGGGACTTGGTGGAGCACGGGTTTGCTGATGTATTAGAACCCACAATAGAAGAAAAGGAGAGACTAAGAGAAACCAAGAAAAACGATGCCAAGGCTCTATTCATTATTCAGCAAGCAGTTCATGAGACTATTTTTTCACGAATTGCAGCAGCAACCACATCAAAGCAGGCATGGTCAATTCTACAGAAGGAGTTTCTAGGAGACTCAAAGGTCATGACAGTGAAATTGCAATCTCTAAGACGTGATTTTGAAACTCTACTCATGACGAATGGCGAATCAATTGCTGATTTTTTGTCAAGATCAATGGCAATAGTCAGTCAGATGCGTACCTATGGAGAGAAAATTTCAAACGAAACAATTGTTGCAAAGGTGTTGAGAAGCTTGACTCCAAAGTTTGACCATGTGGTGGCCGCCATAGAAGAAGCTAAGGATCTATCCATACTCTCCGTTGATGAACTGATGGGCTCGCTTCAGGCTCATGAGGCAAGAATCAATAGAGCATCAGAAAGAAACGAAGAAAAGGCACTACAAGTGAAGGAGACAACCAATAACGAAAGAGAAAATATTCATTTAGCAGGTAGAAGTCGTGGAAGAGGAGGATTTCGCAACTTCCATGGTGGTCGTGATAACAGGTGGAGAAGTGATGGACAGAGACAATTTAATGAACAAAGGAATGTCATACAATGTTACCATTGTAGAAGGTATGGTCACACAAAATCTGATTGTTGGTATAAAAATCAACGAATGAATTTTGCAGCAGAGAATGAAGAAGAAGAAGAAAAGTTGTTTGTGGCGTGCATGGATACTAATCCAGAAAAAGGTAACTTATGGTTTGTTGATAGCGGATGCTCGAACCATATGACAGGCACCAAATCCTTATTCAAAGAGCTTGATGAGACGCAAAAGATTAAGGTGCAACTTGGAAATACAAAAGAGATGCAAGTTGAAGGAAAAGGTACAGTGAAAGTCGAAACCAGTCACGGTAAGATAAAACAATTAGATAATGTTCAATTTGTACCTGATTTAGGGTACAATTTATTGAGTGTTGGACAATTGATGACCAGAGGACACTCAGTTCTATTTGATGATAACACATGTGTCATCACAGATAAGAAATCAGGCCATAAAGTTGAAATTGCCATGACTTCAAATAAGATGTTTCCACTTGATGTTTCTAACATGGAGGATTTTGCTCTTACTGCTAGCATGAAAGATGATTCAACATTATGGCATCTCAGATATGGACATCTTCATATGAACGGCCTGAAAATACTCAGGGATAAAGGTATGGTTTTCGGATTACCAAGAATTGACTCAACTAATTTATGTGAAGGATGCATTTATGGCAAGCAGACTAGGAAGTTCTTTCCTGTTGGAAAAGCTAAAAGAGCTTCACATTATCTAGAACTAATTCATGCTGATTTATGTGGGCCAATGCAAACGAAGTCCTTGGGTGGAAGTATATACTTTTTACTATTCGTTGATGACTATAGTCGCATGAGCTGGGTTTACTTCCTACAACATAAGTCAGAAACTTTTCAGAAGTTCCAGATTTTTAAAGCTATGGTAGAGAACCAAAGTGGCTGTCACATTAAAGTTCTTCGCACAGACAGAGGTGGCGAGTTCGTATCTAAAGATTTCAATCTCTTTTGTGAAGAAGAGGGCATCCAAAGGGAATTAACAGCTCCCTACACTCCAGAACAGAATGGAATCGCTGAACGAAAAAATCGAACTATTGTGGAGATGGCAAGAAGTATGTTACAAGCAAGGAGACTTCCAAACCAATTTTGGGCCGAAGCCGTAGCAACATCTGTTTATCTATTAAACATCTCACCAACAAAGGCGGTTATGAATCGAACTCCTTATGAAGCATGGCATGGAAGGAAACCATCTGTAAGTCATTTACGAATCTTTGGTTGTGTTGCTTATGCTTTGAAACATCCTCAAACTCGTCAAAAGCTTGATGAAAAATCTGAAAAATGCATTTTCATTGGCTATTGTACTCAATCAAAGGCATATAAACTATACAACCCCGTTAGTGAAAAGATTTTAGTTAGAAGGGATGTAATATTTAATGAAAACGTGAGTTGGGATTGGAGTAAAGAACAGGAGCAGCAAAAGATTACAGTTGAAGTTTCCCCAAATGAAGAGACAAGGGTCAACTCCAGTGCATCTCCCAGTGCATCCACTGCAACACAAAGTGTGTCAAATTCATCATCTTCAGAATCACTTAACAGCAATTCCTCTCTTGAAGAACTTTCAGATGAGACACCTCCAAGGAAGTATAAATCTTTAGCTGACATATATGCATCATGTCAATTTGCTCTTACTGTTTCAGACCCTATGAATTATGAAGAAGCAACTGAAGACGGGAAGAAAGCCATGACAGTAGAGATGCAGTCCTTTAAGAAAGATGAAACATGGGATATGGTTTACCTACCAAACGAAAAGTTTTATGGAGATTTACAAGAAGAGGTTTATGTAAGACCGCCAGAGGGATTCATAAAGGAAGACAAAGAAACAAAGGTATACAAGCTGAGACAGACAATGTACGGGTTAAAGCAGACATACTTACGAAGGTCTTGTCAGAAGAAAAGCTCTGTACTTACATCTGCAACTTTGAATCATGGGGGAGTGTTGAGATATGATTCAAAGTATTCAAAATCAAGATATGATTTAGAGTAGTTAGATATGATTCAAATATTCAAACTAACAAGATTTTAGGAGATTGTTATTAGATTTGAGTTTATCTAGATTTCTATGATTTACTATTTCTGGTCCACTGTATTAGCTATAAATACGGGAATTGTGTAACCCTCTAAGCATCAAGTCAGTAGACATTAATAAAGCACTGCAGCTTCTATCTATTCTCATCTATTCCTATCTCTTTCACTATCCCTCTTTCCAACATTAACAACACGGAGGTTGCTGACAAGGTAGTTATGAAATTCAGGTACGAGAAGAAGGTGGAAACCAGTTGGAGTTCATCTGTGTCGTCGACATTTGGGATTTCCACGAAGGTTTCAGCGAAGATTCCAACGGTTGGGAAGTTAAAATTTGAGCTTTCGATGGAGGTTTCTAAGGGCAGCAGTGAGGCAACGACGGAGGAGGAGAAGTCATTTGTAGAGACAGCTGAAACCATAACCATACCTCCGATGTCAAAGGTGAAATTCAGTGCAGTGGTAACTCAGGCTCGCTGTGATGTGCCTTTCTCGTACACTCAAAAGGACACTCTAAAGGATGGAAGGCAGGTGAGCCATCGTTTGGAGGATGGGATATTCAGGGGTGTCACCACTTATGACTATAAATTTGAGACTGAAAAGTTGCCACTTTGAGTTTTGTGTAAGCTCTTGTGGGGTTTGGTGTGTTAATTTTGTATTGGTTTGGATCATATGTGTTTGTGGGGGAAGTGTTTGAGTTGGAGGAAGGAAATCCAAGGGACAAACAATAAAAGGTAAGTGGATGAGTGTTTCTTTTCACCTTTTCAGTTTGGAAATCAATAAATGTTTCAAAAGCAAAGCCAATGTGTCTAATGTGCTACTAGCCTATACACATGTCATGGTCTCTAATTGCGATACTGTCGTAAATCTTACAGGAGCGTCTTGTTTTTACCTGAAAAATGATGTAGCATAAGACCTGAGTATTTCAAGTAATACTTAGTAAGTGACCCCATTACACGTGCCGTAAAAATGTAAACACATGCAAATAATGTTTTAGAGACCTATCATTAAAAACATCGTGGGGTGGCCTCTAGTTCGGACTAAATTGGATGTGCAGTACTTCTATACACACGACCCGCACATGTGAGCGTGAATCACCCAGACGGTTCACATCCCTGGACCCATCATAGTCGAGCTAGATGTCTGTAGAGACGTCCGAGAGGTCAGCAGACTTCTAAATTTCATGCTTGACACGATCACCATCATTATCGTAGCATACACGTTTGTACACATCATCATAAAAGAAGAAGTATCCTAATGCTTATGTACATACAGAAATGCATGAGGTACTCCCTATAGTTTTTCGTCTTTAAAACATCTTTATGATACAACCCTAGTTCCATCCTTGTATTACTATAAGTAATATATGTGCATTAACTTTCCATCTTATTATTATCATTAGCGTTATCTAGGATTGTGTCCTAGGCATAATTATTGTCATACTGAAGTATGACATTCACAACATACTTCTCAACTTAATATGGAAAATAACGTCATATAAGAAATTAACATCATCTACATCATCGTACCATCATGCATTGTCATCATCATATAACGTTATTGTAACATGTCATAATCATCATAAAACATCATCAAACGTCATCATATAACTCATACACATCATCATAAATCATATATCATAAATCATACGTTAATGTAACATGTCATAATCATCATAATACATCTACAATTTACTTTGTATTAGGTATATCTATAACATATCTATATCATTTGTATATAGGTACATCTTAGCCTAAACAAGTGCGAATGCATTAATTAATTAAGTGAATGTGTCAATTTTCTGATCATACTTGATGGACTTTGTAACTTATTGTATATGTAAAAATAGGAAAAGTAAATATCATAAAGTTATTTGTATATAAACAAATGAATAATAATAATAATAATAAATAATATATATATATATATATATATATATATATATATATATATATGTGTGTGTGTGTGTGAATAAAAGAAAAGAAAAGAAATGGAGATGGTGATTACAAAGAGAAGGGTTAGATGAGGGCGGAAACACGTGGGATTGGTTGTTTGGGCACGTGAGGGTGCGTGTGAGCTCTATTTGATCTCCTTATTGACCTGTTCTATCAAGATTGATCTATACTTATCTTGAAAATTATGAAATGTTGATCCAATTTAGAGAAATTACGGTAATATTACCCTACTAAGAGTAAACTACACGACTAAGCAAGTAGTATATGGAGACCCTTAAACAAGTTACTCACTTATTTTATGATTCTCGGTTATGCTTATAAGATTATGTTATGTGCTATATATGAGTATTTTTAGACTATTAATTCCAGTGACATTTTTGACCATTGCACTGTGTGCTAAGTTAGGGACAATGAGAATTCTTGACTGTCAGATTAAATGATGACATGATGACAGAGAGCGAGTATTACATACATACCCGAAAATTGAGATCACCATACTTTCCGATGAGCCGGTGTTGCAATCTTACTCCTATTAATGAAAATTTGCACTAGTCAAGGAGTCAAGCCACTCTAAGCTAAGGTGCCATGATGATAGATGGGTAGTTTTTATAAATTTTTTTAATAAATTTTACCCCCAACATGTAAGCGACTTGATTTTCGAGCTGACCTTGATTAGAATCTACCAAAGAAATTTCAAAAAAATTTGAGCTCCTGGCAAGGAGAAGAACAAGCTCGGGAAGCCACACATCACTCAAGTAATAAGCCACTCAGACCTTTTTCAAGAAATACTTATAGGGGTCGCTAGGGCGTGCTAGCATGCGAGCATATTTTGCCTTAAATGGTTAGAACATGCATGTTTAGGACTTTGTAAGAGAATTTGGATGAGAATGCGATGTATGTTATAAAAAATTACCGAAATGCCCTTAGAATGATAATTTAAGATGCATGTTGATTTTAATGCTTTCTGATTTGGTAGAAAGAATGATGGATGTTATTTTCCCATTGAGCTTCCATGAATATTTAGTTTATGAATAACGTGTTTAGGTGATCAATAGGATTATCTCCCTAACAAAGCACACATGAGTCTACCAAATCAAGTTTAGGGTGCTAGAGTTTGGGCAGTTTCACGTTGTCGACCGAACACCTTAGGATCGTGAACAGAGATCAATGGTGAAGACCTTAGTGCTCCCAAAAATTAGGTTATACTCGAGCATAAAATCCTTAGCGTTCTAAAAATGTGAAATGCGTAGGAACTCTAAGAACCTAGTAAACCTCCACGACAACATAAACCGTCTTCAGTGTTTGATAGCATCCTATTTTTTCTAGTACGTCAGTAGCATTATTTGATAACTTAGGTCGAACCCAGTAGTGCCCTTGCCAAGCAATATGCATCCAAAATCCTATACTGTCCATCTTGACCAAGGTCAAATAAGATGGTGCGTTGTGGCGACTTAAAAAGTTACTATTATGTGTAGAGACGAGTCTAGAGCTTAGATCGTGATTTATGGCATAGGCTCTTTATTGAAATCAATATCTTGTATTGACATTCAACCATTCCAACTTTACACCGGCTACAAGATGACTTGTTTTCTTATTTCAACTAGACAGATGGTTTAATCAATTTCATGCATTACTTTGACCTCCAAACTCGATCCTCCCGACCTTACTAAACACAACTTCGATGGTTTTTAAAATTTGAAAAGGAAAAACGGACAAGTTCGATTTTTTTTCCTCTTTGTAAACTTTAAATAAATAATTATAAGTAATTGCATGCTTCAACAGCTTCAAATAAATTAAATATAGAATTGCTAAAAATATGTGTTCAGATTTTTGCCAGCAAACAAAGAAATATCATCCACAAATAATTTCCCTTCTCCAATATTAAATTTAAAAATCGAAAAGATGGCAAAGCTATCGTTATCTTTACAAATCTAAGAGATTCTCTCGTGGGTTTTCGCTTTCGGTACTCGTAACGGTTACAACCTATTCTCTTTATAGTATAATATGACATTTTTCTCCGTTTGAATTAGCCATCGAATTCTCTGACCTTACATGGAAGCACAATCACTCCATGAATTGTGACACTCTCCTTCACTAATCTCAATATCGTCCTCGATAACGATCTAACTTTATCCTAGCTATTGACAAATCCATGGAATAAACTTGCTTCAAAATGAATATCAACGTGGGTACTGCCCATGAACTCAATTATTGAAATTTTTAATTTCATCTTTAATGTATTAAAAAACACACTAATGAAATATTGATAAATAACTTTAGTTGATGTACTTGATGATAATATTTGATGATAATATTGTGATTGCAGACGTCTGAATTTTTTAAGACGATTTTTTTGTCGTGTCGTATTAATATATAATTTTTTTTTGGGGTAGATCGAGATGGTGGTACAGTGCAACCATAAAATCAATCACGTGTACTCCAATAATTGTTTTTTTTTTCTTGATATTTTGTTTGTCATGAAGCAGCACATTATTGTGTAGAACATATTGGCGATGATACTCATTCCATACTCTTTGATATTCATCCCTTTGTCTATCTCGATAAATCTACGCTCTTAGCTCACTTTTGACTACCAATCTGACAAAAGAGATAAAAGTGTTCATTTTCTTGATCATGTCTCCACTTCAATATGTTGGGTTCTATTGGCCCACTTAATATTTTTTATTTATTGATAATTTTAATATAATATTAGATTTAAACTCTTTTTTCTTTGATTAATATTTATTTTCGTTTGTTGTATATACAAAGTTATGATTAGTCTGTCCGTGACAACACAGATATTTGGTAGAATTTTTGGGAGAAGAGAACTTTGTATTACTATGGAGGAATGCTTAGTTATATATGTGCGTGTAATTTGGGAGATTTCTCGATACCATTCATGTACCTAATTAATTATGAACTAATGGAGTTACCTGTATCTATTCATTCATGTCCTTATACATGTATCTACAAGTGGCCCATCAACACAGGTATCTATTCATACATGTCCTTATACATGTATCTACAAGTGACTCTTCAACACATGTATCTATTCATACATGTACTTATACATGTATCTACAAGTGACATTTCAAGATACTCATCACTATTGGCTTATTTTCACTTGTATGAGCTAGAGCAAGTATTAATATAATTATAGTCTCATTTTAAAAATGGTTAAAAGTGTTAGATCTATGTGATTTTAATTAAGAATTTCCAAGAAAACATGGAGGATTGAATCTTAGTGTAAATTCAAGTATAAAATATTTAAACATTGATTGAAAATTTCATACAAAATTCAGTTAGAGATCGATTAAGATTATTTTTTTTAAAAAAAGATCTACAGACATTAGAAGTCTAACTTTGAATCTAGGTAGATACTCCGGGTTATAAATGGACAAAAATATGTACTAACTCATCATCGTAGTGTATACATCCGTACTTATCATTGTAAAAGGAAAAGTATCTCGATGTTTATGTACACACAGAAATGCATGAGGTCCCTATGACTTCTCATCATTAAAAACATCTTTATGACATAATCCTAATTCTATCCTTATATTACTATTAGTAATATACATGCATTAGTCTTCTTCCTTTCGTCATCATTAATATTAATTAGGGTTGTGTCCTTATGAAATCATTCTCATAATGCAATATGAAATTCATAACATGCTTCTCGTCTATTTTGAGAGGGTGGGGCCTCGCTGTTCAAGTCTCGAAATCAGCAGTTAAAAGAACAACTCACCTACTTTCTTTATATCGAAAGAAGTAAATTTCATCTCGTGATATTATGTTACCAGCTCTCTATTTGGTCAAGTCCCCAAAATTGCAGACATTGAATCGGCTACAAGAGTCATCATAACCCATGCAAATCAAAGGACAAGTCCTCACTGGCAGTAGTTCATAACTCACTCAAGATTAAGATCAAGTCGCATATAATCACCATGTGAAATATTAATCTTCTCAATTAATGAATTTATAAAAAGAGATTAAATATTTCTTGGTCCAATCTTATACAAACTCATTATATAGGATATTCCACTCACATGTCTCCACACGAACGATTTCGATCATATCAAATCATTTGTGACAATTACAAAGTTGCCATAGCAACCGTGTTACCAAGGTAAGACATCCAACCTCATCCATATACTATAAACTCTTTAGATTATTACTTTAACATAATTCTCTTATTCATATATTTAGACCTTTCAAGTTACTAACATGACCCTCCTTATCAACCTATTATTAAAAATTACACTAATAATCCTAGAGTTTTCAAACGATAATATTGAATTTCAAATATATTATGAAATTTGATGTAACCTATAAAGTTAGTTGTTGAATATATTTTATACCCGTGTAATCGGTTAGAATTTTTCCCTTATTTTTTACAATGGGTTAGTAGTATGTTTTGTATATTTTATTTATTTTCAAGATTTGGTTAGTAGTATATTTTCCCTTATTTCTAGGAATTAGTTAGCTTGTATAGGTTGTGAATGAAGATTATACTTTCAATCCCACTTATATGTTTCTCATTTTTAACATGATATCAGAGTACATCAGCCAAATCCAACTTCAAAACTTCGGATGTTGATTTAACACATCCTTATTACCTTCGTAACTCTGATCAGCTAGGATATTTACTTGTTCCAATCAAATTAAATGAGACAAGTTACCAATACGGTAGTAAATCAGTTGTGCATGCTTTTATTGCCAAAAAAAAAAAAAAAATTTAACTTTATTGATGACACAATTGAAGAACCATCTCACGATGCAAATTCAAAAGAATTTGAATCTAGAATTAGTGTAACAATATGCTATTATCTTGGTTAACTTATTCAGTTGAGGCAGATATCACTGAAGATATTATTCACGCTAAGACAGCTCTAGAATTAGTGTAACAATATGCTATTATCTTGGTTAACTTATTCAGTTGAGGCAGATATCACTGAAGATATTATTCACGCTAAGACAGCTCATCAAGTGTGGGTTGATCTTCACGATCAATTCTCACAAAAGAATGCTGCAGTAGTCTTTCAAGTACAAAAGTCGATAAAAATGATGTCACAAGGAACCAGGGCACTGTCAGCATATTTCACGAAGCTCAAAGCACTATGACAAATCATGTGAACATTGCAATAGAACTGGTCATACAATTGATCAGTGTTGAACCCTTAAATTTCACTGTAAATATATTGATAAAAGAGGATATATAGGAGATCGATGTCGACTGAAAAATAATTATGGAAAGACAGTACAAGTCAATTAATGCATCAATTCTGGATATCGATCATCTGTAAATATGACTAATGCTTCTCAACTGAATACAGAAGAATAGTCACCTAATTTCATTCAAAATTTTTCTTATGATTAGTTACAACATGTAGCACAAGTCTTAATTGCACTCAATCATCATTCTTGTGATAATAATTCTTACAGTTACATCAATGTTACAGGTTTGTTTCCAATATTTGTATTATCCATTAACTCTACTAGTTCTAATTCATGGATTCTCGATAGTGAAAGTATATATCATATAATATCCACATCTTCAGTTTGATTGAAGGGTAAGACGTAGGTAGGTAGAAGTGATTGTTTGATTCTTCCCATTTTCAATAAGAGGAGACATCGAATTTATTTCTCTTAAGGGTTTGTCTGACTTTATCCCTTCTTTCTTTGATTTAGAGAGCTGCTTTTCGTCTAGGATGTATTAAGAATCTTGAAACTTCTGTTATGACTAAACCAAATGCTGCAATCATGTCTACAATAAATTTGACTAATGGAGGGACAACACATTTGTCACATACTATCAATGTTTCCTTTAATCATGACCTTAAATTAACAAGGTTCTATGTGCGCCTTCATTCAATTTAAATCTAATATCCATCACCAAACTTATCAATGACTTGAAATGTTGTGTCATCTTCTATCTTGATTCATGTGTTGACTTGGCTATGGGGAAGATGATTGGCTCGGGTAAACAATTCGGAGGTATCTATCACATTTCATCTCCAATCAAATATTCTGCTCATCAAGTATCTCAGTCATATGATTTGTGGCATTTACACCCAGGCCATCCTTCATTTTTTCGTTTTAAATTTCTAGTTGATCAATTGCATCTTAATAATGCTATTTTTCCTCGTAACTGCAGTATTTATCAATTAGCAAAACAAACTCGGTTGTCTTTTCCAAGAAGCTCAATAACAACACATTCTGCCTTTGATTTGTTACATTGCGATGTTTGGGGATCTAATAAAATTTCTACCCATTCTAGTTTGCGTTTTTTCCTCATTATTATTGATGATTTTACTCGATGTACTTGAGTTTTTCTTATGCAACAAAACTCCGAAGTACATAAACTTTGTTAAATTTGTTCAAACCCAATTTCACATTACTATCAAGATAGTACGATAAGACAATGAGACTAAGTTTCTATCTTTGCAACCATTTTTTACTTCTTGGGGCATTGAATTTCAGCGCACTTGTGTCTATACTCCACAACAAAATTGAGTCGTAGAACGTAAGCGTCATCATATCCTAATTCTAGCTAGGTCTCTTCTCTTTCGGTCACAAGTTTCACTTAATTTTTGGTGAGAGTTCATTTATGGTTGTTTTTCTTATAAATAGAACACCATCACTATTGTTATTTAACAAGACACCTCTCAACCTCTTTACAAACAACCACCTACATTTCATCATCTTAAAGTTTTTTGCTATAAACGTTATGCAGCTGTAGTGCATTCTAAACAAAAATTTGAATCTTGGGCAATTCTTTGTATTTTCGTAGGATATCCTATTGGTCACAAAGGCTACCTGTTGTATGACATACAATCTCACAAATTCTTTATTAGCCGTGATGTTAAATCTTGTGAAGATGATTTTCCTTTTTCATAAGTTTCACCAACTTTGACATTAGCTCCTTAAACTCTCATTTTACCACTCTATGATCCATTTTACTTAAACATTCATTTTCCTCCTATTTCGTCATCTCCTTCACCTAATGTTCCTTCTCTAGATTCACTCACTAATTCTAATCCTATCCCACCTGATACATCAGTTCCACTCCGACGTTCTACTCGTACCAAACAGCCTCCAGCTTGGCATAATGATTATGAGATATCTTATGCAGCCAATCATTTAACCTCTAGCTTAAGTCCCAGCACCCACACCAGGTATCCTCTTCATTATTACCTTTCATTCTCTCATTTTTCTCCTACTCAACGTGCTTTTCTAGCTCTTATTACAACCCAGACATAACCTAAAACCTATGATGAGGTAGGTGGTGTGACTCATTATGACAACAGATATGAATGCTGAAATTGCAACTTTGGAATGTAATCATACTTGGTTTCACGTTCATATACCACCTGGCCATAAAGCTATTGCCTGTCATAGGGTGTACAAGATTAAATATACCTCTGATGGTTATGTTGAACGTTATAAAGCTCGGTTGGTAGTAAAAGAATACACTCAGGTTGAAGGTATTGATTATATATAAAGAGACATTTTCTTCTACAACGAAACTTACTACACTTTGTTACTTACTCACTATTGTTGCTGCTCGAAAATAGTTCACTCATCAGTTGAATTTTTAAAATGCCCTTCTCCATGGTAATCTAGATGAGGAAGTCTACATGTCTACCACCGGTGATAAGATAAGGAATCAACTACAAGGGGAATAAGATTCAGATGACCTTGTTGATCGAATATCTCAAGGCAAGAACACTTGATTGAGATTCGAATCACTCCACAAGCAAGATCGATCATGTCTAGCTTGAATGACTCTTGTTGATCAAATATCTCAAACACTTGTTTGGGATTCGAATAACTCAACAAGCAAGATTGATCATGTCGAGCTTGAATGATTCTACATGCAATCTAAACTACATAGAATTGCAAAGAAACTTAGCCATTGGCTAAAGAAAAGCACAAATGCTTCTTTTACTATATTTTCAAAGTCTACTTACAAATACAACATACATGACTTTATATAGCCTCAAATGCTTCTTTTACTATATTTTCAAAGTCTACTTACAAATACAACATACATGGCTTTATATAGCCTCAAAATGAAACTACTAAAGACATTCCAAGAGTTGTAACATTCATACTTAATGACCATAATTGTAACTTAAATTAAAAGTCTTAAAATACAATAATGAAATACAATAACTCTCAATTGTAACTCACCCAAAATTTATAACAATCAAACTTCATTCCTCTTCAATGTGGCATGAATTGGTTGATAATTTTGACAACATTTTCTTCACATCTTCATTGAAGTATATTGTATGATTGATGTCTCTTGGTTCATATCAACCCGTCTTCGCCAACAGGGGGAGAATATAGTATGTCGGCTACATAAGTCTCTTTATAGGTTAAAACAGGCTTCTCGCAATTGGTTCTCCATATTCTCTACCATTATACAAAATGCAGGCTCACTATAAGAAATAATGAATACGATAGCTTACGAGAAATGCTATTATAGACTTTTTATAGCGTTTTTTCAAGACTATAATAGATGCTATAATAGAATATGAAACTAAAGCTTATATACTTTGCTATGAAAATATTTTATAGCATTTTATTAAAACTATAATATATTTAATATAGCTAAAATATTATGGAGGTAATAGTTTTTTTAATACTATAATATAGTATTTATAGCTTTAATCTTATGCTATAACAAAGTTATTTATTCATTTATAATCATTATAATTATCGTGGTAGCATTTATTTTTCATGGTATAAATTTATTTTATTATTTAAATATTTTTTAATAATTATATTTTAATAAAATGTAATTCAAATACTCATTTTTAACCAAATAAACACACTTAGGAGTAACACATTAAATGCTATGACTTCTATTCATAATTGAAATTTTATTACAATAGTAGTATTCAAACATTTCCTAAAACAAAGAAGTTATTGAAACGATACAAGATAAATTATTATCCATTATTTGCAATGATGTGAACGCCTCGGG
This sequence comes from Cucurbita pepo subsp. pepo, assembly GCF_057944985.1. Lineage (NCBI taxonomy): Eukaryota > Viridiplantae > Streptophyta > Magnoliopsida > Cucurbitales > Cucurbitaceae > Cucurbita > Cucurbita pepo. Next base: position 11,332,299 of record NC_141809.1, read on the forward strand.
GGCCGCTATCACGTCTTTGTAGTGCAAGTCTTCTATCATCTTTAATTTCCTATATATAATCAACAATCTTAACTTTATATACAAATACTTGTTTTTTTTTTTTAATAATAATAAAAAGGTATAGCATTTGTACCAATATGTGTTGGTCATGGCCTATCTTTAGTCAAATACCTGCATCAAATGTACATTATTAGTTGAATAACTAAGTAAGTAATCAATAATACAAAGATAATTAGATAACCATATAAATCTAAAATATATTCACATTACCACCGGTTGACAAGATCAAAGAATTCATAAACCAGATCAACAATCCACAAAACAAACTAATCTACTTCTTTCTAAGGTGCATTTAAAAGAAAAAGTAAAGAACAAATGTTATACCATAAACCACAGAGAATTATGAAACAATCAAATTATATGAAATCAACTAAAAATTGTAAGGAGAAGAGGGGAATTTCATCTTCTTAATGCACCAAAGACATCAGATGCTTTGTTTGAGACAACTAGAGCAAATTTATATCTACACTTTTGAAAGGAGAATTGTTTCATGTAAAGGCTTGGACAATGCTATCTATGAAAAAAAAAGAAAAAAAAAAAAAGAAAAAAAAAAAAAGAAAAAAAAAAGAAATATATAAAATAATACAATAACTTACAACTTAAGCAATAACTACAAGTAAGGTACTCAATGTAGAGCTAACGGTTTTAGTCCAAGATCTTTCAAAGTAGGCCAAATCACCATTATATACGAGGTGGGGTGTCATGAAAAGCTAAACTATTTAGAACCTGGACAACATCTCTTCCTTTACCCATTTGTGTTCCAGCCAAATATTTCGAAGTAGTCTTTCTACACAAAGGTGGATAACATGTATTAATGTCACTAAAGGTCAGCCATGGGGGACAGTTAATTTTGCTGTATTATTTCAATCTACCTTCCCACACCATGAGATTGTAACCAAGAATTTTTGTAAGGGAAATTTTAGTGTTATATAATTTTCTTAATGTAAGACAAGTTGAGAGGTCCACCCGTGCCCCAAGGTGAAGAATAAAATAGACAAGTTATGGTTTAGGGTTAAACTAAACTGCTAAAGAAATCTAGAAAGAACAAAAGGTTACCAAGCTAAAATAAATAATAGAAAATAACTCAAAAGAACCATATCCAACACACATGAGGCTCTTTTCAACCATGTTATTTAGTCCATTGTTCCGGCTATTATAGCTTATATTTAAGTTTGACCAAGTAATTGAAAATCTAAAGCAATTACATATATCTTATCAAATGTCTACAAAGAGACTAAAGTAGTTAAATTGTGAACCTGCCGAGAATAAGTATACGCTGTCCTTATTTTATTACTTTTGGAGATACAATAGTCTTATTTACCTCATTCAATTTCCTTTCATCAAGTTTTACATTCCCTACTCGATTCATACATAACATATGACATATAGTTCGCTTTGGGATTCATACATAACATAAATACATATAGTTCACTTTGGAATTTAAGTAGTTAACTCTCGGATTTAAATAAACAGGATATAGAGCTACCTTGTATAAACTAGACACCCAACTTTTCTTGTCTCACTAGGTTGACTGACTTGCCAATTTTTCTTCCACAGGCTTGGACTCAAAATTTTCCCATTTCTTCAAAACAAAAACAATTCAACAAAAAAGAAGTTTTACGATTCAATAAAAAAGAATCATATTTGAATTGAACTACCACTTGAATTAATGTAATGGGAAAGTTTGGATTTAAAATAAAATAAAATAAAATTAATAAATAAACACAAGATTAAATCAATCTAGAACAACTAAAGGAATGAAATTTCTACAATTGAAAGAGCCACCTTTCTACCTAACCAAAAAACAAAAATGTAAAGCTAATTAAATATGAAATCCTAACTAGACTATTAAATGTAAAAAAGAAAAAAGAAAAAAAAAACAACTATAAAAACTTTAATTCTAAGTTCCTAGAACTTGAAAGTAAATCTCGAAACCCTAGGATCGATAGATATTGTGAATGAACATAGTTTTGATGAATAGTAAAAATAGTGATGAAATTGAGAAGATAAAAAATCACGGAAAATTAAATAAAGAAAAAATGGGAAAAATAGTGATGAGAGAATGGGAGAAGGGAGAAATGTAGAGGGAGTCGAGGGGAAAAGAGAGAAATGAGAAAGTAAAATGAGTGAAGAAAGAGGAATGAGAAAAGAAAATGAAAATGTACATAGAAATAGGAAAAGCACCACGAGGTTCTTCCCTTTTTTTTTATAGCGTTTTCTTTAAAATGCTATAAGAAAACGCTATAAGGAAAGACAATTATATACTATCATTCTTGTAGTGCTACACTCAATTAAAAGTCGATTATTCTTTGTTTACTAAGATTAGGGGTACTCTTTCCACTACCGTTCTTATCTATGTAGACGATATTTTGTTGACCGACAATGATCTCATAGAAATTCAAGATCTCAAGACTTGTTTACTCGACAAATTTCTTATCAAAGATTTAGGGAATTTAAAATATTTTTTGAGCATTGGATTTTCTCGATCTAGAAAAGGAATTTTTTTTTTAGGGAATTTCTGTTTTTTATTGGGGTGGTTGTTGAACTACCAAATAATCTCTGGTTCAGCATTTTCATGAAAAATTCAATTATTTCTTATAAGTCTAAAAAGCAATCCAATGTGTCCAGATCATCAACAGGGGTCGAATATCCAGCTATGACAAATACTTGTTTAAAGTTAACATGGCTGAGATACATTCTTCAAGACTTGAAAGTTCTTCTGTCCGAACCAGCATTGTTGTGTGATAATCAAGCAGCGTTGCATATAGCAACCAATCTAGTTTTTCAGGAACATACGAGCACATTGAAATAGATTGTCATATAATTTGAGAAAAGTTAGAAGTTGGAATCATCAAACCATGTTATGTTTCGACTAAAATGCAATTGGCAGATGTTTTCACTAAAGATTTTGGAAGACAACAATTTGATTTTATGAAACATAAGTTGAGTGTGCTTGATATATACTCTCCAACTTGAGCCGGAGTATTATGAAATTTCATTTAAGATATAAAGTTAGTCGTGACATATATTTTATACTGGTGTAATCCGTTAGTATCTTTTTTTCCCTCACTTTTATGAATAAGTTGTTAATATATTTTATATTGTTTTGAGGATTTGGTTAGTAGTATTTGTATATTTTTTCTTATTTTTAAAATTTGGTTAGCATATATTTTGTATATTTTATCTTAGATTTGATTAGAAGTATATTTTGTATTAGTAGTTAGATGCGAGCTTGTCTTTCTATTTCAATGGCGTGAACATTAACTTATAATTATACAATACAATTCATCATCCTCGCAAAGTTAAAGAGTTGTTAAGGTTAACATGCTTGGTGAAGATAAGATTGAAATGTTAAAATAAGACTCACTAATTTGTGAAGGAATCTCACACTCACTGATATGAATCCAACAACTGATCACTTCAATGTACCCGAACTTGCAATTACAAGAAGCAATACAAAGAAGATTCAAGAATCAAATCAAGAAAATTATAGAGTGGCTGATATTGGAAAGTGATTAGAAGACTTGTCATTGGCAATTGAACTACCAATTAAGATAATTTATGAATGCCTTCTTTTGTTCAGTTTGCATTTAATAGCATTTATTATTAATAGTTTGTATGAATGCCTTATTTTCTTCAATTTGTATTTAATAGCATTTATTAGTAATTTGTGGTTGGTGGCTGAACTTTATTATGTTAGGGTTATTTTTTGGGCCTATTTAGAGGCATGTAATATTCATGTTTGAATGAATGATTGAATACAGAAAAAAAAAACTTTTGTGTTTCTTTGATACCCTTTCGGTGTTATTCCTTTTCAAATCTGGCTTTAGGTTTGATGTTTTAACCAATTCATTGAATTAGTTTTGATCAAGCTAATTCTGGAGTGAATTGTCTTGGTATGTAAGAGTGACCACCATAGATTCCAAGTTCAATCTAAGAGTCATTCATCTTCTAACCAGCTCTTGGTTTGAATCAATCCGTTAAGTTAGCTTTCTCTGTGAACGTTTTGCAAGGATTCTAGAAGGACCTCTAGCTTTGCAAATTCTAGCTTTGTAGGCACTTATCATTTGATATCAGAGCTTTTGGTCGACGTTCTTTGGCCGCTCTAGAGGTGAAATATTTTTATTGTTATTTTTTTTGTATTAATTTTTTTTCTCTCTTAGATTATCGAAAAAAAAAAAAAAAAACCAGCCTTTACATTATTGACCTTGTACCAAAAGCCCACTTTTGAGTGTTAAACACGAGTGTCCCTGAGTGAAATTTTTGTGAGAAGTGCGGAGAGGACCCTTGATAACAAAATGTCACATAATGGAGAAGGAGTACCACCAGTACCAGATCTTAATACAACCATTCTTCAAGCAATTCAAGGTATGATGAAAATGATGATGGAAGATAGACAAGAAAGAAGGGCACAACAACAAAGACAAGAACGAACATACAAGAAGATGAAGGTATAGTAGTACAAGAAAAACAAGCTGAAGGAAGATGGAGAGGAAGAAATAACCATGCAACTATTGTGCAACCTAGGATGGAAAGAGTACATGAAGATAGAGATGGGGGAGTTAAACTCAAAATTCCACCCTTTTGTGGAACGGCAGATTATGAGGCATACTTGCAGTGGGAAAGAAAGATAGAGCATGTGTTTGATTGCAACACCTATAGTGAAAATAAGAAGATGAGACTTGCTATTGCCGAATTTACCAATCATGCTGGTGATTGGTACCAACATCTCAAATCCGAGAGAAGAAGAAAAGATGAGGATCCAATAGAGACATGGGAAGAACTTAAAGAAGCCATGAAAAAAGGTATGTTCCAAAACATTATGAAAGAAATTTGAAAACTAAATTGCAAGGTTTGAAGCAAGGCACAAAAAGTGTGCGGAATATTATCAAGAGATGGAGACTATGATGGAAAGAGCAAATGTTAGAGAAGAAGAAGAAGATACCATGTCTAGATTCCTTGGAGGTTTGAATCGAGAAATTGCTCATCTTGTTGACAGAAATCCACCACCATATCTGGAAGACATGTATCATTATGCTCTCAAAATTGAAGACCAATTGAAGGAAGAAAAAGAGCATTAAAAAATGTACACATCACGAACTAACACCTTTTCAAATTCTAAAACTTGGAACAAGGATAATTTTGTGAATAGAAATGAATCAATGTCACCAAAAGAAAAGTTTGTGGCTGCTAAAAGAGTGGAGGCTGAGAGTTCCAATGGTAAAAAGAATGAAGCTTCAAAGACGGTAAAGGAGAAGTCTAGTTCTATTCAATGTTGGAAGTGCAAAGAGTTTGGACACATGAGCAAAGAGTGTGTTAATAAAAAAGTTATGGTGATAAGGAATGATATACTTGATTCAGATGATGAATGTGAGGATCATGATTCACAGCTTGTGGATGAAATCGCAACATATGATGATGAGTATATTGAAGAAGGTAATTCCATATCTTTGATCACAAGAAAGGTACTCAATGTTCAAATCAAGGAAGAAAAATTTGAAGATCAAAGGGAAAACTTGATGTTTGGTCAAAGAAACACATGCAGCTTGGTGATTGATAGTGGAAGTTGCACAAATGTGGTAAGCAGCTTCCTTATAAAAAGACTTCAACTTTCTGTCCATCCCCATCCAAAACCATACAAACTTCATTGGTTAACAAACAAAGAAGAAATTAAGGTGAACTCCCAAGCTCTTATTTCTTTTACTCTTGGAAGATATAAAAATGAAGTTCTTTGTGATGCCGTACCAATGCATGCGGGGGACATCTTATTCGGCCGACCTTGGCAATATGATAGAAAGGTAACATTTGATGGTTTGACGAACAAGTATACTTTTACTTTGTGTGGGAAGAAATTTACTTCCATTGTCTCCATATGAAGTACATTGTGACCAATTGAAATTAGAGAAGAAAAGAAAAGAATATGAAGAACAACAGTGGAGAGAAGAAACTAAGGTAAAAGTGAGAAAAAAAAGTGAGAAAAAAAAAACAATATTCAGTTCTTGTCCAGAAAGAACGAAGAATTTGATTTGAGGATAAATCCTTTTAAAGAAAGAGGGGATGATATGAATCCAACAACTGATCACTTCCATGTACCCAAACTTGCAATTACAAGAAGCAATACAAAGAAGATTCAAGAATCAAATCAAGAAAATAATAGAGTGGCTGATGTTGGAAAGTGATTAGAAGATTGCCATGGGTAGTTGAACTACCAATTAAGACAATTTATGAATGTCTTATTTTGTTCAATTTGCATTTAATAGCATTTATTAATAGTGTGTATGAATGCCTCATTTTCTTCAATTTGTATTTAACCGCATTTATTAGTGATTTGTGGTTGGTGGCTGAACTTTATTATGTTACGGTTATCTTTCGGGCCTATTTAAAGACATGTAATATTTATGTTTGAATGAATGGTTGAATACAGTAAAAAAACCTTTGTGTTTCCATGATACCCTTTCAGTGTTATTCTTTTTCAAATATTGCTCTAGGTTTGATGTTTAAACCAATTCATTAAATTAGTTTTGATCAAGCTAATTCTGGAGTGAATTGTCTTGGTATCTAAGAGTGACCATCATAGATTCCAAGTTCGATCTAAGAGTCATTCATCTTCTAACCAGCTCTTGGTTGGAATCAATCCGTTAAGTTAGCTTTCTCTATGAACGTTTTGCAAAGATTCTAGAAGGACATCTAGCTTTGCAAATTCCAGCATTGTAGGCGCTTATCACTCACTAACGATAGAACGCTCCGATATCGCTTTGTGAAAATACTACTTACGTATTTGTGAAGGAGATGTCGAGAGGGGAGAGACAAGGAAACAAAGAATGACCTTCTCTATTGATCTGTACTTCTTTGCTCTCTGTTTTTTGCTCTGACAAACCGATTAGGTATTTATACCTTTTCTAACACTAATAATAGGGTGAGAGAAACGCTCATAAACCCCTACCATCATTCCGTAACAAAGCCGTGTGCTTTTTTTTTTTCACCTGTCTCTTACCAATTCACTTTAACATAAAAATTTACTAAGTTAACATTAAGTTTATTTTAAACAAAACTAACCTTCACCATTTAAGTTTATTCCAACAAAACTCTCCCATAAACTTAAATGCTATATTCAACGGTTCCACATGCGCCGGTTTCGTTTTCTCGAGCTCAGTCGTGATTTCTTCAATTTCCTCTTCTTGCCCTTGAGCAACAAACTAAGCTTGTCCTTTTTTGACGAGACTTCTTCATTTGGAGCTTCTTGAGAATAGTCCATTTGAGACACCAACTCCTCATTTCTCTCGTTCTCAGCCACGCTTGACTCAGACGTCATAGCTCTTTCGGTTTACTCAATTCCCTTCACAAGTCCACAACGACATTTTCCACTTCCATTTTTGCCTCCTCCATTTCGGCTTTTATCACGAGTGATTATCTCAATCGTGTGTCATAAATTCACTACCTCCTGTTGGACCCGATTCAGGTTCACGTCGAGTGAGTCTCTCTGTTGAGTTAGTATCTCTATACTTTCTCTCTCCTCACTAGCTCTTCTACTAGCTGATCAATCTCCATTAACAAGTCATTCTCTTTCTCTACACATTTTTCAATTTTCTTTCACAAGCCGAGAGATTACCTTCTCATTCTGTTCCTTCTCCTATTTGAGATAGAAGAAACTCTCACTCAGCTCAACCACTTCCTTCTCTAACCTTTTAATCTTCATTTCTAAATCTTTCTTTTCTTCTTCCATTTTCTCTTCCATTCTCTTCCTCTTTCTTCTTTCTTCCTCAAATTGTCTTTCCCGCCATTGGAGCTCTCTCTCTTCGATCTCAAGCTCTCTGTTATCCAGTTGTTCATCTTCTTCAATTTTCTTGTCTCCGCTATCGTGATTTCGCCAAATCCGCTGTGTATCACTTCATTTCCAACAGTTTCCAGTGCCTCATGACTACCGCCATCGTCTTTTGCACCGCCGTGTTCTTTTGTTTTCAACTCTTCATTTTGGGCCATCAAGAGATTGCCTTCGTTTGTTGCGTCATCCAAAGCTAGGTTGATCGTTTCTTCCACCTTTTTCTCGGCTCGACAATCTCTTGCAAAATGCCCCACTCTGCCACAATTGTAACATTTGTCGGAGTTATAATTATTCGCATAGTGACCATATTTTTGACATTTACAGCACTGAATGTTTGATCGACCGCCTCTTCCTCGACTGCGTCCTCTTCCACGCCAATTTGCTTGGCTCGACTATCTCTTCTCCTTATAATGTCCTTCATTTCTGCTGCCTTGACCACCTAGACCATTTCTGCGATTTCCACGACCTCTACCTTGAATATTTTGAGAGTAGAGTACCTTTTCTTCTTTTATTGATGCTTTGGTTTGAAGTGCTCGTCCACCATGAACGTCGCTAGGTCCTTTGACTCTTCTATCGCACATACAATATTCTCGAAGTTGTTGGTTAATGACCTCAAAATCTTCTCCACAACCCGTGTCTCGAGTAACATTTCTCCGTTTCAGTTTAGTTGGTTTACCACAATCTGTATGCGCTTAATGTAGTCAGATACATTTTCTGACTCCTTCATCTTCATGCTCTCCAACTCGGCACGAAGAGTTTGGAGACACACTTGCTTGACTCGGTCGGTTCCTTTGAACACTTTTTCTAAAGTGTCCCACGCTTTTTTTTTTGAAGTAGTTGCCCTAGTAATCTTCTCAAAGCCCGACTCGTCAACAACTCGGAATAGCATGTATAAGGCTGCCTTATCCTTTGATCGCAATTCTTTTAACGCCTTGTTTTGTGCCGCTGTATAACCCGTGGTATCCTTTGGTTCTTCGAAACCTTCTTCAACCACCTCCCATGCATCTTGAGAACCGAGAAGAACTTTCATTTGGATGCTCCAATTCTCGTAGTTCGTCTTCGTTAATCGCAGTAGCGGAATTTGACCATCATATTCGCTATTGGCTCTGATACCAATTTGTTAAAATAAGACTCACTAATTTGTGAAGTAATCTCACACTAACGATAGAACGCTCCGTTACCGCTTTGTGAAAATACTACTCGCGTATTTGTGAAGGAGATGTCGAGAGGGGAGAGACAAGGAGACAAAGAATACTGAAAAAACCTTTCTATTGCTCTGTGCTTCCTTTGCTCTCCGTTTTTTTCTTTGCTGAATTTACGGGTAAGAGTTTAGGTATTAATACATTTTCTAATACTAATAACAGGGTGAGAGAAACGCTCATAAACCCTACCATCATTCAGTAAAACAGCTCTGTGTCTTTTCTTTCACCTACCTCCTTCAAATTATCTTTCTTAACTTAACAAATTTACTAAAGTTAAGAGATTAAATTTATTTTAGACAAAACTATGCTTCAACATTTAAGTTTATTCCAACATGAAATACTCCACAATACGAAAGACTTCAGCATATAAGTTTATTCCAACGTGAAATACTCCACGATACGAAAGACTCCACAATACTTTATTATAGAAAGAAATAAAACACAAACACATAGCATTCACGCAGTTAAATGACATGAACATGCTTTTATTTCCACAGCAGGATTAAACACGGGAAATACAAACAACAGACACACTCTTGAAGGTGGAGTCCTAACCTTAATTATCATAATCTTCAACGCCGCCTTCTTCTAATTGTAGCTCAAAGCTGCAATATTTTGTGAGTTTAGTAGCAACTGGATGTTTTTGGTTACAACCTTGGAACTGACATTGGTTATTTCAACTCGTTGGCCTTGATCGTCTGTAATCAAAACCGGAGCTTTAAAAACTCCTTTATTTGTTTGTGCCAATTGAATTTGTTTGGAGAGAGCAGACCAGCTGTTTTCTAAACTGATAATCGCCAGACTTGGGACATCGTCTTTGGAAATTCTCTTAATCATTTGGGCCTCGATGTATCTGTATCTTGAAGCCTCAGCCGTGCACTGAATCACCACGATAAATGCCGCAGCAGCAGCCGTGGAGTCGTAATGAAACAAGGTTGTAATTGCATTGTCCAAAGCTGGGAATCCAAGGGGAATTTTTTCCCTTTTTTTGCCTGCCGCATTTTGAAGCTTTTCGTAATTGCCGGAGTATGGAAGTGTAATACGGGTGCTGTCTTTGAATACATATTTAGAAGCCAATTGGGCATCAGATTCGTTGAAGAAGTAGGAAGTTGAGTTCACGAGATACCCCATGATGTAAACGTTTGTTACATCTATTGCCACCGTGATGGCTTTCCCGTCATAATTGGAGAGTTTCACTTGTGTGTAGCGACTTGCGCCTGTTGCCGAGCCAAGCAATAGTGATATATTGTATACTTTGTCCTTGGATGGAAGAGCACTCCTCAGAGCTTCGATGAAGTTGCTATAGGATTTGGAATTCGAACCCAACAGGTTGAAGCTCACGTCACCCGCAACACAACTTGAACTTCCATGGAAGATGGCCAGAATTACCAAACAAAACACCGACACGCTATTCATCTTTTCGATTCGATTGTTTTGGATGGACATCTCAATATTCGGTATTTTATTTATAGAGAGTTTGGAATGCAGTGTTAGATCCCACGTTGGTTGAAGAGAGAAACGAAACATTTCTTATAAAGATGTGGAAACCTCTGATTAGCAGACGCGTTTTAAAATCGTGAGGCTGACGATGATACATAACATATCTAAGAGAATAATATCTATAGTAGTGAGTTTGAGCTGTTACAAATGGTATCAAAGCCAGAGACACCACGAGGCCAACAAGGGCGCGGGCTCCCAAGGGAAGTGGATTGTGAGATCCCACATCAATTGGAGAGGGGAACGAAATATTTCTTATAAGGATATGGAAACCTCTCCCTAGCAAACACGTTCTAAAATCGTGAGGTTGGCGACGATTCGTAACAGGCCAAAACGAACAATTCTGCTAACGGTGGGCTTAGTTTGTTACATGCAGCTAGTTTCCCATTAGCGGTGGGTTTGAGCTGTTACAAATGATATCATAGCCAGACACCGGGTGATGTACTAGCGAGGAGGTTAAGTTGCTAACAGGGGTGGACACGAGGCGATGTGTCAGCAAGGACGCTAGGCCTTGAAAAAAGTGGATTGGGAGGTCCCACATCGAGGCTAAAGCCCCCAAAGGGGGTGGACACGAGGCGGTGTGCCAGCAAGGACGCTAGGCTCCGAATGAGTGGATTGGTGGGTCCCACATCGATTAGAAAAAAAAACAAGTGCGAGCAAGAATGCTACGCGCGCCGAAGGGGGATGAATTATTAGATCCCACATCGATTGGGGTGAATTGTTAATTAAGACTACATTAAAGAAGAATCAAGCTTCATTATTCAAACTACTTCCATTGGCTTCATTTATTCTGGCGTGTTTACAAATTTTGAGTTGATGATAATCTAGAGTTAACAATGTTAATTATATAGTACTGTTCGTAGAAAAAGAAAAAGAAAAAGAAAAAGAAAATTACCATTGAAGACAAATTGGAGTCACGGATGGCAAATTTGTTTTGCTACCTCCAACAACTCCAAGAACATAACACAACAATGATATAGCTTTCCAAATACTTTGATATTTTGGCTATACACTAACTCTTTAATTTTGAAGTAATTCTCTGGAATACTTAAATTTAAGTTTGAAATAATATCATTGAGCTATACACTTTCTTAGCTTGGATCATTTTGGTATATACACTTTCAATGTTCATTTTTCTTCCTATTTTGATCCCAAAAACTCTCTATTTATATCTTTTCAAAATGAAATAAAACGACTTAAATGGTCATTGAGACCAAAATCACGGGGCTGATTTTACTTTTAAAATATGGTCATTTGTTCATGACCTACCCTATATCAAAATTGTCTAGCTCGATTCTGACTGGCACATGGAGATACTCACCACCCACCTCATATTGTTGATGAGTAGTTTTCAAAAATTATGAACCATCTATAAGGGTCTAAAATCATGCGTTGATTCTCCGTACATAATCAAGCAATACAAGGTCCACCACTATACGAATACCTGTAACCAAAGTTAAAACATGCTTTATGATACATCACAATCATATAAACCATAGAATAGAATCACATGTGTGCATACGTACTTAACATTAACACACACACACAAAAAAAAAAAAAAAAAAAAAAAAAATCTCCCTTTAACTAGAGCTACTTGCAAAACACTAACCAAAACATCGTAAACATAGATATATAAGTCTGAGCGTAAACATATAAAGGGAACGTAATACAAAACTAGACCGAGACATAACTACCATAACCGGTAAAGGTTATTGATCCTAGGTTGGTTCTCTATGGTACCTACTTTAGATTCGCTCCCATACTTGACCAACATCTAGTTATTACCTGAAAAAATGTATAAGAAGTAGAGTGAGTACAAAATTAAGTGAGTAGTCTAATTGTAGGCTCTTGATTGTGTCCATAACTCATGAAAGATTACCGAACTCTAAAATTTGAGCAAAAGACATAACATGGGTTTTGATGTAAGAACCTTGGTGGTCATAAAGCATGGTAAGTTTGATGCCTAGTCTTGACTAATGCACGGTGTGATTTCTCATCTTTGGACATGTTTAAGGAGAGAAGATCCTATCGAGTGGTTAACTTCTCGTCTACACACTCAACTCCGCTTGGAAAATCTACAAAGTCACATGATTGGTAAATGTAACAACCAAGAAAAATACAATAATAATAATACAGGTTTAGAAACCGTTAGAATGCTCCCACCGTTTCTGACATCACGTAAATCCATTCGTGAACGAAGAATCGCCATAAGAATAAGGCATGTTCGATAAGTCCTATTTTGGATTTTAAAAAGCCATCAATTTTATTTTGTTTGTTTCGATTTGGGTTAGAAAAATAAATAATAAATGGTTTTTGTGTTCTACAAAATTTACGTCGCAAATCCATCATAAAAAGAGGCCAATAATCAATCAAAATAAGACAAAAAGAAGTTAGGCTCATTTCCAAGTCTTTGGTTCAAAACCCAAAGCAAAATTTGAACATGAGCCGCGGCAAACAGCTTGTCTGAACCGCGGGTCCATGTGCGAGTAAAGCCAAGCAACCCACGTGTCCAGTCCACTCCACATTCGGCCAGCGTGTCCATCCCATCTCTGTGTTAAGCCAAGACTAGCCAAGGTCGTTTGACATTATTGAAAGTATTTGAGGTCAATAATATGTCCTGACTATCTGTCCTCGAATCCCTTAGGCTAGCTTTAAGAAAAGTATAGTGACTCTGGTCTAGATAAACAAGTTTAGCGACCTCAAATAAGTATAGTGACTTCATTGTTGACTTAGTTGGACGACTTGTATGATGTATTATGTCTGTTAGTATGTGCTATGTGATGTTATGTTATATTATGCTATGACATGTTATAAATTTCCTGTCGTGGAACTATGCTATAATATCAATGATATACGATGCACAAACCTCCCTATACCATGTCATGTAAACTATGTTAACATGTTCACTTCATTTCTATGAGACATGAGGAAGTCATGTATGTTAATGATGAAAGATATGACAAGAATTATGTTTGTATGTCTCATAGGTTCGTTATGTCATGAATGAATTGAGGTATGACTTGCATCATAAGCTTATGCGATGATATGAGGAGCTCATGCATTTATCTAGGTCGTGTGCATCATGATACATTTCTGTTATAATTAGTATGGTCACGTACCTTATGATATCTATATTCACCTCTTCCAACCTTCATCTCCACTGACCTTAAGCTTCAAGTCTAACATTAGGAGTGCTAACACTTTTTCCCCAAATCGGCTGTGGACGCTTGCAAATCTTAGGTGCGAAACCTCTAACGAAATGTGGGTTTGTGACAGATTCTTCAAGCAGGTAGATCTACTAAATTAACCAATGTGGAACTCACTCCCAATAATCCTCAACAATCCTCCCCTCTAACAAAGTACACTATAAGTTGGGACTCACGTCTCCTTAAATCTCCTTCTTCCACTCTCAAATGGCTGGACTTGAGCTGTCTTTCGTCATGATAAGATAAAAAAATCAACTACAAGGAGAGTAAGATTCGGATTACCTTGCTGATCGAATATCTCAAGGCAAGAACATTGTTTGAGATTCGAATCACTCCACAAGCAAGATCGATCATGTCTAGCTTGAATGATTCTTGTTGATCAAATATCTCAACGCAAGAACACTTGATTGAGATTCGAATCACTCCACAAGCAAGATTGATCATGTCGAGCTTGAATGATTCTACATGCAACCTAAACTACATAGAATTGCAAAGAAACTTAGCCATTGGCTAAAGAAAAGCACAAATGCTTCTTTCTATATTTTCCAAGTCTACCCTACAAATACAACATACATGGCTTTATATAGTCTCAAAATGAAACTATTAAAGGCATTCCAAAAGTTGTAACATTCATACTTAATGGCCATAATTAGCCATTATGTAAATGTAACCTAAAGTAAATAAAATGTCTTAAAATACAATAACTCTAAATTACTCTAAATTGTAACCCATCCAAAAATTTATAACCATCAAACTTCATTCCTCTTCAATGTGACATGAATTGCAACCTCTTTTGATAATTTTGACAAAATTTTCTTCACATCTTCATTGAAGTATATTGTATGAATGATGTCTCTTGGTTCATATCACGTCACCTATGGCTTATGACTCATCGTTGGCGAGTGTACAGTGGCACCTGCCATACTTTATATATATCTATCTATCTATATCTATATCTATATCTATATATCTATATATCTATATATCTATATATCTATGTATCTATGCATCGATATATCTATATATCTATGTGTGTGTATATATATATTTATATTTGTTTTCCTTTATTGCTTTTAACTACGGGGTATTACAAATCATTCCCCCCTTTAAGAACTTTCGTCCTCGAAAGTTCCTAGTTCCTAAAACAATTTTAGGTATCGGGCCCTCATTTCGCCCTCTCGCTCCCAAGTCGCTCGTTCGGGTCGATGGTTACCCCACTGCACTTTCACCAGACTGATTTCTCTGTCTCGTAGAGTCTTCACACATCTTGCTAGGATTCTTGTGGGGCACTCCTCGTTGCTCAAGTCTTCTTGCAGAGGTAGTAGCTCAAAGTCAATCACGTGTGATGGATCAATGGTGTACTTTCTGAGCATGGACACATGGAACATATTATGAACCACCACGAGTGCCAATGGTAGAGCTAGCCTATACGCCCTGGGTCCTATACGCTCCAAGATCTTAAATGGGCCCATGAAATGGGGGCTTAACTTCCCCCTCTTCTCACATCCTTATCCTTGGTTTATACCCTAAACATGCCCTACTAACCTTGAAACCATGCATAAATCATTTATAACCTTATAAATGGGCCAAATATAAAGTTTTAACCTATTTGTGGTCCCTTTAAACCATTAAACTTTGATATAGAATATAGTAACAGATGGTCATTTTATTTTTTACATTGGTTTATGCCCTAAATATCCTCGTGTGACCTTTAAATTCAACATGTATCCTTATTCTATGATATTAGGTTATAATTTAGAATTTCATGTACAATAAATGTCATTAAGTAGGTCAATTTTATAGATTACTCGGTTTTATGGCTATTTTCCCAATTTTAGGTCCTTAAAATGTTGTTCATGATCTCATCTTTTCATGTATGAGTAATATTATTTATTTTACGTCAATATCAAGTGATCCATATTAGTATTATTTGAGAAAAGTTTGAGATGGCTACTTACATATTCAAGCGCGTTTCCAAGACAAGATCAATTTTGCCTGCTAGTTATCTTGGGTAGGTCTCTTGTGTTTGTGTTCAAGAACCAAAGATATTTCTATAAGAATTAATTAGTAGGGAGGTTGATTTTGAGAAAAAACTGAAGTTTGGTCAAGTGAGTCATGTCATCGTCTCCTTCCTTAGGATAGAAGAAGACGCGACCGAAGTTTACCTCAACCACCTGAAACTTGTCTCCTTCGGGGTCTATTTCAAAAAACTTCATTACACTCCAAGGATCTCAATGGAAGTCGGGGTGAATTGAGTTGTGGCGCCCATCAAACTTACGGGTTATTTTTCCAATAGTTTACCTCAAATATTCTAATATTTTTTTTGCAAAAATTCTTCCCCTTAATTTGGACACTTTTTCTTTCTTGGATACCTTAAAATTCATTTCCCATAATTAATAAAAAATATAATATGTTAAAAATAAAAATTAAAAATTTTCTCCTTTTCTAATCCTCAACCTATTTTGGGGCGTTACAACCTACATGTGTCCCGACACTGTTTCCTCCAATGATCACCTTCTCATTCAAGCCTCGGTTATGCTCACCATTCATGTCGGTGTCATCCATAGCGGCATGAGTCCCCAAGCGATGGTGTTACAACTGCTATCAATTAGAGGATAAACGAAAGAGAATAACCCGAAAAACCCATGTTAGATTCAACTTCATATGCCCTAAATCCAAACCAAGAATGAGTATGAGTATGATCCTTAGAGAAGTTATGTCAATGTAATGGGCCGAAACCTAAAATTTGAAGTAGGCGAGAAAGTATTCCGAAAGGTAGCGGATGAAGGATGAGGTTTGGGCATAGAGGTAAGTTATATACATGTTTCATTGGGTCTCTTGAAATTTTAGATCGAATTGAATCGATAACATATTAATTGGCTCTACCTCCATCCTTTCTTGCATTGTATAATATGTTCCACGTATCTATACTCCACAACTATATGACCAGCCATATTCACTTGATAGATAGACTATGAGCCTTTGTAATTACACTGAGAACGTAAATTATAATGAAAAAACCACACAATTTTGAGTCCAAAGAGTAAAATCCTTGAGCACTAGAGTGATAACATTCCTTAAGATATTTTAACAAACCATCAATTAGAGAATGCAGCATAAAAACGAGAGAAAACAATGATGGAAAAGCACCTAGAGGTTCTCTTCCATTCTCTTCAATTTTTTCTCTCGAACATTTTTCCTCGACCAATTTGAGGTTTGGAATACGTTTATTTGGATTTTATTTTTATTTTATTTTATTTTATATCTAAGATAGGAAATTGCTAGTGAGATTTTTTTGGATCTCTCACCACTCAAAGATGCATGAACACCACATCTTATGATTTAGTGTTATACTTAATGTTCGATTTTGAACAAATTGAGCTTATAAAACATAAAAAGTAAAATAATCAAGAACCCAATTAGTTCGATTTCTTTACCCTAATGGGCAGACGGAAGTGAAAATATATTAAATAAAGACCCCTAAAAATATAAAGAAAGAAATAAGAAACATGGAAGCATGATGAAATACATAAATGTTTGTAAACATAATGAGGAATAAGAACATCACTAAAACATTTATCACTCGTAATGATTTTCGCAAATTATGTCATGCTTTAGTTGAGCAAGCTGTGCCTTCAAGTTAGCTTTGATTAAGGAGTATTGATTTTGAACACGAAACAATTTAATTTACTTCCTTTTTTATTGCATTCAAATCAGATAGCGTAAATAGGTTTAACTGAAGCATATGACGCTTAAGCAACGCTTCAAAGTTTCTCTTGTTCGATACATCCAATGCTTTAGAGGCAGAGCCACTTTGAGTTTCAATTTCATTTTCTCCCGAAAGTCGCTTTGATAATTCAAAAGCCTCATCTCTTTGCATCTCCATTTGAACTGTGGTCTCTATAGCTACAAAAAGAACACTCCCAAAATGTTAGCACGTGGTGGGAGAAGATGCACTCAGGGCTTCTTTTTATTTATTGTTCCATAACGAAAATTTGGAAAGCCTTATAAATTTCCAAATTAAACTCAAAATATTTGGAAAGTCCTAAAAATATAATATAGTATACAATAAAATGCTCCTAAAGTAATAATTCCTTTCCATATATATCCAAAATAATGAAACTTGTGCCTACTATTAATAAACCCAAGTTGATGTGACCAACGATTTGGGCCAAGTTTCATTATACCTTGGGCTCATTTTGGCCTAAGTGAAGATGTAACTTGGGTCAATGACAAATGTGCAGGGTTGCCCAAGGCAAAGGTCGACCTTACTTTCCGAAGGCTAAAGTCACTTTAACTTTCTCGTGGTTGACTAGTGTCACAGCCTAATTATGAAAAGAGTAGGTTGTGGTATTCAGGTTGTGACAAGAGAAGCGACAATTCTCAAGTGGCGTCCATCTGGCCACACGAGGGTTTAGATGAGTATTATGATGCGACCCAGGAGGATGGTGCAATGGGCATTGAAACGAGTCGAGGCATAAGCAATATAGAGATATAGAATAGACAAGAGTGGAAAAGATAGGCTTGTTGAAGGGTCGGATAGGGTCTTGGGCTTTAACCTCAAAAGTTAGAGATCTAGAAGGAATTTGGGCATGCAGTTGTGGAGTTAAGTCCGTCCATATGAATGCTTGCCAAATTTGGTGTCAATTGAACCTCGGACAGATGCTCCATGATATCGTATGACCATTCGCCAAAATCACGTCTATGTGTGGAGTATTGAAAATGACTCAAAATATACTGTAGGGGGAGGCATGGCTCACGTCTATGTGTGAGGGTGAGCATGTCAAGATGAGTGTCTTGGACAACTTTCTTTGAAATAGGTTTTTCAAGAACCACACCGGGTGGCACGGGTATTCCAGTATTGAACCTCAACTCCAAGTCAAAGGTTGATATATGCACCCGCTAACTGGTACGATATCTGTAAATGACATGACATGTGCACTAGAGGGCCAATGCCTTGGTAGAACTCGGATGGGTGAATGTTTGAGCTATCCCGATAGGATGAGCGACGCGAGCGTCAGTTTTTGATGGCATGATCGAGTGAGTAGTGATGGCCGAGTTATTTTGCCCCTCTCCCCATCATGGGGTTCTTGAGTGGTCTTGACAGAATCATGCAAAAGAAAGAAAAGTGAGAGAGAAAATTGAGAGAAGTAGAAGAGAGAAGAAAGAAAGAGTCGCCGGAGTACTCATCGGACTGCCGCCGGAATTCGCCCTCAGCCTCGATCTAGTTGCATTGACCCCTTTCTTCGAGGAATAGTGAGGTTCAAGAGATTGGAGTCCCATTTCTTCCATTTCTTGGGTATTCTTCAGATTCGAGACCATCTTTTGTGACTCGTGATCTAATATTTTAATATGTTCATCTAGGGGGATTACTCTACAAGATCGGTGAAGAAATTTGGTCGAAAAACGTGACTAATATCGGTATTCTGAGGGCTCTTTCCAAGAACTGTAACGAGGTGAACGACCTATTTTGAATGCTCATATTTCGGTTTGTATGGAAGTAAAATTCATCAAAGATCTAGATGTAGTTTGAACCACGATCTATAACTTTGCCGAAAAAACTATATCGACTTGGATTCTGGATCAAAAGATATGAAAAAGAGAAAATGGAAAGAAATCTAATCAAAAATCGAATTTCGCATTCTGCCAGGAGAGAAGAGAGTTTTTTCGATGAGCCACGTGTCCGCCGGCGATAGGAGAAATACGTTTCGACCAGAGAGGGACACACGTCGAGTTTGGGTGGATTCGTACGCCACGTGGAACAATGCAGCTTTGTCCTTTTCATGACACGTGACTGACCCGACCCACAAACCCGTGTACAGACCCGTAACCAAGCAAGGCAGCAGACTCCAACCCGAAACGCCGCTTGACACCCGGTCTGTGACCCGCGACTGTAGAAATCTGCTCTGTGGCACTCACGTGTGGAACCTATGAGTGGACACTCCTGGCGCGTGAATAGTGCGTGGCAGGCACGTGTATGGCATTTTTTGACCCGTTCAAGTTCTGTTTGCCTGATTTTCATCCTGATTTCAATTCTAATAATATTTTTATGTGATTTATGACCTCATCGAGGAAAATCAATATTTTTGGACACCCTGTGTATTAACGCTTAACGGAAGGGCACACGTCAATCAAGTAAGTCATCGTACGTATTTTTAGGAAGCAATACTTGTAGGGATCGCTTGAAATGCATGCATGCTAGTGTATTTACCTTAGATGGTAGTTTTCCATGATTAAATGTAGGTAATTTGATTGTTTTGAGTATGGATGTAATATGTGAAGTATTATGAGAATTATCTTAGTGTTTCAATTATGTTTTAAGCTTTCGCTATCTATGTAGATGTTTAATTCATGTCGAAAGGAGGATGATAATTTGTGAACTCTACACTCCGAGAGCTTGATGGATGTTATCGCCCCGTTGAGCATATATGTTTACTTTGCATGAATATGATGATGCTAGATGATAGTTCTGTGCACACTTAGTTAATTTTCATGACCCACATTTATGATAAGTCTATGGATTCGTGGATAAAGTGGAAGTCGCTAAGTAAAGACCTAACCTTTCCCTTAGAAGCCTAACAAACCACCACACATACGAACCACCTTAGGAGTACCTTAGGCTGCAAGTGTATGAACGATGTCATAGCTTCGTGGGGGATCAGGGGGTTCCTGATCATACGTCCTAGAGCCAATGAGAAGTCCGTGGGAATCTGTTAAGCCTCGGATGCGATGAGAGACTACAAGCAGATGATTTATTAAGTATAATTTTTATACTCATCCCTGTTTTCCTATCTTTTTCAAGTGTTCACAGACTGTCGGTCGAGGTGGAGGAGCATTCGAGAGCTGTGCAGTCAGACGGGGTCGTTTCGAAGTGTCAGTCCGTTTTCAGTGTCTTTTGTATTTCTTTTTATATTTGGAACCCTTTTGGAATATTTAAAAATTAAACTTCTCTTTCTTCTCTCTTAATTAGACAATATTTTGATCTTTTATTTTAAGTCTCTTTTAATTTCTTTTTAATTGCTTTTGCTTTCTTCTTTTTAGTCACTATCCTAATTTTGAAGCGTTGAAAATTAGGTCAGGACTCATTCTCTCTTAAAAGATCAAACTCAACATATGTACATGTATTCAACTTTTCATTGGTTTTGAAAATGACTAATAATTTTATATCGTACCAAATTTCATTGTAGTTCTCCAAACGCACAATCATGTTGCATACCATTATGTTTTGGTCTCAACCTGGCTTGAGGAGTTTGACACTTGGTTTTTTATTTCTTATCTTATTTGCACTTGCAAGAAAAATCTTTAGCTACCATGCATTTTTCCTATTTTACATGCAGATTTAACAGACTTGTCAAATTTATGAGTTTTGGGCTTCCATTTCCTAAGTTTAGAGATACTATTTTGTTTGAATCTTGGAAATTGCCATGATCTAACTTAGTTGAGATACATGCTTATCTTGAATTCTATTCTTACCTAATATTCTACTAAACACATAAATAAATAATCTAAACAGTATATAAATTTATGCGCATACAATTATTGAAAACGTGTTTTATTCCTTCTATATTAGTTTTTGTTACTATGTATTGACAATTAATAATTTAACTTGAGGTACCCAAATAATTATTTTTCAACACTTATCTTCTTCTTCTTATCATTATGTTCTTTTTATTTTTATTGTTGGCATTTAATCATATATGATGATTGAGCCAAAGCTTGTTGACTTTAATTCTATAATAAACTGTTGAGGACTTTAATTTCTTCACCAAACAATGGAAATTTCTTCAATGATATTAATGGACTCCTCTTTGAATTTTCAACCGATCTAAATACACTATCTAAAATTTTTTTATAGAGATTTCATAGTAAACATCATGAATTTGTTTTTTAATTTTTCCCCAAACAATGAAAATTTCTTCAATCGCATTAATAAACTCCTCTAAAACTTGAGCAAAAGGCATGAACCTTGGTCCTAGGTTGTGAGGTCATAAAGCACGGTGAGTTTGATGCGTAGTGTTGACTAATGCACTTGTGTGATTCCTCATATTTGAACATGTTTAAGGAGAGCAGATACTTTCGAGTTGTTAACTTCTAGTCTACACACTCAACTTGGCTTGGAAGATCTACAAAGTCACATGATTGGTAAATGTAACAACCTAAGAAAACGACAATAATAACAGGTTTAGAAACGGTCAGAATACTCCCACCTTCTCTAAGATATCTCCTCTCTTCCCCAATTAGTCCAATTGCAAAACAGCTTTTCTGACATCACGTAAATCCATCAGTGAACCAAGAATCGCCATAAAAATCAAGCGATGTCCGATAAGTCCTATTTTGAATTTTAAAAAGCCATCAATTTTATTTTGTTTGTTTCGATTTGGGTTAGAAAAATAAATAATAAATGGTTTTTGTGTTCTACTTGCGTCACAAATCCATCATAAAAAGAGGCCAATAATCAATCAAATCAAAATAACACAAAAAGAAGTTAGCTCATATCCAAGTCTAAGGTTCAAAAACCAAAGAAAAATTTGAACATGAGTGGCGGTAAATAGCTTGTCTGAACCATTTGAGCGGCTCAAGTTGTTACTCTGTACTTTGCTTCTCTAGTTGACAACAATACGGTTGGTTGTCTTTTGCTACGTCAAGAAATTGTTCTCGAATTGAACTTGAACACATATTCGGTTGAGCCAAGATTTGTTGAGCCACATCCAACTTTATCCATATACTATAAACCCTTTAGTTATATCGGAAAATGATCCTTATGTCAACCGTTGAAGATTACATTAATAACCTTCGTTTTTTCATACAATTGATAAATATTACATTATAAATAAAAAAATATTTTTTTATTAAAAAATTAAATAATTAATTACGAGATAAGTACCCACATGTTTCTATGTTTTGACTCCCATTGTCTGGATTAGTTAAGAGCACTAGATTAGTTAAGAGCACTAGCTGCCTCATCCTCTTGTCATCTCTCACGATTCTATTGTATTCGAACTACTAGAGTCATATGTCACAGTGTAGCCAAACTGACACTCTCATCCTAGTTTTAAATTGTTTCTACTACCTATTCTTGATAGGGAGAATCACACATTCAATCACCTGGAGCTAATGCACAGTCAATCATGCATATAGTCACACATGCTCGACGATGTGATATTATCCGACAAGCACCCGAAGGGTAGATATTTCATCCTCTGTTTCAGCACGATTATGTGCAAGTATTTGAAAAATAGTTTACCACATCATATGAGGAATAGACCAGTCATGTCATTAACAAGTGTGACTATTGTCTTTTATCCAACCATTATCCCTACAAGTATTACTTTCTAGAATCCATGTAGTTACTTGAATGATGTGTGTCATCCTGAATTTGTTTTACCATGTGTTAGAAGCTACAAAATTTCTCAAACTTCTCTAGTAGGTCCTATTCGAGTAAAAATAGGATTACTATCAAAATCGAAGAAAAAAGTCTTAACAGATGTAGAAAAAAATTATTAATTACGAGGTTCAAGTGCATAAATCCGAACAAATTCCAACTAGACCTGAATCCTAGAGTCGGCTCTATTGTCTTTCTTGAGATTTCCACACCACCTAGTGTCCACCCACTTCGGGGCTTAGCGTTCTTGTTGTTACACCACTTGGTGTCTAGCTCTGATACCAACTGTAATGACCCTAGTTTTCTACTAATCTAAAGTTGCTATCCCATGCCTGACGTAACATATTGTGTGGAAATATTAATTTAAAACGTTTTCATAAAGCAATGTCATGGACTTACATATTTAAGAAAAAAAGGTCTTAAAACATTACAACGGAAAAAGTAAAATAGACATAAGTAGAAATAAAACAACAATGTCGTATACTAACCTAAAGTTTACGAAATTAAATACAACTACCCCTCTCACATGTGAAGCAAACGCTCTATCATATGAGCTACACTCCCTTCACCAAACCAATGAAGTACGAAAAGTTTTGGTTAGTATAGGGCATTGCTGTTTTCTTTCTTCTTATGTCTATTTTAATTTTTCGGTTGTATTGTTCGAAGACTTTTTTTTTTTTTTTTTTTTTTTTTTTTTTTTTTTGTTGTTGTTGTTGTTAAACATGTAAGTTCATGACATTGTTTTATGAATACGTTTAAATGAATATTTCTATGTTATCACATGAATATGTTTTTATTTTTGTAGCACGATTCAATTGGCAATTGTTTCTATTGGATTTTTTTCAATTTTATTTAAATTGAACCATATAGCTTTTGAGTCAACTTCCTTTAAGCTTGTATTAATATCCAATAATAGGATTTATAATAATTAAAGGACAATATGTCAACATCTATATAAAGCTCATACAAAATTGTCCAATTGATAAACCCAAACATAGATTATAGTTGCAGCGGCCAAAACTACACGTATTAATTGTTGGATGAAAGTCTCACGTCCGTTAATTTAGGGAATAATCATGAGTTAATAATCTAAGAATACTGATTGATCGTGGGTTTATAATAAAAAAATATTATTTCCATGTTAGATAAATTTGTAGGTTGAAAATCATTCCTAATGTTTAGTTACTATCTTTTTTAATTAAGTTGCCCACATATTTCCATTTCCGAGCAAATATTATCTCTCTCATTTATTTTCTTCTGCCAACAATTTCTTCGTTTTTTCCTCCATAGCGATTTCCTCACATTCGCTCCGTCAAAGATAACACTCCATGGGTATGAGGCCTTTAGTGGAATCCCAAAGCAAAGTCACGACAGTTTATGCTCAAAGTGGACAATATCATACCATTGTGGAGAGTCGTGTTCATCTAACATTAATAACTCTCTCATGGGCGGGTATAAAACTGAAAAGACTCGGTTCATTATTGAAATGAAATAAAACACAGTTACATTAAGCACTCACATAGTAAGGTCACATGAACATGCTTTTATTTTCATAGCAGAAAGTTGTCTAAGGAATTGTAATAGCTTCAGGCTTAAAAGTTGCAACATTTTGCTTGTTTAGCAGCAGCTTGATGTTATTGGTTACAACAAGAGAGCTAACGTTAGTAACCTCCACTGAAAGGCCTTTATCATTAATAAGCTTGACAGGAGTTTGAAATGTTCCATTGTTGGAGTTCGCTATCTGAATTTGTTTGGACAGAAGAGACCATTCGTTTTCCAAACTTATGGCTGCTAAACTTGGGACCTCGTTTCTGCCAATTCTATCGATAATTTGTTTCTCAATGTATTTAAATCTTGAAGCCTCGGCAGTGGTCTGAATGAGTACGAGGAATGCCGCCGGAGCAGCTTTGGTGTCATAATGATACAAAGCGGAAATTGCAGTGTCCAAGGCAAGGAATCCCAGAGGAATTGAATCTCTATCCTTGTCTGCAGCAATTTGAAGCTTTTGGTAATTGCTAGAGTATGGAAGAAGAATGTGCTTAGTACCTTGGAATACGAACTCAGAAGCTAACTGAGCGGCAGGCTCGTTGAAAAAGTAGGATGTTGTATTGACAAGATACCCCATAATGTAAACGTTGGTTACATCTATAGCCACCGTGATAGTTTTCTCCTCATAGTTGGAGAGTTTCATTAGTGTGTAGCGTGCTGAGCCCTTGAGAGTGGGAAGTAATAGAGGTATATTGTAGACTTTTCCAGCATTTGGAAGAGCGTTCCTCAGAGATGTAATGAATTTGCTGTAAGATTTGGAACTTGAACCCGACAAGCTGAAGCTGAGATTATCGCCTACAGCAGTGTGGCCTTCATGGAAGATGGTGAGAATTAGCAAAGACAGCACTGAGAGTCTATTCATCTTTCCCACTCGATCGCTTAGGATGCCATTGGAGGAGCTCGAGTTGTGGTTTTTAAAAACAGCTAGCTATGTGAATCCTTTTTTTTTTTTTTTCACAATATTTAATCTTTGACATGTGTTTTCCTTTTTCAAATTTACCCTTTTGTTAGATGTAAAAGTAAATTATATTTCAACAGCTGATGCCTATAAAATATCTAGCAGAGATATTTCAATAATTGATATAGAGCGTGATGCCTCTAAAAGAAATATATTTGGTAGATATTTATATATAGAGATGATTATATCTATCCAAGCAATTATAACAAACTGAAACTATACATACTTAGGCAGTGCTTTGAAGATGTACTTACTATGTTAACTGTATTCTCTCTTGCTGTACATACCTGAAGTCATCAATATAAACCTTTAGCTAATATTTCTCTCTCCTAATTTTTGTATTCATCTAGATCGAGTGTATGCGTTGTTGTGCAATCCTAACAACTGGGATTAGAGCTAGGCGAGAGTCATCACGATCCGTGAAAATTGAAAGTTCAAAGATTGGAATGAGAAGTTTATGGATTCGATTTCAGTTTCTGGAAGATGTAGATTGAAGATTATTTGTACTAGAAAGATCTTCACGAATCTCTGTTGGGGTGAAGCCGGATACTATGACCACGGAGCAGAGGAAGCTCAAGGATCATCAGGTCTTAGGGGGTACATTAGGTCTCAAGGATCATCAGTTTTTCGCAAACAAGAAACTGGAGAATCATCTGGTAGTGCTCTCAGTATTGACCAAAGGGGAAGAAGTAAATCGAAGGACCCAAAGAAAGGTCAATCAAAATCAAAGAACCATGAAAATGTTCCAAACTAACCAAATAACGTGTTGTAGTTGTGGAGAAAAAAGTCACTTTCTGACATATTGTACAAGACCAAAGAGGGAGCAGAATCACAAATATGAGGATGATGATTCTATAGCAGAAGACATTGTGGATGCTCTAATCCTCAGCGTAGACAATCCTATTGAATTCTGAATTTTTGATTCAGGTGCATCTTTTCATTTGTCTCCCAATAAAGAGTTGTTCCAGAATTTCAAGTCTAAAAATTTTTAGAAGGCATATCTTGCCAACAACAAAGCGTTGGAGATTGAAGGAAATGGGGATGTCTGCATAAAAACTCTTGCAGAAAATCAGTGGACATTAAAAGGATATTAGATATATTTCTTGTCTTAAGAAGAACCTAATCTCTATTGGTCAGTTGGATAGCACAGGTTATGCAACAAAGTTTGAGAAGAGTTCGTGGAAGATTGTGAAGGGTGCTATGGTGGTAGCACATGACACAAAATCTAGAACCTTATACACCATTACAGGGTGCATGAACATGGCTGCTGTTGCTGAGAGTTATTCAAATTCAAGTCTATGGCACAATAGACTTGGACATATGAGCATCAAAGGAATGAAGATGCTGGCTGCGAAAGAAGTTTTGGAAGGTTTGAAATCTGTTGATATAGGTCCTTGTGAGAACTACGTTATAAGCAAACAGAAACGAGTTAGCTTCACAAAGACTGCTAGAGAACTGAAGAAAGTGCGATTGGAAATGATCCATACAGACGTTTGGGGACCATCTCCAATTCCATCATTTGGAGGATCAAAGTTCTATATCTCCTTCATCGATGATTTCAGTAGGAAGGTATGAATTTATTTCCTGAAACACAAGTCAGATGTGTTTGTCACCTTTAAGAAGTAGAAAGCTGAAGTTGAAAATCAGACCGACTTGAAGATCAAATTCCTGAGGTCTAACAATGAAGGAGAGTACGACAAGTTAGAATTCAAAGCATTTTGTTCAGCTGAAGAAATTCGATTATGAGGACAGTTCCCAGTGAAGCAAGACAAAATGGTGTTGTTGAAAGGATGAAAAGAAAATTGAATGAGTGCACAAAGAGTATGAGATTCATTCTGGACTGCCAAAGACATTCTGGGTCGATGCTATAGATACGCAGTCTACTTGATCGATAGAAGGTCGTTAGTACCCTTCGAGTTCAAGTTGCTTGAAGTAGTATGAACAGGAAAAGAACTCAAGTACTATCACTTGAGAACTTTTGGATGTACTACGTATGTTCGTGTTAATCCAAATAAGAGTGACAATCTTGACGCTAAGCCTGTGAAATGCTACCTCATAGGCTATGATGTGACATGTTCGGGTACAAGTTTTGGGATACTAAGAACAAGAGCGTCCTGAGACATTGTGACGTGAATTTTAATGAAAATGTTATGTACAAGAACAAAGAGAAGAAAGGTTTTGGGACAACGAAGCAAGTGAGAGTTGAAGTTGAGTTGCGGAAAAATTCACTTAGTGATGTTGTAACAGGTACTCAAGGAACTTCTGAGAGTGTTGATAAGGAACTAGAGGTGGTGCAAGTGACACTTGAGCAGGCATTGAAAAGATCATCCAAAGCTATTAGAGTACTAGATAGGTATGTACTTTCATTACACTATTGTTGCTGACTGATGAAGGGGAACTAGAGCCCTTTAATGAGGCTCTACAGTGGGAGGATACAACCAAGTGGAAGCAAGTCATGGATGATGAATGTCTAGGCTTAAAAAATGTGTTGCTTTTTCATCTACTAAGGTTGAGTACGTGGCAATAGCTAAAGCTGGAAAGAAGATGATATACATGACAGACTATCTAGAAGAATTGGGCAAGAAGCAGCACAAGAAGATTCTTTACAAATAGTTAGAGTGCCATATCATTGGCGAAGAACCCAGTCTATCATTCAAAGACAAAACACAGAAGGTGATACCATTTTACTAGCATGTTAGTGGAAGATGGTGATGTGTTTAGAGAAGATAGAGGGTGCAAAAAATCCATGACAAAATGTGTTGATGTTGGAACATTGAGCTTGTGCAAAATCTCAATTGGTATAGTGCAGTGAAGATGCTTATAGTCGTTTGAGAATGAAATTTTTGGTTGACTGGATAGTCAACAAGTAGAGAATTGTTGGGATATGGAGCCTGATGCCGTAAAAATAAATATATTTGATAGATATTTATATACCGAAGATGGTTATATGGGTTGAAGGTATATATAGTAAACTGAAACCATACATATACCCTAAGTTATATATAGTAAACTAAAACGGTATATATATATATGGGTGAGGTACTGCTTTGAAGATTTTCTCTTAGCCAATATTACTAATTGAATTTTCTTGTGTTGATCTATATTGAGTATGTGCATTATTGTGTGATCATAACATCATTTACACCGGTTTTTCTTTTACTTTCATTTAATGTACAGACTTTTCTTTTTGAATTAGATTGTGACGAGTAATTTTTTGGTAGAAAATAAAATAATTTAAATAGTTGAAATATGTTCAAATTGATATGAATATCTTCATCTATCTTATCACATAGGCATTGAGAAAAAAAGAACATGATATGAATTAAGATATCTCAATCATCTAATATGAACTTCAAAGAAGACTACTAGAAGATAAACTGAGACAGTAATTAATGCCATATTAAAGAAGAATATTATTCAAACTACTCTAATTGACTTTATTTATTCCGGCAGGTTTACAAATTAGAGTTATAATGTTTTTTTTTTTTTTTTTTTTAACATATCTGAAGATTTTATTTATTTCAAGGTTACATTTGTATAATGATTAATTATGGTCATAAAGCAGGAGAGTTACACCTCGTTTCATATTGAAGCTCTATAAGATCATGTATGTTGCATTTGTAGGCTTAGAATCATTTAAGTTTGACATGATCAATCTTACTTGTGAAATGATTCGAGTTTCAAAGACGTTTTCTACCGTGAGATATTTGATCAACAAAATTATTTGAATCTTAATTTTCTTTAGGATGATTCCTTATCGCTTTGAAGTTTTTTGATATTTTAGATCTAAAGTTCTTATTCTCGTTATCTATAAATTTGCATATTATGCATGCTTATCATTCATTTCGTGAATATGATAGAACATAGCACAAATTAATAAAAGGAACTTTGTTAATTATTTAGTACTTTTCGTAGAAAAAGAAAAAGAAAAGGAAAAAGAAAATTACCATTGAAGACAAATTGGAGTCACGGATGGCAAATTTGTTTTGCTACCTCCAACAACTCCAAGAACATAACACAACAATGATATAGCTTTCCAAATACTTTGATATTTTGAAACTAACGACTTAAATGGCACTTTGTGACCAAAATCACCCGACTGATTTTATTTTTAAAGTAGGGTCACTAATTCATGACCTATCCTATATCAAAATTGTCTAGCTCAATTCTGAGCTGCATGTAGAGATACTCATCACCCAAATCATCTGTTGATGAGTAGTTTTCAAAAATTATGGACTATCAATAATGGTCTAAGACAACGCGTGGATTCCCCTTACATAATTAAGCAATACAACTAAGGTCCATTCCATTGGATGACGTGGATCACCGTTTCTTGTAACCTTAGTGGCTAATGCACATTGTGTAGTTACCATAAAATTAATTTTCATCATAGTAATCATCTCATCCAAAGAAAATAAAATAGAATCACATGAGCAACCGTACCTAACATTTAAAAACAAAAAAACAAAAGACTTTAGTCCTACGGATAAATCCCTTGCCTTAGTCCAATTCTAGGAAACCTCCTAATCATTCAAAATATCCCTTTAGCTAGAGCTACTCCCAAATACTAACCAAAACATAGTAAAATAAGTTAAATCTATGAAATTTAAGCTTGAAACAAGGGAAATTGAGGATCAATTCATCTCGTTAATGGAAGGCAATAAAGAATTGTTGAACCAAATCACTTAAATTTAATCCGACCAAACCAGTCTAGTTTAATTGAACTGAAATCTCAATTGGTTTGAATGAATCATTTTTTTCAACCTTCGAACTACAACCACCTATGTTATTACTTGTTTATTTTTTTAGCTTGTCTCGAGCATGCATCCCGACGTGAGCTAATTTATAGGAGTAAAAACACTGTAAAAAATTTTTCTTTTAAACCAAGAGACTTAGAAGAATTTAAACACAGAAAATATTACAAAATACATAGATATATAAGTTTGAGCGTAAAGATATAAAGGGAACGTAATATAAAACTAGATCGAGACAAAATTGAGTAAACATAGAGGGGTGTCGAACTAGGGCGTATATGTATTCGATTGGAGGAGTGTCGACCACAACCCATTCTATAGCACCCGAATAAAAAAAAAAAACGAAGAGTCAAAGTCACCGGACGGGCAAATGGGACATTTTGCCCCTGTCCATTGTGAGGTTCTTGAGTGGTCTTCACACTGCAAAAGAAAGACAAGTGAGAGAGAAAGTTGAGAGAAGTAGAAGAGAGAAGAAAGAAAGAGTGGCCGTAGTACTCACCGGACTACCGCCTAGATTTTCCCTCAGCCTCGATCTAGTTGCATTGACCCCTTTCTTGGAGGAATAGTGAGGTTCAAGAGATCAGAGTCCCATTTCTTTCATTTCTTGGGTATTTTTCAGATCTGAGACCATCATTTGTGACTCGTGATCTAATATTTTAATATGTTCATCTAGGAGATTACTCTACAAGATCGATGAAGAAACTTGGTCGAAAAACGTGTCTGATATCGGTATTTTGAGGGCTCTTTCCAAGAACTGTAACGAGGTGAACGACCTATTTTGAACGCTCATATTTCGGTCTATGTCGAAGTAAAATTCATCAAATATCGAGGTAGTTTGAATCACGATCTATGACTTTGCCAAAGAAACTATATCGATTTGGATTCTGGATCAAAAGATATGAAAAAGAGAAAATGGAAAGAAATTTAATCGAAAATCGAATTTCGCATTCTGCCAGGAGAGAGAGAGAGAGTGTAACGACCCTAATTTCTACATACTCAGAGTCGCTACTAACGTCTCATGCTCATCTATAATACGGAAATATAACTCTTACATGAATATAACTGATAACGTAAACTTCAAAAAAAACGTTTAAAACAACTTCTTCTCTGAAAAACACAGCCATGGTCTTACGTGTTTAAATATGAAATACTGAAATTTAGAGAAAACAAATACAAAATAATTTAAGACAATAAAATGCAAAACAACCAACTTAAGACTAGAAATTCAAATATGAGTCTACCCTATGCACGTGCCACAGTCTCTGCTCGCGATGCCGCCGTCCTCCGTACAAGTGCGCCTTGCCTTTACCTAAAAAAAAAAATGATGTGGCACACGGCCTGAGTATTTCAAGGAATACTCAGTAAGTGGCCCCACTATAGGGGGCCATGCAAATGCAAACACATGCAATCATGATTTAAGGACCTATCTCTAATCATCTTAGGGGTGGCCTTCAGTCTCGGACAAATTGGATGTGTAGTACTTCCCTACACACGACTCACATGTGCGAGTGTGAATCTCCAGGGCGCTCGCACACCCCCTGGACCCTCTGGTCAAGCTAATCTGTAGCGACGTCCGGAGGTCAGCGGAACCCCATAGTGTCATGCACCTCATGAACACCCTCATCTGTGTGCTTTCGCACCTGTGCGCATACGCGCTCATCATACGGTGCGCGTCCGCACTCATCATCTCTAGGGGAAGTAGCCCTATGCTTATGAACATACAATATGCATGAGGTCCCTCTAAATCCATCATAATGTCTCTTCTGACACAACCCTCTAGTCTCATCTCTTTGTTACTCTAGGTAACACATACTCGTGGATATTTATATTAATATCATTTTCACGCTCTAAGGGTTGTGTCCTATGTCGATCTAACGACATGATGCAATATGGCACTCATCATCATATAACATGCTCAATATGGAATACATCATCATATTAAGGTAAACGTCACGCAATCATCATACTCATCATATTGCCACAAAGTGCATCAAACATATCAAGTACGTCAATCATTGAAATATATATATAATACGCATATCATCAAGCATCATAACTCACACATCATCATAACTCATATATCATCATAACTCATATACCGCATCGTACGACATAGTTCATACAACATCGTAACTCATACAATTTTTAGCGTATACTATAGTAAGACCACTTACCTAGTTGGCCTTAGCCGAAGAATTCCCTAATTTATTTACGTAAGCTCCCATTCTTCGAGAACTACACCAAATGTTGCCAAGGTTTGCTTCCTATCGCATCATTCGTCACATTTTGTTAGTATTTCACATTTTAATTAATAATTCAACTAACCGTGTGAAAAACTGCTCTAAAAATCGAATTCCATGTTTTCATTGTTTCTAAATTATATAGGATAATAAAACTTAAAACTTAAATTAATAATATGTCAATATTATTAATATTTCAAGTGGCTTGGATAATTCAACATTTAATGTTATATCCTATAGATACAACTATAACAATTTCTCATATCTTCTTCTTTCACTTATTTCTCTTCTATGTCATATTTTAACTCTATTTACTGTATTTGCCATTTTGAAACAGTTCTAACTTTCTTTTCTTTCCTAAAATCCTTTCTCTTTTGTTTTTTTTTTCTTCTTTCTTTTAACTCTAATTCTGTTTAGCCTTTCAATTTTGCCATTGCTATATGAACAATACTTGTCATCTTCAAACTGTTCTAACTTTCTTTTCTTTCCATTCTACTTCCATATCTAATTATTTTAAGCAATTTAAATTTAATTCTTTTAATTAGTTTCATTCTAGGCAGTTTATTACAAGGGGTTTAATTCTACCCACCAAATTTTCTTTAGTAAAATTCTACTCACCAAATTTTCTTTAGCTTTACTATTTCCAAATCTAATCTTCCTCTGTTTCCGTGAAAATCTCTTTTGATTATGTTTTATTTTTATTTGATCTGTCTTCCAATCTTTCTCTCTTCTCTTTTCCTTTCTCTCTTCTCTTTTCCTTTCTCTGTCTCATATTTTAATTTTATTGTCAGATTTTATGTTTATTTTTTTATTTTTATTTGATCTGTCTTCCAATCTTTCTCTCTTCTCTTTTCCTTCTCTGTCTCATATTTTAATTCTATTGACAGATTTTATTTTTATTTTTTTATTTTATCTGTCTTCCAATCTTTCTCTCTTTCTCTTTTCCTTGTCTGTCTCATATTTTAATTCTATTGCCAGATTTTATTTTTATTTGAATATGTTTTCTCTATCTTTCTCTCCTCCTTATCTATCTATTCATTTTTCTTGATCAATTTTCATGGACCCTCGCTAGGATAGATAATTTCTAATTCAGATCATTGCAACAGATAATTTCTAAATTTCTAATAATTGCTAATATGCTTTGTAGGAAGAAGGAGAAAAATAAAAAAGGTAAATCTCACTACTAACCTTTTCAAATGACATCTCTCTTCCTCTGTCTACCATCTCTCCATTATCTGCCTTCCTTCTGGTTTCCTCCAGAAAAATATTTTCTTTCTGTTTTTGTTTTTTTTGTTTTTTTGGCTGAGTTATTGATACTGAGGGAGGTATTTTAGGGGATGGACAGATTAAAGGAGGTGGTCAGGTTTTTTTTTTCTTTTTCTTTATTTTGTTGTTATT